>NC_051092.1:1950990-3339490 GCF_901709675.1 Syngnathus acus | reverse complement strand
ACGTTTTGTCTGGCCGGTCTTTATAACAAAGAAGCCGCCATCTAAGTGGTTTGAAGTGTGGCCGGGCGCACCGGGACGGTCCCGAGGGCGTCGCCACACCTACGCCCGGAGGGCCCGCGGGCAGCTGATGAGGGCAGGCTGCGTCCTGGGCACCTGTCAGGTGCAGAACCTCAGCCATCGCCTCTACCAGCTGATTGGACGCAGCGGCAGGGAAGACTCCTCCCCCATCAATCCTCGGAGTCCTCACAGCTACGGCTGACATTTATGTCATCCCTTTGCTTTTCTATACATTTTGCATTAGTATTGTTAAACCATTTTACACGCAGTACATTTAACCACTTTTAGGAAATGCTATTTAAGTTATTTATGAAAACATTAAAAACGAGCATAACTCATATTTTGTTACCAGTTTATTGAGTTTTAACCCCATTTACAAATGGCATAGCCCACTTGTTTATTTTGAAATATCAAACAAGGCCCTTGAGCGCAAATGTTTTTAAAAATAACAACAGGTGGCGCTGTTTTTCTTCACCCCTGTTGGTGGCAGCAATGTTCACTTTACTATCCATTGTCCCACATTGCTGGAAAGTGTACTTTTTTTTTGTGTTAATGTACAATACAGTACTTTCTGTAAAATTATAACTGTAGGAAGAACTTTGGTTTCTTTTAAAGAACTTGAACGATAACTAACCATGACAAGTGCCACATGGCAAGCTTTTTCCATCGTCCCCATTTGAACCCAACTGCATCATAATTCACAAACTAAATAAGGATCAAAATGTTTTTTATGCTTGGAAGAGGTTACGCTTACTTTTGACATTATCCTTTGACCCTACTGTCAATAAATAAGTGCCTCAAGAGGAGACCAAAGGACAACCCGACCACAAAAAAACAACCACAAACGGCCAAAAGAACAACTCGTGCACTTCCAACCAATCGAAAGAGCATTTTAGATGGAAAAGTAATTTATCCATGCAATCCACATTCTTCACAGCTCGTGTAAGGAAGCCTGAACTAACTGATTTTCCTGGCCTTAATATGCCTTTGATCTTTTTTTTTATTTTACAATGTAGCCTGCACAAGTTACGAGAGATGTTTACCTGAAGTGAACTGTGTTGGGAGAGGAAAAAAAAAAAAAAAAAAAAACCCCAGCTGGCATTGTGCAATAAAACACCAGTAAACCCCGTGTGTGTGTGTGTGTGTGTGTTTATAGATTCTATATCTTGTTTGAGGTGCGATGTTATTGTTTTTAGAGCGATAATAGCAACATTTATGATCAGGAACACACATGGGGAAAATTACCCTTGTTTACCGACACACAACCAAACACACAAGAAGAAAGTCCAAAGCATCAAATTTGTCAAATGCTAGATGGCCTCTTTCTTAAATTCTTATATTAGTCACGTTAATGTTTAAAATGATCAAATAAATGTAAATATCAAACAAAGATAACTAATTCACCTGCATTACAGAGGAATTTGTACGTTTTTCAAAATCGGACTATTTTCAGCGACATTAAAGATCGAGTTGAGGGTGACAAAAAAAAAGCACATCGCACATTTCTCGGTGAGGAAAAACAAGTTACTGGAAAACGTGATCATTGGTGAGATTATATAAACACGCAAAAGGTCAAGGTTGAACACAGACACGACATTTGGTTAAACTGTGACCGGACACGACATATAAATCGGTGACACAACGACAACTTGTCATTGACAAGCATGAGTGTCATCAACTTGGTAAGTGGGCTTCTTCTACAGTCAAAAATACGTGACACGTAAAGCTAAAAGTCTTTCTTTTTTTTTCTTTACAACTACAGGGTCCAGACCCGTATCTGGCTTTTCAGCCAAATCTGAAACCCCAAACCAAAAAAGAAGACTACAGAAACTTTGCGGCAAGTTAAACACCGTCTTGTCAATGTTTTACATCCAGCCTGAAATTGAACAAATTTAATGATTATAAATTTTCACTAGATAAGTCCTACCTCTTTTTAACTTTGAAAAAATAATTCGAAATTTCTTGAGATGGTTAATTATGTTTTGGTTTTGTGTAACATTCAAAATTATATATAAAAAAAGTGAAACGTACAGAATTAAAAATACTGGGTTACAAATTGGACCCAAGCAAGGAGTTGGGTCAATTTGACCCATATTTGCAATGTTTTGCACAACAATTAAGTTGTATGTGATGGAGGGGGAGAAAAAAAGCTTCCCACGTTGAACTCGCGCATTTCAGACGGGGAGTGTTGCCGATCATGTGTACAACACATACAAGCTGATGCACACCAACCAGAACGTGGACTTTGTCAAGCGAAAGGTGAGGCTGCTCCCACTAACACACATTCTCTGAATCCAGCTTTTGTAAACTTGATCGATTGCGTCACTGAGCCAGGGCATGCTGAGTCTAAAAATTTGGATCTGTTTGGTTAACCTACATTGCCGCTGATGAATTAAAACAAAGCGTTCTAAAGACTAGAAGTAGATCAACGGTACCTTTGGGTCATCCCCCGCAGCACTTAGAATGGAGCGGCTGCAGCCACGCCGAAATGTCCATGATGGACGCAGTCATGTCTCTGGATCAGCTAGTGGACGAGTCTGATCCAGATGTGGACTTCCCAAACTCCTTTCACGCCTTCCAGACGGCCGAGGGAATTCGCAGGGAACACCCAGACAAAGGTATGCAATCACAAATAAGATGAATAAATAATAGTTATAATAATAATAAATAAATAAATGCTCCATGATACCCACCATTGTGATGCCAGACTGCATCATGGACGTCTTTTTTTTTTCCAGACTGGTTCCAGCTTGTAGGTCTGATTCACGACGTTGGGAAGGTCTTGGCGCTGTGGGGGGAACCTCAGGTAAGATTTTTTTTTTTTTTTTATTCTTACCTAATGTGTGTACTTTTTACAGGACATTGGAAAGAATTTTGAAAACTGTCTTCATTCCCACCACATTTGCTGTGATGACTCTCAGACAGGCTATGAATACATTATGTACAATTTATTAACGATGCAAATATTTTCAAAACTGACCTGGGAGATACTTTACATGCATGGAAAAAGTCTTCATCCTTGTCCACAGTGGGCGGTGGTGGGTGACACGTTCCCCGTGGGCTGCGCCTTCCAAAACTCCATCGTGTTCCGCGACAGCTCCTTCCAAGAGAACCCGGACGACACAAATCCCAGCTACAAGTAGATATTCTCCCGATAAAACTGACACCTAAACACGGGATTCGTTGTCAAGGTTTGATGGGCTGATTTTGACTGATCGCATAAATGAAGTCGAGCAAACTTTTGGATGCCATTGCAATTTTTATTTTGACTGAGATATTTGTCATTGATTTTGGTTGTTTTCTTCAGCTCTAAATATGGAATCTACAAACCAAATTGCGGGCTTGATAATGTCCTCTTGTCCTGGGGTCATGATGGTGAGGACAATTCGTTTTTTGATATAATTATTATGCATTGAACTATTTTTTTGTACCCCAGAGTACCTTTACCGCGTTCTGCAGTTCAACAAGTGCAGCATCCCCGAGGAGGTGAGTAACATGCGGTCGCCGTCACATGTGGACTCGACATCACGCTATGTTTGTGTGGCGTCCACGTAGGGTCTCAACATGATCCGCTACCATTCCTTCTACCCATGGCACTCCCAAGGCGACTACATGCACCTGTGTGACGACAAAGACCTGCAAATGCTGCCTTGGGTGAAAAAGTTTAAGTGAGTGGCGTACAATTTGTTTGATGCAGTTATTTGTAAGTCAGGTTAAAAAAAAAAAAAAGTCAAGTTTAAATCCAATTGAAAAAAGTTCAAATGCAGTATACATTAATCATTTAATTAATTTACTACATAATGAATTACTATTATAAACATTGGGAAAATGCTAACTAGCAAATAATTTTAGCTAATACTAGTTCATTTGTGTGCGTTTTCCCTGCAGCAACTTTGATCTCTACACGAAAGTGGCCGAGCTGCCCGACATGGAGAAGCTGCGTCCGTACTACCAATCGCTGATCGACAAGTACTGTCCCGGGATACTGAAGTGGTGAAACGGCAGCCACTAAACAACAATTTTTTTTTTTTTTTAATCCATGCTCATTTCTACTATTTAGTAGCTGTATTTTTTTTTTTGTGTGGACAGTATGAACGAGTTATTGGATAAAAACAGCTTTCAGGACAATCATTTATTTTCTTTCAATGTTTTTTTTGTGTGTGTAGTGTACACACAGAAAAGGCACATTTGTGTTTCTGCATTGACAACTTGCCGGGTTCATGATGGCTGTTGACAAGTGAGTGTTTTCCCAAAATATAATTAAATCATCCAAAGTGATGTACATGTACACAAGCGAGCCGAAACAGGAAGTACAAATATATACACACACATACCTCTTTGCTCAATTCGGTAACATCAGCCACTTTCTCTCACATTTCTTGGGCTTCCTCCTCCTCCTCCTCTTCCTCCTCCTTCTCTTCCTCCTCCTCCTCCTCCTCATCATCAGTGACACCATCTCCGTCGTTCTCATCAACATCCTCCACCTCACCCTCATCATGATCTTCATCATCCTCGTCTACCGTCTTCTTCACATCGGGCAGAGTGTCTTTCCGATCGGAACTGTCCGCGGCGTGTTTTTGTCCCTTGGGCATCGCCAGCAGCAGGCACAAGGTGGCGCTGCAGCCGACCAGGGTCCAGATGAGCTCCGGAGCGGGGACTCCCGACACCTGGGCGCGCAGCCACCGTACCGCTCGGGCCACGGTGGAATTCACCTGGCGGCGTGAAGGCGACTTGTCCTGCCAAGTTGTTATTCAGACGTTAATAAGTCCTCAGGTACTAAATGTGAGTGAGTAAAAGTACCTTGAGTCCATGTTGATCCAGCAAGTTCTCGAGGAATGGGTGGCCCAGATGTACTACGGGATAAAATTCTTCATTGTAGACCCTCTTCCACCAGCGCTCCGGGTATGATCTGCACACAGGGAGCAGTGTGTTATTCACTTTTTTATGTTTGTAAGAGAGGCAATTGTGAGTATTACAGACCCGTCCTCTTTGGGTTGCGTGAACCAGTATCTGTATCGGTGGGCTCGCAGGTAGGTAGGGGGCTGCTGGTGGAAAGGGTAACGAGTGATGTCCGTCTGGATCAGCTTGATGACTTCGCAACACAAACAACGTTAGGAGACATTGGTTGTGTACACAAGCAGGAAAACTTTGACATATTTGAAAAACTACCGGTTCCTAGAGAGGCGACATTGCGCAATGGTTGACAAGTTAAATTGTTAACGAGCGTAACAAGTCGTTGTTAACTTGTGCAGTTTAACCTCATTAGTATTCGCAACTTATAAGTATGTCAAGACTGGATAGTGATGACACTAGAGTTGTGATGTAAGAAAATATTACAGTGGATTGGGTGTAGCCAGGCGTGCAGCATATTTGACATTTTAAGGAGAGCGAGTAGATGCAAACTTTATTTTCAGAACCGGCCGTACCGTCCGTCTTGCCCTGGAGCAGTCGGTACACGAGACTGCTGAACCACGGTGCCTGTGTGTTGTCCCCGAGGGCAGCGAACCACATCTGCCAGTCTAAACGGGGTTGGTGGGGCGTCACCACCGGGGGCGGAGCGCTCAGGTTGCCAGGTTTGTACATAAAGTCGATTTCCTGCGAGGAGAGAAGAAAAAAAAAAAAAAAGTGCCATAATAAATTAACAATTAACAGTAATAAATATAATAAATACCATTATTATAATTACAAACGTTAATTCACCCCTTCATCTCTAAACTTTATTTTTGAGGAATTTAATGTAAAAATGAAATTTGGCAAAATAATTTCACCAAAAATGCAAACATGAGCGTACGTACACCAGCTGCAGCTTTGTTGTGAAATTCACTGCCGCCACCTTGTGGTCGAACACCCAAAGCGCACTTCAAAATCAAATTCTGCTCACAAAGTAAAGGCCAACTGTACATTTATATTCAGAAAGGTCAATCTCCTTTTATGGGGAACTTTATAGCGGACAGGAAGTGGTTCTGGTCAAAGAATTAATTTTGCTCCTCTCACCGTCCAGGTGACACCGTCGTGACTTCCCTCTAGGACGACCTCGGGCCGCCCGCCCACGCCAGTCATCCTTCGGAACAACCCGTACGAGTTAACCAGCTGGTAGCGATCCACGAGGCTGTACACTTGACGCACGCCGGGCCACAGCTTGGAATTGGAGTCATATTCTATATAGGTGAAAGGCATCTGCAAAAAAAAACATTGGCAACATTCCTCACAAATGGACAAAGATATTCAGCAATTCAAAGTATTGGCTCCGGCGTCACAGCCGAGTCACGGGCGGAGAAACTGCGTAGCGGCTCATAATAAAACTCATAACTCACTCACAGACATGTTGCGGGAAATTTGCACCACACACAAAATTTTCCAGCGCTCATAGATACAAACGACCCATAAAGAACATTTTCCATAATACATCCGCAATTTTATGCTTCCAACAGCTTGGAAAGCAATTTGTTGAGGTTACTTTTCAGATAATGCAAGCTCCACACTTTGAGTAGAACTTCGACGTGTCCTGATACTTCTGACCAGCGAACCCTCCCCATGTAAAGTTCAACTCACCAGACTGATGGTGAACATGGTGGCCGCGGCAGCAGCAAACAGCATCCACTGAAGTGTGGACCAGAACCTCCTCAAGAAACCAGAGACACACGCACACCTGCAGAGAAACATTCCAGTTTTTAAACATCGCAACTAATCACGCTCACAAACAGAGTTGGTACCTGAACATGGCCATGACAATCTCCCAAGTGAGTGAGAGAACACCGACCCACACGCAGGGGAAAGTGACACTCTTGAGAAAGTTGTTAAAGTGGTGGTAGGTGAAAGCTGAAAGATTTGGGGGGAAAAAAAAAATTAATTTTGCACGTCTTCAGCAAAAGACACAGTGTGTAGTACCCGTTTTAGAAGTGATGGCTCTGGTCGCCGTGTCCACTTTCAGGTCGAAACACACGATTGCGCCAAAGATAACCAGAGACGAGACAACGAGCTCCAACATGTAACACGGCCAGGACCACAGTTTGGACTCTAATGGAGGACATCACGTATGAAATAGGAACACACCAAGAAAACTGAGGTCAATCTTTCAGTTCAGTGTGACCCCTCTTAAAGATAAAAAAAAAATAAAAATAAATTATGGACATTTCTAGTCATCTACTTTATCTCACCTTTGTGTTCATTGGGTTCTGCTGTGCGCAGCCAGAAGCGCACATGCCGGTCGTCCAGCAAGGACACACAAAGGGCCAAGGTCAAAAGGTTAAAGAAGTTGTAGTTGCCTGACAAAATGATCACCACTTGCAGCAGCACCTGCACATAAAAAGGCGTGTTAGGCCATCGCAATGACGTTGAAAAATGTCTGCAGCCAGCCCAGACACGTAGCGCCGCTCACCTGCAAGTAGAAAGCGCCGAGTCGGAGCCTGCGCAGAGGACTGAAAAAAAGCAGCGGCACGGCGATCTCCACAATGAAGGCGCCCACCACGCTCAGCTTCTGCCACCACGCGGGCATCTGGTGGGCAAACCAAGCCAGTGGGGTGGGAATGCACTGGGTTTCATAGTGGTAATTCATCGCTGGTTGATATCAAAGGGAGTCATACACCAAACATGAGCCAAATATATTTAGAATAATTGCTGAGTGAATGGTAACTGGCGTCGTACCAGTTAAGCCCCACCAAGTTGGACAGCGTGAGGTGAGCTTCACTACTCCGGAGGCAAACATCAGACGGAAGAGAAGCCACCGGATGAGCCAAAAGGTGATGCGGTCGTGCTCGCGGACGGCTCGAGACCCCCTGATGAGAGTCATTGGAGCCACCAGGATGCAGAGGAAGCCCGCCTCCAGGAGCAGGTTGTCCCTGGGAGAGTAATGAGACGGTAATATATCCAATATCAAAAAAATTTAAACACACAATCACTGGCCGCCATTTTATGAGCGTGACCACTCACCATTGGAAGTAGAGGAAAACCTGCCCCACCTGCCACACAAGCAAAGTGAGAGAAATGCCACACACCCCATTTTCATATTCAGCAAAACGTCAACATTACCTGGTACATGGACAAGTACAAAGCCCAGAGGCAGAAGAATACCAGGCTGTCTCGCAGCGCCGCCACCAGTGTGGCGGCCAGGCTGAGCGCCGCCCCGACCAAACATAGCAACTCCATAGCCGTGTGCGTGTCAAGGCCCAGGTGGGGGCTCAGCCACAGCAGGGTGGGCGAGGACAGAAGTTGCTCTCCCAGAGGCTTGCCGCTAAAACGGAGCTGCTTACGAGCGGGCAGGAGACCATCGTTGCCATAGAGACCTGTAAAAACACCCAGAGAATGATTTTGATCAATAAATCAATAAATAAATAGGTGGATTTCCCAGCATGCTTTGCACTTCTTGTAAATGGTTGTCGCTCTTCATTTAGTTTGTTGTAAGTGTGATGTCTTTTGATGATGAAAAAGAGTAGGAATTTCTGCCTGGAATTTGCCAGTGTAGTCCACTGGGAATTGTGGGTAATGTAGTTTATATCTGACTCAAGCATGTATCCTCAGATTAGCTTGTGTATTTTGATTCATGTTCTCGTAGCTTCGCTTTTCACAGCAAGGGAGCATTCCAGAGCCTCCCCGAGCCACGTACACCGCTGTGAAGAGTTTTAAACTAACATTAGCAAGGAGGCTCGGGAAAGCCAACGACCGACAGTATGACATTCTTCCCCTCCCCCATAAAGTTGTCTTACCTGGTATTTGCACGTAGAGAGAAACAAATGCAATCAAATAGATGACCGCCATGCACCAGAGGAACATGCGCCGTGGCAAAACGATTTCCCCCATGTTTGGAAGTGAGCGTGATGATGGGCGGGACGACGGAGTGGCCGCGGCACGTTCAAGTAATTTACGCCCGGGGAGGACGCGAAATAGGCGGGTGCGTTGATGGTGAGACTCACTAGCGACACCCACCGACACGGAGGATTTACGCCGACTCCTCGCGAGGAAATGACAAGATGTCGCGAGATAACACATTCAGTACACAAAACGTACCTGCCTCAAGAGCGCTTTTCTAAAATATATTTTAGCATTTTAAGCTTTTTTTGTATTAGAAATTAATTAGCATAGCTTTTAAAATGGTAAAATGAGGGGCGTCTCGATTATTTGACGTTTATTTTTACGTTACCATTGATATCAACACAGTCTCATCTTTGTTTGACTGAGTTTATTGTGAAAGCTTTAGTCAAGCATTACAAGTTTATGGCTGATCAAATTTGGCCTGCATGCTTCTAGCACATTCAAGTTTTGACACAAAAACAATAAAAGTCACAACCTGGTTTTCACCCCAAGCAAATAAACAGATTTATAGTACCACTAATCCCAAACAAGCATTTATTGCACTTACAAAAATAATAATTATAATAATAAATGATTAGAAAGCAAAATTTACAGCCTGCTAAAAAAAGGAAAAAACATGAATGAACACAGACAAAAATCAGTAGCAGGATTAGGACTTAGACTAAACATGTAAACAGCAGCGATGCAAGCTGAGCAAAGACATGATAACTTTAATAATAAACCATGTTTACTTTGAATATATTCCATTTTGAACTATTTTACCAATCGTCAATCTTATAAATCGCAGCAAACAGGCCTGTGACTTTTTTTTTTTTTTTTACATACAAGAATTGTGGTTGGTGATGCTTTCTGGGAGCAAGACAGTACAAAATAGACTTGGCAAATTTGTGTATGCTGATGACTGTCGCTTTGAAATACTCCCACTGAAATGTGGACATTAAACACTGAATGAGAATCCAAGTGCATTTAAAATATTATAGAGTCCCTTAGAAAAATGACTCAAGCGGGTACACACATACCAACAGGCGGGTCAAATTTGAGTTAAGGTCTGATTATCGGATCTCTCTAAAAGATTATCCTGAACGATTGATTGAAATGTTGACTTGCATCCGAGATTAAAACATGTACTGTAGTAAAAATTTGTTGACCTTTGTAACTGGCTGTCTCATGCAGGTTAAGTGATTTTCTTTTATCCAGATTTGCTTGGAAACCTGTCAGAACTTGATAAGATCGGTATTAGTGTACCCCGCTTTCGACGAGTATGTGATTGTAGGTCACGAAACCGAATGATGCTGCGGAGCTTTGGGCTGACACGGCGGTTAAAGCAGGCAAATGTTTGGCGCTTCTTTGGCCTTCTGTTTCAAGCAACTGTGGTGGAAATACTCACATGACAAAAAATCCATGTCAGCAATTGTCGTTTTCTTTTGTACGTACGTGTTGCTTATTATGACCAGCATCCGAACTTTGGGATATTTGACAAAATTAAGGCAGGCGAAGACTGCACCAATTTGGACGGCTAGACTGTATGTGGCTGAGTGAGGGAGGGCAGGTGTCATGAAGCCCCTTCCATTGCACTGGTGCACGCTTGCGCGAGGTTTGTCGCGGATGACGTGGGCTCCTGATCCGATTCCCGCAGACAGATGACGGCGTCGCCACTCACGTTGATGAGACACTGAGCCTGTGCGACAAAAGGGTGGATTACGCCACTGAAACAGGAACGATGTACTTTGTGTTTATGTACCTGGTTCTTATTGGGATTCTCCATTAACACGCACTCCTTCATGCTGTAGGACATGACGGCATTTCCCCCCAAAGCTGCCACGTGGGCGCGAACCATGGCGAACACCTCTGCGATGAACGAATGGAGGAAGCCGCTCACGCCGCCTTCCTGAAAACGCACAAGATTGGCTGTGCAATTTTTTTTTAATGGGTGGGGGGGGGGTCAAGTGATTTTGGCCGTACCTCTCGTAAGGATGTGGTCTCTCGAATGAAGAACATGTTGATGATGCCCAAGTATTTTACCACACGCATACTGGGAAGGAAGGATAACGGCGTCATCTTCACCACGGTGACCGAGCTTCCTCCGAATGAGCAGCGGTTGGAGTGCAGCGAGCGGGACCGGTTCTCGAACAACGGGCTGGAGCGCTCCAGAGATGAGACTGGAGGTTCACAGATCAAAAAGCCATGTTGCAAATGGCAGCTCGTTTTGTTGCTAAAAGTTGCTGACCGAGGTTGCATGATGACTGATTAATCATCCAAGAGAAAAAATGATTTAAAAGTTGTGGTTTATTTATAATTATTTATTTTTTTAGATAATAAAATAATAAAACAGACAAATCTGTTGCTAGTTCCTTTTTTTTGGGTAGGGGTTGTCTATATTGGGATTACTGCAATGAAAACTTTACAGAAAGACACATTTGCAAGCAGCAAATGAGCTTTTCGACTCAAACACTAAAAGGATCTTTAGTGTTTATGAAAGATGAAGTGATAAAAAAAAAAAGTGCCTGTGTATGTGACTTGCAGTCATGCAGTCGTGTGGATGGTGCGGGTGCCCAGACAACCACTTTCCATGCGTGACAGGCGGACAAGACAGTTTACACAGTGTCTGCAGACAGACACACGGACCTGGGAACAGCTGAGGTGTACGTTTACAACGTGACTTTTTGGATCTTGGGGCCATGTGACGTCACGGACAGAGACAGCTATGAACCGAGGCGAGCACAATAATAACGTACAAGCCAGAGCGCAAAATGGCAACTATTATGGCTCGTGTCAATCGAGAGGGGAAAAAAATGAACAAATAAAAACGTAAAGCTTTCAAAGCCACTGTGGATCCTTTGCGTCACACAGAAGACAATATCAATGAATTATTATTCATACAAGATTTCTTTGTGCAGGTGTGCCTAATATTGCGGCCTGGGAGTTCAACTACAATAAATGTACTATCATCAAAAAGCAAATTACTGATTGGATACATTCCTAAGAGGGACAAAAATAAAAAAAGGCAATTTAATTCCTGCTGCTCCACCACGCAGCAGCATGCATGGACGTTTGTATGACATGTGCGTTTGTGTACGTGTTGTGTATCTTTGGCCAGCAGAGTGTGCTCGAGACTGTGTCCTACTTGTCTTAACTGATCCTCGTCTTATGGTGTGAGCTTTCAGCCTAAGCAGCTCTAGCCAGGTGCTGCATCTGTCTGCAAAGGAACCGTAATCAACGGAGGCAGCTGGAGAGAACACATACAGAAAAACCCACAACCACACAAAAGACAACAAAGAAAAAAAACCAAAAACACAGAAACAAAAAGAAGAACAGAAAAAGAACACAAGTGGATGAGGTCTGGAGCGGTGCGGGATATTTCTGTCCGAGACATAAGGATGGTCATTTAAAAAAAAAAAAGGGGCCTGTGTTGTATTTGGGGTAGCACGAGGGTCGGGTGCGGAGTGCGTAGGTATGAAAGTGCATTGTGGGCGGGGCTTACCTCTGGATGACACAACACTACTTGCTGAGACACCTATGCAGGGGACACACAGACATCAAAATCTTCCTTTGCATTTCATTATATGTCCATTTATATTCCATGGCCAGATATACACTGCAGGTTCTTATTCCCAGCAATATAGATTCAAATGATATTCAACTTCATTTTTTCTACCACTGGACAACAAGCAAACAAAAATTACGGAATTGTCTGACTTGAACCGTGCAGTGTAAATCCAGCCTGAGTGCCCAATCTAAAACATTTTTCTAGTTTCCACTAGGCTCACGACAGACGAGACCAAACTCATTGAGCAATTTACCTTCCGGGTGCACAATAACCAGCTGATTTTGGCAGAGTTTTGCAGCCGGAGTGAGTAAAGAGACTGTACCTGAGGTGTTAGTGGAGGAAATGGGTGACCAAGCCTGTTAGTGGAGCAAGAGAGGAAAACTTGACCTCTACCTGAGGTTTTTAATGACGGCTGCGCGTTGGTGGAAGGGCCGTCGGCGCAGAGCTCCAGAGGGAACTGCAGCTGTTCTTCAGTCTCACTAGACCCTGAAACACGAATTAGTCAAACGTTCAAAGACAGAAACTACCAATCAAAGTATCCAAGTTTGAAGGGGACATTGTATTATATATATTATTACTCGGGTACTTGAGTTTTAAGGGACCAACCTTGGGTGATGGGCTTGTCCGCTGGCTTCTCTTGAGTCTGGTCTTTGTCGAACGTCATGGCGACCCCCGTCACGGCGACCTGCCAAGCGGAAGTGGCGGTGTCACAGATAACAGAGGCTACGCAGACAGGCAGATAGATGTTGGCTCACCTGTATGAGCTCTTCTTCTGGCACTGCCACGGTGAAGTTGAGATGACAGATACAGCAGGGGATCATAGAGCGCAACTTGAAGTAGAAACTCTGGAATTAAACACAATAAAATGAGCGTCTTATTTTACATAACCGTTAAAAATGTTTGCCTATTACATAATGTTGTTGGTTTTTTTTTTTTTAATCGTGTCACTGCATTTGTCATACACACCTTCAGCAGGTTCTCACACAGGTCAGTGAAGATTTTGTTCAAGCCTTGATTGGTGAGATTGGCATTACTCAACCTTAACACCCTCACTGATGTAAACATCTGCAAAATAGCAATCACAAGTTACATTTAAACTGCCAAACCACTTCAGTTTCCTTTTTGGAGGATGAAGCTATGTGACGAGAGTGAGACCTGTATTCCCGAAGTCCAGTTGTAAATCCCAGGCATGGTCTCAGTGTTGCAGCTGTGGAACCCTTATATATATATAAAAAAAATAATAATGTGAGCAGGAGATTAAGGATCAAAATGTGTGTTTTGATGATGATGACGACGACTCAGTACGCATACCCGTGGGAGGCGAGGCATCCATGAGTAGGGAGTGAATATCTTCCACGGCATCCGTATCGTCAATCTACAACAGTGGTGGACAAACTTCAGTCGTTAAATTGGCTATTTTGCCTCCCCAAAACATTTTCTAAATGAGTCGTTAATATTGCTGGGAGGCCATATTTTGCTCACCCCTGATCTCCAGCAAGCTACAATTCAAACTTGAACCCCTTAACACTTTGATAGCAACGCACACACCTCCAGGACAAACGCATCCTTCTTGCCGTGAGAGAGGTCCAGTTCTGACAGTTCGTCTGAGCTTTCCGAGTGGGAGCGGAACAGCCTGTTTCGTTGTCTGGCTTCGGGAATGGGAGAACCCACCACTTCTTCTGTGAGCTCCTATGAAACAAGCAAAAAAAAAAAAAAAAAGCTGAACTGGTGTGAGGACTTGAATAGAACACCACTGCACCCCCCCACCTCCAACAGTAGAGGGACTATGTTAATACCCCGCCCACATGCTCGCTCACGTCCCCCCGTCAGTCACTGCACGGCTGGTGTTAATTTGAAAACAGATTTGGAGCAGTAGTGTCTCACATACACACCATAAACACATCTACAGGGTGAATGGGCATGGAAGATGGTCATAATTAACAACAAGTTACAACGGCTCAAGCCTCCTGCCATAGGAGGCAACTGAGTTGGGTTAACATGTTGGCCCGCTTGCTCCCAAACGTTCCCGCCCCCGAGTTAAACGGCTGTCACAAAAGGGGTGAGGTGTTGGTAGAGGCTGACAAGAGTGAAGCGTTTGTCATGCGTTGACGCGTCGCACAGCGATCAGTACCATGTCTATGTCGCCGAGCGCCTCAGGGTCCAGGGTAAATAATTTCTTTAATGACCAGAGAAAGATAAAAGGGGTAAGATTATCGTCCCAGGACGTACAGTAGACAACAGATCAATCACAGAGGACTTTGGATGACTTGAAGGCACAAAAAAAAAGGACAATGTTTCTAGCAAGCGTACACACGAGGAATCGGCTCACGTTTGTGAGGAATATGATCATGAAACATCTCACCGGTGGAGTGATCTGATAGATCTCTTTGTTCTTGGCGATGGCGTCGTTGATCCTCTTCTGGATGGTTAACATGTGGTGCTCGTTGCTCAGGTCGCCCGGAGTCTTCCCTGCGATCTGAATACCTCCTGGGGTAGGGAGGGCGGTCAGGTACACGCCTGTGGCAGACTGAACACACCAAGTTACCACCAGGTGGCACCATAGCAATACAGCGAATAGGCTAATCTTTCTGTAAATGAAGATTTGATTGATTTTGGCGAATGACGAATCGTCAATATGCAGGTATTCAATATGAAGTGGACATAATAAATAATAATAATAGGTGGACCTACAGCCAGACCCAGCAGCATGTTCTCGCCAACGCTGATCTGTATATGGAGGCCAAAGAGCGCGTTCATGCTGTGCAGCTTCAGCTTGTTCATCAACTGAGTGTGCAGTTCGTATTCCATAAAAGGAAGGAGGTTGGAGATGGCCGTGGCGTTCACCTCCCCTTGAGCTCGCTTCTTTAGCCGGCACAGTCTGCGAGGTGGCAAACGCTGGTGTTAACTCAAGGGATGGACGGATTGTGCTTCCATCCTGGTTGCTTGGAGGTATCATACCTGGCTTGAATGAGACAGCCTTTCCCGGTGACGGCTGCATCGGACGGCAAGTCGATTGTTGTAAACAGAACATCGGGGACCTAGCAAAAGCAGAATTGAAACGAGAGAAATTAGGGTTGATAAAATCCACAGGCTTTTATTAGGACACGTATTGGAAATACTGACGAGTTTAAACAGTGTCAAACAACATGAATGCACTTGGGACCTTTTGTCGTCTGCAGAGGCAGCAGTAGGTGAGCTGAGCGGGAAAGGGCATGTTGAACTCATCGTACGGTATGTGACAGAATCCGCAGCTGGAGGGAGACGGCTCCTCAAACCTGGCGAAAGCCACAATTTGCTGTCAATTTCAAAAGCTATCTGAAAAGCACGGATGTTCTTATCTGTCTTTTAGATTGTACAAACTGGAAATCAACCTGTGGTCCATGCTTGCGACATCCAAACAACCTTCGCGCATGTAGCGGGGATTCAAGAGGGCTGCCGTGCCGGACGCGGACAGGATGCACACCTCCTCGCTGAGTTTGGAGGAGGAGGAAAATGAGATGGGTAGAAAATATAGATTTTACTTGTGAAGAGTTCCTACCAGATGCTGGTGCTCTCGCTGTATCCAACGACGGCGTGGCAACCGAGGGCTTTGGCGTGAGACTTGATCTCTTGTCGTATCTCCTCCCACCAGGCGTCGCGGGTTTCTGGCTCATCTGGGGGGAAAAAAAAGAAGAAAAAAAAAATATCAAGAAACATGAACCACTAATCGGGTGAATTTCCCAAGACATATCAAAAAGCAAACATGCCACCATGATATCTGACACACATCTCTCTGGTGTGGTCTCACTTTGTTTTCTTGGCGCACCAGAAAATAAAACAGGCAACTTGTATTTTCTGGTTATTTGTGGAGTACCGCTGTGTTTTCAAAGCAGGACAAAATGAATGGTCATCATTTTGTGGAAGAGTGTGACAATGACAGTGATAATGATGAAGGCAAATTCAATTGAAAGATTTGACCTGTAACTGCTTGTACGGGGTTCCTCGGTTCATGACATATATTAATAATAATAATAATTATTATTATTATAAGTCTTACCTGCTTGTTTGTTTACATCATGGGTGCTTTTGGCATACTGTATTTTTTTTTTTCAAACACAATCTGTTTCATCCAGATACAGTTTTTCCAGCCAGATATTTTATAATAATTACAACTTCACTATCACATTATTGTAGGTTATTGATGGACTGCGGCGTGGTCATAAACAGAGGACCCCATATCTGTGTATAAAATGTTAGATAACTCTCCATTCAATCGGCCACATTGACAGAAAGGAGATAGATTGTGTGGCTGAATATGGAGAACTCTGAATTATGAAAATAATACATAACCAAGCCTTCATCATGTATGGGTGTGTTTCAATAGTCTCATGAGGCTTCGATCCAATATCTAAACACTTAAAAAGCATAAATGTTGACGATGCCTGACATAGTTGTGTTTTCCGTCACAAACCGGGAGCTACATCAGAGTATTGAGTTGCACCCCATGGGTCCACATGCTGACTGAGATCAAACTCGGGATTATTGGAATGAAGGGGAAAAAGAATCAAAGATGAAGTGAAGAAATGAAGAGACCGAATGTCAGACATCGAGCCCTCGAGCGGCTTTCTGCCAACCCAAAGCAGACTGTCGCACAGGCACTGAGGTGCACACTCACGACCATGTGCACGCTTATGGGCAGAGGAGGGCCATATTCATCCACGGGGGCTAAAGCTCATCATCGCCCCAAAGCACACATCTTTCTTTCCATCCCAATCATGCGTTGGTTTTCCAATTGATGAGAAACTCCTCCCTCGGCCCAGTTGGTTAGAAGTGCACATGCCTGCTCAGCGGTTATTTGTCAATCTCCAACGTCTCAACAGGGGGAGGTGCGGAGGCACAATGCAGCTTGAGGAAGCATTGGAACAGATCCGGGACAACGTTAAGGGAGAGCTGCAGCCGGATGAGCCAGTCGGGTTGGGATGGGGGTGCGGAAGGACGGGCCAGGCTGGGAGGGGCACAGCGCATGCTCGACTCAGCTCCACAAACGGGCGCATTCGCACACATTCACGCAGATAAAGAGAGGAGATGACAGCTCACTGAGTTTTCTGCAGGGCAATCAGTGAATTGTTCAAGTGAATTTCAAATGGACAACAAAAACCAGCCTCCACATCACTGAGCTGCCAAAACTCCCGCGGGTGAGATCAGTAAAAGGGGGGTGGGGTGGGCAAATACCTGCCGTGACACTATTCCAGTCTAGCAGTTTGTACGAGCGCGTGTTACCCATGGCTGGGCCACGTCACACCATTAGTACGGGAAAGAGAGAAAGAGAGAGAAAAAGAGAAGATACAGTCCAACAACACAACAGTAGCACTCCACGAGGTGGACATTAAACAGACAGCGCCCGCCGCCGACTTTGCGCTCGCTATGCATTCAAAGCAGAAATAATACAAGAATGGCAAGACAGAGGGGATTTTTTTTTTTTTTTTTTTTGCCTCCAGGTACTAACGAATCAGACGATATCAAGTTATGATATTAATGAGAATCAATATTATATTGATATTGTGTTCTGCTGAGTCATTTAAAAAAAAGACACGGGAACATCCCAAGAGTTCAAAGGTCATCAACAGGTTTTCCACATCAGTTCATGTCAACTTACTTAAAGAAAAAGCAAAAAAAAAAAAAGCCATATGTTGTTCAATAAATTAAGCGTTCGATACATACGGTACAGAAACAACAAGCAAATCACAATTGAAAAGTGAGAAAAAATTGACATTCGAACTATAGAAATTAATCTTAACAGTTATGTCACAAGATAACGAACCAAGCCAGCCTTCAGCAATCAGAACTACACATAATTCTATTGGGCTTACAATAATGACGATTAAGGTGAAAAGTCGACTAAAACTTTATAAGCTGTGCCCGGTAGACACACCGGACATTTTATTGGGTACACGGGGAAAATTCAATCAAATCCAATTGAGGAACCCAAAGGACGATCTAATTTTCCACACACTGCATCTGTCTAAAAGTTCCAAAACGTCTAAACAGTATGCCGGCTGCAGCCAGAATCAGCACACGGAAGCAACAGCAGAAGCAGCAGCAGGCAAAAGACAGGGAGCCATGCACCATTTGACAACAGAGCGCCTTAACTCCAAGTATCATCACACACACAGTAACACGGCAGGCGACGACACACACGTCAACGGACGCTTCAAAGACACGCCAAGGTGACGGTTGCCCTTGCCGTTAAACCCGGATGCTAGCTTTTGCTAACCAACAGCAGTCCTCTGTGACCAGAAACACTTTTCACCCGTGTCACAGACTTTCATCCTGTGACTTTATAGTAAACAAACAAGGCAAAAAAAAAAAAAGACTCAACACTGACTGATTGCGTCACTAGACAACATTAGTCGTGTTCATGATCTCACCGGGATTGTGTATGCGGTCCAGCAGTTTGACCGAGCGGGCGCTGACAACTCCGCCCACGTGGACCAGAAAGGCGGGTGGGAAAGACGTCAAGGTGAAGAAAGGGAACTCCTGGAGACAAAACACAAATACCACTTATGTCAAACAAAAAGCGTGATTATTGTGCAGGTGTCGCTAACACAAGGTTTCGGATGGGAAAAGTTCACTTTGCCATCCAAACGCTTCTATGTCTTCACTTAAACGGATTCTAAATGGGCAAACTCGGAGAAGATGGAAACCTAAACCATACTTGATAAGTTAGTTTAGGTTAGGAATGGACCAACATGCAACAACAAGAGTGGCGTAAAATGCGAATTCTCGACTTGCTCCAAACCTTTATGACCTTTCGAGTAGAGACTAAAAATATGCGGTTGATAAAAGTGCAGCTACAATTCTTCAACGTCAGACAAGGAGATGGCAAATCCATGCGTTTGAAATAGCTGCTGAGCTTCTTGGTATTCATTCTACATTGCAGTCATGTCAACTCGACCAACCATGAAAGTGCATGGCATGAATTTGTGTTGTGGACAAACAGGATTAGGACCATGAATCATTTACTGTCTTCTAATCCGTCATGGAAAATGGGACGTCAAACATGACTGACAGCTCGTCCGGGTTCTGAATGAGATGATGTGGTGAGCGTGCTCATTCCTGTCTCGGGGAAGGGGGAGCAGGGGAAGGTTTGACGGAAGGAATGACAGGAGTACAGAAAAGCCACGCGACATCATCTGCAGGTTAGGAATCGGTGGCGGTGCCTGTGGGTGGGGGATATGGATAGAGACAGCGATGTGACATACCCTGGCGTTTAAATACAACCCAGAGGAGGAAGCTCCCTGAGAAGCACAAGTGATCGAAAGGAAAGAGAAGGGAACAATGTTTGTTCTTGCGCACACCCATTACCGGGACAAAAAAAAAAAAAAAAAAAAAAAAAAGAGCAAATCACCCTTGTGCAAGCTCATACTAAAGCCAGACAAAAATGGCTTTCAATAAATAAATTCATTGAAATAAATTAGAATAAATAAAAATAAATTAGAATAAAATAAATGAATAAATGCGACCCCCCCCAACAAAAATCAGATTTTAATCAGTTTATTTGCTTTTGTTTGTATAAAAACAAAAAAATTTTGTGAACTCAAGTGTATTTGTCATGTTGACTCATCAACGTACCCTCTGCTCCAGAGCAGTCTGCGTCTGCTGTCTGAGCAGCGTCTTCAGGGGTCCCGCCTCCTTGCCAGCACTGCCCCCGCTGCCCATTCCTGGTCAGAGAAGAAAGAGTCTCACGTGACGTCAACGGTGTGATGTAAATGTTAGGACTAGTCCAAGCAACGATCTTTAACACACGACTGAGGATTTAGTTTTGTGCGAGCCTTCGCTAACTATCTTTAAAGGAGAAGAAAAGAGAGGAAGGGGGAGTGGGGGGGTGCATGCTGCAGTCTGTGACACTATCATTGTTTGTTTCGAGAGGCGAGTGAGTTCCCATTCTTTATTGAGACACAAAATAGGGTTACTGTTGTGAATTTTGTCTTTTAGCTCTATATTAGAGAACAGGAAGTTATGCAAAACTGATTTATTAAAAGCAAAAAACAATCTGAGCCAGGGCTGCCAATATTTATGGACGGCACTTTAATTGTTGTATTTATTTACCTATAACTACACATGGCTGACCTGGCATAAATAAATTCGTATAAAATTGAATTATATTTAGCTCAAATCAACTTTATAAAATAACATTTTGTAATAATAATTCAATGAGACTGCATAATTTCCCGCCGCACGCCTGATGATGTCACGACACACTAACGATCACTCTGTTAGACTTGCCGAGTTAATGGTGAGCGCATTCGCATTCTGCTGTTATTGAGATTCCGTGACATAAGTGACACACGGCAGCCAAGCTGTACCGGAGGTCCCTAGCAGAAAGTCGTCCGTGAAGGACACGCTCTTTCTCAGCAGAGCAGAGTCAGAGTGGGTGGAGGAGGGAGGGGGCAGGGTGGTATTTCTCAGGGAGGAGCCAGAAGCACCCCCGCCGGCTGAGCCAGAGAAAGATGAGGAGAGGACAGGGGAGCTGGGGCACAGGAAGAAGCCCGGCCTGCGTCTCACCGATTGCGGCTCCTCTGAGGAGCAGGGAGTCGGGAGCAACCAGAAGGAAAAAAAGTTCAGGAAATGAGAAGATGGATATCTTAGAAGAAGGGAGGGGGGGCACTTTTCCACTGCTTGCTTGAGTTTGGCCTTTCTCTACTTTTGCCATGTCAGCAGTACCAATGGAAAAGTGACAACCTGAGTAGGTAGCGTGAAGTGGAAAAAAGGGTAAGAGCCGACACTAGCGACTACTCTTGGGTCTTATTTTATATTTATCTTAATAAGAGACATTGTGCTTCTATGAACACATCACAAAAAAAAACAAAAAAAACTAACGCACGAGGATCTTCGAGACAGACTAAAATGCAAAAACAATAATAAGAAATAAACTAAACATGGAAAAACACCAGAGAAGCACCTCAGTGTAGTGTTGGAGTGGTGGATAAAGGGGGGGGATTGCAGATTGATGGGGGTGATGCCTCATGTGCTTACCCGTCTTGGGCGTCAAACTGAGGTCTGTGTCTGATGAGGAGGACTGGCGGCTGGCTTGGGGGGGGGAGAAGGGGGCAGGAGAGAAGGGGTTGGTGGGGAGGGCTCTGAGAGGGGTGGGCGGGCCGGATGACGAGGGAAGGTCCTCACCAAATACCGGCCTGGCGGGAGAATATGACACACACACACACACGCACGGCCATCAGTCACAGCCTCACCCTGTGTGTGTGTGGGTGGAAAATGTTTTGTTTTTGCAGGAGGTGTGCTTGAGGTGCTTACACGTGGCTGGAGAACAAAAGAGAAAGAAAAGTAACACAGCAAGCATGGGAAAAAGCAAAACAGGACAACGATACAGAAACATAATGATACATGCAAAAACAATAAAAATAAAAATGTGATGTTCCAGTGGAGTGAAGCACAGGCCAGCGCTTCTCGTAAGACTCTTGAGGGCTGTACCAAAACAATTCCGTTTTTAGTTTTTCAGGACGGGTGTGGGGAGTCGGTTTAACCGGGGCAGATTTTTTTTATTTTTACGATCCGGGACTGGATTATTTCTGTGGGATGGGAATGCAAATCCACCCCCGTGTCGCCCTCTCGTTTGAATCTGACAACATGAAAAATGACAAGGATATTAATTTACTAGATCTAACAGTTAACCTAGCTTCCGTTATTTCTTCTCCGCATTGAAAAAAAAAGTGTGACATTCGCCCGGTCACACATTTAAAAAAAAAAAAAAAAATCGACTTCCTTCCCTGCCTCTGCATACCGGAGAAGATGAGTGTGGGCACAGAGACAGAGAAGTTCTGGGACAGTCTCTGTGCGCTGCACGCCGAATGCACTGGGCTGTTGTGGGTGGAGCGGCATCCGTGCGCTAAGGGAGACCTGGGCCCAAGAGCACCACACACAGGAGGAGAGGATAAAAAGAGAGACGACCAGTCGCGTTGGCCACACGCAGTAAGAATTGTGTCAGTCCTGGTGCAGCCGGAAGAAGAGGAAAGAAGGAAAGAAAAGCACACGAGAACCTACAACACATCATCACAATAGACGGAGAGAGAGTGGAAAGGTGCCAACAATCGGATCTTTCCCAACCAAGTGAGTCACGTGCACCACAGGGATGGAAACACAACAGACCTAAAAAAAAAAAAAAAAAAAAAAAGAATATGGCTTTGATGATCACCCAAACAAGGTTCATTTTACTCCAATGATTCTTTTGTTCATTCTTGGTGTGTCTCCATCCCCGACGCGCGGGTACGAGCGCAGGATGATACACTTGCATGATGCAGCGAGCCAGAGGAAGCAGATCAGAACATGCGCGAAAAGCTCGTGAAAAGATCAAACTAAAATGCACGCCAACCTTTAGAGGTGCATGGAATTTGTCTCTGGAAAACGATCCAACTGTTCGATGGCTACATTGACATAAATAAAATCTCTGATACGATCAGAGTTTAGATTCAACAGGGAACAGTTGTACATAAAGAATTGAACGTTTAGAAACGAATGTCACTTAGAAAGGTGATTGCACATTTTAGGTTCAGCCTCAAATTCTCCGCTAGGAACTAAATATCTCGGACTTTTTGTGAACAGTATTCTACGTAGCACTAGCGCATGCAGAGCTGAACGCAAGCAAGCCATGTGTGAGTAGGGGGTGCATTTTTGGAGTGTATGTTTGTATACTGTACGTGTGCGTCTCAGGACACCGTGTGCTGTTTCACGATGCAACAGACGTGAAAAATACCGAAGTGCACACGCTGGAAAACGGGCATCTTGTCCACACACTCTCCCTCACGTGCTCATCAACATGTCAAAACTTGCATCGATTGCTCATGCTGGATGGCTACTCACTCTTTTCCGTCCTTGGAAGGGGAATTGCAGGCATTGGAAGCGGGAGCTGTGCTGGGATGCGTGTGTGCGGTGGCGACGACGGCGGCGGCGCCGCCTCCGGAGGTGGCTTTGTCCAGAGTGCAGGCGGTACCTATGGCCCGCACCACCAGGCCTGACTCTCCCTCCAGGTCGAAACACTGCAAGTAGCCCACCACTGCGTTGCCTCCCATCTCCAGCACTTTGAGACCTATCTTCCTCTGTAGCTCTCCTACGGTCACATGTAGACAAATTAACCCATGTGTACACTTTTGTACCTTTGGAAATAAATAAAATAAAAGATTCGTTTCCGTACCGGACATGAGCGAGATGAGCCTCTGGCGAGCTTCATTGGACGCTCGAGGAGTTCTGATGCGATCAATCCACTGGTATTCGGGGTCTTCGTTCACCACCAGCTCCTCCACAAAGCCGTGGACCATGGCCGCCCGGTAATACCGCGGAATTGAAGTGGCTACAAAGTGCAAGCGATATGGTCACACATTATTTCTACGCCTTTTTCTCCACACTTGTTATTATGAAATTATCAAAGCAGTGTTGGTCTCTACAAATCAACACTCTTGAAGGGGCAACATTGAGGGCAGCGTGGTTGCAAACGCACTGCAGAAGAACTTGACTCCACAGGAGGATTGTCTGAAGCGGTTCAAGTCATTGAAGAGCTCCACTTTGATCAGGACATTAATCTCCCCACGGATACCTGCCATTAAATAACACAGATGCGATGAGAAAGAGTGCAATATTGAGTAACGCCGATGCGCTATTTGCGTACCGTGGATGGTGTCATAAATTGGGAACCAGCCGGAGATAACAGAGGCGGCCTCGCTGCACAGCAGCGGGTCAATGTCGATGTAAACCTTCCCGATGGCGTCGTTTGCGCTGTACGTGTCGTGGTCCAACACGGTGATCTGCAGCGGCTCATCCTGCAGGTCCTCATCATCGACCTAAGCGTCAACACAAGGAATCGAACCATAAATACGTCATTCGCACTTAATGGCCAATGCAAGGGCATCATGTCATGCAGCAATTGCCAACCCTTTGAGAAAAGCATATTTTAACACATATTCTTTATCTTTTTTGCGGGGAAAAAAATAAGACATGACTGCAGCTTACAGAGCAGTTTTTATGTGCATCCTATACTGCCCCCTGGTGGCCAAGATACTGGAACAGAATCATGGAACGTCACACCAGGCACCGCCTTTTAATGGCACAGGCATGTAAACAAAATCAATATTCTGCATTTTATGCTTGCAATATTTTGTGTATAAATATGTAGTTGAAAAGTGTTTTGATGAGTTTCATGAATGGATTTTAAAACGTTTCAATTGTTTAAGACTGTACTGAAGGATTTTTCTAAAATGTGTGCAATAGAAATGTTGAGAAACAATGACGATAGCACTTCTTGGGCATTTTACCTCAAATTTGAACCATTCCGAGTTCCACTGTGGATTGAGGGATTTGGGGCAGACGTCTGTTTTGAATGTTATGTTTCCAAACTTGACCTGCACGGTAAAGAAATAGAAATGTTATTTTTCAGTTGGGATCACCTCTTAAAACATGTTATAACGGCATATCATAATTATAGGGGAAATATACAAAATGTCTCTTCTACTTACCTCTACAAAAGCATCTGTAAGCTCACTGGCTCTGTCCATGACAGGCAAGTGGCGGCCTGCCACAATTTTCGCTTTTAATTTTCCAGGCATGATTCAAATTTAGGTTGATCTGTGAACAAATAAAGTCAGTACTTAACGGGAAAACAAGTTGGCATATCCATCTTGCGACAAGGGGCGGGGGGGGGGTCATTTTAGGACCACAGTTGGAAATGACACCTGCGACGGTCCTTATTTCTTTTGGAGAAGCAAACAAAAAAAACCTTCACCCCCCCGTAAATTCAATTCGAACATTTTATTCGATTCAAAAATCGCTTTTCGTGGACTTTTAATGTCCCGGGTACTTTAGTTATATAAAAAAAAAAAAAAAAAGCCCCAAAATATGCCAGCTAGCTCCCTTTAGCCTAGCCATGTTATCTACTCCACTCAAGCGGCCCTATTTCAACCCAGTTCCACCACGTTCAGTCCAGACCCACCCCAAATCATCCGTCGAAGCCGTTTCGCTCTTACCCCCGGCCTAAGACATCCACAATTAGCTCGTCAGAGAGCCGCGGAGGACATTGTCGTTGACAGCCCGTCGCTGCAGAGACCCCCGTCTTCGTCTCGTTCCCATAACACGAGGCGTTTAAGTTCACCAAGCAGGACAACGTTAATGCTAAATTGAATATTATGACGTCAGAAGACAATTTTAGTAGTATTGTTGTGACATTACGTACGAGTTAAGTTCATTATAATACGACGGGCTAGCATGGTAGCGATAGCGCCCGTGACGATGAATGGAGGTTTAGACAGTGTTGCCTTCGCGATCCCTCGAACAGATAGCCTTCCACACGATGACGTCACCGACTCAAGCTTCCAGTGTTTACATAACAAAACGAAATACAAAGTCAAGGTTGAAACACACACATTTATGCAAATCAAGTGAAGAAAGTAGGTGGTGAGCGTGGAAAACATTTGCGCGGAGCAACCTCATTTTGATATGGTCGATGCTGCCTTCAAGAACAATCCAGAAGTACAAATCATGTGAAATTAATGGTGGAAAAAAGCAATCACATTTATTTTTGATAAATTTAATTGTGACATGTGTCAAGACAGTGTAAATAAAAACAGATCCTGAGAGAAGACTATCACATTGTACAAAAGTCAAGAGGAACTTCCAACATTTCGAAATTGAAATAAAAGCAACTTTTACAGTGCATCCTTGTATCCATAGTAAAAGCATCAAATAGTTGGTCCCATGACAGAACATGACTCAATTGAAACAATCCAACATTACCTTTCAAGCTTAACTCGCAAAACTATGTACAATCAGAAAATACAAAACATTTAAAAAAAAAACATGGTTCAGTTCATACCAATATTACGACTATTTCCTACACTTGGATAAACCCAGAATTGTTTTGCTGTTTTTAAACAGAAATCCCTCCCATTTTACATCTAGATCATTTTTGGTCAACAAGAGACATCACAAATATAAATAAGGCACGTGTAAGAGAGATGAGCAAACAGAGTTAACATCAGATACATTGAAATGCACTCTTAAAAATCCCACAAGTCAAGTTTTCTATCATTTATAGCATCCCGCCATCTGCTGACAAAAACAGAAAATTGCAAAAAACACTTTTTTTTTTCCAGTTATGACTAATGTGAAATACATAAGACACTTCTTTGTACATATCCAAGGTGTTGCATCCATTTGAGCACTTGCCATCTGTGACGTACACTTATTTACAGGCTAGCCCAGTAAACTAAACCTGATTGGCTCGTACCCTCCTCCGCAGTCAATAGTACATCCAGTGCTAGCAACTCCGATGTTATCGGTACCATCGCCATGGCGACGAGCTTGACTGGTCACACCGCACCACCCTGTTGTGCTTATCAGTAGTCGCAGCAATTGGAAAACAGCAGACTCCAACTGTTAAAGTGCTCTGGGCGGTGCTAGCGTAGCTTTTGACCGGGTCGCTTCGGACGTAACGACATGCGATGGTTCCACATGCCGCGCTTGGAGTGGTAGTGGTGGAAGAAATTACGCAGGTGGATCCGCTCCACCTCTAGTCCGGCCTGGATGATTCTGCAGCCATGAGACAGCAAGAGGGGAGAAACAGTCTTCAGCTAAGCTAAATTGGACTTCATTTGACCTTTAAACTTTTGTGTCAACAAACCGGTCGAGGAGCTCCCAGTCTTCTCCTCCCCAGCTTTCGGTGAACTCCTTGGTGTTCATTCCTCCCACTGCGTCCAGATCAGACTTATAAATGCCCAATGATCCAAAACCTTGCATCTCCCAGTGACCTGTCAACAAAGACGTAAGTTGCTAGCATACAACGTCAGCTTTTTTCCCCCCCAGATGTATACCTCTGGCCTCCAATGGTGTTGCCCCGCAGTCCAATCTCATGAGAATAGGCGCAAAGGCCATGAATCCCTCTACGCAGTGTTTCCGAATGCTATCTATGATGGAGAGAGGGAAATGGATGTGGAGGTCGCAAAGAAACACAATGCTGTGGTCATCCTGAAGGCAAAAAAATCAAAGTCGTTCAAAGATGCGCCATTAGCTGAAGGACTCGGATGCACCAACTCACGGTGATCAGGTCGATGCCTGCTTGGAGACCAGCGGAGCGTTTGAAATTACCACTCAGCTTCACGTAGTGGTACCTGGAGAACCCCGCAGAAAGTTAGACTGTGATGATACACTCACGGGACACAAGATTAGGTACACCGGCAAAATGATATTATAATAATAAAAATTGCATAATTCGAGCTGCCAGACAGAATATTAAATCACATTGCCTGGGCAGGGAGGACTTCTCGAGGGCCGCCCTCACATCCATATCGGTGCTGTTGTAGTCAGCGATGATGAGGTTAAAGTTGGCGTCGCCCGTCGTCTTGAACAAGGCGGCCATGTTGTCGATGAGAAGCTGCACCCAGCGTGCCTGGTTTTTCACTGAGGAAACCAGACAAGCGTCACGCTACTCGTGGTTTGATGAAATTACAAATATTTGTTGAAATGTACACTACATGCATTGTTGCATATTTACAAATGTTTCCACCAATTCTTGTTCATTTCCAGCCCCAATTTAGCATCAACTCACGATGTGTGTAACATACCCGGCAGTACGAAATGGACCGTGGCCTTGGGGTTCCAGTGGAAGCCGACCGGGTTGCAGAGCACCGGCTTAGGTTCGGGCCATTGGAAAACCAAGTCCTGGCTGGGCGGGCGAGTGCGACGGCGGCGATTTTCCACGTAGATGTAGTGCGACAGGCGCCGTAGTTGGCCCTTGGTGTCTTTCAGCTCCAGCTCCAGGAGATAGCGGCTCCCCTGGGCGCCGTCCAAACGCTTCTCCACATTAACCACC
The DNA here is from genome assembly GCF_901709675.1 of Syngnathus acus. Taxonomy (NCBI): domain Eukaryota; kingdom Metazoa; phylum Chordata; class Actinopteri; order Syngnathiformes; family Syngnathidae; genus Syngnathus; species Syngnathus acus. Next base: position 3,311,231 of record NC_051092.1, on the reverse strand, counting down.
CGCAGAAGAGTAAAAGGGCTGCACGCACGCGCAAACAAAAACAAATGAGACAATGAAGATATGACTAACCAGCACACACTCACTCACTCTTTATGCTTTTTGTTGAGTTGCGCTACGAAAGCTTTGGCGACGGGCATCGCATCGCTGGAGTGCAGCAGCCGGTTTCCCAAGACGTTACACAGCAGTCTGTACGAGTCGGAGCGCATGAACTGCAGGTCCACGCGACGGATCTGGAAGGTCTGACTCCAGTCCACCTTGGTGTCAAACACGGCCGGGTTGTGGTGCTCATCCTCCTCCAGTCCCCTTGAGGTATCAGCCTTTATCTCTCTGGTATCTTTCCTGATCTCCTGGTTGGCAACTTTGATGTTGAGAGGTTGAAGAGACTTTTGAATAGTCTGGATGTAGGTTTTGTTCATTTTAACATCTGTCCATTTGGAGTTGATGAGCTGCTTCGGAACGAGTTTCTTTCTGGTTGAGGGAGGATTGAGCGGCGATTTAAGGTTTGGTCCTTTTGCAGATTTGTGCAGATTTTTTTCTGCAGCCATCTCTATTTTCGGACGACTGCTGTAAGGTGATTTCTTCATGGTGTCGGTGGGGTCATTCCAAGTTAGGACTGTCTTCTGAAAGCTGTAGTCTAGCATAAGACAATAAGAATGCGTAAATTAGAATGTATAAAAAGCAAATGGGGAGCTTATTCTTAAAGATGAAAAAATACCACTACCTGTGTTTTTCTTTTCCAAATCCTCAGGTGGATCTAGTTTCATGAATCGAGAAAAGTCAAACCTAGAAGAAGTGCACCTTTTTAGAGATCCACATAAATTAAGGCTTTTTTAAATCTAATACTTCTGCTGTAGACTTAAAAACATTTGGGTTTAACATCCAAGGATGAATTAAGAAATCAACAGTTTAGCTTTTATTTATACGTTAAGATCTGATTATGTTGATCGTTTTTGTGTTTGAAACCGGATGTAAATAATTGCTAAAAGCCAAATGATTTCAGTCTCCAGAAGAATTTATTTATTTTTATTTTTTTTTCCTCACATCGTCTTGTTGCTGGATTCGTAAAAGCAGCTGTTCAATCCCTCCATGTGCGTCAGTCGGGTGTAGTCATTGGGATATACGTAGGACCTGTGGACCTGAGGATAAAAGAAAAAAAAAAATTAAGAATCAGTGGTCACAACATTAGGTACACATGCATGAAGTGAATGAGAAATGTTCTTAAATATATATGAATATCTTTTTTGTAATATAAAAATCTAGTCTGCATGTATAAATGTAAGCAGTGTAAATACAAGAGTGACATACATAATGGATTCCTTGGTAACGTTTGAGAGGGAAATTGATGATATAGCTGGGCTTGTACGAGCAGTCGGGCAGAAGACCTTGGAGGAAGCTGTTGTCTAGCAAAGGCACTGCTGACAAATATGGATGGATGTCAGGGAGGATAACCCAAAATTGGATCTGTGGAAAAGTCACGGACCTCGGTCGAAAGTGTCTCGCGGGTCTTCCCTCAGCAGGTCGACGGTGGGGGTGTTGTGCTTCTGCGAAACGTTGCGTGGGTGGCTCGGAACTGTCTGCGGTATGTGCGCAACGTCGTCCATACGCAGTGCCGACTCATCTGCGGGACGGTCAAAAAGGAAGCATAAGCTTGTAAAATGTGTTTTCTTTCCTAACTCATGAGACATTTTAAAATGATTTAAAATTATCACAATAAAAATGTAATTATAAAAATATATTTTTATTCAGTAAACCCTCAACTACTAGTAAGGAGGCATCTTAAAGGGGAAGTCAAGTCAAAATTCCATTCGACTAAAAATCAGATTTCCACAGAACTCGGGTAACCACCAAACACAGCTCAGTGCAAATGTCACATGACCAAACTCAGAAAACCAGGATTGTCTTATTACCTCAATGTGGACGATACTTACTAACATACAGAGAGATGTACTTGGACTCAATGACCAGAAACTTGAAGTCCTCATTCAACAGCGTCCACTACGCCAAAATAAACACAGTCTGGTTGTAGTGTGTGCTTGAATGCTACCGTCAAAAATATATTTTTGGGGGCGCGATATATAATTGGAGGTACTAACAGCCACTTCCACATGGTCATTGCCTTTGTCATTCTGCTTGTGAATCACTTCGAAAAAGTACCTCCGATGAGCAGAAAGCCTGCAAAGTCAATGCAACAATAGTGATGATGTAATATGATGCAAATTAGCTTCACAATGCAGCAAAATTCAGTACAGGTCATCAGAGATATTTTCTGATAAAGGCAGCTCACAAAGGATTCAATCAAGTCAAAAGTATGTCCACTCTAACAATAAGGAAGTGGGAAGTTATTAAGAGGAAACATTTTTTTTCCATTTTATTTATTAGCCAGCCACTTAAATGGACTTACTGAGTTGCGTTGGAGATCTGACTGCTATACTTCTCAAACTCGCCTGGAGCTGTCCACTCAGATCCGGTCTAGAAAGAAAGGAAATGATCAAATCAGGCATCCCTCGAACCCCTTTTTTTTTTTTTCCTTCCTATAATACCTTTCCAACCCATGCAAGTAACTGCAGATTGGAGGGAGACTCATCCGTGCTGAGCCAGAATTCCGAGTTATCGTCGGAGCTCAGGGCGAATACAAACTCCCCTGAGGACAGCAAAGAAATAATAACGATGAAGTACGATTCACGACGGTACAAAACGATGGTTTTGTCATCCGTACCATCGGTGTAAGGATGTAAATAACCGAAGATCCTGAGCCCGTAGTTGGTCCACTGTGGGGAGACGGCGAGCTTGTTGACTGTAATCCTGGACTGGAAGAAAGAAGTAGCAAAAAGAAAGACGCTCAGGATCTCAAGGTCATGGGAAATGAGGATCTAGCGTTTGGATGTGGAATGTACCAAGACTGCAAACAACTGCTGTCATGTGTTTGTTAAGTCACGCAATGTTGACACGTGTGTTGTGTAGCACTGACATCATGCTAAGTGAAGGGCTAGCTCGCACTCACGTGAGGGTACAGCGGGTAGTGGAGGTTGTGGCGGAGCCTGTCCGTGGAGCTGCCGCACCAGTCCTCAAACACGTGCAAATTGGCCCGGCCTTGATACTTAAAGACGAGAGAGCATGTCAGTCAGTCATCTACCAAACATCCTGACCTACTTTAGTAAAACCGAAGCACGCAAGTTGTTGCCCGTAAGTTAGCGGCCCCGCAGATAGTCGTGTGCAGCCTGTGTACAATGTTTTGCCTATCTGCACAATCTGCAGCACACTACGGAAACTTTGGGTCTACTAGTCTGTTGGGTGACTTTGATTCCGGTAATCTGCATCTTTACTAGAACAAATCAAACAATTGTTTATTTTCTTAAATTAATATAGCCAACATGAAATCATTCTTTTGTTGACCAAAAAATAAATGAACAAAAAAATTTTAGCGAACCAAAATGAGAGAAAATTCCTGACAAAAAATAATAATATATATATTAAAAAAAATGAGAGAGAGAGAGAGAATCATCCATCCATTTTCCGAAGCACTTATCCTGACTAGGTAGCAAAATATGAATTGATTATTCCTAAAAATTGCCACACACAAAAATTGCATAATAAATGAAAGAAGGAATCCACACACACACACACACATAGACGCACGTGTCATGTACACACACGCACACCTCTGGTTTCCAGACTGCCTTCATAAATCCAGAATCCTCCAGCGGATGGCTTGCGTTAACCTGGAAAACAAAGTCAAATCACTGCCTGTGTAGTTTTATAAATATTTTTTCATACAACACCATCTTTTCCGCACACTCAATTCTCACATTTTCTCTTACTATTCCCGGGCTTAGCGTTTGACCGAACAGGACGTTCTTCCAGCCAGTGCCGACATCAGAAATGGAACCTGCAAGAACTTCCAAAAGTCAAATTTAAAAAAAAAAAAAGTCTGAAAATAAACTCCACTTTGTATTAGATCGAGCCACTACATAAAGGGAAAAAAAATTTAATGACCACCATAGGGCTTTACAAAATGAAGGCCGTTATTATCACAGGCCATGGCGGAGACACCCACCCACGCCCTCGGAGCTTGGGAAGACAGCACCAGTTTTGGTGACACGCGGGATTCCAGGGTGGTGGTTACGTGTATTTTTAACTTCATCTGCCGCCTTCTTCGTTCTCGCGACTGTTCGTTGCTAATTACTTCAAGCATCACTGTTGACCGGCTGGTTAGCGTTGTTTGGTTAACATTAAGGACAGAAAAATAAATCTAGTTTTTAAATTATAATGATCTGAACGGACCATAATTGAAGACTCTTGCAGAGAATTGTAGCGCAGTTACATTGAATCCAGGATGTTTCACGGTTCAGAGCATCACCACCTTCAAGCGGCTCAGTCATTTCACCTTTAGTGACAACTCATCAACTTCTCTGTTTTCTTTTCCCCAAAGTGGACACGTGACATGCGAGAGGAGCGGAAAAAAACCGAGACTCGCTTTGATAGAAGCTGCGGTAAGCGGCCGGTGTCAGCTTCCTCTCAGCCGCCGAGATGTGATGATGCATCATGTTCTGGTCTTGAATGCGGCATCGGAGGAAACCACGACGGCAAGTGTTTGCATCAAAGATGATATCAAATGGAAAAATTACTCAACAGTATCAGAACAATATGTCCGCCATACCCGAAGAATCGGTGGAATAACCGTTAGGATAATCGATTCCAAACTAAAACGTCATGGTCGCTCCTACGTGAAGGTTTGGAATGCATAGCGAGGCGACCCCCGCCTCACATTTCAGCTCCAAGCGTGTGTTTACATGTCAGGCTTTGTTGAAAGGGAACCAACGCTGGAGCGTACGCGTCATGTGTTGTCGTTTCCGCACAGTTCTCATCTGCATCCCCGACAGCCCGCTGTTAAAACCCACGCGGTGCAAATAAAGGTAAAGTAGACAGCAGGAAGTGCGGTGAGCCAGCGTGAGACGGCACTTCCCGCCGATGTGAGGAGTGAAACTGTGACGTGACCTTCTGACCTGTCCCAGCCCCCTCAAAAGACCCCCACATGAAAACTTTCTCACGGGTGGCGTCTTTTTCCAAAGGACCCATTTTGTTGTTTCATCTGTGTTCAATGGGCCAAAATTAGTGGAGAAAAAAAAAATTTGACAGTATTGTCTATGGTGCTTAACAATTCAGTTAATATTTAACAGCAAGTAGATTTATGCCAGAGTTAGCAATAGAGAAAAATGTTTTTGCTGATCTGACCTATACATTTTTTCCAATACTCTCACATTGTAGTGGGCCGACATCCCGTCAGGGTCACCATTATGGCAGAAGGGACGAACACATCTTTATTCCATGAATGCCAACAATTGTTGCTATAAATGTGTGTGTAGAAATGTGGCAAAATGACGACGGACATCACAAAGGACAAACATATCATCCAGAGGCGTAGCCAGGAATTTTTCCAGTAGGGGCGCACGCCCACAGGAAAAAAAAATCGAACATCACCCACGCCGTTCGCTGATCGCTAAAACAACATCCGGGTCCGGGAGGCAAACGGTGAATGGATAACATCGCGCACATAGAATAGCGCAAGCACATTCGCGCAAGACCGAAAGAAAAAAAACGGCATGAAAATGAAGAATCGAAAAAGCTCGATTTTTTTCAACCGGGGCGCAGGGAGTCCTAACCGGGGCACCGCCCCGGCTCGGCTACGCCTCTGATATCATCCCAGCCCAACTGTTGGCCTGATACACTGTCACAATTTTATCACACAAGAAGCAAAACCTGCACCTTTACTTGTTCGAGTCTGTTAACAAATAATAAACAAACTATTCATGGCATCAATCACTTCTATAAAACCTATTCATTTGTATTCGGTTTTCTGTCAAAATTATAAGATTATTATTTTTTTATTATTATTTTTTTTTATATGGTACCTCAATCACTTCTATAAAACCTATTTATTTGTATTCGTTTTTCTGTCAAAATTATAAGATTATTTTTATTTTATTTTTTTTATATGGGACCGGGACGGCTGCGCACATCGGTCGAGACCGGCGTAACTCTACGACGGCTTCCTGCTTATCCGGCCGGTGCTGACCGGGTCCCTCGCCTTGGCCTCGCAGCCGCGACCCCTGTGGGGAGTCCGCTCCCTCGTGCTCGTCGGTACCAACGACCTTCGCCGTGCTAGCCCCGTGGTGACCATCTGCACGTGCCCAGGACGCTGCCCATACGTTTGTCTGTTTTGTGATGTTTTCACCGATTCACGACCACGGTCCATTGGGCGCCGTTGAACTGGACTGCCCTTACACCTGTTTATGGACCCCGTGGAGGCTATTTTGTGTGTTTTGGGGTGTTCTCTGATATTGAGGGGTTGGCCGCTGTTACTTTTTTCTTTTTTGCTTTGCTTTGATGGCTTTTATCTTTCGTGCTTACTGGCTTTCTTTGTGGCGCCGTTGTGCGGCAGCCTTACGAGAGCCTATTGAGTTGCGCTCATGCCATCTGGGTGTCTTTTGTATACCCGCTCTGTGGTATGGATTCTGCTGGGGCCTGAATTTCCCCACCACTGGGGATCAATAAATAATCAATCAATCAATCAATCAGACTCACCAACAGCTTCATACTCCAGGCTGTTCGGATCCTGAACTCTCTCCCCCCTCGGCTGAATGACGTCCTGACCTTTTGGGCCACGATGGCTGCCTTGCACTACTCCACTTGTACTTTTGCGCTATTATACTGACTGTCTGCTGTATGCACAATTGCACCATTTCAACCAAGTTGCTCGTATTTATTCATTGTATGTGCCTTCTTATGTTTACTTTTTGTATTGTTTACTTGAATGTTTTGTTTGTCTGTGGACCAATTGGGTGTAATATAGCTTGTCTCCACCGTGGGATAGTAGGAAACGCAATTTGGATCTCTTTGTATGTCTTGGCATGTAACGAAATTGACAATAAAGCAGACTTTGACTTTGAAACTATGAACCGCGTCACAATAGCAATTCATACTTGAAAGTACGTATATGGAAATGAAATACTTCGTGGTGTTTGTTAAAAAAATGTTTTTGCATTTCTGAAACTGTTAGCGGGTGTGACTAAAGAGGGACTATGGAAAAAAAAAAAAAAAAGTCTAATAATTAGGCAGTGCAACAAATTCAAACTCAAAAGTGATCAAATCTTTTCTAAATGTAATGTAATTATTATACTACACTTATGTTTTTATTTTCCTGCCTTTCAAAGTAAAATTGGATGTCAACAATTGCAACACCTCGTTCGAAGGTGCCAAACTTACCGGTGACTTCTCTCCGCACGTTGGACACGACGGCCACCACTGCGACCAGCAGAATAGCCCCCAACAGCACACATTTACCATTCCTCCGCAGTTTCTTCACCGGGAACAACGCAGTTATCATCTCGGCATTCAATAGACATTTCCCTTGAGGTGATTCATCGGCTTTGCTGCCGGTCGGTCCCGGTTGCTTGCGTCTCCGCAGTCGACTGCGCTGCGTAACTGCGGTCAAGCCAGTCTCCAAGCAATATGACGAAGTCGAACGCAAGCCAGCCACCTTTATACTCGGAGCGCTGACAAGTTTTCAAAGCCATTTTCAAAATAAAAGTCTCCTGAAAAAGGCATACGCTCAGGTGTCCATCAAGAAGGCACTTTACACCAATGCAGGTAGTAACTATTGTTTATTGTATCCTTCCGCCAAACTGCAACACAACAAACTTTACCCATGACAAAGTAGACCCCAAGTGGTTTTCCCACTGCAGCTTTTCCTTTTAACAGACCGACACAGCAAAACATCATATACAAAACAGAAAATTAAGATGGAAGCTTGTTCACGTTTGGATATTCCAGTTTTTTTTGTCCTATTGACCACTTCATACACAAAACAGAAAAATTAAGATAGTCGAACAAGCTCGCGGATCATGGATACTTGTTCGCATGTCCGGACATTGCAGTTTATTTTTGTCCTATTGACCACTTCATACACGGTCGAACAAGCTCGTGGATGCTTGTTCACGTCCGGCTATTCCAGTTGATGTTTGTCGTATTGAACAAAATTTACAAATCGCAACACTTTGGAGGAAAAGAAGGATCTGAAAAGTACATTGTCATTAGCCCCCAAAAGCACCAGCAGGTTAACCCAAGCTTAAAACAGCTTTGTTGGAGAATTCAAACAGTTAAAGATTTACAAAAAGAAACACCCCAGAAAATGGTGCCACCTCCTGCTACATAGACAAGTATATACTTTTGGAACATTCCAACACATTGTATCAGAGTGTTGATCCACCCTGTCCCGAATTTGATCAGTAGGCCTATAAAGTGGAGGCTTGGATGAACGGCAAAGAACAAATATAGTGCAAGGTGAGTAGCCCTTTACAGCGAAGGCTTTTCAATTTTCAACCAGAACGTTAAACAGCTGGGAAACACGCTCGTAAAGCCGCGGGTTGAAAGGGTTGACGGGAGTGTGAGCACGCAAATATTAAAACCACATCACGCCCGCTGAGTTCGCCGTCGAGATGGCAACGATGGCAAGAGGAAGAGAGCCAACAAAGTCAGTGCTCAAAATTTGATACACTCCCACACACACGCACATAAAATGGTTGGCGGGTCCGGTCCTGGAGAGCCACTCTCCTGCCTATTTTTGAACTTTCCCGCTTCCACATATCCGACTCAAATGATCGGCGTTCTACGGCGCTCGCTTATGAGCTGATCCGTTGAATCTGGTATGTTGAGGAGGGACATTGAAAACAGACAGGCCAGCGGTTGTCTCGGACCGGATTCGCTTATCCCCGAGTCACACACTTAAAACACAAATGGCTGAAGTAACAAAACAAAACAAAACAAAACAAAACAAAAAAATCAGAAAAACAAATGAACCGTCAGAATTTAGGGCATTTTAGACTTTTGCATCGCCCTCTGCTTCCTTGCTGGCGTTGTCGATCTCTATATCCCCGCTCTCGCCGTTCTCCTTGCTCTTCACCTGCTTGGATGCTTTCTGCAAAGCAACAAAATGTTTTTGGTAAAAAAAAAGTTACGCATTCAGTCTCGCTATTGATCCGCTTACCCTGGAATCCCTCTCTGCAAACTTCTGGAACATGTTGGCGTACGTGCGTTTGTCCTTCTCGTGCTGCGCCTTCATGTGCTTCAGACAAAGGACCATCTGGGTGACAACGGAGGAGAGGTCAGGGCAAGAAGATAAAGTATCATATTGCTTGATGCCAAATTGGTAAGGTGTGCAAAATACTTGGACAGCCACAAGTAAAGTCGTGGTGGTGAATTGGGGGGGTGGGGGGCACAGCAGAAAATAAGAATCACTGCTTTAAGCTCTCGTTGACTTGTAATAATGCAAGCAACCAGCAGGTGGCAGCGGTGTACCATTTTAGAAACTGTTTTCTTATTCGCTTCATGGGGGAGGTGGGGGTCATTTTTTGTCATCCAGCACAGCACTTTCTGCCCCCTCGCACTCTTTGGATTAAGTAAAGCAAAAGTCACACGATGTGTACACGAGTCTAACGACTTCCTGGAGTGACGCCATACCTGACTCTTGGCAGCTTTGTTAGCGGGATAAAGTTGAACAACGCGCTGAAAGTCATCCCTGGCTACGTCGAATTCCTTCATGCCGAAGTGTGCCTCTCCTCTTCGGAACAGCGCTTTCTCGTTGGACTCGTCCAACTCCAGGGCCTGTAATCACAGCAAACGGGCTTTTATTCCAAAATCTTTGGAAGCGCCACTGTAGGAAAGTGCAAAGTTTCCCATCTTGGAACATATTTTACAATTGAATGTAGATATGTCATGATTTTTATCTTATTATCCTCGGCTAAAGTGGACATGCCATGGCACGATTGAATGAAGGGAAACAGGTTAATTTGATGAATTCGTCTGCCACCTAGTGGAAGGAGCATGTAATTGTTTTGCTCTTACCTTGTTACAGTTTTCCAGCGCTTGGTTGTGTTCTTTGAGCTTCAGGTAGCACATGGCCAAGTTGAGATGCGCAGCCAGCCGCAGCGCTTTGGCCTTCTCCTCTTCCTCCCCGACAAAACCCGAGTCATTGTCGAGCCACGACACGACCCTCTTGTACTGCGTGGATGCCTGCTTGAAGAGCCCCCTCTGAAAGCCAAAACAATTCGAAAAGACAATATCCGCAGTCAAAAGTCGAGCCGCCCTCGGTTACGCACCTTGTAATACTGCGTCCCCTTCTCTTTAACGACGGCGCTCTGTTCCAGCTTCTCCGACGAATTCATCTCCCACGACTCTTTGACCTTTTCGAAGGCCGCCAGCTTGATCCTGTATTCCAAGGACGCCCCGCCGGGAATGTTATACTCGGCGTTTCCGGCGTTTCCGAAGCCGTACCTGCGAGGAAATACAAAACATTTGTTATTTATAACCTACCTCATAAAATCCAATTCATTGGTATTGATCAATGAATCATTGATCAGTGCTTGTGGTGCATGCAGCAGACGCGTCAAACAGTGATGAGAAATATTTCAGAATGCGCCACTTCGAGAGGCCGCTGATGTTTTGATTTGACTCGGTTGCGTAATTTCACACACAACAGGTGGGCCGACACTTATCTGCATAGTAAGCGCAGAAATCAGCAAGGTCGTACTTGGGTCTGATGTGAAACAGAGCTTCCTCTCCCTCCTCCATGGCCATGATGGCTTTCTCCACTCCGGGCAGCAAGCCGTGGCTCTCGCCGTCTCCCATCTCGAACTTGAGTTGCCTCTCGTCAAAGACGCGTCCATCGTAGCTGCCCGACAAGGTCACTGAAGAGGAGACAAAGCGTTGATATGAAGTTCAAATCAGGTCTCGCTGAAGGAGTCTGAGAAATGGGTTACCTTCAACCGAGGATCCTTCATTGGGCTTGATGTACGGCTTCCCCCTGGTGATAATACGATGGATAATCCCTCCGTCCTCATCTTCGGTTAAATCCTCCCCTCGGAATTCAAACAGCTCCACCTACAGGTGGAGGCAGTCGGGATGAGCAGGTTGTTTTCAGATTGTTCGCTTCGGTCGATCACGCCGCTTGACCCCACTAAAGATTTGCTTTGTCAATTATCATTGGTGGTTAATGTGTCTGGCAACATGATTCTGCTCAATACAACACTGATGACGAGAACTTGGTTGGAGTTCAAGGCTTACCTCAAACACAAGTGTGGCATTAGGGGGAATTTTAGGAGGGCTGCCCGGACCCCCGTACGCATATTCTGGTTTACAGATGAGCTGGCAGATCTCACCCTCTTTCATTGTAGCTACGCCGATGTCCCACGCCTTTATGACTTGACCTGCACAGAGAGGAAAGAGGGATGAAATCACGGTCGTCTGCCTGCCGGGTTGATGGTTTTCTTAACCAAGGGAAACCGACCTTTGCCCAGCTCAAAGGTAAACTTGTCTCCTCGGTCTCTGCTGGAGTCAAACCGAGTGCCATCTAGGAGGGTGCCCACGTAGTGCACAAACACTTTGTCCCCGGTCATGGGCAGCTCTTTGCCAGTGCCTTCCCTTTTCACCAGCTGAAAAGAGAAGGATGTCAGGCTATAAGAACATCTCAACTGATTCCTGTAATTCAAGAAACAGGTTGTCGGAGGTTTTTTTTTTTTTGCATTCGTTTGGTAAATTTGCATTACAAATCTTTTGGAAAGCGTTGGTCGTAATTGGAGATAATTGTTTCAAAGTTATACTTTTGACATGGTTGGAATGCTCAACCAAAACATATCAAAAGAACTTCGTCCAACCTAGCTGGCCGCAAAATTGGCTGGGAAAGTCATTTTGGGGGGATAATAAACCTACTGTTAAACCTTCAATTACTAAAAATAACGATTTGCATTGATTATTCACCTAACGTGACCACCATATGAATCAAATTGCCTTTCTTCGTTTGTGTGCCATATTGTTAGCAAACGTAAACTTTAAAAAACACTGAACCAATAAGCATAGGAATTTCTTTGAACGCTTTTGTTGAAATCGCATCACAGAGTAATATCGAGATTTCTTGGCACGTGCTCAACGGCGCCAACAGGTTACTTGCCAATGACGCGTCTCATCGCATCTTAATAGTTTTACGGTTCTCGGGCGTTCACGGAGCTCTCGTTTAATCGAGCAGGTTGGACGTTCGGAGGATTAGTTAACTAAGAACAATAAATAAACGTTTAGCCAGGGGGAGCTAGCAGACGACAGCTAATGCTATCAGTCCAAGCGCTAATACTGCAGGGGGAAAAAAGGAAGACGCTCTCCACTTGAATATTTACCTTGAAGACACCTCCATCCTTCTTGGGTGTGAGATCGTCTCCCTCCATGGGGATGGTGGGGTGTCCTTCTGCCGTTTGCTCCTCGGCGGTCATCGTAAAAATAAGAAACAGCCTACAGTAAACCTAAGCCTGACTTTAACTACGACAACAACGTCGACGTGGTGTAACCAACACAACGACTAACTCTTGTTTGAGAAAGCTGCTTGTACACACGACGTGTTAATAGATCGCCGAGCAAAGCGTTGACGAGTCAAGCGGCGCAAAGCGTGCAAAGTCCACGCGTGAACGAGAGCCCCTGTCAAGAGAACTTTACAGGCATTCTGGAAGGAACGGTGGAGAAGAAGCGAGCACCGGGAGTGTTAAATAACAACACCGGGATCTCCAGAAAAGGCGGTCCTAAACAAGTAATAAAAGCCGAACAACCAAATGTCTGCTAATCATGTTACATCAGCCACTCCTGCTTTAATCCCCCCCCCCAAAATGCACATAAAGACCTCACTTGAAAGAAACCAACATTTATACAACGGAACCGCCCTTGAGTGCTGCGTGTTTCCTTAAACGCGCACACATGATCTGAGCTCGTTTCTTATTGGTCGGTTTTGGTGCCTTTAGCCACCTCCTGGCGCGGGAGTTGAAACTAGTCAAAACAGAGAAATTCGTTTCTATGTGTCGTATAAAGGTGTTATATATTTCGGGGATGATTACCGCTGCGAATCACGTTTGACTTGACAGGATCGTAAAAGTGATTGTAAGTAATGCTAAATGACGCTGTTTAATTCACAAGAGAATAATGCTTGTGTTGCTAATTTTGCACTTCTCTACGCCGACTTTTCACCAAACACTGAAATGTCAGACTTCTAGACACTCCAGATGCTATTTGCATACAATCATTAAAAAGTCTATTCCAACGATGCACCGCAAAACTACAATAAGTTGTTCCTTATAAGCGTGTTATGTCACCATCAGGTTCGTCATCATGGAAAACGGCAGATCCCAATTTCCTTTTCCATACCAGGCCTACACCATTCAGGAGGATTTCATGCGCTCCTTGTACAGTGCACTGGACCAGGGCAAAGTTGGCATCTTTGAAAGCCCCACGGGGACGGTACGTAATTCACAGCAACACACGTTCAAGATGATCTCCAATTGAAACGTGTCCTCCCTCTGATTCAGGGTAAATCTCTGAGTCTTATATGCGGAGCGCTGAGCTGGCTGACAGACCTTGACAACAAAAGAAAAGAAGAAGCGGCCGTCCGGCTGCAGGAGAGCGAGACTTCACTTTCTTCATCCGACCCAGATGCTTCGTCCCAGAGTTCGTCTGCAGAGCCGGACTGGATCAGCAGTTTTGTGCAGAAAAAGGCTGAACGGGATTTAGTGTCAAAGTTGAAGGTGAGGGAATGTCAGCCTTGTCTCAATTAAAGTTGACTCTATTTTTATTGTGCTTTAGGAGGATGAAATCAAAAGAAAGAAGCGAGAGGAGCGATTAGAACTGATTAGGAACAATGTTCAACTGAAGTATGCAATGAAAAGAAAGGTAAGCTCCAATATTTTTAGCACAACAAGCCCAAAAGAGAATACATTTTACCTCCTGAAGAGGAGACGATAGATTTGATCCAGATGTAAATCCCGGTAAAGCTTTTTTCCTGCACTGGTCCTTAACAAGTGGACTGTTAAAAGTCTATTCTTTGTCTTTTGTGTTTTTCCGCAGAGCTGTGAAGAGGACGAAGCCTTCAAGTTGTTGCAGCTCAGTAAAGAGGATCAAACCGGCGCTGAGGCAAATCAAGATGACGAGGATCTTATTATCGCAGAGTATGAAAGCGATGAGGAGTCCAAGTCAAAGAACAGGTGTGTGTATATGTGTGTGGGCTTAACTTGCAACTTTAGAAACAATAACAGAAGGATGTCTACTCAGATTCAGTGTGGCTGAAGAAGAAGATGACGACGAGTTAGTGGAAGAGCATGTCACAAAGGTTTCCCACACAATAGCATCATTTAGCCCCGTCACACACTGATGTTGTGTGTGTGTGTGTGTGTGTGTGTGTTTCAACAGATTTACTACTGCAGTCGCACACATTCACAGCTTGCTCAGTTCGTCCACGAGGTCCAGAAGAGCCCCTTCAGCAAGGACATCCGTCTGGTCATAATGGGCTCTCGGCAGGTGAAAAACTAAACCACATAACTAATCTAAAATAACACAAATATATCAGACTAGTAGCCTACCTAGCTAACAAACCAACTAATTGTTCAAACTACCTTCCTACCAAACCGAAACTATCTGCCAGGTACGACCTGTCTAAACTAGCTAGCTATGTATCGTTCTTAGCTAGCTAGCTAGCAACAGTTGTGAATATACGTTAGACATTTAGCATGCATAACATCAAAGGTTGTACTCTAATTTTACATAAAATATTTGCAAAATATTTGCCTAAAGGACGCCCTGGGTCTTTGGAAGTCAAATTATTTACCTCCCATCCAAGAAGCGGTTTAACAAAATAAAATAAGGATAGCAACTTAATGAAACCTGCCACGAAAGAAAATGTGATCTCCGCTTTGCAGAATCTTTGCGTCAACGAGGAAGTGCGCCGCTTGGGCAGCATTCAGCGTATCAACGACCGCTGCTTGGAGATGCAGAAAAACAAACATGGTAAGACAAATGAAAAGAAAAAAAAAATCCATATTTCACAAACACTTTGATAAGCCAAGGTCCCTTTTTCTTCTTCTTTGGTATCGGCACTTGGTATCGGCAGATACTCAAAATAGAGGGACTCGGACTTGAGCTCCAAAATTTACTGAAGAACAATAAAAAAAACGTATTGTAAGAGTGCAATGATGTTTTTAGAAAAGCCGCATCACGACGAGGGCGCCAAGAGGAAACGAGGTCCGCCGAAAAGCGTCTGTCCGTACAACAAAGTATCGGCGCTACAACAGATGAGGGACGAGCTGCTGGGCAGCGTCCTCGACATCGAGCAACTCTTGAAGCTTGGCAGGGAAACTCATTCGTGTCCTTACTACGCCACACGCCTCGCTGTCCCCCAGGCGCAGGTATCCTCCTCATCTTGTCATTGCTCAATCAGGAAGTGCTTCGTTTTTTCCAAAAGTTACTTTTGTTTGCGCAGTTGGTGGTGTTGCCTTATCAGATGGTGCTGCACGAAGCCACAAGGCGGGCGGCGGGGATTCAGTTGAAGGACCAGGTAGCCAACAGCAGTCACTTGCTTGAATCTTAAAACTGCCATGCAGTTCATCTCTGTGGATATAAAAAGTCTACACACCCCTTTTCAAATTTGACCTATAAATCGCAAAAATTTGGTTTTTGTGTCAACAGGTGGTGATCATAGATGAAGCTCACAACCTTAGTGACACTCTCTCCTGTATACACAGTGCAGAGCTCAGCGGTGCGCAGGTAAACGTCCTCCTCGCACACTTTTTTATTTTTATTTTTTTTATATAAATGTGCTGTACATGAGTTGAGCTTCACCAATATTGCCAATTGCAGCTCTGCCGGGCCCACTCGCAGCTTAGCCAGTATGCTGAACGCTTCAGGTGAGTGACTGACAGCTTTTGAAGTTTGAATGAATGCATTTATATGTCTCCTTTAATATCTTCTTTAAAAGGAGCCGTCTGAAGGCGAAGAATGTCATGTACATCAAACAAGTTGTTTTTGTGATTGAGGGGCTGGTGCGAGCGCTGGGAGGTGAGTGAAATCGTCTTTCAGTTGATGAGCCGTTGCTGTCACACAGAGTGATGTAAATGCCGTCCCCCCTCAGGCAAGGTGGGTCAGAATCCACAAAGCCAAAGCACGCAAGCAGGTCAGACAACACACATACATTCACAAGCAAATATTTGGCAGAAAAGAAAGTTGTTGTTTTTTTTTCCAGCAACAGAGATGCTGACTATCAACAACTTTCTTTTTCGAGCTCAAATCGACAACATCAACTTGTTTAAGGTAATATATTAAAGCATGAATATAATTTCCCCCCTGCTATCCATCAAGCAGCAGTTTGGCAGATAATGAACAGTTCTTCAAAAAACAAAAAAAATTCACGCCGCCCTAACTCTAAACCACAAATGGTGCAGAAACACATGTAGACAGAAATGATGACAATCCTCATCATTTGTGAAAAATGACAAATACTACAGCAGCTGACTTCTCTCTTATTGCTGCAGGCTAGTCATGAAAAATATTTGTAATATTCAAAACTTGTCTTCCTCCTTGTTTTGCTAGCTCCACAGATACTTCGAGAAGAGCATGATCAGCAAAAAAGTAAGTCAGCAGAGGTTTAGCAGTTCATTGAAGAGCTGCGCAACTTATATCTTTGTTTTCTATAGCTGGGTAGTTTTGTGGAGAAGTACGCAGGTTCGGGCATGACCCCGCACACTCCTGTTAGCTCCACGAAGGAGAACCGGCGCACGGAGGGCTTGAACCGCTACCTTCAGTCCTTGCACGTCAACGAAAGCACGGCACCAGGTTGGACGTCGAAAGACGTCAAGTGTCCCCTTTTCAAATTTGTAATCCAGCTCCTCTTGTCTGCAGTTCCTACAAACGTCCAGCAGGGGTCGTTAGAGACACTGGCTGCTTCCCCCATGATGCAAGTAGAGAGCTTCTTCATGGCGCTCACCAACAGCAACGCTGACGGCCGGGTGGTCATACACAAACAAGGTACTGCACTAAAATAGTTTGCTAAAGGCGCCGATAGTAAACGGAAATATGCAAATGTGTAGGAAATCTTTCCGAGAGCAGCGTCAAGTTCCTTCTCTTGAACCCGGCTGTCCACTTCGCTCAGGTGTTGAAGGACTGCAGGTCCGTCATTATTGCGGGAGGAACCATGCAGCCCGTGAGTAGTAGATGCTGCTTTTACGTATAAATTTGCTGAAATGACAAAAAAAACAAGATTCCCCGAAGCTAAAAGCTGCTCCGTGCAGGTTTCAGACTTCAAACAAGAGCTGCTGTTTTCCGCCGGAGTCGGAGAAGAGCGTATCGCTGAGTTTTCCTGCGGTAAGTGGCGGGGGCATCACAGCCACTAAACATCCGTAACGGCTTTGTCGATATTTTTGTTTTTATAGGAAAGGACAGTAAGTGTGTTTAGTATAGCGGAGGAATTCTCCTGCGTCCTCACAAAAGCTCCAATCAATACTTTGTAAGAGCTGTGAGGGTCACATCGCTCAATATTGAGCTGTAGTTTGGGAGGCGAAGCAATAAAACATTTGGCCCATCCTGTTTTAGTTTTATGAAAGATTGTTTTATGACATAGTTTTTTTTTTTTTTTTTTTACACAAGGCATTTAGTACACTCGATGATGTGACATCGTTGTTAAACTGCTTGGAAAAAGAAATTCCCACTGCTAGATGGGATGAGGGCAAATGCTGAGTCGTGCATTTTCCAATTATATTCTGGATGTCTTTTTTTTTTTTGTCTCTGCAGGTCACGTAATTCCACCTGAGAACCTTCTTCCCATCGTCCTGTGTAGCGGTCCATCTGGTCAAGAGTTGGATTTCACGTACCAAAACAGAGACTCGCCTCGCATGGTATAACATGCAATACTTTTTTTTTTTAACAGAAATTAAATTGGAATTGGCCTCTAGGTCCTGCAGTTCCAATTGTATCTTTTACTTCCTGACAGATGGACGAGACGGGCCGCATCCTTTCAAATATCTGCAACGTGGTGCCAGGCGGTGTGGTGTGCTTCTTCCCGTCGTACGAGTACTCAAAGCATATTGTGGATCACTGGGAGTCTGCTGGCGTTCTGACCCGACTCGCCAACAAGAAGAAGGTAGGCTCAGGAAAAGAGTCGTCTCCAGGTTGCTTATATAATGTACATTAAAAAAGCCAAATGTGATTTTTTTTTTCTCCTCCAGATTTTCCAGGAGCCCAAGAAGGCCAACCAGGTGGAGCAGGTGCTGGCCGAGTTCTCTCGTTGTATCCAGGTGAAGAGCTGTCATTTTTCCATATGCGCATCCGCCATTTTTTTCCGGGGGTGTGGCTTAAATGTTCCGTCTTAACAGAGATGCACTCAGCAAGGAGGCGGCAACCAAACGGGGGCGCTGCTGTTCTCCGTGGTGGGCGGGAAAATGAGCGAGGGCATCAATTTCTCCGACGACCTCGGCAGGTATGTTTTTTGGGAATCCGCTTTTGGCCGTGTCACTCTTGCAAGAGAAAATTTGATTGAGCGGAGACGACAAGAGTTTTGTCTCCTCCAGGTGTGTGGTGATGGTGGGAATGCCTTATCCCAACATCAAATCACCAGAACTGCAGGAAAAGATGTCTTACCTGGACAAACACCTGGTAAGACTCCATACGTGCATGCTTACATCTTAAAATGGCCTCAAATGGTAACAAAATGTCTCCTTTGAACATTCCAGACTCACAGTGGAGGGAAGAGCCCAGGCCAAGCACTAATAGAAAACCTCTGCATGAAAGCTGTCAATCAATCGATAGGTTCGATAAATCTTACGATGGATCCACTGGTTGTTAAACTTCTCGTCATCAATGTTTCCTCGTCCCCCAAAAGGCAGAGCTATCCGTCACCGTGGTGACTACTCCTCCATTGTGCTGTGCGACCGACGCTACTCTCGTCCCGGCACTCTGGCTAAACTTCCTGCGTGGATCCGGAGTCACACCAGAACGCACCAAAGCTTCGGCCCGGCGTTCGCAGCCTTGCGGAAGGTGAGGAGCATGGTGGGGATCTCTTGAGGGTACCGCGTATTCATTCTCATTGCCTAATGTTCTCTTCTTTCAGTTCTTTGTGGAGAAGAAGCAAAAACTCACCTAGTTTTCATCCAGAGTCCTGCAGATTTTTTTTTTTTTTTTTTTTAAACAATCTCCCTTCGATCGCAACCAGTATTTGCCAAATATGTTTTGATTGATAGTTTTGGAAAAAGAATGCGATTGGTCTGTCTGAACACAGCCACACCCAGTTATAAAATGATCTCATTTTGTTATTTTTCCTTGCCTAAAAGCTTCAACATGTTTCTTCAATTGACATGTCAGATGAGTTGTAGGAAAAAGGTTTTAAATGATTCATCCCCGTCTGTTTTTTTTTTTTTTCCCCATCACAAAAAAAACAAACGTTTGAACAGGGGTGTGGACTTTTTATATCCGCTGTGAGTCTGCAACATTGTTGGAACATTTCTAAATGCTGCGTGTCCAACTGAATTATTGAAGTGCCTACACTGCTGCACGGCTTTCATTTGCCACATTAAATATTGAAGGTGCATTGTTACATAATGCAAACATTGGCTTATTGAAGAAGGAGAAAAAAAAACGTGTGAGTAAAATGCGTCGACGACTCTCACGAGCATTTCCACTCATGGTGAAATGCAGAAACACGACTGACCATTTTACAGTGAAATGTTATGTAACCCTAAACCTTTCTATCTCGAACAAACTACTTTTATATTATCGACAGGGATGCAAAATTCAACCAATTTTCAAAGATGGAAACTTTCTACAGGAATAAACCAGGAATTCATGAAATGAAAGCATAACTCGTCAATGAAAGAATTGACTGTAATAAAATGTTATAAAATTTCTACTTACAAATAAAGTTGTTGAAATGTTATACATTTTAATTGGTTTTTTTTTTTTGTACATGGATCTGTCTGCCCTATGGCAAAATGTTAATGTTTGTTAGAATATGGCACTTCTCCAAAATTCCCCATCTCAACTTCCCATGAAAATTGATGAGAAAATGTTCCAACCTTAACTGTCAGTGCATTGAATTTTTACGGTCCACTTCTTCACACCTCCCAGTCGTCGTCATCTGCCGCCGTTTGCGGGGCGGGAAGTGGAGGGATGACGTCTGACATTCTTGCAAAGGCTCCTCCGGCACTGGCGGGGGACTCGTTTGAATCCCCACCGACTGGACCCTTCCCAGAAATACCTGACGGGAGAGAGGGAGTGTCATTTTCACCTCCCTCAAATAGACTTGCGTTTTTTTTTATACCTTTCCTGCGCATGGCCAGCTTGTTGAAGAGGTCGGACATGAAGTCGACGCCGCTGGAAGCTGCTACGACTGCCCAGAGACGGCAAAAAAATCATTTGTTAGGCTTTTGACTCACACCACAGACTACGACAGGAGAAAAGGCTCAAATTATTCTAGTCAAAAGAAATCAAAAGGTAGTGTTTGCTAGTGGCATCGGATGCGAGTGTGACCTCATGGTGAGAAGGTCTAAAAGCATCTTCTGGAGTTTTACTTTGTTATCTTTGTAAACTTTTGAATTCTCTTCATTGAAATACGGCTGCGCTAAACACGTGAATACAAAGATTGTGTGGTTTTGCTAACCCGAGGTTACTCGCTGGTTATGCTCCGCTCTCGATTGCACATCGGCGGTGCTAAAAGCTGCTTTTGGTGTCGCCGTGAATAAAACATTCCCACCTTGTTCCTGCTCCTTCTGTTTCTTCTTCTCCATCTTGCGCTCCTTGACGTTGCGCAACTTGGCTTTGCCGATGCCGCCGGCATTGCGGATGGACTCCAGGAGGCTGGCTCGGCCGTCTGAGGGCTGGACCACTTCGCCGGGGGCGCCGGGTACTGGGCCTACGGGGTTGAGGGAGGTTTATTTTAATTTCCCTCCCGACCATTTCTATCGAGTTCCACAGAAATAATGATCACTTAGGCCTGTGTGTGATGTCCATTTTTTTCCTATCTGATTGGCAAACCTGAACTAGGAACTCTGTCTGGAGTGATTTCTGCAGGAGGTGGTGGAGGAGGAGGTGGTGGTGGCGGCGGTTGTCCAGCAGGAGTGGCGGGTGCAGGAGGAGCTGGAGGAGGAGGTGGCGGCGGCGGTGGGGGAGGAGGAACGCTTGGGTGATCCCCTGAAACAAAATAGGTCAGTCAAGCAACACCCGAGCTGGGTTCCCACTGCCTTCTACTGTTTGAATACCTGCGCTGTCCTCGGAGAAGGATGGAAGCTCGGGAATGTTGTGCGTGGGTCCCGACGGGGCGAAACCGGGCCCCAGGTCGGCGCTGTACGACAAGTCGTCGGCGATGCCGGGCAGGTCCGGCAGGTATGACGGCACGTCGATCTCTGGCACCTGACCCAAGTCTGGAACGTAGAAGTAGTTCTCTGCCGTCTGTCAAAAACATGGTCAAATATCATCGTGGGATTTAGAACATTAAGGCATGTCAAGCATGTTTGGATGAATCTTGGGGGGGGGGAAAAAAGCTGATAGTTAGGGTGTCCCAATACTTTCGCTGTAGTTCATTTACCAGTCTCTCCAGCTGCTCTCTCTTTGTGATGGACAGCGGAGCATCAAAAGGTTTCTCCTCTTTTTCCGTCTCGATGGCCGTGTGCGTCTTGATCACAGCTCCCGCCAGAGGGTCGAGGAAGACGTACTTCTTGTAGCTTCAAAACACAATCGAGGGAGGGAATGAAAAAATGTATGTGATGCAAAGTTACTGTACTGAAGTTGAGTTTGCTGTGATTTGCACTTTTTATTCTTTTGACAAGTGTGTGTGTGTGCACTCACAGGTTCTCTGTGGTGTTGAAGAGCAACAAGGAGCTGACGGAGGAGATGTTGCGCGGAAGGCTACCCAGCCCTTCTTCCGTCTCATCCTCTGACTTCTTCTTTTTGCCTGCGCACACGGGGAAGTAGACCAACTTCTCCTGCCAGGGAGACAAACAAAAGGTGAAAAGCAGCAAAAAAAAAAAAGTTACTTTTATCGAACCTACCAGCAAATGTTTATGCAGAACCTATTTTAAGTTTGTTTTCCCCCCCCCCAGAAACTGAATAATGCATTTGTGCACCAAAGGAAATTGCACAATGTGTTTTCATTTGTCTCGAGACAAGACTATTGGAAAAAAAATCTTATTGCAAAACAAAGCAGTGCTACCAAGGGAAACACTGTGCATTTCTTTTTCTTAACAGAGATATATTGTGCATTTTTGTTTACACTTCCCAGGTATCTCAAGATCAGGAACACTTTTCACAGATTACCTGTAAAGTCTTCTCGTCAAAGGGTCGAAGTTTGTTCTGTATTCTTTGCCGCGGACGGGGTTGCGTCGAGGGGTCGGCGGCCCCGGTGAAGATCGACAAGTAGTCCCGGAGTCGGTCTGGGGCCGGGTACTTTGCGCTTGAAAAAACCTGGAAACACACAGCTTTTTGAAGGAGGTGTTCAATGCATCTTCTACAGAACCTGAAGCATTTTCCAAGGTCTTCCAATGTTACCATGACAACCAGATTGCACTACTATGGCAGCACCTTTGTCCTCAAACACAACCTTAGTCACGTCTGCCCAACTATTTTTTGGTACTTTACCTTGGTGGCTTTTTTACTGCCTTTGATTTTGTCAACGCGAGCCTGAACCAGTCGGATTCGGTCGGTGACGCTCTGCAGATGGCGGCGATTTTGCTCGACACTCTCGGACACTCTAAAAGCAACACGCAAAGAGAGCAAAAATAAAGATCTGACAAGTGAGAATATCAAGTAAATTTGTGTGGCGCTTACCTCCTAAATATGTCAGTTGAGATGGTCTCCAGGAAGAATAATGCATCTGCTATTTGGTTAACGGCCTCCTCTCTTCTCAGGTCCGGCTGGATGAGAGGCACCGAGTACACCTGACCCTCCAGGCAGAGCTTCTGGGTCATCCTTTATGACAAATAGTGAAGCAAGACCCAAATGACTCAATTCTCTTGACTGGTTAGGACTGCGGGAAAGTAAATCAATTGGTTTAAGACCACTTCACATATTTTCACTTTCATGTGAAGCTTGTAGATTTAAGTCAACTAATTTGATGGACAGTATTGACAAAAGTTGAGCTGCAATGTGTTTGTTTCCAGACTATGTGTGCAGCAACACATGCAACACATGACCGGATCATGTGTTGCTGCTAATCATGATGGCCCCATGACAACATTTCAGTTTATCAACCCTTTGTATACATCAGTAAAATTTTAAAAAGAGGTAATACACGCACACATTGAACGCATTCAAAATACACACGCGATAAATGGAATATTCTACTCGAAACACTAGTGACGATTCAAAGGCTATGCACTTCACAACGATGGTAACGAAAAGTCACATTGTATAAAACAATTTGAAAAGCACTCTTTTATAAACAAACGCCTTACCTGACCATCAATTTTATTAACACTCCCAGGTCATATAGATAGACTGGAAAAATGCTAGGCTAACGGCGCTAGCATAACAACAGTCTGTTTGCTCGTGCGTTTTTGTGTCATATGACTTCACCATGTTGCCTTCAGGTACCCTCGGAAATGTTTCTGACAGTTACCTCGAGAGGCACTAATAGGACATAACAATTATATACAAATTCCAATTTAAACTTTTTTATTTCACTGAATTTGTTAACTTATTAACACTTTCAAGATAGCAATTTGGTGGAAACGCTCGGTGTACACAATGTACACATTACATGGACGCGACCCCCCTGTATTTCCGTGTGTGGCGTTTATGTGCCCACGGAAATGTAAGAAGCCATCCACTTCCTACTGAGTGAATAGGCAAACCGACTGCATCAATGGAGATTGAATAGTTAATTGTTCGTTTTATTCCATTAGTTCTGATCATTTATTTTTATTTAATTCATGACTACATTTTGACTGTGGTTCAATGCACCGTTTATTACATGCGTGAACCCAAAAGCGATTTATTCTGCTTTGAGGCCTGTAGGGTGCGCGTTTGTCCTGAAGTTTGATCGTGCCTTCTGTGCGTAATGGCGCATCAGTGCCTCCTCCTCCCCTTCTGCCCCCCCCCCCCCCCCCCTGCGATCACAGCTGGATCTAGTTCCTCTCTTCAGCATCTCTCAGCGCAGTAAGAGAGGGAGACAGGAGGGAGGGAGCACAAGTGGAGGCGAGCACTATCGCTGCATCCTTCCAAAAGAAGAAAAAACAACAACACCGCCAAGGAGCGCTCGTCCCTCAACATCCTCCCTCTCCTCTGCGTCCTTTTTGCCTGTCTCTTTCTGGCCATTGTCCGAGCCTCGCGTGTAGGATGAGCTCCAGCCTGCTGGATAATCCGGTGCAGGCGATCTTGTACCTGCGGGAGCTCACCACAATTGTGCAGAACCAGCAAAGTCTGATCCAGACGCAGCGCTCCCGCATCGAAGAGTTGGACCGGCGGGTGGATGAGCTCATTGGGGAGAACAGGCACCTGCGAGATGTCCGCGTGCAGCAGCATCAGCATCCTTACCCCACGTACCCGCACCACCTCCTCCATCATCACCATCAGCTTCACCCCGACCTGGGCTGCCTCCATCACCTCCACCTCGCTCAGGACCCCCAGATCAAAAGCTCCACGACGAGCTCCGCGGCGAGCCCCGCGCCGGAGCAAACGGCCGCACCGGAACAACAAGTCGACGGGGCGGCGGTGGTCCGGGCTCCTTCCGCGGAGCCTCTGGACCCGGGGGACATGCAGCTGGTTCCAGCTGAGCTGACCACCGATTCGCCGGTCGAGAGCGAGCCGGAAAACGGTGGGAGTTGCACCGGCTGCCGCTCCTTGGTTCCGATGACCCCGACTACTCTGTGTCGTTCGCTGGCCCTCGCCAAGACATCCGAGTGAGTTCATACACATACAAAAAATGGTCCGGAAAAGCTTTAGAAAAATACTACTGCGCTCGATTGCTGTGTACCATTAGTCTCTCATTTTCTTTATAATTTTAGTTCACCAAAAAGGTTGTTTTAATTATTATAATTTATTATAATATCCTGCACGTACATTGAGCGTTGCTCAGTGTGTGTGTGTGTGTGCGTGAGGGGCAGAGAGAGATACAGAGGTGGATTATTTAAAAGCGAAACTGGATCATTACGTAACAAACAGCTGTGGGCCTGCAAGTGTGCGTGTGTAATATACACGTGTATTGCATGCATACGTGTGTGTGTGCTTATAATAAATACATGAGTGTTTAATGCACATTTGTGTGTGCAATGTGTGTGTCAGTAATGCATGCACGAGCATGTGATACATGCATGTGTGTGTGCAGCCTAGTGTATATGTCGATTTGTGCATGCGTGAGTGTGTGTACTATACGTGTGTGACGCATGCTTACGTGTGAGCGTGTGTGTGTGTGGGTGGGGGGCAGCCTGCATGGTGAGTGATGTGATGCGTCCACGTTGCTGTTCCTGCTGTTAATGAATGTGCGGCTTTTTCACGTCTCATGGGGCATCCGACGGGCCTCTGATGTTTTCTGTTAGATGAGACGCACGTGCACCACGTGAACGCGTGCACCCCCACCACGCCACCTCCCCTGGCGTCATAGTGCACCACTTCTTCGTCTAATGAGAGGAAGACACTTTTTTAGCTTCTAGATCAAACTTGTCAAAGGTCCGGCCCACGATAGCACTCCATTTATATTTTAGCACCATGTTGCATATGCTAGTAAAAGTAATATTTGACATAGACTGCAATGGTGTTAAAAAAAAAAGGGAGCGTGAGGTGTCAGAAGGGGTCATCCGTCAAAACCGATTGGCTGTTAAATTGAAGTACTTTTTTGTGACCTAAAATGCCTCATACAGTATAAAAAGTTTTCAAGTTTGGGAAATGGTTGCCCCTGCTAACATGGCCGCCATGTGTTAAGCCTGCTCTCGTCTAGTGTGTATATCTCTGACAACCGTGGCACAACATGTCTCTCACTGTAATTACACCACAGCTGTTCAAAGGTGTGTTTTGAGTGAATGGATACTATTTTCCGTACGTTCAATCCAGACTTTGTTGGTTTCGGCGTAATTAAATCCCGATTTAGCTGTACTTGTTATTTTTCTAAATACGCAAAGAGGCTAACAATTGAAACTACATTTCTCTAGGTCGTACTTTCTGCTTGTGTCATCGCTATTTAGTTTTGGTTTTGAATGTGGGAATCTGCTCGGTGTTTCAAGTGGAGAATAACGATGCTCAGCAACTTGACATCGGTCATGCTTCATATTGTAAGTCTTTGAAACCTTCGCTGAATGGAGCTTTTGTAGAGTTCCCATTAACCCTTAACCTTTGCTTTGCACGAACGACTTCTCCAGGAGTTCATCAGTTGTTATTTTTTCATCTGTGCTGATAGTCGCAGGCCTTCCTCTGCACGAATAGGCAAGAACACATCCTGTTTCGACAAACAATAAATTGTACTGGAGCGGTGTGCAGGCCATGAAGCTTCTCAAAGTGGTATTGAACTGCAGGTGGGGGTGGTGGCAACAAAACGAGCCAAAAATCAATTTTGCAATGCTCCAACTTTAGTTGGTGAGCCACGGAAAATGGAATGATATACTGCAAATCCTCAGCTCTCAGAGGATGGTGGCTTCCCAACTGCCTGAATGATACCTGAAATGAAATTGAAAAAAGCAAGTGGATAGATGGATGGACGGGAGGACAGACATGTAGACAAATAGCTAGCTCGCTAGCTAAACAGATCGATCGATCGATAGATAGATGGATAATGTGGTGTTCCTAATAAAGGGGCCTGTTGGCCTCACACACTCAGCGCACACGTCTATCCGTGCGTCTCCATCCAAACGACACGTGTGCTGGTGCGTAATCTTATTTTGGCTGCGTGTTTTGTGTATTTTTGCATTGTTGCCAGTGTTGCCGGTTCACGTGTATGCACCCTGGAGGTTTTGCAGAGAAGGAAGAGGTTCAGAGAAAGGATTCTCTCCCGCTCTTTCCAGCTGAGCCTTCTCTATCTGGCCCACTTAGCCCGTGGAGCGAACGGTAATCAGCCATTCTCAGGAGGGGGAGCGAGAAATAGAAGATGCATGCTCAGTAACGCTCTTTGATGGAAGCCCCCTTCGGAAGGAGCTCGAGGGCTGACTTTGGAGCGGACCAGCTCAGGTGCAGGGAGAAGACCACGCAGGAAAAGGGAAAAAACTCCATTTTGGGCGAGCTGTCTACTCGCTTTATCTATCCCGAACAAACAATCTTCGCCAAGGGATTGAGGGACATCCCGCGGTGTCTGGGAAGGTGCACAAAATGTACCGGCGCCATCCTGAGCGCCCGAGTCGCATGCCAGGCTTCCGGAAAGCGGGAGACGACGGAACATACTGCACTTGAAGTAGCGGTACAAAAGAGCAAGGCCGCGTAGGCATGATGGCAACGCCGGCCGACAGCAAAAGGCACGTAGCCTTAAAATATTCACCTGCTCTATTTGTACGCCGCCTTGGGTGCGGATGGCCATTAGGTGGAATGCCTTGTACAAAAGCATAGAATGAAAAGCGTGCTTGTGTATGACGGCCTCCGGGACCACAAATAAAGCGACAAAAAAATGAGCAGAAACTGCGCTTTTCTACGCCCATTCCCTCACTAATGAGCAACGTTTGCTTTTTTACTTACAGTGGCTTTTCTGTCGGGGATCTATTAAGGAACTCCGCTTCATTTCTCCTACGGGAAAGCACCGAAATGGGCAGCAAACGGTCAAGCGATGCATAGCATGTACGTCACATTTCCGAGGTTCGTCGTTTGAATCTCAGCTGTGGGCCTCCTGCTTAAAACACGCATGTTAGCTTCGATGCATTGTCGTTTTTTTTTTGTCGCGGGCCGCAGCGTAGTCATCGTTTCCTTCGGAGGGCTAGTATGACTGTCAACCCAAATAAATGTATGAACGTCTCATTTTAAATACAGGCTACACAACAAACTGATGAATAAATACTTTTGAAATCAGAGAGTAAGAACTGTTCCAATTTTTAAAAAGATGAATGCTAATAACAATTGCTAGAAACATCTGTATTTTTTTTAAAAGTGAAGACAATTTTCAATTTTAGTACTGACACAATGTTTTCGCGGGCCAAATATAATGACACTGCAGGCCAAATTTGGCCCGCGGGCCAGAGTTTGACATCAAATTGTCCGTAAGTCCAAATGAGTGAACGTCAGCCCTCGTTTCAACCCCGAACAGAAAGAAGCGCAGTAGAAAATGGATGCATGCGTTCTTCATGTGGAAGTTGCGCAGAAAAGGAATCTTTTTATAGCTACGACTGTCACTGTGAGTCCGGGCGTTGATTCTGACTGCCTGTCACCGTGACTTTGCGTCACGTAGAAGATGCCGAGCGCAAGTCAGGAGACGCTTTTGCCGCGCAGTCAAACGTGAAAACGCGGGAAAAAAAGCGGACTATTACCGTACGGCGAGGTGATCCATCAAAAGTATTTACGAGGATCTTTCTAACGTAACGGGAAGTATCTTAGGACAAAATATCTTTGAGGTATTTTAATAAGTCTGTTCACAATAGATTTAATGCTTGCAAGTGTATTGCGTCATCTATGTCAGTAACTCAGACATGGTAGCTAAAATATGAATGAAAGTGTGATAACTTGTATGGGAAGGGAAATAGCTGCAAGTGACCATCTGTCACGTTGATTCGGGGACACGGCTAAATTACAGCCGTGACTGATGGATGCATCGTGGCTATCAACATCTGGATGCACTGTAAGCAGTCTCAGCCTGGAATTGACCCACATATGGGTATTTACGAAGGGATCAGTGCCAAATAATCCCGAGGAGTTTAATGAAAGTCTCTTTTCTGGATTTTCTTTGGCGCTTGGCAAAACAAACAGACGGGATAAACAAGTTTTCTCTCTGCTTCGCAGAAGCGAAACGGTGCTGCATCAGTTCTGTTGCCCCGCCCCCGAGCATCCTGAAGTTGACGTCAGCGGCGCATCCAGGTAAGATGGCTTCAATTCATATATTTTCCCGAAATTCCCAATGGCCACCGCACCTCATCGTCAACAAACATTTATTCCTCTCTTTTGTTGGAATGATTGCTAAACTGTTTCTACCCGCATTGCTTACTTGGTTATCAGCATCCTCCATTTTCATCATTCTCACTGTCATCGCCTATTGTCTCCTTGTTTGTAATGGGGCAGCCATCATTGTAAGTCCCCAACATGGCCATTACACAAAGGTTTATTATTACACCAAAGGACATTTTGCTCTGTGTGCAGTTGACCGCACACATTATGGTGTGTGTTTTTGTGTGTGTGTGTGCGGTTGTGGTCACAGATGCAGCCACATTAAGCGCTTGGTAACAAATAGCCGTCAGGACCTCAAGGTTATTGAACGCACAGGCATCAGTGAGTGCCGATACTGTCAATACCCAATCGGCCCTAGCAACTCGCTGATGACGCAATGGCCATCACTGCCATAGTAACGAGGGGACGAGAAAACCAGCCATCTTGCCTTCTGCTTGGCATTTGGGGAGTTCTGTCGAGCGGCGATGAGTTCATGTCTCTGTGTGGGTGTTTTATTTTTATTATCTTCAAATTGTAAATTGGATTTACAGGCGGCAGTAAAAATATGCAACATTTCAAAATGAGGATGAAGGAAATGATCATTGAATGAGCTCTCGTATCCAAATTTTCATAGCAAATCTTCAAAACAATCTTTAATATTTGAAATCATTAGATGGCATGGAGGTAGAAAAGCGCCGCCATGGCATATCCATTTAGGATACCTGCTTCAATGAGTTCAAATGAATTTGGATCCTTTCATCAGGATAAAATAAAAGACCATTTTGAAACGCACCAAAACATTTCATCCGTATGTGCCAAAGCACAGTGGCTGGGTCTCTGGAGTGTGTGTACAAGATCACAAGTCAAATTTTCTCCCGATTGGATCCAGATCCCACATTTGGCAGCAATTTAAAATGAACATTGGCTATGGCATGGAACGTGTTCAGTGGCTTACACTGTATCAACATTCAATCTCATCAGATCAGCATGCAATTTGTGGGGCTTATGGGGGATCTTATTACATTCTGCTGCCTTACATCGGTGAGAAATTCGGCACCTTTTTTTGGGGGGGGCGGTAATTCCATCCAAAATGATATCATCCTCATGACAAACGTTTATGATTTGGAGGCCGTGATGACGAGAAGCCGACATTTGCGTGGTGTCACGTGATACAGCTGTGTTTAACGTGACTTGTCCGGTCGAGCACAAATAATGACACTTCCTCCCTCTCCTCTAAGGTCATGAGCAAAAACCGGTTTGCAGGGCTGTCTATCCGGCACTTGTATATATTTCTCATTCACGAATGCAATTTGAGCAGGAGAGGGCAAACATTTGTCCTCAAGGGATACATTAGATTTTTTTTTAAATGCTTAAATAATATTATGAAAATGAAATATAAATGGATAATATTTTTAAAAAAGTGTTTTTATTAAATATGTCAAATTTAATCAGCAATATTAGTATACTATTTTGAAGTGTAATTGATAATAATAATTATATTTATGAAGGTTATTAATTCAAATTACCTTATTATTTTTTCTAAAACTTTGCATTTTATTCTTTATAATACATTGGTTGACACAGTATTAACGGGCTGAATTTTTTAAAAATAATATTTTTTGACAGATGTCCCAAATCCAGTGACAGTCTTTGAGTAGTGGGAGTGAGTGGGGGTGTCTCACAGAGCATTACAGAAGCTTTTTGCAGTCCAGATGCATAAATTGCTCAACTCTTGCCTTTTAAACCCTCTAATGTATTCTCACGTACTAATGTATTCGAATTCGGCTCTGGATTTCTCTTTACGCAACCGTCCTATTTGCGACTGAACCTAACTGGCTTGAGCTCGTTTGAGACACAATGCTTCTCTGGTGGCCTTATTTGTGAGAGAAATATTGGCGTGATAACAACAATAACAAGAGGAACTTGGCGTATGCGCCTTGAATTGGATTTTTAACCTGCTTGCTGTTGTTCAGCCTTCACTGTGCATCGTGTTTACACTTGTGAATACACTCCTGAGTGAAAGAAGTGTTTCGAGGAAAAGGAGGAGGGAAATCACAATGCATTATTTGTCAAATGATGCTCAAAGCTCACAGAGGACACGTTATGGAAAATTGCCATTTGAATCACTTGTATAAAAATTGGCGGATCCCTGGAGTGCGTGCCCGACCATCGAGTGTGAAATTACACAACCAAGTTAATTTTTTGGGGGAATTGTGTATATTCCCCATATTGTGTCAGGAGGCGGCCTGTTTTTAATGTTTAGTTTTGCTAATCCAAAAATTTCTCCACCCATGTCTCGCCGGCTAGACTGAGTGAAAATCCGATATTTTCAAGTGATGGATAGACGATAACGGAAATACTATTGTGACAAAGCTAAAAGCTAAAGAGATGCAGAAATTAGCATT
The DNA here is from genome assembly GCF_901709675.1 of Syngnathus acus. Classification (NCBI taxonomy): domain Eukaryota; kingdom Metazoa; phylum Chordata; class Actinopteri; order Syngnathiformes; family Syngnathidae; genus Syngnathus; species Syngnathus acus. Next base: position 3,279,948 of record NC_051092.1, on the reverse strand, counting down.
GGCCCAAAGTGTTGAAAAGTAAAAATCCAGACTGGCTAATCTCAAAATACTTTTAAGATAACTTTAACATATCCACAAATCAATTTTGGAATCGCCCTGACCTCATTTTCCCCTTTGATAGATTTCAGTCGTGATGTCGTGTAAAAGAAGAATATTTGTCCCTTGAATTAAATAAAACGAAGGACGGGGGAATTATTGAAGAGAGCCACTATAAACCACGTCAAAGCGGCATTAAATAAGACTATTTACAATCGTATATATTTTTCATTTTCCTCAGCCTCAGCTCTATTACAGATGATTATTTGCGAAATATCTGCAGAAGCTGATGAAGTTATCGCTACTTTTTATGCAAGTCATGTTTGACTTTGAGGCGATTGTCTCACTGTGTCGCAAGCGCATGCAGACGTTCTCTTGCTATAATTGACACCGCAGCACTCGATGCAACTATATATGAGCGCATTTGTTTCCATAAAATTTTACATTATATTATTATATTTTATTCCATTTTATTATTGTATATGCTATCCAGATATTTATTAGGTAAGGTAACATGGCGAATGTTGCCTAGCAACAAATATGACATACAAAGATACAATACTAGTTATATCCTGGTGCCCAAACCTGCAAACTCCTCCCAAGAAAGTTGGAGCTGAGAATTGAACTCGGAACCTCGGATTGCGAGGCGAATGTGCTATACCACTGTGCTTCCCATCCAACAAAACGATGCCCTGTGCAAAAGATTAGAATCGTCAGTTCCGATTTTTTTTTCTCCGGCCAAAATATAGATGAAATAGATCATAATACATAATAGGGCTGTACATAATTTAACACATTTATTATGATTATAATATCATGATAAAGGCTTGAGAGAAGATTTAAATGAATTTCTGCTGCAAACTCTGATGAAATTGTGTCCTGCTATGGCCTCCGGCTACTGCAGTCATTTCCCACCTGCTGCTCCACACACACACACACACACACACACACACACACACACACAGACACACAGACACACACACACACACACACACACACACACGCACACACACACACACTCCACAGATGTGTTGTGAAGGTCATGGACGGAGGCGAGCGCTGATGACTATCGGCTCTTATTCCCACGACAGCGGCCGGTTGCTGAGCCTAGAGGACGGCTCGTCCTCAGGAGGACGGGACGCGGACGGCACCACAGCCAAGCGGGAGGGGCCCAGTGACTACGAGATCTCCCTGGAAAACAAAAACAAACAGGTACGCCCTTCTCCGGGCGTGCGGGGACGTCAGGGGCACATGGTAATTCGGGATGACTGAAATGCTCTCACACATCAAACTGAAATGTAACATAGTGACGTACAATCAATTCTACGCAAAGTTTTTGCTATTTACAGGCCAACCTGGTTTCTATCCCCCATGAATAACGGGGGGTCCAGTAATCCTGAATTATGTCCCTGACGGGCCCTCATATCGGGGTGTATTTTTCGCCCTTGGCAGGAGGGAGACGGAGAGACATTTGTCTTTGAGCATGAGGGGGGGGGGGGGGGTCGATGGTGGGAATAGGGGGGGGGTGAAAATGACATTGCGTGCTGCAAAAGAAACCCATTCAGATCTATTTCTGTCTCTGTTGACATGAAAGAGAGAGCGAAAAAAAGTGAACGCCAGTGTCTCAACATCCACAGCGACAGGAGCATGAAAGATGCTAGGTTGCCATGGTAACAGCTAATAACGGCTTTCGTGTGTGTGTGTGTGTGTGTGCGCGCGCATTTTTTGCGGGGTGTTCTCATGGTGTGCGTCGGCTGTCCTCCTTTTCTTTATCGCTCTGATTTGTCTTCTTTGCTGGAAGGTTTGGCAGTGTAACTTTTTTGGGGGGACAATTCATTAGGCACGCCTGGTAGAGAGATCCAACACAAACATCGTCTTCTCTCTCCAGATAGAAGACCTGGAGCAAAGGTACGGAGGCCACCTCATCGCCAGACGGGCCGCCCGCCGCATCCAGACGGCCTTCCGTCAGTACCAGCTCAGCAAAAATTTCCAAAAGATCCGCAACTCGCTCTCGGAGAGCAAGCTACCGCGCCGGATCTCCCTGCGCCAACCCAGCCCGTCGGGACGGGCCCGCAATAGCACCCAGAGACACAGTTACTCTCTCCATCCGGGAGGGGGGCAGATTCCGCTTCGTTCCAAGACGCCTCCTCCGCCGCCGTGTCGCTCCACCTCTCTACCGCCGTCTCCCGCGTCCGCCCCGGCAGCGGCCGCCGCTCCGACCTCAGGAGCGCCGCCCTCTCAAAGCCCCGGACCTTCGCTTTCGCAGCTGGAGGACTGCTTCTCCGAACAAGTGAGTCTGTTTGAATACCAGAAATTCAAATCCTCCTTCTCCGGGGTCCGCCCTGGGCTGGTCGCCAGTCAACAAACAAAGTCACATTGGAACCGATGGACGATGTCAATGTCCTCATTAGGGTCACGTATGACCTGGAGCTTTTGCCAGCTTACTTTTTGGCAAGAGAATGGAAAGCAGTGGACTCGTGCCAGCCAATCACAAGGCACATCAAGACAAACAACTTTGCATCGCACATCTTCAAGGTTGCTTGTCCTCATTATGGTGAGCTGGAGCAGCTCCCAGTAGACATCTGGATATACTCAATATATATATATATTGTTTTACCAGATGATCTAATAAGACACTGTCGTTACTCATTTGGACCCATCGGTCTCACAAAATGCAGATAATTAGCTAACCTGCTCCAATAGGAGACCATTTCAACCTTCAATTCGCTCCATTGTACTTTATCATTATTAGACATTAAAGTAAGTGTTCCTTTTAAAATGTGCAGAGTATCCTAATGTGACAAGAAAAATCCATCCATTTTTAAAAGCTCGTTTTGTCTTTAGGCTAACGCTCACATTCACATCTAAGAGGCTTCAAATAACCATAGTGATTTTCCGATAATGATTTTAACGAGGATCTCCTCACTCTGAGGCGATCGATGCAGAGAAAAAAATGTTTTTTGGGGATGTTCCACCCGAGATTCCAAGACAAATCTTCTGATTGTGAGGCAGTCGTGCTTACTGCTACTCCCCCGTGACAAATTTGTTTTTGTTCTTTCAGCTTCACTCGCTTGCCCAGTCGATAGATGAGGCCCTCCGCGGTTGGAGCGTATCCGAAGGTTCGGAGGGCCAAGGCCTCCTCATGGACCCCGGGGCCCTGTGTGCGGCCGCCGAGAGCGCCTGCCTCCCCCGCAGCGCCAGCTCTCTACTCATGGCCTTCCGGGACGTCACCGTCCACATCGACAGCAATAGTTCCTACACCATCTCGTCCGCTACCACCACCACTACCACCACCTCGCTGGGCAACGCCGGCGGCGAGGCGGGCAGCAGGAAGACCTCGCTGAGCGGGATGGGCTTCGTCGGAGGCGAGTCCGGCGAGGAGCCCGACTTCCCGGCGCCTCCTCCCAGCGAGGAGCTGGAGAATTTGGACCCGGGGTCGCGGAGGGGCTCCGCCGTGCCCCTCCCGGGGGGCGCCCCGTACAGCGACGGCATCTCGGACAAAGCCGGGTCTACCTCCACGTCTACCTCCGCCGCCATCGTCACCTCGGCCCAGTCCGACCAGCAGCCCGCCCAGATTTACACCCAGTACCAGCAGTATCACTACACCCACCCGCAGCAGCTGGCGACGGGCGGCGGCCCCGATGCCCTGCAGGCTCTGGTGGTCTCCCTGCCCAGGGATCGATGCCAGGATCCGGCGGCCTGCCGTTCGCCCACCCTCTCCACCGACACACATCGTAAACGGCTCTATCGCATTGGATTAAACCTCTTCAACGTGTGAGTGCAAAGTACACTTTTTGCCTTGGGAGTTTTTTTTTTTTTTTTTTTTTGCGGGAGGGGCCCACTACCGACAAGAAAATAAAGCCAAAGGCATCGAGGCGATGGAGGAGGTATAAAAAAAAAAAAAGGGAGCATGCACAATGTGAAAGCAGCCATAAATAGAGGGAGAGCACCACTGGCCTTTACTTCTCATCATTACTATTAGTTATCGCAAATTAAAGTTGATTAAGGAGCGCGCTTGGCTGGCAGCCGCTCTGACCCGGACGAGTCGTCAGCTAACAGCTTTGAGCATGAACGCACTTTAATTTTTCTTTATTTCAGAAGCAGTTTCTTTTCTCTCTCTCTCTCTCTCTGTCTCTCTCTCACACACACACACATACTGCATAAGTATCCTTTTGAATCGTCGAGCACTTGCGAAAGAGCGCCGACATTATATTCTGATGAAGTGTTATGAAACGGCTTCAAATGGGTTGTTAATATTTCATAAATGTTAACTAAGAACAGCAAGAGTCCAATGCATTTTTTGAGAGCGTCATATGTATTTCCATTGTTCTTATTTTTATTTGTATCGTTTCTTATGACACAAATGTATTTATTTATTTTTATTATTTTTTGACTATATTTTATGAATTTGTTATTTTTAGTTAAAAAAAATCATGTTTTTTGATTGTTTTTGGTATTATTAAAAATAATAAAATGATATAAATATATAATATATAAATATATAAAATTCATGTATGTTTTATTTTTTGGGTATTATTAAAAATGATATAAATATATATAATATAATAAAATTATATAAATAGTTTTGATGATGTCACTATAACACCATGTTTCAACAATTGCTCCCTTGCGGTGACAGGAACCCGGAGAAAGGCATTCACTTCCTGATCACGCGTGGCTTTGTGCCCGACACGGCTATCGGCGTGGCTCACTTTCTGCTGCAGAGGAAAGGCCTGAGCAGGCAGATGATTGGAGAGTTTCTGGGCAACAGCAAGCTGCAGTTCAACAGAGACGTTCTCGAGTGAGTCGCCATCCTTTTCCATAATATTTACCAATTGATGTATGGATCATGTCTTTATTGATTTTTTTTCTTGCTGACAATATCTAATATTTGGACATGTAGCTTTAAATAGAATATTTGAGTTGCTTGCGTTTGTTTGGTTCCCCCAACGGAGACAACTTTAGATTCAATATAAATAATTCACAGTTGCTTTCTAGAATCTTTCTAGGCCATTAGATGGGTTTCTTTTCAAGCAATTGAACCTTTGCCATCTTTCAAATGTTTCAGTGGGGATTGAAAAAGATCAGAAGCAAAAAAAAAAAAAAAAAGAAGACAGTATAGCAACAAAATAAAGCCTATTCAAAGACAGATAAAGAATGACGAGTCATGAATTTTGTTACAAAAGCTTTTTATTTTCTTTTATTCAGTCTTTCCCGGTTATCTGTATAGTTTTAAATTTTTGGATAAAAAGGAAAAGCCTCTTTTTTTTGTCACTTATTACCATAATTTCTATTCTTGTACATTATGAGTTTTCTTCTTCTTTTCAGATTAAAACTTTCCTCTCAGAAAAACTACTACCTCTGTTTTTGTAAAATGACTTTTAGCTCACAAATCCCCCCCCATAATTTTTTTTTGTTATTCAGTGTTGCCTTGAAATTATTATTTTTTTTGCTGAGTTTTGTGCAGAGCTTGTGGAAACAATGCCTACATTTCCCATCATTCAACAGCGACCTTTCCTTTCAACATTTTATCAGCGACATCATTCACGCTGATCTTATGATGCTGGGCCAGAGCCATGAATTATACAAGACCTTTTGCAGGTTTAGCACTTCCCACTTTTATTGACTTGCGCATCGACAGCTACGCTGATATTCTGGCTAGCAGCAAATAAGAAGCACAGACGCTAAAGCATATCTAGTGAGATATTGCTATGTAGTGAGCTACTTTACACCCGAGAGTCACATTAGCGCCCGCTCTGGTACTTTGATCTTTGGATTTAAATCAGTTTCGAGCAACCTCCAGGACTCACTGACACGTTTTCAAAGCTGCTCTATTTTGACCCACAAAAAAAAAAAAAAAAAAAAAACGGCGCATAAAATCATATAATAAAGCAACTTTGGAAGTTTGGAGTTGTCATATTGCAGAGTCATAAAAAGAGGAGGAGGGGCTACTTTGGATCTTAAGAGCTTTTTGTCAAATATTTTTTCAAGGTGAAGTATGACTTGTGACTTGTCTGCAGCATGACTGCAAAAAAATATGAAAAGAAATCCTTTCACAGTGGAAGCTGCAAAGATGAGAGCTAAATATGATCTCCCTTGCATGTTAAGGCCACTTGGAGTGATCATTGAAACCACAAAATAAATACACATATGACATTATATCTCCATCTCGTGCCTTTGAGACTTCATTTCACTCAAACGTTTCCAATCTACTTCATATTGAGTGTGCACATTTCAAGTGTGCAAATGTTAGCCCAAGTGACACAACTTGATTTCATGACATCATTCGGTGCCGCTTTATTCTTTGTGGAAAAAACGTCCACGTCGTTCTCGTGAGAACTACACTTTTTCCTGTCCTCATTGTACTGGACCGCTCAGTGGTAGTAAAGTGCTAGCCGGCATACATAAATGCAACACGCTTCCATTCAAAATGCTCATGTTTTTGTAAGCATCCTCATCTGGAGAAAACGGAGGGACTGGCTTTTTTTTTGCTGAGGTTATTGGAGAAACTGTTGAAATAGGTCACTGCCCCCCCCAACACACACACACACATGTATTTATGTATGTGCTGCTGCCATTGGCACATTGTAAGCCTTTCATGTACTCCTTTGAATGTCATTATGTGACTCTCCTATCTCCCGCTGTCATCCTATTCCACTTTCTATTTGTGTGTGCGTGTATGTCTTCCAGGTCAGCGCTTCAGTAATGGAAGTATGACTGTAAGAGGAAGGTTTTGCCATCAGCGTGTGTGTGTATGTGTGCATTCGCTTGGACCCAAGTGCCCACGCTGCCCCTACTACGTTGCTAAATTGTTTCTTCTCCCCCCCCCGCCCTCTTTTGTGTTCATTCGCGTGGATACTGGCAGCTGCGTGGTGGACGAAATGGATTTCTCGGGCATGGAGCTGGACGAGGCCTTGAGGAAGTTCCAGGCTCACGTGCGGGTGCAAGGCGAGGCGCAGAAGGTGGAGAGACTCATTGAGGCCTTCAGGTGAGACGCTTGGAGCGTTCAAGCGGAATATTTTGCAGAAGGTCCTCACAACCAAAAGGGCACCTTCAATTTTTTGTACTGCCGCTAGCGACCGGTGCTTACATGATTCAGTATTAAGTGAAAATATATAAAAAAAATAAACTGACAAGAGTATCTTTGATGTCATGTATTAGCCTTGTGGCTATCAGACATCCACATCCAGAGAGACACTTTAACAGGCTTTTAGTGCTTATGAGAGCTGCTGGTGACAGGTTGTGATGAGAGCAAAGCTTTGGTATCATTAACAAATTATACTGATTGCCTGCAACCGCGGATGAACTCGACAATTACACACAACCCGCAAAAAAAAAACCCCGATGCAGATCTGTGAGTGTACGAAAATAGACGCTCTCGACTTCACAACAACCTCCTGGCGACACATTGTTTTTTAGGTTTGGATCTGTTCTGTGTGATTGCGCTTCAGCCAATATGTTGCGGATATTTAGGAAAATAATTTTTGCTCAGTATAAAGGCAAGTCTGGAGTTAGAGTTGCGCACGGTCCACTTAAACAGATTCAGCATAATGGATGGATAGAAGAAAGGGCAGAGAAGGGGTCAGGATTACTAAGCTAATACAAGCTAATGCAAGCTAATACAAGCTAATGTGGAACACGACAAGGATGAAACTCTGCTCAGCTTTTGCCTAACCATACCCCTGACCCCTAATCCTAAGGGATGGATGGTGGTTCATAAACGGCATAATTTAGACTAGGCTAGCTGCCGAGCATTATGTCGATTATGTCTTCCATCACATTTCCGAATGACTCGCTCGCATATACATTTTAGTAACGAGGCAGCTCACAAAAGCTTTTCTTGGATTTATGAATTCACACATGATGGAAGAAGCAATTTTAAAGTCACTTTTCGATCATATTTTCTCTTCAAGAGACTAAGTGTAGTATGCATCCTGCTTTTATAGCGCTGCCAGGTTTGTAGGTAAAAAGCAAAGGCATTTACTCGGCAGCATTGTCCTTGAAGCATCCTGGATGTGTCCACACATTGCTCACAGGGACAAATTGGAGAAAAATTGCTGCTGTGATTTAGTGTTATAGATGTGCCAGAGTCAATGTAATATGCTGTGCGTGTCTTTTGTGCAAGGAGATGAGGTCTTTCTTTTAAAATGACAACAAACGCACCCTTACAACATTTCATGTCGTTTTGAAATATACTCTGGAGTGCTAGTTTATTAGCATTAGCATATATAATTATGACTTTGCTAATGCGTTAGCCTCGGTTAGCCTAGCTGTGTATAATCGGTGCCCTTTACAGATGAAAGGCAGTGGAAGGAAAAGCAAATAATCATTTCACGCTTCTTTGCTCATTCGAAGGCCAATAAGAACGCTTCATCACATGTCGCCGAGTCATTACACATCTGTCACCGGCGATGGCCAACTACACTTTGCGAGTATAGGTCACAAGTGAACGGGTCTTATCGGGATTTGTTACGTAACACTTGTTATGTCATTCGCGTGTATGTTGCGCTGCCACGGTGGCGAAGGATTCTTTGTGCCAGCTGGCGTGCGAACCTTCATGTTTGTGAAGATGCCAGGTCGCCGTCGAAACAGACCGCTGACGTAAGATGGCCAGCCAAGAATGACGTCGAAAAACACGCACGTTGTTGCTGTTTATTCACACAGAGGGTGTGCGTGTCTAGAATCGTGGAGCTCGCCTATGAATATTTCCCGCATATTACGTCAAGTAAATGAGTCGGGACGCTGCTCACTGGCTGAAACCGGCAGGAAAATGTTTAGTTTGCAGTATCGTACAAAAACAAAAAATAAATTCAAGTATTAAATCGTGCCACCTTGTGCCAAATACAAACAAGTGTATATCCTCCAATGTCCATAGCCTCCACGCTGGCATGTCTGTGCTAAAAGCCCCTCTGACTCCCAGAATGCACCAGTGTGTAAGCGCAAGTGACAGTCAAGGAGTTGGGGAGGCGCGAGGGAGACATTTACAAGCCTGCGGGCAGCGAGAGAGCAGACAAAGTGCAACATCTCATCATGCTCGTGCCAGCCAACGTGACGAGAGGAGTGTTACTTCACCGATGGCGCAAACCGCTTTGCACTGTCAAATGCGGCCTTTCAGCGCCATTAATGGCAACCGCTACTGATTATCATACGCCATTGACCACAACCTTCCTCTTTGCCTCTATATTTTGAATACTGTATGTATATAAAAAATATTGAATGTATTCCGTATGATGCCCCTTTTAATTATCTTCATGAAAGCACACACTCTCAGATGCCGATATTGCGCCCTTCCTCATATCCTAACCAGCTCACAATATCCATATCTTAAAATCAGAAGAGAGTGAAAATGTGTGTCATAATCATAATAAAGCCACAAGCCATGAAGTCAGGAGGCCACTTCATTAAATTCGATTGCGCTTCAGGAACCACAAAAAAACGTTTTTAGAGGCGGTGGAAGCCTGCAGGTGGGAGTCGAGAGAGCTCGGCTGACTGTCAAAGAATTTTGGAGCATCATTTTATACCAACGTGGACCGAATAAAATATTCAGAAACGCACAAAAAATGCCGATCTTTTACTGAATTTTTTTTTTTTGATGTGCACTCAGCCAGCGCTACTGCATGTGTAATCCCGATGTGGTGCAGCAGTTCCACAACCCCGACACCATCTTCATCCTGGCCTTCGCTGTGGTCCTCCTCAACACTGACATGTACTCGCCCAACATCAAACCGCAGCGCAAGATGGGCCTCGACGACTTCATACGCAACCTCAGAGGTGACAGTCATGTACACCACACGCTATACAACTGAAATAATGCGGTTGCATAAGTGTGCACACCCTCATAACTGGGACGTAGCTGTGTTCAAAATGAACAACAGTCATTTCTACGGCCCGTAAGTCAGCGCCTCAAGCGAACACCTCTCCTCGCTCTCCTGGTGATCCATGTCTGATCGATCCTCAGCTCCCCGAGTTCTGCCCCAAAGACCGTGCCAATTAATTCCGGCTCATTGCGATTTAACGATACGAGCTGGTATTTTCCAAATGCATCCCATCACCTCTGCTTGGGCCGGCAGCATTTTGACTTCTATTTACCTTTGCTCAACAACACTTTTTCTTCAGTCAACAGCAGCTTCTGGGCAGTTAGTTCATTGTCATGGAAACGGGCGAAGAGAACGTCGTGATTAAGTGCGGCCATCCTGCATGGTGTGGCTGTGACTGGCACTGCAGGGACACCCATTTAACAGTCTCATCCATCTATCTGTCTCTCTGTCCATCTGTCAGCCCTGATTTGTTTAGGCTAGCTAGCCTGAGTTAGCTCCCAAGCTAAAAAATATGACCTCTGTATTTTTTGTGAGACAGTCCACTGTTTATCAATGTCCTCACAGGCAGCAACCAGTAAACAAAACAATTTGGTCAAACACTTATTTGCCCCTCCTCATAGCTCAAGCTCTCACAACCTCATGAGTTCCCAGTTGATGGAAAATACGTTTTTTTAAAGGGTCTTTGTCTTGGCCTTCCAAGCAATATTGTTCACAGTGAGCCATGCTCATATATTTTTTTGGGGGGCACGGCTGCTTTTTCAGGTGTGGACGACGGAGCAGATATCCCCAGAGAGATGGTGGCTGGCATTTATGAACGAATCCAACAAAGAGAGCTACGATCCAATGAGGACCATGTCACCTATGTGAGCCGCGTGGAGCAGTCCATCCTTGGTCTGAAGACTGTAAGCCTCGGAAAAATATTCCGACTTCCCAAGCGACCCAGAAGTGACGACCTTCGTAAAATTCCCTAACTTATCTCTTTCACTGTCCCTGTGCAGATCTTGGCCGTACCTCACAGACGTCTGGTGTGCTGCTGTCGTCTGTTTGAGGTTCCAGATGCCAATAAACCTCATAAACAGAAATTATCACAGCTCCAGAGAGAGGTCTTCCTCTTCAACGACCTGCTCCTGGTGAGCACGCTTCAAAACATGTGTGCCTATCAACATTTCGCTGCCAAGTCGTTTTATTCAGTCGAGCAGGTTTTCTTACATGTCAAACATCTTTGGGTGCGTCTCCAGATCCTGAAGCTATGCCCCAAGAAGAAAACCTCGGCTTCTTACACCTTCTGCAAAGCGATGGGTCTCCTGGGAATGCAGTTTCATCTCTTCAGCAATGAATGTACAATAAATTCACACTTGTACATATCAGATGCACCTGCATGATGTAAGCTAGAAACACCTTGGCTTGCCTTCTTAAAACTGGGTCAATAACTAACCCAGCGCTAGATCCAAAATGGACTGAGCCAACAAGAGGTAAAATCTTTCCATACTGATGGGTTAAAGGAGTTTGCCCAAAATGGCCACTTCAAATCAAAATGGCTGACTTCCTGTGTCATTTCAAACATTGGACTTTTGAATAGATCCTCCATGAATACATCCACACGTCTTTTGTTTTTGTCTCGACACCAGACTACGCCCATGGCGTCACCATGCTGAGCCCGTTTACCTCCGAGAAGAAGCAGCTGGTCAGCTTTTGCTCGCCAAGTGGGGAGGAGTTGCGGAAATTTGCCGAGGAGCTACGAGAGGCCATTTCCGAAGTCAACGAGATGGAGCACATACACATTCAGTGTAAGGCTTGCGAAGATTGTTCAAGTACTCGCATGCTGTACTTTAGTAGAAGTACATATAGTACTCGTTTTCTTACTTTTTATACTTTTGTTTTCTTGTATTTTTAAGGGGAACTGGAGAGGCAACAGGGCATCCAGCCTCACAGCATACACACAAATGGCGGCCAAATGGATGCACACACGGGACATGGATCGCCCTCAGGTGCAGACTAAAATCCATTCAATCAATTTGTCATGTGACTCACAAATTATTCATTGACTGTTTGTTGAAGTTGTATTGAACTTCTTAAAAAAAAAAAATAATTCAAATTTGTGCTGCTACAAAAGTATCCACAGGCTAAATGTTGCTATGCATTTACAGAGAGGTCAATCTTGTATTTAAAAAAAAAAAAAAAAAGTTAAGCCCTAACACACGTCGTGGTAAATCTCCTTATCTCGCTCACTAGAGAATCGCAAATAAGCATATTTTTTTAAACCCCCAAACTGCTGAAGCATTTCGTTGCACACGAAAAAAACAGTCCCTCAAAACGGCAGCTTCCCTACTTAGTGCTGATTAGAAGCTTGGAAAGATGGGAATATTTTAATTTAATTACTGTGCACGTCGGCGGTATTTGTAGCTATTAGCTGTCAAGGTTACGCATAATATCTGCAACACGCTCACAAATCATACAAACAAATGTAACTTTCAAATGTCGGAACAAAACCTCTGCCGTGGAGATTTGTTTTTCTTTAACCTTTCTTATATTTATCAACCTGTTAAATGCCTCAATCAATCTGAATTTAGTCACCTCGACACCAAAAATACATCTCAAAAATGCGATATAGCGAGGGCACGAACAATGTATGAATTAATAATAACGTACAAAAGGGTTCAACTTTGGAGTGTTTCTCTAGTCGTAGACTTGGCCCGTTCATTGACTGGCGCAAATACTGAATGAAGCCTTGGCGGAGGTATCAGCAAATTCCTGTAGCGCTTTTGATATTTTCATGCACGCCTGTTGATTTCTCCTGTGCTCCGGCAGGTCAACAGGACGTGTACGATAAAAGCGGCAACAACAACGCTGTAGAGGTGAGTGCCAAAACTACTCTTGTCTCCCTCAGGTAAGTGTGTGCTTGTTCATCTCCGTGGGACTGCTTCTCTGAATGTACGCGGCGGCGTGTGTGTGTGCGCGTGACTCAATAAGTCATGCTTGGCTTTAACAATAATAATAATACGGAAAAAAAAAGTGAAAAGCTCTGCCAGAGGCTCTTCACCAAGGATACAAAGGCGGCCTGGAGGCCTTCGAGTGGATCAGCCACTCTCGCTCCGGAGAAAAAATAAAATCCATTCATCAACTGTTGCTAAGCCTAGACGAGGCAAACATAAGCTAGCCTGTGTGTGCGTTTGTTGCTCTTTTCACCGTGTGTCTTTTTCCTGCCTCAGCCAGTCCTTTTGAGACATGTCAGTCAGTGTGTTAGGGAGGCACCACGCCCTCGGTGTCACTTTATCTCTCGATCTTCTACCCCCACCACCCTCACCTGCCCGCAAAACAACCCCCACCCACTTCTCATAACCTCTCAACTCTTTCCAGGTAGTTAGAACTTGGATACCGTTTGAAATGTTTTTACTGTGGGTACAGACAAAGCCCATTTCGGTGAATGATTGACACCCCTCCCCTCTAAAAGTATTCTTAGCGTCAGGATATTAAACAGTATTTTAAGTATTGGCTTAAATTGACGTTTTGGGGCTGACTGATTAATCGGGCGCCCAAATGAATCGGTGATTTAATAGCCTTATAAGAAATATATACAATGATGAGAAAGTGTGTGGCCGTAAGTGTGTGTGTGTCGCACGCGCTGATTGCACGCCACCTCCGTGCATGCCTGCATGCCCCCGTGCGTGTCACACCAGAGGGCTGCGTAAGGCTGCGTTCAGGCTGGTAACTCCCCGTGCGTTCTCTGGCTGTTCCTAAACTAGGTGTCAATTCACAACAGGCTGCAGACCTACCAACTGAGCCCGCCCAGCGTTGAGCCGACGACCCCCCTGGCCCTGACCGCCCCGCCCGCCTTGCTGGGCCCAGCCCCGGCCGGGGAGCTCCGCCCGGAGACGCTGATCCAGTGTCAGCAGATCGTTAAGGTCATCGTTGTGGACCAGAGTGGGCGGGGCCGCATGGAGGCCTTCCTCAGCCAGGGGCCGGCCGCCCATCAGCTTCTGCGCTCGGCCATGTCCACGCCTGTCCACGTCCAGGGTGACGGGCCCCAACCCCCCCTGCCGCCGCCCCCGCCCCCATACAACCACCCGCACCAGTTCTGCCCGCCGGACTCGCCCATGCCGCTCCACCACACTATGCCGCTCACTCGCAGACGCAATTCCAGCGGCTCCCGCAGCATTGTCTGAGCAATCCCCCCCCCCCCTCCACCACCCTGCACAAAACACACAAACAGCCACTATGACCCTCCTGCCTTGCCGCTACCCCCCCCCCCCCCCTCCTCACTATGGCCCAAAACCTGGAGTTGTTGTGATGCCATTTTGTAAAGACAATTGAAGTGCTCGCTGAGGATATCAGTCCTCAGTTTAACCATCTTCAAAACACATTTGGACTGTTTGTGCTCAGGCGGCAGCCCCCAAAAAGCACCAAGATTCCCATTAAGCAGGGGTGTGCAAACGTATGTGCTCAAGGGCCACATTTGATTTGTAAAATGAACAAATGGACGAGCTCATTTGCAGTTGAGGTACAAAAAAAAAATAGTATTTTCGGTAAAATATGTATTTAATACTTATTTAAACATAATTGATGGAGCAATTATTTAATGATTCAATTTTAGTCATATTGATGTGTTTTAAGTAATAAAAAATTATTTATTAAAAACAAACTATATATATTAGATTCATTTCATTTGAACAAATCAAAATATTTAATTGAGTAAAAAAATATTTTTAGCTTATATTTTTGCATTTCAAAAAAATAATTATTATATTTATTGTTAATAAACTATTTTAAGGAATTTTAAATATGTTATTTAAAAATTATTTAATTTTAACTGTTACATTTATTTAATTAAATTAAATTTATGCTGCTTTTAAACTATTATTTTTTCTAAACCTATTATGTAATCAAATAAAATGTCCACGTTTTTTTGTTTTGTTGAGAGTATTTATCTGCATTTTGTATTGTATTTTTTGTTTAGTTTTTTATTATTTTCAATAAATCAATTCAAAAACTCTATATTAATCATACACTAAATACATTCTAACTGGCCACTTTTAGGATAGAAATAGCTAATTTAATGCAACAAATAATGTACACAAATCTATAATGAATGAAAACATATTAAAATACCAACCCTAGGGAAAAAAGCGCTATATGTGTCCAACCAATATCATACCGCAAATGCTCGGTGGGCCAGATTTAAGAATGACAAGGACTGCTTGCAACCCACGGGCTTTACTTTGCCCACCCCTGCGAGAAAACCAAGGTTGTGATTTGAAAAACTGGACGATAAAAAAGAAAAGAAAAAAGGACTCAAATCTCAGCACAATAAATCTCACTTCTCGGGACTGCAATTATTTTGTTCTTATCTACTGCGGAAAAAGAAGAAAGCTGCTTATGGCTGCAGTTGTTCCTTGAAACATCTAATGACGTCTTCACGGCAGAAAAACAAGCAGACGCTTAAAAAGGAACGGTACAAAGATGTCTCCTCTCCTTGTGCACAATTTTTGTTACACACCTTCGTGAGAACAGGTCAGGTTAACAAGCAGTGTTCGGGCCAAATAGGAAATATTGAAAACTACAAAAAGGGTCGAGCAAAAGTTGAAGTGTCACAAAAAATGAACAGTCACTTTTTTTTTTTTTTAAAGAAAAAAGCAAATTTTATGAAGAGCAAAGTTGAAAGTGAACATTCTCATAAAATAAGGACTTCCCGTGGTAAATGTTTGACTTGCAATACTACTCCCATGATGTGACATCATATTCTTTGTCTTAAAATTGATGACCTTTAGTGATACAACTTTTTCCACACAAAAGTATGACTTCAGTTTTGCAATAATACAACTTAATTCTAATGAAATGAAGATATTTTCTCTTGACCTAAAATCATATCTGCCTAATTACCCTCGTTATATTTTATTTACGTTTTAACTTATCATTAAATACAAAACCGATATGAAGTAGCGGGAGTGGCTTACGCCTACCTGACTTGCATTTCCCTTGCTCATATGAGGACCGAGGGGATAATTCATCAAGCTTCTCCTCCTTTTGTACATTCACTTCGAATGGCTTTCTCCACTGTGAATATTGTTGTTGTTGACGGCCATTTATCAGCCGGGAAACTCTCACTTATAGCTTTAGTTGAGGAAGAAAAAAATAATGGCTCCACACATTGGTGGATTTTAGGTCGTAAATGCTTTTTGCACATTTTACGTTCCGGCACGGTAGAAATATATATATATATATTGAAAAAAAATGGGAAATAAGGAAAATGCAGCAGCAGCAGCAAGATGATTGCGATGAAGTTGGAAGGAAAAAAAAAAACGGCATTTTGGTTGGGCCGCTTTGTACAGCAGAGACGCACCGAGCACGTCTTGTACCTTTTTTGCACCACAGAATATATATTGTAAATATATAGATTCTATTCTGAGAACGTGATCTCGCGTCCGTGTGTGCGTGTCTACCTACGTCTGCTGAATTTGTACAGAGAAGAGTCTAGTTTAAAAGAGAGAGAGAGACAAACACAGAACTATAGTTATGATTTATTATTAGGATTATGATTGGCGTCTAATATCGGGCGTGGGCGGGCAGATGCGTCCTCACGAAGTCCTGCAGCCGAGCGGGAAAACGGCAAGCTTTTATAGGTTTTAGAGCGGTTACCACGGCAACACAGATATTATTACCATGACATTACAGTAGTATTGTATCATCATTAAGAGGAGATGTGCAAAGGGCTATGCTGTTTGGGTGAATACACACACGCACACACACACACACACACATGAGCGCGCACATGCACAAACACAGCAGCCAAATCAATGCAGGATCCATTTTAGGGAAACGCTTGTCTACGCCCTGTTGTTTGGATTATTGTTTTCTTTCTCTGAACTCTCACTGACATGATGAGAGCCATTTAGCATGTAAAGCTTCCAAAATGGACGCAAGCGGCTGTAGTCTGTGTTTGTATCATAAAGCGTTGCGTCCACTGATGTCATTTTATACAATATTTATTTACGGTGTGAATGCTGAAGAGTACATATGTTCTCCTCCGGAATTGCACATTTTCCATTTCTTCCAGTTTTCTCAATCGGTTCAAACCTTCAAATTTGACAATGTGAAAATGTTCATTTCATTTGGGATGTATGACGACATATCGCACATTCCATCACTTTCGATTTGTCTCCATTTGAATTTATCGTTTCAAACCATTCCAAGTCTAAATGTTCAGCTCATTCAGGACTTGGCAACTATTTTTTACTATTCAAACACTCCCAGAGTTCCGCATTTGCCACAGGAAAATGCTGAAAGTATATGAAGACAATTACAGATTTTGTAATTCCTCCACAAACCATTAGATCGTCAAAACAGATTTTTTCAAATCTTATATTCCCCAAATTAATAGGAATTGTAGTTTTTCCTCTTCAGCATTCACAAGCAATTTCTAGAAAAGTTGCATTTTGTAGTTTTTATTTCCTTCCTCCCTGTCCTGAGCCCTCCTCCATCCCTCATTTCTCCGCGGTTGTCATGGGGACCTCATGCACCCTCACTGTGGAAGCATTCATGAATATTTGCACCCTCACGCTATTTATAAACAAAAACAAAAGGAGATTTCTTAAAGATGAACATGTTTATTATTAAAAGGAGTATTTCTAATTTTTTTCTTTGTTTGTTTGGAGAAAATGAAAGAATAAAGTAGTTTTTACTCTCTGTGCATCTTTGTGTGTTGTCAATATTGACTCTGAAGTGTGGAGCCGCACTGATAAAATGTTTTGCAGCAGGCGGATGGAAAAAGGGGGTGCTGAGGATGGAGGGCAGGGGGCTTACGGGAAAATCAGCCTGGAATGGTTTTCCTGTGCCGTTAGCACACAGGCGCCGAACTCATTCATTACGGCACGGGGATGAAATACCGAATCTGACAGCACAGCACTTGAGAAATGAAGAAATTGTCTGCATAGGTTTTACACGGGATTGGGTCCAAAATATTCCTAAAATAATAAGTTCGATGCTGCCCCACAGGTCTAAACATGGTATTGTGATTCATTTTGGGTTTGTGGAATATTAAGTAGCAAAATCCTCCCAACTAAGGGGGCGGCCATTTTGAACATATTTGAAAAATACATCATATTTGCTCAGGTTTCAGATAACAACCAATCACGGCTTGCAAAAGTCACATGACCAGAAAACAGAGGAATCATTAAAATCATGTTAATTGTCCAAATAACGTACTTATACACTACTGTATTTAATACCAAATGGATGTGCGCCACACAAAATGGCTCCCATTGATAAATGACTGCTTTATAGTGGAACATTGGTTTTCATATGCCCTAATTTCTAAAATAATGTTTTTCATCTAAATTTTCTCTCTCACACACAGACCGATACACGAATCACAGTGTGTTCATTTTGTAATGTAACAGTGCAAGGTCACGACAACTTCATTCCGCGTAAGAGTCGTCGAGGGTGCCCCTCATTCAAGCATTAAGGCCGGCCGTAAAAGACAACAACACAAGAATAAAAATCCAAGCAGCTTGAGAAAAGGCTCTAAACCAAAAATTGGAATGCAGTCAACTTTTCAAACAAAGATGTAGAAAATAAAGAAAATATGGCTGAATACATTATCTTACAAAAACAGCGCACAATACGATCCAATCATAACGCAGCGGACTCCATGTGTGCAAAAATGTAATGGAATGTTCCTACTTTTGAGAAGGTCCTTGAAGGTAGCAACGTTCCAAAGACTGATTCTCCTCGTCTTTTTCATCAAATCCCAAAAATAAGGCAGCCACCTACAGGCAAAAGTGTCTGTCTACATGGTGGTCTCTTCCCATTCCAGTTCAACGTCACCTGTAGACACAAGTGTAGTGAGACATCAATTTTACAGAACATGTTAATATGCCCAAAAAGTTTATTGTCCAAACTTTTTGTAACGTGAGGCTTTCAGTTGCAACAGCGTGTTGTTTGTTTACCTTCCATTGCGTCCAGTGAGTCCAACTTCTCCAGAGCAGAGTAGCTGACAAACCAGATGGACTGACTGTTGCCTTTGTTGTTCAGCAGTTCCAACGTGCTTTGGTGCAAAAAGATGTACTGGGCCTAACACAAGCACACACACACACACACACACACATTTCTGAAAATAGCAAGCAACACGAGCAAAACATGCTGATCAGGCAAAGTTGTCGCACATATGCAGCCAAAAGGGACAATAGGTAACGTCTACCCAATCCATCTTCTCACTATGCGGTTTGCGCAACACCCGATATTTTATTAGATGCTCCTGCGCAATCTCGTGGGATGCAATACAAGAGTTGTACAAAAAAAACAAAAAAAAAAGCCTTGGTTTGGATTGAGGCATCACATAGAAATGAATGCTTTGGGTACGGAGAATTATATCTGGTAATGAGCAACAAATGTGAATCCCACAATGTATATATATATTAAAAAAAAAAAAAAAAATCAAACAATGAGCTGTGATAATAACAACAGAAGCACACACACAAGTGATCCATAAGTAATGAGCGAGCCGGGGGATTTTAGGATAGCGCCGTGCTTTGTCAGGATGGGGGAATCCTGCTCACCATACACGTTTAATCCACTGCCAGATCGTCTTAGTACAAAAAAGAAAAAGAGAATTTTCTCATAATGCCTCACAGGGAACGAGATCACAAGGGGAACGTGATGAGTAAAGTAGGCCAACTACAGACACGTTTGCGGATGCTGAAAAGCAAGCCAACATAACTTAAGAGGATATTCATTATTTTCGAGAGTGTCACTTTTCTGCTGCTTGTTCATTTCAATGTTATTTGCTTACCAGATTCTGCACCATGCACATCCTCTCGCTGCGCAGCTCAGCCACCAGGCCGTAAACGTCCACAAAGTCGTGATCTCTGATGTGTTGAATGAGATGGTCCAGAGCGATGAACACGCCCGTTCGGCCAACGCCGGCACTGAGGCGACACACAATGACGACGTTTTCTTTGTTGGATTGTCTGATTTTGATGGCTGGGTAATGATGGTGGAAAGAGACCAAATATCAGTTAATTGAAATGAAAACGCGTACCTGCAGTGGACTGCTATGGTGGTGTTTTCGTGCCGGTGGCCTCGGACCGCCTGGACAAACTTGATGAGGGTGCCGCAGCATTCCGGGACCCCGTGCTCGGGCCACGACGTGTAGTTGAAGTGGCGGACTAAAATGTAGTGTCCGTGCTGCAGGGTGAAAACATATTTAGGATGTTTCCCTCGTGTTTGTTTTGGTTTTAATTTGGATGCTTGGTTTGTACTTTACTGCCTGCAGCGAGGTCAGCATTGCAAATTACCTGACCAAGATGTCCTCTTTCACATTTCAAACCAGCATAGACTTCCATGAAAATACCTTTTCCACTTTAAGCGTTCTGACAGTCCAATCAGGAAGGATTTCTTCGGATACTTTTGAAATAAGGATGTCACCAAATACTGACATGGGCTTGTTGTCCTCCGGCCAGTACTTGTGACAGCGAATCTAGAACGGGACATAAAATGTGTTGAAATGGAGACAGATTTGTGATCAAATCTGCGGAGTGTAATATTGACGCACTCGGCCTTTTTCATGACACCGCGTGAGCATGGCGATGGCGCGGGTGCCCGTTTCCCAGATCATCTTCCAAAAGTCAGCCACTGTGTTGGGTAGAGGACCCTGGGTGGCGATGAACTCATTTGGACACAGATAGCCCTTTGGTGCAAAAAAAAATAAATTATACTAACGGAAAAAAATGGCTGCAAAAATGGTTCTCATCAATTGATACTCACTGAGACAAAGCTGGCGTTGATGTAGTCCGAGCCCGCAGTTCCCGGTTCTGACAGCAGTTTCACTCGACTGTTATTATCTGGATACATTTTCATTTTCAACAACTGGAAATTATTGTTTGTACATTTTTTTTTTTTCTAATCAACTGAAGACTTCCTGCATACTTTTATATACTACATGTTTTGTTTCTGTCTTAAGTACTCACAGGGCTTTATATTGGGAAACCGGTTCTTGGATTTGTTCCAAGGCAAGTCTGCGTCCGTAGTGGCCAGGTCCTGAAGTAGTTTGGGCAGCTCCTGACAAGGAAAAAAAGGGGAGTGCAAAGAGTCCAATTTCATAAATGAACAAAAATCTAATTCACTTCGATTTAACGTCCACCTACGGAAAATTCCTCCTGGAATTTGGCATTGTCGTTGTTGCACAGATCCTCAACGTGCTGGAGGAAAGACTTCTTGTTGACAGGCCTTGAGAAAAATTCAAGTGAGGGACAAACCTTAGTTACTCGAATTTATTTTTTCTCATGATTTTCTATCACACATGCAGACTCACATGAAAACTAGATAGCCACAACATTAGATAACCTTCGCAATCTGTATCATATTTATAACGGTGGATGAAATGTGGCGAGTGTGTGTGAGAGTAACACTTCCGTACAGAGAGCAGTGCGAAACGCTGTGTTGGGATGCCGCAGCCACTGTCAGCATATTATTCATACACATTTATACATTATTTATGCAGGGCGACTTACTTGAGCGATTTCCTGTAGCTGAGAAGTCTAGATGAAAATAGATGGAGCAGAAAAAAGGAAAAAAAAAAAGAAAAAAAAAAAAAGCTTAATCACAACTGCGTCAAAGCTATTTCTGCACAGAAAATCCTCATTACAAGAAACCTATTTATTTTATTTTGTCTGCTTAAGTAAAGGAGCTTTATTCATTAACAGTTGGAGACGGCAAAAAAATAAATACAATTATATATATATACAGTTGGAGACTGGAGATATATATATATATATATATATATATATATATAATTTTATTTATTTTTTTGCCGTCTCCAACTGTTAATGAATAAAGCTCCTTTACTTAAGCAGACAAAATAAAATAAATAGGTTTCTTGTGTGTATATATATATATATATATATATATATATATATATATATATATATATATATATATATATATATATATATATATATATATATATATGTGTATATATATATGTGCGTGTGTGTGTGAGCTACTGATGTAAGGGGCACAACATAAAAAAACCCCAGTAGAAACACTTACTGGATGACGTATATTTCCTTCCGTCTGAAGAAGAAGGACGAATACCTGGTGGGTGGTAAAAAGTGCTGAGTGTCTGAAGCTGACTACACAAATAGCGATAATAATGGCACCTCAAAACTTCACTGTGCAACGTACATAATATATCTTTTTTAACATGACCAGCATGAGTTTGACTCAAAACTGTTTTCTTAGCACATTACAAAAATCCTTTAAAGGGATTTTTCAGTGATTGTTGCATAAATATTTGGATGCCGACACGTGCACAATGTTGCCATGCAGTATTTAATCTGCCCACCGTTTGACTTTTTCTTGCTTCAGCTCCAAGTCTGCCACAGCAATCAGCTGATCCAGTTTACACTTGGTCTCGATGATCTCCGCTTCTCGGGGGGAATACGTTCCGCCCTCCTTCTTACGCTGGTGGATCCTGGCGAATGAAGAAATAATACAATCTGATTGATTCTGCAAAATCAACTGGGTTCTCCTCTTATTTGCATTTTTATCATACATGATTACAGTAATCCTCTTTGGTGAGAAATTCTAGAACATTTACCAACAGAATCTGCAGACCGAAAGGATTATGCTAAATCCGTCATTCAAAACATTTTACTTTTACAATTTGTCCTTGCTTCTGTATTAGTAGTACATTTCATTTTATTCCTTGTCTGGTTTTCTGGTGAGATACTTCAGGAACATGAAATGCAATAAAACCTACCTACCTCTGCTATTCATGAATTGTCAGCCTGAGTGCTTTGACTAGTTCTTGAGTGTTTTGTGGATTATTCAACAAAAGGCGTTGAGTGTTTCCATTTCCTTACTTGACGGACACACAGATGATGACAATCAGCAGCATTGCCAAGAAGAAGGAGAGGAGCACACCCAAGATGATCTGCTCGTCTCTGCTCAGCAGCCCATAAGCTACAGGGAAAGAAAAGGAGTGTCAAGCATTCATTTTGGATCCATTCATTTTTTCTTGTGTATTCACAGGTGCATCTCAATACATTAGAATATAGGGGAAATGATTTATTAAATCATGATGAAATGACATTGATGATGATGTGTGTGAGAGCCAGCAAGGCAATTGCTGAGGTGCTGGCTCTCGATGACGTCAGCATTTTTCTGTCCTCTGATTGGCTACAGCAAAAGCCAAGTTAGAAATCAATGAGCAATATTCCAATATATTGAAATGCACCCGCACCTGTATATTGTGTGTGTACCTGCAGTTTTAATATGGTCAGAATATTGGGAGTCAGTGAATTGTCCGATGCTGTTGGTTGCTCTGAATTTGAACCTGTTGAATACACACAAATTAGTTTTGTTTTTGGTTTATTAAAAAAAACATGATGGAACACTCACACATAGACAGTGTTGGCCTTCAGAGGTCCGTTACACAACGGGTCCGTGTGGTTCTCCTGCATACACTCGTCGCGCTCTCCTATCACATACGTCTCCGCCATGGTGCGATTGCGTCGGAGGCTTTCGGGTACCCCGCGAGTGTCCCCCGGACACGGCGGGTTGGGGAAGCCCTGGTCCGTCACGTACGGGCCGGGGTGTTTGAAAAAGGCGTTCCTCCAGGTCGTAAGGTTTGCGGCATCCTTCACTGTGACATGATAGAATGGGAAGCATGAATATATTTTTTTCGTGCTTTTGTCAAAGTCCAACAGACTCCAAGTGACATTTGTGAAGACTGTACCCCCTGACTCAGCCACGATGACCTGAATTTTTGCAATTGGCCCGTTGTCGTCACTATAGAAACACGCCGGCATGCGGATGGTGATACTCTTGTGGGTAACCATGGCAACCCCTCGATGGCCGAGCGCTGCCTGGGGTCTTTGAGCGGGCTTGGCCGGCGCTGCAAAACATTAAACTAAAAATTAGCATTATTGAGTCACACAAACACACGTGCAAGCACACACACACAACCACGTGTGCATACACTGAAGCAGTATTTCCCAATTTTTAAGTCAAGGTACCCATTTTACATTTAAATATTCTTTAGCAAACCACAAAACAAAGATATGACAAAAAGTATTGATTCTGAAAAAAGGATGATCTTGTCTAAATTCATATCAACATTTACAAATCAAAATGTTTTTTTGTGGCAGTTTCAAAGTCCTATCATCTCTGTAAATGTAGCATTTTTACACAAACATGACAAGGACGGGATGTGCTTCAAACCGTGACAGAAAGCGTGCTCTTCCTCAAGGCGCACCCAGATGGGAATTCAATTTAGAAGTGTCAGAAGTAGACAGGCTCGGGCAAGCATGCCCCGGCCATAAGTGGGAATTGCCGTACCTTTGATTCCTGTTGTTATCTGGACGTGTGGGCTGGGTGGACTGCGACCGGCGCCGTTCTTTGCAGAAATCTACAAACAAACACATTGGATGAGCGAGAACATCATGTACAAAGACCAATTATGGGTTTAAGTTTAACAAGGTTGCTCAAATGACAGATAGGCAAGATCGAAACCAACACACAGTTAGTAAACAGTAATGAATAGAAGCTCCGCCCCCTCACCTGAATACTGTAGTCGTGACCACCTTTCAGGCCGTCGATGACGGCAGTCAGCATGTCGTCGTCATTTTGGGTGGTATTCAGGCTGACGTTTCTCACCAGGAGCTCTTTCTCGTAGACGTACACAAAGTAGGACGTGATTCTTCCGTTGGGTTCTTCCGGCGGCGTGAAGGTCACCTTGACCTGGTTTACTTCGTCCGGGATGATGGAGACTACCACGTTCTTTGGTGGGTCTTTAGGCTCTGCAGACACAAATGCTTTTATTGTCTCTGTACAGTACCTGTGTGTTGCTTCAGTCATTTGTTTCATAATATGTATTTTCAAAATTTGAAATCGACCAAATTGTTGGTTATTGGGAATTAATTACGTCATTCGGGATTAGAGATTAGTTTCTGGAGGATAAACAGTAACTATTTTTGGAACATATTTTTTCCATGCTTAGTTTTTCTTGGCTATGTTATTACGTTAAAGTATATTTCAGATGATCTTCCATTAAATCTTACAGAATGCATTAGGGATTAGAACATTTTTATATTTCTAAAGCCTAAGTAATCCTTGGCTATGGAATTATGGCATTTTTTTCCTTATTTCTTTTTATTTATAGTACTATTTCCGTCATTTTTTCTCCCAAATGGTCCGCTGTGAAATATATTTCTCATTTATCATACAAATGATTAGCGCTGAATATTTTGGTCCCACACTGAAAAAAATGCAAATAATCAATGCTGTATAAAGTCCAAATAAATCATTTGATATGGTAGAATGTGCAGTAGGCTACAAAAACTTCTCAGCAGTTGTTTTTTTCCTCTCTTCACAACTTTCCCCACTCACCTTCTTCTAGGGTTTGAAACACAAAGGGCCCAATGGCCTTCCCGTCCTCGGCGGCGTTCTCTACAGGGCCGGTGAAGGCGGTGACCATCACGGAATAAAGCGAGAATGCTGTCAGGTTAGTTACAACCACCGTAGTCAACTCCCCTGGCGCTCGGATTATCGAGTAATTCAAACCGGGACCGCCCACCTAACAGTGCAGGAGTTGGAAATTTCAGTAAACTGTGAACAGCAACTTTATCGGCATTTACTCACTGCCAGTGAGAGAAATCACCTGCACGAGATAGGACGTCGGTCCGGAAATAATATCCGGAGGGTCCCAGTCAATACGAAAGCTGCCGGAGGTAGGTAGTATTCTGATATCACGGGGAGGGGCATCTGGGTCTGACAGATAGACACACACATCTTTATATAGACAGACCCCCCCCCCCCCCTTTTGCCATTGCTGCATAACTCATTAATTCCATTCCCCCAGGAACTTCTAATTTCAAAGATTAAAGAGAAGCATTACAGCTGATTACCGTTGCGTTGCATCAACGCAGAAATGTTAGGAATAATGAAAACAACAGTTGAGTGCATGGTTCGATGGACGCTTTGGCTGTATTAGCCTTAATGTAAATACAAGTAATTAATGGAGGCACATTTGGTCGAGCTATACCAATTAAGGGAATCTATCCATTTTCTACTAGATACTGTCTGTTCTCATTAAGAATGCGGGTGATCTGGAGCCTATCCCAGCTGACTTGAAGAATGAGGCAGGCTAGTTTGTGTTGTGATTATTCTTACTGCCTGCAAGGGTTTGCACATAAATCCACTCTGTGTATTCTCCCACTCCTGCATTGGTCACCGCTGCCACTTTGAAACGGTAGTGTCGATATTTAGCCAGAGGATGGAGCGTGAAACCCGGGGCCGCTTCCGAAGCGTTGACCAACACGGTGACGCTTGACTCCAAGCAATCCGAGGCCGGTTCTTCGGCGGGGATTAGGCCGTCGGGTTCGCATTTTGTGTCAAGCAACTCTGTGACCAGGCGGTACTCTTTGAGCAGGCCCGGGATAGAAAGCGGAGGAGCCCATTTCAGTGTCACGTTGTTGGCCGTGACTTGAGAGACGGCGAGGAAGCGAGGGGCAGATGGAGCTAAACAGAAAGACCAGGATTAAGGACTAACACCCACTCTTTTGAGTTTTCAATTCTCCGAAGGATTACATTACCTGACTCGGAAAGCGTAGAAGCAGTGCAGTTAATTGGCTCTCCGGATCCCGCTGAGTTGACCGCGGCCACACCGAGTATGTACTCCTGGTCCGGCGGCAGTCCAGTCACCGTGAATTCTGCTGCGTTGACCTGGTACGAGTCCAACTCCATTACAATCTCATAAAAAAGGATCTGCCCGTTGGGGTTGAGCGGAGGATCCCATAATAACTGAATGGAATCCCATCTGACTCCTGAACACGACAGGTTCCCCACAGCTTCTGACACTGCAGACACAAAAAGCAGATATGTTGAGCTTCTAATATTAGCTCGAGTATCTTTGTCTCCCAAAAGAGGGGAGGTTCACTTATTTGATTCAGACTAAAACAAGACGGCAATTGTATTAGTACAGAACATTATAGATATCTAGATAAGCAAATATACACACAATCTTTTAGTTCTTACTGAAACTAACATATCAAACATTAGTTAAGCTAGTTTTAAAATGAGTAAACATTTACCTCAAATGACTGGGGGAAAATGCAAATTGAACCATACAAAACTTGAACAAGGAATTGTTAGAAATCTCTAATTGACAAATAGCCCTGTGTTGTATAAACACATCAAAATATTAGAAAAGAAAATGTAAAGAAATAAACTGTTTTTGCTATTGTACGAATTGTCGTATGAGTATTTGGTTAGTGAGTGATGGCGCAGGAGTTGGATTGGCTGGATATTTTGGAGAGAGCATCTGGGGATGAGTCTTCCTGCAATTGTTCTCATTTTGTATACTGTGTGCGTTTGATTCATTTGGTTAAATAAATAACTGAAAGTGTATCAGCGACTCCGGCGCTTCTCGTGCACATGCATTACAGTACTGCTATTTTTCCCCCGCTTCACTCAGGCGACGGCTAATAGCAAGTACTATTTTCCTTTTCTTATTTCCATTTTCCAATCAGTAACTACATTTTGAAAAAACGAACAAAAAATTATTCTGTTACAGAAAAAGGGAAGAGCACAAGATTGTTGCATTGACATCGTGAGGTGTGTTTTTGCAGATATTTTCCAAAAATGTGACTGTTCTTGTCTTTTCTTACCTGACTCGTTGGTGGTGAATGTCACCGGGCTGCTAAACTGGTTGCCATGGCCTACTCGCGTGTAACTGTAAACACTGATCTCGTAGGACCTATGGGGCCTGAAGCCGGAGATGTACTCAGTGGTTGATGGACCGGATGAATTCTGTAATAGTGCACACACACGTTAGTCACCCAATCCTGATTACTTGCTGATGATATCTTATTGTTTGCGCACGTGCGGGTGAATATAATGTTAACTTCCAGTGGCATCTGGAGTGTGAAATTAGAGCCACTAATCCATGCAACACGTGCGTCTTTTTCCCGAGTGCACTTCCATGTTTTCGTTATTACGGAGAGGGCTTCCGGCGTGTGAAATTGACGCTACCCGGTGTGTGACGGTGTGTGTGATGAGTTCTCGGATCCGGAAGCCGTACTGCAGGACCACCCCGTTGGGCTCCAGAGGAGGCTCCCAGCTCAACCACACCGACACGGCCGTGTGGTTGAAAATGGTCAAGTTGCGGGGAGGGGACACGGGACCTGAAACACAAAAAGTTATCAAGTAATTGCATTATTTATCATTTTTCAGAAATGAAAAGTGATGTATCTAAATTTTTCACATTAAAAAACTAAAATAATTATTCAATTCCTCTTTTTCAACACTAATGAAGGACACACACGCTCACTTACCTCCCTCATCAGTGTGCAGCATTAATACGAGCGCTGGCCCTGAGCCTTTACGCGTCGCCGCGGTGATGCTTAGGTTATAAGCCGTGTACGGCAGTAGATTGCTAAGTGTGAAGGAGCTCTCGGGCGTCTGCATGATGTTTGATCCCCCCGGGCCAAACAGCGTGATGATGTACTCAGTGATCTCCCCGTTGGCCTCCAGGGGACGCTGCCACGCCACAGCGATGGAAGATGACGACAAGTTCGCCGCCGAGACCAGCAATGGGGCGGAACTGGGGACTGAGGGCAAAAACACGTATGTCACAAAAGCATGAACAATGCATGGATTGTGTCTTTGGACTAACCGTCATCATCCGTCCTCAGGTACGTAGTGCTGGTGTGGTTATGGGCGGGGCCAGCACCGGTCGCCGGGGTGACGGTCAACACGTAAGGGAAATACTTCCGAAGTTTGGTGAAGAGGAAGACGTTGTCGGTGGTGGTGCGCGTGATGGTTTTGTTGACCACGGGAGGGGCTTGGTTGGGTATCACGGGGATGACGCCGGCTTCCTGCAAGGTGAGGATGTAATGGGGGCGGCCGTTGGGCTCCAGAGGAGGGTCCCAGCTCACGATGATGGCGGTGGAGCTGAAGATTTGAGCGGTCAGGTTGTGGACCGAGTCGGACGGCACTGAAGGGAAGACGAGTGGGATCGTGTTACATTCCAATTTTATTGAGCGACACTGTTTTTTTTGTACATTAAAGGGGACATATGGAAAATTGAATATTTAACAGCGTGTATAAAAATAGTTGGGATGCTGTTCAGAATTTTGCTAAATTGTGACACCATTATTCTTATTTACATGATGGCTATGGTCGGATAACGCTGTTAATCACGTCAAAGCAAAAATGTCAGCAAGAGCTGCATTGATTTTTGTTGTATTGGCAATTTGGCACTGATAATTGCAGTCTATCCGGCGCTCTTTTTTCCGACCCATTGTGACACAACACCTCGTTTGAAGACCCAGATAGTACCAAATGCAAAACTTTATAATGTTATTACGATACCTGGGAATTCTAAAGATGTCTCCTTTAATGTGAAAGGAGTCAGTCGTCATTTGTCACATTACAGCAGGAGTGTTGCTCTTAGCAGGCAACAATAGAAACATATGGAAATGTGTGATAGAGAAAAAAGAGTGGCGTTTAGAAGGGAAATTTGCCTTAAGGGGAAAAAAAGGTTGCCAAGACAATACTCATCCTGCATGTTAAACCTGAGAAGAATGGGAAGGGTAAATGGAATAAGATCAATGAGGGAGGGGATTGAGGTAGGCCACGAATGTGTGGAGTCAGTGCCGAGGGGGGAGCGAACCCCCCCGCTGGGCTTGGCTGAGTGGCAGAGACAAGGCGGCGTGGTGGTCCGCTGCTCGGCCGAGAGTGGAGCGGCTAGATCACAGGCAGAGATACACAGTCAGTAACCAGGCGTCATCATTTCAGGAGCATTTTTTTTTTTTTTGGTCACTACATGCCTGCTGGATTGAGGCTAAAGCACTGGAAGCCATCTGCACTCTTTTTCATAAAATCACATAAAAACAAAGCCTCTTCACAGCAGGGTTCAAGTGAATATCACATGCGTGCGGGAGAATGCCCGTACCCATGGCAACGGCGGCACGAGGGCAGCGTGCGAAATCCCGCTCACGAGACGGGTCAGCCTTTGCTATTCGTCTAACATCAAGCGCTTTTTGCACTCTCGCTTTGTTCTAATCCCACTTAACTTTCATCCTGCTAAGTGAAAGGAAATACAAACTGCTTGTCCTCGGGACAAAAAAAAAAAAAGACAGTTTGCGAGACGGGGAGTTATCTCCTTTCGCAGAGCAGCCTGAGCTGAGTTTTTATGTCATTTTTTGGGGGGAGGTGGAAGGAGAGTGTTGAAAAAAGTGTGCAGACGTGGCCTCCAGTGAAACTACATCTAATTTATATGCTCATCGTGAGACTGAATCCAAAAGCTGTAAGGATAAAGATAATGCGCCGTGTTGATCAAGACTTTTTTTTTTCTCTTAAATCAGCTCTTACAAGACTGTGTATTCCTTATGTTGCGTATCTCGGTGTTGATGTGTACGGGACTGACCGTCCTCCGGTAAGAGCAAGGTAAGTGGCTCGCTCCAGACTCCTCCATCCCCAAGTACAGTACTGGAAGTCATCCAGACTGTGTAGTTAGTGCCCCCAATAAGACCAGTCAGAGTCCAGGACAGGAGAGTGTCAGGTGATACAGGAACATTCAAATCTGAAACCGGAACTTCCTGTAACAGGACAAACTGACATGAGTGGTAGCATTTTTTTGACACATGGTAAACTTCATTTTTCCTTGGGTTCATGCGTCTCACCTGCTTGGCCACAGTGTTGTTGTGAGTGTAGTAAATTGTATAGTGAACGATAACGATCCCATTTGGTTCCGTGGGTGGATACCATAGCAAGGTTACAGCGGAGGTAGTGATGTTTGCAAAATTCACATTCTGGGGTGGTTCAAGGGGCTCTGAAGGACAAATGACGATCAGAGACTGCAAATGTGTTAACTGCACTCGCGTTCATCTGTTACCTGCGTCGAAGATAATGTAGGCCCTCATCCCTCCGTCTCCCAGCCTGGTCCAGCTGGAGACGGATGCATTGTAGAGACTCTCAAGGTCCATGTTAATAATCACTGACGTCTCAGTCGCATTCTGCAGCAGATCCATTGTCTCGTTCCTAGAAAAGACGTTCGCTAAACACTTTTGTAGTTTCATCATTGGACAATGCACAGAAACTCACCACACTCTCACAACGTAATAGAGTATCTCCGAATTGGTTTCGAGGGGCGGTTGCCAGGACAACTCTACCTCAGAGTTGGATAACTTCCTGGCGTGGAGGAATTGAGGAGGCGTGTCTGGAGCTGTGATGTGGGAGAGAAACTGTCCAGTCATGTAACAACAATACAATCAAGAGAGAAACTGTGGCACTGGACACTCGTGGGTCTTCTGGTGCTAGAATTAAAACGAATGGTTAATTGTCGCCGACCTGATGGGGCAAGAAAAAGCACATGGAAGGAAAAGACGCAGAGAAGAAGTAAAGGAATTAAGACTCTCTACTTGACCCCTCCCCACCAGTCCATCTGTCCATCTCACCATCCTCCAGCGTAGTGATGTTGAGCGGCTCCGTGCTGAAGTTCCCCGGCCCGGCCCGAGTGTGCGCCTGCACTGTGACGCGATAGCGCGCGAACTTCCTCAAGTGGGTCAGGTGCAGGAAGTTGGTAGGGGAGGTGAGGTTGAGATAGTGGGTGGAATTCCACAACTCCAAGCTGTAGTGGGTTATGATGCCATTGGGCACCAACGGAGGCAGCCAGGTCACGTTCACCTCGTTTGGACTGAGCGACTCGTAAGCGAGGCTGTACGGAGGACTGCCCGGCACTGGAGACAAAACAGAAGATTCTGTAAGGACTGATTCTAACAGGACTTGTTGAATTTTCCATAAACCCACCATCCTCCCCAGACAACACAAGTAAATAATCCGAAGCTTGGTTGCCATGGCCGAAACGTGTGAAGGCCATCACAGAGACGTTGTAGTAGGTGAAGGGCCTCAGGTGCGTCAGAGTGACTTTGTTGCTGGAGGTGTTCACTGAATCGGAAAACGACCGGTTCTCGTAGAGGATCGTGTACTGTTGGATCACCCCGTTGGCTTTCTCCGGGGCGGACCAAGTCAAGGTGGCTGTTGACGAGCTGGTGTCCACCACCGTGAGGTTTACTGGAGGGGAATCCGGTTCTGAGGGGAAAAATGAGAGCTCATATAAGAGAGACCAATATTTATTGTCATTTTATATTTTAACATTAAAGAAAACAAAAACTAAGAAAATGAAGGTAGTAAAATGGAAACAAACATTTCCATTAAAAAAAAAAAGAAAATGCTTTTTAAAAAAAAAAAAAAAAACTGACACTACATGTTACCTTTATAAAACTAAACTCTTATTTTCATTTTTATGAATTTTGGGGTTTACATTTCTTTCAGTATTTCTGTATATCCGCACTAAAGAGGGAAACTCAAACAGTCATTTGCCAATTGTAGTTCAATTTGTTTTATTATTCCATTTGTTATTTTTTAAATCTTGAATGGGACAAATACAACACACATACCGTCCTCTAATGTGAGAACCAAGATGCCATCTTCCTGGGATAGCAAGCTCTCGCCCACAGCCGTCGACGCCGCGACGTGTAGCATATAACCAGTATACTTCTCCAAATCTACAAAGAGTATATTTCCAAATCTTACCGTGACACCTGTGTCGAACTGTGTTGCCGCGGGGTGAGCGCGCTACCTGTTATCAGTATGCTGGTTGAGTTTGTAACCCACTTCAGACGCTGATCAGTGTTCAGCGCTAGACCGTAGACGGTGTAATGCGTGATTCGTCCATTGGGGTTGAGTGGCGCCGCCCAGCTCACAAATATGGAGGTGGAGCTGATGTTTTGGTAGGAAAGTTCCAATACTGAGCTGGGGACTACATGACATCAATTATATTATTGTCATGTAAATCTAAATACAATTACGGCAATTGACCTTGCTCTCGGGTCTTCTCGGTGATGTCAGCGGCCGGCCCTTCGCCTACTATAGTGGAAGCGGCGACCCTAAACGTGTACTCGGTGAAAGGTTCAAGGTCGGACACCAGGTAGTAGAGCTCGTCCGTCGACAGGTCCATCATCTCCTCTCGTACGCTTACACCTGCACAGATAAATAAAAATGATTTAGGCCATTGCGGTCTGGTTTTATTTTAACAATGGAGTATTTATTTCATGCTTTTTTTTGTGTGAGCAATTTCATTAGTAGTAGTAGCGGCTGCACCTGAACTTGCAGAAGCCACGGCGTGTGCTGTGATAGACCCCTGACGAGTGGACAAGCGTAAGGTGCCCGGGGTGTTAGCGAGGCGGGACGACTCGGCGGTCACGTCGTCATCTGGCGTCCTCAGCCAGGGTGGAAGCGTAACAGGCGGCACAGGCGTAGCAGAAAAAGCTATGGTGGGAGGCTGAAATGAATGGTAAGTGTCGCTGGGTGTCTCTGTGACCACGAGGGCGACAGAGGGGTTAAAATTCTGGTCGGTCTGAGCGTCGGTGTTTTGCTCAGCACTTCTGAGGTGAGTCAAGCTGAAGGAGGTGATGTCGGTAGACTGCGTGGGGTCAATATGAGCAGCGGTGGAGGTCTGACCCAGCTCAACATTCCTCCTACGCCGCCCATTTTGATCGGGGCTGGGTGACTCGTCTTCATAGGAACCAGTTGTGTTGGCATTCTGTGGAGAGGGAGGTTACTGATAGACAAGTCACAAAAAGTAGTGTCCATTTTTTTCCAGTATTAGATCAAGTGCACTGCATTTTCAGAGTCCCATAAAGGCATAAAAGTGAACCTTGGAAATGTATTGGTCCACACTGAAACGTTAGAGAGGTGGATTCAAAAGTTTAGACAAGGTCAGATTGAGTACCCCAGTAAAGGTTTTAGTTCATGTTCGTCTTATTCTGAAATTCCACCCAAAAGCCAAATTCACCCCAATTTTTTGTTGGCAGGTTTTGCAGCCATCAGCCATTTACCAGCTCTCCTACGAGGGTGATGTCCTGTAACAGCGTGTCGTTCAGCAGGACCTGCAATCTGTAATGAGTGATTGGACCGTTGGGCTGGGCCGGAGTTCTCCAGTTCACACGGACTGAAACGGCATCCTCTGCAAACGCCACCAGGTCCTGGACAGCGCTGGGCGCTGCACCACCAATACAACAAGGCAACCGTTTAACGAATCGGGACAACTGAGACCAAATATGAGCATTTTTTTTCTCTCAAAGTCAACAAAGGTGTTGACATAGACAAACGTCGTCACCTTCAGCCGACGTCCTCACATCATTCCGAGCCACCGGACCAACATCTCCGGCCGCTTTGGCCCCCACCTCCACCGAGTACTTTGCGTACGGAGCTAAGCCGGTTAAGGAGAATCGCATGTCCGCTGTGCTGTTCTCGTACAAGTATCCTACGAGCAAAAGACACAGTCAAATTACATTTCACAAATGTGTATTCATGCAGAGTCAATATGCACTGACCCGAAGGCCCGTATAGGAAGACTACATAGGTGAATTTTCCAGTGATGATATTGGGAGAGTTCCAGGCGAGGGATATGGATCGAGACGTCACGTTCAATACGGAGAGGTTTTGTGGAGCATCTTCTGGGACTGGAGTGCAAAAACACAAACCAAAGAAAAAAAATCATATAGTAGAAAAATAGACAGGGCATTAAATCAGAATTGGGCCTGTAGTGTAAATTGAGCCTATAAAAACTTTTTTTTTCTCCCCGCTCTACCTGACTCTGGCATGCGGACCATGGTGGAGGCGATCTGTCCCTCCCCGTCAGATGTGAAAGCAGACACTTCGAAAAGATAAGCGGTGTAAGGCCGAAGCTGATCCACCCCTACGGAGATGGGCACGCTCCAAGCGGCCGCGGAGGGCACGGCCCCCAGCGTGTAGGGCGGAGACACCGCCGTCATTTCCAAGGGGCTGACGGTCGCTCGAGACAGAATTTCCGCAGCGTCCTAAACACAGGCACAAATGGGACTGGTATTAACCAAATGATTAAATTTGACTTAATTGATCCCAAATGTATTATATATTCACTCCAAATGTTTGTTCATCAATCTATGCCGGCAAAGTATAATAACAGGCAGAACAATTTGAGTATTTATAGTAGTCGCATAATGAAGCTGCTCAACTTTTTTCATTTTTTCACAAGTTAGCTTAATAAAGGTTGGAAAAGACTGATCTAAAAATAAGCAGGTTCGTTTTAAAGGGCGCACATTGCAGTGAGGCAGCGCTCCCATCATGATGTCCTCGGCGTTGACTTCCAGGTTGCGCACCGTCTGGCCCGTGCGAGCGTGCTTGGCCTTGACGGAAAACTTTGTAATGAGGCCGTTGATGCGATGTGGCAGGAACCACTTGACCAGCACAGAGGTGTGATTTTGAGCAAAGGCGGTCAGGTTGGTCACCAGTCCTGGAGCTACAGTCAACACACACAAACACACGATTGTACTCGTATCATACGTCCATTTCTTAAATGGAGAATTGTGTGTGTGCGCTTACGGGACTCATTGGTCTTTGTGTAGACAGGTTTACTAAATGGTCCCATGCCAGCCGGCGAAGAGCCTGCCACCTAAAGACAAACATTTGGATGGGACTGTATCATATGATTGTTTGGTTATGGGGGCAATGTGCCTTAGGACGAAGTGGGCATATGAAGTTGATTTTTTTTTGGTAGCTCGTATACAAATAGTTAGGTCTCTGGAGTTTATGGATGGATGGATGGATGGATGGAGTTTGTGCTTGACCAAGAAAATCTTTTTTCCATGTAACAGGCCCACTGTTACACAACAGTTTATTAAACCACATATGACCTGGAGGCTCTGCTGGGTGAAAAGCCAGAGCCACTTTCAAGTAAAGAATTCTTGATTCTTATAATATTTTTGAAGAAACAGACATGTCATTAAAACAGTTGTGCACTGAAAGAAATGGATGATGGGTATCTTTTAACAACTCCAATGTGGTAAAATGACACGCACACGCACAAATAATCAAAGAGTGTGCCACGAAGGCTTTTACATGTCATTTGTAGAAGGGTCAGTGTGGGTTAATGAATTCTCCAAACTAATAAGCACTGTCACATTCATTCACTCATAACAGACTGTGAAAGGAGCTCCGGCTGATCCATAGCTCTGTTTACCTGATTAATAATGCAATCGGGATCAAATACCGACATTGAGCCCGATGGAGAGACTGCTTGCGGGATCAGTGTGAGATAGATGTTGAACACATTCCAGATAGACTTCAAAACAAACTTGTATGGCCATTCACTAAACTGCATTTAGCAGTTTCAAGGTTTAGTGCTTTACTCAAAGGCATCGGGAAATAACAAGACTCTGTTTTTGTCAGTTTCATTTTGAAAATTAAGTACGTCTCCTGATACAATGTTGTGACTAGAAGGCCACAAATTTGATTCCCTGATGGGCAGCAGGAAACGCTCACATACAGTATGACTAACAACAACAAGTCTTGCATTGGATAGCGACCACTGGTACCTGAATGTGATACGTGGAACCCGAGGTAAAGTCAGTGAGCAGAGTCTCCGGGACATCCAGGTACTTGGTTACTTGTGTGAAGACAGGATCCGGGTAGGGACACACTTCCTTGTACCTAGGAAGTATTAATAAGATGTTTCGATTTTTATTTTCTGAACCAAGGTGCATTGCTAAATAGAGCGACCAATGATACCTGATGATATATCCGTCAATATCACTAGTATCAGGTGGCATGGTCCAGGAGAGCAGAATCCCGTTGGAGCCTACAGGATGCCCTTTTAGTCCTGAAGGTGCACCAGGAACTACAGAGGAAAATTTTGTTACTATTCAGAAAATACAGGTCACGTAAAGTATTATAAAAAAAAAAAAATGGTACATGTATAACCACTGTAAATGTATAACCATGTGCGTATTAGTCACTGAAAATGAAGTTTTCATACCCTTTTATCTTAAGCTGACATGTAATTTCCATTTTATTTCTGGAAAGTGGCACTTGAGAACTCAAAAGGACAGCATAATGAAAAGCAAAAGAATAAGTATGCGTGGGACCGCGTTCGCGTTGCCGTGGATCTGAGGCTTCACTTAAAAGTGACATTTAAGACACTCGGTGCCGAGTCATTCATCACGTAGTTCAAACACATTGAGCTTAAGTTAACAGAAAGGAATTTAGCAGTCGTATTCACTCACACCGGCACATTCTTTTTCTTTAATGTGATGATGACACAGTTAGAAAAAAAAAACTAAATGAGGAGTACAAATTGTTCAGTGGTACTGAAATGCTACCTTGACTTAGCAATAGAAACATATATTATAAAAAGTACACAAATGGAGCATTGACATGTCTCACCGCTCTCATTGGCGTTGATCATGCGGCTGACTCCCGGGCTGATGATGGTTGAAGATGTTGCGGACACGGTGGTTGTGTATTGTACGGAGGAACTCACACCCTCAACATCAGCCTGAGGTAAACAAAGACACAACATATCACACATTGACAAGACTCCAACAATATGGAAAAGAGCTTTAAGGGCCCATTCCTTGCTATTATCAGCTTCATCGGAATTCATTTTTAATTCAAATGATGCCTTATCTTTACTCAAGGCGAACGCTTTACGATGCTGATTAGACTTATCGCTGCCAAATACAGACGAGTATAAAATATAGCATATGATGATTTATTTTCTGTTTTATGTGGGGAAAGCAACATGTAATTTGTCAGAACATGAGTGGGGATGGGAGTGACAATAAGGCATAAAAGCAGAAATAATAGGCTGCGGTGGAAAAATGTGTCAGGGAAAACAACGGCTTGTCAAGCAAAGTGAACGCCTCAGAGGGAAAAGCACTCTCACAAAAGTGCAGACAAAGACAATAATTGATTCTACTTGGGGAAAAAAGATTGGAACAAATTGCCAAACAGACCTATGGACACCATTATTTAATATTTGCCACTTAACCATTTGCACAACATTACGTACCTACCTATACACTCCATAAATTCTTCTGGTTAATTAGATGCTGCAAGAGAGGCAATTATTTCTTATAATTGATGTGAATAGAATAGACAAGAATAGAACGCAATCATTCATTTTGCAGCTGCACCTTGTGTTCTTCCAATTCCAAAGTATTGTATAGAAAGGGCAAAACGTTTGCATTGTGCACGATTTATTATGTGGTTTTGGTATTGAATTAGCATTAAGTGACTCTTGTGTGGAGAAAGAGCAAGCTTGAGAGCAAGAGAGAGACAAGCGGAGTCAAAAATGTATAGCTATAGAGAGCGAGATATATGTATATATATATACATACATATATATACATACATATATATATAATTTCTTTATAATTTTTATGTATATATATATATATATATATATATATATATATATATATACACACACGCATATACATATAATACATATAAATAAAATAACATGCCTTACCTGTGAGTGAATGAGAGCCACGCAAAGTGTGAGCAGCAGGATGCGATGAAAGAAGGCCATGATAAAAAGCCCAATTAAAGGTTTAGTTGAGTCGCTCTAGTGCATCCGGAGTCAGTTCAATTAATCCAGGCGGCCGAAGAATGCCTACAGGCCGCTCTGTGCCATGACTGAACCTGGCAGATTTAGTCATGGGGGAACTATCCAGCGCTCCAGTTTTGGCGTTCAGTACGGAAGACAGTGAATGCTTTCATTATCTGCTGGAGGAGATAAAACATTCAGGGTTGAGCTCATGAAGCCGACTCAATAAGTCATGAGATCCATTACTCAGCTGTATGTGTGTGTTGGGTAGAGTTACATTTTGGGGAGTGGGGGGGGGGGGGGGTATGGGACACCTGGTCGTTGGAAGGAACCAGGAATTTCTGCATGACATGTTAAGATAATGCTTAAACATTATTTGTTCAATAATAGAGTTGCCTATTCAAATAACCATCTTCGATTTATTGAATCCTCTAAATCGCCCATAGTTGTGAACGTGAGTGTGAACGATGGTGTACTCCCCAATGTACCTGAAGATATCCATCTTGAGACCGTAAGGTTCCCCTGATTCAGTTTCCAGGTCGACTTC
This sequence comes from Syngnathus acus, assembly GCF_901709675.1. NCBI lineage: Eukaryota > Metazoa > Chordata > Actinopteri > Syngnathiformes > Syngnathidae > Syngnathus > Syngnathus acus. The sequence continues at coordinate 3,241,115 of NC_051092.1, read as the reverse complement.
GTAATGATCCACGCAAGCTTGCAGCCTGAGAAAGCACGTGGCGACGCACTCACTCCCCTCGCACGAGTAGGCACTTCAGAGAAAGACAAGGGCGACATCAATGAACATTTGAGGATTATGGGCACTTCACTGGTTTGACGTGTACTTTGCGTACCCATGGTGATGGCCAAGAAGGCAGAGCACCCCCCCAATTGGCCATCTTCACTTTCTAGGCGCTCACATTGTAAGTGCAGCTTCACGCCAGCCCCGTAACCACGGCAACTCCCTCTTCCTCCGGTACGTCAGCGGTGACGGAAGTGTTGGACACGGTGACTCCGTGGAAGTCAAAGTTTCCAGCTGACAGACATGGACGTAGAGTTAATGTAATGTAATATGGTCATTTTGGTCCAGTGGAGTTAAAATGCAGATATTCCTAAATTTATCAACAAACTTGCATGTTACAGTGGCTGACAATAATATGAATTTTTCATCCAGGTGTGCACATCAAATAAAAGCACATTATTCAAAATAAAGGAAACACATATTCTATGTTTCACTTGGACTTCATGGTGAGTGTGAATAAAGTCTAAAATAAAGAATAAAGTCAAAGTGACGTTCACGTTGAAGCACGCTTGGTCATTCTTCCTGGCCGAGTCTCTACGGGCCGGGGATCATGCATCTTTAAACGTCTGGAAACTCAATCTGTCATGTGCTGACAGCGGTTGCTTAGTAACTAACAGGTGAGCCCGGAATCTGACACAAATATAAAGAAAGACAATTTTTTTCTGGCAGATAAATGACATCATCAAGTGGTGCTTGACGGATGTGGTACTTGATAAGAATCCATCTATCCTGGTGGGGGTCCCCAGCTGACAAACAGAGAGGTCGCCACTTCCAGCGCCAATCCCCGCGGCGCCTCGAGGACTGGAGTTGAGACAACATCGTGACAGCACCAATGATTACTTTGAATTTAATCGTTTCATACTGAATCAGGAAAAAAAAAAAAAAAAGGTGCATTTAGGCTATATACAGTGGATATAAAAAGTCAACACACCTCTGTTCAAATGCCAGATTTTTGTGATATAAAAACATGAGAGAAATCCTTTCAAAACCTTTGCACCATGAATGTTTTTTTAATCGTTTCAGACACTACACAAACATTGACAAGCTCTTATGGTGTGTGGTGTACTAAACTGTCGAAGCCCCGCAGAGAAGCGAGCTTAATGAGAAGTTAGGGGGTGGAAAAGTGACTCTCACAAAGGAAATAACCTCTTACACATGGTGAATCAGTTTCTTTGCCCAAAAAAGACTTAAGGTCTTCAAAAATATGCAGCAAAATGTAACAAATGAGGCTTTTATGTTAGATTTATCCTGCATAGTTCAAATGATGTTTTGCTATCAAGTGGCACATTTGAAAAAAGTGCCATGGTTGGGTCATCGGTGTATATAGAATATCTGCCAATGTGAAGTAAATCGTCAACATGGTCTATACTATTTTTGGGGCATATTATTAAATAAGCAAATGTGCTCAACTGACATGAGGGTTATATAAGCAAATCGCGCCAGGCCAACTGAACGCTCTACAAAATAGGTTTCCATGATTTATACCCCAAAATAACCCCCAAAAAATGTTTGACATGTCTTAAAAAAAAATGTTATGTCTTAAAACTTAAATTTAAAAATGACCTTGTGCCACCTTCATCTTTAAGCGCTGTACAAAAGTTAAAAACGGTACCTTCCATGTATTACATCATAGACGCATCACAAATCTCAGAGCCTTTCATTCAGTTCCACTGACAGGTACAGTCCAGGGGCTCTTGAAAGCGGTACTCCACACTGGTGGCGTTACGTGTGCAGTAAAGCGCCACCGAGCGGGATTGCAGTCCGTTCTCGCGGCAGCACTTGCAGAACCTGGCGTGAGTGTTGATGTTGAAGTTGAAGATGGTGGCCGACGGGCATTTGCCGTCACAGGAGAAGACCGTCACCTGTTACGAGGTCGGCGTAGAGGATGAAGATACGACGACACAGCGACAGATTTTGTGCGTTTATTTCCTTACAGGTGTGTTGCTCCTGCAGTCATCTTTACGTATGGTGGTCCGGATGGCCACTCGCTTGCATGTCTTTCCATCCTCTTTGCCTGTACTCAGAAAATAAAAGGATGAATGACTTTTTTTGTAATAATTAAAGTTGCAATCATCTGTGAACAGGCCCTTATATTTTCAAGGCGAATGCTTGATTAAGTGGCTTCGAAACAAAATGGCCAACATCCTGTTTAGTTTCAGGCATGGGTCCTTGAATCTTTTTCGTACGCGGAGTTATTTTATTCTCGTTTCTTGTTTTTGGCAGGGCTGGAATGTATGAGTGGAATGAAAGTTCCTCTGAATGGGGATAATTGATTGGGATTAATTTTCGGGGCGGCGCGGCTCAGGTGGTTGAATGGTCAATTTATCATTGGCACAAATGATGATGAAGAACATAAGTACATATACACACACGCGCGCACACACATACACACATTCTATTAGAGACTAAGTGAGGACTATTGAGCTGGATGCTTTGTTGCCCAGCAGCAGGTAATTTATTGGTGGGGTGCTTGCACTATTCTTGGCTACAATGGGGACTGAATGTGCGATCACTGGAAATCAATCAATTTGCGTGGGGCTTCATTATCTTATATCAAGCAGCACATACCTGTGTCACAGTTAGTACTACCAGTGGGGGTTACGGGATTAAAGGTAAGGGGTAAAATACCCGCTCCAGCACCTGGTAGAATCGTCAGGACAGCCAAGAAAGAAAGCGCCGGGAGAACACAACAATAATTAAAAAAAAAAAAAAAACAAGACATCAAGAAATCAACATGGCACAGAAACAGAGGACGAAGCCAAGCTCAGATCACATGCACAGGGATTTTGCTTCCTCACCTCCCCGACAAAAAAAATAAATAATAATAAAACCAAATCACAGAATGACTTTAGAACACCTGAATCTCTGCACCAGCTTGCATCCTCACCGCAGAGCAACTGCAAGGTCAAAGCAGGCAAGCGGTGAAGAAACAATCCACTTGCAACCGCCCGAAGCGTACCATTACAGTGTTGATGCACAGATGATTATAACTTCCACTTTTTCCAGGTGCCGATCATCAGACAAAAGCCGCAGGTTGTGGGGAAATGGAAAACAGGCCAAGCATCAGGATTGATCGCCAATTGCTACAACAGCCTGCGCACCCCACGCCAAAAAAAAAAAATTCTGCCAATAAGCCCATATCTGCTGTCAGGCAACAAGGCGCTCACCCCTCTCAAGCATGAATAAACACAGGGACTCACATGTCCTGCAGCAGCCGTCCACATAGCTCTGTACCACACCGCCACTCTGCAAGTAGAGAATCTTATATTTCATCTTCTGATCTTGATTGTGACCATGTCTGAACATCTGAACTTGATTTGAGGCACTTTAAATGACAGTTGTGGGTCGACTCCCACTGAGTTTGAATGGGATTAGTTCATTAAGAACACAGCCACGTGTCCAATCATGAAGGTGTGCGCACTTGTGCAATCATATTATCAAAGTCATTATATTTCTTTTCCCAACCATCTCTCAGGTGTGACGGATAAAAATTCACATTTTGCTTGACTTGCTAAAGCCGGTTGTCCCAATACTTTTGTCCATTTTGTCCTCGGTCGCATACCTGAATGCACTCTGTGTCATTGAAAGGTGGGCAAACCACGCTGGAGGCCAGCGCCACGGTTCCCACCGCCGTTTCCAAGCAGTCGTAACGAGTGCAGTTCTCTACCCAGGAGCTCCCCGCCTGCGCACAAACACACCCATTCCACTCATTCCACATTTAAAAAAAAAAAAAAAAAAAAAGAAAATGCAATGTTGTTCAGTTTTTCTTTGCTCTCACGGCAAAAATCTCTGTCGTTCCATTTTCATTGGTGAACAAGCAGGAGACGTTTTTACAGGAGCCGCAGCACACTTGGGGGTCGGTGGAAGATGCGTATACTTGGTTCTGTTGGGAAGAAAAGTACTTAAGCCTTGTGTTTTACCCCTCTTAAATATTGAAGCTGTTCTATGAAAATACATTAAATATACAGTTTATCGTACATACCGGTTCACATTGTTGGGAGCAATTGACCGACGTGATTTCCATGGCGTAGAAGCCCGTGTTTGGATCTCTGCGGTGCAGGCAATGGACAGTGTAGCACAAGGCCTCAAAGTATTGAACAAGGGACTGGCCGGGTCCCAGCACTGTCACCCCTTGGAAAAGACACACTTCCGCTTTCTCTAAAGCCAAACACACACATGCATGAAATCAATAATAACACCATAGGGCAAAAAATCTTTTTTAGCATGTGGGCGGAGATCTCAGGAGAGACTGGCACCACATTGCGCTTGCGTTTCACATACGGCACGTGTGTCGAGGACAGCTACAGTCGCCGCTGCTAAGATCCGGGACCTCGAATAGAACCTCCCCCTGAGAGAGGATAAAAGCCATGACTAAAGCGATTTTGCTGTCTCCGTGTGAACAAAACCAAGCTTTGGAGTTGGTTTTAATAGGGCTTACTTACAAGCTGGCACACTTGGAGAGCACTGTCCTCACATTGACATTCTAGGAGCGAAAGAGGCAAAAGTAGAATGTGTGAGGTTTGGCCACAAAAATAAAGAACAAGCTTGAAATTCAAGTGTTGATGTACCACAGCGTTGCTGCGGACAGCAATAGCCTGGAGGAGTAGTTTCGACCAAAGTAAGACTCGGTGCACAGCTCGTGGATAATTTGGGGCACTTGTTCACATCACACACTACAACACACAAGAAATAAAAAGAAAAGAACATTTTCGTTTATGCCGTATGGCGGCAGCGCTCACCACAAAGGTATTGTGGACAGCAGCTGTGGGTGGTGTTCAGATCCACAGCCAGGATTTCTCCATGCGAGCAGGCTGGCGCAGGTTCCAAGCATGGGTTACACACTGCGCAGACAAAACAAATCATTATATAGTTACACTGCAATAAACAAAGTGAGACAATGTTTTATTAAGTCTTATAATGATTTTTTTTAATTGTGCAAGCAAAAAAAAAAAATGGAGTAAATGTCTCCTTTGAGGTTTTTAATAAATATCCGGCCTACCACAGAGGAAAGAATAGCAGCATAGTTTCTCCTCTCGTATCTCCACTGAAAACTGATCTTCCCTACAGTCAGGGGAAAGGGCGGGTGAACACGCTGCAGGGTCACACTCTGCGGAAGGTGGGTGACAAATTCAACATCGTTTTAAGGACAAAGCATGTCAAACACAATGATGCTTCTTCGCACCGCATCTGTACTCCGGGCAACAGGAGAGGGCGCTGTAACCGATCACCAGTCGGTCGCCGTCGACACAAGCCGGCGCTTCGTTGTCACACATGGTCATGTTGCAATCTGGATGGAAGGGCATGGTGAGAAAACTGTTTCTTTGAGTCATATCATAATAAAACCTCTAATTGTGATTTTTTTTTACACTTGACCTCACCGCAGATCTTCTTGGGACAGCAGGCGCCTTCCTCCAGCACATCCAGCACGTACTCTCCCTGCCTCTCGCACATTGGCGTTGGGACAAAGCCACAGTCGGGCTCCACGGCCAGCACGGAGCCGTTCTCCATGCACTTGTACAGGCAGCAGCCTTGAGCGGAGCCGTTCCAAACCTCGCCCGGGGCCCGGGGCCTGCCTTCGTTGTCAGTGCATGCTATAAAAGCCAGATGGGAATTCACAGAGGAGCAAAGTGGTCTTTTCCAGGTTTTTTTTGGTGGTTGCCTCTGGCTCAAAACGTTCTGACATCTCCATGATCAGCATCATGATCAGAAAGCCATCTACAAACTGCAGGCTGGTGCACTACGCCACTCCCAAATCAAAATGTACCCCCAAGATGACAGAAAATGTTTTTTGTCTTTCACTGCGACTCACCGCAGCGATCCTCAGTCACGCAGTGCGGGGAATCGGCTCGATGCAAGAGGGTCCCGCTCCGGCAAACACACTCCTCCCGGACAAAGGGGCAAGCTGTCTCTTCGTAGTAGTCCTTGTTCAGACAGGTGATGCTGGCGCAGGTGTTCACGCAAGGACGGTACTCCTTACCGGGTGGGCACCGCAGAGCTGCCGGAGGAATGTTGATCTTTGACCATGCTTGCAACGCAATTTACAAATCAATTTCCCACATTGAAATTAATTGAAATATTATGATTCAGCCCTTCTTATAAAAACGTGCCAGTGTGTCTTCTCACGGCAGAAATGGTGTCGTCTCCAGCTGACACACACTTGGTGTGTGTAGCAGACAGCCACGTACGCCGCCAGGAAGTCACACTGGTGGTCCTTGTAGTGCAGGTCGCCCGCCCACATGATGTCACAGAAGTGATCCGGGGGCACCTGCAAAACACACATAAGCGATGTCAAATTCATGTGTTCTTTTTTAACTGCTGCGCATTAAGATTGATGACACACCTTGTTATGGCACGGTGTAAATGCTCTCTGATGGAGCATGGAGAGACAGCTGGAGCAGTCCCCGATGGTGCAGTTGTCGCCGACCCTGCGAGTGTGCTCGCTTTCGTCGGGCACGGGGAGCCTCCAAGCCTGCAGGAGGAGCATCATGTCTCCCACCTCTCTCACCACCGTGCCATTGGGCAACTTCAGGTCATTCTCCGGGTTGCCGTCGCAGCAACCTGCCATGACGGGTTGACAAGGGGGTCATATCCAAATGTCAGCTCGTGTTGATTCCCCCGTTAGGCCTTTGCTGCCACTCACCGCAAAGACCTCGAGTTGGGACAGATGCTGCGTTTGGGATGGTGTACTGCATCACTATGATCCCTGTGCTGTGATACCACTGAATGCTGATGTGGCCAGGTGTTTTGATAAGATACATAGTGCCAGTGTCTTCCACGTGAAGAGAGTGGAGTGAAAATGGCAGCCTGGTGGGCCTGTAGTTCACGGTCACCTAAACATGCACATAAAGGAGCATCTTCATAAAATGCAATACTTTATTTTTTATATTTTCCATGACAAATTGCAAATTGGGAATCTTCAAATGGAATAAAGTGAATTTTAAAATCAGAGGGTCACCTTTCGATCCAGTCGATTGAGAATAATACGGTCAGTAGAGGTTGTGATATTTAATTTCTTCAAACACAGACCAGATGTTCCACCTGTTGGACTCTGCGGGGAAAAGAAAATGAAAGCATATTTTAGAAAACAAACAAACAAACAAAGCAATCGTAATGGAACAAAGCTGTGCATGTACCACTCACAGGTCTTCTGATTGAGTTGGCGCTCTGGAAGCAAAACAAAAAACAACCTAAGAATAATAATCCAGACTGTCGCAAAAAACATGAGAATTTGAAATATGAATATAGGATTGACTACTTAGACAACTCCAATTATATAGAGTACATGTTGAAAAAAAGAAAGATTTGTCTTTAGAAATTTGTATTTATTCAAGGACTGTAGATCTTTATATCTGACTTTACAAAGTTTTGCAAATGTCATCACCCCAGCCTGTGAACAACTATGTATTTAAAACTAAGTGTTTAAAATTGTAAAAAAAAATAATAATATGTCACCTTTAAAATTTGTAATGTTTTTATGAGACTATGACATGATGTGGAAGGTTCATTGCGAACAATTACTGAATTTATGTTATGTATTACCTGGCTGGTTGGACATTTCTCTACCGTGCCAATAATGGTTTCTCCCGGCAGCTTAACCAGGATGTAGGAGCCGTTATCATACAAGGCCACATTATTGCCATCGAACGTGATCAGGCGCAGGTCAGACATCACAGAGCAACGACCTGGCAAAAGAGCCGCTCTTGATCATCCGTCTTGTTAAATCTGCACCGTCGGTGTACGGTATATCAATGAGCGACGACGCGGCTTACAAGGGCAACGCCACTGTGGGCAGCAGGGGTCCGTGTTGATGAGGACAGGCAGGCCTAGCAGGCTGCATCGAGGTCGGGTGGTGTTGGAGCGGCAATGCAGGGATGCGTTGTAAAGCAGCAGCTGCCCGTTGAAACAAATGAGCTCCGCGCACTCGTTGATACGGTGGACGTATGGAGGCTGAAGGGAAATGCGGCAAAGGTGTATGGACAATTAAAATAGGAGAGGAAAGAACAGAGATTTTTTTTTTAGAGATCAAAGTGCAACCGCTACCGCAGGGGGTCTTCAGTTTACAGTGTTTTTCATTTTAATATTTACTAGAATGAGGCAGTATGCTATACACTACCAAATAGGACAAGATTGAATAGGACAGTACTGAGGTAGTCAGTCAGGCAGGAGGGGACGAAATGAAGAGGGTTCGTCAGTCAGGCAATTCCTGTGAAGAGGGTAGGTGAGAAGTAGCAAATATGACAAGACCACGGGATAGGAGAGAATAGGGCAGGGGTAGGGAGCCAGGAAAGTGAGAAGGGAAACAACAGGACAGGACAGGACAGGACAGGACAGGACAGCTCCATCTTGATTCTAAGGAGGATTGTGACTATTTTGTGTCTCCAAATACAACCAAGAAAATCATCACACTGTGTGTGGCCGTGCTGGTAGATGTCGTAACACTTACAGTACAGGGTGTTGTGGGCATTAAGAATGGAGAGGTGGTCAACGCCTCCTCTTCTGTCTGGAAGGTATCTTGACTTGTCGATACTTCTGCAGTCACTGGCTCGGTGCCACTTGGCATGGAGGTTGCCTCGGTGGGCTGAGTTTGAGGAGGAGTAGATGTGGTCATGGCACTAGTTCCAGGGGAGATGACAGAAGGTGGCGTCACCGAGGTTGATGGCGCCGTAACGCTAGCGGTGGGAGTAGCTGGAGGAGTTGAAATGAGGGGCGATGTGGGAGCAGTTGAGGGTGTTTGAGTTGGTGTGAGGGGGGTTGTAGTGCTGGGGATCCCTGGCGGAGATGGACTGAAAGTAGTGGCGACGGTGGACGGCCTGATGGTGGTTGAAGATGTTGTGAGGACCCGAGTGGTGCTCGTTGTGGTTGTCGTACGCCTCGTTGTTGAAAGTGTTGCCGGTGGCGATGTTGTCGTTACGTCGGGCCGTGTCACAAACGCAAAGGGGGTGGGAGTCGGGGGAAGAGTCACGCCTGAAAAGGACAAGTGATATCACAAATAGTTTTGAAGAGTTGTCAAATCTCACTGAAATGGTCAAATTCAAAGTTTGCCCAGCACCCCAAAACGGATTGTTCAACTTGAGATGTTCCATTGAAAGCATTACTCACAATCCTCCAAGTAGACGCATCTGCTCGTGACTTCATCGAGGACCATGTTCTTGGGACATCGTGGGAAACAGCCCTCAACCCTGTGACGATTAAAATCTCGTTAAAATACAGTGGAGCGTGCGTCATGAGAGGCGGAGCTCTTACAGAGGCAGAAAGTTGCAGCGTGTAGCATCTGGGTCAGTGCAAGTGCGCACGCAAGGGCTGGCGCAGGCTAGATAGCGCCACTCACACATCATCCGGTAGGGGATGACAAAATGAGTCTCTGCATGAAGAGAGCAGCAAATTGGTTAGTGCTGATGTGTGTGTATATATATAAATGCAGAGCAGCCAAACTGGAGTCCACGACGATAACTTGGGGGTACATCCATCAATAAATTATATGTTGTGGCATTTTACAAAAAGTGCAAGGCAATATATGGGGACTGAACCAATTATTTGTTCCTATCTTTGCTTTGGGCCAATTTAAAGTTCTCATATCATAGTGACTTGACACAAACCTTTTTCTTCACTATTCTAAATTATTATATAAATGATGTGAGTAATTGATCTTAGTCAGAAATCCCATCATTCTATTGATGTAGGTAACATAAATGAACTCGTCTTAAGAACTCGATGGGGTTTTTCAAGGCGAGCTCTGTTTATTGGTTTTCATAACAATCTTGTCAAAAGAAATGTTGATGTGAATTACATTGAGTTTGGTTCAGTTTCTTTCTATTAAAGAGCTCATAAATAATTTGGTTGAGCTTTTTAGAAATAATGTCATTTGAGTAAATAACTCTCATGCGTTTTGAGTCGTTCTAATAAAAGAGGTCCTTGTTTAACTCTCTCTCCTGAAAAGGATACCTGGACCAAAAAAAGTTTAGTAACCCCTGACATCGAGGACTATTTCCAGCAAAGAGTGTTACAGACATGTTCCACACCTTCGAGTATGAAGCTGCTGCTGGCTTTGAAAGCGCCAGAGGTGTCATATCTCAGAGCTCGAGCGGCGGTGCGTGTCAGGGTCAGAAAGATCCCCGGTTGGTTGGCGAGTTCAAACGAGGTGTGACCGGGGAGAAACAGCCCCTGATGCTGGATGAATGTCGCCCGCCGTCTGAAATCTTCCCCTCGACTCCAGCGCTCCAGCTGGACACATCGTTTCCCCGACACCACAATGAAGAAATTGGGTCTCTCCGCTGACTCTAGTGACACCACAGGGACGCCTGGGGAGATAGACATGCGAGTGTTTCGGCTTTTAATATTCTCCCCTCCGTCGTTTCTTCCCATGTTCCACTTTGGACGTTAGACTATAGTAGAACCTGCTTACGTGACGTCCTATTCCTGTGCAGGCCTGCTGTGACCATAAAGTTGAAGAGGAGGCCCCGGGCGGGCGAATGGCCTGACGCGTCTCTCACCAAAGGAAACACTGATCCACTGGTGCGATTCACTCCAATCATTGTGTTATTGTGGACAGCGCTCACTAAGGAATACGGGCCGTCGCCAAGAGCTAAGATGCACATAACAGGAGTGTATCCCAAAGGAAGGAAGGAAGAGCCGCGATTACATTTATTTATATGGATTTACCTTGGTTGTAGTATTCACAATCCTGGGCTGAAATGAAGAAAAATTTCGAGACATGGTTGACAATCATCATGTGATTTGTAGGAGTGTGTGTTTATAAACTCACGACACACAGAGGGCGACCTCCAGTGTATGGCGATGCCGTGCTGGCAACATTTGTGGGCATAGGCGGCGATGGATGTGCACAGACACTCGCAGTCGCCCCCCCGGTCGCAGTTGCAAGTGTCAGTTAGGCAATTTCTGTAGAACCAGGACACATCCACCTACAGGGGAGGCAAGTCATGTTCATGAAGATCACCGCATTGGACAGAAACACTCTCACTAGTATGAAGTAATGAGGTTTCTGTTTACTTGCTACTTTGAATTTTTTTTTCTCTGTAAATCATGTTGCGATGCATTTTTAATGTATGAAACATTTTGTAGATAAAATCTGATTGTTTGTTTGAAATGATTGATTGACTCATGCAAGTGGAACCATCCCTCTGTCTCCATTGGGGTAAATGATAGAAGGGAGGCCTTGTTTAGAGGAGTTGTCAATAATTCAGATCAGCGATGAGATATCAGTACAAAGAATTGTGGGTCGGCACAGAAGGGATCGGGTAACCAATATGACAGAGTCAATATGCCTGCGCGAAAAATTGCCTTAGTTCAAAGGACAGCTCAACTCAACTGTGAAAAAATAAGAAAAAGTATGTGAACACTTTCTAATTCTTTGTTTTGGTAAATATTCTCTTTTTGTATTTTGATTCGTTATTAACTTCCTTTTTCTTTAAGTATGTCAGGCTCACACAAGCATCATATGATGTGCACTACATGATCAATCATCTTCTAATCAGCATCTGGGCATTCTTCAATTATATGTGCTCATCTCTACTAAGCACTGTAATACATCAACCCTTCTGGGCTTTGTGCTTTGTTGTGGAGCTGTGGTCTCATGTGCGCAAATATAGGACTCCATCTACTGGCCACACATGTAAAAACCGTACATTAACTTCAATCTGTGCGTGTGAGATTATTTGAGTCAAAATACTAATTTACAGTTACTACTGCATCCCTACTCACCACATTATGACATGATGCAAAAACCTCGCTGTAGAGGAGCGCGCATTCCCTCTTGGCGTACGGCTGTCTCCCCAAGTCAGCTTCGCACGGTCGCTCTACAACGTAGTCACTTTGGCACTACACATACGCAAGGGGCAAGAATGATGGAAAGCAAGATAGCGAGTGGGGTGTGTCTGTGGGGTAATACAAACGTGAGAGTTCGTACCTGTCCCAGCGCCCAGCTATCGCCAAAGCTCTGCGCGTTGTTAACCTCCATGTGGCTGGACGTGGTCATGTCGTTAACAGTCACGCCATCGAAATTTCCACAAAGTCCGCTGAGAAGACCCTGGAGGAAAAAAATTTGCTTTAAAGGGGAAATAGAATGGAAAATGTCATTTTTAACGGATACATAAAGTTGGCTGTCAAATGAAAATAAACATGTTTTGGTAGCCGTCTATTTGTCTGGGCAAGTGCGTCTGTTATGTAACAGTGAGGCTAATTTACTGGCCCCATCCAGAGTTTGTCTGCCCTAAATGTAGCTAGGCTGGATCACGCTGTGGAGGAAAAGGCTTGATAGCCCCACTGACTGACTGCCAATAAAATGCCTTCCCCAGGTCCCAACGATGGGATGCAGGAGCAGTCAGAGGGACTATGAAATCTGTCCTAATTTAAAATGATTGACAGCTGCAAACCTTCCACCGAGGCCCGGCTCTGATGTGCACCGTTGTCTTACGGTCCCAGAGGATGGTCAAGTCCTGATCGGGGAAGTGGACCACGGTGTAGAAGCCGGCTTTCCACAGATTGAACACCGACTCTCGACCCACCACAGTGGATGGGCTCTGCATGGGAAAGTGACAATCACATGTCTTCTTTGCATAGATTTGAATTTTTTTTTTTTTTATGAGTTTGTGTGAGCGTGTACAGGATTGCCAGAGTTGTCCGTGAAGTAGATCTTGGTAAGTCCCACATGTATGACCAGTGTTTTCATGCACACAATGCCACTCTCATAGCAGTCCTTATTTTGGGCAACAATGGATACTTCAGTTTCTCCTGAACTCTGCGCAAAGGATGAAGGTCATTCATTAACAAAATCCCCTTTGAGAAATCACCTAACATTGACATTTGGATTCTACACACTCAGGAAATACTGCAGCGTAATTAAACTGCTAGGACCCACTCTGTTCGGGACCGCACGGTGGTCTGCAGATCTGTCAGGTCTCAATCGGCACGCCTGTTCCAGCCATTCTAATTCTATATCCCTGGGAGCATATGAGCCCTGAGGTTTGGGCTGAACACTGGTTTCTTTGTCGTGCTAAATTCTTGCCTAGCTTTACCAAGGCACAAAACAAAGGAGTACACTCATACACACGCCTTTACCTACTCTGATTAAAAAGAGAAAAAAAAACAGAGACTTGGCTGCTCTTTATCAGAGTAAAATCACCTTTGGTCAAAACCGGTGAGCGATGCTACGACTTCCTTAAAGTGGTACTAAAAATGTACTTTTCAAGGACGCGTATACAAATCTTTGGCTCGCTGTAATCAAGTGTGAAATTAAAACAGCTAATTATTTTGCTATCCGACTATTTCTGAAAATGTCTCAGAGCAAGCCATTCTGCAATTTACCGGTTCGGAACCACATCCCAATGTCGTAGAATGCACTTTTCAAATGGCAAAGGCCGCACTTACTTTGAGCAGGTGGACCTGACAGTCCGAGTGGTAGTCGTACTCCAGGCCGTCGAAGGTGTGGTAATGTCTATCGCTGTGGACGGTACACACAGCTGGACACGGTGAATAACTACAGTTAAAATAGCCACGGTGACACACGCTGAGGAGAATCACACACAAAAAAAAAATCATAAAATAGTGTCATCCATCTACCTCGTACACTTCTACTTCCTTAGTAGGAATTTGCCCTAATGGCAGCGTCAACACAAAATTAGGTATACTGTATACATTTGCACCAGGATATCGAGATTACAAAAATGGATGACTTTTCTGACATTCTGCGGTGCCCCGTTCATTCATCAGGAGAATAATAAAAAGCCAATCCGGGAGGGTCTTTGACATACCATTTATAACAGGACGTTTCCACAGTTTCTCCAGGGAGGTACTCCAGGCCAAGCCAGACACAAGGGCAGTTCTCGGGATAGTAACACTCCCCACGGTGCAGCACTAGCCTGTAAATAGAAGATAGCAAGCATACAAATATATTTTCAGAACCGGATTGTAGTGACACGGATGCATTCTGTGAGGAAGAAAGACAGATATGCGCAACACGGTACTAATATTAGTGTGAAGATCTTGAAGATGAAAGCATACGCAGCATGCTCTCTCTTGATTAAGTACACCGTGGCTTTAATCATTGTAGATGACTACCCACTAATTACGTCTCCATCTCACAGACAGCCTCGGGTTTTTCGTCCTTTTGTGCTCACATCCACTTGCATACATTTGAAAATTAATCTCTTTAATGAGATCATTTTGTCAGCGATTTGCCAAAAGAGCTGAAATTGCGCTAATGTTTTTTTTTTAAATTGTTATTATTTCGACGTACTCGTAAGGACCTTTCTGACACTAATGAATAATTACCCAGGAGGGCAGATGCAGCCCGGGATGCAAGGCGTGTTGGGCGGGCAGGTGACATTCAACATTAGGTTGCGGCACGTCGGTGCGCAGGCCGCGCCGCCTCTCTGTTCGGCGCAACTGTGGTAGACTTTACCCGTGGGGCACTGCCCGATCTCTGGGCTGTCTGGCTCTACACACACAGAGACGTGGGTAAACCAATGCCTCTCTCCTTCTCACCAACTACACTTGGTCATCCTGGGAAAAAAGCTACAGGTCTACGAACATAAGCTTGATTTCAGCCAGGGAGACCTGGCCTGAAACAGCACTTTGTTGTTGGAAGAAACAAGAACTCGAAGGAAGGGGGAGCGCTAATGGAGCGGGGTTACCTTTTTCCTCTGGCACACACTCCAGCTTCCCATTCCTGCACAGGCTGGTAGAAAATGCAGAAAGGAGAGTTTAGCCCAAGAGCATTAATAGTTACACAATTAATGGAGGCAATCATAAAAAAAATCTATTGTTTGTGAATCTTTGCGATATTTGTCAGGACTCGGTCCCATATGGCTCACTGTATTTATTTTTCTAATGTGGCGTGGGTATGCAAGTGGGCGAGCAGCCAAAATGCTTTTCTCCTTTTTTCAAGCACGAAAGCTGTGACTCACCAGGGTCCAGTGGCGCTGAAGACGACCTCGCCTGGTTGAGAAACACCAGCCATGGAGTAGCAGTGGCACTGGGCCCTGCCAGAAACAGAAATTACAAGCTCATGACCATTCCTGATATGAACACATCCTTGTTACTGATGTTGGTTCTTTTTTTTTAGTTTTTACATATACGATGTGGTTTTCCCATGTTTTCAGTTAAATTCCAGGTTATAAATCACAGTAACTTGCAAGCTTATGAGTGCAAACGTTTTATATGAAAATACATTCTGCAAAATTCTTCAACTCTGGTCAGCTGGAAAAAGGCTCCAGCTATTAAGCAAAAGTCCTGCACAAAATATTGGATGTTTTAAATGCTTTGTCATAGTAGTACATTAAAAAACAAAACGTGATTAAAACAGGCGTGTGTTCACATCCTATTTCCACTGGAGACTGGAGAAGTCTTACAGGCGCACGCATCGCTGACGCACGTCGTCATAGTAACTGCCGTCAGGACAGCCACACCCCTCAGCGCAGTCGTCGGGGTGACACATCTCTACGCTGGACACAGCTCGACAGGACCGCCCGCAGGACGACACACAAGAGTGGTACAGCATCCCTCCGAGACAAACCACTCCTAAATGTACACAACCAAGAGGGGAGGGGAGACATGACCTACTTTTTGCGAACAAACAAAAGATCCCATAAGCTCTAATTTAATATTATAATTATGCAGAGATATCATTATCAAATCTCCACAGAGATTAAACTCACTCCAGCGGCTCGCGCAACTCACCGCATTCAGAGACGTGCGCTCGGAAATTAATGTCAACGCCGTGCTTGGAGCAGAGCAGGGCGTAGTGAGCCAGAACCGTGCACAGACAAGTGCTCCCGCAGCGGCAGGCCTGGTAGCGACATTGCTGCCGGTAGACGTTTGGACCAATGTAGCTGTGACACGGGGTGAACACACTCCCCAGGAGCACCTCACATTGGGTAGCATAAAATACTGAAAAGATACACGTGCAATATATAAATATATGTTTAAAAAAGTGCAACAAATGTATTAAAAGATGAAGACAATGTCTGCCGAGTTTCCACTTCAATCAAATTACCATTCTGTAGGTTCACCTCGCACGGATCAACAATGGGCAGGTTAACCGGCGCAACGCAAGCTGAAGAGACCTTCCAAGCGTTTGCATGAAGCTGTGGCGTACCCTCAATCATACCAGCGGGAGACCTAATCACAGTTGGGGAAAAGAATATATACAAAATGAAATAAAAACAGACTTCATTGGCATGTGAAGTGCACACTGACAGGAAGTCATCTCGAAGATTTCCATTCAAGGTCCCGCAGAGTCCGAGCGTCGATCCACGCCAGCGGCTGTCTAGCAGCAGATGGACTCGCCCACCTCGGCCATCGTAATGCAGCCTCAACCCCACCCGTGCCTTCAGTTGGGTGAACACCGAGGTCAGCTTGCGCACGTCTATTGCGTCTACACAAACAAATAAAAAAAAATGAAGGGAAAGTGTTAACTTGATTTAGAACTCTTCTGTTGTATAGTTCAATGTGAGTGAAAGGACCACCATCGATATAAGGCAAGACGGGTGCCGAGTTGACGCCAATCATCACTCCTCCTTCTCTGGTCAGAGTGATCTGACGACCGACGTCCTCCTCCAGTACCAGCGTCACCGACTGAATACACACCTGCTTCTGTTCACATAAAAAGGGAGGTTCAAGAATCATGTATATGTGGACGTACCGTATCAGGGGTCATCGGGAACATAATTCAGGATTACTCTGTATGAAAGTCAAACGGGTTCATTACTGTGCGAGTCGGTCATAAAAAGGTGTATGTGAGAGCGAATCCTGATTTATGTCCCCCAATGGCTCCTCATATGGTGTCGACATCATCTCTTGAGCACCTCAGTGCAGGTCGTGTATTGCAGCGTGACGGTAAATTTGCTGCTCCCGCGGCTCTTTGCCAGGACGTACTGGCATGCGCCCGGTTGGAGAAACATCCTCCCGTCGAAAGTGGTCACAAACACGTCGCCCATCACCGAACACTCGGCTGAGGGTGGGATGGATCCAAGTAGTAAAATAATGGAGTCACCGGTTTGTTGATTTCTTAACAAAAGGTCAGAAAATCTCACCGGTGCAATTGTTTTCGGTGCAGTTCCATACGCCTCCCATGCAGATACTAAAAAAAAGTATTCGTCGTTGAACAGCACGTTGGAGAAATGTATCTTTCTTAATAGAATACATGTCAACGCTCACCATGTATTGCAGCCTTGTCTAAGCACGTGTCCGTGCACGTACGACGAACCGTGGTAAACGCACGGGCACTGAGAAACAGCAATGCATGTTCCATTTTGTAGAATGAGCCCTGACGGAAAACAATTTGGAATTAGTGGCAAGCAAAGGAGTCGATTGATTTTTGTTCCCCCCCCTGGGTAAACACGGCTTGCTCACAGACACAGTTTGTGAAATAGGAAGATTTACTTAGTTGTGCAACTTCACACTTGATGGCTGGGGAGGCACTTCAGAAACTAGCAGTTAACACAAATGACTAAGTTCCTTGTCTTCACTACCATCAGGACAATAGCAGCCGTCCAGGCAATGCAGGTTGGTTCCGAGGCACTCTTTTTCAAAGGTGCAGGTGGGAGGGCAGCAACTGATACAGTCTCTATACACGAAGCTCTCTTCGCAGCCATCATCTACAGATCAAGATTGACACACACATAAAGACACAAAATTAGTCTGAAATACTGTGGAGCATCTTTACTCACTGATGGATGACTCTGAGGTGAGTTAGGAGTGGGAAGTTGTACTGAGAACTTACTGCAAGAGGGAAAGCTATCTCTCCACTCCCTCACTGGGTATCCCACATGAGAGCAGGCCCGGGTGTACTCCACCAAGGCCCTGCAAAATGTCTCCTCATCATCAGCTCTACGATAGAAAAACACTTCAAGTGATGTGGGACTGCAGCCGAGCGATCGCAGTAAACATAGAAAAAGAACAGTGGAGTGACTTACACACAGAGGTCAGACACACAGCTGGCCACAAATGGATTGGGATCAATATTCTCGTGACAGGACAGAAACGGGAAGAAAAGGAGAGCGCTGCATTTCTCGATGGCATCCTGTAGACATGAACGGCATGGCAATCAAGTCAAAAGCCACACAAACCTTTTGGAAGTCAATGGGGTTCTTACGTCTATGTCTGATTCAGAGTCACACGGGCCACTGAAGTCGACGTCCACTGAGGGACAGGCTCGTTCGTGAGGCAGGTCGACTGCCCAGCTGTTAGCAAACACTGCGGGCTCATCGGTCCGTATGCCTGAAATTACGCACGCGTGACATACAGTGCTCATGGATGAGCGGTGATGAAAAGGCACATGGTGGATACTTTTAATAGTCATCAAATTTGATACCAATTGAGCCTGATTTCTGGCTCGTTAGAAAGTGAGGCTTGGAATAACCCCAAAATGGTAGCTTTGAATCAAAATGGCCGACTTTCGACATTATTGTCTCTGACGCACTGACACGAAGCTCCACCCATGTTGGATGGCGGGAGCAAGAATAAAAAAAGTCCAAACAAGCTCTGGGATTCTCACATAATGGTTGCTTCCAACCAAACGTTTGACAAAATACGATAAGTAAATAAAAGAGAATGAGATAGCAGCTCTTACCGCGGGCGGTGGTGAGGTCATCACCCGCAATGTGGTTGAAATTTCCACACAAGCCACAGGGGGATCCCCGGTGCTCCTCGCTCATCTTCAGGTAGATCCCCGAGCCTCCATCCCAGGCCAGTGAGAAGCCAAAAACACTCTTCACCAAGATGTAATCGGCCAGCCGCTCAATAAAAACGCCACCGATAGTGTGAGGCAGGCTGAGTCTGCAAATACACAAAGACGGGAATCCTCAGTTTTGAAAATCCTCTACGAAATAAGCACATGATCATCTCTGCACATCACATACCTGCGTCCTCCCTGGTGGACATAGTATCCGGATATGTGGATCTCTTCTTCATTTGGGAAAAGCAGGCTAAGAGCTCTTGGACATGTATACACACTGTCGTCACACACTCGGCTGTTGTGCACCTGAAGACACGCGCCAGAGAAAGACAAAATTCATGAGGAAGCCAGAATGGACCCAAAATCGTCAGCCATATTATGTTTTTATTTTTTCAAAAGATTTTCTATGAGCTTTCTCTCACCCACACAGTATACTGCGGCGTTGCAGAGTGGCAGTCCTGTGCCAGGATATAGGAACACGTCCCAGGAAAGTAAAAGTAGATCCCATCAAAGGTCTCATAGTGGTGCTGACCCCAGGACCTGCAGATCCCGTCTCTGTCTTGACCCTGGTTTGGTACTGATGGATCAGTTTTAGATTTTAAGACATAAATTCAATTAATAAAATGTGAAAACCATTCTCACTTTTATCTTTGGCTGTCGTTTATTTGAGGAGGGTTATTTTTCCACATCTCGCCCACCTTAAAAGCTCTTTACTGAATCCCCACAGTTTACAATGCTGACATTTCTGGGGGGTCCGAAACCATGAATCGTCTTATCTTCTTAGCAAAGGCCACACTTTTACATCTGATACTTTTTATCTGGAAATGAGTTGATCAAATATACGATTACCCCATCTACACAAACTCAGCTACTTGAGCTATCAACCTTATCTAGCAAAATAATCGACTATAAAGAATTGGGCTTTGGCGGAAAAAAGCACTTTGTTATTGTTAAAAAAAACATATCTGCAAGCTTCAGCTTGGTCCCATATCTCCTTCCAACATGTGCGCGGATCAGATTAAAAACGTCTTTATGACAATTCTCGGTCTGTGCGTGTAGGATAGAAAGCAAGGGATCTGCGGAAATTAATTATGGTGTGGCGCATACATATTTCATGAATACTAGCTAAATAACCAGGGAGTAGCACGTGTGTAGAATAACATATGCAAACCATTTCTTTCAAATTTGGATTAACGATGAAACGACTACAACAAACTAGAGCAGTCCAGTTGGCTTTATTCAACCTCTGTGGAGTTAAGATTCCACCAAAGAATAAATATTTGATAGAGAATGTCACGTTTGTGTTAACACTTTACTCACCAATTTGACAGCGGTCTCCCAGCGCCTGGAACTGGGTACAATCACACACGCCATCGTCCTGACACCAGCCGCCATTGAGACAGCTGCAATATTCTGATGGAGAGAAAAAAAAAAACATGACTATGTTCCTTCCTGTGACATCATCATCATCTTTAAATTGGTGCTCACCTGACGAGGAGTCTCTGGCTGTATAGTTGTGCAAGACACTGCGTGACAGAGTCTCGTCAGCATGGAGCGGTTTGTACGTCTGGTCAGTGGTTTAAATCAGAGATAGTCAAAGTTTTTACACCTCAAAAATACTCGGCCCTCCCACGACCACCATTTTGATCACCAGTAAAATATCGCGGCATGATGGGCCTAAGTGTTCAATAAAAATGCAGCATTCACTGCCTCAAATTATGTTTTTTATTGTTTGAAATAGAGATTGTTCCATTGAGAAAGTATAAATGCGCTTGACGTTACAAAGACAGCCTTGTGTGCCATTTTTTTTTATTTCTGGGCACCCTGACCTGCTCTGGTTCTCTTCGGTGTAGTGTACCAACGTCATCCCAGAGGAGATCCCGTTTCCTTCGAAGTGCATTAGCCCGTCTGCACACATAAAATACACGAACACACACGAGCGGGAAAGAGTGGTGAGAGGGAAGGTTTAAGCGCACTTTACACGCCACCTTATGACATACTGTCTGTCAAACAGGCTGCAAAGAGTGCAAGTGTAATCATCACCGGATTCAAAACAATCACTTGCTGAAAAACATCCTTGAATACCAATATCTTCATCAATAATTTTACTTGTGAATTTTTCTGTTCCAATAAGTAAGAACTGAACACGGAGATGTATATTAATTTTTTGACATACCACATATCATGAACAAACTCTTTTAATTCTTGGATCTTAAACGAAGACCTTTCTATCTGCTTCTGCATTTAAACACAATTTTAACTCATTTTGTGGTGCAATTTTTACTTAAAATATTTTTGTGCTCTCTATCATGTTTATTTGAATGTGTTGGTTTAAAAACAAATGCAGCTGTAATATTTCGGGCATTTCTAAGTCTTATTTTGGGAGAACATACAAACGAAAGAAACCCAGAACCTAACCAAACTAAAAAATGGAAAGAAAATCAAATTTTAATGCAAATATATTTATATAAATACCTTTGTAGCCTTGCTTCTGGACCTGAAGGTCGATTCTGAGCATCTAAGCAAACCAGACAATGATAAGAAAATAAACTTTATAAACTTATAAACAAGTAAAGAAGCATTTTAAAATGGTACCTACCTTTCACTTCTATCTGTGGCATAAATATACAACAGAACGAAAAATGGCAAGTACGGCGGTGACTCGCTGGTGCTTCAACTATTTTATTACACATCGTTTCTAAAGCCTGTATAGTTAAAATAGTTTTGAAAATGTATCATGAAAACTTGTCGAACTTACCCTCAACAAGAAGAAGAAGGAGGAGGTGGGAGAAAGACAACAACATGACAGTAATCCGCCTCACTGTCCGCTTGAGGCTCATCTCAGAATCAGGTGCATGTTCCTGGTCTCGGGAGGATATTTGGACCGGAGCTCGGTGCCCCTCCTTAAAAAAAGAAGAACGCAACACGGTTCCAAGTAGGAGGGGAAGACGAGCTAGCTACCTCCCGGGTGAGACGACACTCTTGCCGCTCAACAGGTGGTGACCGCGAGTCCAAATTAGCGAAAGTTTTCCGGTTCTTCCATATTGGTATCACAAACGGGCATATTTGGTGTCTTTATGGATTATTCCCGCCCATGACGAGAGTGGCGGGACATTGAAAAGACAACACCGCCGGCCGCCATCACAGAACTCAATTTCATATTAAAGGTGAATTAATGACGTGGTAGGCTACCATTTTCTCCTTCATTTAAGACGTCAACGCGAATTTGAAGTATTGATAATTAATTATGAACACATTTCTACCGTTTTAGTTCTACTAACTTTTTAATAATCATGAAATTTATTTAACTGCTTTCTTACCGTCAAAGTCCGTCAAAGTTCTATCTATCTATCTATCTATCTATCTATCTATCTATCTATCTATCTATCTATCTATCTATCTATCTATCTATCTATATCTTTTAGTTCTACCAACTTTTTAATAATCATGAATTTTATTTAACTGCTTTATTACCGTCAAAGATCGATCTATCTATCTATCTATCTATCTATCTATCTATCTATCTATCTATCTATCTATCTATCTATCTATCTATCTATCTACCTTTTAGTTCTACCAACTTTTTAATAATCATGAATTTTATTTAACTGCTTTATTACCATCAAAGTTCTATCTATCTATCTATCTATCTATCTATCTATCTATCTATCTATCTATCTATCTATCTATCTATCAAGTCATTTTAGTATCAGGACATTAGTTATAGTTTGTTGCATATAGCTTTATTCCATTCAAAATAATGTGATGCATATTTACAAAATAAAAAAAATAAAAATAGATATCTGATGTAATAATCCCTTCTGTGGGCATAATGCAACAGCTAATCAAGGAAAATTGTCTCTCCCCTGTTGTGTCATTATCATAACAGATGTACTGTGCGTGTGGTTGAATATAGAGCAGATGATGGAAAACACTCACACAAAAGTGTTTAGAAAAATGGAAAGACATAAGAGCATCATAATTTGAATGTGATCAAATGGAACATGTGAAGTAAATATTTTTAAAAGGTTTGACATTTTCAGTACTCCCAATATATTGGAAAAAAATGACCTACTGTCGTTATACCTGTTGCCATGCTGCCCACTAATATTTCCATATTGATCACCTTTACGCTGTTTGATATAGATGGAGAAATGTTACATAACATCAGGAGAGTCTTTCATCCATTGGGCCCTCAGATGTTTATTTCTTAGAAATCAACGCATTAATATCGTCCTCTGGTTGAAGGCTGTGCCACTGCGCGATGGGCCGCCTTGGGTTGGCGAGCATGTCCGACCAATGATGTTGCTCGCTTCCGGCGATGCTCCCGCCCAGCAGGACTTTCCCAATGGCGTCGTTTTTTCCAATCTTGTCATAGTCCAACACGGTCACTGCGACCTGCACTTTCTGCAGATGCATTTGTCAAATATTTCTGTGTAAGAAACAGCCACGGGATTGTTATATTTTTCTGCTATCTATCTCTTGGTGTACCTCTATTTGTTCACACGACACTTCAAAGCTGAACGACTCATTGTAGTAAGGGTTCAAAGTATTCTTCTTGATGCTGGTTTTCTTTTTCTTGAGTCTTTTCCCATTCAGCATCAAGTGGATCTTCACATAAGGGTCTAACGAGAAGAACGGGAACATTTAACAGTGCATCAATAGCTCCTTAACTCAAAGCACTAAAAAGTCTGGAGATTAGAGAGCATGCTTTGTTGTTTGACTCACCTGATAATCCACCCACATCCATTTTCTTCAGGTTTTTGGCCTCCAGGATCACTACGGTCAACTTGCCTGCTGTCGGAACGTACCTCAAGGACAAACAAATATCTCCGAGCCGCTCACTCTGACACACAGCGAGAGAGGTACACAGCAAAATATGAACTCCTCCAAGCCGCATTTTCGATATAGCTCTCGTATCTCAGTCGATGATCGGCTTGGCACAACAAAATCGAGGTCTTATACGCACCTCCTCTTTTTCCGCCTTCTGCAGATCGCGCCATTCCTGCAGCGACTGGCTGAAGTCCACGCTGCTCATTGGGATCTTCACCACCCCAATGGCATCGTGCTTGGAGAAGCGGTCAAAGTCGTACACAGTCATCACCAGCGTCTTGCCGCCCAGTTCCGTGTACGGTACCTGTACATACTCATTGTTAGACCCTGTATGCTGATTTTTTTTTTTTTTTTTGTATCCTGGAGCAGAAATATATTTATCTGAAATTTATTCCCACTGTAAATTTTAGCATTCAAAAAATAATAATAATCAAGGGGGGAAAAAATCACCTTAAATGTGAACGTCTCATTGAAATTGGGTTCCAGAGTCTTTCTGTGAACTTTGGTTTCAAACTTTTTCTTTTTGTCCGGGAGCAGATAAACCTTAACGTAAGGGTCCGAGCTTCCGCCCACGTCCATGGCAGGAAGTCCGGCTGCTTGCAAGATGCCCACTACGAGCTTGTGTGAGAATGCAGATTGAAGATTAAGAAAAGTTCTTATTGTCAGATGACATTTGGTTGACATCTCACCATATTATCTGTGAAGTTGTAGTCCAATGTGAAATGTAGTCTACCCAAGTTTTCATCCTCCTTTGGCTGAATGTCTGACAACTCGGTTTCCTTCTTGCTTTCGACTTTTACTGGCTGGACACACAACATGCCGTCGTGTGACATTCAGTCAGTGATTTATGATCCCGTCAAAATTTATGGGGATTTATGAACCAGTTGTGTTGCAAGAGCTGTACCTCTTTGGAACGTTCATCATTTTCCATGTCAAAATCTCCACCCTTGCTCTTCTCTTTTCCTTTTTTCTTGTCCTTGTCCTTTTTCAGACATTTCTTCCACGCGCACGCGCCGAAGGAGAGCAGTACAAACAAACTGACGATACAGAAAGCCACCACCAACCACGATGATGCTGCAATACATTATTAATATGAACGCAACTGAGTGAATCGTAAAATTGTGAGGCTCTAATTATTTGCACGGCACTCTGAAAGTGTTTTTTTTTGGCAAAGAGAGTCCAGCATGTTGACATTGTCTCAGCGATGTAAGTCAGAAGATATTTTGCGTTGACTCACTGTGGATCTGATGAGGCTCGCTCTTGAATTTATCTGGACTTTGGCCTGCGGGGTGCGTTTGGTTTTCTGTGGCGTTGGACCCTTGGGCGGCTCTCGTTGGGACGATCGGAAAAGCTTTGTTGGTTCCCGTCATGTTGTGCTCCTCATAGAACGGACAATTGCATCCTTGGAGAAAAGGAGAACGAGTGTGAAGAGAACAATAACATTCAGAAGAGCAAGAACTTCCATCGAGGCTATTAAAAGTTTGGAGCATATAAATATTCACTAGATTTCTTTTTTTTTAATTCAAACGCGGCTGACTTTTAGGGCCTAATACTCAAAAATTTAAGCAGCAATACACATCTTGCAAAAAACCAAAAACCACTTAAATGCAACTGATCAATCGAGGCTGTAATATTCTCGTATGACAGTCAGTATCGGATGACTTATTTTTCTGCTGTCTAGGCACAAACGGGAAAGCAGCAGGATGTACACTGTTCCACTGCGACTGACCGAGCCGTGACATGGAGGGCAGAGGGGAGCATCACGCGCGAGGACGTGTCGGCCCGCTGCTCCAGAGGTGACTGACAAGCTATGCGCCAAGATCAGTCGGACACATTTTTTATTTTTTAATAGGAGTCTTCGTCAGTTAATCCTCTTCTTTTATTCGATAACTACAGATTTTCATTCATGTTGCAGGCTACTCCAGCTCAACTTTGTACTGCTCATCAAATAACATGTTGGATTATAACAAACAACAAATATTTACACTTCAATTCACACCAATGGTAAAATGGCACAGGGAAAAAAAGGCATGAGTCAGAATTTCCTGACTAGGAATCAGACATGCTGACTAGTCCTCCATTTATTGCAAAGAAAATTGCTGACTTGGCTGAATAATAGACAATTAGAAAGTGTTGCAAACACTTACATTTTATCTTCAAGATAGTAACTTTTTCTAATAAACAAGATGCGAAATCACGTAGACTATTTTTTTTATATTTAAATACAATAAACCCTCATTCTTTTAGAAACGGTGCTGACAATAGCAATATTTTTCTCTCTCTTTCTAAAATTGTTCAGCATCAAAGCGAGTCACAAAACAGACCTACCAATATCCCGACTGTCCAAACAGCAGCGATGTCCAGACTCACAAGTGCTCCCTTTTCTCCCCACGTACAGAGAGGAAGATGATGATGAAGAGGAGGAGGAGAAAGGATGACAGAAGTGGACAGGACAGGCGGAGGACAAGCATGTGGTAGGGGAAAGAGTCACTTTGACAGCCTTTGTGTTTTTATGCCACTCTGGAAGTTTGAAGAACCGTAATGAAAAACGGGACAAAGTAATTTCCAATGTAAACTTTGCTTAAGTAGCTTCCAAGTGAAGGAGTCTCGTGGGACTACTTATTTTTCTCTGCCTCATCCATACAAGTCCCCCTCATTGAACCATTTGTGAATATTCATCAGTATAGTGACACTGCTTTTTAAAAGCTTGTTAGCATACTGAAAGTTCAGCACTCATGTGCATTAACATTCAGATTGAGCAGATGAGCATGTGTGTGAGCATGTCGACGCATAAGCGCCACCATATCGTCTATGTATAGACAATAGCTGCCGGATTTAGAAACTTAGGATGTGGTTTCTGCAACAACAGAGAGAGATCAGGTTCCAGACTCAGGCCCTGTTCACCTTGAAACACCAGAAATGAGCAAGAGAAGGCAGGGTGAGACAAAGAAGCAGGGAAGGTTGAACACAAAATGGACTCAAGGATGAATTCAATCATTTTTGACAAAGGTTAAGGTCACGGTGGCGTCATAAAAGACTTGGTAGGCCTTTTTGTGTCATCTGGGGAATACATTGAGGGAGTCCTTCCAAATTTACAATAATGTCAACTAGGAAGAAAAATTAATGTCATTTAAAATTCTTGTCTACAGTCTAACATATGTAGAGTTGTGTATTCATGTGACCAAATACATAAATATACATATACCTGCTATTTCAAATGCAGAATAAATGTTCTAATAAAAATATATGGCGAAAATTTGTACGTAAATCGAATCATTTTAATTCACATGCAATTCACGTTGCCACACGCTAGGCGGCAGTGTTGTTTTCTGATCAGCATTGCGTTTGCGTACCTACAAGAGAAGAAGCGCCGTCTCCTGGATACCGATAGAAGCGGCGTTGTTTTGATTCCGTTATGGTGAGTTCTGCTTTTTTATTTCCTCAAATATTCTCGTCTGTGTTTGACTTCTAGATAGGCAAATGGTTCGCTTTTTGAGTCCATGAGTCAGATAAAGAAGCAAAGTGAGACGGCGTGAATCGCCCCTTGTCAGTTTAGTGATGAGAACGCTACTAGATGCTAACTAAGTAATACGCCGAGTGTATTGTCTGCAATATTTATTTCGTCATTATAGTGTTGTTCCTAACGTAATGTTCATCGGGTGTATGTCAACAGTGTACAATTAATCCCAATGAACGAATTATGTCTGGTAAACCCATCCAACTGGACTTTACAGTAAATTGAATAAGTAGTATTGCAATTTAGTAGCATGCAGATGCGTGTAGGAAACAGATGCATGTAGGATACAAATAATAATAATATATATAGTATTTTTTAATTTTTTTTGCAGGATCATGAAGCTGGGCACAAGGTCATTGCTTGCATTGCCATTCATCCATTTTTGCTTGTAGACAAACAAGCCTGCACACTCGCATACAGTTCAGAGTCTTAGAGGAGTCCAACATTGTGGAATGTTGGAGGAAACTGGAGTGCCCGGGGAAAACATGCAAACTCCACACAAGCAGGTTGGAGATGAGATTCTGTCTCAGAACAGAACTGCCACAGTGCTGCCCTCATTTGCATTATACTAAAAATATTTACATCCTCCAGCCTAGGCAATGTGAGCATAATGTATTTTGCAAACTACCTTCAGACATCCCTTCTTTTTTTTTTTTTTAGTAATTAGGAATGCGGCCAGTGCAGCATCTTCACCAGAAACATGTCCTGCAGACTGTGTGTGCGCTGGAGGCCGTCGTCCTGCGCACCTTCGGCCCCGAGGGAGGGCAGGTGCTTTTCACACGAGACAACGGACAGGCAATGTTGAGCC
Source organism: Syngnathus acus (assembly GCF_901709675.1). NCBI lineage: Eukaryota > Metazoa > Chordata > Actinopteri > Syngnathiformes > Syngnathidae > Syngnathus > Syngnathus acus. Next base: position 3,213,164 of record NC_051092.1, on the reverse strand, counting down.
GTAGCGGAACGCGCATTCTCACAGCGCTACGACTTGAGCACCCGCTCGCCAGGTAACAACTCAGCTTCTGGCAGTCAGATAATCAAATGCCTGACTATGTCAGCATTAAGTTTGATGTATAAAATACTTTGGGGACTGCCAGAGTTGTTGAGATGACATGAAATTTTGCTGACACCCTTTATTTGATTCTCTTTCATTTTAGGATGCTGGTCGAGTGCGTCTGGAAGCATAGCGGGAAAACGGGAGATGGATCCAAATCATTTATCCTTCTCGTGGCGTCGTTGTTACGCACCATTTACACCGCAGCCTCTAAGGAACCAAATGTATCTCGCGTATACCACTCAAGGGAAGTGGCCGAGTCCACCGCTGCCAGGCGCATGGCTGACCAAATGCTGGCTTTTGCATCAGAGAAGCTGAAAGATGTGATTGCTCTTGCAGTGGCTCCTATCGGATTCAGTCTGTCAAGTGCGCAATCGGCATCAAACTCTGATGTGGCTCATGTCGAGACGTTGTTGGCGTCTTTCTTTCGTACCCGTTTGGGTTGGGCCCACTGTGACTTCATGGGCGGGCTCATTTTCAAACTGCTCGGTAAATGTTCTCAATCGGATTCATCTTCCTCCTCACTCCGGTTTCTAAACGACAATTTCCCCGCGCTGCATACGCGGGTTTCTGGCTTTCCTGTTAGCTGTTCACGTTTGATTGAGGGGCAAGTCATCCACAGGGACTTTGCCACACACTGCCATGGCGATCAACATCCAGTCAAGGCGGTAGTTTTTAACATAGCCCTGCACCCCGAATGGCTAAACGCAAGTCACATGGTGGAGATCGGAAACGGAACGCATGGCAAGAGCATCATGCACTTTAGCGCCTGGGCGGAAAGCTCCCTGGAGAACATTTTTGCCAGCCTTCAAACTCTCGGAGTCTCCATCCTGCTATTTGCTGTCAAACAATCCGAAGCCATCCTGAGTTTAGCGACGCAGGCGGAGATGTGCGTGGTGGAGTGCGTGGACGAAGATGAACTCGCACTCTTCCTCCATCTGAGCGGGGCCTCGGCCGTCACAGATTATCGGGAGATCCGACCAGAACACGTTGCTTCTTTGGCATTTTGTCGACCGATACTTCTGGGAGCCCGTAGGTGAGGACACATTTTATGACCACACAATATCGCTGCTGCCATCATGTGATTTGACTGTTAAAATTCTGCCGTTCCACAGATACGTTCACGTGGCTTTTCCCGATTCCAAAGTCACCCAACCAAGTAGTCTCATCATCTGCGGCTTGGGTGAAGGGCAAACGGATCAATATGCAGGTGCCGCCCAGGATGCCGTCCGCATGCTACGTACAACATGGGAGCCCCCGGGTGCAACCGGTAAAGATCCATCCTCTACTTTGCCGGGCTGCGTCATACCCGCCGGCGGCACTTTTGAGTTTCTCTTACACTACGCTCTCCTGCAACACGGCATTTCTGAAAACATACCCGTTGTGTGCCAGCTCTTGGCAGAGGCGTTACTGCATCTTCCGCGACTGATTCACTCCAACAAGCCAAAACATTTCTTACAAATTCAATCAAGAGTCTGGAGCTTTTATCGGAATCCTTTCCAACCTGACGGATTGTTATGGCAGCCGGAGATTAGCCTAGCAAATCACGGTGAGCAATGTTCTCAAGGAGACGCCACACCAAGTCTGAATTGTTTATCAGGGCTTGAGTCTGTTTCATGTAAATTCCATCTCATTCTGGCTGTGCTGCAATGTGTCAAAAGCCTCCTCCGAGTGGACACTGTGCTGCATGTAGCCAACGAATTGCATCCAAAATCAGCCAAATCCAATAATTCATCAGATGATGAAGACTAAATTTTTAACCTTAATTCGTGTGAGTTGCTGCCACTTTATCGTGTTTACCATTTTGCCTCTGTTTCTTAAATTCATTTGTTATCATTTTACAAGGTGTATATAAGAGGCAAGACGTACCAACCTTTGTGTTTATTTTGGCCACTCACCATGACTCCTCTTTCTTATCTCATTTTTGCTTGCACTCTTCCCCCGACCACCGCAAAAGCAAATAAGAGAACAACACTTGCTCGTAAATTTAAACACATTCCTTTGCACAATCAGTGTTGTCTTTAGCGGAGGTCTCAGGGTGGAGAGCTGGCTTGTCAACAACCAAATCAGTCAAACCAACTGTGTACTTCCCTGTTTTCTAATCAGACCCGCACCAGGTCTTAGTTCCTATGAAGTGGAGTTCTGAGGTGGGTTTTGTTTTTTAAAGTTGATTCCAAGATAAGCACAAAAACAAGGCTTCTTTGAAATTGAATGAAAACTCGTATATTGGAAAAGTTGGTGCGAGTTAGAATAAAAGCGTGATGCAGTCAATATTTAACTCCATGTTTGTTTATTTGACTCTTGAATCATCTGTGTGTATGATATGAATCAACCAATATGAGTAAAATGAAAACATTTTGAAAATTCATAACGTGATAATGTGGATTTATAAAGAGAATAAAAACGTGACAAAAACAGGCATTTCTTCAAAGAGGTGAGCCAACAAAATGACAAATAACACTTAGATCTAAATTACAAAAAGTAGTTTACAGCTGAGAATCCTGTTAATTCAAATCCATTCACACATCCATTTGGCAGTTGTTGGATTTTTTTCGGTTGCGCACCACAACCCGTTCCGCCAATAAGTGAGAGGCCTCAATAGAGATGTGATCAATAAACAACGAGCTGATCTTTTAAGATGTTTTGCACTAAATTCACTCAGGTGATCTCAATGTGGGACATTTGTCACTCAAGCACAGATGCGACCCATTTTATAGCTGGGCCTGACAACCACATAGACGTAAGGGTGTGAGATTTCCTCCTCCCCCACCCTACCGAACTGGCAGTAGGGAGCCATGTAACTGGGAATGACATCATGCAACATTAACGAGGACTCCAGTATACGTCTGCGGGTATCACACCACCTCCCGAGACTTCCTGATAGCGCAGCACAGGAGCATGCTAAAGATCATCCCAAACACCTAGCAAGAGAAAAATAAAATTAGTTTGTTGCACTCTTGATTGAGCGGGCCAAGCGTTCATTACCATAATGACCCCAATGGTGATGCCCACTCCTCCTATGATGTGGAGCTTGGAGTCAAAAACTTCATCAATGGCATCGGGGCAGCTCTGTAACACAAGAAGATTTATGTGGGCTTTTCTCGGGTCTTGCTAGTAAAACCATTGTTGCCATAGAAACCACAGCAAGAAGGCTAAAGGAATGTAATGGAAAAACTGCACCATCATTATGTGGTATGGATATGTAATTACCAAGAATTATCAGGAGTCTCGGAATATCGTGGAATATAATAGTTGCATTTGTTTTTTCAAACGTTTACAGAAATTTGTTTTGGTTTTGGAACATGTGATTCAAATTTGCTTCTGACCAATGTAATTGGTTCCTTAATTATAATTTAAAAAAATTAAAACTTCAGATTTAATAAAAGAAAATCTGTGGTAATGCTAACAAATTATTTTATTATTAAAATCACCAATTTTTTTTCTATTTCAATGCTTTTTGACCTCATCGAATGTGCTGGCTCATCAGTCTTTTTATGTCAAAGTCAAAGTCAGCTTTATTGTCAATCCCTTCATATGTCAAGACACACAAAGAAACCGAAATTCCGTTTCCTCCATCCCACGGTGACGAGACATACAAGTAGGCGACACAAAACAAAAACAAGAAGGCACATTTATGTATTATTTATCTAACTCAAACATGGATATCGAGCCCGGGAGTTTGTCCAGCCACTTGCCATTTTCCGACCCTTGTTAAAAGTTGTGATCCTACCTTGATGATGAGTGCCTCAAGGAGGTCTCCTTTAGGACAGGTGTCTTTGGCACCGTCAAACACAGAACCAGTTGGACCGCAACAGTTGAGCTGCAACAACACAACACCAAAACTCTTAAACAACACAGTTGGTTTTCCTCAGTGGATCTTGTTGCTAGGCAACATTGTTTATTTGTTTGCATCTAGGCCAAAACAAATTCGATGCCTGATCATGATGGGATGTTTCGCTGTATCTATTTACAAACCATTCAAACTAGATTACATCCTGCTTTCAGGCTTCATGCTATGCTTGTCTGATTAGCTCCCAAATCAACATTGACGCATCTCCAAGAGTGAAAATACAATCAATGCTTTAACTGTTTTCATCCTTGAGCCCAGTTGACTTGGTAACAAAAGCTCTACTTGGCATTGTAAACCGGATTTTTTTAATCCTCAGAATATTTTGATAAAAGCATGTCAGATCTTTGATCATTATGAAGAAGCTCACGCCAGTTTGAATCACACGCAGAGTTTCTCGAAGACGCTCATCCTGTCTGTCTTTGTATTCGTTGTAGGTCTGAAGGTAGAATGTGGTGATGTCGTCCACCACCTGCCATGCAAGCAAAAAAAAAAAAGATTTACATCTTCCTTCTCTTAGAACTCATTTATATTTTTGGCAAGTGCAACTTTATGAAGACTTTAGCACTTAAGCCAAGTGAGTTATCGTACCTTGCTCTGGTTGGAAAATCCCCAGATGCCAGCGGCGACTTCAATGGCAAAGATGATAAGCAGGAAGAAGAAAAACTATGAGGAGGATAACGGAAGTTAGAATGCCGCGTTAGCATGCATAAACAAGTCAAGTCGTCTGAGCGGAAGTGAACTTGATTTACATAGAGCCCTCCTACTGGGAGATTTAGTACAAGACGATTAAGCCCCGAGAGGAGGCGACGAGTGAGCCACGCAGGCTGGCCTTGGCCCTCTTTCGGCAAACGCTGATGAAAACGGGCATTTCAAAGGCTCGGGGTCGATTCACCTTCTACTCAGGCTAAAATCGGACCCGAAATCTTAAAGATCGTTTTTCCCTCGGAGTTGAGCTTTACTTACAAATCTACTTAAGAGCGTTTAATTGTCACACAGGCATAGAGGAACCAAGATAAGTTGTAGTGAAGAAGTCATCATTTCCAGACTAATTAATTGAACTTGTACAATGACTGGGTTAAACCATACATACCAGTCCCAGCATACACGGAGACTCCTGGATGGCACCACAACATCCGAGAAATCCTACAACCATCATTAGCGCCCCAGCGCCAATCAGGATGTACACACCTAGGCAAGGCAAGGCAGTTTTATTTATATAGCACATTTCAGACACAAGGCAACTCAATGTGCTTTGCATAAAAAGGATTAAAAAGCATAGAGCATAGAAAGGGAAAAAATACAGAATATAATGCATACAAAATCAAGACTAAAAAAATCGTTAAAAAGTATTAAAAAACAAAGAGCATAGCGAGTGAGAGTAACCTACACACACATAACAACAAAAATCATACCAAAACTGCCTTTTGACCAAATGTTGTTCTTTTTAAAGGTAATAATATTTATTCATTTATAGGTTGTTGTTTTTTTTAGATTGCTTGTATACAAATGTTTGTGGCTCGCTCCTAACATCTAGTGCAAAACTAAACCGAGTAAATCTTCTCTGTAGTCCTGGTTTTAAATGCAACATTTGTATAGAAAAGCCTCTTACCGGTGTAAAACACATATGGAGACTCTGGTCCTTCAAACAGGCCTTTGGTCTTGGGGTCTAATCTCAACCACAGGCCGATGGAAAACACAGCAGTGCCTGCAAGCTGAAGCAACAACATATAAAAAAGATTTGAGTTCATTTGGGATCATTATTGGCAAATGACACTTTATTAGGAACATATGCTAATTTAGGGTTTTCCTATTTATTGACCTTAAGCACATGTGTGTTCTGGCTGTCACTGGCACACATAAACAATGTTTTTTTTAATTTTCAATCACCAATCAAAAAATTAAAAATAAAACTAATAATTTCTGATGATCCCTTATGGCAAAATGCCGCAACAGTTGTTGGGAATGACTTTTCTAATCCAATACAAGAGTCAGATCAAATCAGTTTTCTTTTCACCACTACAAACTCCCACCTCAAAAATAAACACCGGATTAAAGTAATGCTTCCATAACAGACAGTGTCAACCAAAACAAAGCTTTGTTTTATTTGTTAAGACATTTGATAAACTTCTTGTATCGGGGCTTAGTATGGTTATCCCGGCATATCATACAAAATGTTTTCAAAGATGTGTGTTGCCGGATTTCCTCTACCTGAGACTCATTCGCGCACGGAGCCATTTTGTTTTGAGCACACATGCTTGGACATGACTGTCGAACTTCACAGTGACTCATTGTGAGGGTATGCCATACCATAAATGTAACCACACGTATCTGTACTGATTGTGTTTTTCCTGAATATTTGACTCACAAAAATAGAAACTTTGGAGAATCCACCACCCATCTTTGCGCCTAATTCTCTCATTCACACACACACCCAACAGGAAAAACAAAGCACACCTACCCAGAAGAATAAGTTGAATATAAACATGAGATACTTGATGCACTTGATCCCCCCAACGACAGCCATGCTGACAAGTTAGATGACAACCTTTAAATTCCTGAGAGGAAGCGGTGTTAACGTGAGCTGAAAACAAGTTTAGAAGTGAAAGCGTCCTGAATACGCCACACCTTCAGTCGCCTGAACGCACACTCGGGGAGTGGCGAGAACTTCAGGGCCTACTCCACAAACTGGCCTATCAATCTTAAGCCTGCCCCTGTTCCTTCCTCTGTTTGTTTCTTGCTTGCATGGATTGCGGTGGTAACGGCTCCTGCGTGAGAAGCTGCAGGCAGTCAGCCAAAATTGTGACACGTCTGATGGCAACACCGTTAGAACACGCTGACATTAAGCCAGATACATACATAGAGAGTTTTGTCATTTTAACTGTTTTATTTAAAATGTGACAAAACCCACATGGGATGTGGAAAAGGAATTGGATCGTGTGTTTTTACAGCTCTTAAAAGCAGTGCCATCTAAAATTATTTTTCCAATGGCCACATGATTGACTGGCAATACTCTGCCTATTGTCCAACACCAACTATAGGTTCCAGTACAGCCATGAACCTAATGAGGATTTGCATAAAAAAATATTTGAATAATTCCTATATTAAAAATAATTGTGTTTTTTATGTAATTTTCAATTTTCTATTGCTGGTCATTTTTTAGCTGCAAGGTATAATTATCAAAAGCACGATACAGTGATCCCTCGCTACTTTGCGTTTCGTTTATCGCGGCTTCACTACATCGCAGATTTTTTTTCCAAATTAAAAAAACATTTAAAAGTCAAAATAAAACTTCTAAATTGAGGAAACATGTGTCTAACCTTTAGGACAATGTAGTATTGCTCCAAATGTTCGTTTACATTCCTATAGAAGTACGTTTTCGCGTGTTAGCATGATCGCGAATTAGCATCTTTCCGCTAACTCTTTAGCCTGCCCAGTACTTCGCGGATTTCACTTATCGCGGGTGGTTTTTGGAACCAATTATCCGCGATAAACGAGGGATTACTGTATTTATATTTTTTTGGATTATGCAAAATGTCACTGTGTGTGTAATGTTCCATAGGTAGGGAAATGTAACTTATATGTATTTTGTATGTTTACTTATACAAACCCCATTTGGAATTGGCCAACTGAAGCAAAATGTTTTTCCGACACATTCACGAGTGAGGCACCTGAATATTTTTAGCAATGTTTCCCCCCCGCAGCATTTCCTCTTTCACACACAAACCATGCCCCCATCCCCCTTGTGATGCTTTGTTGTGCTTATTTCCATCGAGAGCTGCAAAATTAAACATTACCAAAAAAGGAGAAAACATTCTTGTGAAACCCACAAGCTGTTTAATATACACAGTTCGAGATAAACAAACACCCACATGGGACACACCCCACGAGTTTACTGGGACTGAGACATAAATAGCGTGCATGAGATATTCAAGAGTCACACACACACACAACCGACCCGAATACACACTCACACACCATCTCCCTGACATGCGCACTACTTCTCCCCACGTGACCATGGCCAACTATTTGTAATCAATAAATGGCAGACTGGTTCAATAATTAAGCGCCTTTCTATTTGTTTTATCTTTCTCTCGAAACCATTTATAGATGCAGCGCCCGCAAATCGTCGATGTGCTCCGTGGAAGTGGGTCACTTGGCCACTGGGGAGGATTACTGCTCCTCAGCTGAGCCTACACGCGCCCGGGACTACGTACAGTAGCGGTCCCGTGGAAAAAAAAAAAAAAAAAAAGATTAAATTGAATCGTAACCCATTCAGGATACACTGCGACAATATGAGGTTTTGCACTATTTCATATTTCCACTCACGACGCACGCCTCAGTCGTCAATACACACAGCCAAATAGATTCTAGTTTTTAAATGCGCTCACCCAGAAGATCAGGTTGAAGGCGAACATCAGGTACTTGATGCACATCTCTCCGCCGGATAGCGCCGCCATGACGAATCTTGTGTTAGTAGTAGAGGATTTAAACCTTTAATTGTGATCGCCACTTCTCTACGCGTGGCGCTGCTGGTGTGTGCATTGAATGGTACCCGCCCCCCCATCCCCCCGAACCTAGCCCACCCCCCTCGGCTGCAAAAAAAAAAAAAAAAGCAAGACAAATAAAATACTATTTCGATAGTACTGCACTAAATACTAAATTATAAGTTTTTGTGTGCTTGTCAATGCATTGCGTCACCATTCAAAGCATCCAGAGCGATCCACAGCGCGATGACGTAAGATTCGTTCCTGATTAAAATTGTTGGCACAATGTAATGACGTCATGGTCAAAAGCGCTCCGCAAGGTCGCTGTCTTGTGGCACTGCCTTGAGCTCATGCCCCTTTGCCCTTGGTGTCCAAAGTGCACCCCCTAATTCATTTGTAACTACAATGGAGATGAAACATTAACACAAAATGATGAGGCAGCAAAATAGATGTTTTGAGTCGACAAAATAGTAATTTGTTGATTAATTTCTCATCAAGAGCTTTGACGTTTGGCTAAGCAAAATGATGTCCTTTCAGGCAATCGGCATTTTAAAATTCTCTTTTCATTGTTCTCTAAGTGAAATATTTCTACTGCATTTCAATCAATCAAGAAATTCTGCAGCGATGTTGGGATCACAAGGAAATGTTTTTCATTCCTGTTAATTGTTTACCCATCTGATAGGTGAGTTTCTTTTCAACATTTCCAAAGAACTCTTTTCCATTGTTTTTATGCAATGTTCGGCATGAGTTAGTCATACGTTTGCTCCTATGGCCTCAGTATCTTCCCCGACAGTTTGTTTCGTAGCACAATTGTTTGGGTTGGCCCTGACACGGGTTTGTACCAGCAGGCTAATCACTCAGCCAGACCATCAGTGGGCATATCCTGGTATTGTCTCACCGTGGCGGTCTGATGGTGTCGCTCTACACGTACCGACTGGTATTCTGGCCTTCTTGACATAACCTGATGTAGGGAGGAGGGGAAGTTAAGGGCACAATAACAAAGTGGGAAGGGCTCTCAATATAAATGAAGAACTTTTGAGTGAGGCTTTTGAAATTTTTGACCCCATTTTCACTTGAGCCTGTTATGTGACACACCATGTAGAGTTCCCAGTGCAGGATTTTCGGGAATTGTACGAGCATTTTTTTGTTGTCGCAAGATTTGTGGATTCGTCGATTGTTTAGCTATGGAGGTACGGTACTCTTGTTTCATTCAGGAAGTCATTTTAAGAGGATCATGGGACGAAGCATGTGTTTGTGTTTCAGTTGTGCGCCGGCAGGTGTTTGAGAGCAATTTGGCTTCTGCTTCATCTGACAGGTGGGTGGAATTTTGGGTTTTAAATTGTCCATGAATGTGAATGTGCTCCCACTTCATGTCCAAAGTCAGCTGGACTCGACTCCATCTCAACCACAAGGCTACAAACTAGCCAAAAAAAAAAAGACTTCATTAAAATGTACATTTTTGCCATTTGAAACATGACGAGGTTTTTGTGCAGCATGCGTGGCAAGTATGACGGGGCGATGCAGCCTCTTTGGACGGCACCACGTTCACACTTTCGACGGGGTTTTGTACCAATTTCCCGGAGACTGCAGCTACCTGCTGGCTGGGGACTGCAAACGTCGCTCCTTCACGCTGCTGGGTGGGTGAGCCCGTCAAAAATGCTCTCCAACATTGATGGATAGTAATCTCCGTAGCTACATGTTTACCTAATTGTGTCAGTGTGCTTCATTTTGCGACGGCAAAAGTAAAACAAAGCGCGCTGTGATTCACCCGCAGGTGATTTTGTCGGCGGCAAAAGAACCGGAGTCACGCTCTTCCTCGGGGATGTCTTTGAGTTGCATCTGTCGGTCGACGGGAGATTATCACAGGGAGAAACCAGGTAAAGCTAAACATAGGAAAGAAAAACTTAAAGTGTCCTGGTTTGAAATCGAAATGTCATATATTTTTGTTTTGTAGACTTTCTCTGCCGTACGCGTCGCACTCGGTGTTTGCTGGCCAGGAGCTGGGGTTCTACAAACTGTGGAGCGAGGAGTTTGGCTTCACGTTGATCATCGATACCGCGACCAACGTCGCCTTGACGCTCACCGAACAACACGCCAACCACACCTGCGGCCTCTGTGGTAACTTCAACGCGGCGGTGGCTGATGAATACACCGCTCAAGAAGGTACGCACGCACTCCTTCGAGGCCACCAAAGCTGCACGTTCCTGAGAATTTCGGAAACGCTTCAAGTCACCCGGTGCTCAGAAACAGGAAGAGAAGCTATTCCATACAGGAAAAGATAACGAAGTTCAAGGAAAAATATCAACAAAGCAAAAAGAGCAGCATGAGATTAATGAGGAAGCTTGTCGACATCTATGCACTGTGCGTCATTTCAGGATTCCTCACAGCGGATAGCTACGACTTTGCCAATTCGTGGGCGGTAAAGGGGGCAGGTCAAGTCTGCAGACGGGTTTCGACTCCCAGTCTGTCCTGCAACAGCTCCAAAGACACTTCGGAGGTCAGCCACACACAGACTTTCCATATAGAATAAACGTAATGCTTTTTTGTTCTGTACTGATGAGGTATGAAACGTCTTTTCCTAGATTCTGTCCAGTTGCAGCTTGTTGCAAACATCAGCCGTGTTCCTGCACTGCGCTCACTTGGTACCACCCGAGGCCTTCTTGTCCCTGTGCCAGGAGGAGGCGTGCCACTGCGGCCAGGGAGACACCGAAGACTGCTACTGTCCGGTCCTTCTCGAGTACGCCCGCACGTGTCACGCCCATGGGATGCTTTTACGGGGGTGGCAGCAGGAGAGCGAATGCTGTAAGTAAGAAAAAAAAATAATCAAAAGTGCGGCAGAAATACTGACACTGTAATTCGCAAGTGTGTACATGTGTGTGTGTACAGTCCCCAAATGTCCCATCGGAATGCACTACAGCGAATGCACCAAGTCCTGCTCCACCACCTGCCATAGTCTCAACATCCAGGAGATCTGCAAGGAGGACTGTGTGGATGGATGCACGTGCCCCGGTAACTAACTACTGACTTTCCACCCCTTCAAGCTTTCCTTTGTGTGTGTTAATTAGTGTGTGTAATTTTCAGCGGGTAAAGTGTTGGATGGAAACCGCTGCGTGGAGGTGTCTCAGTGTTCCTGCGTCCACATGGGGCGACAATTCCCTCCGGGTTCCACCATCTCTCAAGACTGCAACACCTGGTGAGTGGATGGACGTATTTTCAGAACGTCAACTTAGTGTGGGGTTTTTTTCACAGCGTGTGCCGACACGGGTCGTGGGAATGCACCAACGAAGGTTGCCCCGGTGAGCGACGTGAATGGCATTCACACTGCATGATTCAAGTGACACAGTTCACAATTGTTCTTCTGCTCTCCAGGTGAATGTCTGGTGGTGGGTCAGTCCCACTTCAAGACCTTTGACAACAAATTCTTCACCTTCACCGGCCCGTGTCACTACCTGCTGGCCGCAGACTGTGCCGAGCAAGACTTCTCTGTCATTATTGAGAATGTGCAGGTTGGAAAGAAGCAGATCTGGATAACTTTCGAAACACCATATCCGATCACATAAGAACCCACAAACCTTTTATGGCAGGATAATAACTTTGCATTTTCCTTCTGTCACTCTTTGTGTGCATGTCTGACAGCTTATTACCAAACTGTCTTTCAGTGCGCAGATGATCAGGAGGCTGTGTGTACGCGTTCTGTGACTCTCACTCTGCCTTCCCTGGAGGACATGACAGTAAAGCTGAAGCACGGAGGAATGGTTTCTGTCAACGGCATGGACATCCAAACCCCAATGCATCACGGTACGGCATTTTTACGGGGAGCAGCTGCCTTTTGTCACTCAAAGAGAGTGACATGCAAGAGTGGATATAGGGGGATACAAGAATTCGGGGAACGCAGACCTATGTCGAGGTTTAAGCTTTCAAAAGTCTGTTGACTAAATCCTTATATCTCATTAGGAAAATATAACAAAATGGACATTCCTTAATCATCACCGCTTTTCAATTTCCAGGTCACTTGCACATCCAGAGATCTGTCCAGTCATCCGTGCTCCTCAAGTATGGAGATAATCTGCGTCTTGACTGGGATGGGAGGGGCCGAGTGCTCTTAAAGGTACATTCAATCTTAGTTCATTTGTAAAAGAAACAAGGCAGTTTTAAAATATTACCCGCCTTTTTTTGCAGCTGGGCCCACGCTGGGCGGGACAGACTTGCGGTTTGTGCGGTAACTACAACGGTAACCAAGGCGATGATTTCTTGTCCACATCCGGCCTGGTTGAGGCGGGCCCGCTAGCGTTTGGTCAGTCATGGAGAATCAACAGCGACTGCAAGTCAGCCCACAAAGTTGTGGCAGATCCCTGTGGTGTCAACCCCAAAAGAGGTGAACACACACACATGCAGATGGTGACTCAGCAACACACCCTTCAACACTGCAGTGAATCCCCTAAGACCTGCAGCGTTTATCAATAAACTCGAAATGTAAACGTGGTGAAGAACTCCACCTTACAACCCAGGCTAAATCTAGCTCCTCTCCAACATGCAAAGGTCATATGTAGCTATATTGCTATAGGCCAGGGCTTTGGCGCCACCTTGTGGCCTCGTAGCGCATTACAGAAAGAGTACAAAATCTACAGAAAAGTCACAAATACATTTTGCAGTGACTCGTTTAGGATGGACATCACAGAAATAAACAGATAGGTGGTGATTTGCAAAGCTAATCTCCAACCTGCCTATTTCCTTTTTTCTTCAGTTCGTTTTGCAGAAGAAGGCTGCTCAATGCTGATGTCAGATGTCTTCAGCCCGTGCCACTTCCTGGTTAATCCAGCTCCTTTCCAGAAGTTCTGTCGTTATGACGTTTGCTCATGTGTGGACGGCGACCAGTGCCTCTGCTCCGCCTTGGCCTCCTATGCGGCTGCCTGCGCAGCCAAAGGGGCGCTGCTCCATTGGCGTTCTCCGTCCCTCTGCCGTAAAAACACTCATTTATATTTACACAAAAAAATGTGAGTTTCATGGGTTGACGCCACACATTTGATTGATTTCAATCCTCAGAGATGGAGTGCACCAGCGGCCGAGTGTACGAAGCTTGCGGCAGCGTGTGCGACCGCACTTGCCGCTCCTTATCCGGAGCAGAGGGTGGATGCGGAGGGGAGAGAGTGTGCGAGGAGGGTTGTTTTTGCCCAGCTGGAAAGTACCTGAGCGACTCCGGAGAGTGTGTGACGGCGGACCAGTGCACGTGCCTGCATGACGGGCAGCTGTACCAGCCCAATGACGTCTACGCCGATCACAACAGCATTTGGTCTGTTGGCGTAGCGTAAAAATACACTCTTGGGACACATTTCTTTTTAACGGAGTGTTTTATATTTACAGTTACTGCGAGAATGGATCCATGCGCTGCAGCTCTGCAGAAAGGAGCACTTCGCTGTCTGATCTCTTCTACGACGACGACGACTTGGCACCCTCCAGAGGTGAAATTCAACACATACTTTATAATAATTATCTTTTGGGTGAAAGGTCACCTGTGATAAATGTTAGTCAACAATATAGAAAAAAAATGGTTTCTCCCACCCCGACGCAATGAAGAAACAAAGCGACAATTAAAGACATGTTGGTACTTTCAGAGAGGCGCTCTACAACATGTCAGCCTCCACTAGTCCACGCAAAGTGTGACGCAGGTGAAAAAGGCCTGGAATGCGCCAGAAACTGCCAGAATGCAAACCTCCCCTGTGGCTCACTTGCTTGTATCCCCGGCTGCCTCTGTCCACCCGGCACAGTAGGTAGTGGGAGCTTCATGCATGCAATTGATATTCTTATCATTGTATTTTAGAAATGAAGCTGTGGGTGGCAGAAAGTTGAAGTTATGCCTTGTGGAGCTGAACATTTATTTGATATTTCAGGTACGCCACGGTGAAGGCTGTATTGTGCCAGAGGAGTGTCCTTGTTACCATAACTACAAGCCTTATGAGTCGGGACAAATCATACCGGTGGACTGCAACACCTGGTAAATAGCCTTTTTTTCTTTTTGGACAATGGTCATCTTGTTGATTGCATGACCTTTTTTTATATGACAGCGTATGCGAGAAGAGGATATGGCGCTGCACCAAGAAGTTTTGTGACGGCGTGTGCCGCACCGTCGGAGAGGCCCATTACATCACCTTTGATGGCCTTAAGTACTCCTTTCCCGGTCTCTGTCAGTATGTCCTGGTCCAGGTAAGACAAAGAAATAACTGCGTGTCATAATCTGCGTGTTTTTATACCTTTCTTTTTACCTTCATTGCACATAGGACAATTGTAATGGAGATGAGGGGACCTTCAGAGTGCTTGTGGAGAATGAAGCCTGTGGCATTGTGGGACATCGCTGTGCCAAGTCTGTGTCGGTCTACTACCAAGGAGGATTGATTGTGATGCAGAATGGCGAGGTAGCCTTGATTTTTTCTTTTTTTTTTTTTTTTTTTTTGGAATGAAAAAGTTTTAAAAATAATAAAATCTAAAATAATAACAATAAAGTCTAAACGCCATCTTGTGGCATCCTTTGGTATTACAGAAAGAGCACACAGCCCGCCCAAGTTTTTCTGCCAATAGTTTAGAATAGGTTCATATGAAATAAAATTAATAAGCAAACTTATGAAGAGTAAACGTGCATTTTTATGTTTTGATTTCATTGACATGTTTTGGTCTTTACTCAGGTGCGGATGAAGACCCCAGTACCACAGAGCGCGCAGGTGGAGATCATCCGATCGGGTCAATTCTACACCCTCCTGCTGGGCAAACATATTTCTCTTAGCTGGGACAAGGCAACCCACCTTCTGGTCCACATATCGGCAGAATACAGGGTACAGATGTATTTACATATATTTTTTTGGATGGAGCGCCATGTTGATTCTATATTTTTTGACTGTCGTTTTTTTTGTAGAACCGGGTGTGTGGTCTGTGCGGTAACTTTGATGGAAACGTGAATAATGACCTGGTCAGCAGTAACAATCAGCTGGAGCTGGATTCTTTGCACTTTGGGAATTCTTGGAAGGTTGCGCCCAGCTGTGCTGATGTCACACAGGTAATGTATATGAGTCATGTGGTTTGGAGAAGAAAAAAACGATATAAAGTTAAGTCAGGGGCTTCTATAGATATTTATGACATAAGAATGTTGCATCATATTTTTTGTTTCCAGGTACCTGTTCGATGCGCCGACAACATCGTCAGACTGTTAACAGTTGAGCAGTCATGCCGCGTGCTCACCGGCCCCATTTTTAAAGAGTGCAACAGTCAGGTGAGTAAAGCAGCAGAAATCCAAACGGTGCAGAGCATTGACATTATGTACATCAAAATCTAAGATGAAATTGATGTTTTTTGTATATCTACTCTTTGTACGTTGAGTAGGACAGGCTTAATTCTGTTTCTTCCCTTTATGCATTTCTTTAGGTGGATGCCGAACCATACGTAAAGATGTGCGCCGAGGCGGCGTGCACTTGTCCGTCCGTGGGCGACTGCACTTGTTTTTGCGACGTCATTGCAGCCTACGCTCAAGCTTGTTCGCAGAACGGCGTACCCGTCAACTGGAGATCCAATGAGCTTTGCCGTGAGCGTGACGAACATCGTGGTGGTCGCCGAGTTCTTTCAGCCTGAAATGACAACACAAGTTTTCTTTGTAGCGATGAGCTGTGAGGGGTTGAACCCGAAGAACCCGGCTACAGGAGAGGAGTTATGCCAGTGGAGGTACAACACTTGCGGCCCCGCCTGTCCTGTCACCTGCCAGCACCCCGATCCTCTCCAATGCACCCTCAAATGTGTGGAAGGATGTCATGCAAACTGCCCTCCAGGTGCCTTAATTTGATGAAACATTGTCAGAGACCTTTTATTGAGCCTCTCGAGACTATTTTAACTTGTTTCTCGCTCTTCACCTTGTTCTCAGGCCAGTTGTTGGATGAGGTGGCCATGAAGTGTGTTGAGCCCACTCAGTGTCAAGTTTGCGTCCATGAGGGTCAGAGAATCTCCCACGGCAACAAAGTCATCATCGGCCGCCATGATCCCTCCCACTGCAAAATATGGTAAGTGCCAAATAGGTTTTCATTTGGATAAAAAAAGAACTCAATTATCAATTCATTCTTTATTTTTGTCCCCAAGTCACTGCGAAAACAACACGCTAACCTGCGAGGCTTGCACTTTAAGCACCGTCACACCAACCCTTCCCTCCGCCATGTTTACGACCATCCCAATGACCACCATGATGCCCGAGGGGACGTGCGACCGCGCCATGGATCTGGTTTTCCTGCTGGACGCCTCCACCGCACTGAGCGAAACCGAGTTTCAGACCACGAAAGAATTTATACTGGGAGTAGTGGAGCCCTTCCGCTTGGGCTCGGCTCACACTCGAGCTGCCGTGCTGCTTTACCACTCTCGAGTCAAAACGTATGATTTACAGGTAGGTCGAGCCATGGGATTGTATTTTCATTCTTGGTTCCAGCAGCAGCAAAAACAAAAAATGGTGGCATTAAAGCATTCCTTCCTTTGAACTTTTCATCGGGAGTAGGTTCAGAAGTGGCTGTTTAAGAAGACCGTGCACGAACTGCACTACGCCGGAGGTGACGTCGCCTACTTGGACGAGGCCATTAAATATCTCTCTTACAACATCTATGACAAGAAAATACGAGAGCACGCCGGCCGCGTGGCCATCATCCTGACGGCCAGCACCAATCCTCAGCCCCTGCGGCCATTCATCAACATGCTCCGCAAAAGGAGCATCACCACGCTGACCGTGGCCCTCGGTCCCGGCGTGAGCATGGCGCAGATTAACGACATCACAAAGGCTCTCCCAGCGAACAGGGCCTACGTGCTGAGTAGCACTGCCGAGCTCCCCGATCGCCTTTTAGAATTGACCGACTATCTTTGCACTTTGGGGTTGGAGCCAAAACCCAGCACGACCACCACTACTCGCTCTCCTCGACCGGAACCCATCCCTACCAAACACCTCACCACCGTCCCTTCCATCCTGTCTCCAAAAACCACCACAGCGCCCTCTTCTCGACCACCGAGCAAGGAAGTGGCGTTCGTCATCGAAGGCTCCAATTCAGTCGGCGAGGCCAACTTTAATAAATCCCTCCTGTTCCTGGAGAACGTTATAACGCAGATGTCTGAGAACGAGGAGTTCATCCGCATCACGGTGATCCAATACTCAGTCACAGTGACCGTGGAGATCCGCCGCTGGGATTTGAGATACCAGAGGATGCTGCTGCTACAGCGTCTCAGGGAGATTCGTTGGCGGGGCGGAAGCAAGACAAACACCGGCGCCGCCGTGGCAACTGTCTTTAGCGACACCCCCACCGTCCCGCCTCCACGCGGTCCCGCCCCACCGCAGCTGGTCTTCCTGGTGACGGAAAACCCGCCCACAGACACGGTGACGCGCCCGTCGATCACCAGCACCCAGACACACGTGTATCCCATCGGAGTCGGCTCCAAGGTACGGGAGGTGGACTTGTTCCCTTTCAGTTCGCCGCGGCGTCCCATAATGGTGGAGGACTACACGCAACTCAAAAAACTGGTCCACCGTGTTGTGAACATCACACGCACCACAGTCACGCCACGCTTCCCCACACTGGTACCTGTGGTCCACCCAACGCTCGCCAGCCTCCCGCCCACAGGTAGAAACAGCACGGCCACCTCTTTGCATGTATAATGAAGCCTCACTAGTGTCGACAGATTAAAAAAAAAGATATTCAATGTGTCAGTGCCCTGCAAGACACCCGTGGACGTGCTTTTCCTGCTGAAGTCCGGAGAACAGTTTGAAGACATGAAGACTTTTGTGAAAGCCTTCATCAACACGGTGGATGTGGGTAGGTTGAGATTTTTCTGGAGCGCTTATCCTCATTTGGGTCGCAAGTGAGAAGAAACCTGTCCTTTTAACATCTTCCCATTTCATCTGCACGTAGGTCCGAATGGCACTCAGGTGAGCGTGATTCAGTACGGCGACACCCTCACCACGGAGTTCACCCTGAGCAGGCAACAGATCAAGTCCCGTCTTCTCGACATGGTGGACAACATTCCCGGAAGGAAAACAGCGGCCCCAGCACTCGGTAGACGATACCAAAGCAGGTGAAACGCAAACGTCATCGAACTCACCGCCGTGTCTCCGGCTCAGGCTCGGCACTGCGGTACGCTGTCCAAGAGGCCATTAAAGGAGGACGAGTCGGCGTGGCCAAGGCTGTGGTGATGATCGTGACCGACAAGTCAACCGATCAGGTCCAAGAAGCGGCCAATGAGGCACTGGCCGCAGGTAAAATAGATTCCCTGTGACTCTGCAGTCTAATCTTTCAATAATTTATGTGGTCGTCTCATTCATCACTTGTCCCCCAGGTGTGTCCGTGTTCCCCGTCGGCGTGGGTCCGGATTACGAGCAGAACGAGCTGGTCACTGTCGGCCGCAAACAAGACAACATCTTGCACTTAAAGAGTATGGATCAGTTACGGATGCTGCTGACTTTGGACCGGGGTTACGCAGACAGAATCTGCAGAGGTGCCTGTCCTCGCATACACTTGGACACAGCTGAAAATAACTCAAAACGGGGCAGCGTTGTTGTCCTTTTGATACTATCGCTGATTATGACGGTAGTTGTTGGCTGTGATTTTCTTTGGCTCTCAGCTGGTCCGCCCGGAGTTTGCGTTGATGACAGCGGCGCAGAGAGAAAAGTGAGTCACGCAACATCAACACATCCAGAAAAATCACTGCATTGTGCTATGATAGATTTTTATTTTTTTTTTCTAACTCTTGCGCCACAGCCCGGAGAGTCATGGCTACTCGAGGACGGCTGCCATTCGGTGCTTTGCCATCCCAGCGGAGCCGTAACCGTGCAGAACCACAAAGTCAGCTGCGATAGACTGGAGCCGCCGGCGTGCAGGAACAACATGCTGCCTGTCAAAGTCCAAGAGGCCTGCAGCTGCCATTGGGAATGCCCATGTATGGACAACACTCGTGAACAATAAGGCCGGAGTCGCATGGTTCAAATGACACGGATTGGGTTTTACTCTCAAGTGGCACAATTTCAGATTAGAAAAATGCACATAATCAGATATTTTGGATATGAATCATTTCAACATCAACAGCTGATAATTGCCAACTTAACCTGCCCATTAAAAAAAATCGGATTCTTACAGCGAAAAAGGAAATTCAATCTGGTCCGAATAGTTGACCTGCCTGCCTTTGTTTTTATGCGTTGCCAGGCATTTGCATGGGCAGCTCCACCAATCACGTGGTGCGATTTGACAGCTTGCCACTCAGGCTGGACGCAGAGGGCCTGTGCTCCTACACCCTCCTCGCTGTCAGCGAAGGTTCGGAGGTCAAGCTCCACAACGGCCCTTGTCAGGACTCGACACAGTTCAACCACGTCTGCATGAAAGCCATCGAGGTGACCCACGGGCCGCAAAAACTTCTCCTGAAGGATGATATGACTGTAAGTGGCCTTTCTCATATGATTGTTTACAAAGTCACCCCTGCTTTAAAATATTTCCTCAATCTGTGCAGGCGTTAATTGGAAGAGAGGAGATTTCGCTTCCGTGGAGGCGTGAGGGTCTGGAGCTGGTGCGATTCGGCGGTGTGATGTTGCAGCTCAAGTCTGACCACGGCTACGTTTTGACGTTCACGCCCCAGAGCAACGAGTTCACCATCACACTGTATAATTCCAGCATCAGTGGCCACACTGCCGGACTCTGCGGTAATTATAGATTGAATTTTTCAATATGAATTATGAAAAATAATGGAACTTATCCTGTTCCTCCCCAGGGGCTTGCGGAGAAGAATCCGCCAACGTTCTCTCCTTGCGTAACGGCAGCCCCACCTCCAACCAGATGACTTTCATCTCCGACTGGACGGCGGCCGGTGACACGGGCGTGTGCGTGCCCAGGCGCAAGGTGGTGTGCTCCTCCGGGGCGGCCATGGGATGCCAGGCCCTGCGTTCGCAAGTCTTTGAGGCCTGTCACGCGCACATCCCCGTTCTGATGTTCCTCACCGAATGCGAGGAGCAGGCGTGTCAGGAGTCGGACGTGTGCGAGCTCATTTCGGCATACGCGCTCTTGTGTAGACAGAGGGGTGTGTGTATCGATTGGAGGAGTCCCCATATCTGCCGTAAGTCTGATATCTGGTCTTGGAAGTTCTTCCATCACTTTTCTTTTGAACATCAACATGTCTCTAACAGCCTTCGAGTGCCCCCCCACCATGAAGTACAGTGCGTGCCGCACGGGCTGCGTGGAAGACTGTAACAGCGCACCACCGTTGCGAGGGGACTGGTCGGGCGCCGTGGGTTACGGGTCCTCATGCACAGACACACCCACCGAGGGCTGTTTCTGTCCGAGCGGGACCGTTTTGCATCGGGGACTGTGTGTGTCACCAGAGAAGTGCAAACAGTGCGTGGACCATCGTGGACACGCGTATCAGGTTAGAGTCATGAACAGAATAGTAAGGTGCTACAAAACAGAAAGCAATGTGTGTGTTGTGTGTGCGCAGTATCTGCAGACTTGGGTACCGGATGACAACCCGTGTTTGATTTGCTCGTGTTTGGACCGACAAAACGTCAACTGCACCGCTCGGCCGTGCAACGACCTAAAAGGCGAGTACGCTCCGTTGAACTTTTTTGTGTCTTAACATAGCCACTCAGTATAACTGACTGTTTTGTGTCGTGTGTGTAGCACCGGTGTGCGGAGCCTGCGAGGTGCTGAAGCTGAAGAGCGAATCCAAGTGCTGCCCAGAGTATGAATGCGGTACGTGCAAATAATTTGCATGAGACAGCACAACCCACTCTTAATAAATTGAGTTTAGCAAGGCTAGCAAAAATGGTGCTGTAATTCTTCATCCTCGTGGTATTTTGAATTTCTTTTTTTTTTTAAAAAACACATTTTTAAAACAAAACATAGATTTGAAATTGTGACAAGTGATAATATCTCCCTTAACACTTTTGGCTTTTTATTTCTGAGACTTCAGTGTCCATATAGCTCATGATCTCCCTCATGTGACTTTTCAGCCTGTGATCTGTCGAGCTGTGATGTTCCCGAGGCTCCCCGCTGTGAGGATGGTGAGGTGTTAATTCTAAAAAACCCAGGAGAATGTCAAGCCATACACGAGTGCGGTAGGTGATCACACACCAGCGATCATGTACCCGTCAACTCTTTGATTTTGACGTGGCTCTCTTTCCCACCGCCCAGTTTGCAAGAAGGGGAATTGCGCTGTCAGTCCCATTTTATGCGGCGCCCATCGCCGGCTGACAGTCAAAAGAACAAAATGCTGCGATGCCTTCGAGTGCTCGTGTAACTGCCAGAACGTCGCCCGCACTTGCCCGCCCGGCTTCATCACGGCCTCCAAGACGGACGACTGCGGTTGCACCGAGATAAACTGCCTGCCAGACAAAGTAAGTGTTTCATCTGGACTCTGCCTGGCGACGATAATACCAAAACGCTTATCCAACAGGTATGTGTTGTGGGTGACGTGGTCCATCCGGTCGGCAGCAAGTGGGATGAGGGATGTGAGAAATGCAGCTGCAGCCAACTACAGGACAAGGGCACGTCACTTCACATCGCTCAGTGCTCCACGCCGGTGTGCCAACGGAACTGCCCGCTGGTGAGACAAAAAAATGTCATTTTCTTGTGGAATTTATAAATCTGCCTGTTTATTGATATTGATAGAAAGAATCATGGCTGATATTCTGTTTGTACCGCACATGGCAGGGTTCATCATACACGCAGTCCAGTGGAGAATGCTGCGGGAAGTGCAGAGCAACTAGTTGTGTGGAGTCGAACGGAGAATTGCGAGGGGACGCTCTGATCGGAGGAACGCTTAGACAGGTTCACAACCGCACCGAAAAATTCTGACGCCAATTCTTCCAAATTAAATTTGTTCACTGTGTGTTGATAGGTTGGGGAGCAATGGCGGTCTCCTCGTGACAAATGTGTCATATTCAAGTGCGTGAGGGTGAACGACGAGGTGTTCATCTCTTCCGCCAACATCAGCTGCACCGCCATGGAAACACCGTCCTGCCCGCTGGGATCCGAATTACGCTGCGATACGCAGGACTGTTGTCCCAGCTGCCGTTGTGGTAAATATCACACACGACACAAATGTGTAAGTCAAACATCGGGGTCTACGGAAATGCAGTCGCAGTGATTTTCCAGCAGAGGACGCACTCACCTCATGTTGACTATGGTCTATTTCTCCTTTGCAGCTCCTTTGGATGTCTGTGTCCTTAACCACACGCTCATAGGAGTAAGGATTCTATTTTTTATATATTTTTTTAATGGTTAATAGGTTCAGTTTGATGTGTTTTATAATGTTAAGGGGAACAACACGTGTTTATTTGTATACTGATATTTTTGTTGTTGTTTGAATGTGTAGGCAGGGGAAATGTTGATGGCTGACTTGTGCACACAATGCGAATGCATCGTGGAGGGCGGTTTCATCAAGAAACACAGGCTCTCCTGCTGGACAACCACCTGTACTCCTTGTCCCATGGTACATATTTCCTATGTCTTGCATTGCGTTTGTACAGTGTAGGCTCGGTAGCTATGTTGGTATGTGTTTGTGTGGAAATTAACATGTCATGGTCACCGCAGGGATACACGGAGCAGAAAGTGGAGGGCGCCTGCTGCGGACGTTGCGTCGCCACAACATGCCTTTTACAAATGCCCGATGGGAAGCAAATGAGTCTTCTGGTATGCACGCACTATATCTTAATTTCTCCAGGCTACAGTAATTGCTTTTATTCTTAATAATATTTGCTTCTATGATTAAGTTTTGCTATAAAAATAACAAGGTCACAAATACACAAATGTACTATCCTATTTTAAGGTATCCTGTATTTCCAGGTGAACACCACAAAGGAAGATGGCTGCACCCAGTACGCTTGTGGTATCAACAGCAAAGGAGACCTGGCCCTTCAAATCCGAACGACCACCTGCCTGCCTTTCAACCGCCGATCGTGCCTCGAACAAGGGGTGCCAGAGCAACCCATACGTATTCACGCTCAAACGTCACCACTGTTTTCACTGACAGAACGATTCTGTTTATTCTCAGGGGACTGTGAGCCAGATTGGAACAACATGCTGTGAGACGTGTAAGTAGGGCAACGACTAGTTGTCATTTGTTTTTAAGTCTGTTTTTAAAAAGGTATCCACGTTTTGGTGAGAAGGTGCAGAGTCAGAATGCCGGAAGACGGCGGGAATACTGAACTATGTCAAAGTAGACGACTGCCAATCAGAGAAGCAGATTGACTTGTACTACTGTGAGGTAAAGGGACACATTCATTTGATGATCCAGCAAAAATCACTGTAGCTAACCGTTTCACCATCTGTCTCTCAGGGTAAATGTCGCAGTAAGTCCATGTACTCCCTCCAGAGGGCCGCGGTGGAGCAAGAGTGTGTGTGTTGTGTCGCCACGGAGACAGAGCCCGTCAGCGTTCCCGTCCTGTGTGCCAACGGAACCCACAGCCACCACACTGTCCTATCTGTCACCGGGTGCAACTGTCAGTCCAAACAGTGCACCTAGAAGCCACCAGAAGTTGGCTCTGATCCTTTGCTTGTCTATATCCAAGACAAATGTATCCACCCGTATTCAACCACACACCATTTACAACAAAAAAGTTTTCATTCTGTTTTGTGTAGGCTGTACAAGTAAAAAGCACTGTATCAGTACGACAGCGGGGGCCAGCAAGGCCTCTGCTGGCCGAAACACTATCAGAAGCAATAACCTAAGTTTACAATAAATACCGATATGCTATATTCCTAAATTTATTTCATTGTCTCTCTTTGCTGCACTGCTTCCTGTGTTGATATGACACTGATTATGCGATTCCACTATAGTCCTCTAGGTGGCGCAAGTTGTCTTTAAATCTATTGATAACCGAAGAAAAAACAATCCGGCTGCCAATTTACGTGAACATCGAATTTCCTGTCATTTAACAAATTACAGATGTTTATCAAAATGTCATTGTTTCTCTTGAGGATCAGTCTTTTGAAAAAATTACACGTTGGTAAGTAGTTTTACAAATGTTTATGTTAACTCACTGACAGCATGAGCTAAAAGAACGAATTGTTGCTGCTGTTATTATCCATTTTCTGTGACTTTTTCTCTGCCAAACTTTCGTTTTAAAGCCATCAAGATGTCCCGGTATGTCACTAGGACTCAAGGGGAATTAGCGGGCTGGCGTGAGCGCGCCGAGCTAAGCCCAGGGGGTGTCGGGAGCGCGTGCGGATTGTCCTCCATCTCGGGCCCACGCCAGTGCGCACCTCGCGCTTCTTCTTCTTATCATCATCATCACAATTATCTTCCATATCCACGCTGCAGCCATCTGATCGTCCACGAGCACTAGTGAGTATACAGTCGTCTCTTTCTGTGATTGTGCCCTTAAAAAACAAAAATGCCTATTTAGCACTTAACTTCTCGGGTTGTGCGTCTCATGTGTACTTTTAATGTTTCATGTTTGGCGCCTGTTTAAATTGTGGACAAAGTAGTTGACTCTTTCTCCAACTTATTGTTTCGTGAATTAGGAACCGTTTATGTCACTGTTGTGTTTTAATCGGGGTGCGTGTGAGTCGAGACCACCCACCCCCCCTCCATCTGACCATCCGGATGCGCACAACTGTTGAATTAAACACATTTCCAGTCTTTTTCCACATTAGTGTCATGGTTTAATTTAATTAAATTAACGTTAATTATCATCGCCAAAATATATACTGTAAGTCAGTCTTCACACAGCCTTTTATGGTCTCATATTTTTTAAATCTCTTTAATCACACGGTTGTCGTCCACCCTTGACTTATTATTGGTCAATTATCACTTTTTTTTTTATTAAAGAAAAATACAAATGTTGTCATTTTGCTGATATATTTTACTGCTTGTTTAAGTTGCTCTGTAGTTTTATTTTTTACTTGAACTATTTTAAAGTGAAGCACCGATTTACTATGTTTTGAAATGTTCTGTATATACTTTTGTGTTTAAAACATATCTGGTGACTGACTAGTCCAGGGTCTACCCCGCCTCCCACCCAAAGTTGGCTGGGTTAGGCTCCAGCATACCTGTGACCCAAGTAAGGAAAATATTACAGAAGATGGATAGATAGCGTTTAAAATTAGCAGTGTTTAATCTGTCGGAGCGTCGTTAATAGATTGGCCCCCTCGGCTACACCGGGACCCTCTGCCCCTTCATATGAGGGTGCGTTTGTTGACCTTTCCGCATTTGTGTTGTTGAGCTGTCAGCAGAGCTTACAGGTCGGTAAGCCTGACAGACATGCGCATGTGCCCTGCTGCTGAGTTTGTTCCAACATAACAATGTCTCTATTAGTGCACAGGTAATCACTAAAGAACATGAATTAGAATTTGAGAGCTATTACCATGGAAATGGAAATCGGATCAATTATTCAGGCATTATTTTAACCTTGAGTCCAAACGAAATAAACCTACTCACGTTTTGATGATGTGAAAATCAGGTAAATATTGTTATTCCTCATAAGCACGATAAAAGCAGCTTGTTAAAGTTGAATATGTGCATTCTGCCATTTAGAGCGTTTAATTGATCCTCCTGTCTCTGTACCTTGCTGGTGCTATGGTGCACACATCATGATGACAGTCCAGCCTCCAATGTCCATCCTCGGACCTCATATTCTCACTTTACATCTCAGTAGTCTGTTTCCTAACATCCAGTAAACTGGATTAGCGGCGCTAGCGTGTCCATACGTTAAATTGACTTATGTGGAGATGGGTGTGTCCAGTGCGCACATCTGAGGTGAAAACACAAATCGAGGACATCCATCTTTGTGCGTTAGTGCTAGCATCTGTCCTAATATCATTTTTTTAACTGTTGAGATGTTTATTTCAAGTTTCTGTTTTTAGTATACATGTTTATGTTAATGTTGACTAGTATTCATTCAGGGCATGATGTTACCATTGATACAAAGCTAATAGCTTTAGCCTCTGAACTTGTACTTCCTTCCTCCCAGTTTAACACCCTTTTTCCGTATTGAATGTCTAGATTAAAGGACAAAAAGGTCTTAAAAAAAAAATCCCAACAAGTGAAGCCCAGTGATGAAATTACCCCAGCAGATTGTTGTAAAGGGCACCCACTCACTCAGAGTTTAATCCAAGCCTACATCTTCAATTGGGGCAAAAAAAAATCGGAGCGACAGCTTTGGCTTTAATTCTTTATCCGTCACTTTTAAAAAGTCACATGATACTGGAAAGTCAAATCAACCTCAGAACTTGGAAGTGGACCTTAATAGTTGACACAGAAAGTGTGTAGCCTACTATATTCAGTTTTCAGTGGTCACAATTTGTAACTATTTTACATTATAGCCTACTGACGGATGTTTCTAAAATATCAGTTAACGGATTTTTAAAGTCGCTTTTTCTTTCCAGAGGGATGAAACGAAAAAGGCCGCATGTCCCTCGTCACAGCAATGAGTGAGTCGTCGTCCGTTCACTCTGCAAAGCTCGTCTCGTTGGCCCGCTCGTTGACCGGACTTGGCCTCGACGCCACCAACGGGGGCCCCCCCACAGTCGGCCTGCCTGACAACGACGAGCCTGCTCCTTCGGTATTGACCTCATTTCTCTATGGTGAACAAAAGGTTTCCACACATTGGTCACATTTTGTGTACTTATAAAAAAGAAATTATATTATAGAAAAACTTTACTATGAATACTTTGAGCAATTATTAAATGGATGGGAAAACAAACATAAGATTTTTGATCATATAAATGCTTGGTAGGTTGGATTAAAGCTCCAGGCCATACTTTGCCCACCCTTGCTCTATATACTAATTTCTTTCACCCATACATTCTGTTCACGTTTGTTTTTGTAGGAGTCCGGCATCGACCTCGGTCCAGGGCTCTTTTTCGCTGACGGCAAGAGGAAGGTGGATTATGTGCTGTGCTACAAATCCAAAAAAAGGCGGGCATTCAAAGGACGCCTCTCCATCTCGTCCAACGGCAGCATTCCCATCCCCATTCCGGGTTTATGGGAAATGGACCCCGACTCCGGAGAGGCGGGAGGACCTGCTCCGGGAGACGTAGAGGACTCCAAGCTGACCGAGGAGGAGAAGGCTCTTATGAGGGATGAGTTTGAAACCGGGCTCCTTGATGCCGGACTGCAGATCGAACGCGATAAAGAGGTGCGTTACCTACTTATGTCATTTTAAACCGAGCTCTTACATCACTGTATTGAAGAATCTATTGGAAAATGTCCACCTTGTGTTCACCTCGTTAGAGAGAGAACATAATGTCCGCGTGGTATGACAACATAAGCGTCCTGCTTATTTTAGACGCAATTCTGCATGCGAGTGTTTTGTATGCCGGTTGCGAGGGGGCCGGACGGAGTGTGTTATCAGCTGCTGTTTTGGTTGAGGATTAAGAGCGCTGACCACCAGTGTGAAGCCAAAGGCCAGATTATAGGGCCTTATTAGAGAGTGATCCACTACTCAGAAGTGTTTGTGCTGGCGAGAGAGAGGCGTATGGCCGGCGGGTGAGTTTCGCTTTGATTGCACGAGTAAACGTGTATCGTTACTGCCGACCATCTGTCAGGGACCCAAGTTTTTGTTTTTAGGAAAGTCGACTGGTTGAAGAGTGCAAGATTATTTGTGTCCAGATGCTGCTGAAGTTTGTCAAAGGTTTCGATGCAGCTTTTGTGGATTTTATCACATAATGCAGGTGTAATGGGAATTTATAACATTTGGGATCGACTTTTTTGTGATCTCCCGTGGAACATGTGCCGCATAAATCATTGCTGCAGTTAAATCATCTCAGTCCTGGAGCTTATTGCTTTTAATAACATATTATTATCACCACATTGCCTCTCTTTAGGGTCATTCTTGCAGTAATTGTATAGTAGTTGCTTGTCTGCAAATTGTTGGGTCCCTGGAGTGCCACAATTTATTGACTTGTGGCTTTTAGGCAGATTGGGAAAGTGCTTTGTCCTTAAAGCATACTTGCCACTCGGCTCTTATGGCTTTGTGCATTCGGATAATTACAAATAATTGCTTTCAACGCAAAAGGGGGCATCAACAGTCAATCAAGGTCATATTGGACAAATTATTGTCTATTAAGGCTGTCACTTGAAAATATTTTTGGTTAGGACTAGCGAAAGAGACTTTTGAGACCTGTGTGTATACGCAGAGGCCAAACGGCATCAGCTTTATCCGGCTGCACATCCCGTGGACAATACTCAGTCGAGAGGCCGAGCTTCAGAAGATTAAAGTTGCTGTCAAAAAGGTACACACCTCTTATTCCAAGGGGAGGAGAAATATTTCTGGTGTAATTTTTTTTTTTTTCCCCCAACTGAGCAGAAATGTGAGCTGCGGAAAAGGGCAGGCATCGCAGGAATGTGGGACTCTTTGGCAGCAATAATGAACACGCCGTTCCAGCCGGACGTCCCCGATTTCGACGTCCGGCAAGACCCGCAGACGCAAGCCCGTTTTAAGACGCTCAAACATCCTTTCATCAGAGATAAGCTCCACCTGTAAGTGTCAACACGAATTGTAATGGAGTTTCATTCCGACATTGGTGATATAACCTGGATTTGTATTCAAAGAGGACAAACAAAAAAAGCACTCTGATCTTTTAGCAATTGAGTTTTCCATTAACCAAAGATAAATAGAACAAGCGCCAAAAAAACGGACAGGTTTGCCTGACTCGGAATGTTCTCCTTGCAGGTATGACATCACATCGACGGAAAATGTCTTTGATAATGCGACACGCAGCAGAATAGTAAGTGGAGAACTATGTATTTGAGCTGGATTGGTCCAAGTGTCCAATTCCAACAACATTTTTTCCATTTTGGGGTAATTAAAAAAAATATATATATATATATCCACATTAGGAAGAAACCTGAATTTAAGATATTCAATTCCATGTATTTTTATGTTTTTTGAGGAGGACTTCACGCTGCCATGACGCAATTATGCCACTTGAGAGCAAAAACAATCAAAACAGCATCACTTGAACCATTGAGCGTAAACACAGACGTTGCTTCGTAACCTACTTATACCGTGTTTGTACGTAGGTTGCAGAGATTATTTCCCGCACAACCTGCAGACACTCCTGCCAAACCACCGGTAAGGACCTCAAGTGGCGACTTTTTGAATTTCTTAAGTCATGAATGCTGTCACTCTCCTGCAGGCATCATGTCCTTAGTGGCTCGGGGCGTCTACATCTCTGCCTTCCCTTTGCATGACGTGAGGATCCTCCCATACTTTATCCTGAACGGAACTAAGTTGACATGAATGTTTTTGATTGCGATAAATGGAGATGCTTGTTTTGGAATACAGGGCCCGTTTTCCAGAAGAGGAGGTAAAGATCAGCGAAATGACAGACAGGTGAGCCCTTTTTCTCATGGCAATGAACATTGCGTTTATTACGTGGCGGCATTCTTGGTGGTCCACCAGGTTCTCCATGAAGAATGGGCAAACTATGGAGTCATGCACAAATACCAGCCTGTGGACCTGATCAGGTTGCTGTCCCTTTTTTTCTTTTGTATAAGCACACAAGGAAATCTTGATATGTTGCCTCTAATTGGACAGGAAGTACTTTGGGGAGCAGATTGGGTTGTACTTTGCCTGGCTGGGTGTTTACACGCAGCTCCTCATCCCTCCGTCCGTGCTGGGCATCATTGTTTTCCTCTACGGCATCTTCACCGTGGACACCAATGTGCCAAGGTAAGTCATTATGCAAAAATGGAACCCCAAGAATGTTATGAATATTTTTTTGAAATGGCTCTGCAGTCAGGAGACGTGCGACGACAACCTGAACATCACCATGTGTCCGCTGTGTGACGGAGTATGCGACTATTGGCGGCTGAGTTCGGTGTGCTCGCTGGCCAAAGCGTCCTACTTGTTTGACAACGGAACCACCGTTCTCTTTGCCATCTTCATGTCTCTATGGGGTAACTGTTTCTGTTTTTCCATATTTATTGGTCCAAATTGACCACAAATGTTTGTGTGTCATCTTCTAGCTGCTTGCTTCCTGGAGCACTGGAAACGGCGTCAGATGTGTCTAAAACACACCTGGGATCTGACCAGCTTGGAGGATGAGGAGGTAGATGAGGCACATGCCACCATTTTTTTTTTTTCTTTTATGTTGTCACATTTCTTTTTTATCAGCAGTTTGATCATTTAGCCTCTAAATCCTTCACCCATTCTGAATGTCTAATCCCGAGCCAGTCGAGTTGAGAGCGTTAAACCTCACGGGCTCGCAGGTCGACTGCGGTTTGATCACAGATACACACACCTGCTGAGACGCAGCCGTAAATATGCACGTGTACGAGAACGGCCTTAATGGGATTGCTCCCTTCTTCAATGGGGCAAATTTATTTCAAAGGATGAACATAAATACAAACTTGACTGTCATCAGTTTATGTGTCCTTTTTTTATATTTGCTGCCCAAAGGAGCGAGTCCAGGTGAGCAAGTCTCTAGACGTTTGAAAGCCAGGGTTATGTCGAGAAAAAAAAATCTGATATATATATTTAACATCTTGGGCTTTTTTACTGTGAAAGTTAGTCAAATTAATTTTGGATGCATCTGAGCAGAAAACATGTCATGCAATACATTGATATGTATTGTAGGAAGAGCTGAGGCCCGAATATGAAGAAGCGTTACAGGAGAAGAAAGCCAAAATGAAAGCCAAGTGGACAACGAAGGTGCGGTATGACATCATCATGACTACGAGAGCGATAAATGCTTGTAATCACATCGAGTGTGTCGTGTTGCAGCTGACTCAAAGTGGGGACGGAGTGGACGGAGAGAGGGACCAGATGCTTTCCCACCAGGTATCGCCGGGAGAGGGTTTTTGTTTAAGTGGGGGGGACAGGGCAGGGTTGTTGCACTTAGGTGATCTAAAGCTCGCCTATTAGGATCAGGATAACCTAATCTCATTTGTTCACCAGTGCTACTGCTGCACTAATATCCACAAGTGTTGTTATGCAAACAATTCCAATCGTCTTTGCTGAATAATTACATTTTAAACCACAGCTGCATGTTTATTTTAATTTTTTTTTTAATGTATGGAAACGCAGATGAGGCACCTACAATCCTCTCTACCTTCTGTGAATGGTTGAGTCCAAAGCTGCTTACCTGCCTGAGATTAGGCCAGATTACTGCTGGAGACAGAAAGGCGGGAGGGAGGCCATGTTTAGCTGGCAAACACACACCTGCCAGGTGGAAAACATAACACGCAAAATGCAGTGAGGGAAATCCTGTGGCGCTCTCTTGTTACCATAACTGAACTGTGTGTACTAAACAAATCAGCATGGTATAGTCTGCAAATGTGGTCGTCATTTTCTCTTTTTAGGCTATCAAATATTACAAACAATTATGTCAGATAACCCAAAAATTCTGTTGGAAAAATAACCAGCACAAAATATTTTTTTGGAGTAACATAACCTACGCTGTACACACACGCACAGTTTAATTGAATCGCTGACAAACACATTGCAAGCTAATGCTACGCTAGCTGTTGATATTTGCCAACTGAGACGTGGTGACCAATTTAGCTGGCAATTGTTATGTAAACTTTGGGAAATAGCAGAAAGTCCAGCTTTAAATTTATGTTAGATGTGCAGAGACCTTGCTTTCCCCGATTGGATCCTGATGATATAAACATTTTTATTTTTTCACAGCTAGAGCCAGAGTCCCTGGATATCGAGGATCACTTGGCAGGTTACCTCATCAACGTGTCCACACTGCTGCTGCTGGTACATCTGTATTAGTGTTTCCTGTAAAAATAAAATATCTTTTAGAACTCAAACAATCTTTTCATTTAAATAAGAATTTCCAGTAACCATCTTGTGTGTTTGTTTCTAGGTTTTTGTTACTTTCTCTGCCGTGTTCGGGGTGGCCGTGTATCGCATCTGCATGTTAAGCGTGTGGTCCATGAACCCCGACCCCGAGGCTAAAGCCAGCGTGAGGATGACGGTCACCACCACGGGCATCATTCTCAACATGTTAGTGGTGCTGGTGTTGGAGGAAGTCTACGGAGCCATTGCTGTGTGGCTGACTGAGCTGGGTATGAATCATGACCTGTCACCACTTGGCCACCAGAGGGCGGTATAATCTAGTCATGGAGGCACATTTAAAGCAGAGTTTCACAGCTATGTGACACTATTAATTTTTGTCATTTCTGCAAAAAATAAATACAATTCACATCGTGTGTTAGCATTAAGCTAGCAGGGCAAATTTCATTTTTTTTTTTAAATACACAGTGTCTTTTTGTCTCATCCAATCAGAGCTCCCAAAAACGCAGGAAGAGTTTGAGGAGAGGTTGATCTTCAAGTCTTTCTTTCTCAAATCCATGAACGCCTTTGCACCTATTTTCTATGTGGCCTTCTTCAAGGGCAGGTGAGCGTCTTTTCGCGTTACACTCCAACACACCTCCTCATTATTCCTGACCCTGTGTTGTTGTCATTCAGGTTTTCCGGTCGGCCTGGAGACTATGTTTACGTCTTTAGCGACTACCGCATGGAGGAGGTGCGGCCTCATGTCTCGTTTTACCTCTCGTGTGTGTGTTGTGACATTGTTTGAAACATGCTTTTTTTTTTTGTATCCACCCACCTCCCTAGTGTGCGCCTCCAGGCTGCCTCATCGAGCTTTGCATCCAACTCAGCATGATCATGCTGGGAAAACAACTTATTCAAAATAACGTGTTTGAGGTTCTCATTCCGTACGTACACCACCTCCAAAGCCTACAGTACATTTCTAACTAACATCAAAGTGACCGCCGCTTCTTTTGTGTTCTTTCTAGTAAGTTAAGGAAGATGTACAGAACCATACAGGAGCAAAAAGGCAAGCACAGAAGCGCCGAGGACGAGACGGATGAAGACGAAGAGAAGAGATCCAAACAGCAGTTCCATAAAGATTTCGCCCTGGAGCCCTTTGAGGGCGTGAGTCCGGAATACATGGAAATGAGTGAGTGCCTTTTCCTCATCTACATGAGCACTCTCCACCAGCAGACAATTCAAATCAGCCGTCGTTCTGTCCGCAGTCATCCAGTACGGCTTTGTGTCTCTGTTTGTGGCTTCCTTCCCGCTGGCGCCCGCCTTCGCTCTGCTCAACAACGTCATCGAGATCCGCCTTGACGCTGCCAAATTTGTGACCGAGATCCGGCGGCCGGATGCTGTTAGGTGTAAAGATATAGGTACACTCCATACACACACAACGGCAAGGCTGATACTCCACAAACCTTTTTCATCACTTTCTTTTCCTTTACTGTCACTCCATTTGTGTCTTTTACACACACACACACGTCCGCACACAAACTGCCTTTTTTCCTTTCTTTTCTTTCTCATGCCACCTCCAGGAATATGGTACAACATTCTCTGTGGGATCAGCAAATTTTCTGTCATTACCAATGTAAGTGTGTGTCTCGTGCATGAAATGAGTGCGTAACAAACGATTTTACTTTCACTCTAATGAGGACAAGTGATAAAAAATGCATGTGTGGTATCATTGGCTGATTTTAGTTTGTCTCCGCAGGCGTTCGTCATCTCCTTCACGTCGGAGTTTGTGCCTCGCATGGTGTACCAGTACATTTACAGCGGCAATGGCACCATGAACGGCTACACAGAGCACTCCCTCTCCTACTTCAACGTCACCAACTTCCCGCCGGGCACCGCGCCCAACACAACAGTATCTGTGTGCAGGTGGCAAGGATACCTTTAAAGCTTCACCTTACTAGTCTTCCCTTTTAATCCTTGAGCTCAGTGAACTAAAAAAAAAAAAAAAAGAGACATGCACTGGACACCATGCTAAATCTCACTTTGTGTTTTTTAGGTATAAGGACTACAGGGATCCACCATGGGCACCGGATGCTTACACCTTCTCGAAACAGTATTGGTCTGTTCTGGCTGCAAAACTGCTCTTTGTCATATTCTTCCAGGTGAATTTTTTTTTTTTTTTTTAGTTTACTCGTAACAGTCAAATGACAACAATGTTTGATCCCTTTCAGAACCTCGCCATGTTCCTTAGTATGCTGGTGGCCTGGTTGATCCCCGACGTGCCGCGGTCACTGCGGGAGCAGTTGAAGAAGGAGAACATGATGCTGATGGAGTTCCTGCTCAATCAAGACCAGGAGGCCCACGCTACGTCGCTCTCCACCAAAGGCTCCGTCTTCCCCGTCCCTGCCAACATTGACATTGTGGTGGAGGCACCGTCAGAGCACTACCAGGTCCAGACGGAGGTGGAAGAGGTCCAGGAGGAGGAGATGGTGAAGGTGGAGGTTGACGTAGCTGAAGAGGAGCCCAGTCGGACTCGTGATAGTGACTCAGATGCCAGCGATACTTTTGAGGATGTCCTTGGAACGGGAGATGAAGAGCGAGGACGTGAGGAACAAGGCGAGGAGAAAGCAGAAAGGTCAGAGGATGAAGAGGAGGAAGTAAAAGTAAATGACGGAGGTGAGCAAGATGAACAGAAGGGCGTACCTCAAGGGGAGATAAATGAAAACGCTGCATGTGAGGAAGACAGTTCCATTGTGGATTTGGACGCCCTCATGATTCAGTTGGGCCTCGCAGGTGAGAGAAAAAACTTTTAAAAATATGTTTCATTTTTTTTCCTCTTTTAAAAGGTTCGAGAGCTCGTGTTGTTAAGTGACTGGTGTCCTCTCGTAAATGTTGACATCTTTATGCAGATGGAGACGCCTCATCACTCAAAGATACAGAGATCCCACAGTCAAGCTTCAAAGAAGAACTTCCATCCAAAAGAGCTTCCTGCCAGTCACTGAGCAGCCCCATGGCGGAATTAGCACCCTCCCACACGGACGCGAGGCTCTTTGCGCCCATCGCTCCTCCGGGGGCCAAGACCCGCTGCTCCACCCTGCCTTCACGCCGCCAAGGGGCGGAGATGTGTTACAGCCTGCCGAGACCCAGCAGCCTCTCTCGATTCCATCAGCAGGCGTCCCTCGTGCCGCTGGTCTCCCTCCGACCTTCGCCGTCAGCCGAGCCCAAGAGCGAATCCCCGCGGCAACCCCCCAGCTCCGGCGAACTCTTCTCTCTCAAAGGCCCCCCTCCACCTCAGCAGCCTCGCTCAAGAGACAAAGCCCGGTGCTCCACCCTGCCCTCCAGACAAAGAACCCCCGAATCGGAAGAGCGCCCTACCAAACCGAGCCAATCCATCAGCTTCACAAAGCTGGGAGACCGAGTGGCCCCTTCCCCCAGTGAACTTAAACGCAACACGGCAGTATGAGAGAAAAAAGATGGGGTGGGGATGAGGGGGACAATCCAGATTATTATCTTGTCTGTGCCTGGAGCCTCACCTGCCCCCTTATTTCCTAAATAAGACCCTCCTTATCTTTTTCAATTGTTTATACAACAGAAAGACAATTCAGAGATAGCGATGCTCCGAAAGGCCCCTTGCCGCTCAACACTGGAACTCTTTTTACTCTTCTTGTTGTTTTTTTATCCCACAGATGCAGCTCAAATAGCTTCCCCCTCCTTCTCCACGACGCTCAGCTTTCCCAATACGTCTATAGAAGAGCATGGGAGCTATACAATCGGCAGTTACGCTCGTAGATGAAATGTTGATTTATAGAGGTTTTGATATACAAAAGAAGGCAAAAATGATAATAAAAGAACAACATATTTTTATGTGTTTTTTTTTTTCCTTTGTCATATCGGAGCCTCCCAACACTTGTGAATTTTGAAACTAACCTGGCTGTCTCTATATATGCGCAGTGACTCTCCTAATGGGAAAGTTCCTGTTTCTCCTCCAAAAGCTTTTGCATGACTCCGCCTCCTCTTCCACAGAATGGGGCCCTTTGTGGGGGGTTTGCCAGCATTCCACAGGGAATTCCTACAGGTGAGAGCACTGAAACACACCGTTGCTTGGATGACAATTTTAAATTCCCATCTTTTTTTTTTTTTTTTTTTTTTTTTTTTTACAAGTGCGTTTTCGCCAACTCGGGAGTGTGTGATCAGCGCTCCAGGCCAAGAGGGAGGGCACAAGTTTTCCACGCAGGTGAGCTCTCTCTCCCTCCCTCCCTCTCTCTCTTTTTCTCTCTCAAGCGCGCACACACACACACGACATACTAATGTTGGGAGTGATCGGGACATGGGTAAATATTGGTTTTGCATGAAGGTGTCTTCATAGAGACAGGCAAACTGGGTGTGTGTGTGCGTGCGCGTAAGCGGACTACATGACTTTGACACACTGCTTATACAGCTGCCCTGAAAAGCCGCAAGGTGAGTGTGGCCTTTTGTCTTAAATTTATTTCATGTGTTCTCGTCTAGCTGAATTTTACTGCGTTTTTTTTTTTTTCTTTTAAAAATACTTTTCACGCTGTTGAAACACACACAAGTCCACAACTTCTCCAATGTCCTTCCCTTCCCTCGGTTCAAACTCGCCTTGAAAAACATTGCCCGCAGCTATTCAAATGACGGCATGGCCTCATTGACAAACAGCCTCGACGGCTATCTCCTATAACGACAACATGACGCACGCAAATATTTGTCATTTTTTGTGAACACGTATGTTTTATCTTTGGGCAGAGTTCACGAGAGATAATCTTTGTAATCTTTCCATCTCTCAAGTCCTCTCAACCGCCTTTTGTTTATCGTTTTGCCCTGTGGTATGTTTGGACTCGCCTGCTTCCTTAAAACCAGTTAAAGTATTGTTATGCGGAATTATTTCGTAAAAAATCATTTTTGAAAATGGATTTGATCACTTTAAGGGAACAGGTAAGCAGATCGGAGGTCCCATAAAATACAATCAATACAGCACAATGTGATCTGGCTCACAGTTGACACGTCACGTAGAAATATAAAGACAAATGAGATATATGGGTGGTTCTCTGGAATTGTGTACACTCTGTCCCCCCCTCCCTACAGCATGTTGCACACAGTCACCGAGTGGCTGTGGTGGGAGCGATTGTGGCTGCCCGTGAACGTCTCGTGGGCGGATCTGGAGGACCGCGACGGCCGTGTCTACGCCAAAGCCTCGCAGCTGTACGACGTGCTGCCAATCGCACTCTGCATTCTCTTTGTCAGATTGCTTTTTGAGAGGTGAGCAATACTGGAGCAAGTGCAAATATTATTTCATAGGACATTGTATTAATAATAATAATAATTCATTAAATTTGTATAGCGCTTTTCAAAAACCCAAAGACGCTTATTAAAGACGTGAGGAAAATATGCTGAATGTTGAAAAGCATTTTTAACTCCACAATGTGAGATTGATTTCCGGGTTACAATTACATTTATTTATGTTTTTTTTTCTGCCCTTTCATGTTGATCTCGTGGTGTTCAGGTTGGTGGCCGCACCACTGGCCGATGTTTGCGGTGTCAAAGACAAACTACGTCGCACTGTGGAGCAAAATGCTGTTCTGGAAAACTACTTCTGTACAAAAGCACACGTTCCGTCACAGGTAAACGAATGCAAGACGGAAGATTCTTGTTTTTTTTGTTGTGGGTTATGTTCCGGGCCATAAGAGAAAGTCAACAATACCGTTTGTGTGAATGTGCGTATCAGGCGGATGTGAGGGCTCTGTGTAAAAAGACAAGTTGGACCGAGCGAAGAATTCAATTGTGGTTCAGGAGGAGACGGAACCACCGGCGTCCAGGTCTTCGAAAGAGATTCTGTGAGGCCAGGTGTGTGTGTGAGTTTTGATGCACTAAATGTTCCTCAAAGGCATTTTCTTTTACATGTCCTTATTGTTTTCATATTTCAACAGCTGGAGATGTGGATTCTATTTTTTTGCATTTGTTGGAGGCATTTTCGCCCTCCATGATGTAAGTGCTTCTTTATATCTGTTATTGTTTAGTCTCAGTGTTACCTTGTCACTGTTTTATGTTGTTGTGGATTTTTAGAAAGCCTGGTTTTACACTCTGAAGGAGGTTTGGGCAGGCTTCCCTAAACAGGTAAATGACAAAATTCAATATAATGAAGTTAAATGTAACGTGATGTCCTGTCATGTGTCCAGTCGTTGCTGCAATCACAGTACTGGTATTACTTCCTGGAAATGGGCTTCTACCTTTCGTTGCTCCTCAGCCTCACGTTCGATGTGAAGCGGAAGGCAAGTGTGAATATTGGGAAACACTGTCAAGCGGTAAGTTTTGAGATTCGCCGTCTTTGTCGCTGGTGCAGGACTTTAAAGAGCAGGTGATCCACCACATCGCCACGCTGATTCTGCTGGCATTCTCGTGGATCTCCAACTACATCCGCGTCGGCACCATCGTGATGGCGCTCCACGACTCGGCCGACGTCCTGCTCGAGGTCAGCTCGCTCGTCACGTGGACTCGAGTGTGCGATGATCTCTCCGTGCGAGATTGTGAGCAACAGAGCAACCAGTTTGAATTTGTTTGCTGACGATTTCTTTGAATGTGCAAAGCGCAATTTTTGTTTTTATTTTTCCAATTACTGGTTTTCGACCAATTGTTCACCACCACCACTAAATCAATTAATTGCAAAAAAATGGAACATCTGATTGTTGCACACAATAATTCAGTTGTGTTTTTTCTTGCAGGGTGCAAAGCTACTCAACTATGCCAAGTGGCATAAGACGGCCAACACCATGTTTGTGGTTTTCACCTTCATTTTCATGCTGACCAGACTTGTGATTTTTCCTTTCTGGTGAGTATGTGTCAATATTTTACTTTTACTTTGCCATCCACATGGATGGCAAAATTCTCTCCGAGTAGAACTGAGCCAGTAATTAGTCAAATTCAATTTTCAAATCATAATGGCTGCGATTCTGTAAAAAAATGGCATTATTTCGATTGATCGGACTCCTATCAGCTGTTTTAGCAGTCAAAAATCCAAAGGAATCTGTCCGCAGGGTGATCCATTGCACGTGGGTGTATCCGCTGGAGAGCTACCCAGCGTTCTTCGGCTACTATTTCTTCAATGTCATGCTAAGCGTGCTCCAGATGCTGCACCTCTACTGGGCCATCCTCATATCAAAAATGCTCTTCAAGTGTCTCTTCAACAAGGTGCGTTTATTACGGCTCAGTGTTACGTTTTGCATCACAGCCCTCACTTGCGTGTTGTGCTTTTTGCACGTGCAGTTGGAAGGGGACGACAGAAGCGATGAAGAGGAAGAAGAAAGCGAGGAGGAGAGAAACTACAAGAGGAGTCACATGAACGGAGCCCAGAACTATGCCAATGGTCACTGATGGGATAAGAACAGGGATTGGACAAAATCCCAGTAGACTGTATAGAAATGCATCCAGAAAGTATTCAATGCGATTCACATTTCCATATTTTTTTAGGTCACAGCCATATATCTAGCAGTACCTCGACTTACGAATGTCACAATACATCACTCACAAGGCCACGCCCCTTAAAGACACACATTCAACACAAACACTCCAGTGCATTTGAGAAATATACTGGCATGTCATTTCCCATTACGAGCTAAGATTGTAATCTCTTGTGAAAGTATGCCCTCTAGCGGCCACGAAGAAAAACAAGTGTGTGTGTGTAGAGTCGATTGTACTTTGGATTACAACGACTGTGAAGGATAAGCCATGACCTGATATGAAGTTACATATTAGCGAAGCTTAAATAAAACACACTTCAATTCACAAAACAATTAATTCAGCATCACAAGCGCAGATCAGAGAGGACATCCCATGGTCCAAACTACAATCAAAAGAAGGAAAAACTGCTGGGGAAAAAGGTAAAGGAGCTAATGAAATAAACCAAATGTTATTGTATATAGTTCAGTATATATATGATATATAGCATGTAGAAGTGTGTATTTTACAGTAATATGACGGACTATACTCATTAGCACACATTTTTTATTTTGATTGATTATTTGTAAAATTTATAAGAGCGTCTGCGGTAAGCTTCCTGACGTCACACACGCCACAAACGACACCCAACTGACGTCATTTTTTACGTCAAAGGATGACACGCTTTTTTATACGCATGCGTAAAGTACATCGCTGGGCTTTCCTCCGAAGTGTTTCTGATATTTGCTGCCCTCTAGCGGCGTTTGTTGTCAACCCGGGCTGGTTAGACGTTACCATAGAAACCGCCCCGCGAGCCTTTTGAGTTTGGATCCCAAGCAAACGACAACATGGCAAACAAAATGACCTCCATGCCCGATTTTAAAACCTACCGCACGAGCGTGAAAATTGGAAACTGGAGGGAGGAACAGCACTTGGAAGAGGTTTGTGCTCAAATCGATATTTAGGTTTGTTGTTGGTTTAGCTACTGTTTAGAACTCCAAGAGTATTTCACCGACGCGACGGAGAAACCCAACGAATACGTTTCGTTAATTGTGTTCATTACCTATTTCTGTCCATCAATCTAAAGATATAAGTATTTTTCTACCTCTATCACCTATGTCTAGCCATTTTTTATCCATCCATCCATATTTCTATATCATACAACAGGTGTTTACATATTAATGTGTCTTTCTACTACAGCATGTGAAGAACAAGTACTTGCTTAAAAAAGAAAAGGGGGAGCTGATCGCCCAGAGAGTGGACTCCCTCAGGAACAACATCCTCAGTCCGGTACTATCAAATGACAAAATGAGTGATGATGACGATGATGATGGATGTCAATGTGTGTACAGGTGAAACTGAGCGTGACAACGGATGGTGCACTGCACTTTGGAGATGTTGTCATGTTGTTGAACATCGGTGAACTGGGCCAGTGTTTAACACTGGGCATCAACGCGCACATTAACCACATGACCAAGATTCCTTCTCCTGCTATTAAAGGCCCGTGTGGAGTCAGTGCAGGTAGAAGCGTTCAGCCCTGTGTGCGCACGGCGTTCATTATTACCAGGTACGTGCACACACACACACACACATTGCGTCAGCGGAATCTTGTAATGTTGCTTTTGTTGATGGCAGTGTGGATGGCACTCCTGAAGGAGCAATGCTGCATTATGAGCAAAGTTTTGCCTTGAAAACAACAAGTGACTTCACCGGCAGCGTAAGTGACTCTCTACTCCCCCCAAAAAAACCAATCCACAAACGAAAAATATTTATATTTCATATTTCTACGGCAATACATGAGAACAGTTATCAATTTCTTAATTATTTGTGTTATTAAAGATTCATCTATTTCTAAACAATAATATATAGCTGTATTAAAATAGCTCAATTATTCATAAGCTTTTGAAAAAATATACATACCAGTATAGTATATATATATATCACAACTTGCATTTTGCTGTTTTTAAATGGCCACTTTTTCCGATTTCCTTTTCAGATGTACCTAACGAGTGACGTGAAGACGTTCCGGAAGTCCGCTGTGAGGTCTCGTCTCCAGGAGGTCAACTTGGACAATAGTGAATGCTTCCAATCCTGGTGGAAGTTGGTGCACTTTGACCCTCAGGAAAGGCTCGAGCACGAGGGTCTGCCTGTACCCGTGAGTTTCTTGAACTCGCTGGTTAAATATTTCACCCGCTTGCAATTTCAGCATTTCCTTCCATGCATCATCTTAACGAGGTTGCACTTTGTTTTCTTTCGCAGGCCAACCTCAACGTGGTCGTCCTCCACTCCAAGACCAACCAGGCTCTGGCTATCACGGAACATCTTGTCCCAGGGTATTGTAATGACCTGGCCCTGATCTCCCACCTCTAAAAATTTAACGCGGCCCTTGTCGTGTGCGGAATTCGAAGCCTTTTTTATTCTTTAGGGCCACCGTACTTTTTTCAATCAACATTGGCGTGCAATTATTTTTAGTGTCCATCCAATCTTTGATTCCTTCTTCTCCCCCCGGCAGCACCACATACGGCACTGAATATGAGGTGACCGCCCATACTTTCTTGGACAGTCACAAAGCTGAAAAATCCAATAACCACTGGATCCTGTGCACCGGTGACCCGGCCGGGGACGGCCTCCTGCTTCTCAATCGCCTGAAATCCGAGGGCAACTGCATAACGTTACCGCGGGAAAACCCAGACGATCCAACGGAGTTTCTCAGGTGTAGTGTGTGTAATTATAGGGAAGATAGGTTTGGTTCTTAAAAAAAAAAAAAAAAGAACGTTTTCTATATTTGGATGCCCCCACACACAAACTCTGTCCACCCCAACATACACATATTTGTCCATCAGAAATGTATATGTTCCCATAAGAATTTGAGAAGTTTTCTCAAACACGAGGGGTGGTCATCTATTGTGATTCCTAAAAATAACAATAATAGAAAATGTGATATGGAAGCCCATGGTGAAGTATTTTTCCCCACACTCTGGGAAAAAAAAACATTATTACAGCTTTCGGGCCTATAATGGCTTGTTGCTGGCATGTTAGAGGAACTTAAGTTCCCTTGACTCCTGCTTGGGAAAAAAACATCTTGTCATGCCTTTAGGTTACTTGAACACTATATTGTCCATATGTGTGTATATAAGTGTGTCATAAATTGAAGTGTGCCCAACATTTTTTACTGGCAATTTCGCCTGTTTATTTTTTCCTGGGGGAAAAACTTTATTATTCCATTAGCGTAGTCGTATCGTGTACGGGTGAGGCCAGTTTCCAATTATAATTGGAGATGGACAAGTGTGACGAGGAGAAGAAGCAGTAGCTTTTCAAGTCTCGACAACTGGTGAGTCAACATATATTACGTGTGTGTGTGCGTGTGTCTGTGTTAGCATGAAAGTCACAGGCCAGCCTGAAATATCAAAAATCGAATTTAGTTTTCTTTTTCCCAAATAGTATAAATAGGTCAAAGAGTCTATGTAGGTTGTCACTTTATGTAGTTCAGTGAAGTTGATGTGCATTCATTTATGGCCAGCAGCCTCGCCACATCAAATATAAATAATTGTCAAAGATCTCCAAAAGATAATCCTGAGCGATTGTTGGGATTACACGCCTTGCTTGGAAATCGATCTGTGCCATAAATCGTGGATGTTTTTGGCAGCTCAATACTGACCAGTGCAAATTTATGTGAGTAGTCAACAGTTAGGTTGGGTCCAGGAACACACATTGATTGTGATGTGGAACAGAACTATACAAAATCATAAAGCTTGCTATATTTATTTTCCCAAACTCTATCTCTTGGCAGGTGGTTAAGTTTGGATGGGGTATTTTTTTTTTTTAAAGCTGGATGGGTCATATTAATATCCTGTGGTGTCCACCAGGGGTCAGTGTTGGAAACAGCCACCTCTTTCAATCGTTTATTATTGTTTTTTATTTAATTGCCATTAAATCATTGACTGTGTATTCACGTTCAGTACATTTACAGGTATTGCGTAAATGTTATTTCTGAAGCATGCGTAGCTGCTCGTTGGATTAATCATTAACAACCATTCCGTGTTAGGTGAATGATGCTGCCTTCATAAAACCAGGAAAAAAATAAAAACCGACCTCTGTCGAGCGAATGTCAGGTGGCCATTGTCGCATGCTTCTGACGTCGACACTGCCGTGGTGAGTAACCGGCAGGCGTGGGTTCGGAGTGTTTTAGAAATTTTCCACTCGCCGTGACGGCATGCGAACGCAGCACATGAGGGCAGCTGGCCGAGGACGAACAATAGAGAGGAGGGAGTCGGGCTTTCAGGGTGGATAACCAAGTGAAGGGGGGTGCAGATGTAGAAGGAGAGGAGAGGAGAGGAGAGGAGAGAAGAGGCAGCAGCAGCAGCAGCAATAGAAGCAACAAACCTTTGTACCTCTCTCGCATAGCGGTGAGTTCGAACGTGGAGGCCCGTTAGATATGTTTTAATTAGAATATCTCGCCCGATGTCTATTTGGGGGCAGGATGTAATGTATAGGCCACGAACGATGTATTTTAAAAGCATGTGCACGTGCATTTTCTACGGGAAAAACCTTGCGACCATTAAAAATCTGACAATATTAAATGGATTGCCCCAATTCTATATCTTACCCCAGGCCAAGAGAAAAAGCTTAACATCGCTTGATGTCAGAAAACTACCAGTAATGGTCACAAAAATGTATGTTTCCGGACGATTACTTAAATCTCCGCAAATAATTCCGCGTTTTTTTCTCTTTGTCGCCATTAATTTTCGTGATAACAGTTTTTTCAGACGATAGGTCGATAAAGTCCAATATATCGACATTAAGCGATGTAAAGCTGTTTCACTCCGACATTAACCGTCCGTTTCCTGACAATTTAAAACTCGACTGACCGATGGTGGGCACCGACATTTATACTTCCGTGTAATTTTCCTCCACATCAACTTTGTGTTCAATGTTGGCTCCTGTTTGTTTGCAGTGTCATGCGAGCATGGCAGTGCATGTGGGTGGACTTGTGGCTGTGATTGCCTTTTATGCCGTTATTCTGCTAACTGGCATCTTGGCCTCACGCAAATCCAAGAAAGTGGAGAAGAAATGCACGGGCATAAAGAGCGAAGTCGCCATCGTTGGGGGTCGCAACATCAACGTCGTGATTGGAGTTTTTACCATGACAGGTAAGATTTTTTTTTTTTTTTTTGGTCACTTAGATGCTATATATATTTTTTTTTTCTCCTTTCAGCGACATGGGTCGGAGGAGGTTACATTATGGGAACCGCCGAGGCTGTTTACTCCCCGGCTCAAGGTCTCGTCTGGGCTTTTGGCCCTCTTGCATATGTTTTGAATTTTCTTTTAGGTGAGTATCTAAAGTGGGACTCAACTGATTCAGA
The DNA here is from genome assembly GCF_901709675.1 of Syngnathus acus. NCBI lineage: Eukaryota > Metazoa > Chordata > Actinopteri > Syngnathiformes > Syngnathidae > Syngnathus > Syngnathus acus. Next base: position 3,168,206 of record NC_051092.1, on the reverse strand, counting down.
AAAGTTTGTTTATAATGAATGATTATTGTTGGCTTATTAAGTCCAATAAATTCAGCTTATATTGCATTGTTTTTAATCGAACAGAAGACAAAAAAAATCTTGCATTTGATCACGTATAACCAGAAAGCACTGTGTCCTTTTATGATCCTTTACGCCAGTGGCTGTGTGGTGGATCACGGGGCTCAGCTTTTAGGGTCATGTGACATGTTAATACCTGATGAAGGATTCAAAAAGTGTTTTTTGGATGTCATCGGCAGCTCTTCCAAAATAGACTTGCCCCCCCCACACTTTCCCCCCTTAAGTCATTTGACCATCCTAATGAAAAGCTCGGAGTTGCTCAATGGAAACCAAATCCCCAAGAATAAAACTCTCCTGCTACTTTAAGGTCAAAAAGCAGCTCATGTGAGGGACGTCCGGAGAGCCCCGAATTCTCGACAGCAGTACCTGGGCTTTTTGTCAGCCACTCTGATTCGACACTTGGGAGGATCTTTCATTTTTTTATTATTATTTATTTTAATAACGTTTCCACCTTGACGTCAGCATTATGCTCATTTGCTCGTCAAAATGACGATTAAGAATAAGATGAAATGCGTTTGACAACCAACAAAGAGTTTTTGTGCTCTTTCTATAACCTAAAATACCACACGATAACAACAAAGCTAATCGGATTTAAATATTATGAAAGTAGCTGTTGGGCCGAGACGTTGAAGGTCACGTAGGCGTATTTATCTCAGCAGATAAACTTGGCCTTCTCCTCCCTCAAACGCACGTGCCTTATAAAAGAGGAATCATTAGCGGTGAAATAATAAAAAAAATAATTCATTCTTTAGGATGAATGCATGTGGATCGTTTCTATGACGAAGCCCCGCCCCCTTCCCTCTGTACTGATTTTAATTGGCCTTCCTTTGTAACTTGAACCCTGTTCAAAGATTGATGAACATTTAGTCAATATTTTGCCAAGTTTGACTATGAAATAACTCCAGGCTGTTTATTTTAAAAAAAAAAAAAATTTGTCTTCACTTTGCTATGCTTTCTGTCTTTTCAAGGAGGATTGTTTTTTGCCAAACAAATGAGGTCCAAACGCTACGTGACTATGTTGGACCCATTTCAGAACCGCTACGGCCAATTGTTCACGACGGCAATTTTGATTCCTGCTTTGATCAGTGATATTTTGTGGGTGGCCTGCATCCTTGCCGCTCTGGGTTCGTCATTTATTTTTAATTTTTTATTTTCCATATTCAAATATGACGGTTCAGTGTTGCTGATCTGGTGGTTTCTTCGTGTGTGTGTGTGTGTGTGTGTAATTTCCAGGGGCAACCATGAGCATCATCCTGGATCTCTCATCGACAATCTCCATTCTTATCTCTGCGGCCGTCTCCATCATTTATACATTTTTAGGAGGCCTCTACGCGGTTGCATACACTGATATCATCCAATTGTCGTTCATATTTGTCAGCCTGGTGAGCCATCGAGGTTGGGCGCAAAGGTCGTGCGATTGAAGGCGTTCACTGAAGATTGACTGACTAACAAATGTTTGTTTTTGTGTTTTAGTGGCTCTGTATACCGTTCATGATCCTCAGTCCTGTGGTGACTGACTTGGTACAAACGGCCCAACTCAACCATTCAAGCGTCCACTCGTGGATCGGAGAGGTGAAGTTTGAGGATGCAGGGAAATGGACAGATGACTTTCTCATTTTGGTCAGATATTTTGCTTATTTGATTTTTGTGATTGTTTCTTTTGTAGGATGTCGCTGCGTGCTAACATCTGTGTAGGTCTCCACAATTTCCAGGAGCACTAAAAAAGTCCACCAGAAACATCGAGCGTAACTTCTCTGCCAGTTTTTCTTGCTCTTGCCCCCCCTACAGCTAACTTTGTGAATTGCGTCTCTGCACTCAAGCCTCTCAGCGAAAATGAGTAACCTGAGCTCCGAAACAGGCGTACATATATTTAGCCGGCGCAGCCGTGTAAATATAATTTGTCGGTACATGTTATATATTTAGTAACTGTAACCGTCACTGATGCGCTTGACAAACGTTATTATGTTACAGGCTTTAGGTGGACTGGCCTACCAGTCTTTGCACCAGAGGATCTTGGCAGCGGCTTCCTCATCCAAGGCTCAGGTTACTTGTTTTGCGGCCGCTGGCGCTGCTTTCTTGATGGGAATCCCGTCGGTGATCATCGGAGCTGCGGCAGCATCCGCAGGTACGGCAAACGCGCATCTCGTGTAACACGGAGGCAGCGGTAACCGGACACCCCGTGTTAACGGGCAATCCTCATCAGTGTTCCCGCGTACAAAGACTCAAGATGGGACAGGGGATCGCTACATTATTGCAGAAAAGGAACGAGCTATCACACAAAACAAAATCCGATTTCAATATTGACAATATTTTATTTATTTATTTAATCTGGTGTTGCACAGTGTGCACAGGGAGCTTGTGTGTTTGCACAGACACTTGAAAAATAAGAGGGAGCACTGATCCGCAGGTTCTCTTATCAGCCAAATTAGTGCCAAAGTGACGAGCTAAGCACCATGGGAGTTTTCACCTCAGAATTCAAGTTTAACTTGAAAGAAATATCATTAAGAGACAGTTTGTCTTCTCACTTTAATGTGATCATTAACACAGCCTCGTAGATAATTGACCATCATTTCTTTTCCCTCTCTGTAAGACTGGAACCAGACAGAGTACGGCCTACCGCCACCTTATGATCGTGGGGAGGCAGGGAATGTCCTGCCATTGGCTCTGTGCTACATCACACCCGACTGGGTGGCCGTGTTAGGCATTGGCGCCTTAGCAGCGGCGGTGATGTCCTCCATGGACTCAACATTGCTGTCGTCGGCGTCCATGTTCACCCAAAACATATACAAGACGTCTTTGAGAAAGCAGGTGTGTGTGTGTGTGAGTGTGTGGGTGTTAGTTCTGGGTCATTTTTTTTTTGTCTTCTGTAGGCATCGGATAGGGAGCTAAAGTGGGTGATCCAGATAAGTGTGCTCCTGGTGGGCCTTGCTGGAACGGGTCTGGCCTTCAACAAGAGCAGCATCCTTGCGCTCTGGCTGCTGGCTACCGACCTGCTCTACTGCATCGTGACCCCTCAGTTGTTTTGTGTGGTGCACCTCCGAGTGGCCAACTGCTACGGCGCCATCAGCGGCTACGTGATAGCTCTGCTGCTGCGCGGGCTGAGCGGCGAGCCCGCGCTCGGCATCCCGCCTGTGCTGCTCTTCCCGGGTTGGAGGGAACGGGATGACGTCATCACGCAGTACTTTCCCTTCCGGACTCTGATTGCGTTCATTTCCCTGGCGGCTGTCGTTCTCGTATCCTGGCTGGTCGAGCTGGCCTTCGCTCGCCAGCTCATTCCTCAGTCCTGGGATGTGTTGGATGCGTTCAACAAGCAAAGGGTAGTAAAAGAAGAGTATGAAAGACCACTACAAACGTTGAATGAAGAAAAGAATTATGTTTTTAACACGGCGTTATAGGCGCACACTATATGCCAAAGCCTAATTTATGCATATTAGTGCACACATTCGTACATATTTTCTACGCTGTAGTTTCTTCTACAAACTATTGAATATTGCCGTCTCCGCGAGCCCACAGTTTTGATCTGCGTATGCGTACTGAAACAAAAGAGGCTCTTCAAGACGCACATTTTCAAGTAACTGTTTAAATGTCAGCATTCCGACGTGAATGTCGGAAGCCGTATTTTATCCAAAGGCTTTTTTCCTTCACACCCATTCCTACAAACTATCCAGTTGAGGGCATTGTATTCCTAATCTCTGACCTAGTTAAATGCTATTGGACCTTTTTGCACTCAGAACTACCATTGTTCTCCCCAGACCGTTATTTCCTACTGGCCTTTTCTACGTTTTCAGTGTTTAAATGCTAGGCTATTCATTCATAATTGTACTGTCGCAGAATAAAATCGTCACACAATGTTGGATACATTGCTCTTGCGTTCTGTTGAGATATTATTGAAACTGTAATGACAAGGTTGGAGCAGCAGAGGGCGATACAAGAACATTGCAAGTATTTGAATAGTTAAGGTCACTTCCATTGTTTTTGTTCTGTATGCTGAAGACATTTGGGTTCGTCTTCAGATGTCCTGTTTGTAAATGCTTTGGGTGGCTGCCTTGTGTATGAAATGTGTTCTATCAAGAAATGCCATGCCTTTTGGAAATTTTACTTGATAAAATATATAATAATTACTTATGTGACTTGAGTATTTATTTTGCACAAATAACTAGCGTGCATGTCAAATTGACTTAAAAAATGGATTCCTATAGAAAACAACGTCAAATTGACTTTAAAAAAAAAAAGATTCCTATGGAAAACTTGCTTCTATTTGCACATGTTTCTACTTACAAACCCGATCGTGGGACCAGTTAAGTTCGTAAGTAGAGGTACCACTGTAGTCACACATTGTTGGATGCATTGCTCTTGCATTCTTCTGTTGCGAGACATTTAATGAAACTGTAATGAGTGACTAGGTTAGAGCAGCAGAGGGCAATACAAGAATATTCCAAGGGTCGTATACGTGCACAATTGTTCATTATATATATATATATATAGTGTATATATATATATATATAGCCTCGGGTACATAACCATTTATGTTTACCTGGCCTTTAAGCGAGATTTTATTTTATTGACAAGTAGCACGCTTATATATTTTAGAGAAACGGATTATTCAAAAAGGAGCTCGTCGCAAATTGCTAGTTTAGAAACGTGTTATGCATACCTTATTTTTTTTTGTTTCAATTCAAGCCAAGATGAATTTATAGCTGCATGTGTGAAATCTAAATTGTATGGGTAAAAAGTAACGTTTTAATTCCCTTAATTTAGTTGTCACTTATATATATCAAAAGAAATGCAATTACTGAAATAATAATATTCTAATTGACTGGCCGGCACCTGTATAGGGTGTGTATGTATATTGTGTTCTATGTCTTGTCACCGTGGGATAGTGGGAACGTAATTTCGATCTCTTTGTGCGTCTTGGCATGTGAAGAAATTGACAATAAAGCAGACTTTGACTTTGACTTTGACTTTGAACGGCTGGGGACGAGACGCGACACACGGCATCAGACGACTCTGCATGGACGAGCAGGTTTTCATGGGTGTGTCATGTTAGATAAGCACCCCGCCCTCCTTTTTTAAATAAGCTAGAAAGTTGATTAAAAAGTACCTAGTTGAAATGCAATATATGTTGTTATTGTCATTCGAGCATGGCAGTGCATGTGGGTGGACTTGTGGCTGTGATTGCCTTTTATGCCGTTATTCTGCTAACTGGCATCTTGGCCTCACGCAAATCCAAGAAAGTGGAGAAGAAATGCACGGGCAAAAAGAGCGAAGTCGCCATCGTTGGGGGTCGCAACATCAACGTCGTGATTGGAGTTTTTACCATGACAGGTAAGATTTTTTTTTTTTGGTCACTTAGATGCTATATATATATTTTTTTTTTCACCTTTCAGCGACATGGGTCGGAGGAGGTTACATTATGGGAACCGCCGAGGCTGTTTACTCCCCGACTCAAGGTCTCGTCTGGGCTTTTGGCCCTCTTGCATATGTTGTGAATTTTCTTTTAGGTGAGTATCTAAAGTGGGACTCAACTGATTCGGAAAAGTTTGTTTATAATGAATGATTATTGTTAGTTTATTAAGTCCAATAAATTCAGCTTATATTGCATTGTTTTTAATCGAACAGAAGACAAAAAAATCTTGCATTGGATCACGTATAACCAGAAAGCACCGTGTCCTTTCATGATCCTTTACGGCAGTGGCTGTGGATCACGGGGCTCAGCTTTTAGGGTCATGTGACGTGTTCATACCTGATGAAGGATTCAAAAAGTGTTTTTGGGATGTCACCGGAAGCTCTTCCAAAATAGACTTATTATATATTATGAAAGTAGCCGTTGAAGGTGACGTAGGCGTATTTATCTTAGCAGACAAAATGGCTGTTCTGTTGTAACTTGGCCTTCTCCTCCCTCAAACGCACATGGCTTACAAAAGCGTAATCATTAACAGAGAAATTAAAAAAAAAAAAAACATTCTTTTGTTGTTTTTTTCTATTATGAAGCCCTGCCCCCTTCCCTCGAGCTGAATTTACTGATTTTAATTGGCCTTCCTTTGTAACTTGAACTGGTTAATGAACATCCATCCATCCATCCATTTTCTGTACCGCTTTATCCCCACGGGGGTTGCGGGCTTGCCGGAGCCTATCCCAGCTGTCATCGGGCAGTAGGCGGGGGACACCCTGAACTGGTTGCCAGCCAATCGCAGGGCACACAGAGACGAACAAACATCCGCACACGCACTCACACCTAGGGGCAATTTGGAGCGCTCAATCGGCCTACCAAGCATGTTTTTGGGGATGTGGGAGGAAACCGGAGTTCCCGGAGAAAACCCACGCAGACACGGGGAGAACATGCAAACTCCACACAGGGAGGGCCGGAGGTGGAATCGAACCTGCACCCTCCTTACTGTGAGGCGGACGTGCTAGCCAGTGCCCCACCGAACCGCCGGTTACTGAACATTCAGTCAATATTTTTCCAAGTTTGACTATTAAATAACTCCAGGCTCTTTAAGAGGAAATTAGTTTTCACTTAACTACGTTTTCTGTCTGTTCAAGGAGGGGTGTTATTTGCCAAACAAATGAGGTCCAAACGCTACGTGACTATGTTGGACCCATTTCAGAACCGCTACGGCCCAATTGTTCACGACGGCAATTTTGATTCCTGCTTTGATCAGTGATATTTTGTGGGTGGCCTGCATCCTTGCCGCTCTGGGTTTGTCATTTATTTTTAATGTTCTTTCTTTTCCATGTTCAAATATGACGGTTCAGTGTTGCTGATTTGGTGGTTTCTTCGTGTGTGTGTAATTTCCAGGGGCAACAATGAGCATCATCCTGGATCTCTCATCGACAATCTCCATTCTTATCTCTGCGGCCGTCTCCATCATTTATACATTTTTAGGAGGCCTCTACGCGGTTGCATACACTGATATCATCCAATTGTCGTTCATATTTGTCAGCCTGGTGAGCCATCGAGGTTGGGTGCAAAGGTCGTGCGATTGAAGGCGTTCACTGAAGATTGACTGACTAACAAATGTTTGTTTTTTGTGTTTTAGTGGCTCTGTATACCGTTCATGATCCTCAGTCCTGTGGTGACTGACTTGGTACAAACGGCCCAACTCAACCATTCAAGCGTCCACTCGTGGATCGGAGAGGTGAAGTTTGAGGATGCAGGGAAATGGACAGATGACTTTCTCATTTTGGTCAGATATTTTGCTTATTTGATTTTTGTGATTGTTTCTTTTGTAGGATGTCGCTGCGTGCTAACATCTGTGTAGGTCCTCCACAATTTCCAGGAGCACTAAAAAAGTCCACCAGAAACATCGAGCGTAACTTCTCTGCCAGTTTTTCTTGCTCTTGCCCCCCCTACAGCTAACTTTGTGAATTGCGTCTCTGCACTCAAGCCTCTCAGCGAAAATGAGTAACCTGAGCTCCGAAACAGGCGTACATATATTTAGCCGGCGCAGCCGTGTAAATATAATTTGTCGGTACATGTTATATATTTAGTAACTGTAACCGTCACTGATGCGCTTGACAAACGTTATTATGTTACAGGCTTTAGGTGGACTGGCCTACCAGTCTTTGCACCAGAGGATCTTGGCAGCGGCTTCCTCATCCAAGGCTCAGGTTACTTGTTTTTGCGGCCGCTGGCGCTGCTTTCTTGATGGGAATCCCGTCGGTGATCATCGGAGCTGCGGCAGCATCCGCAGGTACGGCAAACGCGCATCTCGTGTAACACGGAGGCAGCGGTAACCGGACACCCCGTGTTAACGGGCAATCCTCATCAGTGTTCCCGCGTACAAAGACTCAAGATGGGACAGGGGATCGCTACATTATTGCAGAAAAGGAACGAGCTATCACACAAAACAAAATCCGATTTCAATATTGACAATATTTTATTTATTTATTTAATCTGGTGTTGCACAGTGTGCACAGGGAGCTTGTGTGTTTGCACAGACACTTGAAAAATAAGAGGGAGCACTGATCCGCAGGTTCTCTTATCAGCCAAATTAGTGCCAAAGTGACGAGCTAAGCACCATGGGAGTTTTCACCTCAGAATTCAAGTTTAACTTGAAAGAAATATCATTAAGAGACAGTTTGTCTTCTCACTTTAATGTGATCATTAACACAGCCTCGTAGATAATTGACCATCATTTCTTTTCCCTCTCTGTAAGACTGGAACCAGACAGAATACGGCCTACCGCCACCTTATGATCGCGGGGAGGCAGGGAATGTCCTGCCATTGGCTCTGTCCTACATCACACCCAACTGGGTGTCCGTGTTGGGCATCGGCGCCGTAGCAGCGGCGGTGATGTCCTCCATGGACTCATCATTGCTGTCGTCAGCGTCCATGTTCACCCAAAACATATACAAGACGGCTTTGAGAAAGCAGGTGCGTGCGTGTGAGTGTGTGGGTGTTAGTTCTTGGTAATTTTATGTTTTTGTCTTCTGTAGGCATCGGATAGGGAGTTAAAGTGGGTGATCCGGATAAGTGTGCTCCTGGTGGGCCTTGCTGGAACAGGTCTGGCCTTCAACAAGAGCAGCATCCTTGCGCTCTGGCTGCTGGCTACCGACCTGCTCTACTGTGTCGTGACCCCTCAGTTGTTTTGTGTGGTGCACCTCCGAGTGGCCAACTGCTACGGCGCCATCAGCGGCTACGTGATAGCTCTGCTGCTGCGCGGGCTGAGCGGCGAGCCCGCGCTCGGCATCCCTACTGTGCTGCTCTTCCCGGGTTGGAGGGAGCGGGATGGCGTCATCACGCAGTACTTTCCCTTCCGGACTCTGATTGCGTTCATTTCCCTGGCGGCTGTCGTTCTCGTATCCTGGCTGGTCGAGCTGGCCTTCGCTCGCCAGCTCATTCCTCAGTCCTGGGATGTGTTGGATGCGTTCAACAAGCAAAGGGTAGTAAAAGAAGAGTATGAAAGACCACCACAAACGTTGAATGAAGAAAATAATTATGTTTTTAACACGGCGTTATAGGCGCACACTATATGCCAAAGCCTAATTCATGCATATTAGTGCACACATTCGCCCACAGCTTTGATCTGCGTATGCGTAGTGAAACAAAAGAGGCTCTTCAAGACGCACATTTTCAAGTAACCGTTTAAATGTTAGCATTCCGACGTGAATGTCGGAAGCCGTATTTTTTCCAAAGGCTTTTTTCCTTAACACCCATTCCTACAAACTATCCAGTTGAGGGCATTGTATTCCTAATCTCTGATCTAGTTAAATGCTATTGGACCTTTTTGCACTCAGAACTGCCATTGTTCTCCCCAGACCGTTATTTCCTACTGGCCTTTTCTACGTTTTCAGTGTTTAAATGCTAGGCTATTCATTCATAATTGTACTGTCGCAGAATAAAATCGTCACACATTGTTGGATGCATTGCCCTTGCGTTCTGTTGAGATATTATTGAAACTGTAATGACAAGGTTGGAGCAGCAGAGGGCGATACAAGAACATTGCAAGTATTTGAAAAGTTAAGGTGACTTCCATTGTTTTCGTTCTGTATGCTGAAGACATTTGGGTTCGTCTTCAGATGTCCTGTTTGTAAATGCTTTGGGTGGTTGCCTTGTGTATGAAATGTGTTATATATATATATATATATTGATCCTTTACGCCAGTGGCTGTGTGGTGGATCACGAGGCTCAGATTTTAGGGTCATGTGACGTGTTCATACCTGATGAAGGATTCAAAAAGTGTTTTTGGGATGTCACCGGAAGCTCTTCCAAAATAGACTTGTTATATATTATGAAAGTAGCCGTTGGGCCGAGACGTTGAAGGTCACGTAGGCGTATTTATCTTAGCAGACAAAATGGCTGTTCTGTTGTAACTTGGCCTTCTCCTCCCTCAAACGCACATGGCTTATAAAAGCGTAATCATTAACAGAAATAATAAAAATAAAAAAAACATTCTTTTGTTGTTTTTTTCTGTTATGAAGCCCTGCCCCCTTCCTTGAAGCTGAATTTACTGATTTTAATTGGCCTTCCGTTGTAACTTGAACTCTGTTAAAAGGTTAATGAACATTCAGTCAATATTTTTCCAAGTTTGACTATGAAATAACTCCAGGCTCTTTAAGAGCAAATTCGTTTTCACTTTGCTATGTTTTCTGTCTTTTCAAGGAGGATTGTTTTTTGCCAAACAAATGAGGTCCAAACGCTACGTGACTATGTTGGACCCATTTCAGAACCGCTACGGCCAATTGTTCACGACGGCAATTTTGATTCCTGCTTTGATCAGTGATATTTTGTGGACGGCCTGCATCCTTGCCGCTCTGGGTTTGTCATTTATTTGTAATGTTTTTTATTTTCCATATTCAAATATGACGGTTTGACGGTGGTTTCTTCGTGTGTGCGTGTGTAATTTCCAGGGGCAACAATGAGCATCATCCTGGACCTCTCATCGACAATCTCCATTCTTATCTCTGCGGCCGTCTCCATCATTTATACATTTTTAGGAGGCCTCTACGCGGTTGCATACACTGATATCATCCAATTGTCGTTCATATTTGTCAGCCTGGTGAGCCATCGAGGTTGGGCGCAAAGGTCGTGCGATTGAAGGCGTTCACTGAAGATTGACTAACAAATGTTTGATTTTGTGTTTTAGTGGCTCTGTATTCCGTTCGTGATCCTCAGTCCTGCGGTGACTGCCTTGGTACAAACGACCCAACTCAACCATTCAAGCGTCCACTCGTGGATCGGAGAGGTGAAGTTTGAGGATGCAGGGAAATGGACAGATGACTTTCTCATTTTGGTCAGATATTTTGCTTATTTGATTTTTGGGATTGTTTCTTTTCTACGATGTCACTGCGTGCTTGTGTTGGTCTCCACAATTTCTAGGAGCACTAAAAAAGTCCATTAGAAACATCGAGCGTACCTTCTCTGCCAGTTTTTCTTGCTCAACCTCCTTCTACAGCTAACTTTGTGAATTGCGTCTCTGCAGTCAAGCCTCTCAGCGAAAATGAGTAACCTGAGCTCCGAAACAGGCATACATATATTTAGCTGGCGCAGCCGCGTAAATATATTTTGTCGGCACATGTTATGTATTTAGTAACTGTAACCGTAACTGATACGCTTGACAAACGTTGTTATGTTACAGGCTTTAGGTGGACTGGCCTACCAGGCTTTGCACCAGAGGATCCTGGCAGCGGCTTCCTCATCCAAGGCTCAGGTTACTTGTTTTGCGGCCGCTGGCGCTGCTTTCTTGATGGGAATACCGCCGGTGATCATCGGAGCTGCGGCAGCATCCGCAGGTACGGCAAACGCGCATCTTGTAAAACGGAGGCAGCGATAACCGGACCCCCGGTGTTAACGGGCAATCCGCATCAGTGTTCCCCCGTACAAAGACTCAAGATGGGACAGGGGATCGCTACATTATTGCATTTGTTTCACACAAAACAAAATCCGACCCTGAGCAAATTAAAGTTCAAAATTTCAATATTCAATATTGACAATATTTTATTTATTTATTTAATCTGGTGTTGCACGGTGTGCACAGGGAGCTTGTGTGTTTGCACAGACACTTGAAAAATAAGAGGGAACACTGATCCGCAGGTTCTCTTATCAGCCAAATTAGTGCCAAAGTGACGAGCTAATGTTTTCAAAGCACCATGGAAGTTTTCGCCTCAGAATTGAAGTTTAACTTATAATATCATTAAGAGGCAGTTTGTCTTCTCACTTTAATGTGATCATTAACACAGCCTCGTAGATAATTGACCATCATCTCTTTTCCCTCTCTGAAAGACTGGAACCAGACAGAATACGGCCTACCGCCACCTTATGATCGCGGGGAGGCAGGGAATGTCCTGCCATTGGCTCTGTCCTATATCACACCCAACTGGGTGTCCGTGTTAGGCATTGGCGCCTTAGCAGCGGCGGTGATGTCCTCCATGGACTCATCATTGCTGTCGTCGGCGTCCATGTTCACCCAAAACATATACAAGACGTCTTTGAGAAAGCAGGTGCGTGTGTGTGAGTGTGTGGGTGTTAGTAGTTCTGGGTAATTCTTTTTTTTTTTTTTGTCTTCTGTAGGCATCGGATAGGGAGTTAAAGTGGGTGATCCGGATAAGTGTGCTCCTGGTGGGCCTTGCTGGAACGGGTCTGGCCTTCAACAAGAGCAGCATCCTTGCGCTCTGGGTGCTCGCTGCCGACCTGCTCTACTGCGTCGTGACCCCTCAGTTGTTTTGTGTGGTGCACCTCCGAGTGGCCAACTGCTACGGCGCCATCAGCGGCTACGTGATAGCTCTGCTGCTGCGCGGGCTGAGCGGCGAGCCCGCGCTCGGCATCCCTACTGTGCTGCTCTTCCCGGGTTGGAGGGAGCGGGATGGCGTCATCACGCAGTACTTTCCCTTCCGGACTCTGATTGCGTTCATTTCCCTGGCGGCTGTCGTTCTCGTATCCTGGCTGGTCGAGCTGGCCTTCGCTCGCCGGCTCATTCCTCAGTCCTGGGATGTGTTGGATGCGTTTAACAAGAACATTGAGGCAGAAGAGAAGGAGATGGCATCAACAATTTCTAATGTGGAAAAGAAGTATGTTTCTAATACAGCTTTATAGGCTCACACTATTCTGCTCCTATACTTGAGCACAACCTCCGATATCCTTGTAATGACGCAGTAAATTCAGTAGAGGGCGACAGTAGACCGTTCAAAGATTGCGTGTTAGTATTAAACGAGTGAAATTATTTCAGTGGTCCCCAACCTTTTCAGCACCACGGACCGGAATACTGTCAGACAATATTTTGACGGACGGACCAGTGTTTGATGACGTCACACTTTTCTAGAAAATCAGAAGCAAATGTCGAAAGCCAAATAAGCACAGACTGCACATTGTTCATTGAAGTTTTAATTGCAAAAATCGACTTTTCACAACTCAACAATTAAAAACAAAGTCTGCATGTATAAATAAAAAAACGAAGAATATGTTTTCAAGTAAAACACGTACACGTGACACGTTGCTCTATTTAAAGCACAAATATATATATATATATTCAAAAATTTAAATGTGGCATTTTTATTATTGTCTCCATGTCACATTTCGCTTGGAGCTTATAATGCAAGAGCAGGACAAAGAGCGCACTAGCCAGGGAATCCATCCCTGCCGCGTGGGAAATCCACTCCGCCTTTTCCAGCCGGCCACTTTATCCGGAGCACTATGCGTGTGTGAGTGTGTGCAAGAGAAGCCGACTCTTGTTTACAGCAGAGATTCCACGGAAGACCCACTAACACACACGCACACTCTCACCGTGGGATTTTAGCAGCTGCAACGTGGACTCGTTTCCCCTTCTCTCGACGACGAAAGAAAAAAAAAAAAAAGACGTCGGTAGTGGAAGAAGACGCGTGCGTACCCACGCGTTCAGCCCCATATTCTGCTCTTGCGTGGCACATTTTCCACGAGCCCACCCTTAAACCTCCACTGGCGCGATTACGACGGGCACAAAACACCGGCGCTGCTCTGCTCGCTTGGCTTCCAGGCGTCAAGATATCTACCAGGCTGGCTTTTCATTCATTTTTTTAATATCCCCACGCAGCCACCACCCTTCTTTTTCTTCCTGGGTGCATATCTCCCCTTTTTACTCCAGTGTCCACGCGAGAGGCTTTCACGCCTACTGATGATGAGGATGGGGGGGATCGAATTTAAGTGCTGATATATTGTGGATAGAACCCCATTCTGAGGCCTTGTTGTTGTTATTGGAAGAAGACATGGAGACTGAAGACGGGGATTACCATCATCGTGTTGCTGCTCCCATAGCAGTCAGTGCACTTTGGAGGAAATAATTCTACTTTGCATTTTTTACCTATTTTTTTTATTTTTATTTGATTTATTTCTAATCTAAATCTTGGTGTACGACCCAGCCATTTGAACTACATTAGTCGCTACCAAGTCGTTCCGGAGCTTTATTATACAAACAAAATCTCATTGGAATTATTTGTATTCTTGTGATTATTTTTTTTTTTAATGAAATAAGGAACATGAAAGCTGACAAACTACTAATGGGCAGCAGCACTGTCTTGTTTTGGGCTGTGTTGACGACCCTTTCCACCTTATGCATATGGACTTCATATGGCGAGAGTAAGTATTTTCCACCCTGTATTTTCGCATATATTTTTTAATTTGTATCTTCTTTCTAATTTAACATCAGTGAGTAAACACGAGCTATTGAGAAAACACCTTTTTTCTAAAAGCGAACATCTTCGTAAAATCTCAAGTATAAAATACTACATTGAAAGGTGCTATTATTATTATTTTATTATTATAATGATAATACGTAATTGGAAAAACGTGAAACGCTGGCGTTGTGGTACGTTCATGTCCCCGCGCAATCGTGGTAAAATTGTGCTTCACTGTGCGCAAGGTCGCATGTATTTCACTAACGGTATGTTACTATTATCTTCATGATCATACGAATGTTTATAATTGTTATTATTTGAAATAGTCTCCGCAATAAGACACATGTTACATTGCTCTCGCACGGAGACGCCATTGATGAGTCTGCAGCGAGGAGCTGAAGGTTACTACCAGGACCATGTGGCCATTTTGCTGCGTTCAGTGACACACATCTGCTCTCCCATCGACGAGATCATTTTTATGAGCAGAACCAGCCCTTCATCAACACGAGATAGCGTTTTATGTCAACAAAATGGCTATTCTTATCTCCAAATTGACCCTACTGAAGTGCCTCATTTCCTTTGAAGTGAAAATTCAACATCCACTTCAATAATTCAATTAAATAAATAATCCACATTAGGGAAAATAACCCTCCCGAGTCTCCATGTTGCTGCATTGACCGTCAATTTTGCAATTCGGATTTAGACCACAGCTTGGTCGCTGGTGTGTTGAGCAAATTTGTTATTGTAAAGTACGTGGTAAAGAAATTGCTAGAAATGAAGATGGCGTATTTATACTCCACAGTCTCCACGTTGCTGCGACAGCCCTTAGTCACCTCATCCAGGAGCCTTATTATGTGCCCTGTGATTGGCTGGCTGATTGGTTTAGTCCGCATTTTTTGTTTTTCTGGCAGTATTACAACCCACAGTGTCCACTTTGCTGCAGGCGCCCTCAGACTCTATTTGACAAAAATCGTTCTCCATAACTCCACGGTGGTGAAAAATATATTGACATGGGTTTGTTTTACTTTATTTTCCCGTTCTGCTCCTTTTATGATAATGCACATTCCGCTGAAATTGAATTAATCACCCTTTCAACTCCAACCGCAGTCAACTTTCCTCACCGCGGCATCCAAGAATGCGGCGAATGTAATCCTGTGACATAGGAACACTGACAAGACTTTGGAAATAGAGCATGTAAAAATAACCATGGGTTCAAACAGACCTGGTTCTGTTGATTGTAAGCGTGTGTGTGCGCGCTTGTGTGCATATGTGAAGCCTTTATTTGCCTTCTGCTGTTCACACCAGTACTATTAGTCGTTATTAAATCGATGGCCGCCCGTGTTTCACCAATGCCGTGGTGGGGTCGTTGGAGCACAAGGCGTACTCTTGTCAGGTTTCGTGAAGCGCTCCAGTGTTCCCCGCTCAATTATTTATGAAAGGAGTATGTAGCTCCGGAAAAACTAGAATGATTGTGTAAATAATCACAAAGCCTTTAGCACGTTGCTAAAGACTCCCGTTTGCTTTAATGAGGGCTCCGATATCTCTGACGTCTTGTAAAGCAAAAGGCCACAGAAGCCCAAAATACACAAAGTATTTCATGATTTGATTCGCGATATTTTGGATTATTGCTCACGGCTAACAAAAACCTCAAATTGAGTTTCACTATTTTCCAGGCGAAAGTATAAATGCCTTGTTTTCAAGTTGAAGCGCGCGTGTGTATGCATGCATGCGTATGCGAGCGGCCTCGTCCGTCGGTCGACGCCAAACGCTGTCCTCCCGGGCTGCCAGCTGAGCTTTTCAATGCTTAATTAAACACTTGATTTCTAGTGGAGCATCCTCTTCGCTCGGGTTCGGTTGCGTCCTCACCGCCTCCCGGTTTTATAGCCTGCGGCGTATTGCGCAAGAACATCGCAAGCTCCTTCTCGTTGTGAAAGATGAGCCGATGACCGAGGTGAAAAACATTCGGATTGGAAAGTGGATATCTGACATGTAAATTAATGAAGAGAGACATTATGGCCCGAGGATCAAGAATTTTGGCACGTCAGAAGATGGGTCATGCATAAAGAGGGAGGGGACTGAATACAGAGCCCTGAGGTGTCCCCATGTTAACGATGAGAGTTGAGGAAGTGTTGTTCCCCCGTCCTGACATTCCAGGGGTCTTTTGATAAGAAAGCCCATTACTGTGCTAAGGTGCACAGTGAGCTAGCTGCCATTGCCCAAGCTTGCTCAGCTTTGTCAAAGTCATGATGGAGTATGACGTGGAATTATTTCACATGCATGCCGGCCTTCTCAACAGATGGCGGATCTTTGTCGCGCCTGTGAGTGTCATGTTACTGTTTTGGGTTGCGGTATTGGGCCGTCCCCTCTGCGCCCCCCGACCCAGTGGTTGAAGTGAGGTCCGTTGAGGGGAAGTGGCCGGCGGTCAGATGACTTCCAGTATTAGAGCCAGCTGATGTGGCAGGTGTTAAAGGGTGTCGATGGGACGGGGCCATGACGTTCCCGCTACACGGCCTCTCTCGATTGCGTGACGTTCTTAAAAAGAATCAAATGGTGACGTGTGGTAATCCGCGTGAGCAGCTTTTGCATTCTTTACTAAACACTTGCTGCATTCTTTTGCTCTTTTGTAACACGCTGACGTCACAGTTAACGTTTCTTTGGACGGGGGCTGTTACGCTCGTTATCATTGCGGGCCACATCATTCCCCTCTGGAAATCTTTCTCATAACTAGACTTTTTTTTCCTGGTAACGTCACAACTTTTTTTTTTTTTCCATAACAGCAGTAATGAGATTTTTTTTTATAACGAGAATAATAGCACTCTAACAGCTGTCCTTGAACTCACCACGGCTCGAGACAAGAATGCGGCTCCTAATCTTGCTGCATGCTCGACGAAGGATGCAATTATGTGTTTTCCCAAAATGCTCAGTGTCAGTGATGATAAAGAAAAAAAAAAAAGAAAATATTCGCTGTCTCAAAGTCTATATTTGACGCCGGCGACGTCACCCGCTGTAAGGGATACTAATTTTGTTTAAAAATAGCCCCCCAACTCCTTCCCCCCCTGTTTACCCAATTCAAATCAGATTAGGAGGCCATTAAGCTCGCTTTTGATTCGCGTGCGGCGGGGTCGCCAAAGGGGGTCGGGTTTGAGCTTGTGATGGACGCTGGAGTTTGGAGGAGGGGCAGCTGAGGGTTTGGGGGTCAAGGTTTATCAATCATAAACACAAGCTGACAGATTCCATCACTTCATTGAGATAGGCCTGTTTACTCAGCGGAGTGATGAGCAAACAGAGCGGACGCATTTCTGTTCTTGCCCTTTATGGAAAGGAGTGAAAGCGAGGGATGGGCGCTTTTATTTCATGACAGCTTTTCTGGTAATTTTATAACTTTTTTTGTAATATTATCCATGTAAAAGGCATGGAGTTACATGCCACACATTTTGATTGCTCATTTAAAATGATTGATTTCCCTTTTTTTTTTTTTATGTTGACTAAAAAAAACGGCTTTTTCTTTCAGAATTGTATAGATTTATTTCACTTTTTTTTGTCTTGACTAAAAAAAACTACTTTTTCTTTCAGAGCTGTATAGTTGATGTACTTTACTACTTAAAAAAAAAGCGCTGGGAAAAAAAAACATTTCAAAGCTTGTCGGAATCGGAAAAGAAAAAAAAGCTGTTTTTCTTCTTTGACCGGCGGCGGGCGGCCATCACCGACGACTGTAGCCTTAAATTTCGGCCTCCTCCATTCCCGTTTCAAGGAAATGATTGGAATTCCTGGTGGTTAACCTGCCTAATGAGGGTGGGGGTGGTGTGAGAGGAAGATTCTTCCTTTCAGGATTCTATTTCAGCTCAATAGAAAACAAACGACAGACCGCTTTTTTTCTGATAAACATTTGGAATTCATTCTCAACTTTATTTTCACAACTGCCCACAATAGACCCTCTGGTCCAGACTGCCCCCCCCACCCTTCCCCCAATTGTAGTAATAATGGCTTCACCAGGAAGTCGGGGGGAAAGAGTTTCTCTTTATTAACAAACAAATTAGCCTTTGTGAGTGAGAGGCTCCATCTCCATTCCCTCCCTTTCTCCCACCCGGAAAACTGTAACGGAAACAAAAGAAGTGGATGGAGCCTGAGGCCTGGCGGAGTAAATCGGACTCTATTTGCTTTGTGAGGCCCGTGGTGTGTCGTCACTCTACAATCATTTTATCCGGAAATACAATCCGCTCTTTCGGGGACGTTTGGCTAACGGAGCCTTATGTTTACGTGTTTTGACTCGGGCTCACACACGCACTCGCTGTGACACAGTTAAGCCTATGTAAGAACATAACAGGTTTAAAACAGGGAGCTCATTCGGCGCCGCTCGTTGAGCGCTGATCTTCGACGCCAGGCCAAACAACCGGAGGCGCTGAAATATTTGCCTCACCCCAAACCTCCATTAAAGGCCAACGTCATTATGAGAATGTTTTTCTTTTTTTATCTAGTAGAGGTGATGCCAGTGGTGGGCAGTGTATTTTGGACCATGGGCTAACTAATAGCATAAAATAAATAATAAAAATATTTAAAGTGGAAAATAATAATAATAAAATCATATTAATAAATAATAAAATCAAATAATAAAAGTATTTCAAGTGAAAAAAAATAGTTAGACTCTGACTAACAACCCAGGCTAAACTGCCATCTGTCAATTATTGTATTGCAGTCTGCGGCCCCGGCATCGACATCCGGAACGACGTCAGCGAGTTCAAGCGCCTGGAGAACTGCACGGTGGTGGAGGGCTTCCTCCAGATCCTCCTCATCAAGACCAACAACAGCAAGACCAAGAACCAGGAGGTGTTCCGCTCCCTCAGTTTCCCCAAGCTGACCGTCATCACCGACTACCTGCTGCTGTTCCGCGTACCGGGTCTTGACAGTTTGAGCACGCTCTTCCCCAACCTGAGCGTCATCCGCGGGCGCATCCTCTTCTATAACTACGCCCTGGTGATCTACGAGATGACCAGCCTGAAGGACATCGGCTTATACAACCTGAGGAACGTCACCCGAGGAGCCATCCGGATCGAGAAGAACCCCGAGCTGTGTTATTTGGACTCGGTGGACTGGTCGCTCATCATGGACGCCGAGTTCAACAACATCGTGAGCGGGAATAAAAAGACCAAGGAGTGTGACAACGTCTGCCCGGGCATCATGGAGGACAACCCGTTGTGTCAGCAGACCACCTTCAATAACAAACAGGAGTACCGATGCTGGACCTCCAACAAATGCCAGAAAGGTAAGCGCTGGTTTTTGTTCTTAGGATGGCAGCAAAGAGCGACGGACAAATCCCTCGTGTTTTCCCTTCATTTCCGTCCTCACCTCGCCAGTGCAAACATCTGCGCTCTGTCCATTGAAGGCACTCCTGGTTCCTTTGGATCCAGCTATTTATGGAGTGCAGCAGTATGGAGCCGCAGTGAGGCCTGGCTGCTCTGCCAAGAAACCAGCTAGTTTACCTGTCTGGACCTTGTCGGTTAAATATTTGCCTTCGGGACGGGATTTTTTTTTTTTTCTTCCTTTTTACCATTTATAAAAGGAAGCATATTGAAGTATCCCAAGGAGGGTCATCCCTGTTTTAACTCTGGTCGGGTCATGTGTTCAGGGGAGGGTCACATGACTTGAAGAAGAGCTCCCACCGATTTACGGTTTGCTCTTCACAAATTTACATACTTTTTTTTTTTTTTTTTTTACTGTATTTTGTGCTCTTTTTGTGACGCCCATTGGTTGTTCAAGATGACACCAAAGCATGGAAAGTAGGAATTGGTGGGAAGGAAGTTTGCTGGAGTCAAGGAGGAGCAAAATTTAGTCTGGGTCGTGAGCAGATATGAAGAGTCACACTGGATTCCTATTGGGAATGATACATTTATCATTTCAGATGGTGCGGAGGAGGAGAATGTATCAGAAAAAAAATGGCCAATGCCACATTCCCAAGCTCTTTTGTGGCTGGTGTCAAAGTTTTGGAAGATTTGATTGGTTGATGCCGTCGGTTTTTTCTCAGCATATTGTGTTTCTCTTTCTTGACTTGCTTCCTTTGGCCACCCATGCACTGTTTCAACATTGTTTTCCAGAGGTCAGGGTCAGGGATGATAAGCATACCGGGGAGGTCGTGCACTTTTTTGTTGCACCATAAAATAATTGTTTTTTTGTCAGGGTTTCTTCGGCTTCATTGTCTGTTTGGATTCATTCTAAAGATTCCCTAGAATCTCTATTCTAAAGAACACAAGAGTTTGGTTGGTGAAGTTTTAATATGTAAAATATCACATAAAAACACATTGAGAATTTTTTGTCTTCTGGTTCCTCTCATCATTGACGTATAAATGTTTCTATCGATTGTTTTGATCCATAAAACATCGGCGTTGGTATTAAAAGATTTACATTGCTTGATGTTTCCTCTCGCTACAAACCGCTAGCACGCTTGCTATCCAGTGAATGTGACCTTGGTGCGCCGTCGCTTTCTTCCGAGCGTGAAGTAGTTCTCTGCTGTTTTTGTGTCACGCAGGAGGATGTTTTGAAGCAGTTCTCAGAGGCCCGGGTCGAGGTCAGGCTAAACGCATTCATCTAGAGGGGCCCTTGAAGTCTCAAGGCTACAGATAAAGATCTGTGGGAAAATAGGAAGCAGTCATAGCTTGACCATAGTGGCAACATTGTATTTGTTTTTATTAAAGGGATTTTTATTGTTAGAATTTATTGTTCAAGTTACTGTAAAAATAGTAAAATAATATTTCATTCACATGACAAATTTAGCAAAGATATGATTTGCTTTCACGGGTTGCTGAGAATAATTTGACGGGCCAGATCTGGCCCCCGGGCCTCGACTTTGACACCTGTGTGTGGAGCTACAACTAAGGATTATTTTAGTTTGTAAAAAAAAACAAATGAACTTTCCCAACGACACTTGGTGTACCCTTTAAAGTGAATTCCCTGTCATAGATTAAAGGTGGAAAAAGAGTTGAAGATTCCTTGGGGCAGCTACTTGAAAGACTTAATATTACGGCCTTCTCCTTCCTGCACACACACATTGACATAATTGGCTTATTTTTCTCCGGTGCAGATGTTCCTTCAAGGGCATGTGGCGGTTTTCCTCGTCAATACGGCCCAGCCTCCTCTTTAATTACACTCCATGAGGCGAGGAAGCCTGTTGTCTGCCGACAGCACACCGCCGTAGCCTCCGGGCCTTCCGCCCCTCGTTCACGGGATGGCGCAGGGTCTGCTTGCCACATGTTTGTCCACCCGCAAGACAGCACGACACTTTGCTGAATGGTGGTGGACAAAAGAAGGCGAAAGGTTTGTCTCATCATAGTGAAGCACTTTTGTAAAAACTCACAAAACAAAAAAACGGTCCAAAAAATATCATAAGTGCAGATTTGAATAAGATTAATTAAAAACTTCAAAAGCTAAAAAAGGAGTAACTTAAAAACCCAAAGTTAGACAGGTTAAAATATGACTTCAAAACAACAAAAAACAAACAAGTAAAACAGGTCAAATAAAACGACTTAAATGTAATTAATTTAATTAATACATTTGCTGCAGTCAAAATAAGAAATTGCTTTGAGCTTCCAGCTGGGCATTTGACAAAATTTCCTTCCAATAACTCTTTTATTTGACTTTTTAATGGAAGTGGCTGGAAGGAGGAAAAAAACTAGCCTTTGAGTAAACCATCCCTGTATCTACGATCGTCCTTGTCAGTCTCTCCTCTGCTGCTTCCTGATCTACCCCCCCTCTCCCTCACGCCGCTTATCAGGAGCTGTTAACATCTCCGCCTGTCAGATAGCGCCTTTCCGAGCCCTCCTCTCATCACTGCGGCGCCGGCCAACTGGCTTGTTTGCTCAGGTCTTGGATCCTCTGACATTACATGCTGTTTGCTTTGAGTTTGGAGTAGGGGGGGGGGATACCATGAGGGCTGGCGTTAAGGGGGATCCCCTGACTAAAAAGAGTCTGGCCCGCTTCAAATAGCCCCCCTCAGGTCCTGTGTGTGGCTCAGACGGGCCCGGTAAAGATACATTGCCGGGAGGTCATTCACAATTAGACAAGCCCGCCTCTCTGTCTGCAAAACCTCTTCACACGCTTTAGGACCCAATTGAAATTTGACAAGTCCACTTCAGGAAACATTCTTGAAGCTCAAGTCCAGAATATTAGGTTTTTCCCGAAGGTTGCGTGTTGAAATTTCAGTCGTGTACCGTATATGCGCTAATAAAAAAATAAAAGGGTTTAAAGTAGATGCTTTAGGCCCCCAATTTCCTTAAATTACAATTGGTAATAGTAACAATCAAAAAAATTTCCCCCTTCTGTGAATATTCTGAATTCCTGTTCAAAAACTATAAGGTAATCAATGTCCGAGTTCTGAGTATTGATCCCCCTCCCTGTCACTAGGGGGCGCAGTGGTGCCAGTGACTCATGATAAAATGAATGAAGAGTTAATTTATTTTCTTCAATAAATTGTATATGCACATTTCTACTTTGTTGAGTATATACATGTGTTCAACTGTACGATATTTTCTAGTACTGTACGTAGCGAATCGTACCGAGGTACATTTCGTGTGGATCCACGTAGGTATCATATCTCCGGGTTCACAGAAATACCTGGCCCTATTAAGGAACATTGGGATAGCTTCGGAAAAAAAAAAAAAAATGCAGTCTGGTAAGAAATGTGATATTTTTACCCAGGGAGATGTTTAGTGTTTGGCCTTTTGTGTGTGTGTGTGTCCTTGTGTTGAAGCTATCACAAAGTGTCTGCAGCGTTAAAACATTTTGCAGCCTTGCCTGTTAAAAGAGCTTCTGCTTTGACCCAGGAGAGTTTTTTTTCTTTTGCATTTCATCATGTTTACATCTTGTTTGCCAGAGAGCCACTGGATATCTCTGGCCTGAGCGCTTTGACCTAAGATCAGTTTATAGTTCTTTAGTTTTATTTTACAAGAAGGATTTGTAGTGTCATGTTTTGCGTGTTATAAAGACCCACATTTTACCAGCTAATATTTTAGATTTACAAAGATGTTTATTTTTTTTAGTTGACTAAATTGAGTAATTCAATTAGAAAAAAAAGTTACTGGAAAATGCGCCAAGAGTAGCCAAGGAGAATACTTGTTGATGGATTTATGAGATTTCCACTTGATTTATTCTTCCCGTTGTGAGACGGCGCTCCCTTCATGCCTGTTATAAAGATTTAGTGATATTTGAGGTGTTGGGATTTTTATGTGTTTACGCATTGATGGGAAGAAACTTTCAAGTAGGATTCCCGCTCGCTGAGTCGTTAGGGAATACAAACCTTGGGCTTTAAATCCGGCCAGCTATTTGACATTTGGTTTTGATATACCGCTGCTGCTGATGAGGATATTATCATTTGTAGTAATCATGACCAGATCGTATCCAATCATGTCCGAGTAATTCCTTGCTGGTCGCAATTTAGCGATACGTTGCCACCGTAAGACTCGAAATAGACGGGAATGTCTTGCCAGGCAGAGCAGAAATGCTATTCTGCAGAAAACTTCTGAAAGTTCCGACTGGGGAAAAGTGCAATTGAACATCTGATTGCCCACACGTTTGCACTCGCTCGGCTCCGTTTAGTCGGCAGCGTGGGCAGCCGGCCAGCGTTAATGCCAAAGATCTTCGGCTCCATCCGTCATCCACGCCTGCCACCTGACAGACATCTGACTAATCTGATCCATCATGTTCTCTGAGCGAGGTCTCCTCTTGAGACGGCGGATCAAGTGCTTTTATTTTGGTCCCCTACACAATTGAATCATGAAAGTAACTTATATAACGTCTGATGCACATGTCCTAATTTTCAACTGGCTGGGTTTGTTTGTGATGCTTTCTGACTCTCCACAGTAGAGTCTTGACTGTTTTATGATTCAAGACACCTACTAACTGACGTTTTGATCCGATGGGGGGGGGTCTCATATAATAATCTTTGTAGCCTTCCAACCTGTCTTTGGTTTCTCTGTCCTATTTACAATCTGGCAACCAAAAAGAACCTGTAAAGAATCTGGGTGCAAATGAGAGGACAGTCCAGGAAGATAATCATTAGCGCTGTGTATAGCAATTAGAGAGTGGCCACACACCAAGCGAATCAACCAAGTTCCATCGGTGTTATCTCCAGCCACATCAAAATCCGTGTTAGTTATCAGCGGTGTCCACAGTTGAGGACAGACGGATCTTTAGACGGAAGAAAAATTGGACCAAAACACAATTTGAGTTGTTTCTGACTCACGTTTGAATTTGCTAGCATGCTAGCAAAGCATTCTCCACGACACAGTGTGTCGAAATATGAACAACTGGCCTTTTCATTCAGGGATGACTGCTGCTTTTTAAATCCTATAAATAAATTCTGTCAAAGGTTCTCCTGCTTGATTGAGTGTTTTTGTCTTTTTAAATCTCTTAACTTGAAAATACTCTTTAAGAGGCTCTCACACAACACGACTGTTTGTCTGAGCCCTCAAAATTGTTGCCTACTGGAGGCATCCGCAAGCTGCGCTGAGGCCGTGACTCATCCTTCTGCTTTCACCACTCATTCATAAATCTGCTTGAATCACATAACTTCGTCTCCCGGAGCTGCGGGGGCCCATGGTGATAGTTCTCCCCTCAGACCTTCTTTAAAAGGCAGGAAGCAATGAGGCTTGGTGGTGGTGGCTTTATTTGTCCGTCTCTTGGCCACCCTCATCCCTTCGTATAACACAGTGGGAGATAATAAATGCTATAGCGTGGTAAGCTAGCTAGCGATTTAACGTTTAGCATCAGCAGTCAATGGCATCGACTGTTTTCGTATTGGATGTCACTACCACGTGAATTATTAATCAATGAAATATAAAATGTCGAGTGTTGTGCCGTTTGCAGGCAACGCTAAAGAATTTGAATTTTGGCCCTGCCTGGGATAAGCTCTATTGAAAGTAGATTAACGCTATTGAAAGTGGATTTACACAAGTTTAGTCGATGATGTTTATCCAATATTTAATATTTAACTCAATAGTCAAGCCTCAGTGTGCCATTTCCCCATCATTCCTTCTCGAATTGCTCTTGGGCATGAGGCTTACGTGCTTCCAAGTCGGAAGATAATCCATAAAATAGTCCTTTGTCTAATGCTGTTGAAAATGACCTTCACCTCCCACTTCCTGTTTCTTTTTAGTCTTCTCAGGAGAGATCCCTGAGGGGGTCCGGTGGAGTTGTCAGCACGCTGGCTAATGGGCACAGGTGGCGGCCTCCCCGGCCGGCTCTTTTGGCACAAGCATCAGCTTCTTGGCCAGACGCCTCAGTAAGCCAGTGGAAAACAAACACAACACAGATCACCAGTTGTTCCTTTGTGGGACTTGAGCGGGCGGGGGGGGGTCGTCAGCTCTCAACTTTGAAACGTGTGAAGTACTGCTGATGAGCCAGCTATTGTTTTTTTCCGTTGGTGCTATGAGTCACAGAGTTATGACATTCCGCCCGTCATTCTTTCCCGGGACCAAATAGGGGATGAGAGGTTGCGGTGACGTTTGCACGGTGGGAACTTTAGCAGCTGTACCGCACCATGCCGCAGCCTGACAGCGGCTCGTTACTGTGTCGGATAAATATAGAGGTCTCTGGAGGTGCGAGCGTCCCTTCCTACTGGAGCTCCAACTCCGCTCGCAGAAAAAGGGAAAGGCTGCGTCACCTGGGAGCCGCTGCCATCCTCATTCATCCTTCCGAAATTGGCTTTTCGCTCACAGGATGTTGATGATTAGTAGACCTTGGTAGTGAATTGCAAAAACATAGAGGTTCCAAAGTTTGGCCCACTGTATAAAATTAAACCATGTCGAAGAAATGATTGTCACAATGGATGGTTAGCATGTTGACCGACAGTGTATTGAATTGGTTTTAGCATGTTTCCTGAATACAAAATGGCTACATTGTGATTATGCATCCATCAATTTCACAGCTAGAAGTGACCGACTGCCTGAACTGGTTGCCAGCCGTTCGTAGGATACAAAAAAAAAAATCGACTAGCTTAATGCTGACATACAATGGAAGCTAACTTAGCTTAGCATAGATGTTCATAGTGCTACGTCAACAGATCCTCAACGATATTCTCTCTCCGCCTTTTATACTAGACCAAACCATTCCACCTGGATGGAACGTGTATACTTAAGTTGGCGTTTCAGGCGAGTTTACGCTTGCCTCCTTCCCGCGGTTTCGGCCGCCTGACACGACGTGAGTGATGTCGGACAGGCCCACGCCCTGCACGCAAACACCGCCATTGTCATTCCGCTTTTTATGATCTGATGGTGTGTAAGCAGCTGGATTAAGGCAGGAATGTTGACAAAAGGGTTGGTTTGTTTTTTTCACAGCAGAGTAAGTTTCATCAAGGCAGATATTGCTTGAACTACTTTTCTGGCTATAACCCAGCAAGTTGGATTTATTGTTCTCGTTGTCTTTACGCTGTAAAGGGTGACTCGGTTCTTCCGGACGAGGCATGCGCTTGCTTGTGTAAAGCGTGTTGTTTTTGCATTCCACCTGGCTCCCTGTGTAATACATGCTATTATGTTGCTCCTTTTTTTCCTCCTCCGCCTCCTGTGTGTGGGATCATGGTGTTGATGCTTCTGTTAAGGAAAGTCCCTGGAATTTTCTCCAACTTCCGTTTTAAGATCCAGATGAGCCTTTAGGTGTTTTTGTTTGTCTGCAGAAACGACTTTTTATGGATTGTTACATTGTGCACATGTTAACACAATCTATTCAAAAGGTACTATTTGGTGAAATGATTTGTAAATAACAGTTGGTTTTATGAAATGTTGATATTTCACAGGCTAGTTTATCCCACACAAGTTATTGTGAAAATGTGCACGAACAAAAAAAACGTGTTTTTCAGTAAAATTCTAGTCATTCATATTTCCCCTGTTGTATATAATTTGAGAAGCAGAATTTGCACTAAGAGTCGTATTGTGAGCCTCTCGATTTGCGCCTTTGGTTGTACGTATGTCTGGCACGTAAAAGAAGAGCTATTAAGCATGCTGGATTCCAGGGCCGCTCCCAGGAGAGCCGGTGTAATTGGCATTGCGTGCGTCTGCAGTCCTCATGGACGTCATAAAAAGCAAGGCAGCTGCCCCCTCGGCCCGGTGAGGGGCTCAGAAAGCATACGGTGTGGCAGACCTGGAATGCTTTTAAAGTTTTTACACCTCGTGTTTCTCCGACCACTGGTTTAATGACAAAAAAAAAAAGAAGTGGTGAGCGTCAGTTCCCAGACATCTTGGCCTCAGTGGAGGAAGTGATTCAGGGCTTTTAGGGTTATGTTACGATTGTGATACTGTCACATGAATGGATGGATGGATGGATGGATGGATGGATGGATGGATGGATGGATTTGATGGATGGATGGATTTGATGGATGGATGGATGGATTTGAGAATAATTGTCAATTTTTGTCTATGTGAAGCCCTTTGAGACTGCTTGTGATTTAGGGCTATACAAATAAACTTGACTTGACTTGACTTGACTTGACACGGATAGATGGATGGATAGATGGATGGATAGATGGATGGATAGATGGATAGATGGATAGACGGATAGACGGATAGACGGATAGATAGGTGGTTAGCTAGATAGATAGGTGGTTAGCTCGATAGATAGGTGGTTAGCTCGATAGATAGGTGGTTAGCTAGATAGATAGGTGGTTAGCTAGATAGAAAGGGGGCTAGCTAGATAGACAGGTGGCTAGCTAGACAGATGGCTAGCTAGATGGATAGATAGATGGCTAGCTAGGCGGATAACTAGATCGACAAGGGTGCCCCACATGTAATTATCAGTTCAGGTCCCGACACGTAAACACACCCCCACGCTGTCTGGAGGCACTCATGGTTGTTGCCGTGGAGACAGACATTTCCACATTTGGCCCATAAGCCTGCTCGGAAGTTCCGTTTGTCCCCGCGGGTGTCACAAAAGATGTAGGCGCGTCGCCATGTGTTTCATTGATTGTGTTGATTTATGGAGGGCGTAGTCTATGACTACTGTCGGAAATGGAGGTGGGAGGTGAGGTGGGGGCATAGTGTTAAACTAGTCCGAGTCGAGATGAAACACGTCTGCCACTGACTCACAATGCTTCAAGCTTACATGAAAAAAATACACCGTTTGTCTCTTGAAAAGAAATAGCAGGTATCATTTTTTGAGATGCACTTGTGCTGCTATTGAATTGGGCAGGTGTCCCTAATATTGTGGACTTAAACAAGCTATGCGTAATGCATCTGTGTTTGTCAGTCTTTCATTTTCCGTTTGGTCAGGCCGCAGAAACGCCCGTTGCTGGAATGCGAGGCGGTCGGAATGGTGTAAATTCTTCGCCTGTGACTGGCCCACATTGGGGTTATCAAGCTGTATAGATTGAATCGGGATATTGGCAACGGGCCCCTGCGGGAGGCTTGGCGGCGGCGACGGCGTGCTCTTTTTATGACTCAACGGAGGAGGTCCCGCGCTGTCTGACTTTTGTGGTGGCGAAGGCTGCGCCTGTGTGTGCTCAGACATGCCGGGATGGATGACGAGGAGTTTAAAAGGGACTGCAAAGCAGAGGGGGGGGGTCTTTGGGGGTCTGTCGCCTGCTCTTTGCCTCCTCTTGGGAAGTGAATTGGATGGGGTGAAGAAAAATACACTGCGCGCCTCGACAATGGAGCCCTTTGTCTTGGGCCAGCATCGCCGGCGTTAAAGCCTGCTGGAAATAGTTTCCAGTTTATTAAAACACTTCCAGACTGCAGTGTGTTTTCCACTTAATCGCTTGGGATCCAACTGTGTCGTGTGCATCGGCAGAGGGCGTTTTCCATCACGGAGGTTACAGTCAATCGGAATCGGTTTTGTTTTACCTATTTTCACTTCCGGGTGCTAAGTTTGTCCGTTTTTTCTGGCTATTTGTTATTTTCATGGTGGGGAAGAAGATTGTTTACCGTATTTTCCGGACTATAAGGCGCACCTAAAAACCTAACATTTTCTCAAAAGCCGACTGTGCGCCTTATAGTCCGGTGCGCCTTATATATGGACCAAATTCCTAAATTTAAACTGGCCCGAAGCATTGTGTCATGAAATCAATCATAAGTGGCCCGCGGAAGATTATGAATCATGAATCAAAAAGACTATGGATCATTATTTTGCGATTATAAAGTAATTTGTTGCGTCTGAAGTTGAAATAAAAAAGATAAAATGGCGAATGATTTGGATTAAAAATCTGACATGATGCATTAATGGTGCATTTTATAGTCCGGTGCGCCTTATATAAGGACAAAGTTTTAAAATGGGCCATTCATTGAAGGTGCGCCATATAGTCCGGTGCGCCTTATAGTCCGCAAAATACGGTAATTCCAGTGATGATCTTGGGGGAGAAATGCGAGGGTACCAACCAACTAACGCCTGTTAGAAAACAATTCAACTTCTGTAGCCGACGCAGGTGACATCAGCAACTAGTTGACATTGACTCCATTTTTGTCATTTCTTTTTTATATCAACTTTAAAAAAAAATCTCTAACTCCCCCACTACAAACATCTTTAAATGGTCTTTTTGGTGTTTTATTAGACTGCCAGTAAAATCATACTTCTGTATTGACATTGGACACCTAGCGTTCCATATCACGCTCTTTAAAAACACCAAAGCCAAGATCGCAGCTCATTATTCCCTCAACTGACCGTAAAACTGCGATTTACATTGGCAGAGCCATTAGCTATCTGCTGTACCATATTGACACTTTGGCGTTGAGTTTAATATGTGGAAGTTATTATTTCTGCCGTCACCTCTGAATCGATGGCCGGGACGTAATGGCTCTGCCTTATTGGATGTATCGTTTTTCATTGCACGTGGTGGCGGCCTTTACTGTGTGTTAACTACTCTTCTCATTTCTTGTTGCCTTTGTGCCCGAGACCTCAGGCGAAAGGATTGTAAATCTACTAATTGACTCTTTAAAGCATCTCACTCCACTGGATGCAGGCAGGGGAAGGAAGAGAAAAAAAAAAAAAAGTCTCGACTGGAAGTAAACAAGACATGAGGATGTTATTTAGGTAAATGGATACTCTGTTTTTACTTTGACACTAAACAGTAGTTGCATAACTCATTTCAAATTTGTGTTGAGACAAAAGACATGCCACATTTAACTGAATTGGAAAAAACAACAAACAGGTTTTTTTGTATTGTATGTAGATTTTGGTGAGATTATTCAAGACAGCAAATTTTGTCAGTAAAAATTGCTCCACTCATTTTGTTACCTAGATAGTTGGTCAGCCAAAAAATATTTGAGGGGAGACTAAGGACATCAAGAAAAACAGATCGCTGCGGCTTAATTTCCTAGCGATAACTCAAATTTTCCGTGTCTGAATATGAAAGTTGAGACTGTGTAGCAACAAGGCGCGATACTCCAATTTCTTTTATTTTTTTTAGCTAAACTGATGATAGGGACATAAGGAAGAAAAAGGGAGGACACTGTTCCAAAGTGGAGATTGCAATTTTTTTTTTTTCTTTTCACGGGGTTCGCCAAGTTCATTGCTGCCCCTCTTGGCAATGTTACATTCTGAAGATTCTTGCGTCTGTGAGGGAGAGGAGGAAATGCAGCAGTAATGAGAAAAAGCGGGAAGACAATGGAGAGATTATATGCTCAGATGAGCCACTGTCTTACATACTGTCACGGTTTTATTGTTATTCACTTACTGCCGTCATGTCTGCCTGGCCAAAGTATGTGTTGTTCTGATTACATGTGCGACATGCAGACAGTGTTTTGCGTTCCGGGTTTTGTTTGGCACAGCGTGTGTGAATGGAGGGGAAGGAGATGAGGGGGTGTGTGTTGAGGCTCCCTTCACTGAAGGCCCTTTGTTTCCCCATCACTCGCTCAAGAGCAAGTGCTGTCTTTTCTTTGCCTGTCTAGTTCTCAACCTCCTGGAGGACCCGATCTGAGTCTGGAGGAACCTTTGTCCTGTTTCCGCAAAATAACAATGCAAGTCGGCGCCAATGTTTCAATCGAATTTCACAAGGGTATTTATGTAATATCGCAGCCTTGTTCAAAAAGAAAAAGAAATCTTTTGTTCATCCTGACACGCTTGTTTGACTTAGAAGAAGGAATTTATTCAATAGAGAGACGCTTTTGTGAGAAAAGCATTTGTCTTCCGCCCCAAATGAAGTCACAATGACACACCTGTTACATACCTGTGTACATCAAGTGTGCATTCAAGTTACGTATGGAAAATAAGGTTACTGTATTTTCCGCACTATAAGGCGCAACTAAAAACCTCCAATTTTCTCAAAAGCCGACAGTGCGCCTTATAATCCGGTGCGCCTTATATATGGACCAATATGGATTCGTGGATGAAGACTAATTTATTAAAGTAAGCTTTACGTGTTTATTTTGTGCGTTGTTGTGATATTAACGTTTGAGCAACGTTGAGTTATTGATTTATTGTTTTCACTATTTCGAGTGTTACTATATTGTGATTGCATTAACGTTTGAGCAACGTTGAGTTATTTATTCTATGTGCCTTATAATCCGGTGAGCTTTATATATGGACAAAGCTTTAAAATGTGCCATTCATTGAAGGTGCGCCTTATAATCCGGTGCGCCTTATAGTGCGGAAAATACGGTACATGAGTCGTATTCAGATTATCGGAGACATATTA
Source organism: Syngnathus acus (assembly GCF_901709675.1). NCBI lineage: Eukaryota > Metazoa > Chordata > Actinopteri > Syngnathiformes > Syngnathidae > Syngnathus > Syngnathus acus. The sequence continues at coordinate 3,136,441 of NC_051092.1, read as the reverse complement.
TCTGTTGCTTGTGTCATCATTCTTACAGTGAAAGCTATACATAACAATCACATAGCACAGCATAGCATAGCATAGCATAGCATAGCAATCACGCGTGTCATCAAAATAATCACTCACATTTGAAGCTCTGTGTGGCATCACAAACTGTCTTAGATAAAGCTAAATATTACATAATAATGACACACTTTTGGAGTTAGAAAAAAGCTTAACGCGCTAGCTTGCGCTTTAAGGCTGGGCACTGCGAACCAAGCCGTAATAACCCTTTGGTTTCTCATTTCATCTCCAACGTCATATTCCTGTGTAGGCATGTCTTTTTAAAGCCTACCACAGGGATTTGACTGGGAACTGACTCAAATGAATCTACGATGTTGTGAGAGCTGCTGAAACGTCACTTTGCACTGTGCTTGCCCTCAGTCTCAATGACCCCCAAGTAATCAGCCTATATATAGAAATCCACACTCCGGTATTTTCTTGGGAGCTTACCGTGATTAACAAATGTCAAAATCAGTGTTAGTAATAGGCTTTGTTTTGTTTTTTTGTTACAAAGCAGCCTCCGGCCTCCAATTTACCAACCCGAAGTTAGCTAAAAAACATTACCAAACATGCTAATGATTACTCTGTAGCGCCACGCAGTACGTACTCTTGTTGCTCTTGGTTGGATCACCTACGTATTTCCCTACCCTCAGAGATATTCGATGCGTTCTTTGGATGGCCCGCCATGATGGCATCTACTATTAATCTTTTCGGCATGTCCGCTTGCCTTCATGCCCACAAAAACACATCACCAGCTTTCTAGTGCAAATCCCAAAACTTTCACAAGCTTCACAAGTGTTTGACTCAGGATCGTCTTAACAATGCTGGAAGTCGGGTCTAATTGCAGGCAAGTAATTGGCTTTGCTGAATTCCACAGATTTCTACAAATATTTAGACTGGTGAAGCCTTTCAAGTCCCCGCAGAGTTGACGGGAAGCTTTCTGGCTCTTGTGATCCGAAGATAAAGAGGGATGGATGCCTCGGAATCATTTCCCTTGCTTAAATCTGTAACCGGATTAGCGGTACCTTCCAGAGAAATGTACAAGTCCACTGCTAATGCTAATGCTAATGCCTCGTTACAACTACATGGCCGTATTTTTTTGTATATAATTTTCCTCTGGCTACAATTTTTTGTGACCAATGTGTGTGTTTGTGTGTCAGTGCCACCACTTGAGGAGCTAGATGTTATTTGGGAGGACATCTGGATGTTTACACACACACACACGCAGTCCGCTGCTGTGTTTATGTCCAGTATTTGAAAATGTGTCCAGCCAGAGAGGAGTGTCTCTTTTGGTAAACTGAGGAAGCAGGCCAGAATCCTTTGGGCCTTCTCTGACAGCTGCAGCAATCCGAGAGGGCCAGCCGAGACTTGCGGTTTCCTAACGCGGGGCCCAGGAGAGAGAAGCGCAGGACACCAAACGCGTACATGTGTGAAGACTAAGTGGGGTCAAGAGCCCGTTGTTGCATTACGGGCTTCAATTAGGGTTAGAGGGCAGCCAGAGCGTCGGGGACAACAAAGTCGTCCAAACGCGTAGGCACTGACACGACCCGTGCGGCGTTCCCCTCCCACGCACGGGCAGCTCCCCGAGCCATCGCCGGCAATTAATGTAGTCATTCATCTTGAAGATTTATCTGGTTAGCACCAGTGGAAACGTAGGCTGGGGGAAGCAGGCCAGATGATGAGGGAGATCTAACAAACTCCATTCCACTGACCTGCTTCTTGCCAGTCCCATAATGGCACCAGTGTGGAAGAAATTGTGCAGCTGAATCTTTGTGTTTTAAAAAACCTCAATCTCCCTAGCTGAGACTGGTTTTTACAAATATCCCGTGATTGTCAATAAAAATATCCATGGGATGTCTGGAACAAAAGCGTGATCTCAAATCCAAGGTATTAGCCGAGCATGTGTTCTTTGCTGTTGTGATTGGATTTTGGCAGTTGGTAGAGCAGATGGGGAGGAGGGGGGGCGGAAGGTCGGGCGGGGCACACCCATCGTGGTGCTTCTCCGTCAAGTGTTTGGGTGTGCGCGAGTGGCTTTTGAGTCTGTCTTCAGGCAGACAGACAGCTGGTCCAACAAGCTTAGGAAAGCTGTGGGCATTAACTTAAGCTCATTTAGGCCTTCTTGGTCAACAAGCCCAATTGTTTTCATGCTTTTCTCAATGATAAGTCTCTTAATTCCATGTTGGTTGGAAATCTCCAAGGCCAGACCGGAGAAGTCAGTTCATGTAAAATGTACAGGTGGACTCAATCTCAGGGGATGGTGGAGTTTGTCGTGATTGAGTGTGACAGAGTGTGCTGAGATGGTGTGTTCGGGGGGGGGGGAGGGGACTGCAGAGCGCTAGTAGCCCTTGTGCGGATGTGTCACGTAGCACGTAGGCTTGTGGAATGCTGGACCACCATTCATCGTATTTTGCCTCCTACTGGGTGGCCCGGAGAGAGTGGAACCAAGAAAAGTGTTCTTTTTTTATTGTTTGAAAGAGTCCGAGTCTGAAATACACTTCTGTTTTCAAAGGACGGGAGTGTAACAGTATCTTCACACAGTTTTGGATTTTTTTTTTTTCTTCTTCAATCAGAGCAGTCAAGCCAGACTAAGCAGACTCTCTTGTCAGTGTGTCGTCCCAGTAGCTCAGTTCATGGTGGCTCCTATTCAAGACCTCATGTCCCTCAACCGCCAAGTGCACTCGGGTGCATTTGTGTCTCTGGCTGCACGTGCCTGGCTCAATTAGATCTTGCTATGATTAAAGGGGAGTGTGTACAACGTGTACTTTCTGGGATTATTCCCGCCACCACCACTCGTGCGTGTGTGTGTGTGTGTGGAGGAAGCCTACGTTGAGTCTTGGTACTCAACTGGCTCTGTAGTCAAAAAATAATCTTTTAGGATTAATGATGTGTCATTAGGACCTTGAGTGGATCAATTGGCGCCACTTGGGTGTTGGTTGCGAGATCTTGGCCATCCATCATCTTGGGGGTCACATCACATTGTCATTCAACTGGAGTGGTCAAGTTAGGTCAAGAGGACAAGATGAGCTTTGCTAAAATAAGCTAGATGGCTTGGAGAAGGTTCATGTCAGATGAATGCCGTTTGATTTGGGACAATCCCAAACAGCATAAGCAGATCCAGTGGAATGTTTAGGTTCAATTGCCTTTCCAGATGGACGATCGTTTGCTCTTGAATCGACGTGGACGTGCCTCGAAGGATTTTTGATGCGTCCATCACACCTTGTCAGTTTTTCGTTCCATATGTATGAGGCTATGCTTTCCTTTGGAAAACTAGCTCAGTTTCTCATTGACCTTGCTGACCTGATCGCAGTCTTAACCCGGGAATCGAAACGGTGACCCTTTGGATGACCTAAGTGTCTTGATCCAGGTTGCCAGTTTCTACTCAAGAGCCGTGTGTTGCCTTAACATCTGGATCCAATAGTAGCGGCTCCCTCCTCCTCGTATAAATAGCCAGGCAGCCGTAACCACACTATGCACAGCCGCTTAGATGCGACTTCATTTGTTTCCCAGACCAGATTTTATTTTATTTTTTTTTAAAACTGCCATCTTGAATACAGCTGGCCTTGTTACCCTTCTACGTATATCCTCACATCTCCCGCACGCCACCTTCCAAGCTAGCTGTTCCGAGTTTGTGGTGTGGCTGACGTACGTACGCAGACTGAGCGATACCGGAAAGTTTGAGTCGTGCGGCGCAAGGTTTGAATCCAGAGAGAGTGGGCATCTGCAACAAAATGTGCGGCCATTTTCAGGGCGCCTATTCGGTACCGGGCAAATATTCCCAAATGAGCCCCAATCGGAAATTCTACCGATTGACACGATATTGTCGCAAAGCCTTTGCGAATCTTTCAGTAAGCTTTTTCACCTTGTTATCTAATGCAGATGATCATTTTCAGGAGTCGCCATGACGAGGGAGCATGAGATGTTCTAGTTTACCCGTCAGTTGACATTTGCTCCAACCAGAGGGAGTGTGTTTTTTCTTTTTGTGAACTCAACATGTGCTACCATTGACTTCACTCATAAATGCAGACTTAATGGGTGCATCCTTGCGATCCCCCCGGCGTGTCTCTGAAGTACTGTTTAGTGTGTTTGTGTGTGTTTGTGTGTGTGTGTGTGTGTGTGTGTGTTAAGAGGGTTGTGGGGGCTGCTGCTTGAGTTTTTAATTTGTCTGCTTACAGAGGCAGGGTCGCGAGGGGGACAGATGCATTAGCAAACGTGCACTCAGTCACCTCACACCAGATATACAAAAATCTCTCTCTCTCTCTCTCTGTCTCTCTCGCTCTCTTTCACTCACAAAAACACAATGCGCATAGTGACACCTAATATGGCACCCCGTGGCGTTGTCTGAGTGGCTTTGGCTTTCTGCTGTTGTCAGACTGATCAATTTATAGAAGTCACAGCAGGGGCGCAGTCACTTGCGGTGGAAGTTGGAACAAGTTGATGAAAACTGTCCCACAGAGTTTGCCATTGAGGCACGATATCATTTCAGACTGGACGTAATTGTGGATGACATTGCGCACAGTCAAGGAACAAAATGACAAGGTTGCGTGGAAAATACATTTAATGGTGTTGTTTTGAATGTTTTTATATAATCCTTTAAAACATGTAAAAATGTTTGTGGGAGTTTTTTTTTTTAGATGGATGGCAAAACAAAATCTGTGTCATGGAACTTCTTTTGCATTGAGCTTGACTTCTTTTAAAAGTCGCTTAAGTCATCTGGTGTGCCGTCCCGTCCAATTAGCACCTTGCTTTTGTCCCCCAGAATCCCACCCGTAATTCTATTCTTGCTCTACAAACATTGTGTGGAAAAAGAAGTTCCAGCCTCACGTCGCTTTGAACGCGTGCCTCGGCTCTTGCGTGTGATGTGGTGAGAGCAAAAACAAGGAGATCGCCTTCCAAAGGATGCAACTTGAGATTGTTGTCCCCCCTCTTCTCTCTCCTCTTTCTGGCCTCTTGAGGAGGAGTCACCCTCTCGCTTTGCTGCGGGCCAGGAGGTTATCAGGTTTGTTTGAAAGCGGGCGGGCGGGCGGGGTCTTTTAAGGTGGGAAAGCGACCACGCTGGCATATGTGGGCTGGATGGAAAAGGGACACAGACTGGAAAGGAAGGAGGGAGGGACGGGATAAAACAAACAAGTCCCTCTTGGCCTGTTGCTGCTCCTGACCCCCTCATCCATAAATTCCATGCCAGCAGCTGGAGTGGTTGAAGCAGCCATTTTATGAATGAGGGTGGGAGGAGGAGCCACAACACACGCCGTGCATGCCTTTTTGTGTGTTTGGGTTGCGTTCAAGACACTTTCTTAGATTTAATTTCAATCATTTGAGTGTCGCATTGGCTCTCATGAGAATGCCATGGTGTATTTTAATAATAAAGTGTTTGGTGAGTGTCTATATATTTATAGATTCACTATGTATAATGCACGATACAAGTACGAGCCGCCAAGTCGCATTGATCGTTGCAATCTCACCACCGGCGGTTTCGCGTCGCCCGCTGTCAGACGCCAAGCGAACGTTGTTGTTTGCCCGCGGGCGGTCTGCAGGGAGTTTGTGGCCGGCAAGGTTTTACCGCACGCAATGAAGTGTAGATGGTCTTTTCAGATTTGATTGAATCTGTCTGATGTACGCTGCAATCCCAGTCAGGACTGTTTTAATAGATTTTTTTTAATCGTTTTTCTTCCAGTTTCTTTCCTTACTTGTGTGACATTTCTTTATTTTCTATAAAGTAAATATTGTAAACATTTTCCAAACAAACTGTATGAAAGCAGCCATGTGTGAGAACGATGATGGGAATGTTCTTGCTAAATTATTAACACCCAATACGGCCATGACTGCAATACTTTTCTTGGAAGAGTCAGTCAGCTTACGCAAACAAGGTCAGGGATAGTGCAACCTTGACGTCGTCATGGTGATCCGAGCCTCCCCCCCCCTTCCCCTTTTACTGTACAGCATTATGTAGCAGGTGCTTTTTAGGAAGTGAGTCAGCCGTGTAAGTAATGAGAGCCGACACACGGACAGAACGGCGCTGTCACACGCAGCTGATGCTCAAGGATGTCCTCTGGTGTTTTTTCGGTTTATTTTACCAGAGATGACAGCAAGTCACACTTGTCCAAGTCACAAGTAAATCAAATCAAATAAGTCACCACTGAATTTCAAGTCAAGTCGTATAATATGGCCCAGTCACAACGTATCTTCACACGGCCATTTTGTAGTCCGACTTGAGTCAAATCACGTGACTCGACATCCCCACCTCGGTTGTTTACAGCTCATGACTGGGCCTGGAGATGATTCAAAAGTCTTGTTGATGCCGCATTAGACACACTTGAGGGAAGGGAGTGTGAGTTAGCTCTCAAGGCGACGCTTTCAACGTGTTTTTATCCCCCGAGGGCACTCAACTTACTAATAACTGCTGTGTTTCAGGTATCGCCTGTTTTTTTTGTTTTTTTTTAAACCAGAAATGTACTGCTGCAGGCAAAACTGCCGCCAGGTTCCTCTTTGTAGTCGTCTGGAGGAGCAGTCAAACAATGGCTCGAGGAAAAAAAAACACACAACTTGAGTTGTATTTAATAAGGGATTACATGCTGGAGTTGCATTTCAATAATCAAGTAATCATTTAGAGACACTTTTTGTAGTCTTCCATGAAAACAAACAGATTATCTTTTGTGTTTAATCAAAACAAAAACATCTTCATTGTGAAAATAATTACTACAACAGTAACGGAGTCAGTTTAAAAAAAAAAGTTTGGTGACATAACATTAATCTCTCTTGTGTGTTGTTCAATTGTTATTTACTTGTTTTATCACTAAACAATACCAAATAAACAACAGTAGATGGGGGGGGGAATTGTTTTGTACTAAAAAAATTCACGCTAAATAAAATTGCATCTGATTATTCGATTAACTGATGGAATAATCGATAGATTAGCCGATTCTAAAAATATCCATAGCCGTAGAAAAGCATTCAAGCGACTTGTGTTCTGCGTTAAATTCTTACTGCACCCCAAAATAATGATGTTAGTCGTCATCCAGATTTTATAACGTTAATAAAAAATAAAAAGATCATAATCGCTCTTTGTGGAGGTGAGTCGCATGTTACCACACGATAGCATCAACCCCCTGGACGGACCGTGACCTCACTGGAGTACAGTGCAGCCCTGAAGCACTGAGCTGCAGACAAACACACACACACACACACACACACACACACACACACACACACACACACACACACACACACACACACACACACACACACAACTCCTCGGTGGGGGTCAGGGGAGAGCAATCGCGCCCTAATCAAACCTCCACAGGAAAAAGTACTTGGAAATGTGGTCGTGGAAAAAAGCCTGGAGTCCAAGGCGGCCCTTTGATGGCTTTTCTTTAGAGTGGAGGATATGGTCGCCTGTTTCCTGTGTTTACGCCGTCTCACTGTGTGTACGTTTATGACTGTGTGTGTGTGTGTGTGTGTGATTGATGGTTCAACAATTGAGCAGCATGCTCGCATTCCCACCATCGGCCAGCTCTCCGTCCCCCCCGGCGACCTGTTGCCAAGTTTGTTGAATCCAGTGTACTTGTGGAACAATTGGTAAGCCAGTAGGTGTGAGTCCACACAATGTGTAACTTAACGATAGGAAATATTTAACAACAGGTTAAGATAATATTGTGCTGGAGTTTTCAGCGGGACAGAGCGTCTGGGAGCCGTTTTTGTTTCGCAATACTGTTTTTTACTCATGTGGCACAATTTGTATAAGCGATGGATGGATGGATGGATGGATGGATGGATGGATGGATGGATGGAATAGAATAGATCTTTATGTACAACGAAATTTAAAAGTGCCTACCGATCAGTGCATCTAAAAAAAATAAAAAAAATGGACTCAAAAATGACTATAAAAATAATAAAATAATAATAAAATAAATAATATTTTTTGTGAGGCCTGGAGGAATGGATTAAAGATGTTTCAGATTTTCAATGTTATATTTTTTTTTAGGGGGGGGGGGGGACTGGCTTAAACTTTTTCTTGTGCCTCAGTTTGATTTAGGCCGAGAAACACTGACTGTGCTTGTTTTCTTGTTTGAAGACCCAAGTTTTGTAGTTAAGATGAGGGGGTGGGGGGTTTCTCAGGCTCATGTTTACGTTCTCCGAGTCTCTGCAGTGCAGCCTGCCGCCCTCCTGAGAGTCCTCCGCCCCCCCCCCCTGAGATGGCCCCCTGTTGGTGCACTAATACTGCAGCAGATCTGGCCGTTGCGTTGCTTGAGGTCCGTAACATTTTCAAAGTTGTCTCCAGGAAGAAGAAGAGGAGGGGAGGTGAATTTGCTCACTGTTTTCTAGCTGCCTATGTGTGCCATGCTGCTTCACAATGGAGGCCATTGTTTGTTTGGGGGCGTTGTGGGGGTGGCTGGAAACAGGGGGGGGCATCGGGTATTTTGTTTCATTGCTTTCTGGAAGTCTTGTGTTAGACACGGTGGGGAATTTAGACTTCCTGTTGTTGGGGGCGCACTTGGTGCCCAAATCTTTGATTCTCCACCAGTGTGCCATCTTCTCAAGGCTTCATTTAAGGTGCTTTCATGATAATAGGTTAGCGCTAGGTCATTCGGTACAATGCTTGATCTCCTACTTACAACCGACTTATGATTCTTAAGGGCTCAGTGTCTCGTGTGCATCAGCAGCCCACTGGATTTTTTTTTTTTATCAGCTTGTCGTGTGATCATCTGAATATTTGACAACACTGAAGCTTTATTTAGTTTGTGGCTTTGACATGATACTGCTTCTATTTAGTCCAGCTATCACTTGGCAGATCTTTGCCTATTATTATTATTATTATTTAATCTTATTATTAGTTATTATTATTATTATTTATCATAGATTTATATTATTATGATATTATATTAAATGTCTAAATGTGTTGCTGCACCGTTTCTGTTCAAATATAGGCCGCTTAAAAGGGCTTCTATAGTATATGCCGATGCATTGTACTTCCTGTTTACAACTTGGCGCCCGCCACTGGCCATGAGAACCAAGAGCATGTGGCGCATTTTGAGTCACGTCAACCCAAAAGTGAAATTGAAAGACCGACTTTATGATCCCGAGTGAGTCATTGCGGACAACTATAGGTGTGAAAGTGAATGTCAACGTTCACAATGGATTACACTCCAGTATCATTAAGGGGAAAGTGTTACGCAAACGCATGCACTCAGCACGCCGCTTCCGTCCCGCCGGAACGAAACAACTCTCTTTTATAGTTTGCTCTTGTTTTTCTTCTCCTCCTACTCGTTGAACAAGGGTGGCCCATGTGAGCCGCTGAGGTCCAGACGAGGGGGCCAGCCAAATGAAAGAGTGCTTGTGAGCCGTGAGACGGAGCCTGGAGAAAGAAAAAAAGAGACATGAACACCCAGATCAAGTGGGGAAAAAGAGAAGAAAGGAAGTGATGGGTGAAAAGCAGGGTTGGAGCCATGATGTCACCGGCGCCCAATCGGAAGTGGCGACCATGGTGCGTTTAAGGCCGTCAGCTGTCCGGCTGCATCCACATCAAGCTCCCTTCTCCTGCTTTTTTCCTCGCCAGCGTTTTGACCGCTCGTCCCAAAGACGTCAGCTTATAGCCACGTAGACTTCATTTTGCTCATCTGGCTTCCATCGCTGGGCGTTGATAGCTGCTTCAGCTATGTAAATACCCCGTGTGACATCATCGCCAAAATGTGACACAATGCAAGGCAAGCCACAAATGAAACAAACGGAGTGAGAAACACTAAGCAGCGCTGTGAAGCCTTTGAAATAAGATACCGCATGCGCCTGACGTCTACGTTTTTGCCATTTTCTTCTTCTATCGTCTTATTGTTAACTTTTCCATGCCTAAATGATTTTCAAACGAAATTATTTGAGTCTATTGTCTCCATGGTTTGTGCTCTGTCTGCACTAAGTGACGTAAAATGTTACGCATTGGCCCAAATATGCAAGTTCACTGATGGCGGCGTAACATTTCGTAAGCTGGACCGCACAGACTTCAACCAGCTGTCATATTTGGCACCGTCATTGGCCAATTACTAATAAGTTACGATCCCCGACGTCATACTCCGTTCTGACTTTTTACTGGAATCGAGCCTTCGTGTTGACTAAGCCTTTTTTTTTTTCTCTCGGTAAAACTAAACTCCAGGCATGTAAAGAATTAGGGAAAGCAGATTATTGTGCAAGACTGACAGGCGGTTTACAACGAAATGAGAATGTCCTTGGAGCTTCGAATGTTCATTCCAATGTCAACGAGACCTCCAGCCTACAAGCTTTAAACTGCCTACAATGATTGACCACTGGCAGAACAAGGTTGCTGTTTTTCTCAAAGAAAGACAAACTGCCGACGGGTTCCCCCCCGTTGCTGGATCGATACCTTGTCTTTCTCTCGTTTCCGTGTGGGGGCGATGTCTTATCACTTGAAAGGACAAATAACGGCGCTTCGACTTCAGCTCATCAAGCACACTTGTCTTGGTTGCTTTATGGATATGGATGGAAGTGGCTCATACGGATGTGCAGAACTGAGGTGCTGAGGCGAGATGCAGGTGCTCCGGAGGGATGTTTTATCGCCGCACTCTGCCTCCATGCACCAGCAAATCCACCTGCTGTCTCCTGAAAGAAGTGCTTAAGATGTACAAAGACTGCAGTGGATGCCATCAGTGATCAGTTTGAGCCAGTTTTTTTTTTCTGGGGGGGGGAACAGCACAAAACATTAAGTGCAAGGAGATTTTTGTACACTCTTTTTCTTTTTTTTTACAACTATGAAGTCACTCCAAATTTTAATATTATTGAGTTATTTTTGTCTAGCATGTCTTTCCAAGTCTGCAAAAATTATTAACCATAGTACAATAATAAGACCCACTTTAAGTGCAACTAAGATAAATCTGCCATCTAGTGGTGAATTGTGATATTACTCAAATCTAGTGCATCCCCAAATTTTTTTTTTTCATTTTTTTTTTTGCCTGCATTTGATTAAATGTGTATTAAATGTTCATCAGCATTTTTTAGATTTGACCTAATACACTAATTTAGTCCTCACATTGGTCCACCCAATTTGTGGTGCTCTGGATAGCGTGCTTGTCCACTTACAGGTGCGTCCACACCCAGCCAGGTGGCTGCAATAAAAGATCTGGCCGTTCGCTTAGCGTACAACGTACTCGATTGAAAGCGCCATCTTTTCTGATGGTCCTCATGGCTGCATAATTAGAGTGTGATTCACCAAAGGCCTTGACACGCTCTAAGTGGTGCAGATAGCAAAGCGGCCAAGCTCCAGTTTTGCACCCCATTCAGCTCCAACCAGGCTCAAGTGCTTGCCAGGAAACACTGTGTATTTAATGAAGCAAATCTGGGAAGTCAGGTATTTTTAGACGCGAGAAGGAAACACCTCCAAATGTGTGGAAAAGAAAACAGTTCACCATCAAGGTGCTTCGCTCATGCCCGACCGGGATTTAGTGACCAGAAGTAATGGAACACCAGAGTAGTACAGTAAAAATAGAAAAGATTTTTTTAGAGTTGGTTTTAAGAACAAGCGCATTTGGATGAAGGAATATTTTTTTATTTGGAATCAAACAAAAGGTACTAGCTTACAAGTTGTATATTAGATCCAGATGTAAATACCTGGAACTAACAGCTTAACTGTTGATCTCCTGCCTATATGATTTTTTTTTAGCTTCAGTCTACAGGAAAATAAATCAGCCACACTGTTCCAACTCTTTGATAGGGGAGTGCATCGTGAATTTGGAAGTTGGTCGACATAAATAACCAGATCGCTCGCAAAAGCAATATTAAAGAAGTTGATTTCTAGATGTGCTTGTAAAAGTCATGTAGACTATTTAAAGACGCAGAGAGATTTTTCAAACTGAGGGTTGTCCGATGTACGGTGGCCGTTTGCCAGTCTCTCCGTGACTGTTGCGCGGTTTCTGTCGAGGAAACGAGTCGTCACTTCTGGACATTTGTGCCAAGTCAGACCTTCAGGGATTCACAAGTGCAGCTAGAGAGAGACAGAAGATTATTTTTAGGATTTAAATTGAATGCAAACCTTGCTGGAAGATATATCGCAGTCCTGTTTGTCAAAGTTGATTTTTAAAATAAAGCTGCGCGACTTTACCGAATACCTGTATCGGGTTAGCGTGTGCAATCAAAAGCAAGCAGCTGCACAGCGGGCCCTGGCCGTAGGGGACCGATTTGACTAGCATGTGTGTATGTTGTTGTGACTGAAGGGGGGAAATGCCACGCATGCCTGCACACACAGCACCAGCACATAGTTGGGTGAAAAACACATTGCTGGTCTTTATTGGGCAGGCGAGTGGAAGAGACCCCCGGCCGCACTGAGACCAGGCGGGAACACCTCAGGAAATCACATCATGATACGTTACAAAAGTGTTTCGCAACTTTGATTGGGCCATGGCCTAGTTTTGGTGCTCGAAACTTCCGTCCGATCATATATACGTTTTTTTTTAGATATTTGTCTGAAAAAAATTGTGATAACAGGATCAACGATTAATCGCAGATAAATGATTAATCACAATGAATCACGATGAATCACGACGAATCACGATGAATCACGATGAATCACGATGAATCACAATGAATCACAGATAGACAATTAATCTAAAAATATATAGAATGAATATAATAACTTATTTTTGGCCAATTTGACAGTAAACTTGTATGTCAAGGTCCTGTTTTATATCTTGAACTTCTTGAGTATAATTGGATCATTTCCTGCAGCACGTCTTTTGATCTCTCTCTCGCACTACACAGCACACGCTGTTGTTGTTGCGATGAGGTGAGAAGATCACTTCAAGATGGCCTCAGGCGATCTCGAAACACGAGCCGGGAATGCGCCATTGAACCATCAACTCTGATGTGGTTTCACTTTGGCTCAGAACAGAGGAAGCATCCTCTTCCCTGGCTGTCTGCTCTGATGTGGTTTTAAACAAGTGCAACGGGGGCCATCCCAGCCGGGAGGGCTCCCGGGGAGGATTGGGTTGCCGGATAAGGATGTGGCCTGATGAAGAAAAAAAAGATAGGCCGGCCGCCGCCGTCTGCCACTGCATCCCACTCCCATTTGTCTGCTACCAGTAAGTTGAGACCCTCCAGCTCCAGCAAGCGGGAGAGAGACTCAATGTTGTTTTTGTTTTCCTTACTTGGTTTTTCTTTACTCTCTCGCTGAAATCTGTGGAAAAGCCGTGCTTAATCGCCATGGTTACACCACCCGCCACCCCCCCTCTCCTCTCCTGCACTCGCTCTACCCCTACCAGGGTTGTTTACCACGTCTGCGCCAGACTCAATAACATGTCAGTCATTGGGATTAGACCCCGCCCCCGCCTGCTTTGAGCTCCCGCCCTCGTTCTCCGCCCCCACAACGCCGCCACTCCCCCTTCCAGTCTGGTCATTGTAAATAATGAATCATTTCCCAACTGTCTGTCACCTGCTGAGCTTTTTCTCCATTTGAGGGGGGATTTTCATGAGTAGACGAGTATAATAAGCATTGGGTGAAAGACTATGTTATTATTAAACAGTCGTTTAAATCGGAAGAAAATAATGACAATGTTAGCTAGCGCAACAAAATCAAGTTGTTTTTATTTTAGTTTCAGGATACAATAAATGAAAGATGAAAAGTAGTCCGATTTTTTTTTGCATCGTTTTTGGAATCTAACACACGGAATTTTGTGAAGTTGTCAAAATCTAAAGACTGTTAAGTTGATTGAAGTCGACAAACTGCCTTTGATATTAATTCATGGTTTGTTTGCCTTCATTCAACCCGAAATTAAAGCGTGACTGGGTTGAACTATAAAAAGAATGTGCATATGGTCTCTCTTTATTGTGGATTTTGGTCTGTAATGTATCCCCCAAGGATTTCTTGTTCTTTGAAATGCTTCCTGACTTGTGATGGTTGTTTTCAATTGCTTGTATTGCCGGCACAAGTTGTTCTTGTTTCTGTGTTGTTGGAGTAAAACCGGGAATTAACATTCTCTGCAGTGCGGAACATTCTGCAGATTCTTCACATTGTCCGCTGTTTGGGTGATGCCTTTAGATTTAAAAATAACAAAAATCAAACAACGCTTTGACGACTCTTGCCCCTCTTCTTCCTCCTGCTCTCCTTTTTAACGGCAGAAAAGGAACACTGTGCTCCCTCATCTTGTTTACCGAAAAGGACTCGTTTGACGCTCGTTTTGCGGCGCTGCGGCGAGCAGCAGGTGCAGGCCGGCCTCTGACCCTGACTGTTTTCTGCAGGGGGGGGGGGGGGGGGGGGATTGTATAACGCCGTATTAGGGGAATAACTTTGAAAACATTTGATGCTCAAGAGTCTCGTAAAAGCTTCGGCACACACCCTACTGTGTAAATAAATATGTAGCGTGTCATTATGCAGTATTTACTGTAGTACTTGAGTGTTTCGTTAAGGGCCGTGGCCTCATGGCCTCTGCACTGGCGGAGCTATAATATTTTTTTTTTCCAAGAAAACCCCAAAAAGTCTTCAAAAAATGCTGATGAAGATTAATTCTATGCTTCCTACAGGATGGTAAAAAATTAGATAAATTGACAAATAATTAAAAGTCAAACAAATATTTAGCCTGGTGAGGTGAGGAGGGGGGGGGGGGGGGGAGTGCCCCTGCTGGTCTCCTTGTATCTCCGCCAGTGTTCATGAGTTTTTTCATGAGCTGGAGTCCTCTTGGCCCACCTTGACTGATTAGTTAGCGTATGAGCAAGACATCGGATCTGTTGTAGTGTCTTAATTAAATCAAAAATAGATATAAATAAGACAAAATATTTAAAAAAAAAATAAAAAATTGTAAATGTTGCAGGTTTGTTTGTCATTTTGTACAAATTATTATTCGGGTCCAGCCGTCCACCAAACTAATTATGCTTGCTATCCCATCCCTGTCAAATCAAAAATCCACTTATATGGTCATGAAAGGGAAGCATGTCACCTTGTGTGACACGGGACGTCCCTCTCCTTTGGAGCATTGGAAAAGCCACAGTGTGGTGGCCATGTCCAGTGCGGAAATAGGGCCCGCGTTGGCACGTCCATAAATAGACGATTGTATCCTTGACACTGCAGCTTGTTTGGTGACACTAAAAGCGGGTAGACTTATATGGATTTAGGGCTTGCGCTCATTGTTCCGCTTTTCTTCTGCTGTGACTATTTGGAATTTCTATCACCTGAGGAATCTACAAAGATGATTCAGCTGTAAAAAAAAAAAAAAAAATGCCAGCAAAGGAAGCTATTACAGCTTGCCTTGGCTGCCCTCTGTTGGTTACATTCCAAGAAATTGGAAAAGAAAATGGAAGCTGCTTTAAACAGACTATTTTTAAATCAAAGCTCAGCTGACAACCAGTAGGCCCGAATGATAAAATCTACAAATTCCTGAAAAAAAAAAGGCAATCCACCATCTTGTCTTCAGTCCCATTCTGCTATGTTTGCTTCTTCAGTACATGAGAAGATGTGCCAACTCGCGGCTCACCATGAAATCGCATCAGTTCACTATGCCCTGAGCATCTGACAGTTCCTGAAGAACAAAGCCCCCACCACCCCCATTCCCTGTACTGTGAGGCCAAAGTGAATTTGTCACATTTGGGAATCGGCGGCATCGCATTACACGGTGAAGCCGCACAGATGTTTTGTAAAGCCACATGAAATATTCATCTGGCGATTAGCTCGGCAGCCCACTCTCATTTCAAAATGAGGAAGTTCATTTCCTCCTTGCCATGTGACTAAACACGACATATTTTTCCCATATTTTTTTAATGTTTGTGTTACTATGCCAACTAGGGGGCGGAGCTAAAATAAGGCAATTTATGACACAAGCCAAAAGCATGGATTTTCGTCGTAATTGTAGGATTGACGGTACAATTTCACTGTTGCAACCTTCAAAGAAAAATAATGTTCTAATTCGCTTTGATTGTAGTTTAAAAATTGGAAAAATGTCGGCTTTTACAAGCAGTGTAAAAAAGGGGCTTACTACATAATGTGCTGTGTGTGTATTTCCCTCTACCCTTTCACCAGGAGGCATTTATTCAGCTTTATTGACCCTGTGGAGAAATTTGTCTTGGAGTAATAACCCAAGACTATAAAGATACATACAAGAACACAAACTACTCCCAAGGGTGGGCTTACATGGTTGCATTTGCGCCAAAGACATCTCAACTCTTGCCTCACCCTGATGCTTGTTTTTAGCTGATCCCCACAGGCTAGTTGTTGGTGGAAATAATTTATGTATGAATCATATTTTATTTCTCATATTTTATGACATTTTTGATCATTTAAATGCTGGTATGAAGATGATCATTATTATCCCCAGTATTGCTATAAAACAACTCTCATGGAAGTGGCACAATTTCAAACAATTGGCAAATTATTAACGCTTCTTCAAATATCTTAAAATATATTTAAAATGCAAAAAATATTAGCCAAAAACAAACAGATTAAAATTACCAACACATTGGAAAAAAACAATAGAAACAGACAATGACAGATAACCTTGGGAAAAACATTATACACTAAAATATGATATAAAAAAACATAATATAAATATATATATTTTTAACAAATATTTAGAAAAATAAACCTAAATGTGACTTTATAGATTTTATATAATAGTACTATACATTTATGTATAAAATAAAAATATAAATATGCAATATATATATATAAAATTGTAGAATAGACAAAAATTAATAATCAGGCAGAAATATGAAAATGCATATAAATACAGATGTACTATTATATAAAACATCCCTGAAGTCCACCATGACATGCATCTAACATCTTCTTGACCGCATCACAACCGCATTCTGTTGCTTGGCCATTACGGCGCCTTGCAACATCCAAATCAAGGCTGACAATTTTACATCTTGTTCCAAGGGCCTTGAGCAAACGGAATAAAGCGTTGCTATTGATAACGCCCCGCTACGCTACTCACAACAAACAAATGAGAAGCTTCTATTATTCATGACGCCTCGCGGCTCTATTTGAAACACACACGGTCATTGATTATTTTTTTTTTTTCCCTTCCGTGGGAACATGATTGTGTTATTTACAATCGAGTGCAACGTCACTGATGTTTTTTGCCGACACACTTTTTTTTCTTCCTCCTCACTTTCAAAGCGCTGACAAAAAATTCCAATGCAACACGTGGATTGTGTTTTGATTTCTTTCTGTCATCTCCTCCAGTGTGTCCCGGCCATTGCAAGCACGCGTGTACCGACAAGGGCGAGTGTTGCCACAGCCAGTGCTTGGGCAGCTGCACGGAAGCCAACAGCGACACGGCGTGCTCCGCTTGCCTCCACTACTACCACGAGGGTCGCTGCGTGCCCGACTGCCCGCCCGACACGTACAAGTTCGAGGGCTGGCGTTGCATCACCATGGACTTGTGCTCCCAAGTGCACCTGCCCAGCGATGTTCACTTTGTCATCCACGAGGGCGAATGCATGCCTGATTGCCCCTCGGGTTTCGCACGCAACGAGAGCAACCGGTAAGGACGTTTGGACAATGTGTGCTCCTTGAAATCCAAAGGCCCGAAAAAAAAATATTTTGGTTGTTGGGCAGTCCTCAGGCTAAAAGACAAAAATTAGCATTCAAGCTCGGCATGAATCATCAAACTAATTTTGTGAATTTTATCACCAAAATCAACTCCAAATTTGAATATTATTGAGCTACTCTGTATGTCGTTCCAAATTCTCCACTGAATTTCTTCTCCTTTTTATTTTCTTACCAGGATGATGTGCAGCGCTTGTAACGGCTTATGCGATAAGATCTGCTCCACCTCCGTCATCGACTCGGTAAACGCCGCTCAGTCTTTGAAGGACTGCACCGTCATCGCCGGCAATCTGGACATCAACATCCGCCACGGAAGTGAGTGACATGCACATGTCAACCAAGGCCAAATTGTGTCCTCATCTGGTGCACTTTTGAGTTAAAAACAAAAATATCATTTCACTTTACCACTTTTGTACCATATTTTATGAGTATAACTCATCTTTTATGGTAAAACACAAAACTGCCTAATTGGGGCAGAACTGCAGCAGAAGTCCACCATTTGTTGTCCTAATATGGCTTTCATGTGTGTGTGTGTTTGTGTATCCGCGGTCCTCAGATAACATAGCGTCTGAGCTGGAGAGCTTCATGGGCCTGATCCAGACGGTGACGGGCTACGTGAGGATTCGTCACTCCCACACACTTGGATCGCTGTCCTTTCTCAAGAGTCTGCGTTACATCAACGGGGAGGAGCTCATGGACAAGTAGGGCCTCTGTGTGTGTGTGTGTGTGTGTGTGTGTGTGTGTGTGTGTGTGTGTGTGTGTGGGGACAGTGAAGGGGATAAAATGTTGCTGGCCATCAAGTTGTTGTCGAGTGGGTGTTAGTGTGAATAAAGTTCAGTAAAGTTCAAGAGGTCACATTGACAGCTATTGTTGTTATTCAAATTTTCATTTTTAGGTCCTGGAAAAAAGTGTGTTAAGGTTACTGCCTGACAATTATTTCTTAATAATGAGTCAATTTAAAATATAAGCATCTCACTTAGTGTTCATTTTTATTATTTGTGCTGAATTTTGGGGATTAAATTAGTGATAGAAGAATTATCGGTGCCGATATTTGGCATTACCGGCATCTTATTGGTCGGGCCAGCAATACGTCCGCACAGATAAGTGACTTGAAAATGTTCAGTCGGCTCGGCAACGGGTTATCACGACTCGCTTAAGATACGAGAATAAAAGCGTTGTTTTTTTTTTGAGGTTGGTGATCAACGGGGTCATGGGAAAGTGCGTTGTCCCCTTCACGTCGACCCTCCCTGGGTCGAGTTTCACTCCACGGAAGGCTGTTGAGGATGGCAGGCATTCTCTTCATTCCGCGGCTCTTGTGCTGTCGTACATTCCACGCGCTGATGACTGGAGTGAAGACATGGTCGTATCATGTCCATTCCCATGCAAACGTATCATTATAGTCCAATTTTATAGAGTGGATTTACTTGAAAAACTCCATTTTGTGGCCAAGTCCCGTTTAACTCATTCAGTGCCGTTGACGATTATAGACGTCAAAGATTGGGTTGGTACTGAATGAGTTACTTTATGTCTGTTATCAGGTTATATTCCTTCTCCGCCATCAACAACCAGCACCTCCACAGCTTGTGGGACTGGACCCAGCACAACCTGACCATCCGTGCCGGGCGCCTCTTCTTCCGCCTGAACCCCAAACTCTGCACGTCCGAGATCCACACCATGTGGGACAAAACCGGCGTCAGCGAAAAACCCGAGGAGGGCGACTTCCGCAACAACGGCGAAAGAGCCAGCTGTGAGTTTTCGGGTATCCGCGGCAAGGAGATTCAACGTCTCATCGTCCTCTGTGAACGTTTCAGGTGAAAGTCACGTCCTGAAGATCTTATCCAACAGCACGTCCAGCGACACCATCCGTCTGACGTGGGAACGCTACCAGCCGCGGGATTACAAAGGCCTTATCAGCTTCATGGTCTACTACAAGGAGGCGTAAGTGCTCCGAAAGACGGCTCATTATGCTATACGCGACACTGTCATTACGTATAAATAGCTCAACATTGAGGCTTGATGAAGGGTTTTCCATACAAAAGCCTATTCTATGTTGGGACATTTGTTGACGCTTGCTTTGCATAACTATGCCCATTTCAATGCCATCTGGCAACCAAAGAAAAAACAAAAAACACACCATCGGTTGATTTTTTTTGTTCTAATTTCAGAATGGTTGCCACCATTTTTGCACCATCGCTGTTTATTTTCTTACTTCTCGGCCGTGATTACTGCTCAGAATTGTGCCGGGAAGTTTGGAATGTTTTTTTTTTTCCCTCTTGCTTTGACAGTGACAGCAAATACACATTTGTAAATAATGAGCTAAAAAACAAAACAAAACGGTCTTTCAAGTCGGACAATGTCTGCAGACATACCCTAGAATTAGTTTTATTTTGGAAGCGACAAATGAGCAGATGTCATCCGAGGCCATGTTTTTTTTTTCTTTCCCTCGCCAGCCCTTCTCAGAACATCACCGAGTTCGACGGTCAGGATGGTTGCGGCTCCAACAGCTGGCACACGGTGGACGTGGATCTTCCTCGGGATAATAATACCGACCCCAAAGTTGGAATTCACCACCTCAAACCTTGGACCCAGTATGCCATTTTCGTCAAGGCCATCACCCTTCGGGTGGAGGACAAACACATTCCCGGCGCGAAGAGTGACATCATATACATCCGTACACGCCCATCGCGTAAGTCCCATTAGCATCCCACATGCTAATAGCAACGTTAACACCGCAAAAGGTTATCGAGGATTTTACTCCATGCAGTGCCGACTGTGCCCAAGGAAGCCCGTGCCTACGCCAATTCCTCCACCAAGCTGCTGGTCAAGTGGTCGCCGCCTCTCTTTCCCAACGGCAACCTGACCTACTATCTGGTTCGCTGGCAGCAGCAGCCAGAAGACCGCGAGCTCTACCTGCACAACTATTGTTCCAAAGGTCAGGCTGGTTCGATTACATTTTGTTAAATTCGGCTGCACAAATTTGAGAAAAGCTATGAAAAAAAATATTGTAAAAAAAATAAATAAATAAATAAATAAAAAGATTATAAAAAAATATTGTAAAAAAAAAATATTTTTAAGAATTATATTGTGTTGTGTATTCAAACAACCTAATACAAAGTTACTTTTGCATCCCCGGTCCGCTTTAACATTCTTTGTTCTTAATGGCCCTTCTTTTGGAAGAAGTGTGCCGAAAAAAGCCACAAAAAGCAAAACTTGGCTAGAAGGAATCTTTTGATATCCAATGCAAACTAGCGAAGCTTTTCAGACATATTTTCCCTGAAAGTTCCAGTGGAATTCCAAATTCTATGGCCTTAGGGACATTTTGACTTGAGGTTCGCTGTTTCAAGATTTACTAGGACTGTCTGGGGATTTGAAGTCAGTCTCAATATTCTGATCCAACTCGAAAAGATTGAAAAAAAAATGTCACTTTTCCTCATCCAAACCAGAGCTGAAGATCCCAATCCGGATTCCGGCGATGGGATTTTCCGACATGGAGGAGATCACCAAGCCCACCAAGTCGGACCTGTCGGGGCCCAAGAAGGGTCCTTGCTGCGTTTGTCCCAAAACTCCTGAGGAGAAGGACCGGGAAAAAGATGACCGTGTCTTTTTTAAGCGCTTTGAGAACTTCCTTCACAATGCCATCTTTCTGCAGAGGTAACGGTTACAGTCTGGCGAGGGGGGGGCGGGGCTTATTTTAAGACATTCTGAGCAGGTTCCAAAAGACCTCTCTAGCTTCCTTTTAGTTGCCATGACAACAGATGGTGCATTTGGGGGGGGGGTGCTACCCAAACAAAAGCGGCGATTAAGCATTCTGAAGACGCTCGCTCGTCAGGCCGCTATAGTCGTCTTTGTTCTCCCGGCGACATCTGTGTTGTGTTAACTTCGCCGGTGGTGGCTGCGGATCTTTGCCGCCGTTTTCGCTCTCCTGCTCTCTCTTCGCCAAGATGTGGACACACAATACAGGTGTCTCTGCAAATGGCTTCGATCCATCACAGCCTCGATGCACTTGTCGGTTAATCCGATGAGCACTCAGTAGGTAGCTTATAAATCCATAACGAAAGCCGTGCCGCCACGCCGCCAAAGATCATTCATCCAAGTTTTTTTTTTCTTCTCTCCCCCGACGTTTATGTGGAGTTGGATCAATGTGGCTTTCGAAGAAGGAATGATAAAACGTGGCTTCTTGGTGTAACTGAACTCATATCCTCCACCCCTGGATGGGTGTTTTTTTAAGCTAACGTGCTAGCCGCTGTATGGCTTTTCATTTATCAAATGTCATTGAAAAGAAGTTTAATGGAGCCTGATGGTTTTGTTAAACAACTCTAAGGGCGGATTTATCTCATCTGTATCCGAGTTCATTGTAATCATCTACAACCATCCATCTCGTCTCTCGGGTCAGCTTCGTGCGTCTGTCAGTTGGCCGCAAATCTTTTTTTCCCCCCAGTCGGGGCTAAGACGTTGCCAAGAAATGTACATCTGGATCGTAAAAGAATGAGGAAAGAGCCCCATCGTGACGTCGAGTGAACTCGACAACACAAAGTAGCAGACAAAGATGTTAGCCGTGCGTAGCTAAGGCCCAGCGCTAATAACGTGTTCCCTGCTCGGCGGAAGGTGCCGAAACGGCTTTCCTCCTAACGATTCCATGACGTAAAGGTTGCTCTTTTTTTAGCGGGCCGGGGTCACAACCGCGGCTGTAGTAAGTCACTTAGCCGTGAGGTCAGGTGGCAGTCAGCTGACGACTCACGATAACGGACACTATTAAAGGGGATCATCGTCCCTCTGCTCGGACTCCATTACAGTCACGCATTTCAATGCTTCATTGGCGTGTTATATTTGTAGTGACGTTCTCTGGATTGTATCATACCAGTTATAACTGCCGGGGAGGAATGTTAGCGTGTGTATGAGAGTGTCCGCTCCCAGGCATCAATCGTCCTCTTGTCTCTTCAAAGACGGACCGTGTTGCACTTGACTCGCAGTCTTGTTACTATTCCCAATTTAAAATCTCCAGCGCGGTGGGTTAGTGGTTCGCGCGTCTGGCTTGCATTTTAATTGTTGAAAGGGCCATCACTTGGCTTTTCGTAATTTGCCGTTGCACACATTTTTTCGAGGTTACATACACATTCAAAATAATGATCATTTGTCCACTTCATCTGTTTATCACAAGAGCGGATTAAAAATAGCATGAATTTCTTATCCAAGTGTTTGGTAATGACCATGTGTCAAATTTGTCATTGTTGTTGGGATCTGTGGAGCTTTTTCCAAACGGTCATAAATACTTGCTTGATTTCTTTGAACAAGTCATTTGAGCCAACTGGCCTGCGGTATTCACAGGTAACTGCTACCTCGGTGCAGTCAGCACCTGTCTGGCTTCTGTAATGACAGCCTCAAGCTAAACCTGGACCATTATGGGAAAATATTACCCATGATTATTTTGATTGATACTGTAGTCTTGATTACTCTCATTGATTTCAAAACTTTGTATTTATTCAACTACCAAAACCCAACTTTAAATTAGACTTGCAAGAACAACTAGCTTAAATGAATAATGTCTCAAAATAATAGCAATGAAAAAAAAAAACTGTTGTAAAAAGTAGAAGAAAGTCACGATTCAACTTTAATAATAATTTTTCATACATTAGGAAGACTATATGACTATGAATATTGTTATCTTGCCTCTCTGTATGTGTTACGACAATACTTGTGTCTATATATTTATTATTTGAAGGAATATCACTCCTTGAGTCGATGCTAACTTTCCTGCTCGCTTGGATTTTAGCTTAACTGCTAGCTTTAGCGCTGGCAATCTTTCCAAAAGGAAGTGTGACTTTTATTTAAATATACATTTTTGTTTGTGTTTTATCTTAAAGTTAATTCCATCTGGGATGTCATTAAACATTTTAAGCAGGCTTGGGGAAGGCAGAATAACATTCGCCACATCAGTAATCGTTATTATTCGATTACAACTTTATTATGATTGTGAAAAGCCAAAATCACGATTTAATTTCAATGAATCGCCCGGCCGGCGTTAGCTCCAGCTTCTGGCATATTCCAGTCAGCTGTCCTTTCCATTCAGCCACTTCCAATCTGTCATTATGATTCGTGTTTTGTTCCCCCTCCGCTGTCGTACTACCGAATAATCTGTCTGCCTCGCTATGATCCGTCTGACCTCATCCGCCTGCATTGCTCCGCGGGGAGTAGTATGCAGCATCTGGACAAATGGCACACACGCACGCTAACACAAACAGAGTCATGCAAGCATGTCCAGTGGGATGTTTAAGCTTTGTGTAAAACGCTCCAAATAGGCAATTATGATTAGTTATAATTTGATTTTTCTGGCCTTTTCTCTTGTGGTCATTTTCTACAACAGAGTAGCAGGACCACCCTGGAAAAAGAAAATAAGATTAGAAGATAAAAATACAATTAAATATTTGATTTTATATTATTCTCGAAAATGTGTATTCTTTTTATTTTGATATATATACCTTTTTTAATTATTTTCATATTAGAAATGTATTTTTGAAATATCCTTTTTTTTTTTAACTGCAACCTCCTTTGCTACATTTTTTTAACTTTCTCGCTGAAAAATATGACTTAATTGTCGTCTTCCAGACCTCAAGAGCGTCGTCGTCGGGATCTTTTTGGCCTGGCAAACGGCACCGTGTTACCCGAGGGCGCCAGCGGGGGCAACGGCTCCAGCGTTAACAGCACGTACGGGATCCCTCGCAGGATGGAGTTCCCCTTCTCCGTGGACAAGAGCACCTCGGAGAGCTTAGAGATCCCCAACTTGAGGCCCTTCACCGTCTACCATATTGACATCCACGCCTGCAATGAGGAAGTGGGCCACTGTAGCGTTGGCGCCTTCGTCTTCGCCAGGACCAAGCCCGCAGGTAAGAACCTACGAGAACGTCAAGATGCCTCAAGATGTCACATTCAGATGTAATCTTCATCCAGACAAAGCCGACGACATTCCCGGGAAAGTGCTCTTTGAGATGAACGACAAGATGGAAGGTTGCGTGCTGTTGCATTGGCCCGAGCCCGTCATGCCCAACGGCCTCATCCTGATGTACGAGATCAAGTACCGTTTGGGAGCCGAGGTCAGTCGCAAGTCACATCTTGGGTCACGGAGCAACAACCAATAATATTCCTAATCATACTTGGCTTCATTACAGCCCGAGAAGCACGAATGCGTATCTCGCGAGCAATACCGCAAGCACCAAGGTGCTCGCCTCAGCAACCTGGGCTCGGGGAACTACTCGGCCTACGTGCGAGCCACGTCTCTAGCGGGCAACGGCTCCTGGACGGAAAGCGTGTCCTTCTACGTTCCTCCTCCTAAACGTAATATCACACGCTAAAATGATAATCGGGACGGTTCGGTAATCTATCCGTGCTGATCCCTCCTATCCTGTCCTCGCAGGAGACAACGACGTGGCGCTCTATTTGATCGTCATCATTCCCATCCTTGTGGTTCTCTTCGTCGTCGGACTTACCACCATTCTCTTCTTTATAAACAAAAAGAGGCAAGTATTTTTCTCGAGCTAACCTTTTCACACAAAGATTTTCACACTTGCTGATGTTTGCTAGCTTACTTTTCACCTGACCGCTAATATTGCGTCAACAGGAATAGCGACCGACTAGGGAACGGAGTCCTTTACGCATCGGTCAATCCGGAATACTTCAGTGCCGCAGAGAGTAAGGAGCATCTTAGAAACACGTAAGATCATCCTAAAGCGCGTTTGTGGTTCTGACCCCGCCGCCTGTGGTCTTGCAGTGTACGTCCCGGATGAGTGGGAAGTGGCAAGGGAGAAGATCACCATGCACCGGGAGCTGGGCCAGGGTTCCTTCGGCATGGTGTACGAGGGCATGGCCAAAGGTGTGGTGAAAGACGAGCCCGAGACGCGAGTGGCCATCAAGACGGTCAACGAGTCGGCCAGCATGAAGGAGCGGATTGAGTTTTTAAACGAGGCCTCCGTCATGAAGGAGTTCAACTGCCACCATGTGGTAAGCAGCCTGGAAAGAAAACGCTTGACGTAGGATCGGATGAATCATTGCGGGCAGACTATAAATAAAGGTGGCATCAAAGTCTCAAGATGTTCGGCGGGTTACGATCATTCCAGTTTTTCCAGCCCGGGGCGAGGATCAACCTCCTGGTGATGCAACCCTTAATCGGCCGGCGTGATCCCCGCTTGCCTCGTCAGCTCCTCTAAAGACGTTTTGTCAAGCAGTTTCCCTACGGAGAGATTCTCTTACAACGTTTGCGCTGAAAAAAAAAAGAAATCGGAGCACTTTTGTGTGTGGATTACCATTTTTAAGGAGCGTGAAGGAGGCATGTAGTTAACATTCATCCCTAATTTGGCAACAGCCGTGATTGGATTGAGACAGGAAGTCAGGCTTCACTGGATCTTACCTCAAGTTAACCCTGATTTATCACCGTCTACTCTACAGTATATCCGTTTCGGCACTGAATCAAAGAAGCACACATACGAAAATCCCAGCTGAGATTCCAACGCGGAACTTTTGACTGCGAGGCAGAAGTGCAAGCAATTCAAATGTAAATAAATCCTTGCAGGTGAGGCTTCTGGGCGTGGTCTCTCAAGGACAACCCACTTTAGTGATTATGGAACTGATGACCAGCGGAGATCTTAAGAGTCACCTGCGCTCTCTTCGTAAAGAGGTGATTTTTTTTTAATTGAAATGTTTTGTAGATCCGGCATGAAAAAAAAACCTCACGTGTGGTTCTTTCCTGCAGAACACCAACATCCAGGTCTTGCCCCCGCTCAAGAAAATGATCCAGATGGCGGGGGAGATCGCTGATGGGATGGCGTACCTCAATGCCAACAAATTTGTCCACAGAGACCTGGCGGCCAGAAATTGCATGGTGGCGGAAGACTTTACGGTGAAGATTGGAGGTGAGGGAAGCTCCGGGGCTTTGTGTGATTTACACTAAATGTCCTTTCAAAATAAATACTGTGCCTTTAGCAGTGCTGAATGGATGATTTCCTTTTTCCTGCAGATTTTGGCATGACCAGGGATATTTACGAGACGGATTACTACCGAAAAGGAGGAAAGGGGCTGCTGCCCGTTCGCTGGATGTCACCCGAGTCGCTGAAAGACGGCGTGTTTACGACCATGTCTGATGTCTGGTAGGAGGAAACACTTGATTGCATTTAAAGGGGGGGTGGAGCAATTTGTAAAATTTCTTCTCATCACCTGGCACTCGGAGCAAATATTTTGTCCACATTTGTTTATAAAAATGAATATGCCAGGATATTTATTCAGTTAAATGTGAGATTTGTAAAAAATAAAAAAATAAATTGTCCCTGTCATTATAAAATAATTGATTCTTATTTTTAAATGTTATTTTATGATAATCGAATGAATCGTTTTAATATAATTATATTATTAATTATATTATTAATGACATTTTATTATTATTATAATAGTTAATTATATTCAAGTAAATTATTAATTATATCTTATTATAATTACAATAGTTAATTAATAAATTAGTGAACTTACTTCAAAATTTGCTTTTTTTTCTAATATCTTTAAATGAAAATAATTACCCATTTAGCAAAATGATCAAATAATGTGATTGTTTTTTTTTAAAAAATAAGAATGGATAAATGAATTCAACAAATAGTATTTGTATCTTTGGCTTGGCCATTATTGCCGGGGACTTATTGGCAAGTCTTCAGTTATGTTAAGAACCCCAAAGTTATTGGCTCTATTGTTTCCTCCTCTTCCTTCTTGTATTGCGGCGTTTTGACGACATGATTGTGTTTGCAAGCTTTTTTTGTTTCCCAACTGCAAATGTCCCATGTGTCAGTCCTCAAGAATGGCCTTAAACGCCTCCAGATGTTTCCCCAAATGATCGGGTTGCCGCGCCAGCGCAGACATCGCCAAAATGCATCTTCCCCATTTGATGTCGTTTGCCGCGACGGCCCCTTCCGACTATTTTCGCGCGACTGTCTCCGTTAGCTCAAACCTGTGTGTGTACTCACTCGCTTGTGCCTGTTGGTGGAAACACAACCTGCGAGGGCGAGCAAATATTGCGGTCGGTGTCAGTCGCGGTAAGAATTTCTACATCGGTGAGGAGGCTGGCGAGCGAACTGAGGCGACGTTTACTGGAAGCGCGCCGCGAACTCTTGTCCTGCGACGGTGAAGCCGACAATATTCGCAATACTCCCAGCTGTCACTCTGACTAAAGCTTGTTACTACAAATTCAAATTTGTTTGGCAAACAGGTCGTTTGGCGTGGTTCTGTGGGAGATCGCCACCTTGGCCGAGCAGCCCTACCAGGGCATGTCCAACGAGCAAGTGCTGCGCTTCGTCATGGAGGGAGGACTCCTGGACAAGCCTGACAATTGTCCCGACATGCTGTGAGTCTTTTTTTTCCTTCCGTGTTTGACAAAATTGTTATTTCAAGGAAAAATAATATCATAATCAAAGTTAATTGAAGTCATTTTAATAGTCGGATTTGCAATTTATTGTCATATTACACAATTTGACGATTTATTATATGCGGACCGCCACAATATGGCTCGGGGTCCCCGGGAGGGCCGAGGACCCCAGTTTGAGAACCGCTGCATCAGCGGACACATTGCATACATGCTCTGACCTCAACGGGAAGGCATTCTGCTCCCCCCCCCCCCCCCCCCCCTCCAGCCACCATGGCTGACCTCACCTTAGAAAGAGAGACAGTAAGTTGTGGAAGAAAGAAAAAAAAAAACACGGGCTAATGTTGTGCAGACACAAACTTTAGGTTTCTATGGAAGCCTGACTGGGTTGTCCTGATTACGGCGCCGTGTGGATTGTGTTACAGAGGTGGTGGGCTGACAATGGGAGGTGGGAGCAAGCAAAACAAAAAAGTAGAATAATAATAATAATATAAAATAAAAATAAATAAATAAATAAGAACAATTTATGCAAAGCACATCATATTTTGAATCCTGCAGCAGTTTGTTTAGGTGCCAAACAAGTCAGGCCTGAATGAGTAGCTTAAAGTTGGAACAAAGTGGAGAGCTTCGAATTGTTCCGCCATGTCCGGGTCGTCTCCAGGATCAGATAGCTCGGGGTTACCGTCTCCAGCCTCGCTAGCAGGGGACGCGCCAAACAGGACTCATATTTAAATGATTTACGACGGAGCGGCACGTCATAGCTCGTTGAAATGAATTCGAGCAGGGTTGGTCCTCACTCACTGGGGTGCGTCAAGCGTGTGAGGACCAACATTGCACAGACGTTTTATTGCTGCATAGACATAAAACGGCCATATTTTAAGTTATGGTCATTTGATTTTCTGCAAATGACAAGAAGTGGGGATTTAATCAAACGTTCGGATTACGTGAAGTCAAATATGTCAGTCAAAGATTTTTTGTTATTATTTAAAAGAGAGATATCATTTTTGGTTTCTGATCAGGGATTTGTAATCATGTTTCCAAATGGAAGAACTCAACTAAAACAGATGATAAAAAGACCCCCACCGTCTTCAGTTGAAGTAAAACCGTCCCAAAAAAATTCTACATTTATTTCATAAAGGACTCATATGACCAGGAAAAGTCCCACGTTTGGATGCTTTTTTTTTTTTGATGATGAAAAGGGGAAGCTGTTGATTCTTTGCTAAAACTGCACGCACAGCAGCAGATGGCGGGATTGTCGTCAGGTTACTCCGGAGCAACCTCCAACGTCACATTTGCGCAGAAACAATTCTTCCGTGGCCCTCCGGCTTTGTTAAAAGTTTGACCTCTTGGCACCGCGCTGTCGACAAACCAATGCAGTGACTGATGACTTTTTGTCAAAGGACTTGAAAACCATCATTTTATTTGAAATGATGATAACTTACATAAATGCACTGAGTGGAAGTGCAATTCATCATCCACACACCATCAATTTTTATTTAATTTTTAAATTTTTTAAATTTGCTGGCTTATTAGTATTGGCAGGTGTACCTAAAGAAGTGGCGTGTGACTACAGCATATCAGTAAGGAAACCAAATGTAGTCTCTCCTGCCCCCTGCTGGTGAGAAAGAAAGCAACGATTCACATCACTATCATTAAAGTCATCAAGTAACGTTTAGTTTTGTTAAGTCAAGCAGAAATTCAGTAATGTCCAATGTGTTCAATTTTTAAAGATGCATTTTAAGGATGGAAAGCAAACCGAGGTTCCTTCCAGTGTTTGTTGATGTGGTACGAATCGGACTTCTCTTTGCTCTGCGCAGGTTCGAGCTGATGCGGATGTGCTGGCAGTACAACCCCAAGATGCGTCCGTCCTTCCTGGAGATTATCAGCAGCATCAAGGAGGACCTGGACCCGCCCTTCCGGGAAGTGAGCTTC
Source organism: Syngnathus acus (assembly GCF_901709675.1). NCBI lineage: Eukaryota > Metazoa > Chordata > Actinopteri > Syngnathiformes > Syngnathidae > Syngnathus > Syngnathus acus. Next base: position 3,106,553 of record NC_051092.1, on the reverse strand, counting down.
TTCTACAGCGAGGAGAACAAGCCGCCCGACACCGAGGAGCTGGACATGCAGGTGGAGAAAATGGAGAACATTCCGCTGGACCCCGCCTCCACCATCCAGCCTCCGGCCGCCGCCCCGTCGGCGGGGTGCGCCGCCGGCACGCCGCCGCCCTCCTCGGCGCAGCCCGCCGTCGCGCAGGGTCCCGCCGGTTCTTTTTTGAAACCCGGGTCTCCCGTCTCGGGGCCCTCAGACAGCAAGCACGCCGGAGCAGCGGCGGCGGCGGCCAACGGGCCCGTGGTGCTGCTCAGGCCCAACTTTGACGAACTGCAGCCCTACGCCCACATGAACGGCGGCAGGAAGAACGAGCGGGCGCTACCCCTGCCCCAATCGTCGGCCTGCTAATATCGCCCCCCCCCCCCAACCTCCTACACAGGGTAACCCAAATCTCTCCAGCGTCTCCATGAAGTGACTTCTTCGACAGGAGAGAAACAGAGAGATTCGGCGTCTTTGTTACATCCTTCAAGAAGGAAATCAAAAGACTTAAAAACACACAAAAGACATTTTTTAAGCATATCTGCCAGTAAACATCAACAGAAGAGCACTTTTTTTTTTCCCCCGAGAGAGGACGTTGTGGAGTGTGTATTTATATATATATATCGATTCTTTCTATAATAACATTTCTTTTTTTTTTTTGTAATGTTTCACATCAGTGGACTTTCCTTGGACATTTCAGACAAAAAAAAAAAAAGCGTGTGACTGGAAGATGTGTTGTGTCTTTAAAAGAAAATAATAACACTAAGTTGCCAAAAGGAGACTGTGCTTCGGAGTAAAAAGCATTTTGCATTCAATGGTCAAAAATGACGACAAATATAACAAAGTAAATGACTCCCATTTTTACCCCAAAAAAACGTTACACTCAAGCAACACTAACAAGACATTTCGAGGCCAACACAAAGTAGAGTTTTGGTTACTGTGGTGACCACTACTTGTTTAGCCCCAAGTCTCAAACAAAGTGAGCAACCCGCAAGAACGGTCAAACAGTAGATTGTATTTTCACTTGCGGAGGCACAAAATTAGCGTGGCGCTTCAAAATGATACTCTTAGTCAAACACGACGAGAGGAGACATTTTGATGAAACCTTTCTAAAATGTTGAGTACAGTATAAGAAAAAAAGTTCCAACTCAAACAACCACATAGTTGACAATGTCAGATGGATTCATCAATTATTATTATTTTTTTTTTAATCACTCTCTGAATGTTCTGCTTTTAGAGTTGCCTTCTTCAGACAGCAAACTCATCACACCTCAACAATCAATTCTCTCAACCAATAGCTCCGCCCCCTTTTGTCATCTCCCAGCACGCACTCGACACAGCAGAGAAGAAGCAGGAGCTGATCTTACAGTTGACTTTTACAACTTACTGGACTGATTTTCAAGTAGGGCCGCAACACACGTCATCGGTTTGTCACCTTTTGACATTCCGTGATGGCGTGTGTGTGCGTGCGCGTGTGCCTGCGTGTATGCCCGTACACAACAAAGCTGCTATTTATTCTCTTTTCTCTGAGATCCTTCAGGTTTGCTATTCTCTCCACTACTCTCTTATCTACAAAAATCTATTAGAACTATATGGTAAAATGACAAAAAAAAAGATTTTAGTCATCAAATGTGTGTTGTTGTTTTTTTTTCTTCAGATGTCATTATTTGTTTTTGAATGTCTGTATTATTATTGTTATTATTATTATTATTTGGAATGGACACCTTTGCGCCATGTGCGAGCTTTCTTCTGCACCCTTTTTTGTACTTTTTGTGGTCTAGCACTGCACCTCGGGGTGCAACTCAATCTCAGGTCCAAGTTTAAAAAAAAAAAGGCTTTTCTTCTTATCTCCACAGCTTCTCTTATTTCTTAAGTACATCCTCCTCCCCCTCGCCCATCATCTTCCGTTCTGTCGGTGCCTCCGTTTTTTAATCAGCCGCATTAACCAAATGTTTGTTTTTAAAGCCCAGTCAAAGCAGTGTGGGGCGAACTGGGTCTCATCGCTTGCCTTAATCATGTTTCTCACGTTTGTTTGTTTGTTTGTTTGTTTGTTTTTATAGTCAGCGCAACACACACACTCCCGCCACCCCGTTCAAGTGTTATTATTATTTCTTCTCAAACCAAATAAAGAATGGCTTCAAGAGCAGAAAAGATTTAATGATTAAAAGGTCTTAAAATGGATGCTATATATAATTTTGAAAGCTTTTTTCCTGTTGTTTTTTTTTTATTTTATTTTTGGAAATGTTGCTTTTATCATACTTTTTCCTTTAGATGTGTTATTTATTTATTTTTTTATTTCAATTTTTTCTTCCTTTAATGATATCAGTTTAAATCACTGTATAAATGCCCTCATGATTCACTATAAAGATGAATTCATTTGTTATTTCATTTGTTGTCAGTTATTTGTTTCCTTTTTAAAACTACCCACACTTGAGTTGGCATGAAAAGTTTTTTTTTTCAACTACATAAAATTACCAAGCAATAAAAGTTTATTTTATTGACCAAATATTAAAAATATTGCTTATTTTGATCATTTAAATGACCATATCATGTGAGAAAACATTAGAGAATCTGTATTCATATCGCATATAAATCTGAAATACCTTATTGTTTAAAATATTTCCTTTTTTTTTTTCTTTATCAAGACAAAGAATTCTATTTCATTTTATCTAGACCAGTGACCTGACGGCACCATACGCTTAAAGTGGCCACTTGATTAATTGTCAATTTTGATAAAACCCCAAAAATTATTTAACAAACGACATATCGTGCGGAATTTAATCCACTGAGATGAATTCTATTTTAGTTTTAGCGTCCTGTACTGTAGCTGAGCATGCCATTCAAGCGGGCCACGGGATGGCGCTGTTGTCCTCTGCACAGTGTGGTAACCACTGATGCGTTCATGTGCCTCTGGTCAATTCTCGAAAATGATGGCTAATGAAGATGAGCAACGGAGAGAAAGTCACTCATACATTCCTGTACCAGGTGTGTTATTCACCTGTTCGTTTTCCTGCTGAGTCTGAAGGTATGTTAATTAATGCTGCTGTTAGGGTCGGATGGATTGAATTGCAAGTGAATGTCCGGATGTCCTTAAACGCACCTCAGCATCTGCCAGCTCCTCTCCTTCAGGCAGGGCGATCCTCAGAGGCGGACACGCCCCTCTTGGTGCACTTGTCAAAGGGTGAGTGAAGGCGGGTGACGTCACATTTGCGTGCAAAGACGACCAGCGAGAAGAACACTCGGACACGGGTCGGTTTTTATCGTTTCCCAATCATTTTTGACACCACAATGTTGCCTTCGAGAAGAACTTTTGAGGCCGACAAGCAGCAGCTGCAGCTGCTCAACGGCCGGTTGACTCAGTACCTCACCAGGACCCAACAATTGGAGCGGGAGAACGCGTGTCTCCTGGCCGAGATCAACCAGCTCAGACAGGCCCAGGTGGTGGAACGGGAACCGCAGTACAAGGCCGAAGTACGCGAGTTGAGGCGGGCGATGGAGCGGGTGGCGCTGGAGAAGTCCCGCGCCGAGATGGAGCGCGAGAAGCTGTGCAGGGAGTTGCAGACTGTGCGCTCGCTGTGCAGCCAGCAGAGCGACGCCTGCCGGGACATCGGCGGGGAGCTGCACGGCCGAGAGAAAGAGCTCCGGGCGGCCCACCACAACAATGCGTTGCTCCAGCAGCGTTTGGTGGAGCTTCAGAGGGAGTACGCCCTCTTGGAGGAGACGCACCGGCAGCAGATGGGACAGCTCAGACATCAAGTAGACAGCCAGGTTAGTGGAAGTACTCTGGACACTTTTTCCTTACTGTTCTGTGGTAACCTTTGATGGAACAATCTGAACATCACAACAACTTCAAAATTTGTCTGACTACTAAATTGTGAATGCGGAGAGATATTTCTTTGTCTATTAGCAGAGGTCCCCAACTGTATTTGTCAGGGGGCCAGAATTTTATTTGAGTCACCTTGGCGGCGAAACCCTCAACTAAAAATAAAATCACATTTTGGCATAGCATTATTTTCGGTGTACTATTTATAGTTTTTTTTAAATTTCATAACAAAACTGAAGACATTTTAGCCTTTATGAACCAGGCTTTTGTTAAACATTCATTTTAATCCTTATGGAATCCAGTCGCGGGCTGGATTAAACGGATCGGTGGGCCCAATTCGGCCCGAGAGCCGCCGGTTGATGATCTTGGTCTACAGGCTGGCATGGGGCAGAAACTTTGGCCATCATCCCTTTGTTCAACCACTGCATCCTCAAAGACTGCAGATCATTTTCAACACTTTAGACAACAACTTGTAGAACCAACACCCACAAGTTTGGACTCACCAATATCTGCATTTCTCTTTCTTAGGTGAATTCCATGGTGATCACGCAGAGTTACCATGGGCCTCCTGCGGCCTCCATGGAAGACGTGGAGGAGTATGCCCGCGGGATGTCCGAGAGCTGGACACAGACCTTAGAAATGTACCAACAGAAGGTGCAAGAGATGGAACAGGCCATCCAGGAGGACCAGGCCATGCTGGATGACCTGCAGAGGGAGAAGATGCTGCACACCACCCAGTTGGACAAACTACAGATGGACGCGGAGAAACAAGGGCAGCAGCAAATGCGACTGGAGGAGCAACTCCTACACATGCAGGAGAAATTCAGTCAGGATGAGGGCGAGTATCAGGTGAGGTCACTACATTAGGGACACATGTACAAATGCCACAAAAAGAAAACATTTACCACAGCTATGGTCTTTTAATGCACTAATGGGTAGCTTCTGCTCGGACATCTCGAGGGCGTGTCCGCTCGCTAGCCACTTAAGCCAATTATCTCTCAGACTGGAAAATCCCTATTAGGCAGGCTCTTAAGGATAAAGCTCCACAAGCAGGACAATCCAACGACATCGGTAAATAAGTTAACCATTTAGACTAGAAACGATACATTTCCATCCTTGTCATGTACGCCGTTTGGTAGCGACATTTAAATTGTTTTTCTTTCTGATGGCAGGAAAAAAAAATATTGACACAAATAGCCATAGAAGAACAATCGACATCGTATGTTATTCTCTCTAGATGATTATCGACCAGCTGGAACGGGAAAGAAACGCCATGGCGGAGGCCATTGGTCAGAGGACGCAAGAGCATCAACATCTGCTGCGGGTCAAGATGGACCTGGGCATGGAGGTGGCAGCCTATAGGTAACAAGCCCTCAATATAGATTTTATATTCAATTCAGATGACACAGGACACATTATTTATTTATTTTTTTATTTATTTGTCCATTTATTTATTTATCTGCTTATTTGTGTATTTAATTATTTATCTATTTAAAAAATTTAATCTATTTTTTTTTGTCATTTTGATAATATTGTCAACAATCGGTATAGTATTTCCATTTCGACTTCAAGATGGCATCAGCAAGGTGATCATTACGATTATTATTCTTCGATTATTCCGTTTATGCTGGACTGACTACAATGACTCGAATATTAACTGTGTCACATGAACCGTGTACAGCGTAAATCCTGGCCTTGTCAGTCCGAAGGTGGAATCGGCCAAACATTTTGGAGGTGGCACCATCACGCGTCCTGAATTTGCATTGGAATTTAAAGGCAACGATGGCCTGCCCCGCATTGTTGTTGTTATTTTTAGCTCAGTCTGTCTGGAAGCACTCTCCGGGAGAGTTTTGCTCATGTTTCTTCCTTCAAACAAGGCCCAGGAACGAAGATTAAGAAGATTACAAAGTGCTATTAATTAGATTAGTGATTGGTTGGGTTTTTTGGTAAGCATTACCGTATATAGCCACAGACTCGGGTTCATAGTGCCTTCTAAGCCTGTTTAGCTTTAGAGGTTTAAGATGGAAGAGCCGGAAGACCAACAACGCCTTGCACGGTAATTATCTTGCCCTCGGTTTTTCCAAATTATGATGTACAGAACGGTATTGATTTATCTTTTTAATTATTGACGAGTCATCTCTTGGAATTCCTGTGTTTATTGATCTTCTGAATCATCAATCATTTTTGTTGCCGGCTACATCGTAGATACGGTTTCCCTCATGGAGCCATTAATGATTTATTATCTCATAGTATCACAAACAGAATCCAGTTAAAAAAAGTCATTTTGAAGTGGGGGTTTAATATGAAAAATTGTTGGGATATCTGACTTATTAAAAAGGAAGCCAATTTACAGTTTTGTTATTTTAACAAGGAACATTGAGTTGACACATGCGAGCCACATAAGATGATGTAGCGGGCCGGATCTGGCCCCCGGGCCTTAGGTTTGACACCCATGATCTAATTGGCGCCTTAAAATGCTCCCAAAAGCTAGAATGTACCTATTGTGTTTGTCTAGAGCGCTTTTGGAGGGCGAGAGAGTCGGGCTTCAAGACGCTCACAGAAAGATGAGCGAACTCCAGCGGGAACGCACTATCGGTAAATGTCAAATTGTATCGTCTTCAATTTCCAGTCAAATACATCACGAATAAATGTCACTCGTTAATCCTCTCAAGATATCAAGATGGCCGGACAACGCTACGCTCCAAGAACTTCCGCCGCAAGCCGACAGCGTATGGACGTCAGGTTCACCCCATCAACATCCATTATGAGAAGATCTCCCGTCGTTCCTTCTGGGTCTACAAGTCCCTCCAGGGTCATTCCGATTTCACTCGCTCAGCATCAGAGTCCGGCCTGCAGAAGGGACATGATCTCGTTCACCAAATCCCGAGCGGCCACTTCTTCCACTGTTCCCAAAGAGCAAGAAAAAATCCAGAGTCAAAGTCCGACGTCGGTGGAGAAAACAAAGAAATTTGAACTTTTGTCTAAGGTAGAGAGCCAAAGCCCGACGTCGGCGGAGAAAACAAAGAAAATTGAACTTGGTTCTAAGGTAGAGAGCCAAAGCCCGACGTCGGCGGAGAAAACAAAGAAAATTGAACTTGTGTCTAAGGTAGAGAGCCAAAGCCCGACGTCGGCGGAGAAAACAAAGAAAATTGAACTTGTGTCTAAGGTTGAGAGCCAAAGCCCGACGTCGGTAGAGAAAACAAAGAAAATTGAACTTGTTTCTAAAGTAGAGAGCCAAAGCAGTTCCACAAAGTCGTCTGTGGAGAACACGTCCGGTCGAGTGCTGTCACCACCAAGAAGAAACCGCAAGAAAAAGACAAAGATGGAAAAGCCTATGGCGGAAGTTGATGAACCAGATATGCGTGAGAGTGAGCGTAAGGACAAAGGCAAAATCGAGACCACAAGTACGAGAAAGGCTTTCCATGACAATGTGTCCGTTGAGGACATCATTGAGACGGTGATCAAACCAGCTGGTTTGGAAGCTGAGGTTTGCTCCTCTGGGGAACCAAAAATCACCTATCACGTGGAGAAAAGTCAACAAGGCGACGGCTCGATGAAGACTCAGATTGTGTTGCAGTCCAAGGTGGAAGAGGAAGTGGACGTTTCGGAGGAATCGGCTCTGAATCAGCTCTTGAGCCAAGGATTGAAGAAGGTATCCCTGGAGGACATTGAGGACACGGCAACGGGAAGCATGATCAGGAACCTGCTCAGTGGCCTACAAGGAGAAGGGAAATCCGTCAATGTGGAAATTATCGAGCAGCCGGTAGAGTCTTACGACGAAGTCAGTGAGGAGTCAAGATCTGTTTTTTACGAGCCCTCTGCGTATTTCCAAATTGAAGAGATGAAAGAAGATACGCAAGTTGACGACGCGGCGATAAAATCCAAAGTCAGATCCGTTCGGGTTCAGGAGGAGCGCGAGAAGTCGTTCCATTTCAGCCGTGACAGAGAGCCGGCCGAGTATTTTGTCTCCACGCCGGACGATAATCTCTCTGAACCTGAGGAGGGTTATGGCATTACCTCATACGGTCATTACGGAATGGTGGATGACTTATCTGATGAGAGGTATTACCAAGATGACGGAGTTCCACAAAGCAGAAGCATCCATAAAGAAAACAAATATCGCCTGACGTCAGATCGACCTTTCCTCACAGAAAGCATTCCCGAGTGCATCATCGAAGAGGAGATTCGAGTTTCCCCCGTCGTCCAAGAGTCCATGCTGGAGTTCCTGCGAGAGGACTCGCTGGAGCCTAAAGAGCAAATAAAAGGAGCTTTGGAGAAGTTACAAGGCTCCGTGTCGGGCCCACTGAGGGAGGAGTTGGCTTTTCTCACCAAAGTAAGCAGTCAAAGTCCGCAGAACGTCGCCGTCAAGAAAGTTCAGAAGTCGAGCGACGGCGGAACCACCACTATTGTCGCGGAGCTCAACGTCTCGCAGACATTGGAGGACTCCGGCTTGCTGGACGAGGACGATTTATCGGAGCAGCAGATCATGGCCGCCCTGAGTTCTTCCGATTTTGGGAACGTCTTGCAGGGGGTATCCGGAGAAGGCTACAGCTTGAGGTTCTCCAAAGAGCAGCACGTCGTGATTGATGACGACTTTGACGGGGAGAGGGAAGGCGAGTCTTCGTCCCTCGTCGCTGGGAGACGAATCAAACCGTCCGAGATGGAGGGACACAGTAGTCGCTCGGATCAAGAGTGAATGAAATTGGAACATTTGAAAGGCCCGACAAATGATCAAGAGTATTGATTGCATTGATTCTAAATGCAAGGGTAGACTTGGTACTGCTGCTCTGGAATTGGAGTAGCCTAATTCTGGGCTCAGCAAGTTGCCCCTCCCCCTCCCTCCCTCCCTCCCTCCCTCCCTCGAAAAGCCATCCGCTTGTTGACAAGTTCCTGCAGTTTAGGGAGGGGCGGCAGCGAAGCTACTAAGCGAGCATTAATTGAGGTCTTTTGGTGAAAGCATGTTACGAAGACCTCTGGGCACTGTCTTAAATCGTAAAAAAAAAAAAAAACGTTACTAATGTTTCTAACACCGAGTGCATGTGTTGTATATCATATGCACTTGTAGCTATTACAACAGTGTTGAAATTGAACAACTCATACTAATATTTTCACAGAATAATATTTAGCATTTTTTCCAATAGTGAGTTTAGATCCAGTGATGGTAAAAAAAAAAAAAGAAAAATACAAATTTACATTACAGCTGATATGTTTCTAACCTTTTACTGTGGAGGTTTAAAAATGTTGCTTGTGCCAATCACGGCATCTCGCCACTCAACTTTGTGTAGCAGTTGGGAGCTCTGTGACTTTTCTTTCATCAGGAAGTTGAAGTTAAAAGGAAAGACACAAAGTCCGGAGGAGGAAATGGTGGCGCTTTCTGGATAGTGTTCACTTGACACTTTGTGCTATCTGTGCTGACTGCAAGGCTCCTTACATAAGCGAGTGTGTTCATTTCAGATGACTATTTTTGTATCGGCTTAGCAGCGCTGACCGGTCAGAAGGTTTTGTTGTGTTGTGTTGTGTACACCTTGAAAGGTCACGTAATGGCTCAAGTTGATTTTAAACCTGATTTGAGTCAGTGCTTGAAAATTGTTTATAGTCTCTGTCAATCAAACCAAAGATGACATTACAGAGATTCTGTATTATTTCTTTTTTTTTTTGTCATCTCAACATTAAGAAAATAAACATTTAAGGGCTGTTAAATGTTCCACTTCTTAAAGGGGAAGTCGAGCCCAATTTTTTTTAACAATATAATGTATGCGCCCCTACTAATCCAAAAACGGCATTCTGATTAAGGTTGTGTTTGTGGAATATAAGTTAAGCGGCAAAGTTTATCTGATTTTATCAGGGGGCGGCCATTTTGCCACATTTTCTGAAGCTGAGCCGTGATTGGTTGTGACCTAAGACCTGGCAACCCTAATGTCATTTTCAGTCGACACCTAGTGGCAAAATGGCCGTTACCTGTGATGCATAAAATGGATGGATTTTGCCTGTGTAATTCATATTCGACAAACAATTAGTTAAGCTGAACAAACATACTAAAAAAAAAACGGGGTTTGACTTCCCCTTTAAAAATTCAGCAGGTCACATATTGACGTACTGTAATGACAAACATGATGCAGTTCCTTTTACTGAGATCTTATTTTACTAAATGCACATTTACACTTAATAAAAACACTGTGGTAAGTTTTCAGAGTATTTGTATCTTTTTTTTTTTACACTACAGAGATTTTTTTCATTGATCATCCAAAATCAAGCAATTACAACTGTGTGGTCGGAACAATCTTGGTCTCTAGGGCACTCAACTTTAAAAATAAAACAACTTAATAGCAACAGAGTGAAATATGAGCATCGTGAGTCATATTCAGAAGGGAATAAATTGTTACAAAGAATATGGGAATGTACTAAAGGTCCCATAAATAACCGCTGTAGCGCTTCAGATAACACTCGCGTGCTCGTGCTTTGGTCAACAAGAGAAGCTCGACGAGATCATGTAGCTTCAAAAATATAGACTTGATTATTTTTAGTGGAAACATATTGTATTGAGTCAGGAAAGGGACATAGCCAACTTTTCCTCGACTCTGGGTAAACGTTGTGTAATCCAAATTGTCTCCATGTGGCCTCTTGCATGTTTTCACCGTTGCTAGGGTTGATGTCATGGAAGGCCATTTTTCGGCTGCACAACATGGGAAGGGGAGGGACTATGTAGACTAGTGTCATTGTTCTTTTTTTTTTTGTGCCGATCGTGACACGTAAGCAGGAGTGAAAAAGAGTTCAGCGATATTTCCTCAGTGTTGGAAAATGTCCCGTCAAGCATTGTGATGAGAGAAGACTGCCTGTCAGATTCGGGGCCCTCTTACTTGGATGCAATAACAGACCTCCATAGCAACGGGGAACATTTACTCACTCATCCAGGCGTGCCCTTAGTAGCGGGAAGTTTATTTTGGGAGAATTTCTCCTCGCCTGTAAGAAACTCAAATGCAGAAAATAAGTCACTGTATAATTCTGCGAAAGAGAAAAGGACTGAATCCAGTTGTTTGAAGTAGAGAAATGTTTTTGCCATGGATGGTAGGGAGGGCAGAAAAGACATTCCACACTAATTGGGGTCAGAATCTCGTTAATGCACACTTTGCACAGTAGTTAGCCTTCCGTTTTCTAAAAGGGTGTTGCGCCATCTGTTTGGCTTGAGGAAACACAAAGTCACCCTGTGTGATATTTTACACCAGGGGAGGCTACGTTGCTTCCGAGATTAGCTTGTGACTCTGATGGCTGCACTTTAGAGAGGTTGGTAGAAATAGCTTATCACCATCTGACAAATTATTTTAAATAGGGGAACGTTGTCAGGGAAAGTGAGGCCTACTCTGGTGCCTCAAAGAATGTATTTTCAAATATTACGATGAAATATAGTGTAATATATAATGTATTGTTAATGGCACACACATAAATAAATATTTAATTTATAATGTATAGAAATGCTACGATTATATAAATATATATATAAAAAAAAATAGTATTATTAAATGTTTAAAAAACTTCAATCAAACCTTATCTGAATTTTCTATAATTATAAATATTGTTACAATATAATAAAAAGTAATCATTATATTTCTTATTATTATTTTGAATTAATAAAAAAAATAAGAAAAACGGGAAAAAAACCATCCAGAAAGTTTGATGACACAAGCTGTTTGTTTGGTTCCCATAACAACATGTTATCAAACATGCAGGAAGACAGCATAGCCCTCTTAATGAAGTCCTTGAACCTGTCTGTCACTCAGGTCTGGCACTTCTCAGTAAATATAGACTCACTATTGTGCTTTTGTAGTGAAGATGAGCTAGGGAGGCGTTCTTGAAGATGTGAATGAGGCCCCTCGAAGCGCCTGAGGCTGTGACTCGCAACAATGGCATGAAACAAGCGAGCTCACATCTTGTCAACACTGCTTGAGCGGGGAAAAAACTTTTGTTTCTATTGTATATTGTGCTTGTGTATGATGTGTTGATAGTTTATTCCAATTATGGGTAAAAAAAACCCTCAAAAATTATTTAATAACCCCAATTTTCTTATTTTGTGGGGGCGCCCAAAATACCTGGGGGGGTCACACAATTGCCACATAGGACAGGGGTGTCACTCATTTTTTTCGCGGGCCGCATTTTTGGAGGGCCATTATGACTGTCAACACAAAAAATGTATGAGCACCTCATATTATATACAGTAAAAGCTACAAAACAAACTGACAAATAACTCGTTTTCAAATCAGACGAGTAAAAACTGGTCGAATATCTAAAAAACAATATTATTAAAAGTGAAGACAATTTGCAATTCACGAATTTGATGCACAATTTGTCTTCGCGGGCCACATAAAATGATGTGGCGGGCCGTACCTGGCCCCCGGGCCTTAGGTTTGACACCTGTGACATCGGATGTTTGTCACGTGATGTGGGTTATGCTAAGTCAGCACAGGTGCTCAAATCAACCCTTCACCTGACGGAAGTGGTTTTTCAAACTACTTTTTGCTGACCGCACGCATGGATGATCGCTTTGGAAAGTTTTGCAGTTCGCAAATGGAACATGTTTTCATTCAGTTTGCTTTTGATGGCAAGTCAAACGACAAACAGCATTTTGGATTGATGAACGTGGAGGAGACGTGAACGAGCGGCGCCTCTGCCAAGGTAAAGACATTCAAGTTTGCTGACTAAAAATTGCCCTTCGGTAGTTGCCTAGCTACGCGTAATGTTTTGGGGCCAATTCTGTTTATTGTTCCAAGCTTTGGTGTCGACATTCCTTTCCACCCTGTACGATAATAGTCTTAGATTAGATTAAACTTCATGCCAAATTCTGTTAGTGAAAAACAATACAGTCCAGTAGTCTTTAGTTTGATAGTGATTTTCTTTTTCTTTCTAAAAGTGCATTATTGTCGCCCTCAAGTGGTCAAATGTCTAATTTCAGGTCCGGTCAGTCATACGCAGTTTGTTGAGCCATGTTATTTAATTTACATTATGCTGCAGACACCCACATGACCCCCAAATCAGGGCGCCATTTTATATTATTAATATTTAATATTTTTTGTGCAGAAAAACAACCTGTTTGTGGTTCAAAAATGTAGATTGCGTGTTGCAATAAGCCTAAACTACCGCAAGATGTCAGTGTTCTACAAGTGTTTTGTTACTGTACTATCTTTTACCCCGACACTTCCACCTGCTGGGAGAAATGGGGAATGCTGCCTTTTATGCAATTTTTAGTGTCTGGGTGGCCTGTGGCAGTGTTTCAAATACTTTGCGGCAAAGCACATGTCGCAGGATCAGACAAACCATGCACGACTTGTAGTTATAATTAGAAAATGATGTATTTTATATAAAGATATAATTTAAATTGTGTGGTTTTTTTCGGTATCCCCAGTTATGTAGCCATGAAACTGAACGTAGTATTAAAATGGCTTTAATGCCTGAATGGTGTATTTAAAGCAGCTAAATGGCGACATTCACAATCTGTCCTCTCACAAGCGCAAATTCTTCAAGCCACTAGGAATCGGATATGTACATAGCACCAAATATCAATGCCAAATAAACAAGAAGTTATGTCTCTGTGGCTACTTTGAGAAATTGGACTCCGGAGACAGTTTTCTCTGACTGTATCCTATGTTAGACAAACAGTGTGTCTGTCGCCACTTTTCAACTCGCCCCCTTCACGCGCAACACCGCCAAAGCTAACTTCTTACGGCTCCTTGCCGTTGGTTGACTCTGGCAGGCCATGAGAGGAGCCGTTTATTTGTTTGTTTGTCCCGTGAGCTTTTGGCTGGCCATTCAGGGCCGCCCGCGCTTGGCCCCGCTTCCTGCCGGGCCTTCTATTTCTGCAACCCAAGAGGCTGGTAATGAAGCTGCTCGGGTTGGCATGCGCCCTGGGCAAACGTGGGCCCGATCAGACCCCTTCTTCTTCTGCCTTGGCAGCCGCACAACTCTTTGCTCCCTCTGGCTTCCTAATTTAGTAACGGTGGGTAAAAATATGTGCTAACGAACAAGGTCTGGTATGTCAGGCTGGCGTCCAGAGACGACGGGAATGGAGGGGGTGAGGAAAACAGAGCGGTGGCTGGGGGTTCACGGCAGGCCCTCCGTGACAAGAGCTTAAAGTCTCAGACCTCTCAGACATGCGTTTGTAGATGTGCGAGGTTGGGGCGGACGCTGACGGGTTAAAGGGAAACACTTAACATTTCTCGCACTGACCAAAGTGAATTGAGAGGCTTCAAATCTCTCGGCTGTTTTTCCTCCTGTGAAATATAACGTATCGTTGTTTTCGGAACTAACAACTTGGAGTCGCAATCATTATAAGGTCACGTTTATGTCTGCCGCATTTGTTAAAACCACACGCTAGTGTCGAGAATTTCTACAGCTGTCGCCACTTCCTGTGTAAAACACACACACCTTTTCAACAATGAACACGAGTGACACGATCACAACAGTACGCCATAGTGACAAAACGTTTTTGAGTCCACTGACCGCGAAGCTAAACGGTTGGGAGGCTAACTCCGCTAAGCTAAACGGTTGGGTCGCTAGCAGTGTGCCTTCCAACTTCCACATACTGTATGCTAATGTCCTCAATGTTTGTTTGTTTTCCCGTTTCCGCCCTATCCGAACAGTTTTAATCATGTAATAGTGTTGAGAAGCAAAGCTAGCCATCAGAGCCAGGCACCCAATCTTTTTTTTTTTTTCCCCAGCCGACTAAGGCTGTCCACAACAAAGACACACACCATAGTTGAAGAACGATAAGATAAGCTTCTCTTTCCATTCGGCCGCATCTTTCCATGCCAGTGCTGGTGTGAAACAATGGTGTTTCGTAGAATTGTTCTCCGCTCAGGCAAAGACTCCCAGTGGCTTAAATTTCCGTTTATCCCTCCCCAAACCTTGGCCTAATTTGAGGCGTACGCGGGAAACAAATCTGCAATTGTTTGGCGTCTAATGCTTTTTCTCGCCTTTCTATTGAGTGTCAAAATCAAAAGATTAGCAGGCGCTTTGGAGGTGATGTTGCCATTCTTTGTTAAGACAATGCTACGCTAAACCAATAACTGTGTTTTGTGCGCTGACAGCATGTACGCCGCCTCATAATTGAAGTTTTAGCTCGGCATTGTGGCGACGGGAGCTTTATCTCTTTCAGGTTTAAGCGACGAGAACACGGATCAACGACTGCTCACTGCGCCGCGTTTACGAAATGATTTTCCTTTGTCGCGCCGGGCTAAACACGTAAATGTAGTGAAAATCGCCAAAACAGTTCCACGGATAGAACTGCAACTGAGGAGGAACGCTCAAGTGTTGAATCTCTGCCAGGGAGGGTTTGCGTTTACTCGAGCGCCACAAACAAACGCCTCAATTGTTTTGTTAAACATTGCTGTGGCATTAATCGCCTCTCATCGGATGCATTTAAGTTAAAAATGATGTCTGAAGATGAAAAAAGAAGCTTTTAGTGGCCTTGACTTTGAAATCGTCTGCGATCACTCCCACAGAGGCGCAGATCTTCCTCTCTCAGATCCGCCGACCTGTACTCACCCGCGAAATGACCAAAACTCGGTCTAACCCGCCTCCTGCGTATTTCCACCGCGCGGGATTTACACCGTCCGTGAAAACAGAGCCCGCCATTTCAGAGGGTGTTTCTGTCACTTTACCTGTGAATGAGAGGCAACCCGTCCGTTGGTCTGCCTGTGGTTCTTTGACCTTTTGTGGCTTCTCGGCTGATTTGGCTCAGGTCGCTGAAGCTCGTGTGATGCAGACGTATCAATAATAAAATAAAGGCGACCACCCCCGCCCTTCACCCCGCCCCCCCCGGCGGCTATGTGGGTCAAAGGCGGGTCTCGGTGGATAGAGGAGATTGATGAGGGGTAGCGGGGAGAGGTCTGGCGCGCCTAGCTCACAGCGGCGCGACGCAGGCGGCCTCCCCCTGCACTTGTTCGGCGGGCCCCCTCCAGAGCCGCACCGCCTGGCGCTCTTTAAATGACCTTCAAATTAGCACTCTTTTTCACCGCCTCAAACCCTTCCCCTCACAATCCCTCCTGTAAACAGCGAGCTTCTCACTCTCGCTTTCTCACTTTCCCCCAATCCACTGAGCAACTCAGGTGATAGATTTCCTCCTTATGTCATTTGCAAGACACACCCACCATCTTTTCCAAGAGGAAAGCCGCCGTCTCACGAGTTCATGTAAATAGTAAAAGGGTGCATTGTGTGTGTGTTTATGACAGTCACCCAAGGGGTCTTCCTCTTCACAGTTGAACATCACTGTCAAGCCGGCCATCCATCATTGTGGCTGTGGTTTATATAAACCGTGCACATGAAGAGGAACGTATAATTCTAATAGGTCACAATGACTCACACGGTTGCACTTTGTAAGATTATACTTTGCTTTTGATGGCAAGGTTGATCTGCGGGGCTTTCTCCACGAATCGAGACCCCTACGTAGGATTTATGAGGTAATGTGACGTGACCCTAACTCATTTCTTGTCAGGGATAAAAGACAATTCCTAGACTTCATTTGAAAATTGACACGGTCTTAGTCGAGCGCTTATGATTTAGAATTGAGTTTCATGTTGTCCTTGTGTTCCTTCGTCATAACACGAATGGCAATTTTAAAATAGGCTGACTACTTGTCACACTTGAGAGCCAATTATTTGTACGTAAACACTTAAGAAGTCAATTTTCTATATGCCCCCTTCAAAAGGTTTATGGAAGTGTAAATTGATGAGGAGCCAAGCTCTTAAAGGTGACCTTGGAGCTTGAAGATTTTTTATTGCACTGGGTCAAAGCGTTGGTCCCACAAGACAGCCCAATTCCACAACGTACTTAGTACATTTGTCTTGAAATTAGAACGATGCGTTCGACAATTGAGGTGATGGAAAAAGTTATGCGGCAATGTCAAACTCGAACCGACCTTGTTGAAAATGCAGTATGCTAGCTTTTTACCGTCGTCTCTTAAAACCGCTAGAGTAGCGATTAAAAAGGTCAAATGGCAGTCATAGAAGTATTCAAAGTACTCCTTTTCTCCAACTTCCTGCTGCTTTCCTTTGACTGCCGGCCAAACATTTGGAGGTAATTTTCCGCCTATCGCGACGGCAGAACGTAACTCACGTACGACGGGAGAGCCAAACATCAAGAGGGGGAACCGAGCTGGAAAGAAAAAAAAAAAAAAAAGTCCCCACAGGTTGGCTGCCGAGTGATAAGATGATGTGAAAATAGGCAGGAGGACAACTGGAGGAGGTGCATGAGTGATGGCATTGTTGCTCTAGAAGGACAAACCTGGCCTGATTGATTGGCTTGTGCTTCGTACAGCTTTTTCAATGGCGATATGTTGCTCGCATTTGCTTGACAGTAAAGACAAATCCACACATCACGTGGGGCCAGAAGTCGCAGAGAATCAATGTCATGAAAGGCAAGACAAGTCTTGATCAAAGACAGACACAGCAGCTCGTGATGCTGTTTACGTAAAGACGCATTGAAAATCGTCCTGACCTACTTGTTACATTCCACAGGTTGTTTTGATTGTCGTATTTGTTCTGGAAGAAAAATGCGATGAGCTTTTTTGAAATGATTATTATTAGTTCCGGAACGCAGATTTGCTTGCTAGGTTAATTGAAGACTGGAAATTGTGAATGGTTTTTTATTTTGCGGCCTGCGGTTGACTGAAGATCGGGTTGACCCCGCCTCTTGCCCGAGATCGGCTCCAGTTACCCGTGACCTTATTGAGGACAGGCAGTTTTGAAAATGGATTGCTCGATAGATTTTGTTGTAGAGGGAATCGAGATTCAAATTGGAAAAAAAAATGGCAACAATCTTAGCCAGGGCTTCGCATAGGTTTTATGGAACCTTGCTAATCAACCAAATTTAACTGAGGGCTTTATCGTATTCTTCTCAGGCTCTCCTGGCTGTCTTGACTTTTGTCCAATGACTGGAAGACATCCACAGGAGAGCTTTTCATCATCTGGATTTTGGGATTGTTTCTTCTTGACCAATGTTCAAAATCGATCCAGACAGTGCATTATCCACGGCCGCACTTTATAAAGCATCATCTGAGTATTTGGTTAAGATGGAGGATGAGCAGCTGCTTGGCACAAAAGATTTGACATGCTGCCTCCACATTGCACTTTTTTTTTTACTCTTCGCTTCCTTGAAGTCACTTCAAACGGCAGTCGGCTCGTGTGGAGTCACGCCAGCCATGTGGAGGGCACATGCTAACGTTGCGGTGGAGCTAGCTTGCCGTGCTACAGGTGCTGTGGCCGCTAGCTCGTAATCACGTCATTTGACGAACAACTTTGACGTGTCGGAAAAGTCACGCGTGGGCGAAAGTGGAAACTGCTCAAGGTGTGGTCACATGAAAGAGCTTCTTTGTGCGCTACCGTACACATGGCCGGCTTCCGTTAGCCATTAAATCTGCCATCTTCTCCCCGGGCCAGATGCGCTACATCCGATGGGAACAAATCAGCTCGTCTTTAGTCTTTAATTGACCACCCGAGTGTTTGTTTGCTTAAGACTTGTCGTTATGGGCTTTGGAATGCCAATTTAAAAACTTAACTCCGAGGACAGATTAGCCCATTTAGCATCTCCTGACAACATCTTTCACACGAGACACGACTTAAGTGGTGGAGCTAAGGCTTCCACGTGGGACTGGGCCACGTCTGTGGGTTATTTTTTTTTGGGTTGATGGTGATCCTACACTTAGAAGCGGCCCATTGCCAGGAGCTCGCCTTGACATCTTTATCATAATTGCCTTAAATATCCCCATTAGAGGAGCTAGCTAGTATCCTCAATAACACGAGTCATCCCTGATAGCACCGGTGCATTTAATTGCCTGGACTTTTTTTTTTTTATATGAAAGATTGCCTGACACCAGCGAGGCTCCCCACGGGCCGACCCTCTTCATTCTCTGCCCAGTAAAGCATATCGTTATCGCAGCCGGCAAAAGAGACCCGGCCTCGCCGCTCTTGGATAATTAACTGTCTAGCTTAACCGCGTAATGGAAAAAAGAAACGATGGCGGTCCGACGGCAGGCATTCGAGTGGACCTCGGAGATCCGGGGGGCTGTAGGACAATACTCGAGTCATCCCGCCAGGATTGGGTGATAATTTTCAAGCATTAGAAGTCGGAGCAGAGACAGAAAAGCTCGGCGGATCGTTTTCATGTGGTGATTAGGCTCCTATGCTAATTGTTGAGGAATCTTGATGAATTACTCGAGCTGGAGTGCAAGCGCGCCTATATCGACTGTCCCCGATGTCCTCCACTTGAAAGGTTTCAACCATCTTTGCATACACAAATACTGAATTTGTGACGACAAAATAATAAAAAAAGTGTTAAATAAATGATTAAAATGTAACTCGTCTGTTTGGGGTAATTAGAACATGGCCGCCATGTGTTTGTCTTTGTTTTGCTGTACGGCGGAGCTATCAAGGACACGGGCATTAATGAGCACCTGGAGAGGAACAGCTTGCGTCTCACGGTTGGCGTGACCGCGAATGGGGTGCATAGTCATCCTTTGACTTCCGATGACGTGACTGATGGAGTGGCGGGGCCGCTCTGTCAGATCTGGGGCGCTCCCGGGAGCTGTTGTTTGTCTCGACTGACAATAAAGTTGACTATCGGGGTCCATCTTGAGTGGAGTTGGTAGTCTTCAATTAACCTCTCGCGTCAACTTTAGGAAGTAAGAAGGTTCAACTCCCTTTTGCTAAATTTGAAAAAGCATTATACGACACTATACATTATACTTAAATGCATACGTATCCTCGTGGTGTGTTTAAAATTTCACATCTCTAATAAAAATGTTGCCAAATAAAATTTTTTTTTAAAAAACAGCTGGATTACAGACACTTATCTAAATCAAACCTTTTTTTTTTTTTTTTTTTTTTTTCTTCAAAGCCAGGCAAGCCGCAG
Source organism: Syngnathus acus (assembly GCF_901709675.1). Classification (NCBI taxonomy): domain Eukaryota; kingdom Metazoa; phylum Chordata; class Actinopteri; order Syngnathiformes; family Syngnathidae; genus Syngnathus; species Syngnathus acus. Next base: position 3,086,824 of record NC_051092.1, on the reverse strand, counting down.
TGGCACATGCATCCGACTCAGGATGAAAGGAAGTGAATAGAATATTAAGTGTCAAAACACTCTTTTGTGAACGCTAAGAGAACAAAGCCAGAGTGGTATCCTCACTTACATATGGACACAACCGGATGCATATGGGACACAAGATATAAAAAAAGCAGCTGGACGTCAGTGTCTGGCATTACTTTAAAGTACACTGAAGCCATCCCATTGTAAATACTGAAAAGTAAGAGCATTAGCCATAGCATTATATATTTCTAGTTGAGCTTGTCATCAACAGTCACTGAAGATACCTTTCCGATGTGACCATGTTAGGAAGTTTGAACTGGAGGTGAATTTAAACTTGCAAGCCACAACCGAGTCACATAGGGAAAGAATTTATATTTCTTAGGATGTTATAGTCTCATGGTAAAGTTTTTTTTCTTCAAGTTTAAATGTGATGAGTTTTCCAGGTCTGCTGCAGTTGCCGTTTCTTTATTGGTACAATGTCCCCCCCCGGCAACAGCTCAGTTGAGCAAAATCTTTTCAACTGTTGGGGAAAAGAAAAGCTTATGAGTTTCGACTTGTATAATACATGTAGGTGAAACAAAAATGAAAAAGTGAAGGAGGTCATCCTCTACCTAAAACCGTCCTTGTAACTGTCCACGCTATTATGTGAATGCTTGGCAATTTCTGTAGCTCATAATGTTCTGCCAATACTTTCTACTAGAACTATTTGGACCTTCTCTCGTCATTTATGTCCATTCATAGAGAAGAACCTTCTGTGAGGTCACAGATGTGGGACGAGGGGTTTCTGGCAGAGTTTTGGTACAAAAAGATTTTCTGTGCTTATCTTGGCAAGAGACCTAGCCCCTTAGTACCGTATTTTCCGCACTATAAGGCGCACCTAAAAACCTCCAATCTTCTCAAAAGCCGACAGTGCGCCTTATAATCCGGTGCGCCTTATGTATGGACCAATATGGATTCGTAGATGAGGACTAATTTATTAAAGTAAGCTTTACGTGTTTATTTTGGGTGTTGTGTGATATTTACGTTTGAGCAACGTTGCGTTATTGATTTATTGTTTTCACTATTTCGAGTGTTACTATATTGTGATTGCATTAACTTTAGAGCAACGTTGAGTTATTTATTCTATGTGCCTTATAATCCGGTGCGCCTTATATATGGACAAAGCTTTAAAATGGGCCATTCATTGAAGGTGCGCCTTATAATCCGATGCGCCTTATATTGCGGAAAATACGGTATTTATTCCACTGTTAGAACCATCAGAGGTGGCAAATCCAGGTCCAGAAAGTAAACGAGGACAAGCAGCATAGATTGGATTAGACTCCAAATGTGTGTGTTATCAATATACTCCATAGTTGGTCCATAGAAAATGGCAGTCCGAGCGCCTCGGGGACTTCCCCGCTTGTTCTACAGCTGCCCATGTTTACCATCCTCTACCTCGGGCTCTTTCCACTGAGAGAAAGATGTCAGCTAAGGTGCGTCTCTGCAAATCCCACCTGAATGTGGCATTCGAAATAAACAACCTGGGGGCACGGCTGCCACCCTTTCTTTCTTTGTTTTTTTTTTCTCTTTTTCTCCCTGTGTGCCACTTCAAGCCCCTCGAGTGTCGCTTCCAGCCACCTTTCATTTGTCACTTGAACTACCCCCCGTATAAATTGTCGCTGTTCTTAAGTGGTTCCTTTTAAGCGTGTGACTTGGCTCATTCTTCATGAGGGGAGGAAGATTTTGGTTTTTTTCGAGGGAATGATTTGCCTGATTTGTGCGGCGACGGTTCCATGGAGCCGACAGTAATGTGTAATGGCAAGGGCCGTTACTGATGCAGAGGGGCTTAGTGGTGGGCGTTTCGGTTCCTCGTCTGGAGTTGTGGGGCTTACTTTTCCTTCGCCTCCCACCTGCTCTCCTGGCTGTTCCTTCACCGGGCCGCTGTTCTTAGACAGACGAGGCTAATTGAAAGGGACAGCCGCTCTCCCAATGATCGGCTCTGACAGCAGTGTCTTGCCAGAGGTGGGTGCGCCGCCGCGTGCTGGGACTTTTCACAGCAAAATAACAGCGCCGGCGTGGAAAAAAACGTGCCACGATTTCCTGGGCAACTTGCCAGAAGGAGCCGGATGAAGATTTTGCGGACAGGAGGAGAAAAGAAGGGAAGCCCGCTATGCTGACCGCCGCGCACCGTCTGCCATTTGTGTGGCTTTCCAACACCGCACCAAATATGAGCGATTGTTCTTGTAAATTTGAATATTCAGTGGTTAACAACTCGCCCACTCTTTTTTTTACCACCGACTACAAAGTTACAGATAGGGCGATATAAACACGCAATGTTCACTTTCGGCCAACAATTACGCCATTGAAGACAATAGGAACAATATTATTGCAGTTTCAGAAGACTTTTTTTTGGTGGCGTAAGCCAAAAGAATTCAAAACAACCGTCTCCTTGGTAACTTGAATTTACTAGTACATTTCCAAATCAATAGGGGGCAGCATACTAACCTCGCTGAACGTACGACCCACAAAAAGGGGTCACAGTTCGGTCTGTAAAATAATAATGACAAAATTTGGTGTGTGCCACCTATTGTAAAACACACTTTAAATATGATTTTTAGAGTTTCAGTATGACGTCATTACACATGTCTCAGAAGGCCCCGACCCGGACTGACCTGCAGCGTGACTGCTATCAGCGATGGCAGAATGCAGTGACTTGATAGACCGGGACAGGCTGGGACCTCGAAGCAGGCCCATAGTGGACGACTGGGATTACTTCTGGCAATAATTTATGCTCCCCTCTGATTGAAAACACGAGATGAAGATGAAGGCGCAAAGTCCAAGGCATCACCTGAAGATATAAAACGAAGCCTCATCTGCTGTCGAGCGGGCCCACCTCCGGAGGCCTTCTGTCTATCCAGACCACATCGACATAGTTTTTCCCCCCCTCAGTCGATCTCGGAAAAATTCTATTTGCTCACGCACACTCTGAGGTGTGCCTACAGAGAGCTCTGTGAGCTTGGAGATTAGTACACTAATCCCAACAAAAGCAGCGTGCGGCCGCTTTGAACAACTATCTGCACTATTGTTTGTGTTGTCATCCCCGCTGGATTGCAAAGTGAGTCTGCGTTGACAAATTTGTTGCGCATGATATGAATTCCTTTGTCAAAAAGGATGAAGCGTTGTGCTGATTGTTGATGTGCCGTGGTAACAATCTTTGAGAACTGTACATGAGTACCGTATTTTCCGCACTATAAGGCGCACCTAAAAACCTCAAATTTTCTCAAACGCCGACAGTGCGCCTTATAATCCGGTGCGCCTTAGATACGGACCAATATGGATTCGTGGATGAGGACTAATTTATTAAAGTAAGCTTTACATGTTCATTTTGTGTGTTGTGTGATATTAACGGTTGAGCAACGTTGAGTTATTGATATATTGTTGTTTTCACTATTTCGAGTGTTACTATATTGTGATTGCATTAACGTTTGAGCAACGTTGAGTTATTTATTCTATGCGCCTTATAATCCGGTGCGCCTTTATATATGGACAAAGTTTTAAAATGGGCCATTCATTGAAGGTGCGCCTTATAATCCAGTGCGCCTTATAGTGCGGAAAATACGGTAGATTTTTTTATTTCTTATTTTACTGTACAAGGTCTGAGTACTTTTGTCAGACAAATTTTGTTACATCAGTGAAAACATAAGATAAAAAAATCATTTCATACGGCCTTCAAACAGATTTTACCGTCGTCACCGATTAAACTATTCAAATGAGATGCAATGTATGTCTTTGGATTCCTTCCACCTGAGGCAACATGCAGTAATAGGACATTTTTGTTATATGTCTGAGCCAGTCGCAGCCGCGGCCGCTGTTGTGACGATTGCCTGTCCCATTTTTCCGTGTTAAAACGACATGGCTTCACTCTTGCCATTCATGACAACGTTAGGTTACCAAAAATCTTGACTGGAACTCTGTGCTAATCGTTAAAAAAAGTTTCCTTTGACTAGAAATAAATCTCCAAGATCCCGTGATGAAAACGACGGCTTTGATGAACGTGTCTCTTAATAGAAAACACGTTTTTGTTCATTGTATCGCGTCAGAGCGACAACGAGGCAGTTAGCAAATGCTTTGCGGCATCAAAACATGCCATGCCAAACAATGTGTGCGTTCTACTTGGCAGCAAACAATGAAAATGAGCAATCTCTGGAGAGTGGGAGGCCACCTTCGCCTTGTTGAACACAGGAACTTCCAACAGAAAGGACTCCAACAATCTCAAGGACCTTCTCGGTCACCACAGTGCAATAACGTGTCAAAAATGTTGAAAGTTGCTCTTGACTTAAAATGAAAAACAAATAATGGATGACAGACAAGCAAATATTTTAAATGGAAGCAAACAAATTTTGCTGCTGATGGTGAAAAAAAGCAATTAAAAAAAAAAAACTTTGACACCATCTGATTGGGGCTCAATTTTGCTAATACCAGCCAAGTTCATCAAAGTACAAACCCTGGATTTGACCTAAAATGGCTGCTTCAAACCAATATGGCCGACTTCCTGTTTACACACTCGTCTTTGAGACTTTTTCATTCGTGCTTTTATGACCCATTTGTAACTCTCCTCTGGGTTCCATTTCGGAAGCTTGTTTTCTTAGGATAAAACTTTTTGTTATTCTACATACATGCTTACAATTAGGCATACTGGGCGTTCATCATCTAACTAAAGGTCAAACTTTGCACCTCCCGTGCTTGAGGACACCCCCTCCCTTAATCTTCCATGATTACCCCGTGTCACGAGGTTGTGGTTATTAATCCTTCCTCCTATAGAGACTGACAATAATTCTTGCACTCTGTCCTGGAGACAACTCAGCCATTCATCACCCTGTCACCTCTCACGAGGGATCCGCTGGTGTCCATTTATCTGCCTGAGAAACATTTGACTTTGGACTGTATGCAAAAAAAACAAGAATAAAACTGTTGTTAGTAGCCTACAGGGGAAACTGGTGCAAAAAATATTTAGAACATATACCAGCAGTACTTGATCCCAAAAAAATAAAAAAAATAAACTATTAATTTAATTTTTTTTAAATTCACCGTTGTCTTTTATGTAGAATTAATTACCTAATTAGTTTAGGCAACAGTTAAAAAAAATGCATTCACCAATGTTTATAATTGTTCGGTGGGCCGTTTTCAAGAATGGAGCTGGTCATTTGTGGCCCGCAGTCCATATTTTGCCTACCCCTGATATCTTATGTAAGACAGGCAAATTTCTCCAGGATCTGGTCAAATTCTGATTTCACGGTCATTTAACTTTCCTCTGTGTAGCGGCAGATATTATCTAGAGATGCTCGATGTTCTTTTGTCATTTTCCATCCTCTCTCTCTCTTTCTCTTCCACCTGCGCTTGTGCACGGCGCTGATCTTAACAGACACCGTTGTGATGAAAGCATTTGTATATTTCAGACGCCATCGTTTCAGTGAGTATTCTCCACAGGGAGGCCTTCTCTCCTGAGTTCTCCCACAACCCAATGGAGTCATTAGTCTGCTTACTGTGTTGAACGCTTTAATCATCTGTGTGCGTTACAAAAAGTATTCCTCTGCGACGCACACCCAAGAAGCCATCTTGGGCTTGCTCAGGTCTCACTTTGATGTACGCAAGCTGTTGTGTTGTCGCGTTCCGTTCCCTCCGGGGCGAACTGTAATATTTTCGCAGGCTCGTTTTGCAAGTTTGTTTTTGTGTGTGCAGACTGAGTGAATCGAATTGAGATGGAAAAATTCTGATGGACAGAAGTGTGGAGAAAACCCTAACCCTAACCCTAACCCAAAAAAATGCTTTGACTGCCACAATATGCAAAATCTTTACCACGTTCAACCAGCTGTTACATTCTGTATTGATTCTTTTCTTGACTGGGGGGAAAAACATGATAAACAATCGGAACTGTAACCTAACTCGCATCTTTTACATGCTTGAATGTTCCACCGGGATACAGGCAAGCGTCGGTCGATCCCTCCGTATCACATTTCGCTCGGGTCAGACAATGGCGAGGAGTTGCCCAGTGGCTGCAAACGGAACAATAGAACTATTCGGCGGTCCGAGCTCCACTTGAGCTGATCTGTCAACCCGATCAAGCTGTACAAACCACGTCGGGCTCGGGACCTCCTCCTTCTTTCACACACAATAGTGTAGGAGGTCAAGAGTGTGAGGAAATGGAGGGAAATTCCCAGCATGATATGATCAACTCTTTTACAGTGTGTGTGTGAACAGACCACAACACAAACACATTTTCTCTCTTTTAAGACACTCGCTGGTCATTTATACTTGAATTTGGTGAAAGTGCTGCAAATCTTGACATCCCTTCGCCTTTCAGTATAGATGAAGGGCGAAGAAAAAAAATCAGCAAATCACTTTTTGAGACATTCTGCTGTGATTTATACCGTGCTGTCATATTAGCTCCATTTGGCTTCATCTATGGAACATCTGTACAAGGCTTTCATCTCATGTAGAAGGGGTGGGGTGGGGGGGACGAGACGAGACGAGGTGTTTAGTCAGGCCGTGTGGAGTTCCTGCAGGGAGCTTGGTCTCAAAGTGGCCACTAAGGAAAGCAAGGCGGTGAAAGCCAGATTTTGTTCCAGCTTTTAATAAGCCACACTACTGCAAAAGCCGATGTGTGTCGCAAACCCTCAAAGCGCTCCACGTGTGCTCGGCCAATTTGTATCCGGAACGGGGGGACGACTCTGTTATTTCACAAACACGACCTTATTTGGCCTCTGTGATATGCCCAATTTGTCAGCTGAATTTGATAGAGTGCCACAAATATTTGCCCAGGCACACATTAGTGCTGTTTGCCCAGCGCGGAGAGACAAACAAACCGCAATGGTGTGCGGCGAATGTAATAAATGTTAAACAGTTAGACACTTTATGTAACCCACCCTGTGCAAAAGGTATGCCTTTTTGGACGTGGCTTCCATTTTTTTTTTTTGGATAGGCCGTTATTCCCACTTCCTGACCACCAAGAGCTATTTTCGGGTGTTTATGATATGCAGACGTTTCGTTATGAGGATTGTGCCATGAAAAATGTTGATTCCTCGGTGAAATCAAAAGCTGAGAATAAAACACATTGATTTGAAATGGCTTGTTGTACACTTGGAGATAAAGCGCACACTGTCAGGCTATTCAGGTCACCCGAGTTCCTCTAGATTTGATTACGTCATCCTCAGCCTAAGCGATAAAACAATAGTAGTCTTGTGAAATAAAACCATAAACATCTGCTAGATTCAGACACTGACTCGAGTCACTAAATCGAGTCAGTGAACAACCAAAACCGAATCATCTTAGTTGGTAATGTTTCTGCGGACCTGAGTCATCGAAAAATAACAAAGCAGTAACTGCGGTATTTCCGGTGAGCCTATTCAGTTTATTTAGTCCACCGATTCAAGTGAATCATATGAGTCTGACGTGTTTTTTGGGAAGTTAGTTGTTTCGGCTCACTGGGACAATGGACGGCGAGACTCTCAGTGATAGCCGAAACATGTCAGGTAATGAAACCTAAATAATTTGTTGGTGATAAAAGAACCGGTAAAATAACTGCTGACTCTGATTCTGTTCGTTCACTCAGCCAAGTTAGTGAATCTTCAGGACACTCTATGGAATCGAACGACTCGGTTGTATAACTCACCGACTCAAATTAGCCGCTGTATCTAAACGTCACGATGCCCGAATCAGCTTGGGAAAAAAACTAAAGGAGATTCTGTTCATGTCTTTCTTTGTTGCAAATATTTGAAAAGATATCCGAGAGCTTGATCCTTCCACGTTTGGAGCGTCGTAAAAGACAAAACACTCTTGACTCGTCTGTGATTGATGACTGAAGCGCACGTTGCATTCAGCTACAGATCAGTCTCCCTCCTCGACAAATCTGACACTCGCCAAACCCGGCGCCCCACCTGCTCGCTGCCCCCGCACACCAGCCATCAAAACCCTCACAGCCGTGCGCAGCCATAAATCACCCTCAACAAAGCGGCTCGTAATCTGCGACGCGCAGGCCTGACATGCAAATGTATTACCTGTTGTCGGCAAAAGTGCGATTGCCCCCTTCTGAGTGAATCCTCTGTTTACCTTTGTGGAACCAGTAGGATACTGTCGAGACAAAGTCCGCCACAAAAGAAGCTGATGGCGGCAATTCAGGAGACAAAGCCCCTCTTTCCCCCAACACGCCCGCTGCCTTTTCATGCCGGATGACATGCTTGTATGACTTTGCCAGAAAAGATTTAGGGATTTTTTTTTCTCAAGCACGTTTGTAAAACACGAATAGCAAATGATCTCCTGTGAATTGGCGTGTGGATAGCGGCGGCGTACGCTTGGAATTAGCTACAATGCTGACTTGCAACGCTTTGAGTCTACGGTTTTTTAGGGACGGGAATTGTGAGGGAATATCGTATTTGTGTGACAACTTTTTAAAGTGTTGCTCTGTCGCTGAAATGGTTATCAGCCGTTGATGCTACCCGTTAGCCAGTCAGTGGGTTTTTCCGTTGTGTTAGCTGTAAGCTAGCATTAGCAATTTTGAAGTTGCATCATTTGGAACAAACTGTGTGAGAATACAGTATTTAGTCATTCTATCTGGCAAAATAAGGTCAAATGACATTGTCACCATATGCTAACGTTAGCTAGTCAATAGTGTTTTCTGTTATGTGTTAGCATTAAGCTAGCATTTTTTAAGTTGCTTTGTTATTTTAAAATATACAGTATTTAGTCATTTGAACTGGTTAACTTCTGGTGTTGATTTATTGAACATAAATATATTTGCTGTTGTATTTGGCGGTAGAATTTTGACACTTTGCATGACGTGACCAAGTTCGGCTGCGTGCCTTCGGGTTGTTCGTCGTGGGCCTGGCTTCTAACATTGCCTCTACACTTCATAAATCTTTTATGATGCAAATTTTCAAAATCCAAGCAGACTGGAGGTTTGTTTCAGATCTCAGCTTGGAGTAGTTAGGAATTGCTTTTTCATCATCCCGAGAGGCGTTTTATTACCATTTGTGCCTAATGAAGTCTCCGGCAAGTTTATACCGAGTCTGATAGCCTGTTTAAAATTTCAAGACTGCGGAACACTTAAAATGTTGCGAGTGAAGAGCGGGACATAATTGGCTTTCTTGCGCTATGGTCTGACAAAATACGTTACACAGCACAGCTTTAGCTTGATGTGGAGAAATGGATAAAATGTCGCGGAAAGGCAGAAACGAGGTCCGCCCACATGTTCCTTCGGGGCATTTTCTCTCTGTGCTCGGCCCTCGTGTTTGTATATATATTTTTTTCAACATGGAGGATTAACAGAGATGCTACCTGCTGCCTGTTGAACTTCATCATCAACCCGTGATGCAATCATGTCATCAGATGTATAGAAAAATTAGGCAATGGTAATGTACGATTGCCTGAAATGGAGTTCTTTTCAATAAATGTTGCTTGTCCTTTTAATTAAACGGAACCATGGGACTTTATGCCCGCCGGGTCTTTTTGCAGTCACTTTCGGATGAAGACGGAATTTGCTAATATCACGGAGCAACTTGTCATTTGAGGTGATTAATTAAAAAAGGAGTTGAAATTAGGGATCAAATGAATAATGGCGAGCGCAGCTTCGTTCCTGACCTTGTTCAATTTTTAATGAGTTCAGTACAATAGAGATTCATTTTTATAAATGGAGCTACAGGCTCACGTGAACACTGCAGATAATTAAAGATTGTCTTCTTCTTATCCGGATTTTTGCCGGGGAAAGTAAGTCCCGTGTTTGGGATTCTGCAGCTCACACTTGATAAGCATTCAAGGAGCCAGATGAAAACACAGAGATGAATATATCAAGACACTCCTGAGACTTGTGTTCCCAGGAGAGATTATCACAAAGACCTTTTCAATCCTGATGTTGGCTGCCTCGGGAAGAAGTCAAAGTTGTTTGCCATGTGAGAGATAAACAAGATTCTTGTCGGTAAGACTTAACAATGAACCTCGCATTACAACATCAGTCCTGAATCTTAAAGGGGACAAATTGTGGAAGGGTGACTCGGAAAGAAATTGTTGCATCTTCGGAGTGCCAAGTGCCAGACACGACTGCCTCGTCAAACCAGGCTAATTTATTGACTGCCACTGTCAGTTTAATTTGTTTATGGTCCGTAAAAGGACAACATACTGCTGAGCTACGGCCTACATTCAAACAGGCATTTTATCCAGGCAGCAGTATTTCACTTAATGTGAGATCATAAAATTCAAGAAAGAGAAAATCAATCAATGGTACAGTATTAAAATAACAATTAAGTGATTAAACCTAAAAGAAATCAAATTAAATAGAATCAAAGTATTAAAAATAATTAAATGATTAAATATAATAATTAAATAAATACAAATAAAATAAAACCAAAGTATTAAAATGACAAGTGATAGAATCATGGTGGATTTTTTTTTTTGCCAATCCTTGGTTGCCAGTATAATGATCACCATTCAGATGTCATACTGTCATTGCCTTGCAGTTGCGTGTTATTCTGTGCTGTCAGCGGGCCGTCTGTTACGTTTTAATTACAACGGCAATCGGGAGGATATGCGGACTGTGAGAGGCAACTTATTTATGGAGTGTGATCTCAACTGGATCACATGGAAACATTTTTGAATTTGGAGAGACTTTATGTGTTGTTCCTGGAACTGGGCTGTTTTCGCTCTTTATGAATCCGTTTTAAAACTTGCATCATTGACAATTACTGTACATCACGTTTAATGATGGCAACAGATTGAGCTTAAATTAAAAAAAAATGTGTTTATTTGATCAAACCAATTCGTGATTCATTTGAGGCGTGTGTAATGAAAGGTAAATGTTATGCTGACAGTGGTAAATGAGGAAAAAGGTTGGCAGGGGCGTCGAGGGTCTCCTCAGAATGGCACAGATAACGAAGTGGTGGGACTCCAATGTTTCTCCTTCGCTGTTGTTGCAGATCAAACCAGACTTGCGCAGCCTAATCAAGCTCTCGGCTTGAGACGTGCGATTTGGGCTTTTTTTTTTTTTAATTGGGGGGAGAAAGAGTGTCTGGGTCTATTTGTGGTGTGGCGCAGTGTTGGAAATGCCAGCTGTCATGTCATGACTGTGCTGGAACAAAAAGTTATTTGGAAAGCTTCACGCCACTTGTTGGAATGCTGGTAAATAATGTCCTTTTGTACATACGGTATTTTTTCTTCAATCATGATTGACACTTGAGACTAGTCCGCAGATGCATGGCCGACAAATCCATGTCCACGATGGGGTTCAAGCCAAGGTCCTTTCTCTCCTCCCTCTTGGCTCTGTGTTGATGGATCCATGTACCATCGGTATGTCAATAATGTCAGCGTAGAAATGTGATTTGGATTTCAAAAGACGATAAGACACCTCCAACCGAAGCCCGGGTGTAGTTTTTGGAGCCTTTTAATTGACACAAGCAACCTAATACTGTGTACGCGCTGTGCTCCTAATACCTGACACATGGAATTTCAGCTTGCCATAATATTGTCCTTGTACAGCTTGAGTTTGCACAGCAAAGCAAAAGGGGATGAAGAAAAATTGCAGGAAGAGCCGGTCTGCCTCGCTTCGCCCCGCGCTGGCCATAAAGCACACTCTCATTTAACCTGGATGGCCGGCGTGGCCAAAAGCCAAGAGCACAACAATGCAGACATGGCCAGTTAGTCTCAAACGCTTGTCCGCTGCTTGTTTCCAACTATTTTCACCCTGACTCTCCTCTTGTGTTATCTGATACTCAGACCATGTGCGAACCACATTTTTTTTTTTTTTTTTTTCTGCCAAACTCAATGCAACTATCTTGCTGATTTTAAGCTGCTCTCTTGATTATACTCGTTGGACTTTGCCAAGTTATTAATTGTGTTTACACAAGCGGGCCAACAAGTACATTCATGTTTGACTGAGTTTTTTGTCCGTATCTCATGATATTGAATTTGAACTTGAATTAATCAAGAATGTGTCTATCATGTCCCATGACCGGCATGATTCAGTCTCATGATGTTAAGATGGGTTAGTGTTATGCTGAACAATCACGGAGGGGCTCATACTAACCAGATTAGTGCTACAATGTTTTATTGTATGACATCTGTTGCGACCAAAATATTGTTGTAAAGATCTTCTTAAGGCTAGTTAGGGATTACAGGTATTTGTTCTTTCTTGCTTCCCACCACTACCATGAAAGAATAATGTTCCTTCATTCCCCCCTATTTTGTTTATTTAGTCAACCTTCCTTCATTCTTTCAACCACCATTTCTTTCTCCTTCTCTCACTTCATTCTTTCCTTCCACCCAGCCCCACAATCAACATTTTTGTTTTGCTCAAGAATAGGCGAAAAAAGTCCCTTTAAGTGCACGGAGGCTTGCTTTCGTCAGCGTCATGTCTGACAAGCATGACACCTGCTTTCCTCTCCCCATTTTTACATGATCAACAAACATGCTGTCATGTTCCAAAGGCACGGCCACGCCTCCCCTTTTGGCCCTTTACACGTGACCTGATCCCGCCTACTCTTTTCTCCGATTGGTCACTCAGTTGAGGCGCTGCGTGCCACGATTGGTCGCTGCGCACGCCCTTCACAACTACCGCTGTTGTCTTGGCGATGTGACGTCAAAGAGCGTTTTTCTGTTTATTCTAGTCCCCATTGTGTCCCTTAATTATATTTTAGGATAAAAAGACTATTAGTTGATTATCTGCTACCAACTTTTGTAGAAACAACTGATTGATGTTGTGCGCGTGCGCAAAAAAGAGCGAGTGACTTAAGTGGGCGTGGGCGAGGAGTGATGACGTATGACGAGGGGGCGGTGCCTTGCTGTCAAGAGGCAGACTGGCTTTTTCTGAGTTTGTCAGCTTCCCCCTCCTCCTTCTCAACACCCCCGAAAATAGCAGCCCAGCGTGTTCAGTGTGTTCAGTGAACGTTTTGTCCAGCGGATCCGCCGATAGTGTCCTCAACAAACCCGACCCGGGACGAAAAAGGTGAGTGATCGCAAATAGAAACATTTGTTGTTGCAAGGCAGCCGTGGCTGACGAGGGCGAGTTGGACACGCCAGAGGGAGGCGTACAGTACAGTACAGTACAGTACAGTGGTTCGTCGAGATTGGAACACGTAAAAAAAAAAAAAAAAAGTAACATTTCTTTTCACTGACAAAATTGTCAAACGGCTGTTTTACTGCTGCTAACGGTTTACTTGCGCGGTAGTAGGACGTCACAATTCTACCTGTCATTTGCTCCTAAAACGAGAGAAAAGTTGACAGTCCTTCCCCTTTAACCTGATTAACCCGACATTTGAGTCCGTTTGGCTAAAGTTTGCCCAGTCTTTGATGATCAATGTCTTATTCACCATGGCAGCACCAGTTTTTTTTTTCCATGCACAATTTGCATGCATTCTTGTTATTTAGACAAGAGAAAACTTAATATTCACTATTACTCTTCCTAAACTAGTCTAACTAGTCTATTGTGATTTTTTGTTTTCCCCCCACTAGATTTTTGAACGTTTTGTACAGCATGTCTAAACAGTGCTGATCACCTTTGTGCATGCATGATTTGCACTCCTGCTTAGGTTTTTTCCTTTTTAGATGTAAAAAAAAAAGTCGCATTTTTCTTCTCTTAACTCAGTAAAACTAGTCATTACTTCCATTTTGCTTGCTATGGTTTAACTTTTACACTTTCACTGTCAAAACCACTTGATGTGTGCATCATGATATGAAAAAAAGTTGACAGTTCAAACCTCAAACCTTAAATGTGCCCACTTTTGATGATCGGAGTCTCCAGCACCTGCTTTTTTCCTTTCCATAGTGGCACGCTTGCTATTGTTTTTGGTTTTTGTCACGTAGCCAGGTGAAAACCTGACAGCATTCATTGTTTCTCATTGCATGCAAGTTGACATCCTGGGTGGTTTAGGCTTCTGGTCTTGTTGATCTCGTTGTTGTTTAGACTCGCAAAGCGATTCGCTGCCAACTCTGAGCACTTGAAGTAAAAATGCTGCCAGACTGAAGTTATTATTAATTTATTTTGGAAAGTCAGCACTATCTGGCTGCTTTTTCGTGGAATTTAGGTTTGAGGGTGTATTGTAAGAAGTAATGAGAGATCCTTTTTTTTTTTCTCACAAAGAATGCATTTTGGGACTTTTGTTTGCTAGTAGTCTTGCTAGCTCATCTGTTCACTCTTGAGCTATGCAAACTTCTCATTGGAAGTCTTGGTCCAACTCCAAGTTTAGCTCAACTGTATTGAATTCCCAATTCCCAGCCCGAGTCGTGCGACGCTATCGTCGTCGTCTGGTATTTGTCTTTGGTCACGATGGCCGTTACGGCGCGGCAGCTAGCGGCTGTTTGCCGCTCCATTATGATGGCAAAGCAAGCGAAGCAGCCTCCAATCTGCAGTCATTAAGGCCCGCGCGTCGCCTCGGGCCTCAGCGATAATGTTGCTCATAATCCGCGTCACGTGATCTTTGATGCGTAATTTGCGGACAAGAAGCATTTGAACAATTTACGAGCTGTGTTAGTGCGTCTGATTGAGCTGTCGTCCGCGTCTGACTTGTGCATGAGTTGTTGGTTTAACCTCAGTGACCTGTAATGTTTCCATCATGTAAATGTTCTTTTTTTTTTTTTGACAGTTTATGAAAATCCCATAGGTCTCTAGTAAGGTGCATTTGGAAGTCGTCAGCGTTTTTCCTCGAGTTCCTAATCGAAAGGGAGATAGAGGATGTGCGAGGAAGAGGGCAGCTGCAGCGTCCTCTCCCCGCACTCAGTCCCCACTTTAATCTCGACGCTTCAGCGTTCTCCTTCCACCGCAAATGTGGAGTGCGTGGGCGCGTCGGATCTGCAATTAAAGCCGGTTGTCAGAAAGAGAAAACGTGTTTTTAACACTGCGATAAAAGACCTTCTCCCCTGTTTTTCTCTCTGGGTAAGAAGTGCAAGGGCACCGGAGATTGAAAAAGAAATATTTTTTATTGTTGTCAATGTAGTCCAACAGCAAACTTGTCCATACTGTAAATTAAATCTTGACTTGGTCAATTGAGGAAAGGAAAAAGGAAAAAAAAAAAAAAATTCCAGTCTATTGACATGTTTTTCACAATTTTTTTTCTCAGCTTGTTTTTCTTTCTTTCTTTTGAATCAAAATCATTTTTACTATTAGGAGAGGTTGCTCAGTGAATGCCCCCCTGCCCCTCCCGTTTGACTGAGAAAGCATTTGGTAACATGAGTCATTGTTTATTGGCGCGCCATCATCAATATGGAGATTTCAGCGTTCTACTGTGAGACCTGGAGGTCACATGCAGAATCTTGAGCCTGGCAGATAATGTTTTACAATGCCGTTTACCGGACGCCATCGCCCCCCCCCCTGCCAAAAAAATCCCTCTCAATAATCCTCATATAGAATCGTTCCCGCTGCTTGATGATAAACAATAATTCATATGAACATATTTATAATTTACAATTTGGGTTTTGTGCTAAATGGGTCACCATGTGTGCTGTCATGCTAGCACTAAAAGTTTTGCTAGCTTCACAGTAAGTCTTCAATTTCCCCCCCCCCACACACTTTTCTGTTTGTGCAAAAAAAAATCGCTTGACGTGAGTGAATGAGGCCCTGTTTGTATAGCAAGACGGCAAGCGGCGACCTTTCAACTATCCTGCTATGGATCGAGACCTGTTGGTGAGCCCTTGGCTTCGGCTCACTCAGCACGCGTGTTGCTGAGCAGGGCAAAGCAGCTCAAGGCTCGGCCGAGCTTGTCATTTTTTTTTTTTCCTGTCAAACGGTCCTGACACGAGGTTTGGACCGGACTTCGGCGTTTGCTGGGAATGGTTGTCTAAGTCCTTCCTTGCTCATAGTTACCTTCTCTGTTTTGACTTGTGGTGGAAACTTGTGCATGCGTGAGGTGATGACTTTTGCAAAGTCATTTAGCACCTTTGTGAGAGGTCCCCTCCACTCATTTTGGCTTTCTGGGGTGTGCAGGAAGAACCGCACAATCACACTCTGCATCACTTGCAAGAGTATGTGGGTTCACTCAAAACCAGCAAGGCCGAAACGTTTGTGGCCCGTAAGGTTTCACATCAGTCATAAAAAGTGGTGACTGACTGATGTCATTGAAAGCGACTCTCGGGACAAGACGTGTTTGCTGAGTTGCATTTTATCAGAATTTAAATGAGACTCGGAAGAAGAAAAAAAAACCATACAGTAAATCAAAGGAATATATTACAATCTAATTTACTAGATCAAAAGATTCCCATGATGACTAATATACTCTATGTATTAAATTCCTGATGCAGATAAACAATTGGATTATGAGCGTGGAAAATCGTTTCTATAAAGTCCTCAAGTTCTGAGCGAGTTAGCCTATTTTGATGGCATTGTCCGTAGAAAAGAAGCACTTGTCCAATTCCAAGTACATCTTTTGTTTTTGTGGTCACGTTGGACAGAACTAGCAATACGATTAAAGAAAAAAAACAAAACTTGATGCCCTATTTCAGTCACAGGAAAGCAATATTTCATATTTGTCTAACAGTCGACAAACAAACCGATTGTTCGTTTGCAAGTCCGATCCGGTAGCTGTGGGAAGCCCCACAGGAAAGGACCCCGGCATCCTTGTTTTTTCGTCTGTTTGAGGAACCTTGTGAACCAAGACAGCTGGAGGCGGCGGGAGGTAAGCCGAGTCGCCGCCTTATTCAGCAAAACGCATCAAGCATTACGACAGCAAAAGGGAAGCGACGCCCCCGCAATCACGCACGCACGGCCCCGGGTCCGACCCACAGTCCATAAGTTGAAGACTCTTCCGTGGTTCAGAGAGAGCAATTTGGGCTCTGATTGGATGCTTGCGTTGTTGCTCTTCTTTGCGCGTCTCATAGGGGATTGTGATTCTGTTGCGAGGTGTGGAGTCTGCCCGCTGATTGCGCCTCTGCTTGCCCGTCGAGGTGAAAATGGTATCGGGTTCTTCGCCAGCGAGCCATCGGTGGCCCCGCCATCTCATCAGATGGCGGGCGTCCTTTTGGCTTGCACGTGGAGAAGAGTGTCCAAGCTGTCTGCTTGGAAATTTGAAATGTATGCAGAAATTTGGGGAGATGCTTGGAGCTGCTTTTAGTGGTATGTCGAGAACCTCCCCTTTAGGGTCTTTTTTTTTTTTTTAAGGGGGGTATCAAGTAGTTATTTGTTCGTGGGCCGCAGATTAGAGTTGACCAGGAAACAGCTTGGCAGAGAAGATTGCTAGTAAGGCAAGCAGCAGGGCCTGTGGGGGTCTCTCTCTCGCTCTCACTCTCTCTCGCTCTCTCTCTCTCTCTTGCTCTCTCTCTCTCTCTCTCGCACTCTCTCTCTCTCGCACTCTCTCTCTCACTCTATCTTTCTCTGTGTCTTTCTCTGTCTTTTTCTCTCTGTCTTTTTCTCTCTCTCTCTCTCTCTCTCTCTCTGGCTCCTTCTGTCTCACTCCATCTTTCTTTATCATGGTGTTTGGACACAGTGTTCATGTGATCGTGAGATAGCATCATCTGATTTGTGTGTGTGTGTGTGTGTAGGGAGGGGGGCTGCAAGAAAAACTCTTTGGCTCCCGTAGTAGAACGGCTATTCTATCCACAGACGTTAGATCAGAGTCAGCGCCGCCTTTAACTTATAATTACTCGGAATTATTGTTCTCGCGTTAAAAAAAAAAAATGAAACGGGTTCATCTGCGTGATGTGATGTAAGCAAGGAAGAACTGAAAATAGACTGTGGGAATTTCCCACACAATTATATCAAGATAAAAAAACAACAACCTCTTAGATGATTGTAGAAGTTGTTAGGAAAAAGTGTGATACGGCTTAAAAAATGTGATCCCTTAAAATAACACAAGTGCAAAAAACAAC
This sequence comes from Syngnathus acus, assembly GCF_901709675.1. Classification (NCBI taxonomy): domain Eukaryota; kingdom Metazoa; phylum Chordata; class Actinopteri; order Syngnathiformes; family Syngnathidae; genus Syngnathus; species Syngnathus acus. The sequence goes on along the minus strand of NC_051092.1, from coordinate 3,069,004 downwards.
AACAGAGGTTTGGAAACCAAGATTTCATATCCAAAACTTTTTACCAGTGGTCCATTTGAGGGTTGACTCAACTGACCCCTATGTGAACAGCGCCACTTACATCCTCCAAAAAAAAATCAGCTGCACTTATTTTCTAGAAAATGAAACATCACTGCCGGTTGAGCTGGTCCAAGTTCAGTGTCGATATGACTCACGGTGGACCAACCTGGTCGGCCGGATTGCATAAAGCTTTTATGCAACGCCACGTTGAAAGAGGCATCAAGTGGAGGATAAAAATGGGAAGAGAAAATCAAATATTTAGAACTATCGTTTTATTTCCTTTACAACCATGCAAAAAAAAAAATGCACTTAAAGAGTACAGCGACTCTCTCTGAACTGTTGTCTATTTTTTTTGGGGCCCACTGCTTATCAAGCAATGTGAAAGTCGCAAATATCTCCAATCGGAGTCTAATCTTGATGAGATCGGCGTAAACGGCGTGGAGTTTGCTGAGACGCATTATGCATGACATCCCTCTAATATCCTTACGCCGCGGATTCCCCCCCCGGAGGAAGATCTCAGTTCATCATCGCTGTTTACCATTTTGGGAGTTGCAGCGTGCGCGCAACATCAAAAGGCTGCTGTAGCACAGCTCGCTCGCGGGCTTCTTGCCTCGGAGTGTCGGGCACCGTCGCTCCCTATGGCGGCGTTGGCATTATCCACGTTTCCCCAATGGGGACGTCCGTCCGATGATAGACAGACATGGCCGACTTGCATATCACGAAAAGGTGATGAGCGGGAACCGACCTTTTTTTGTTTGCTGTTAATGATGGCCAAAAATTGTAAACAAATAAAGTTAGTATCATGTCTACCTCACATTGGTTAAGAGGTGGGTCCTAAAAGTCCACGACATATTATTCAGGAATTCATGGACAGGCAGGGACGTGGTGGCCATTGTTAATCCAGATTTTTATTCCGGCCTGATAAAACCGCATTATGTAACCTCGAAATTTTGATATCAGTTTCCCTGTACTGTATTTACATCCCGTGTAAATGCGGGAGCACCGAATGACATCGTCGTAAAGACTGTTTATTTCTGGTCTACCGTGTTAAGACATTAACTTGTTAAGACGGACATTCCCATGTTGTTAACGTGATTTGCGTCATGAGCTTCTGTCAATTACATTGACTGGACATGGCATGACGAGCAAGGAATGGTAGCTAAGAGGCTCAAGTGGCAAACTTGATAAAACACGCTCGGGTCGGTTAACAATCTCAAGACGTATAATGACAAATCGACACGCAGATTTTAGTCTTGGAATGAATTCTAATCAACATACACAGATTCAGACCCTGAATGTCAGAACTATGACGCAGAAATGCTAAACGCTATTGATAACCAGTAAATATTTACTCACACGATTAATTGTCGATTGATTCTATCGTTGCATGAATGAAGTGATTCTCATTCCCGGAGTACTCGGGACGTATTCGATAACTTCTGTTTGACTTCTTTGAATGGATTTGCGGAACCAACATGAGAAAAGTGAAAAATCACGGCGATCCTTTTCGACAGACGGCCCATGTGGTCATCGGGATAGACGGAGGATTTTTCATGTTGATCTGTGACTTAAAGTGATTGGAGATGATCCAGCGTTTGTTTGGAAGAAAACCCAGACGCTTGGCTTTGTGCGTTGCTGAAAAAGAGGCAGAAAGTGGGCCAAGTGGGGAAACGCTACAAGCCGCGCCCGACGTGTGTCTGACTTCTCATTTGCATTCATTTTTAATGAGCCATAAATCATCACCGTAGCTCGGCATCAAAGACGTCGTCATTCTGTAGTTGGTGAAAAAGTTTCCATCCAGGGATTTACCTCGAGAAGGAGACGAGCTTCTTCCACATGAAATGGATCTCACCGTTAGGAGAGGGTCATCTCTTTATCCTTGAGAAACTGAGAACGCATTCATCGGCCGGGGCCACGAGAACCTGACTGACGCAAATGGATCATTGGGAATAGAAGTGTCCCAGCAGTAATTATATTACCACACCGCCACACACGCACACACTCGCGCTGAGGTAGGATGGCACGGGTGCGGGATGCTGCCTTTCTTTCGTCTCGTTTCCCCTCTGCCACCTTCCCTCACGTTAACGTAGTCGAGCCATCTTTTCCACATCCGACTCGGAGTCTCAATTTCTTGAAACCCCTGTTAGCAGACACCGGGAAGTGTGTCGGAAAAGTTTGAGGCAAATGTAATTTGTCTTTCTTAATATGGAATGTCGGGAGGGGTAAGTGACTGGAACAAACAATGCAATAAAATAATGAAATAATAGGGTTCTAAATTAATTTTAGCCCCGGATTAAGATGACTATGAATACGCTGCTTGTGCTCCGATTTGTTATTGAGATATTTGCAAAGTACAAATTTTGTTGTTGTATTGACACTTTAGTTAAATCTCATGGATTTAGGTAAGGAGGTTTGTTTTATCTTTGATTTTCGATTTAGTGACATTTACCCCCCAAAAAACAACCCTCCATTTTTTTTTAAGGATTTTCACACCGAGATAAAGTTAAATAAATACTGCTATGGGAGAAATTAATATAAATCTATAAAGGTTTTTTGCCTGGAATAAATATTGTTAAATATATAATTTTTTCATATATATTTTTTAAATTGTCTGAGAAATAATTTTTTTAATTTTATTATTATTGTCATTCTTCATTATAACCTTCCTCAGCATCCCTTTACCTTCCGTGTCAGTTTCATTTTTTTTTGCCCAATACGCTGCTCCGTGGTACTAAGTCAGTTACAAAAGAGACATGAAATTAATGTGGTGTCGTCTTCTCATGAAACCCCAGGGCACTCGGTCAAAGTCACCTTGCATAGTCCTCTCTTCCCCTGACGGTAGCGCTGGAGTGAGATGGAGATGTCTGCACGCTCGCACTGTCAGCGTACTATGTCCTATTTGGTTGTTATTCGCCGTCATCGTTTTTAGATTTGTTTTTTTTTGGGGGGGGAAATGATCTGCACTTTTTTTTTTTTAAGACAGCGGTGTCATTCGGTGAACCATTTTCTCTCACGTCCTGTGAGGCTTTGGCTTCCTTTTGATGTCATTTGCTAGGTGATAAGTAGCTTCCCGTCTGGCTCGTTCCCCAGCTTGCGCTAGGTGCGAGCAGCATGAAGGATTGTTTGAACTTGCATTGATTCAGTGAGGGATTACAGCTAGGTCATCGGAGACTTGGGCCGAGCCGCCGCCATCGTCGTCGTCATGGTGGCAGATTAACCACTCACTCGCTGTCTGTCTGCTCGGCCGCCGTTTGGTCGTGCGCGCCGGTTTAGGTCACACTCTCCTTTTCAACTATAAATTTTTATACGCCGTTTGATTGATTTTTCTTTTCGGCTCGATCCGATTGTGGGGTGGATACATATTACTTTATCGAGTAAAGCGAGGGAGATACGCCGTGACCTTTTATCACTTTCAAGTTTTCCGTCCTGGAAGTGTTTTAGATACTTTTTAAAATTGTATTTAAATTTAAAGACATACCATGAACTCTTGTTTATAACTTCCGCACTGCAGGGTGTTTCACAAATTCTGGAAAGTGACAAAGGTCATATTGCCCAGCTCTCCCTCCAAATTTTTCAATTAATCTTTTTTTTGTTTTGATCTTTGCGCTCTTGTAATGGCGTTTATTAATTGTCTCATTAGTTGCCGTGGTAACTGCATCGCAGTTATCGATTCATGTGCTTATCAAAAAGTGAAAGGAGTGATTCACAAAGACTAAATTGTCCGAGATGAGCAGCTTAAACGTCGGTTTTCACGGAAGATTCCAAATTGCCCGTAGGTGTGGGCGGTATCGGCTCCTGCTCACCCTCATAGAGAACGCTTGTAAGGGGGGGATAGTTCATCCTCCAGCATGTTTCCAATGCATATCTGTGATTCATTCTTATGTAACCAACCAGATGAGTGCTTTGGAAAGTAAAAAAAAAATGGAGGGAAAGGTCTCCAGCAACCAATGGTAAGCTTGCGCACGTCACCGAGCCTGTTTAATGAAGCTTCCAGTAAACATAATAAGCCGGCGAAGCGTAGCCACCAGAGATGAACCCCACTGTGGTTGTTTAGTCTCACACTAATCATCACAACGGCGCTCAGATGGGAAGGGTGTCCCCGAGGTGGTCACTCCCTTCCCTCCTCTCCAGATTTTTGCCTCTGACTGCGGAGAACAAGCAGACGTGCCGAAGAATAACAGGAAGTGGACGGGCAGGAAGTGGAATCTTGTCTACCCGAGGCCCGCCGTTGGATTGTGAGGATAAGCAGTTGGAATCCCCCAACTGTAACGCGAGCCGGGCTCGCTGGCTACACTTCTTATGATTTCCTCTGGCAGGAACGGCTTCAGACTGCACCCACACACACCTCCGTACACATTTTTGGGGAGAAATCTGCTGCTGTAGGCCCCCGTTCCCACCAAGCAGTACTGTTTGGTACTCGTAAAAAAAAAAATATCCGACTCAAAACTGTCACTAGGTTTAGCCTGGGTTGTTAGTGGAAATCAGTACACCACTGGATTTTTTTTTCGCAATCAAATCTTTTAAATTGAATGCAAGATGCCCTTCATTGACCAATCATTACCCCCCCGGTGGCCGATCAAGGAAATCTCGGCAAATGCCAAACGCGAGAATAGCCGTACCTGCAAATGGAGTATGCAAGCATGTGCACATCATTATCTCGGCTGTCACAGCGGGACAGCTCAAGACTGGAGGCATAATGGACGCTGCCATGACATTTCTCTTACACCGATGTGAAATGACAAGCTGAGAGGGAATTCAGACAGCAGGTGTGCAACACTCTCAATTTATTGCACACGCTAGGAAAAAAACTTAGCCCAAAGCTAAGGGTGGCTCTTGGGCACAGAACCAGAACCTGAATCCTCTCTTTGGTCCATTTAACATCATTGCCATGAACAGGTGTTCAGTAAATTTAGTATATCGATTAATTGATTATTTTTTTCTCGTTCACTCTCGCATTTGTTTTTATTTAATAGGATTATGTATGGAAAAAACGTCAACATTGATTTATTTAAATTACGAGGAAAAAAACATTGTAATTGGTGAAAGATAACATTGATTTAATGTATTTTTATCAAATTAGCTAACTGCACGACCAAAACAGACTTAATGTCCTGATAAAGCTTTGAGTCTTTAATCGTAATTCTATTTAATAGGTACGAGATCAACATCAAGCTCACACATTTTCATGACATTTGCTCTGGGTGATCTCTTTGCCCGATCCAGAAAGCCAGACATGGTCATTTCAGCTCATCTGTAAACTGTAATGACTGCGTGCCACCGGAAAATGCGCATTTCTATTGACACTGCCAATTCTGCCTCTGGCTTGCTTGCTTCACAACTACTAACTGCATCTAATCGACGCAGTTGTTAACCTTTCTACATTTGCGCCCCGAAGGCCGAATGTCGACAATTTTATCAGCTCGCAATATGTGATTAACGTGCCTCCAGGGCAGGGGCGATAATTCTTCTTTTCGGGACAGACTGACGGATTTTCCCAAGGCAACATTGGCCAGTTTACACCTTCATATGAAAATAGATATTGATATATTCATATAGTCCCACCCCTGTGATCTCCTTTGCAGCCCAGGAGACTTGTCGACCTGGGACTGGGTGCTGTCTTAATCATCTTAAGAGCAAAGTTGGCATCATGGTCAGCTTAGGGAAGGTCAATGTAATGTCACCGCGCTGCGTTTGCAAGCGGAGCATAAATTCTTTCTGTGGACGTGCTTAAACACTTGAAGAAAAAACATCCTCTCTTGCTGTTAATTTCAAATTTAAAAGAAATTAGAAAATGTGACTAACACCGAAAATGGTCTTGTGGTAGATGCTAGCACAAGTGCGCGTTAGCTAGCTAGCTTCTGATATTAAATCACAAACAACCCCGAACGAAAGACGGTTGGAAGTCATGTGATGATAATACTAATTGGCATCTTTTATCCTCTGACTTGTTCGTTGATGTTGTTTTTTCTTTCTTAAAAATGGCAATGTAGCCGTTTACAAATGTTTCCCCCGCTGTCACTGGCTGTCTTTCATTGACTTCATCTGTAGCTCACATGAGGGGCTAAGGCCCCGGCCGGACATGTGGGTTTCATACTCGGAATGACATTGAGAACAGAAGACATTTGTACTTTGAAGTGCCTAAGGAGACATTACCGAGTGTCATGTTAACTGTGTTCCGTCTCTCTTGCTCACTCGTCTTTTTGTTTTTTTCCCTAGGTTGTGCCGGGTGACTGCTGAAGAGCATATGGTGCGTGGAGACCAGCGAAAGTGTGCATACCAGAAGAAAGGACTTGCAAAATGTGCTAGGAGAGCGTTGGACGTGAAGTGTGTGTGTGTGTGAGTGTGCGCGTATGTGTGTGTGTATGTGCGTCTTCGATCGTCCAATATTGTCGGTGAAGTGTCAGAGAGACGGGAAAAAGGACAAAGAGCCATGGGGCGGAAGAAGATACAGATCACCAGGATCATGGATGAAAGGAACAGACAGGTACATTGTCGAACTCTAAAATTGATTGGGCAGCACTGCGGGCTAGCGGTTAGAACATCCGCCTTGCTAGTTCTGAGGTTCGAATCGGTTCTGGCCTTCCTGTATGAAGTTGTGAAAGGGTTGCTGGTGATCTGTCAAGTTTTGGGTCAAGACGCCGTGTCCAGACCTGATCGCCAGCAAATCGTACAGTCAGATAAAACATAAATACTTCAGTTGGCTGAGGTCCGCGCGGACTCAGTGCTCTTAATGTACTCGGTATGGCGCTGATGTGATTTCCAAAGTGTGTCTGTCATCAGAATGCTTTTTCCTACCTCCCTCCGTCGTTTCCCTCCCGCCTTACCTCTATCCAGAGTCCAGCAGCTGTCTTTGTTTGCGTTGATCTAAAGAGACGGCCCTTCCTCAAGTCTTATCCGGTTCACTGAGGACCGTGACATTTCTTTGTCATATTTACAGACTCTCTTCCCCTGACACCCTGCAATTACGTCCAGAAAAATTGATGAGGCAGCAGGAGTGGCAACGTTAGTCAGACCACCACCCGCCACTTGGGGCCTTGGCAGTAGGCCTGCCCCACACCCCCCCACACCCCACCCTCTCGCTGTAATGTGTTTGGTAGCAATTAGAAGCGGCCGCAACACCGCAGCAGCCTCTTATTTAGCAGGGCGGGTCATTGGGGCGCACAGCATCCTTCTCCTCGGTCACTCTAGTCTGGCCTAGCCGCAGAGCTGGATAGAATAAAATACCAAACAGATAAACTCTCTTCGGAACACCCTCGATTGGTCAGGAACTCTTTGAGTCCAACCGGGACTGTTCCAAAGTCACAAGAAAGAAAATGGGCCATTGCATTGGGAACGAATGAAAGGTAATCAATGTCCCGGTAGCTGCCCACCGAGTCTTTACGGTTTTATCATCAATGCTCAGGCAGTTTGCGTTTGCTTGATTTTGCTGACTCTGCAGAAAATGCGTGAGGACAATGCTGTAGAATACAATCGTTGACATGATGCAGCTAAGACTTTGACGGTCCAGCTGATCACCAGTCATCAAGCCAGATTGTCACGCTGATTGCCAATGAATGCTGGAAAACGACCGTCCAGCGGTATCGGCGATGCTTGATTCTTCTCATTCACCTTATGACCTTTGGGAGTGGCAGATAGAAGTAGACCCAGATGGTCTCTAACAGACTATAAACTAGTCTTTAGGTCTGACCTGTATTTGGCCTCAAGATTCAGTTAGGCAAAAACCTGATCTTCACATTTGAGTAGTTTTTGTTCTCCAACTTAAGGCGTTTATTTAACTTCAAGATCAACTCAGGACATCGTTCCATGGGCATTCCCACACAGGACCTTTGCATCCTCATTTGTCCACATGGTGATCCTCGGGGCTCTTTGCTGTCTCCAGCAGAGATGATCCAGACCGACAGCCACGATAGACTGTGCACTACAGCAGCCACAGGGCCAAGGTCATTCTGCCAGCTGGTGCTAGACCTCCCTTTGTCTCCTCTTCTCTTCAATTCTCCCTGCATCTCAATCGGCATGTCTGCCATCGGGACTGACACGAGGTTCTAATAAGGCTTCCAGCTCCTCACCCCTCCAAGGTGTTAGCAACTCTGGCGTCTTCTGCCGTGGCCCAGTCACAGCTGCAATCACAGCCCCAGATGTCTTGTTTGGCGCCTCCGCCCGAGGAATGACATTGATAGACCCGTTAAGTGACACACCAACTGTGTGTGTGTGTGTGTGTTGAGGCAACAACTGTTGCTGTTGTAGGATATTTCATTATTTGTCTTTGTCGAATAGCAAAAAATCCCAGAATCATTCACGCCCCAATCTACGGACACTCCTCTCTTCCGCTTCCAGTTCATCTGCTAAAGAGCGGACAATTTGTTAATCGTTTTTCCCTTCCCGCGAAGCTGGCCCCTTCTCAACCCCGTTCCGCTAGGTTGAGCAAACAAACCGACAGGCTGACAGGCGGATGAGTGAGTACGAAGGGCGAGGGGTGGAAGGTGGGACATGTCCCGATATTGGTCTTTGCACACGTCCGCTTGTCTGCTTTCATATGGTAATCTGCTTTCAGGCCATCATCAGAGTGACAGTCAAAGATTGAATTACAAAAGAAATATGGAAAGAAAATATTCCTTTAATTCACTGTGATCATTTTGAAACATTGACATTTTTTGGGTGATATTGGTGTAAAGGTAGAAAAAAATGATTGGCCACAGGAAATAGTTTGGGTTTATCATGTAAATATTTATTATAATATATTCATTTAATTTATTTATTTAATATATACGCTGTATATATAGTTTCTATTATTAGTATTATTATTATTATAATATATAAAATGAGATGTACCCTTTTTCCAAAATTTAAAACAGTTCAGGTTTCTGAAACAACTAAATGAAAAAAAAATTGACGACAATGTAGTGTGGTGTAACATAACGACACGACCGTCCAGAAAAACAGAACTGCGGAGATTCAGGACATGGTCACTTTGCTTGGGGGGGGTATTTTTGGGGCGGGGCGGTTCCATTACCAGTTGGAATGATGTATGACCCGATGTCCCATCTGAGGCCTCAAGTTACAAAGCTTGTGCTGCGCTACACAGATAGCTTTCCGTATATGGCGTCAGTGGCTACAGTAATGTATGGACGCTTCTGACTCAGCTCGCTGACTTCCGCATCTTTGCCCTGACCTCTTAACTAGACATTTTGGACCAGCGCCATCCTTTCGAGCGGACAACATCAATAATTTGAATACCCAACAGTAACCTATGCTCTGTTTCTCCGTCAGGTCACCTTCACAAAGAGAAAGTTTGGCCTGATGAAGAAGGCGTACGAGTTGAGCGTGCTGTGCGACTGCGAGATCGCCCTCATCATTTTCAACAGCTCCAACAAACTGTTCCAGTACGCCAGCACGGACATGGACAAAGTGCTGCTCAAGTACACCGAGTACAACGAGCCCCACGAGAGCAGAACCAACTCGGACATTGTGGAGGTGAGCCTGTTTTTTTTTTTTGCTTTTTTGCAGGTGCGCCGAATATTTTCACTTATTTCTCGGCTAGCTGTTGCGTAAATGCGGAATGATCATTTTGGTTCCGGGTTCAAGGCCTCATTAGGCGGCTAGTAGTGCTTTGCTAACGTTTTGGACATGCGGCAGACATATGAAGTTCCCTTCTTCAGTATAGGTCACTTCATGTCTGCGCTCCCTGATAAGTTCACGTCCACCAACTGCTGGAGGAAACCTATCTGCTAACCGTTTCCCGAAAGATAGCGTCCCCCGTTGTCGCTGACATGTCCTCAGCGTGCGTTTTCAGCGGCTGTAAAGTATAATAGAAATTCGGCATTTGCTCACTGAGCCTTTTAAAAGTTTCCCCGGCGTGTAATGGCTGCCTGTGGCGTTCTGCCAGCACAGAGAAGGCTCTGCCAAAAGGCTAAACTGTGAGCTAAAGGACATTAATGAAGGGGAGATCTTATTCTGAGTTGATGGACAAAATGGAAAAAAAATATGAACGCATTGAATGTGCTAATTTTCTTGAGCCAGTTAGCGGGTATCTGGAGGAAATCTGTCACCTCATGAACGGCTTTTACTGAAATTAGAGACATTACGTGTGGCACACAAGAGTCAGCTGTGGCCCATTATCTTTTATTCATGCCGCCACTGCCGCTGCTTGTGAATTACCTGCTTGGCAGAGCTGCAGCCAAGTGCACTCTGGCAAGCCGGGAAGACTCGTGCAGTCACTCTTTCATCGGGGGCCAGCAGCAAAAAAAAAAAAGCCAGGGCTCACCTGCATAAAAAATAAATAAGCACATGCCTTGCTTACGTAAGAGTGACCATAAATGTCTTTTTCTGTGCTTGTTTCGGTTTGACCTGAAGATGAAAGTTTCATCAGTTCCATCACACGCTAGTACCGCTTATGACTTGACTTTCGGATCAGTCGCAACTCTCGGGTTTGATTTTCCTTCCGTCTCGTAAAACCCGCAGTCGTCCGATAATCGACCGAAATCGGACACATCAGCCCATCCCGTTTGAATAGAAGATCTTTGATTCTCAGGGTCTTTGAGTGGTCTTAAGTGGGCAAATCACTGCTTTTTGGTGGCCAGGTCCAATCACCAAAGGAAGATTTCTCATGCACGAGCAAATATAGCTGATTGTAGCTCGTTTGGGCTACTCAAGGAAGCTTCACAAAAGGGCAACAACAAGGCGGCGTTGTCCCGGACAAATCACCCTCGCCCCTCCCATCCCCCATCTGCCTACCGGCTACATGTTGGGCGCTCAGAAGTGAAGAAGCAGAGCAGAAGTAACCCCGCCATTCCACTTCAGAGCATCCCGCAGGCACAACCTCGTTTTGCTCGGCCCTGTCAAAGGTGGACGATTGACTGTTGAAATTTTGTCCTCTCGCCAGATAGAAGCCAGCCCGCAATTACGACAAGAATCCAAATTTGTCCAGAGAAATGAGCCTCACATGAGAGCACTTTTCCTGAACATTTATCTAAATTTTTTTATTGCGTTAAACCTTTTTTTTTCCTTTTTCTTTCTGGGGCGGTGTTAACAATCATGTGCCTGTTTGTTTGCAGCAAGAAGGCCGCCGGGTCGTAGTCTCCAGACTTTTCACACAAATGATTATCCTTTGGTGACAAACTGAATAAAAAAAAAAAAAAGTTACATTCCTGCCTAGCATGCGCAGATAACCGTACAGCGTGGGAGAACATGCCTGCATGTTTTCCACAGATGGATGGTTGAGAGTCTGGCTCACAGTTTTGATAACCCGGCGGAGGACCGTAGACTTTGGCTCCGAGTCCAAAGCCAAGCAGTCGGCTTTTTTTCCTTTGTGAGCGATAACGGATGAGCGCTTTCTCATGTGGCACTCTGACGGAAAATCTCCGTCGATACGTTCACCAAACCAGAAACAAAGATGGGGTTGAGGATGGAGTCGAGCGGGCTGTCACGTTTTTTTGGCCCGTTTTCAATGTAATACAGTACAAAGGGAAATTCCTTTCCCGCTTGATTGATGTCGGTTGTACAACACTTGTCCAGACTTTGAGGTTTTTGTTTTTCCCCACACGAATAATCAGCCACACATTTTGGCTGACTGGACTGCTGGCAGACTCTTAGTTTGTAAAATCTTTTTTTTTTTATTCAAACTTAGCCTAGTTTGCAATTGTCTCCTTTACGTCTTTGGGCCTCGTAGTAGTTGGCGTTTTTTAATGGAATAAAAAAAAAAAAAAGTCTGCTTTTTTTACCGATGATGCGTTCGTGTGCCAACCCGAGGTAAGCCACGTCGGGGTTTTAAGGAATGTTACCCGAACCATTAAAAAGTCACGGACGTCCAAGATGAGTGTTTTTTGGAAGGAGTTCTTAGAATGTTTTTTCATGTAGCGAGGCAGTTTTCTCAGAAGACATATTTTTTTCTGTTTTTTTTTTTTTGGTTTTGTCCCAAATGCAGGGAAGCCCTCATGACAGGTTTTAACACCACTGCGCCAATTGTGTTTCTTATTGAATTCTTTTTATGCCACAAATGAAAATGCTGCAGTTAGTCATTACATTAATCTAATAATATTCACTCCTCCTACCCTCTCTCTCTCTCATTCTCTCCCCGTGTGGAGGTAATGAGATTTTGCCCTCGCTCGACTTCTAACCTCACAGTGTCATGGCCGACACGGAGGGATGCTCGTACGTCACCGGGGAAAACTTTTAAATCGGCATCTTACAATTAATACACTTTAAATTGTAATCAAACAGAACCTAAACCCTAATTTACTGATCTGTTGTGGCCTTCAGTGTTATTCAAAGATTTTTTGCATTTCTTGGCTGGCTTGTCAGTCTTCTCTCCTGATGAATTGTGGACGTAAACAAGCGGCCATCATTCATAGGGAAATTTTTGCCTTATCTTGCTTCATAATAAATAGGCCTGGCCATTGTTCCTTTGGGAAGAAATGGACAATTCTTTCTCCTTTCATGAAAGACCAGCCAACCCCCTCACATGACGGAGGAAATGAATATATAATTATCAGGCAGCTTCCATTAGCTTCCATATCAAGATTGCCATCAACTTTTTTTTTTTTTTTCTTTGTTATAAATGGACTTTTATAAATCATTCAACGCAAAATGTAAATTCTGACCGTTACAGAATGTCAGCTGCATTTTGGCTTTCCAAGCACTAAGCTGCCTTTTATTTGATTTTTTTATTATTTAAAATTGGTGGCGGTGATGGGCGGAGGTTCGGAATGTCAATCAAAAACCTGAGCGCTATAGTGATTAAGACTCATTTCTAGCTTAATGAATGCAAATTAGCACATCTGCTACGGTGGGTTAGCTGTCCGGACTCTTCAATTAGTGTGATTGATCAATTATCCGAGTGCTGGTGGCTCAACGGAAATGGAGGCTGTTGCGGATGGCGAGGAAGAAAAATGAAAAGGGGCAAAAAAAAAAAATCCGCCGCATTGAAGGCTTGTATCTCAAAACGTTACTTGTATCTCAAGGCAGCATAATGTTAAGTCGTTTAACAGGTTGTCGTACTTGGACGCCTGGTGTGTTTTTTCTTTGCTGGTTCTGTCATGAGCCAACTTGTGAGGTTTTTTTTCTTCTTTTTTCTAATGTCACTTTTAATAGGACAAGGTCTCATTTCCCCTTTGGGCTTTGAGTGGGAAAAAAAAAAAAAATCATCAGCCTCCAATGTAGTTAGTATCTGAGGGCAATGAGACAGTCATTGGATTGTTCATGTGGTTAGCCCACAAAGAGGCCTGCTAAAGGAGCAATTGCTAAGTTACAGTCGTCCTTTCCTTTGTGAACTTTTTTTTTTTTAAACTCAGTGGTGCCTCACCCGGTGTTATTCTGTCTCAGCTCTTTCTATTATGATGCTTGTTACCAGGATACTGCCAAGAGATTTTCTGCTTTTTGGCACACATCATGCTTCATTGACGTCAGTGCTCAATTATGTTGCATATGTCTCATTTCACACTGAGGGTCTCTCTTTGCAAAGTGCAGAATGAAAGGATGCACGGCGAGTCTGAGTGGCTTTTTTCCTTTTAATCTTTTTCATCTAAATATCTTGGAGCAGTGACGCAAATACTTCATGTAGGGTCGGTTTTGTCTTGAAATATGAAGCCGATATCGCTCGGCGCTAATATCGTTCGTGGAAAACATCGCCAGTTCAAAGTGTCAGTTAAAATGTGATCAATTAAAAAGTCATTTTTGAAAATATGTCCTCTTGAAACCAAACGTGATAAGTTTATGAATATTTCCTAGACTAAGTCGTTTTTTTCGCGTCTATCCTACCATCACTCCATTTTCTATTAACAATCAATTTATTTATCTTGCGCAAATATTGTGTCCCCTGCAATGAAACAAATGCATTATTGTTAAAAAAAAAAAAAAAAGGGGCGGGGGCTATTTTTCCATAACAGTGATATTACAGCTTTTATTTTTAGAAGGAAAAACAAATTACTTATTCACGCGGAAATGTTTTTTTTTTTTTTTAGCCAAAGATAAGCAAGTGAGAAGTAATCACTCCAGATTTTGAAATAAAACAACCACTATTTTTCGGATCCCCAAATTACAGTTTACTGATTGTTTTTGGCTCTTGTACCGTGATTGACCATCATTTCAGGAAGGCCCCAACACCCGCATTCATCTGGGATAGTTTCCATAGCGACCACGACCCCAAACGGGATGAGGCGGTGTCGACAATGGATGTCTGTGGTTCCGTATTGTTTACAGAGCAGGACACGTCAGATTTTGAACGTAATGTAAGCAGCTCGTGTTGGATGGTGGGAATTAATTGCGCAACGTCTCCCGCTCGTAAACCCGCGTGTTATGAACCACATGAAATAGGTCAAGATCGGGCTGACCTAATTTGATTGGCTCTAGCTGGGCGGCGGCGACGTTAGCGAAGCTGTTAAAAGATCATTAAACCGCAAGCCCCGAGTCCACCCTTGTGTTCTTCGGCGACCTTCAGCAAGGTGCTGAAATACACCGCGGTGCCTTTTGAGTTAGCAACAACCTGCTCGCCCTTGTGCCCCCCTCCTCCCGGTGTTCCCGCTGCGTAGCCAACCTCCTCCTGCCCAGGGGCGAGGACGGAGCAAAGCCCGCTGGGATGGGCTGGCTGGCACCACGCCACCACCCCCCCCACCCGCAGCAACTCGGACCGACCGGAGCCAGAAAACGGAGGTTGCTTCAGATTGATGAGGACTCAGGTCTGCGGTCAGGGTGTAGAGTGTTGCGGAACAGACGTCCTGCTGGCATTTCCTGCCCTCTTTGCTGCCCAACAGCGCCTCACCATATTCACTTCATCGGAACCCCTTATTGTCCTTATGAATATTTTAGAAGCCAGCAAGGATTGGAGTTCAGGGCGGGGGGTACGGTTTCAAGGGGCCTGGCAACTAATGAGCCATTCGATGACCAGCGTAGGCAAGATGGCGGAAAATGGTTGAAATTGAAAAATGTCTTTCCCAGCTTACAAAATTCGGCTCGTGACGCCGCTGTAGGAACTCAACTTGGTTGTAAACCAGCTTATCTTTTTTCTCTGACATCGTCCCTGATCTCATTCTCCTGATGACATTGGTTTGTCTTTCATTTGCAGTTGAATTCCCTCCCGGCTCACGCTGGAGATACTCAGGCCGATGATTACGCTCGGCGACTGCGGGAGCTAATAGCTTTGTCGCATCAGTCATCGTTCACCACGGTCTCAGAGCAGCCGTAGCCTCTCGCAGTCCTCTGTCAAATCAGTTGCCTTTTAACCGGGTACAGTAAATGGCAATTGTCAAGCAATAACAAGATGGCCGCCGTTAGCCAATTTGACCTTTTTCCACTTAGCTCCTCCCCAGCCTATAAAAACTCTTTGGACAGAAGTAGTGACTCGCTTCCCACGACAATCTTTAAATGTTTTGAATCATCGGTCATGGCATTTAAACGTTTGCATTCTATAGCGCTTCCTCGCCACTAACGATCCAGACAATAGAGTGAGCCAAAAGGAAGGATATGACTCCAAGCTCATATCCTGATATCAGTCCGACTCAGTCATGCGTAAGCACCACGAGATTGAGCGAGATGTCTGGCAATTTTGTTGTTGTTGTTGTTGTGTAATAGCCAAAAATTCTTAAGATTGGCCTTGATACGCTGTAGCCAAAAGACTATATATATATAAAAAAAAAAAAAACTTTTTTAATTCCCCTAAAGTGAGGACAACAGCGCCGCGAGGGGAATTTGAAACATGGTT
This sequence comes from Syngnathus acus, assembly GCF_901709675.1. Lineage (NCBI taxonomy): Eukaryota > Metazoa > Chordata > Actinopteri > Syngnathiformes > Syngnathidae > Syngnathus > Syngnathus acus. Next base: position 3,053,274 of record NC_051092.1, on the reverse strand, counting down.
GGAGTGAAAGTCTCTTAAGGTGTTATATAAGCATGCCAATGTTCCTTGGCAAGATAAAAGTCTCCTATCAGCTGCCTCCCGAGCTGCTGATTTCCGAGTGCCTCGGCATTCAAAGGAGCCCTTTGATAAGCCCATTAGACGGAACCGCCCGGACACAATGGTGATGTCATGAGGATTAGCGTGCTACCTTTACGAGTCTCCCGTGCCAGGGGCCAATTCTTGGCTCTGCTGGGTTAAAGGCTGCCGAACATCAGCCAGTGTTTTTTTTCCCCACAACATGCCCGAATTAAAAAGGCTATCGCATAAGTGCAGACCTTCCCACCAAAGATTGTGGTCGCAACACTTTCTTTTAATGCTACTTTGACTTACAAGCTTAATTAGTTCCATGACCTAGCTTGTAACTTGATTTTCTGTTCCACAAGCTTTTATTATCCAACCACAACGGTAGATGCTCCTCTTCTGCCTTTGCCTTAAATGCCATTCCTTGAGTGAAAGGACTCTTGAGGTCCTTAAAGGTCTTAAAGGACCACTTAAGGAGCGGGTAAAGAAATATAGTTGGACTGCTTTGAATCATTCAAAAAGTCAACGCTGAGGTTTACGGAGCAAAATGACATGCGATGGGCACATCCATCATGAGGAGACACAAAGTCTCAAGAAATAAAAACAACCAGACTGCCATTTTGGTCTGAGGCGGCCATTTTATGGTCATTTGGGAAAATGTGTTAGAATATGAAGTGGAAGGCATCACGGTTTTTCTATTTAATAACAGTACGGTCCTGATTTTTACTGGGCTAGTGTAGGTTAGCATCCAGCAACATTCTTGCTTTGGTACAAATTTGGGTTTCGTAGCCACTGTGGAATGGAAGCGGAATGGAATGTCATTAGAAATCGACATGACCTCAGCAGGTGGTGTCACTAAGCGACGTTTTACAATCAGCCAGACCACCATGTGTTGCACTAGATGTCTTAACAGATGCAGAAAATGGCGAGCTAGCAAAAGGAGGAGGTATGCGCAGTTGTTTACGTATTGATGGCGCTGGGCAGCTTTTGCGTGTAAGATGCAGGATGCTCCCAGGGGGTGGTCAGATCGCCTCTGGTGTCGGCAACTCGTTCCTTCTATGGTCATGTCTCCGCACAGCTGAGATGGTGCCGGGTTCTGACAGGTGTTGGGAGGTGCGACACCTGTTTGGCCATGTGCTGCTTGACTGATCCATTTACTGGGAACTGTGGGCGGTCACCGCGAGCACGCCAAGTCATTCGGCAAAGATTTACAGGCACACTCAACCCCCCCCCTCCCACTTCCCTGCAGCCGTCAGTCACCCACATGCACGAGGATGCCTCGACTGGAACTCTTTCATTGATGAACTAATGCTCAGCAGCTGTCTCGCATATGCGCCACCTCGAATCACGGCTTTATATAACGTTTTCAAAGATGCGTGGTAGCGTGATTGATGATGAATGTCTTTGCACAACTGCTTGTCCTTGTATCTTGTTCCTTTGCTGTCAAGCCCTCCCTACAAGGCTCAAGCCTGAGCGTGTGTGCGTGTGCTAGGAAAGAGGAGCCCCGGACCGGCACAACCGAGATATTCCCATAATGAGTAGGATGGCGTTTTAAATGTGCAGACTTTTTGGCCGAAGAAAGTGCATAGCGGACGGCTAGAAAAACACAAGCCTTGACTATAAAGTGCCTTTGCTCGGTAAACAGGAAATGAAGCAGCAAGGCGTTGTCTTCGAACCGGAGGAATGTCGCCGCTTTTTGTACCCGCGTCGGTCGGGTTGCTTGTGCGGTTCAGTGAGACCCGGTTATTATGCGGCCCGGTTCTTTCGTCTTCTCATTGCGGACGTTCCCGTCGGGAAGAGCTGGGTGGGATTGGGAACATCTCGGCTATTCTTTCTGCAGTATCTTTTGAGTTCAGTGGACCTCAAATTGGGTGTTTTAAGGCGCCGGAGACTAAAGTTGAACGGAAAGAAACTCAGTAAAGAAAATATCTGCTTTCAATATTTTGCAGGAATCTCAGCAAACCGTGTCTTGGCATCTTTGGAAATGTAAAAAGTGAACTTTTGCCGAGCGCCGTGGAGGTTAGCGAAGATGAGGCCCGCTGTCACGGTTCTGTCAAGTGCTCCGACGCCCCTCCCCGTTGCGCTCGCACCAAACTTGCGCATTCTCACCCAAAACAACACTCGCTCCTATTCCTCCCGCGTGTCTCTCACACACACATTTCATCATTCTGCCGAGCGATCGAGACAAGAAACCAAGAGTGAGGTCTCATTAGTGTGTGTCGGGTGGTCTCACCGTGACCCTGATACGCGCAGGAGTCAGCGACCTTCCTGTACACGCACGAGGCCTACATCCTCAACCCCCCTCCCGATCCCCCGGCGGCCCGCCTGGCACGAGCGGCTCGCCGCGACGGGCCTGCGGCCGTCCGATAAAGGAGCCTTGAGAGGTGGCCATAAATCATGTTTTGATGTACGTCCGCTGCTGTATCACAAGCTGTCACATGCTGTCAGCTAGCCTTGTTAGCGCCGCGATTCACAGCCGTAATGAGGAGCGGTGGAGCACGCGGCTTTTTATTTTTTTGAATTTGTCGGATTATTTGTTGTATAGTGCAAAGTATCCACACTACTTCTTACAGTAATTTTTTCCACATTTTTATTTATATATATATATATATATATATATATATTTAAAAAAAATATATGTACACGTACATGCATGTATATATTTAAAAAATATATATAAAATATAATTAACGCCTTGTTCACTCTGTTCTGCAAAACTAGAGCCATAACTCGTCTTGTCTTGTGTTTATTTCCCAATTGTGCATCTTCCTTTCAGAAATTAAGAAACAAAGGCCATAATGACTGTGCTAGCCCCGATCCCGACGACTGTTTCGGGCACAGCCCCCTCCCCGACGACCATTTCGGCAAACTAAGCGAAGAGAGCGATTTAATGTACAAGCGCTGCGGTGTAAGTACTTTCCTCCTGTCCCCTGCTGTTTTGTGTTGATGGTCTGTCTCTATGTTGATGTTCACTGCAGGCGCTAAACAAGAAAGAACACCGAGGTTGCGATAGCCCGGACCCCGACGCATCGTATGTCCTCACTCCTCACACTGAAGAAAAGTATAAAAAAATTAATGAGGAGTTTGATAATATGATGAGAAATCATAAAATCGTAAGTACTGTAAAAAAGACAAAATTCTTTTTTTTTTTTTTGCTTGGCTTTGTGTGCCACACCAAAAAACTCTTTAATTTTTTTGTTCATTTGACTTTTTTTTCTCTTTTAGTTAACCTGGCCAAAATCTCTTTTCAGAAATTTGCTTTTTATAAAACAAAAAAAAATAACACATCTACATCTGGATTGTTGTATTGATTTATGCTGCGAATGAGTTGTAAGAGCACCTTGATAAGATCACACCAAATTTTTGAAAGATATTTGCAAATTCTGTAATTAGCTCATCACATTGACCCATGAATATTTTTCTGGTGTAGCAAAAAACAAACAAGAGGGTTAAACATCAGCTCCCATTTTGTTTTGGGGAATTTGTGTCATCTTATCACATGTGCCTTTGTTCATGACTTGAAGAGCACCACTTTTGCCATTAACCAAAGTTCAAATAATGCACCGACTGACCCACTGGATGAAGGCTGTACTCATTTTGTTTTTAATCACTGACACACGCAGTTGTCATTGCCGCTTTGCAGTAAGCACGTGGTCACTAAACGCGTCACCTTTCTTGTAGCTGCCACGATCCGTCTTTGCTATGTTGACGAATGCACGCACAGATGCTCCAAAATGCAAAACCTGCGCCTGTTGCGCCGATGCTAAAGTGATGCCGAAATGCATGGTTTTTTTTGTTGTTGTTTACAAGATTTGTCTGTTTTGTTCTGTGCTGCAACAGCACTGAAATTCTGTCGACTGTATTTACTCTTTCAAATGTGTTTATAGTCCAAAGTGATTCATATGCTGGACAAATGTTCAATTCAAAGGAATTTTATTTCGTGGCTTTTTGTTGGAAATTGTGAAATTGGCAAAACGCTAAGATTATTTTTATTTTATACGATATGCCATTTTTTTTAACGATAGTTGCAAATTTTTACTGCGCAATAAATTGGGTGAATTTTACAGGCATCTTTTTTTTTTTTTAACCCAAATAGTGTCATTGGTTTTATTTTGACCTGCAGATTAATTTTCTTGTTGCCACCCTTTAAAATTTTATTCGCTAAACTAGCAGAATAAGGGAAAAAAAATTAAAAATAATTACTCAGTAGTGGCTAGCAGATGAATCATTTGGGGCTAAACTGAATATATCTGACCAAATGTTTTGATGTATCGTAATTCTTGTCAAATCCACATCTTGACGATACAAAATTGTAAATGACGATGCAAATGTTTGTCGATTTATTGTTCCTGTCACATGTGCCAGGCTGTTACATGAATTTGTCTCAGCTCTCAGTTGCTAATACCATGACAACCACTGATCATAATCATCAGGCCTTGGATTGCGTTTGTGTGTAATCATCCGGCTTTGTGTGTGTGCTGGTGTCCCTCTCGTAGCCTACAGCGTTGCCCCATCAGAACTTCTCCATGCACGTGGCCGTGCCCGTATCCCACCCCAACGCCATGTACCAGTCGGGAGGCGTGACTCTGGGCGGCCAGAGCTTAGCGGCGGCCGCGGCCTCTCTCGGCGACAACGGGATGCTGTCCCCTCCGCAGGCCTCCTTGCATAGGAATGCGGGTTCCAGCGGAGGCCCCCAGAGGCCCACCAATGCAGGTTAGTTGATGACGACCTCGCCGTCAAGAACCGATGAGGCACCAATTCTCAGACTTTTTGGTAGAATTACTTTTGCACTTGCCAGGTGCTTTTTGTTTTTGAGTCTTCTGATTGTGGGATGACTGCTGTGGGTCCAGATGGCTTTGGCTACACCGCATATGATACGAGTGCACGCGGCAAGGCGTGAAATGCCTCGTTCCGACGTGACTTTGTAGCACAAGTGTCCTTCCATTATGCATCATATTTTTTTTTCTCTCTCTCCAACTCTCAAGTTCTGGTAGTTTAGTCAGGAGGTTCTGGGCTCCCGGCCCACATGCTTGAGTTGGTAAATACTCAGTGGGCGAGAACCCCTGGTGTAAAGTCTGCCATAATTCAACAACCTAATACGTCTCCTTCCCTTGGATGTTCCGTCCCCTCCACGGCATACTGATATGAGAGACCTTGCCTTTTACAGACCCGTAAAATAAATCTACACGACACGATGATCACGTCTCGTCTCGAACCCTCCACACATGCGCTGCTCTTTTTTGTGCAGATGGTTAATCATATCACTCATTAGGTGGCCCGCTTGATAGCGCCGAGCTCTCAGTGGCAGCCAAGCGGCGTGGGCTCGGGCCCAGCGGGTAAGTCCTTCCCAAAGCGATTTAGATGCTCTCTGTAGCTCTGCCCACCGGACCTCCTGCTTAGCACTCGAGCTGGATGCTTGCGTTATCCATCTGTGATTGGTTCAAGACGACTCAGGATTGAGAGAGGGGGGGGGGGGCTTTTTTTGCTATGTGATGTGCTTGTTCGACACACGTGTGCAAGTTTGGAAATGGTTAGTAAGCGCAGCATTTCCTCTAAACCTCCCCCCCCAGAATCCCCCCATGGTGTTTCCTTCCCCGTGTTGACAGGTGCTTCTACCCTCACAAGCCTTATAAGGCTGGCCAGGGCTCCGTAAGATGGCCAGAGCAGCATAACCCTGGAGGTATTCAGGCCATGATATCCCTCTAAGTCCTCAGTACACAATGACCGGACAGCCTGTCATTGCTGCAATGTGTTGCGCGAGGGGCACTGGCAGGTGGGATTTTAAACCCTTCCCTGCCACTCAGCTCGCCTGTCGCCAAATGGGGGCCTCAGCTTGTTTGTAAAAATAAGTGCTGCACAACTTTGGGGACTTATTTATTATTTTTATTCATTTTATTTATTTATTTTTATTATTTTATTTTTGGTTTTATTTTTATTTTCACCCGCACAACGTTTGTGATTTTTATGATAGTCTGATTTTAATGGAAGTTTTATTTTTGTCCTTTTTCGCCATCACTTTATTTTCATTGGACTCATGTCCACTTTCAAGCAGCTTGCCTGTTTTGAGAAACGGTGACTCATTTAGTTACCGGGAACATGCTTTTCTTCTTCCACGATGTCGTCTCACAAGCCGCCGTGCGTAACGTCGAGGAACAAATACATTTCCCTCTGTTTTGTTTTCTCACTCGCCATCTGCTGCGGCTCCCGTCTAATTTAATATCAATACCCCAGTGTGCCATTCAATAATGGAGCAAAACAATCTACACGATTACATGCTAATTGCACCCTCGTCGTTTTCAAATGAAACTTTTGGCAAATCAGCAGATCGAGGGTGCGACTCCCATTGATGTAAGTAATCATAAAAGAAAATGGTCAACTTCATTTTGCTTATTTACCCCATATTGTCTCTGCAAACTTGTAAATGAATGAACCTCCATCCAGCCAGTGATGAGCAACAAAAAGGCTCAAATTGGAATAAATGAGAGAGGTGCAAACATTGCAGAGTGCGTCTCACTTTTCATCCACAGCAAATGCCCTGTGCACATAATAACTTAATGGGATTGCACAGAAGAGCTTTTATTATTTGCATAGCGTATAAGAAGTTTAAATCCCTAAATAGAAATATAATACAAACAAAAAGTTGTTCACAATTTAATGTTCAACATTTCAGGTCCTTTTTAAATAAAAGGGCCAGAAGCGGCGCCAAAAGCAAATCACGGCCATCTGTCGTCGTGACAAAGGTGCCGCCACGAATCTTTCAAGTAGAGCGCCAGCGAGTCCGTGGAAAAACAATCGTCCGCTTCATGGCGGCTTCAGGTTAGGCGAGTTGAAACGAGAACACCCAACTTGTCTGACTCAAGATCGAAACTTCCACGCACTTTTTTTAATCGTGGTAATGCAACTGTATTTGTGTGAGGTTGCAACTTTATCCCCATGATTTAAATGTATCCACAATATTTTTATTTATCCAAAATATGAAATATAGTATATTTTGATATGAATAATCTTTCAATTAATTATGCCCATTATTTAAATAATATTTTCTATTTATCCAAACTATAAAAAATAGTAGAATTTTGATTAAGTAATCACTATTTGTGAAGACTTTGATTTTATGACCCAAAAAAAAAAAATCAATTTCACCTCAGATTATGAAATTTTCAGCGCTCATCACAGCGTGGCCAATCTGCACGGCAGTTAAACGGCGCCGTCAATTCTGACGTGATCAAAGTCCCAGCTGACAGCTGCTTGTGGACATGCTGTTGATGCAGCTGTGCGATACCATTGTGGCCTTCATAACTGTTTATTTGACGGGAATTGTCGCCCGGTCCTTATCGTGCGGCTATTGTTCCATTATGTTCTTCGCCGATGCGGACGCACACAATAGAAGTCAAAAGTCAGCGACTTGGTGAAGTGTTACTGATCTGTTGATGCGGTGCCAGATACCATTCATTCTTTCAACCCGCTTAGCTTTATGGAATAGTGTAGCTTGGCTCACTAAGTGACTTTAGGGGCTTTAAAGTCCCATCCACTGTGTTTTATGAATGATAAGTCACACTTCCCCCCATCGTTTGGCTGCAACTTCTACTCTGGTGCAATTTGCAGATATTAAAATTTGACCTGTCTGTCAGCCAAATTTCCCATTTCCTAATCTTGTCGACGGTAGTGAACCAGTCCAGAAAATGTGACTTTAGTCCACTGTTTTGTTTCTTCTTCATGATACATTTTTGGATTGTATACTTTGGAGGGACTTATATAATTTTTTTTATATGTATGTATATATTAAAAAAAAATACAAATAAAAAAAACCTCAAATACCAAGTTATAATCATATTTTTTATATATATATATATATATATATATATACACACCGTATTTTCCGCACTATAAGGCGCACCAGATTATAAGGCGCACCTTCAATGAATGGCCCATTTTAGGTGCGCCGTATAGTGCGGAAAATACGGTATATAAATGTATTATTATAACTTGGTATTTGAGTTTGCACTTGTAAGACCATGCTGAAAATAACCCAAACCTCAGTTTTAGGAAACTATTAATGTGAACATTGTTTATGTAAATGAGTATTTTCTATTTTTGATAAAACAACTGTTTTACAATGCTTTGACAAGGGTACATTTCCAGTGGTAAATGTAATTCCTTCCATAATTGTGTGAACATCTAAGTGAGAGTCCAGCATGTGCGTGTTCATTGTCTTTTCCCTTTAATTGTTTTTATCCGGCCGTAATGGATTCAGCTATTTCTTTTACGCGGTCACGCTACATTTGCCCGGGAAACTGCCCCGTGTCTCCGAACGTGAAAAGAAGCCACTTGAATGTAATCATTCAACACTAAAAAATAAAAGGCTCATCAATTTTAAAATGGACATTTTATTTTTGTAACTGTTCGGGATAATTATCCACGTCCATTAAAACTTCCCAGAGGGTTGAAAACACTTAATGCCGCATGGAAAAAAAAACAACAACAACACAAGCTCGCCTTGATGACGGCGCCGGTCGCCGGTCACGCTTTGTGCTTTTTGACGAGGTGTCGCTGTTGCTGTGTTTGCTTCCGCAGGGAACGGCTTCGCCAACCCCAGGGGCTCTCCGGGCCTCCTCTGCGCGCCAAGCGGCAACGGCTTGGGGAAAGTCATGCCCAACAAGTCACCGCCACCCCCTGGAGGGAGCATGGCAATGGGAGCCCGCAAGCCGGACCTGAGGGTCGTCATCCCTCCGTCGAGCAAAGCGATGATGCCCCCGCTGGTGAGTAGATGGACTCTTAATATGCGCCACATGGACACAAGTGTTGGGCTATTACATCTGCCAGCATTTTTTTTTTTTTGCTTTGTATTAAATTTTCAGAGCTTCATGAGATTTTAGCAGAGCTGTTTTTGTCCAAAGGATCCCCGTCGAGACTGCGTGCTGCTTGAGTGCTATCACGCCTAATCATTTATTCGCAATTAAGGGCAGGGCTTTGTCTAATGGTGATAATGAAGATGTAGGGCACCTTTGACCACATGGAACACACTCTTTTTTTCATTTTGGATTTACACTTCAGGTCCGAGTGCCCACCACTCTATTTAATGTGTCTGTTTGATTGTCTATTTCCATTAATATTTTAAAGTTGCACATATCCCATATGGCTGTGTTTATATTCATAGAACACAACAAAAAGTAAATTAAGATAAATATAAATGACTACCGGAGTTGGTGGCGTGTGGAAATAAGCAGAACATTTTTTTTGGTTTTGTCCAGGAGGTAGCCATTTTGTCTTTTGACAGTACACTGAAAATGACATCACAGTTGCTCAGGGCTCAACAGCCAATCATGAGTCAGCTTTCAATTGTCACATAACCAAAAGGTTAGCCGTGATTGGTCGGTACCTGAGCCCTGAGCAAATGTGATGTCATTTCCAGTCAACAACAACAACAAAATGGCCGCCAGGTGGATCTCGCTGCTTAATTCATATTCCATAAACGCAATATTAATCACAATGTCGTGTTAAGGCTAGTGGTGGCTCAGAACAGATTAAGAACATTTTGGGGTTAACTATCACTTTAAGGTGTGGCTTTAATTGATTTCACATTTCCTATTACACTGGAGTAAGTCAGGTTGCGTTTTAAGAAGCAGGCTAGTCGTTCATGTCTGAGCCTTTCAGAAGCCTTCACAAGCTTTTCAGAGGTTGGCGGCTGTGGCGGGTCTGCAGACAGCCTGTCATTAGACCGTAATGGTATTAAATTAATCACATCTTGGCATGACAGAGTGTAGATGAAGACTTAATCAGGGGGCCCAGGGTGTGAGCCAGATAATATCTTGTCGCCCTTGTCGCGGCTTACTCGTGCTATTGATTGAGTGCGTGTATTAAGACGACCCGGTCAAATGAGAAATGGAGGAGTGGAAGTGGAAGTAGCATTTCAGAATTCAAAGTTGTCTGTTTTTGTGAGCATCACGAAACAATATTTGCAATCTGCGCTGTTGTTTATCAGCCTCCAAACAACTTTGCGACTCTTCCACCCTCGCAAGCCATTCGCACGCCATTGTTGTGGCCAAGCGTGTGAAGTCAAGACGCATCACATCTGGCGCTTTTTTGCTCGCGACAGACAATCGGAGCGTTGTCTTGTAACTTTTCTTTTGCTCTGTCGAGGGTAGTCGGAGGAGGAGGAAACGGGGTTGGTGAGTTTTCCCTGAGCAAGTGGCTGGCTTTGAGGCATGGTGCTCAGACTGGAGATATTTTTTAAAAGCAGGATGCACACATTTTCAACAACTAAACTGATGTGTTTTAGTTTTGAGGGCTGAAAATGCTCCAAATCAGACCGGTTATCGGCATGTGTGTACCCTTAGTATGTTGTCGAGAAAGAAGCCATTTTGTCTCGCTGCATGTTTTGGCTTTCGGGCTTGTGAAAATTGCCTCAGCCTGTTCACTTGGCTCCTCCGCATTCACGTAGGCCACTCCACGCCCGGACTGTGAAGGACTGTTTTTTTTTTTTTGTGTGTGTGTGTTTTTGTGTAGCATTTTCAGAACAACACTCCATGATTTTTTTTCCATCAGGAAGATAAAGTGACATCATCTCGAATGAGGTCATTGTGTCAGATACATGTTGAAGTCATCTGGCCTCAGAGTGCTGGAACAATGCGAGGAAGCTGTCAGCATGATGATGATGATGATGATACTACTACTATGGCAGCTGCACACGTTTGTTGCATTACATTGGCCATCATGTCTGACATTGATTGTTGCTGCATAGCTGCACTATGCAGTGTTGTTTGTTGTGGATTAAATGACTTGGCATTAAAATACAGCAAAATTTACATTACGTGATCCCATGAGGCTAAATTCATCCCTTGGGTATTGCTTTTCAATGCATGACATTTTAAAGAAAAAGTTGAGGGACTTGTGCTGTTTATGTTGGATCAAGTCAGAGCCTAAACATAGCATACGGAAGGCTACAGCACCACCGTGTGGTGGAAGGTATTATTACATGAATGAACGTACTGTGGAATGGCACGCATCAGTTGCCTATTCATTCTTTTTTTCCCGCTGTTCATATAAATATAAAATAGTGTATTAGTAATCCGTATTATTTAAATTTAAATAATTGATTCAACCATTGAATATAAATAATTAATTGCCTTAGAGACTGGTATTTGAAATTCTAATGAAATGAAATTAGAAATGTATCAAACACAAACAATTTTTAATTCTTCATAACTATTATCTATAAATGCATCAGATAACATAAAATATGAAATGACATTAAAGATGTTTTCATGTAATAGATATTTATCCAGCTTCTGTGATATGAAGTGATTCAAATTCAATTCAATTCAATTTTTTTTTTTTTTAAATCACACAATCTATAATGAAAACCTTTGAGAAAGGCAAGCATGTCAAGTATTTTTGTGTTGTTTTTGTCGTTGCAGAACACCCAAAGGATAAGCAGCTCCCAGGCACTGGCCACTCCAGTAGTATCGGTCACCACACCCAGCTTACCTCCACAAAGCCTGGTCTACTCGGGCGTGCCCACCTCCTACAACCCTGCCGGTAAGCCCGAACCCCCCCAAAAGTCTCACTTGGACTCTGATTGACGACTGCACTTATGCCATCATGATGGAGTGTGTTTTTTTTTTTGTTTTTGCAGAGTATTCCCTGAGCAGTGCGGAGCTCTCCTCCCTCCAGGGCTTTAGCTCTCCGGGGCTCTCGCTGGGCTCCATGTCAGCATGGCAACAACATCAACTGGGCCAAGCCGCGCTTAATTCTTTGGTGTGAGTACAGAGGACACGCTCTTCTGATGTACAAAACATTTGAGACTTCTTAGGCATATTTATGTCCCCAAATGAGACGGAATACGCTGTAATGACCTCATAATCTCCAAAGTCCACTTTTGTCGTTAACATGTATTTGTGTGGTCATCTCCAGAAGCGGCGGAGGGCACCTACCTCAGGGCTCCAACCTCTCCGTTAGCACGAGCCAGAGCATCAACATTAAGTCGGAGCCCATCTCGCCACCACGAGAGCGCGTCACCTCCTCCGGTTTCCCGCATCAGCAGCCGCCGTTGCCGCACCCGCAGCAGCAGCAGGGGCCCGGCCGGCAACAGGAGGGTCTGGGACGCTCGCCCGCCGACAGCCTCAGCTCCTCCTGCAGCTCCTACGACGGCAGCGACCGCGAGGACCACCGGGCGGACTTCCACTCGACCCTCGGTCAGGGCAGAGCGCCGGCGGCCGGCGACAGGGAAAGTCCCTCGGTCAAGCGCCTGCGCATGGACGCGTGGGTGACATAGAACGGCCGGCGGCGGGTGCCGAGCAGGCAAGAGCGAAGGGTCCTTCCAGTTAATGATATCTTCACTCAACAACCCCGGGTTCAGTTTGTAAACGAAGCAGGTACTGATTGTCAGGCGGGAACAGAGAAGCGTTCCCAGACAAACACCTTATAATAGTTTGTAGTCATCTGACAATTATATTTTGTCGTCGCTGTTTCGCTGTTGTGCTCGCAAACAATCAGAGAGCAGGCTGAGGGCCACCATTTTTTTTTTTTTAAAGAATCATGCTGTAAACATACACACATGCGTTTATGTAGTCATGTCAAGTGGCCTCTAATTTATTGAGAATGTGGTGTAGAGGGAGAATATCAAATGAAGGAATTGGCTGCAAAAATGGCCTCGTGTTCATGTTGCTGTTAAAGGGGACATATTATGGACTGTTTAAATGCTTGAGCGATAATCCCCACGCTATACGCAGAGGGGAGGGACTGAGCCCTGGGAAAAAAAAAAACAGGCTTTGTATACAAATAGAAGTCCACATGCACGTGCAGTCAAGACTCTCCGTAACCTCATTAGCAACCCAGGCTAAACTAAGCTTCCTCCCAGCATAAAATGCAAACTGGATAACGTCAACATTCTTCTTTGGCACCAATTTTTATGTCGATACTTCCTTAATCTTTGTGGAAGTCGTTATCAGGTCAAGGTGAGATGAAAACGTCTTGTAACCACTCTCGAAAACCGTCCTTGTGTTGGTACGCCGCACATAGTAGAGGAGAGGCGGGATGAGAAGTGGCTCATTTGCACATGACAGGATTGTCCACTCAAATGAAGCTTCAAAAAAAAAAAAAAGAAGTTTTTCTTGATCCTTGGGGTGAAAAAAATGCATACTATGTCTCCTTTAAAGTTAAGAGTAAGAAATCGGGAGGTTAAACTTGCCCGACCACTCAAATTTATTGCATCAAGTCATCTCCAGTTGAAAGCCAGACAATTGTTTTCACTTGTAAATATCCAGGAGATCGCTTGCTGCTCCGTATTTGAATTCTGCTCCTTTAGTGTCCATTGCGATTTTACGTTATCATAACTACACATGTCCACTGCACATTGACTTATTGTCTAAGGCAATGGTTCCAACGTTATATTGGAAAAATAGGAATACAAAGCTATTCTGATTTGCGAATGGCAAGGGGCTAGGCAGGTTAATTGTATTCTGCCCTCTAGTGGAAACGCATTTAATTGCTCTGCCTGTCACGACATGTCAGTGACATACATCCCGTGCCACAGCCTCGACTCGTTTCCCTCCACCATAAGCAAACACGTGACTCGGCATGAACATCCTGGGCAAACGAGCCACTCTCAGAAGGCGTCGCTCTGCATTGGCCGTGCGCTTCTCGCTTCATGCCGTTAGTCCCAAGTACACCGCGGTGATCTATGCAGTTTTTAAGCATACACATTACATATGATCCACATACTATGATGTCCTAACATAAGCAGGATCTTCATTTTATTTTTTCCTCTTATCTCAGGGGGTCCGCAAAATAAACAAAATGTTTTACAAACCCTCAAAAATCATCAGAAAATGCCTATTAAGATTGTTTTTATGATCCTTATTGGGGACAGTTGGAAATGTTGACAAAAATTCCTGATAAAATGGGGAAATACCCAAACACTAATTATCTGGGGTGTCCAAGCATAATTCATGGGAGGCCAGTGCCCCCACAGTCCCCCCCTCTAGCTCTGCCAGTGCATACATTCACCTCATGTTATGGTGGAACCTCCAAAGGATGACAGTTCAAATTTCCAAATTGAAAATGACCCAATTTGTTTGCCTATTGCCATCTTAATCACATTGCTAACTATACAGGCTATGTTTAAAACAACATTTTAACATCAGTTATACAAGCTCTAAACACAGTTTGTAGTTGCAATGGCCAGACATTCTACTATATTTATATATAATATCTAAATATTCACTTAAGTTATTTCCATCATCATTTTTTTCCATGTCATCACTGCTACCATTCTGTGATGGCGTCACAAAAACAGCCAAAGAAAAACATTCTGGACATGTTGCGGCCTCCCAAAAGGTGATTCTAATGCCATTTATCATTAAATGGCCCAAAAACATTTAATGCATGCATTCCGTCAATCATTTTCTGTAGTAGCTTTTAACATAGCACAACTGAAACTAGCAATAACAATGCGACTCCCAACATAGCAGCACATTTTATTTAGCACTTGATGCCGTTTTACTCTATCAGGGAATTTTCTAGTCTAAATATGCACATGTAGAAAATGCCTTATCCCAAAGAAATACGACAACACTCAGTAAAAGTCACACCTCGGTTCTCAAGAAGAAAAAAAGCGCACGGCCAATAAACAGTCAGTGACACACTCTTGCTCAAGATGACAAATGTGGAAGGAATGACAATTTGCTTTGCTTGCTAGCTTTAATATATATTTAAAAAAAACACAAGTGCGTGTGTTTGCTCAGTGTTTGTAATCCCAATTAGTTGACTTCAGAAAAAAAAAAAAAAGCTGTTTTCTCGGTTTGACTGCTCGGACCGTTTTGGCGGCACAAGCTGGACTTTGTTGCCAACAATGAAGTTTTTGCCCCCCCTCTCCCTCCCCACCAAAAAGAGAGAAAAAATGTTAAGTTAAACTGCTTTTTATTTCATTTTCATCCTATCATGGAAAAAAATCAAGTGAAGTTTTTATTGAAAAATTCAAATACTATGCTATTAGATATTTGTTGTACAAAATTTGTATTTTCAGAAAAGTACAGTTATTGGCTTTTAATGTGTCATTTAGGTTATATTGTTCTGTGTAATATATATATATATATATATATATATATATATATATATATATAAAATGACAAACGCTGACATAGTATTTGTCTTTTTATTGTGAAGAGACACACATACACACACATACAGTAAGAAACTTGATTAAACACATCAGTGTATGTTCAGACTGGACGTGGTGTCTAATTCATCTTTGACTTGCTCATTAAATGCAATTATTGGCTTGAAGCACTATTATTGTGTGCTCACATGAAACTACATTTTTTATATGTATTTTATTTCATTCAAGCACATTCATTTGTTAAGATTAATATGGTGTACAAAGCCGGTAGACCCATTGTTTTCCTCAAAGCTACAAGAGAATCTCAATAAATGAAAATCATAAACAAGTAAAAGTCGCCTTTAAAATTTTCTAAGATTTATTGTTTTGAGCAATATTCAAATGTACTTGACCTAGAAAAACAAACCTTTTCAATTTGTGTTTGACAAACTAATGCAAACTAGAACCAAATAAATATTACCTTATGTAATGTATAAATGATTTAATTGAACTAATTATCAACTTTTTTTCTTTTTTTTACTTTATCTCGTCTTTTTACTGCCTAAGCGTAATGATTTAGTTTACTTGTACTTCCAGTATCCGTCCACCAAGTAGTTGCAGTTCCACGCCCTGGCCTCTATGTGGTGCTGTGTGACCATGGATAACATGTTCCACTTTTAACCTTGAATTAATGGCGTTGAAGAAGACTAACGAGGAACCGCGTGTTGTTAACGTTTCTTAATTATTTACTTTCATCGATATTTAAACTACTAAATTCATGATATAATTTACAGAACTATCGCTAATGTGTCATTTATTGCAAAACTCTACCTGATACTGTTCAGTTTTACAGCATTTTTATCGTTTTATGAAGCGTGACTCCAACATACGTCGACGTCAACGGACAGGTAATTTGTAGATTGTCATTGTACAGTGCTAAAATATAATTTCCCATGAGAGATTATAATATGTCAGAAGGGCTAGTAGTAGTGAGTTTGTTTTGTTCACACTTGTCAGGTTTGGGGTTGAAATCCTTCTTGTGTGGAGTTTCCACGATTTCCCCGTGCTCAAGTGAACTATGTCCAGGTAGGTACCCAACTCTATTTTTTTTCTCCAACTTGAAATTACATATTTGGTTCATTGAAGACCAAATTGTCCATAGGTGTGAATGATTGTTTGGAAACATCTTGATTTAGTTTCAGCTTTAATCTGGCACTCAAACTGCACTCTGATGATGTTGCTGGGTGAAAAAGTTTCAAAGCAGAAAAAAGGGAGATTCATGTAGATCCCTTGTGTATTTAACATGTCGCGTCTTCGATTTGATGCCATCAAGTGCGTGTTCGAAGCTCGCGTCCTTTTGGACCAGCTGTGCAGCAGGCGGGAACAGGTCCAGTGTGCATGTGTAGAGTAACCAAGTAGGCTTTGGGCCTTGTTTGAATTGCACGAGAAGGGGCTAGGAGCCACCTGCCGGAGGGGCTTGCCCTGTTCCAATCCCCCCCAAATCCCGCCTTTCAACCAGGAGCCAAGCCGGGGTTCTTTCGTGTGGGCCTGATCCACCGTTAAGACCTGTGCAAATATTGAACAAGCTTGGGCCCAGACTCAAACGCATCTGTTGTCATACAGTCTCCACTCTCCTGGCGGTGTCCAATGGGGGAGAGACACAGTTGAACACCACCAGTTGGTATTCAGTTTTTGTGTGGACGGGGAAAGACATAGTTTATACTTTGCAAACACAAATGATGAGTAAACAAATATGGGTGGGGATGGGGGGGCAGTTTGGAAGACCTGAAATGACCAAGAGATTGCCAATATTTCATATGCCGCCTTCATGTCTGTCCTTTTTCATCTAGGAGTATTTTTGGATAGTCATGACAGGATGGAGAGTTTCACTTGTAAAGCAGGAGCAACACAAAATGAGGGCGAATTGTAACGATTTCCCGCCCCTCTGATCAAAGTAAGCAAAGGCTCCGATTTTCAAATGTGTCTAACACCGTGGTTCTCGAATTGGGTTCCGGAGACCCGCAGGGGTGTGTGAGCCGTAACTCAGGACTCAGCAAAATAATTGTCTTATCATATCAAAAAAGTGCATACCTACAAATGGGCAGGGCGATCAATAAAAGAAACTTACCGTAACTCCGACCCGATTAAAAGTTTACATATGATTGTGACATCACATAAATCGGACCTCCCTGCAAGAAGAAATTCAGGGGTGGTTTAACCAAAAGCAGTTTTATTGCAGAAAAGATGTCCACTTGTAAAAGAAAAAAATTACAAAAATATCCCTAGCTAAAATTAGATGTCTCGTTGGATAGTAAAGGTCAACACCCCCCAGTCTCGAAATTGACTTTGTGACATCATTTAAAAAAATCATTTGTTTACGCCTCGTAACGTTTGGGGGAGGTACCTTTTTAACAGCTCCGCTCCGAAATGCAACAGTTGCATTCTCACAGGTGTTGAAACTCGTCTCGCAAGACAGGTACGGCCAGTCTCAGTGGGGCCACACCTACCGATGACCGACCTCCGACTGGCGCATTTTGACGCACGAGTTTCTTTTCAAACATAAATATGATTGCGCCGCCTCGTTGAAAGCGACTTGGATTTTGGGACGCCGTTTGACAGAAGAGGCAGCTTGTTCTGAACTTCACTGCTCTCGCAGGGTAAGTTTATGAAGAAATCTTCTTCTTTTACTTTATCTTGTATTTATTCAAATTTTCGGAATGTAGCGAGCTATTTTGGCATTATAAGATAATGCTTAAGATTTATAGTACTGCTAAAGTTTTTATTACTGTGAACATTTTTTTCTGTTTCCTATTGAACTGTATTAAAAAAAAGATCCATTTTGTAACGACTCGTAGTTTCAGCAAATTGTTACAATATTGCATTTGAGTTCGAGACACCCGTGTGAGTCACAGAGGAATGCTTTGTCATTCATTAAGTTGCCATCATCCAACTCTGCCTGTGCACTTTTCAAATGTCTACTTTTTCCATTTCCAAGGAACCACTCAAAATGGAGGAGAAGAAAAAAACAGTAATGGATAATATTCGCTTGAAGACAAAACTGATCAATCTGATGAGGCTGCCGGGTAAGAAGGCGGCAAACAAGCAAAAGAAAAAAGTACCGGTATTCACCAGGCGCAGTCTATCCGTACCGGAACTGAATGTCAAGGAGGTCGAAGCGCTTCCTCCAATCAGCGCCTTGGCCAGAACATCCGAGGCCATATTTTTTGGATTGAGCGATAGCGATTCCGTCGCGAGCGGCTCCATCCCTGACGGCCCGACTGTCACGGACGGCGGCTCTATTAGAACTGCTTCCTCGTTCCATCTCAGTGAGGAATTTAATAACGCGATGTCAAACACGGAGAAGAAAGCATACACAAAAGGACCCTTGTTCACCTTTGATCCCGTTCCGACCCCGCGATCCGTCTTCCCCAAATCGTCATTCAGCTCACCAGCGCTGAATCCCGCAATGACCTCTGAACATTCCCGGCTCTACGAGGACAATCCGACGGACAAAGCGACAATCTCAGAAGTTCTGGCCAGAGCGAACTCAACGGGAGAACAAACAAACATCAACGCACAGCCGAGGTTTGTGCATTTCAAGCGGGACAGGCCGCTTTCTGGAAAATTCCAACTGTCGGCACGCAGAGACAAGACGCCCCTGCCGTCGGAGTCTCTCGCTAAACCTGCCGACGGCGTGGAAAGCGTCAGCGAGTGTTGGACCGGCGAAGACCAGGCAGCCATGCGGTGGTTGACGGACACGGAGGGACTGGATCCCGATGAGTTCTCCGCCATCGCTAATGACTACAGCATTGAGGAATCTTCACTGGAAGGAGCCACTCAGGAGGACATTGAGGTCAGTCTGATAGACATTGGTAGAATCCGGTGGGACAAGGCGACAAACTTAATGTGACTCCTCCATCATCGTACGCCATTACGCAATCTCGTTTGTTGCGAAACTTCAGAACGTTCGTCGGTATCGCGGTTTGCATTCACTTCCTTAACTTGCTTTGCAATCTCCTAACAGATGTCCAGTGAACCATTTGAATTCTTTGAGGACCCACTCGAAACCCCAGTAAGTGCTCGCCTTGGCCGCTTCGCCAAAATCTGCAAATCATTCGACGTGTCGACAAATAACATGAATGTTTTCCCCTGGGGGGGTGGGCAGCTTTCGCCATCAACTTCGGACTCCCAACTCCCGGCCCCCCTCCAGAGGTACCTGCTCTGCATCAGCTTGAAACATGGACAAAACCTGGTCATTAGAGACAAACGCGGTAGGTGAACAATACTTCCACATTTTGCTCACACACAAACTGCCCCAACTTGATTTTGATTGCTCAACACCTTTAAAACAGTACCTATACTTTCACTCTTTTGTTTTTGGCCAATTGGAGCGTTTGAACGATATCCTCTCCTGGCAAAGGTTTGTGGTCGTGTGCAGTCGGCACACTTGAAAAATATGCTGTCAGACCAGTAGGAGAGCGCAAAGAATGTGATACCAGTATATTGAAACTCACAAATTCAATTACGCGTAGAGTGCTTTGAAAACCGGGTGGGTGGATTTGAACCTTTTCTGATTGATCACCTGTCAATCCCAAGGAAGGCGTCCCTCCAGGCTCACATCCGCACCCACTGGCAATTAACTGTCTGAGGTTCATCAATTTTGTTATTTTAAATGACGTGATCCGCTTCAACTTCTTGACAATCAAAAACTGTCTGGAGGCACATTATTAAGTCCAAATTTAGATTTTATTTTATTTTTTTCTTCCCTGGTGACCTTATTGACCTCTTCCAGAGTCCTATCACTACCGGTAAATTTGAACTCGTGAAAGCAGCGACATCCAGCGGTAATAAATATCATCCGTTTCTCAATCATAGCACATTTTAAAAAGCACGATGAATAAAATGAAAATATTATAATACAGACGGAGTCACAGGGCCAAAACAAGCATTGTGCCTGAGCGGTTAGCACATCCGCAGAGATGAAGAAGTGGGGATATACCACCAATACGTCTGGAATGTAGCCCCCCCACCCCCCTCCTCCCAGGGCATTCACTGTATTCGAGTTGGACGTCTCAATGTGATGTCAAAGGGCGCCCTCCTCGCTGACAAGATGGCACGGCGATGATGCAAGCCACACACGTTCCGTGCCTCGCCCCCTGTTTGCCCAACAATCAGCATTGTGCCAAAGGCTCACCAAGGGCGTACGTTGTCATTACATATTCTGAAAAGGACCCACGCCACCAGCCCCCTCTCGCACTCTTTAGGTTCGCCCCCCCCCTATTAATTTCCATCGTGACCGTCCTCGCTTGTGCCAGAGCTTTTCTCCTCCCGATCTGCCACATTCTCCTCCTGTCAAGTTGCCTGGAGGTTTCCCTGTCACAGGCTGGCAGGGTGGAGCTGCTGTGGGTCCTGCCTGCCTTTTGCGAGATGTTCATTTGGAGGAGGGAGCTGACAGGCCTGACAGCCCATCCCCACAGGGCCTTTGTCATGTGATTCAAGCATCCCTGCAGGCTCTCGCCAGCACCCCTTTATCCCCCCCCCAGCGCTACACAAACCAAGGCATGGAAATGGCTTTCATTTTTTTTAGGGCAATTGCAGAAACAAAAGAGATCTCATTCCCTGGCCCCAGACTTTATTAACAAGCCTGGGAGATTAACACCGGTTGCTTCGAGATTCTCGCTTTTCGCTCGTCTCACGCTGCACGAGTGTTTCGGCTCTTTAGCTATTAAACGGCGGTGTGTGTGGTACTCCCCCACCCCCCCCCCCCCCCCTCTGGAATCGGCGTATGTTCTTATACAAGACAATTCAACGACCTCCACGGTGCGTTATGCTAATACGTACCCCGTTGTGCTTTGAAGGTACGAGCGACCCGTACGTGAAGTTCAAACTGGAAGGAAAGCAGTTCTACAAGAGCAAAGTGGTTTATAAAAACTTGAATCCCAAGTGGAACGAGTTCTTCTCCTATCCCCTGCGGGACAAAGAACACGTCGTGGATGTCCGGGTAGGCGAAGTTGTCATCAATCTGACACGGGCAAATCAGTCTCAAACGATCAATTACCCAATCATGTTTGTTCCAGGTCTATGATAAAAACCTGACGAGCGATGACTTCATGGGTTCGAGCAGCATTTCGCTGAAGAATCTCGAACTTTACAAGTGAGTGGTGTCCCTCTACAGCTGTGTTGTGAAAACAATACAAGGCAGGTGCAGGCAATAAAATGTTTTTTACAGCAAAAAGTATTTCATAAAAACTGGCCGTCAATGTTATTGGACAGCTTTAGCACCATGCACATAAATCTTTTTATTTTTTTGCAGCCACCACTTGTTAAATGCTATGCTAGCATGTGCTGTTTTTAAATCCAGTTAAGGATAATTTGATGTGGCTCAATAAATTTGAATTCTATAAAAAAAAAGTGAATTTATTTCAGAAATTAGTTCAAAAAATATAACTTTTCTTTCTTATAAACTTGGATTTTAATTAGTTAGAGCAAAGAAAAGCTCACAGTTTAACATCTCAAGAGATTAGAACATAATTAAATTTTTAATTGATTTTGATGTAGGAATTAGGTAGGAATAAAAAACAAAACAATAATCCAACTTCACTTTTCTATGTAAAGATAAAATGGCCTCCCTTGACAAATGCATGCTTCTTGTTGTAAAACACATTTTTAACTCAGTTTCAACAACTCATGAATAAGCATAGATAATCTTTGTCATTTTCCACTTAATTAGGTCTAAATTCACATCTTTTTTGTCACGCAATGATATATTACTCAGTTTGTTAAAGGGATTTGAAAGTTTTCTAGGGATGTGTGCGAGCTATAATATCAAACATCCCCTTTCTCTGTAGGACTTATGAACTGGAGTTGCCCCTCACCGATCCCAAAAGCAAAGAAGACGACATGGGAATCATCTCGGTGGACGTGTGCCTCATGTTTCGTGACGCCACCATCAAACGGAACTGGGTGAATATTATTTGTAACATAAAAAAAGTCTGCGTCATGATGACCGGCAGTAAAAAAAAGTGTTGTGTTGACTCTTGTCCATGTTTTCTTTGTACAGAGATGGCCAGCCAAAAAGACAAAGGTAAGAATGAACACTAGGGGGCAGTATCTCACTGTGTTATAGTGCAACAAAGACCAAGGTGAATGCTCTGTGGACTTTTGTGCTCTAACCTTGATTTCAGTGCCACTGTGGTGGCCTTCATATGCTTATCATTTATCAGCAGAAAAAAACACAATGTGAGATTCTGATCCAACACGTGTTGTCTTTAAAAGAGCTTAGTATTACAGGGCAGTAATTGCGTTTTGTAGTAAACAAAGTTGCGTCGCCTCAAGTGGTTTTCGACTCGCCGGCGCCGTAATTAGATTCGGTGCGAAACAGTCGTGCGGCTGTCCGGGCCCGACTCGCGCCGCACCGAGTGGGTTTATATTCACACCGATGCGGTCCCCACATCTGCCACTGTTGCGTCTCTTGATGGTCCAGCAGACCATCTCAATTTGAAACGAGATGACAAAGGAATGAAGCCATTTTGGTGCACTACAGATGGTTAAAGGTACTCAAAGGGAGACGGAAAACGTGCGATGGGACTCTGCACGCTTCTTTTCCGCCGCCTAAGTCATCGTGCTAATTTGACAATGTAACAATGCCAGCCCCGCCTCCACCGTCCCCACCTCCCTCATATCATTTTTGACAATATCTTTAACACCTATCCTGGAAGTGCTGAATCGCCAGCTTTTACAGCTCCGCTCCCCCCCCCTCTGTCTTTTGCGAAACGTGCTTTTTCCTTGTCGCCACCGCGGAGAAAACTCCGTTTGCAAACGTGTAAGGGAGGCGCTGGCGGCAAAGGCGGCACGCTGCCAGAGCAACGCGCCTAAGATCGGCACGGTCACTAATTCCCAGGCAAAGTGGGCAATAACCCAGATGTTGGGGAGTAATATCGCAGCTGTGGACGGACAGCGGCGAGGCGGCGGCCAAATGGACCCGGGTCTGAGCTCGTTGCGCCGGTCCCCGTGCTGTCTCGCCATATGGAAGCCATCGCGCGGCCCTTTTTAGGACCAGGAATAGATTCTCTTCGGGGGCCACTTACAGTTAAGTGGAATTGTTTTATTGGCCGCCGAGTTAGAAACGTGGCCAAGATAAACACTTGGGACGACTTGGCTGAGGCCTGTTTTCTATCGCCGTCCCACTCCCTCTGTTCTTTCGCCTTTTGAAGAGGGCTGATATTTATAGGGCCTCCGTGTTAATTCAGGTCCCCGAGATGAGCTTTGATCCCGGCCGGATTGGGTGGCGAAGCAGGTTGCGACCTCCGTAGCGAGGGCGGGAGGGGCCGGAGCGACAGCATTGGGGGGGTGGTATGTTTCCAGCCCCAGAAGCCAAACAATCAAAGAGGTCTGAGCGGATGACGGTCCCGCTCTTTAATTACCGTGGGCCTGGCGCAACCTCTCTGCTGTTTGTGTTTTTTTTTACAGCAGCGCGCTATCACCGAGCAGCCTCACGGGAACACTAACAGGGAAACGTATCAAGGCCGCTCTGTCTTACTCCCTACTCGCCGCCCGCCGGGAAGAGTCCCTTTGCCGAGCTTGTCCTCAATTTCCGACATGTTGACTAATGCAAAGCGTTGGAGCGTATTTTATGTTAAAGGCGACATATCGTGTTTCTTTTTTTCTCCCTCTCTATTTAAAACTCAGGTCCCTTAATAACACTTCTGTGACATGCTTTCAAGAAAATACCCAAAGGATGAAGAATTAGAGAACGCTTTACACCCCATTTTTTAAGCGTCCCGTCTCATAAAATTGAGTGACAGCTAACCCAAGGTGTCCTCGGGTCATGACATTCCTGACGTACATTTTTTTTTCCATTGGATTTTTGACACACTGCGCTTTTACCATTCACTATCTATCCTTTATTATTCTTTGAAAACACCCTGAGATGCCAGCTGATAATTCCAGATCCCTATCTAAATAGGAAAGTAGTACTGCTGGTCCTAGGAAATACGTCCAAGTGATACATCTGGACTAAGAGACAAGCTTTGAGCAGTTTATTAAATTTAGCCTGGGTTGTTAGAGAGAGTCTTCCTAAACCATCTGTAAGCCATTTATTTGTTTTAGGGCGGAAGTGGTTAATGATCACATCAATGTAAGTCATAGCTTTTCAAAACAGAGTAATATTAACATTTGTGCTAATCGAGTGTACCTAATATTGTGAGCGCGGACTCTCTGAATTTCGAGGCTGTACCCACGTACGAAAGGAACACGCTGCAATGTGGGCCATACGTGCTGCATTTTTTGCATAATATGCTGATGAGCGAGAGCTGCGCGTGCTCGCCGTGCATCATTACTCACTGCCGCCTGCTGTCTCCGCTGCAGCGTGCCAAGTGTCCTGACTCCCAACACTCAGCCTGGAAGCCAGTGATGAGTGGGACTGTCACAGCCCGGGACATCTGGCTGCTCGCTGTCGTCCCGCTCTCTTTTCCTCCTCCCCCCTTCTCTTTTTGCCAGCCTTGCCTGTCAGAAAGGAGACGTGCTAATGTCCTCCAACAGAGATGTGTTGCATAGTGTAAACCCTTGTCTTACTTTTAAAACGCTCGGCGAAACATGACGAGGTGTCGGGCCGAGGCGGGAACGGGGAGCGTGTGCAATTTGAAACCCTAAAGCTGGAATATAATTTCCGGCCGGGGACTCTCCTCAACTACCAATTTGTAACAGTTTTGATGGAGTTGTATCACGGACCGGATTTAGTTAGCTTAAACCTTAGATATGTCACAACCCTTAAAAATAAATGGCTTACAAATGATTTGATCTTGAAAAAAAAGGTATCAATATATTTCTTTGACACCAATTAATTTTTTCTTGCTAGCCAGATTTTTGGCAGAATATTGCCACATCTTAAGCCATGACAGACAAATTACAATGTAAATTTTTATTTAGCAGGTCGCTAAGGGAGGGAAAAAAAAAAACCATGAATGTAGGGAGTACTCTTAACAATACTCAACAAGCGTCATGTGAAAAATCTTCTCATTGTTCTGCAGAAAGCTACGCAGCACCCGAGCTCGGCCGACATGCAGAAGAGTCAGCCCAAGAGCCGCATGTGGACGGGGGCTCTGGCCATCACGCTCGTGGAGGGTCAGGATCTACCGCAACACGGCCAAGGCGACATCTATGTCCGCTTTCGACTGGGCGACCAGAAGTACAAGAGCAAGGTTAGACTTTCAAAAAAAAAGTCTCCCCGGTTTCTCACGCTCTTTTTACTGTCTTTTCTTTTTGCGTGGAGGGCGGGGGTTCTTCGTTTCGCTTGTGTGACTCACCCCCACCTTGGCTCACCGGGCCGTGGCTCATTAGAGCGGGCCGGCCTGCCACTCAATCGCTGCTGCCGGGCTCCACTTTCATTTGCATACGCAGCACGCCTCTGTTCATCTACCTGGACTTGTTTTTCCTCGCCCAGCATCGGCGAGTCTGCGGCGTCTCGCTGCTGTCGTGTCATTTCCTTTGTAAACCTCTCAGCCGTCCCTCTCCGCTTGTTTGTTTGTTTGTCCAACAAAGCCCATTCTAATTGGGAGCTGTCAACGTTTACAATCCCGCCGTGGCCACCGGAGCGTACCAACGCGCTCGCCGCCTCCTCCGCCGCCGATTGTGATGACTTAATCCAGCCGTCACGTTGAGTTTGATAAGGCGCCGGATGTAAATGTCTGCGTGGACAATGATGAGTGTGTCTTTGTGGGCCCTCAGAACCTCTGCATTCAAGCCAATCCCCAGTGGAGAGAGCGCTTTGACTTCAATCAGTTTGCAGATAACCAGGCACCTCTGCAGGTGGAGGTGCACTTAAAGAGAGGCAGGAAGGGCGAGGAATCGTGGGGAATGTGAGTACTTCCTGCTGGGTCATGTTAATGGAGCTCAGCACAGGCCTTCACCTTCCCAGCGGAATCGTTTTGTGTGCCGCAGGTTCGAGGTTGACCTGTCCAACCTGGTGTTTAACGAGAGGCAGCTCTACACGCAAATGCTGGATCCGGGAAAGGGCAGGCTGGTGTTTCTGGTCACCCTGCTGCCTTGCTGGGGCGTCTCCATCTCCGACATTGAGACGGCTCCTTTGGAGAAGCCTGACGAGAGAGACGCCGTGGTGGAGAAATTTGTAAGTGGGAGCATATTTTTGGGTAGAATTGTACTGCTGGGCCAAAGTCTTATGACCTTTGTTACCATGACAACATGGCAAATACGTGTGGGATTTGCAGCACGGTATGGATAAAAGAATTAAATAAATCTAATAATTTTTGAAAAAAAAAAAAAAAAATGAACTCCCATAAGAAGAGAGAGAACATTTAAAGTGGCTCACAACTTTATTTATTATGATGCTTTCACAGCAGTCGCGATTGCAACAAAGCGCTGGACACAAATCACAAAACACTGATAATGATTTTAACACCATCGTAAATAGCCCCAATTTATTACCCGTTTGCCATTTTTTTCCTGCAGAGCCTCCGCAACTCGTATAAATGCAAGGGCGAAATTGGTTTCCTCCAAGTCAAGGTTTTAAAAGCCAACGATCTCCCCGCTACAGACATCAATGGTAAGCGTTCACCGCGCTACTTTTCCCCACAATGATTTGATGTCCTAATGATTAACTCGGCATTGCCGTTTGCAGGGAAAAGCAACCCCTTCTGTGTGATGGCACTGGGAAATAGCAAACTTCAAACCCACACCATCTACAAAAGCCTCAATCCGGAGTGGAACACAGCAATCACATTGTAAGAAGGTCAATAGGGAATATTGAAATCTTTTTTACATTCAAGTTTTATATGATGACATGTTGTCATGCTGCAGCCCGGTTAAGGACATTCATGATGTGGTGGAGCTGACCATCCTGGATGAAAACGGAGACAAAGCACCGGGCTTTTTGGGCAAAGTTGCCATTCCGTTACTGACTGTAAGTTTGTGTAAGCCGCGACATTTCTACCCCTGCATGCTTTTTTTCCTGCTTGAAGCAAACCTATTGTGCATTTTGTATTTTCATTCGCGGCGGCAGCACTTCATTCACAAGCGTAATATGTCTGACTGTGTTCAAAGGTGCAAAATGAGCAGCAGATTTGTCTCTACTTGAAGAAAGAGGACTTGAGTGGCCCGGCCAAAGGAACCATCACGCTTGTGTTCGAGGTTATTTACAATAAAGTAAGCGGAAAAATATTTCCAAAGATGCCTCGTGTAGTTTGAAATATAAAAATGATCATTTATTTTCTCTTCTGCTAGGTTCGAGCTGGTATTAAAAGTTTCCAACCAAAGGAAGAAAAGTTTACAGAGGAAAGCGTAAAGTTCTCGAAAAAGGTATCACGCTACTCGTTTGTTACGATAAAGCAGGAGCGTGCAAAGAAATGATTAATTTTGCTGATTGAGCATTTTCCTAAAATTCTATATTTGTTTTTCTTTCTTGTTCATATTTAATATTTGTATTTATTTGTTGAACTGAGTGATTAATAAATCAAAATGAAATTACATTTTATCGTTAAAAAAATACAGATTTACAGGTGTATTATTAAAGTTCACCATTTCACACATTTTTATTTTATTTTTGTTTTACCTCACTTATGAATGAGCTGACAATTCTTCATATAAATTTGTTAAATTATAAGTTAGTCCACTCTTGTAATAAAAGCTCATTGCGCTCATGTCCAGTGATACTAACCACCGTTTTGTTTCAATTCCTCCCCGTTCAGGTTCTCGCCCACAATATCTATCGAGTTCGCAAAATCAGCACAGCAGTTCTGTACACGTTACAGTACATCAAGAGCTGTTTTCAGTGGGAGAACACGCAACGGAGCCTCATAGCCTTCCTGGTAAGTCATTGCTCCACGTTAGTTAATGAAATGCCTTTGAGCCCGGAGGTGAGACGTGTTTGTCCTACTGGGGAGAATCGCTCAAGGAAAAACAATGTCCGCCTTCCTTCTGTTTTGGTCCCGCGTGTACGCCCTTTATCCTTCAATCAAACCCCGCGTGGCTCTCCTCCAATTCGGATGACTTTTACAGTCCAAGTTTGAGACGTTTGCGCATCTGACTTGTGAGCAAAGCCTCCCGACCCCGAGGGACGCCGTGAGGAGGGGGATCACGGGGGAGGATCACGTGGAGGCGTGACGGCCTGCCTCCGAGATGTGAACCGGCGTTTTAAATGCCTCTGTTTAGCTGTTTTTAATGAGGCGACGTGATCTGAGGTCCTAAGCTAAAATAATCTCGTATCGCCCCTGCGAATCCCTCCTCAGAGCGGCGCGCCGTAATGTCACGATTAAGAGCACACATTCGTCAGGGTGAGGAGGCGGTCACAGACGGGGCGTGTTGTGAAGGGCTAGCCTTTGGCCACCTTTCCTTTCCGTCCGCGCCTTCTCAGGATGACACGCAACTCGTATCCTGTGAGAGCCCGAGGAGCGATTCGCCCTTAGGCTGTAAGCCTACGTAGCTCAGCCTCGCTTGGAATGGCAAGACGCGCAGACAGGCAGGGCGACGCGCAGATACTCGGAAAGGTGGAGAACAATGTATAAGAAGACGAGTGAGTGGGAGGCAGAATTGAGGGAAATGTTTGCCATTGGAGACGTGGGGGGCCGACAGGTGACGGCTCAGAGAAAAGACCCGAGCGCCGACAAATGGAATGTACAGAAGTTACGGGACGCACAACTTTAATAGACTTAGCGGTAGATTTTATTTGTTTGTTTTTTTTAAAGCGGGATAACGAACAAAAAGAGTGCACACAATCGGAGGAGGTTTGCTAACTGTTAGCTCATCTGCTAACGACGTACATTGCAACTGTACTTGTACTTGTAACCTCTCATTTTTATTGTGGTGAACCACTTGCGAGACACGTTATAAAAACACCCATAATCTGCCAGTTCGCTATTTATTTACTGTTAAGCAGCTCATATTCACTTTTTTGAAAGTACATCGGACTGTACCAAAACTATTTGCAACAGACACACTAACACAGACTAACTTATGAACAAGATGTCAAATTAAATTTCCCCCAAATCCATCGCATCTCAATCTCACCTGATTTTTTTTTTTTTCTTTTTTTAAATTGCCAATCATTCACATGCATCCAACGGAAAACGAGCACCTTAGCCGTAAAGGCTAACGAGCGGGCCTCGGCGCGCCATGCCCCCGGCCACTCCGAGGCCGGCCTCCGTACAGCGACCCCTCCTCCCAGTCATCATCTGCAATTAGATTCCTCTTTGGAACCGTCTACCATGCAACACGCCGCCCGTGCGCTCTAATGAAAGCGGCTCCCACTCCTATCTTTATATCTTTAGGCAGTGGTAATAAGGTAACTGATTCCGACATTGACAGATGGCCTCTGCTTGCCTCTGCGATGCGCATAATTATACCACTAGTGTGTGCTTCTCAGGCTACGCCGGTAGGAAAAGCTGCAGTTTGCGCCGCAGCTTCAATATACATTACGATACATTATTTATCAAGCCGGGCGGACCGGCGTGAGCCTTTTTACACCGCATACATCCTGTAATGCATTACCGCCGCCTCTGCTGGGACCACGGGGATGTTCCTCGCCTAGTGCTTTACCAGAAATACTTAGCTATTATATCACTCGCTCCCGCGGGCCAATTTTCTGACCTCGGCACGGCACGCAGCCGCCATTTTTATCCTGTTTATGGAGATGCAAGTGTGCATTATGAAGGATCTCATTGGCGTGTGCCGGCTATGTGGTATTCACATGACGGATTATTCACGGTACACAAAAGGAACCTTTTCTCCCTTTAATCTTAATTTTAAAACCGTTTGGAAAATCCATGCGATGTGCACAACTGGCCAGCAGCATGGTGAAATTGTTGTTTGCGCGTCTGCCTCACATTGAAAAGTTCTCAGTTGGAATATCTCAGTGTGGAGTTGACTTTCCTTGGTCATTTAAAACAAAGAACAAAAAAAAAAAGCTTTGTGATTGCATTGAAGGCTGGAAGTGGTAAAAAAAAGTTTTGTTGAATTAGCCACTGTTGCATTGCAGATGTTGTGTTTTAAGTGTCTTGCTAATTAAGTAAACATTTGTTTTTATGATGTCACGTTCTTACAAAAAAAGTTTGGGAATAGCATTTTCACAAGTGGATTCCAATACAAACAAGATTTTTTTTTTTTCCCTCTCCCAGCCTTCTCCTTGTTTGTGCGACTGTAATGAGCCTCGAATTGAAGCTTCTGAAGAGTTTGACAACAACGAGGCACTGTGACAGCTAAAAAAATCTTTAAAATAACCTTCTTTAGATGTTCTTTTGGCCCACTAAGATGCAGAGCCAGTTGAATGCGCCATACGTCCTCCTGGAGGGGTCACCCAGAGTTCTTTACTGCATGTTAGTATGCGACCTTTAGATGGCGCTATAGCACCGCTGGAGACGGTGAGTGAGGGCCAGCTGACACTTTTTTGTTTTTTTTTCTCTCCCTCGCAGAAGCCTTTTCTTGGGGAACAAGTTAGTTGTGAGATCCTATGCTTTGTGAGCAGCGCAAAATACAAGTTGGAAGAGAAATCTTAAATTAGCACGTATTAGCCAGGCAAATTAATCGTCTTCAGAAGTTCAACTTTTGATGGCGACTTAAAGAGAAAAGGGATCATTTGCACTTGAAAGCTGATTCGGAGCTTCTCTGTCATTAGAATCGCTTAAAGTATTTAAGGAGAATTAATATTTCAACGTGAGAGCTGCTTGGGAAACCTGTATATAGCTCGAGTGGGCTCTCTTTTTGACCCCAACTGCCTTTTCTTTTTTTTTTTTTTCCGACAGCTTCTAAAATGCTGATTGGCTCACATCACACTTTGTAAAGATTTCATTTGATGAATTTTTGATACGACGCACTTGTAAATACACTTGGCGGCCAACGGCGGGAAGTACGAGTCCGTCGTCGCTACGCTTAAATGGCTTTTCAGGTTACTCTACTTGAGTATTGATTTTTCTGACAATTTTTTCTTTTCCTTCCCACATGACAGAAATAGAGAGAGGCAAAAATGTGATTGCCAAGTTAGCAAGTGACGTGTCAGGTTATTATCACTAACGTAAAATGAGAATTGTACAGTATAGATAATTGACAGTCAAATTTCTACTTCAACGTTGAGACAAGGGCCTGCCGGGGGTCTCGGGTGACCACCTATGCAGAACCCTTGGAAGCGGCGGCCATTACCCAGAACACCTCAGATCAAAGACGCAATCAGACTCAGTGGTAATTGTTCTTGTCAACACCCGTCCCTGAAAAGTGGAGGCTTTGCAAGTCCAACGGCTCGGCTGTTAATCGTCACTTTGTTTCTGCTTTGCATCTGTTTTCTCTCTCTTTTGGTGTGGGGGTGGGGGGGGGGCGACAAAAAATAAAAAGTTGGAGGCCTCAAAAGGAGAGCCTCTTTACTCCCATGGGGGTTACGCTCTCTAGCTCCCCCCGAGCTGTGGGAGTTTTCACAGCCTGTGCGGTGGGAACAAAAACGGCAACGGCCGTGACGTTGAAGTGTGTGCTGATTTCATAATTATTAAACTTCACGTTGGCAGCATTTGCCGATTTAAGGCGGCGTAAATGTCTGGCGACAGCTCTCGAGGGCGAATGCAACCTTGAAACGCAGCCCCGTCGACTTTTCTGTTCATTATGGCTATGAAAATGATTCTCGGTCATCATAATAAATCAGTTTACATTGATGTTCGATACAAACAACATGATGATGTTCTGGCAAAACATTATTTATGTTATGGGACGTGGTGGCCATTGGGAATTGTTTTTTCCCCCCCAAACGGCTGGTCTATTCCCAGGCCTTTTACGTGGTTTGGAACTTCTACTTTATAAATTTTTTTTTGCAAATTTCATCAAAGTCTATAACCGATGTTTACATGTCCAATTCATTTTAGAATTTAGCCTCTGCTTCTTTTACTATTTTTTTTTTTTTTTCCTTCAACTGTTCATTACAAGTCGCCTCTCACGGAAGAACACTCTGTGTTTAACCCCACGGCGTATGTCGTATTTTAATGACTGACTCGCCACCTTACCGGCCACAGTGGACATCTCGGCCCAGGCACTTGAGGCGCTGACCCCGCCTCCGCGCCCTGGTGCGTTAACGTATGTGTGAGTGGAGTTGACAGCGAGTCCATGCCATTTCCCCCCACCCCCACCCTTCGGGTAAGAGGAAAAGGCTCACATGGCAGATCTGTCACCCAGGAGGTCGCTCAGTGTTAACGCACCCGACACGGATTAAACACTAGTGGCCAGCGCCCGAGTGCGGGGTCAGCGCGGCGGCCGCTGACAGCCACTACGGGGCCCCCCTGCTGACCGGCTCGGCCCCCCTTTCGTGCTGGTGCTGCTGTGGCCCTGGCATGTGTCAGACGGGTGGGGGGGGGGGCGTTGTGAAGTCCAGATCTGGCCCTTGGGAGCACATGCTAATGCTTTGCCTGTCGATGGAGAGACTGTGCAGACCTCCTCACGAGCATTTTCTTATCTCCTCCGCGCAAGTCGGACAAATTGGTTTATTTTTTAATTGCCCTGAAATAAGTGACAATGACTGATCACTGCCATATTTTGGTCCCCCCCCTCTCGAGTCAATCATGCAATGCAAGGGATGTGTATACCTTTTAGGCCAGAACAGTTTTGCTTAAATACAGTCAGAGATAAGTTGAAAATGTTCCAGAGAAGACATTTTACAAACAGTCCCAAAGTAGTGTAGAGGAACTGTAGATTAGCAATGATGGTTAAAATAACGGCGATGGACTGACATGACAGTTCTGGTTTGGCTTGAAATAATGGCGGACGAATAATGACGAATGACCGACTGGCAAAATTTACTGACACTTTTCGATGAAGGGACACGACAAGTACTGCGAGTGCGACCTGTGTAATTTTGTTTGTAATCACAGCTGACCTCTGCTTAAAAAGAAGTTTTCTCCCCGTCTTTTCATTCTCTTCGCAACTCTGTTTCGCTTCCTCCTCCTCTTGCTCCTCCTCAGTCGATACGACTTGAGCTGAGCGTATGTGAAATATTTATTCGGAAATAATTTGCTCCGAGCGCCGATGCTGCCCACACACACTCACTCTGCGTGCCCCGAAGAGAAATCTTATCTGCGCTTCCTCCGCCTGCCTGCAGACATCCACCCCCTCCCCTTCCAAAAGCCTGTCCCCGCACTTGCCCGATCTCAACACACATTACATGTCTCATTGCTCTGCGTTTACAGCCGCTCGAGAGACCCGACGGTCTTCGGTTTCAAGACCGGCGGCCGTGTGCATGCGCCTTTTGATTCATCTGACTTTTCTGACCATGTTAATTCATTTCACCGCAGAGACAAATTGATCCTTTCAACGCGACCGGCGTAAAAATTGCTGCGTCTTCATTTTCGTGCTGGGGCAGGTCAAGTTTGCCCTGTTTGGGAATATGAAAGACCCTGTTGCTGTTTACGCACCTGACAATTTAGTGACAGAAAGTGGACTGGAATTTAGACCAGCTAAAAGCCAGTCTAAGTTGTGGCGCAGATGTGATTTTTGGTCAATTTTATGGAGAAAGGCAGACGGATTCTGAGTTCCACAGAGCTCAACGTATTTCATTCCTTAATACGCCTTAATAGCCTTTGAATTATTGTCGAACAAATTCATTGAACAAAAGCCCCTTTTGTTGATCTTTTCCCCGCCGTGCTCCATCCGTGGGTGGGACCGGAGCTGCCGTGCTTGCTCAGCTTTCAGTTGTTTTATTCACACTTTTAATCGTTGAGTGCTTTATTATTTGGTGCGGCCAAGCAAAGGGTCTGCACGGTACATTTAGTGGAATAATATTAATGGCGCAGTAAAACAACTCTGTCAGGATCTTCTTAACCCTGCTGGTAGATTTACTTGCCCTCCTTTCTCATTGCTTACAGGTGGCGATGAAAGTGCATCTCCATCATAGCTACACTTAATACTCCGCTAAGTGCTAATTGCTTTATTAATACATTGTTTGTCTCCTCGCCCGGTCCCCCGCTTGGAATCATGCAGCTATTTTTCAGCGACCCGGTAGAGACGCTCCTGCTTGACTAACACTTGTTCAAATGCTAGTCATTTGTTAGCCCAGGTAGGCAAACTTTCATGCCATATTAGTCTTTTAATATAGATTTAAAATAATAATCCTTTCAAATGTTATTTAAAATTTAATAGGAGTGTTTTTGACGTGTTTATTTTACTAATAGCTTCTATTTAAATAATAATTATGAACAGTTGAATACTTCACCAATATTTACATCCATCCATCCATCCATTTTCCGAACTGTTTCATCCCCAATAATTAGCCAGGTCAACAGGAAATTTTAATCAGAGATATTATTTTTAAATAATGTCTTTATTTTCTAAAACATTATTAAGGTGGTTGAATTTTACGTTTTAATTTTGACATTTAAAAGCTTGTGCATTTTAGAATTTACAATTTAGAGCTATGGTGTTTCAGAAAAAAAACAACCACCTGTTGTTGAACCGTATGTGGCCCGCGAGCCACACTTTGCCCACCCCGCATGCCACGCGCTCGACCGCATTGTTTGTTCTCACCCGCTTCGTTTCGTCTTTTGCCTTTAACACGTTTGTCGTGTTTCAGAAGGTCGAGGTTTTCGCTCAGCGCATGTAATTTGTTGATGGAAGGAAGGTGGGGAGGGAGAATTAGAAAAGCGCCCGCGCTCGTCTTTGACGGCAATTAAAACGCGGATTATTTTTATACAGATTTACAGTTGCACTTTGTCCAACGTGTCCTTTTAATCACTCAGCCGCTTGCTAATAAAACACAAGCCACTTAGTTGGGGGGAATTAGTCTCGTCTCCTTTCTAGCTGAGGGACTCTGGAAGATGTGAGGGGACATTTTTTTTTTTTGGGCGACCCAATCTTTACCTCTGCTCATTACTTTAGAAGACTTGACAACGACAGTACCTGAGTGAAAGTCATCCCTCCCCCCCCTTTTTTTTTTAACCACCCAGATGTTTAACTTTTTCATCGCAAAACAAGCTTGTAAAGGCAGAACACACCAGTGAGGGAGGAATGGAGAAGCTCGTCTGACAGTTTTGGTTTATACCCTCATTTAGGCACTCACTTTTCTCCCGACACCAGCCATTGTCTTCCTGTAGGCTTTTATCTTGTCCGCTGAGCTGGAACGCGGCGAGCAGAAATTTGCATTAGTGGGCGATTATGAATACCTGTGACAGATTCTCTCTCTACCCCCCCTTCGGGCAAAAATGAATTGGCCTCCTCCGTTGACTCGCGCGAGAAGACGGAGGCCGAGCAATTAGACTTTTAGTGGTTAATGCGGCAGCTTTCGCCAGGCGAGAACAAGGTGGTGCGACATTCCTGCTGGGCTCGTGTCACTTTTCCCTTCCTTTTTTTTTTATTTCTATAATGGGAATACGGGGAGAATATGACAAGCTACCAGTCGGCCAGCCAGTTGAATTCCTCAGGGGGGGGGGGGGGGGGCATTGCTCTGGAAGCCTCTCACGGGAGCTGAGGTGACAACTCATGACGCAGGTTATTCATAACAGAGCCCCCATGCATATTCATTGTTTACCTTTTTTTTTTTTTTTCTTACTTCTACCCCCCGCTTGTGCTAGTTTGTTACTGTAATGCAAATGAGCTATTAAAAGAATAACAGCAGCATGTTGTCTATTTGTGAAACCCGTTGTACAGCGAACCCCCTGCCTACAGTATTTGCAAATACACGTTTTTGCTTACACTGTACGGTAGCAGTCAACTTAACTCAGGTCAGTTCACATTACAAAAGAGAATCACAAATTGTATATTTCTAAAAAAAAAAAAAAAAAGCCAAATGTCTCAGCCTTCAAATAGTGCACTAGCTTAATGCTAACAAATAATGGGAAACACCATAGACGAGCTAATGAAAACAATCATATAGATGCTGATTGTTTCATAAGCTTTTAAGGATTGGCTAATTGAACACAAAAGGTGCAGCAGCATAAGTAGACAGACAACAGACCAATTGGCATATATTCTTTAATTTCCTTTAATCACTTACAGTAACTGAGTGAAGCTCTTCAAGTTTTTTGGGGTGGTTTTAATTATTTGCAGTTTTTCCACAATTCATATCAGGCAACTATCCGCCTACGAATAGCGGCGCATTACTGTAGTCTCCTCAGCTCACCTACTGCTCTGTCAAAGCATACTAAGTGGTGCAGTGGAGATGCTCGAGGGCGTTTGTCTGCATTACTCACTGTTCCCTGAGTCCTGGTGCGGGACTAGGTAGACTGGCCCCGGGAGCCGACGCGTACACGAGCCGCTTGTGACACAAGCAGTCTGTTGTTTGCAGGGCCTCGATATACCCCGAGCTCTTTCTCGCTCTCTCGGTGTTTCACATCCTGTCTCGGGCTTTAACGCAAACATATTGTTCACTCTCCAAGCAGCCTGCAGCCCTTTTGAGCCTGTTGTTATTTTATAGCTTTCAGGCGCTAGCGTGGGTACGAGCTCCAGCCGTCACTGCTAGGAAATAAACTAGGATTTACTTTAAGTCGTACTTTTTCTTTAAAGAGATGGCGAGTTTACTCATTTCTGCGAGAAGTTCCAACAGCTCATAGGAAGTCATAGCGGTTATTAAGTACTTGTCTTGGCATGCCTAGTTGTACTAATGTGCCTTGAGATTATCTGACGACCGACCCAGCTTGTCATTTGCTTGTTTTTTATCGGTGACATTTAACAGTCAGGCTGTTTCCAAATTTCGTCTGACCGGAGGCCGCAATTTGTCAGTTTGAAAACCGAATAGTAAATGAATACACGTACTTCACATGGCCTTGTCGAGTTTATATGAATTTCAACTTAATATCTGGGACATTCCCCCCCCCCCCCCCCCACCACACACACCTTCTCCTTGTCAAGCGCCTGATAAAATCCTTTTCACACATTGCCGTGTCATTTGGGTTGTAGGCAGACTCATTAGACTTGCCACTAAGTGGCTTTGAAAGCAACCATCCAATTAGCACTCCGCTGTGAAATGCAGCGGCGTTTAGTGCGCTACTCTTTTACAGAATTAGAAGGGATTACGCATTCAGCATGATCCGCCTTATTTCTACCGGGGGGGTCAGTATCATCGCGGCCGAGGGGGTAAACGCTGCAAACGCTCCTCCGGTTGCCATATGTGCCTCGTCAGAGCTTCTCTGCCGTCTCTGACTCTAAGAGGATTTGACGCGCCGGTTAAAAAAGACGGCGTGCCGCGCCTATCCGTCATATTCTCTATTCGGCAGGAATGCTCCATGCCAACACAGCGCTATCTCTATGTGTATAAATAGGATTTGGACGTATTAAAAAGTTGTCTCTGGAATTTTCAGACATAATCGGTTGCCGAAGGCTTTCCGGAGATTTCGAAAGCGCTCGAATCAATTTTACTTTTTGTTTTCGTTCCGGCCGCACGGGCAATTTGAAGGTTGCATGAGCCGCGTGGCATTTAATCTGTCTTGTCTCCTCAGATCTTCCTGGTGACAGTTTGGCACTGGGAGCTCTTCATGTTTCCCCTCTTCCTGCTCCTGCTCTTCATTTGGAACTACTTTCAGCTCCGTGGCAGAAGCGTCACCTCCAACCAGGACCTGGTGAGTGAAATTGACGTTGCAGTTGTGCATAAGCGAAGAAACCTACACAATCCGCCATTTACATATGATCACAAGTCCGTCTTTAGGCTGAACAGCAGCGGTAGCTTTCACCGCTGGCGTCGGATTGGAAAAGTGGGCACTTTGGACATAATTTACTTGAATTATAGTTAAAGTGTGGGTTGGGAAAACGTCAGTCTGGTGTGTGGGTTGGCGGTAATTCCAAATGGAAAAATGGAGTGCAACAAGTTCAAATTAAGCCCGCGGGGTGTTGGACAAAGTCGACAGAGGGGAGGAAAGAAAAAGTAGTGCAGAGAAGTGTGTGAGACAGGAGACATTTAAATATCAACTATGTTAAGACACAGCAAGCACAATTATATCAAGATTAAAAAATACACCGTTTTAGTTAGCTACAGAAGTGACAATAGCGTCTTGCTCGCCGATAAACAAAAATGCAACCAACCGCAAAACATCCATCCAATCTGTGGCATCTCTACCGCTCTGGGCTTGAAGTTCGCCCTACACATGCCTGTGAAGGTTAATGCCGTTCACACTTCCGACTCCCACCCCTGCCCCAAGCCTGGCCCGCTCACACGTCCTCCCCAAAGTGGTGCCCCACCTCCCCAACAGTGAGCGCGTTTGCAAGCAAAGGTTGCCTCCCCGGGCAATGTTAAATCCCGAGCTCACCCTCCACACCCAGTTGCCGAGACCCTTTGGTAACCCTCCGGCTGGCAATGACAAAAGCTCTGTTCTCAGGCAATGTCACGGCAGGGTCAGGGATGACTTGATATAAAGTGATATCGGCAACAACATCCAAATTAAATGTTTTTTTTTTTTTTTTTTTCCCTCCACCCCGTGTTTTTTTTTGTGCGCTTATGTTGCGGAGAAATGAGATTGCTTTTGTGCGACAGTGCTCGCATGAAGAAGGCTCTCTTTCACCTCTTCCTTTTGTGTGAGTGAGGTCACCTCATGATGCTGTTTCTATGGAAACAAGCCTCTCCCAATAGGGGTGAATGTACTCAAAGGAAATTTCATTACGAGCTGTTTGTTAAAAATGCTCCCGTCCCACAAATGTCCCATTCACTTGAATTTCTCTCTGCCCTTTTATTTTCTCTCAGGTGAACATGAGCACGTGTGAGGACGAAGAGGACGACGAGAAGGTATTTTATCTCTTCTCGCTCCGATTTTATTTATTTTTGTACCGGATAATGTGTTTTGGTGGTAACGTCTTCAGATTTTGTTTAAAAAAAAAAAAGTTTTCCCCTGAATGCCGACTTTTGATGGCCCAAGGAAACATAAATAGACGGATCGAAATATGTTGACTTTCTGGCCAAGCCGTGCCGTTATAAATACAACTTGAAATTTTTTATTTAGCCGTGGCAAAAAATTTTTTTTTACTGCTTTTGATACATCAAATTTTCCCCCAAAATATGACAGCCACAAGAGGCCGCTGCGAGTACCGATACCTTGAAATAAGGCTGATATCTGCACAGATACGTCTCGTAAAAAGCGGAGCGTGGAGAGTCTCTGTTGCTGAAGTGCAATCAACAAATGGAGCTAACAATATAGGTCGCAATTTTTCAAAAATTGGCGAGTTGGTGTGTGCGCAAGGGTGATTTGCCAGATGTGAGTCACTGACTATAATTTGTTTACAGTTGCGTTTGGCCTTATCGCTTGATGAACACAAATTCTTTTAGGAAACCAGAGCAAAGTCAAAACACCAGACACGTGAGGCAAACGAGTTAAGCACTTCTCACAACTGTCCGAAATGTTTACTTGCATATAGCCTCAATAAATGACATTCCCGAGCGTATCTTGCGGTAGTCAACGTCTCTTAAATAAATCCACTAACGTCCTGTAAGCCTTTTATTATAACACATATATTCACATTCCCTGGCCTCGTAAAATGCATTCTGTGGACTGATTTAGATCTCTTGTGTCACGACTGTCTAAATGGAAAAGTAGTGGGTGATATTTACTCCCAAAGTAGCTGTAAAAAAACAAAAAAACTTGTGCTTTTGCCCAAAGGGCTTATGAGCCACTTCCACTAGTTCACTTGGTGAGAAAAAATCATAAAGCATCTTTATTACTGTCTGCGGGAAAACTAAAACAACAGGAAATGTTTAAGGAGGCTGAAAACTTAGACTTCTCCTCATGCCACGGAATACCATATTCAATTACACTCATCCTCCCGTTTGGTGTAAGGAAGGGACAGTTAACAGCCATGTGCATTATTGCTTTATGCGGGCCCAACGCAAAGCCTGCCAGCGCTGACCCTTGCGTCCAAGCCCGGCATTCATATCCATAATGCGCTCAATATATTTTGTTGTGATGACCGCGGGCTACCGGGAGGAGGGGAAAAAAACACCAGCACATCCTGTCTGCGAGGATGATGAAACTCGCATGATATGTCTGCAAACACACGCACGCAAGTTCACAGGAAGTAGCAGTAAAAAAAAAAAAAGTTTTTTATAGCTATGTGACAAGATGGCCGCCGTGTAATTAATGTAATAGCGACGCTCGGGAGGATATTTATTACGTTTGTTTTCACCTTGAACCTCCGCTTTTGATCAAGGTCTTTGTCATTTCGGCGAAGAAACGCCGACGTCTCCTTCTCATCTTAAAGCTCTCTGAAAAAATTTGCGCGAGCCTCGCTAAGCCCCTCCCGCGTACTGCGAGAGGGGGAGAGAAAAAAAAAATGGAATATCTCCTTTCATTTACTAATTAGGCAGCGGCCCGTGTTTGTTTTAAGCTGTCAGCTTTAATTTAAAGTGGCTTATTTGAAAGCGGTGTTATGGTCCGCGCTGTCACTCGAGCGCCATATCGCTCGGCGAGATCAAGCCCGTGTCGCTTTACACCTATCAAAGTCTGTCTTCAAAATATTTGGGGTTAAAGAGTGATCAGTTTTAAGTTTGACGCCTTCAAAGCCTCTCGGCTAACGTGCCGCGAAAGACTCCCCTCCCCGTAAGGGGGTTGCGATTACCACCCGAAATATGTTTTTTATTCCCGTTTCTCCCCCCGAGGAGGCAAACGCTAAGGCGTGATGTTAAAGAGAGTCGAAAGGCGACGCGGTGGTACAGCGGAATAATACACAACAGATCCTCGGCCTGTGAACAAATCTGTCCTCAGGGGTGGGACCAAACAGCTTACAAATTACGGGTGGGCAAAGTGACTTCCCTTTGGCCTTAGGTATCAATTGTGCACGCGGACGCTGTTTAATCATAACACAAAGAAACAGGAGAGGCAAAAACAAGTCCCGAGATCTCCAATAGAACTCAACTCGGTGGAAGATGAAACGGGCTGGGCCGCCCTTCGCTCGCTCCCAGAGGGGGAGTTATAAAGGGGGGGTGCGAGATCGGGGCAAGGGGGGGTCACTAGGTCGCTCCGTCCCTCAAGCGGGTCTCCTTGAGTGCAGCAAACTGTCCGTGCCTTCATCTGGAGCCCTACCAGGACACCATAAACCGCTTTCTATACATTGTATTTATTTGACAGTAGAAAACAAGGAAATTGACGTTCTTAACATAAATATCGAAGTAAGCTGAGCTGATATGAGAATGCGATTTTAGCAGCTTTTTTTTCCCCAATCAGTAGACATTTCGGATTTGTGCAGCCCGTTTCAAATGGTTTTATTTCAATTTGAAGGGAGAAAAAAAAATGGAAAGTATGTCTTGTCACCAAGGAGATGGAGGAGGACATGAATAATGGTAATCTTCACAGCCGCCTATTTATTTATACTTCAGAAGGCATCTATTTGTCTGTTTGCTTTCTTTTCCCGTATGAAAGCCAACACTTTGGCTCTTTATTCTCGCTCGCTGTAGTTCTATTGTGAGTTTTTGCGCTTATTATTCGGTAGATGCATGCGGTATCTATAGTTCGCTTTGTGTTTTCATGGCTTCCCACAGGTCACGTATTTAAAAAAAAGCCGAGCCATAGTCACCAACGCACTTTTTAGCCATTAACGATAAAACACAATGCAGAGTGCACTCATATGAAAGCTGCTGTAGGCCACAACTCTCAACCAGACTCTCACACCACCATAACCCCGCCTCTTAAAGGGGACACAAACCCACGCCAGACGCGTCTGGAATATATTCCCCACGCCAGAAGGGGTTTGTCCATCATGGTTTGGTACCCATCAGAATTCCAAAGTGCATAATGTACCAAACTGAACTCTGGAAGTCCAAACACTGATAGTCTCCTTGATGCGAGCGTGAGATCTTCCTCTCAAGCAAAGCATATTTGCCATGCTTCTGCCTTTTTTGGCCGGCGGCGGACCTCCAGTGCGGAGCCAGGATCCGACGCCCGGCGGGGGAGGACGTGCTAGTGTGGGAAC
Source organism: Syngnathus acus (assembly GCF_901709675.1). Taxonomy (NCBI): domain Eukaryota; kingdom Metazoa; phylum Chordata; class Actinopteri; order Syngnathiformes; family Syngnathidae; genus Syngnathus; species Syngnathus acus. Next base: position 3,011,264 of record NC_051092.1, on the reverse strand, counting down.
GGCTCGCTTCCTGTGGGTCTGACAGCGGGCGGGGAGTCCCCCCCCTCGCTTGAAGACGCCACGTTCCCATGGGCGGCCTCACCGAACCGCGATAGCGGGCGGCGTCCCGCCTGGACCCCGTCAATACGCTTGTCCGGTATCATAAACATATACGGCAGACATCCTCCAGCCTCCGTAGCAACTGCCCCCCCCGTCTCCTCATCCTCCTCCATCTTCTCTGTCATCATTGCTGTCATTATTTCCTCCTTTTGATGTGAGCCTTTTCAGGCCTCTTTAGGCGGCGTTATCTCCACGCTCGCCTCTCCCTCTGGAAGGCTTCACGTGTGCGTCCTTATTTTGTGCCTTGATGTGATCAAAAAGACAAACCCTCCATCTCGCTAGCACCCCCTACCTAGCGCATGTTGACTCACCACATTGCCACACTCAATTATGATGTCAGCCCGTTAAATGTAAATAACGGCTCGATAAAAGGTGAAGCACACTCTGGGTTATTCAACTAAGATGGACTCTTGGAAAAAAAATGGTCTGTGCGTGCGTGTGTCTGGCTGTCCTCTTAACTGACCTCTTGCTTTTTTATTTTTTTTAGGAACCTGAAAGAAAGTGTTTCATGGACAAGATACACATGGTGCAGGAAATTGTGTTGACAGTCCAGAACATTTTGGAAGAGCTTGCAACCATCGGGGAACGGATAAAGAAGTAAACAAATCTATTTTAATACCACGTTTGTTTTGAATAGATTTTCATGCTGGTCTTCTTTTTTTTTTTTTGCAGCCTGTTCAACTGGTCTGTTCCCTTCATGTCGTGTCTGGCCTGCCTGGTCCTCTTTGTAGCCACATCGCTATTATATTTAATTCCACTGCGCTACATGGTGCTCATATGGGGTGAGTGCATTCACACCGTTGTGCAAAAAAAAAATGTCACGAAAAATGTTTGTGCACACACCCAGTTCGAGAAGCGCTGTGTGTCCTTACTTTCCGCCCATCATCTGATGAAGTGAAGTCTTTTCAAGATCTCTCCCATACACCTCTGCACATGTAACCAGATCAGACATCTGCAGCCGACGGGTTTGTAAGGAACACAAAGGAGAGCCGGCGAGCCGTATATAACGAACGGCGTGTCCTTGGGCGCTCCGAAGGCCCCGGCTCTCATTATCGAGTGTGGCGAAACAGCGCAGGCCGTCATCTCGGTGGTCAGGGAGATGCGTTGCCCTCCACGGGCTCTCCTCCACCGGCTCGCCAGCCCACAGCCGCTCTGTGTTTCCACGCAGCCTTCGACGCAATCGATAGCAGAATCCCTTCGTATCAAACAAAAACACGCTTCTCTGCCTCCCCTGTTAAACTCCATCCCTGCGGTTTTCAAGGCGAGCCTTTCAAGTTGCGCGCACAGATTTAGGTCCCGGGGTTCTTTGTCTGCGCGTTGAGGTGAAGCGCTCGCTAGCTGCCAGCACCCGACCGACCGCTTTTCCACTTATTTCCACGCAGTGTCTCACCGAGTTGCGCTCGAAAGTGAGCAGAAGTTGGCTCGTCTTTCCGAAATGAAACAAAACGGGGAACCCGCTTCGAATCGCCGTTCACAAATTGTGCTGACTTATATTTACAGAATTCCAGAAAAGCGACGTATGAAATTGATCAGATATTTGATCCTTGCGCATTCCTGAACCCATTCTTTCTTTTTCACAGGCGTTCACAAATTCACCAAGAAGCTGCGCAACCCGTATGCAATCGACAATAATGAGCTGCTGGATTTCCTCAAGAGAATGCCGTGTGATGTTCAGAAGGTAAAAGGGCCTTATTTTTCCATACAAATAGGGACCCCCATTCCCACAAGACGTTTGCATTATTTGCCATACGAGAATTCCCAAGCGTGCCGGAAATGCATCTTGTGGCTTTGTTTGATTATTAATGGAGCGACGCTTTTGTAAAGCGGCCCCTCGGCCCAATTATCCTCAGTGAGGAGATGTTCGGATGTGTCAGGTCGAGCCGAGGAGTGCTAACATTCAGGTGGCTGTGCCGCCTCGGGGAGTACATCACATACTTTCTTTTCACATTATAGTTTCTGCACAATTAATCGAATTCTAATCACGGTGACGATTTTGGCCGCCACGATGACATCTGCCTACCACTAGGGGGCGTACTCATGGGTCGAAATAACAAGCGAGCAACCACCAATCGCCCAAAAAAATGGAGATGAGGAACATGATGGAGTGCCTCTAAAAGGATCAACTAAAAATTCTCCATTAAAGCCGTGACAAAGTATTACTTTGTTACTTGGCAACGGCGGCTCTGCTGCTTGGTGCCGGAGGTCAACGAATGTGCGGCGCGACGACACATTAGCCTCGCGCTATTGACGTGACTGAGCTTTCGTAAAGATGTCGAGAGATTGGCCGTGCGGGGAAATGAAGTGCCACGTCGCTGCCTTCATCTCCCAGGTAGCTCACCCCTTCGCCGAACCCCGGGGGGAAAAAGAAATCCTGACGGTGCGGATCCAGGCGAGACTCTCTCACCCTTGATGTCCTCCCGCGGCAAAGACACGGCCAAGCCGTCTGTGATGTGGCTGGAGCCTGTCTCGTTTGAGATTTGGAACGGCCCAGTTGGCAAAACAAGGTGGCGGATGCGTTTTTGATTCCGCTTCCTTTTGTCCGTCTTCCTCCCCCGTTGGGATACTTTTTTGTTTTTTTTTGTTTCGGCTTTGAAATAGCACACACACGCACGGAAACAACACATTTTTTGAGAAAAAGCTCACGTTGGAAATAGCTTCAAGATTCTTGGGAGTCATCCCAAGTGCCTTTTATTATTGCTTGCAATAACCTTAACGTCATATACCCAAGAGACCCCTTGTAAGAAAGCGCATATTTTGTTTTTGTTGACTCGGAACAATTGTCGGATGCGACGGCAAAAAAAACACCACAAAGGCTGCAAACGGACTCCTGTCCTTCTTGCAAATGTGACTTGGCAATTAGCGGGCCGCGCCAATCTACAAAGTCGTCCTCAAACGCGGGACTTCTGACAACGCGGAAATGAGAAGCATCTGTCAGTTGTGAGCACGGTTTCATGTCGCCATGCACCAAGCTGCCACTTTGTTCCCGCACTCGCATCTCCTGTTTCTAATAGCGGGCCGCCCGGCTAATTAGCATAACGTTTCCTTACCTTTTTACCCAACACATTTGCCGCCTTGTTTGAGCGCCTGCCGGCGTGCTTCAAAAGCAACTTTTTAGCACGTTTGTTTTTAGCTCGCTCCCTCTTCACGACACCCCGTGATCACTTGAAAAAAATGTGCACCGCCTGAATCTTATTTCTTCAAGATTTTAGAAGGAGGAAACGCTGAAAACTTGAGTCTTGGGTAATTTGACATATGTACTGAATTGAAGACAGTAGATTTACTGACACAAAAATATGTGTGGACGTGTCTGTGGTTCATTTGGGTTTAATTAGTAGAGCGTAAACATGGTGACGCAGCATTTAGCTGTTATGCTGCACACAAACTGTTCTTTTAGTCGATATATTTTATTTCCGTCCTTTGTTTTTCAGAAGTTTATTTCTTATGACTGGACAAGTCTCATGGACACATACATGAAATGGAACTTGTCGTTGGCCAATTTGGTTTGAGGTAGGCTAGTCGCCAAATGAGTAACAATAATGTGAAGCTATTTCAAGAAGAGGGCCCGGCACGTTCGTCACTACTTGCAGCTTTCGTGTTTTTCCTGGACTTGGATTTTAGTTTTCTTCAGGGACGTAAGTTTCAGTAGCTTTGCAAGTCATCTCAACCGTTGATGTCCGCTTCTAATATTGTGATTGGGGCGCAAAATGAGGCGTTAGTACAAACACCCCTTTGATTCCTGAAATCCTTCCCCGTGCGTGATTAATCCCCTCTGCTCTCGTGTTTAAAAAATGATTCATTACATCGCAAGCCCGCCTTGCCTTTTTCTTCTCCCCGCCGCACCGGCTTCTCCTCAGGGGAGCCATTACCGTACGCTCGGCTGAGCTCGGATTACCTGGCTCCCGCTAAAAAACTCCCGCTTGTTTTTGCAGGTGCGCCACAGCGCACTGAGCGCGCCCACCGGCCGCAACCTGCCACGCAAGAAGAAGTAAGAGAGCAGCGGTCCGACCCAGTCCGCCTGACAAACAACGCACCGGTGCCACCCCAGCTCCACTGTAGCGCCCCGACTCGGCACCCTTCGCCCCCCCACGGCGCCCTCCGACTTGTGTTTGCCTCCCCGGCTGACAGCAGGAGGAGGAAGAGGAGGAGGGCAGCTCACGGCCCCGTCAATCATCAGCCGGGAGGTAAAAAAAAAAATCAAAATAAAAACATTGCCTTCGTCTTTGGATGTAATTTAATGGAGGAATGGGGCTTACCTCAGATATCCTCCTCTTTTTTTTTGCTCAGATATTCGCCCCAAGCTAAAGTTAATACCGGACTTAACAATTCATGGAAAACAAACGATGGCAAAATATTGCTCTTGATCCGTGCGCTAATATCATTAAAAGCCAACGAGCGTCGGCGTTCCTCTGTTTTTGCACTGCTGTCCATTTTCGGTAAGGATGTCGTATCTATGCTTTCAGTTAATTTAATCTCTGCAACTAACTTTTCAATCAATGCTATGTTATTTAAAATGAAATAAATGTACAAAAAAAATCTCTAACAGTTTGTCAATAATTTCAGCGATTTGCAAGCGCTGTACTGCCGGAGAAGTTGAGCTTAATTTGCCCGAAAAAAAAAATTGGGCAGAAGGTTCACCTAATCTGTGTATTCACCTGTTGACATATAGAGGGTAAGTATTTTCGAGTACTTTCAGATGTGATTCACATTATTTCGTTTTATACACTTTTGTTGGAAATTTTGATGTTCTGTGTTTTATTCTTTATGCAAAATGTGTGCTTTGGCGCAGCAAAAGTTGAGAACCACTGCTGCATTTCATTCCAGGAGGAGGACTGACAATATAAAATAAACATAGTCAGAGCTGATCTGAGGTTTGGGTGTTTGTATCTGCCGCGTGGTGGTGGTGGTGGGAGGGGGGGGGGGGGGTCTGATGCGACAGCCGCCCCCCCCTCATTCTCATCAGCAGTAGCCCAGTGGTGAAAGAGCATCCATCTGTCCTTTGTGCAGACTTTGATTGGCTCGGGGGGGACCCCGGTGGAGCCCCGGGCTATCTCTTTTTTGACAGGCTGATAGAGACATCACTTGGCTCTCCCAGGAACTGCCACCAGGGGTCCGTTTCAAAAGTGAGAGGGAGGTGTGGAGGTGACCCCCGAAGCTTCTCACTAGCTAAATCCCCCACACAAACACAAGACCCACCTTCAGGTGGTGGCTATGGAGGGGGCTGTGATGGGCTTTGGGTATGCCATCAGATCACTGGCGGAATACCCAAAGATGTGTCCCCTGAGAGGACTAACCAGTTTCAGTTTTGAGGGATTTCAATCAACTTCATATTGTTTAAAAAAAACTCAACTCGAACCAAAAACACTTACTGGCTCACATGGTTGCTTATTCATGTGATAACAGTTCACAATGCGCCCTAGTTGTTGTGCTTCCAAAGCTGTCAGATGTGTGCAGCGTGTATCAGCGAGGTCATTAGGAAGCCAATGGCCTCCTCCCACCGGATCATAACGAAGAGTGTGACAGCAGGGTCACGGCGGTTGTTGCACGCACTGGCGCGCGCGCTTACACCGTGAAGGCATGCCTTTGTAGTTAAAGAATTATTTATCAATGTGTTTGCTCCCGAAGGAGAGGATGAAGTGTCACAATGCAATATGGTCCGGGAATTCAGAGTTGGTCTCTGGAATTTTTTTTTTTACATGCTTGCTAATGAACATTTGAACCACACAGTAGCTAACATGGCCTCATCACTAATACTGTGGATGTCGTGGATATATATATATATATATTTTAATTTGTTTATTTATTTACTTATTTATATTTTTTGCACACCCATTCCCATATGTAGGTATGCACTTGTTTGAATAATGCAAAAACGATTGACAATTACTGCATTTTTGTGCACCCCATTTTGAGGACCCCCATTTGAAACTCCCCAGTAGTAGTTGTTCATGGTGTGACAGTGATGTCTTCATCTGGCTGTCAAAAAAGGAAGCGCCTGCAGCTGTTGCGGACCACCCCCCCTTCACACGCACCCCCCCAGAGCCTGTCACACTGCTTGTTTCCATGGCAGTCCTTCAGGCAGCACCACAGGCCCTCTGTGTGTGTGTGTGTTGTGTGCATTCGTGCGTGTGTGAGAATGTGCGTGAGTGTCTGTGTGCGGAACCTCATACAACCTGTTTTCCTCTCCATGCCGACGTTCCTCTGATGTTGAGCCCCAAGGCGGGCATCAAACTAGCGCGAGAGAGAGAAGGCCTCTAATGTTGCATGGTAAACATCTTCATTTGAATGGACCGCTCGTTTCGGCAGATCCTTAGTCACGATTACGTAGGACAAAGCGATAAAAGTTGACTTGAAGGCTTTTCTGTCACTTTAGTTTGCCGTTGACTCACAACTACTCAAGGGTGGAGTTTTTACTGTGCTGACTGCGCATGCGGGAAAGGAGAGCCACAATCACCATTGCACTTTTCCGCCAATTACTGAGCACCGGAAAAGCTGTAAAACATGTGACGCAGGAGCTGCTGACGGCCACAGCTCACGCCCACTCACACACGCAGTCTTGTCACATGCCAGGCCCCGCCTCCAAAAATAATCAGCCCAAAGCTAAGATAGGAAGGAGTCATTGTATGTTTTATTTACACGTCGGTGGCCATATTTAGGTATTCACTGAAAACATTGAACTGGATTGCTGATTGTTTAAAAACCACACGGAAGTTTAGAACTAAAATTCAATTCATGCATGCCTCTCGGTGTGTGTGTGTCAATCTTAAGTGAGCATTACTGGCAGCTATGGGGTGTCACTGGCATGTGGGTGTACCATTTTGCGTCTGGTACACTGGGAATAGAGCCAAACGGAGGTAACAAAAGAGGCAAAATGGTGACTAATAGCAGTTTACAGCGGCGTTACGACACCATAATTCTTCCAAGACGACGATGGCCTTTAAGTGCCCGCATGAAATCATTGGCCTTTAAAAGCAGCTCTCCGAGGGCCCCGCTCATTAATCCATTCAACCGATTCCGCTTTAATATTATTCCCAGCGCATTCAAATGAAGACAACAGCTGGGCTGGCTGATCCGGGATCAGAGGTTTGCCAAGCCCTGACACCCGAGGACCACGAGTGGCTCACTTAAAGATGAGGTCACATGGGAGGCACTTGCCAGTCCGCTGGAATTAGAACAGCAGGCACGTTTAGCTTCTCAGAAAACAATACAAAGAAAAATGTCAAGACTTACAAAGAAAAAATCGGATTTAATTGCGTAAGTAAAATGATCTGTTTTCAACGATATGGAGTAAAACTAAGAAATACAGACATGTAAAAAAATTCAAGTATAATAATAAAATATTGGCATTTCCCTATAATTAATAGTGACATAACGTAATGTGATTCGTCGCCTCTTGAGGAAACTGTGCCATTTTTTAAAATTATTTTTTTTTCCCCCGTGATAAATCGGCGTCGGCGAGTCTGGCCACACAGCCCGAGGGAATCAGGTATCATTAGAGACGTGAACGCATCGGCTTTTTGTCTCTCTGCGCACAAGCGTTCAATATTAATAGGCTTTCATCAAGGACGCAATTAGGACGCCTCCTTTTGACACCTTCTATAGGCTGCAGATGAATAGGAATATGCCAGGTCCCAAGGAAGGAGCGTGCTGGGCAAAATTAACAGCTCATGACAGTTGGGATCTGATTTACGCACAAGACTAAAAAAGTACATTATTGTTAGTAGTTGTACAGGACACATTTGTAATTCACAGCCGGGGGTGGTTTGTATATTTTTCCGTATTTGCATGTGATTAAAACGAGCCCCGTGTTGAACAACTTTGCAAAACCGTGCCATCAAGTTGCATCAACTCTCGACTCCCGGATCAGTGGGGCGTTTCCACGTGGGGCAGATTGGGTTCAGAGTTCCTAATTGCTTGCGTGGTTTTCTTCGGCTTCCTTCCGTGTTCCCAAAACTGATTGGCTGTGTTGCTTCTCCACCTGTAGCAATCGTTTGAATCATTCAAATCGTTCAACGATTACCGTCATTGACATTAATGCTAATTCCTCCTAGCCCATCTATGGCTAGACGCATCATATGTTAGCATTAAGCTAGTTTACCTGCGTTAGATGAAATTATGAAACATAAATAGATTTTTCTTAGGTAAAATATGTGCATTGGCGCCATAAAGGTTGGGAAACACTGCAATAGGCAAATGGGGGGGAAAAAAAATGTCTATGGTCCTTTTAAGCAAGCAGCAAGAGACCAATTAGTGAGTATCTCTATTCAATTTCTCCATGGCTCGACTTGGAGCAAAGTAGGGAGGAGGGGGTGAGTAACGGGGGGAGGTGATGTTGGAGGGGGGAGGAGTTTTGAGACACGCCGACAGGAAGCCAGAAAACAAAGCAATCATCTGGGCGCGCTTGCCCTCCTCTCCCCTCTCCTCGGCAGCTCCAATTACGAGGCTCCTCTGGCCGCCATCAGTATGCAGCGGGGCCGCCCGCTCTCCTCCACTCGCCGCGGGCCATTGAATACGTTACCTCCACTGTGGGGCTCGGGGCTCAGGGAGCACGGCGCCCCCTAACCCCCCTGGATAATTTGGGATTCCTGGGCTCCTGCCTGGCAGAGGCGGAGAGAAAAAAAAACCAAATAAAACACCTTAGATATAGAAATAAGGTTGCCTTGCAAATATCTAGAGAGAGTGTGATTTATTGATTTGTTCATTCCTCCACTTATTGTTTGTAAATCATTACTGAGGCGATACCACCCACTCACAGTGGAGAATTGCGCTTGGGTAAAAGTTTGGGAGTAGCGCATTATGTAAGTGTTAAGTTAACACAAACTGAAGTGCGCTATTGTCATCCAAATACGAAAAAAGGAACCGTGCTTTTTTTTTTTTCATCATCTCAAATAGTTCCCCGACGTTGCCAAAATGTCAAACTATTTTCATGATCAAGCATTTTCATCAAATCATCACAAGAATTAAGAATTATAGCACACTTTATACTTGAGTGAAATTAGCCTGTTTTCATCTTGGTGCCATCTTGAATCGGCCGTGCACTGCCAAAGCTAATTTATTTAATTTTTTTCTCTCAACTTGAGTGCATGGAAAGTGAACGTGTGAACCTCAAAACATGAAGTCGGTAAAAACCTGGATTTTATTTTCACCTGTCGAGGCAGCGCTTCATTGTCGTGTCAGCGAATGCTTTCACCTCTCAATCTGCGGTCCGGATGATTGTTCCGTTGTGATAATGTCAAACAATATACATGATGTATGTAATATGTAGCGTGATGTCATAGGCAAAGTGAAGTAATCCACTTAGAATGATTAAGAGGCCCCCTTCTTTCTTCTCTGTGCACATTCAAGGCTGTAATGAAGGACTGCTCCATAATGGTAATGACGCTCCAAATATTCTCCATATGAAACAAAGCACGCACACACACGAGGATGAGGAATGTGACACGCTCGTAAAGTATCATCTGCTGTAATGCCTTATGACAATGTAAGATTAATGAGGGTGCATTGAGCAGTGCTAAAAGCGGCACCTGCTCCTCTAATCATTTTCATACGCCGACTCCCCGCTGACACACTAACCTGCCGCCGCTCCTCGGCCTCCCGTACCCTCCAAAGAGTTTTTCTTTTTCTCCAAGGACCGCCGCGGTTACCTTTTCTAATGCGGCCCACATGTTACGTCGGCGCGCTTTTGTGCTCTGCTTCGTCTCATTCCCGCCTGCTAGCTGACCCCTGTGGCCGCCGCAGCCACACGCTCTCACTTAGTACAGCCCTTTTTGAATGTGCAAATACTGAACCTCCAAGATTGATAAAAAGTGGAAGCAAAAGACATGTTTGTTTTTTTGCATGAGCCACTGTTAAGTGGGTCCAAAAAAAATGATTTACTTCTTCTCTCCCGCCAGAATTTGAATAGGTCTAGTGTCAGCAGAGAAAGAAGATGCTAAAGTGGATCCAAAGAGATGAAACATTGGCCAGAATTTACATTTCAACAGGTAAGTTGATTCAAAATAGATGCGGTGGAAACTCCAAAATGTTTATTCCCTTGAATCCCATCATTGATTAGAGTTGACGTTTGTCATTTTTGTGCTATGCTTTTGTTTCATTTTCTTGATCAGGCCAATTTGCTTGTTAACCCTGCAACCAACCAATCAGCACTCTCCAGGCTGTCTTGTCAACCAATCAGCACTCTCCAGCCCGTCTTGTGTGCCTCGTTGTCACATCAGTCTGTTTCTTTTTTACTCTCCAGGTTTCCATTCCTTCCTTTACAATGATGTCCTAATTCCTCTGTGGTGGTGAGTTTCATTTGTTCACTTTCTATCTACTTTGCTGTTTTTGAAAAACTGAACTCCCCCTTGCCTGCGTCCCTGCACTCTTGTCCAACTAATTCCAACGTACCACCATGACAACGTCCCAAACATGACAGTATCCCTCACCCTGTTCCCAAAAACAAGCCCTTACCTTAACCACTAACCCCAAGTCATAGCCATGTTACTGCACCAAACCTTGACCCTTGACCCGAACTCCCCTAATACTATCACAAAGCCAACTGATTAAAATAAACATGCTTTAAAGACAAATCCTTAACCATCGCCCTAATTTATTTTTCTTCATGCAACCAAAAGGACCCTAATGGCAACGTCTAACCACAAACCCCAACCCTAAAAACCTCCATTGCTCTTGAGCCCAAAAGCATGTACTCCACAAATTCTCACAATACATAATTGTTCTATCTTCACTTCCATCACAGTGTGCCCACGAAAAAAAAAAAAAAGAAATAGCCCCTGATGAGGAAAAAGCTTCTGTGGGTTTGTTTAAAAGAAAAAAAAGTTATTTTATTTGTGTGTGATTCTTCTCCATTGACCTGCAGGGCATAGCCACACACAGGCATCACACGAAGGATAATAACATAATCAAGGACAAAATGTAATGGGAGTGGGGCGGGCGTGAGAGAAAGCACGTGAGGAAGAGAGAGGGGGGGGGGGGGGGGGTATCTCTTTAAACTTGTGTCTCATCTAGTAGACAGGCCAGGGAGAGGTGCCAGCAGCTATTCAGTAGAGAGCGGGAAAGCAGGTCATTGGAGTCATGGCCGCTAAGAGCAGCCGTGCTATAGAGTGCCACTGACAGCCAAACACAAGGCCATGGTCTCATCTGGGTGCACCGCCCCCAAAATTTGGAGACCCCAATAGGCCGCTGACAAAGATATCCTTAAGAAGGCCATCCCGAAATAACTAACCTTGAAAAAAGGGGAATAAAAATGTGTCAAATATGCCTTCTGTCAGGTGGATGGAGGTTATTTATGTAATTTCAGAACCTAACTTTTTTTTGGGTCGGTGCAGCATTCAGTGGCAGCCCCAGATTCAGAAAAAAATACCTTATGGTTTTTTGGGGAATTTTGTGTTCTATTGTGAGTCCAGTACACAAGTTTCAAATTTGATCGTAGTCGGACAATTTAATTTAATTTTAAAAGGAAAACTAAATCGGCTTGTGGTGGACATTTTACTGTGAAAATAGTCCAAAATAACTGCCTTAAAATAAAATGGCAGACTTCCTCTCTCTCTTTGGGCAAGGGTTTTTGAGACTTTTTGGGTGGCTCTACTCATGATAGACATGCCTACCAAATGTCATGTTTTTTGTCTTATTTTTTGGTCCGTGAGCTTTACACATGATATGGGGGGGACGAGGGCGAGTGGGTATTCCAACCCCCCCCCACACACACACACACATTGCCGGGCGACCACTCGTCACACACAGACAGGAAATGGACAGCCACTTTGGGGAAATCCAATTGGCTTGTCGTCGGCTGTGGGCAAGATTGAATCATGAAGACATTTGAGGTGATTTAATGGTGTTAACATGCGCACAGTGGAGCTCCGTGGCGTTAAAGCTACACGCGCTTTCTTGATGATTGAGTTGGCCGTAAAATCAGTCACTTCTCCAGAGTCTGTTTGACTGCCAGAAATGGATGGGCATTATCAGGAGTTGTGAAAGTGATCCGTTTTTACACAAACTGGTGATGGATTTCGCTTTTAACAGCCACTCTAACTCCACTGGATCTCAATTCTTTCTTTGCGTGCCGTTTCAACTTATGGTGGGCAACGAAGTTGGCCGTTTTTCTATCATTTGAAGCAATCTGTCGATGGAAGTCAAATTGCGAGGATTTCAATAGAAGCTGCCGACAAAGGATGATATCTTGTGTGTGTGGTTTTGTCTGAAGCTAGTTATGTTAATATTTGCTAGTCGCTATAGTTTAAGTGTTGTTTATGGACATGGTACTCATTTTAAAATAAATATAGTAGTTATTTTTGTCCTACAGTGTCATTGCAGTATTCCGTTTTATGTTGTCATAAGGTTTAGAATGATTGGAACGTCAATGCTAATTAGCCCGTGTAGTGTTTCTCATTATTTATTAGCATTAAGCTAGCATAACTTTAATTAGAAGTCTACGCTTTGGTGAAATATTTTGGTGGGTAAACAGACGTAATGTCTTGTTTTATGAGTCCATTTTACAGTAAAGAGTGACAGGAAAATGCCTTGAAGAATATTTTTAATTGTGTTCGTTGTGTGTGGGAGGAAGAAAACTTTAAAGAAACTACATTAAGATTTCTAATGTAGAATTTTCACCAAACATCCCGCACGATAAACAGATTGATCATTCATCTTATCCTCCCAAAAAAGGACTTCATCCCTTCAAGTCCACGCGGCAAACACTTTCACCATCGTCTTGTCGCTGATGAGCTGACCACATCCCCGGAATACTTCACAAGACAAATAATTGAACTCTTCAACAAGCCCCCTTGATGGACAAAAATTGCTCCTCTAGCCACCACTTCTGCTTCTCGCCTTTGTTCTCCAAAAGCAGCAACAGCGACCAAGTGACCGTAAATGAGGAGGCCTTTTGCACCAAACACACCTCGCAGCCATGATAACACATAAGAGCGCCGCCGCCGCTTACTTGCTTGCATTTACGCCCCCAGCTTGGCTGATTTTTGCAGCCATTAGAGGCGGCCCCGGCGTGTTGTACAAATAGTAATAAAGAAGCCTTCAAAAGAGATATGTGATCTTAAAAGAGTTGTTTTATCCTGGCACGCCGTGACTGATGCCACCATCAGCAGTTAGCAGCAATCAAGGCAGTAAAATAACCAAGAGAGGACCGAGCGGATGCTTGGAGTTTTCTTTTTTTGGTCAATAGGTGGCAATGTGCACCCGCAGAAAGCGCGTGTTGCCCGAGGACGCTCGAGGGCTGTTCAGTGGATTTAATTAGACAGAAACAGATACTCACATGTTCATTTCTCTGCAGCCTTTCTGTTAAGGAAGGGAGGAAAAAGAAAAATGCACTTTACGCTCCAATGGCAACTGCACATACGCTCGGTGAAAAAGGCCAAGTGTTAAGACCCAGCTTCACACCTCCTGGAGGCGGCGGTCATTATTGCAGGTAGAACTGTCAGAATAGCAGGCTAACGACTAAAATACGCTTAAAAAAGATGGGGGGGGTGTAGAAAGTATTGAAATGTAAGTCCTAAAGACCACACCCAGGAAACTTTAACAAAGAAAATTCGGGTAACACCTACTGCCAACACTTTGAAGTTAATTTTTAATGAATAATAATAAAAAAAGTTAGACTCTGACATGCAAACCAGAAATGTACAAATATGAAGGTTGATAATTAAAGCATTCCTTTGGTCGTCTTTTGTTTTTCCCCTCGGGGTTGCAATTCCAGATTTGAGGCGCATTCATCCATTATCTAAAGCATCTGTAAAAATATGTTTTAAAAAAAAATCACAACAGAACTAAAACAAAGTAAAATGGTATTTATTCAAACGTAGATGGACCCAACACAAAAAGCCAAAGAAAGAGCAAAAGCCAACAATTTTATTCGTCAAACGACTCTATCAACAAAGTCTAAAGAATCTATTCAAATTAAAGACTACTACTAAAACTATTCTATCACCAAAATCTGAAGAATCTATTCAAATTAAAGAGGAAATCAGCCATTTTGTTTTGAGGCAACCATTTAGGGCGAATTCGTACTTTGACTAACTTGGAAGGGAATCGGAAACAGGTATTCCAGAGAGTCTCTTATAACATTTCTGCTTTTTAATGTTGAATTCAAATCCATCAAATTCAAGCAAGAGACCACAGAGTGGGACAAAAGAAAAATGTTTAAGGAAAAAAACAAAAGGATTCGCTCTAATTGAATCAGACGAAAAATGTGTCAGTGTTAGTGACATTGGGGGGGACAAGGAGGAGCCAGAGGAACAATAGTCCGAGCAATAGTAGTAGAAAGAGCAGCTTGGCCCGAGCGCTAACCTTCACATGCATATTAAAAGCGAGGCGCCACCTCATGCAAATGAGAATTTGCCGGCGAAAATCAAGCCGGCCATTGAAGTCGTCGCGGTGAGATCGCCGCGCCATAAATAGTCCATTTGGCCGCCGGCCAGCCAGCGGAGGGACGAGGGCGTGAGGAAGAGGGCCTTTATTGTGTTATGACAGACAGACACCAGGCGCGCAAGATACGGGCTTTCCTTTCCACGTTAATTAAAGAAAGGATCAATTAACAGTGATGAAAAAGCACGGCGCCGCGCTGCCTCGCTGATAGGCCAATCAAGCCTTGAAATGCAGAGTAGTTGGCATGTTTTATCTCTCACAACTTAATTGCAATTTTCCAGAGGGGATGACGTGATCAAAATGACTGCAATAGAGTGAGCTGCACGCAAGTTAGTCCTCATTTGATGCTTCCCTGATTTCTTGACGCATTTGTGCGTGTACGTGTGTGTGTGTGTGTGTGTGTGTGTGTGTAGATATACGTTGTGTATATAAGTATGTGTATTATATATGTACCGTATTTTCCGCACTAGAAGGCGCACCTAAAAACCTCCAATTTTCTCAAAAGCTTATAATCAGGTGCGCCTTATATATGGACCAATATTGAGCCACTACAGCAGGCGTGTCCAAAGTCCGGCCCGCGGGCCAATTGTATATATCTTATATATGGACAACGTTTCCATATATTCATTGATGGTGCACCTTATAATCCGGTGCGCCTTATATATGGACAAAGTTTTAAAATGGGCCATTCATTGAAGGTGCGCCTTATAATCCGGTGCGCCTTATAGTGCGGAAAATACGGTATATATATATTTATATATTTAGCATTGGGTGTTGCGCTGAGGTGCAGCAACGTTGCGCTGAAAGCAAAATATTAGCGTCCATCATTAGAGGCAGCTAATTCTGAAAGGAATTTCCTTTCAGGGTTTTTTTTTTTTTTTTTTGGGAGGGAGGAATCAAATTAGCCAGCCAGACATCCAATTTGTGGTGCGGTGTAGTCAAATGTGGCTAGCAGACAAAACATTACATAACACGCACAGAAAGGGAGGGTATTGTGCTGATGAACGGTTGACAAACTGCAAATCCAATGCGAATAATAATATGCGTCCATTAAAAAGGCTTGTTAAAGTAATTGTTGGTCAATAAGCAAAGCGACGCGTGTGTGTGTGGAGCAAACAGTTTCCCCCCTGGGCTAAATCATATCAGATGAACTATCGACAGCATCCCGTCCGTCAATAGCGTCGGCCCTCCGAGGCCTGCCTATTTGCACGTTGACTGATTGACTGTTTCTTAATAGACACATAATTGGTGACAAAGACCTTGCAATGAGGTGTCATGTGCCAGAGCGTTTGTGATAATTCACAGCTTGGCCCATTTTACGTTGGACCGTGTCCCAACGCTGAGGAACAAAATGGCCGAGGTATAATCACAACCAACGGAAGACAAACAAGCCGCTTGGTATCGGATGAGAATGCAGAGGATGCAATATGGAGCGTCTCCAACTTTGACCTGATAAGATTATTCATTGGCTGTATTATTGCCAGTGTTCCAGACGAGGGACGTTGTTGATGGATAGTCATTTTTACGTGGCACTTTTGTTGCGCCTCATTTGTCGGCTTGGGCTTCACCGGGGAGATTTTGCGGCTGCTTGTCGGGATTGCATCAAAGCATCAACAGAGAAGTGAAACATTAAACAACTAATTTGAAATACTGTGAATATTTGGAAAAAGAAAGAAAAGCTAAATTACAGTTAAGGCTTGAAAGAAGTGGTTTTGTATCATAGTTTGCAGGGAAAAATTTGCCAAAACTGAAAATAACTACTGAGACAACAGCCTAAAGAAAGTAGAAGAAGAACCATTGTGTGCTAGCAGCTAGCTAGCGTCAAGCTTCGGCTAGCTACTAGCTAAGTTAGTAATCGTTACTTCCACAATGGCGAATAAGCTACATCTCTGACAAGTAACATTCAGATGAAGTTGTGGATAGAAAATATGGCATGCTAATTGCTAAACTAGCTTAAGCTTGATAACTAGCACGTTTAACACCAAATAACTGATATTGGCGGCTGCTTTTGTTTTCTTTAACTTTCCAGGGTGTGCTACTGAGTAAATTTTGGGGCACTGTGTTCAATACACACGAAATGCATTTCCACCAACATCGTCGCACCGTTGTTCCGAACGAGTGGAACATTTCAACTTTATATCGGTTGAGAAATATGGCCGCTTGAGAAGGACAATTAAATGGGGTAGAAGAATGAAAAACATAAAGCGCTTCGATCCAGAATGACGTATGTGTGAATCACACAATTAATTGCCTATTACTCCAATTACAAGGCCGTCATTGCGCCTCGGCCCCCCCTTCCTCACAAGCCCCCACGTCAGATAGCGCCTCACCTCCGGGGGGGATCCAATCACAGCCGTCCCAACCACCAGCGGCAGATGTAAGCAATTTACTTGTGATTTCTTCATATTGGGCGCGAGGCGAGCTCCTGGTGACCCACGACCCCGGAGCCTGCAGGATTCTAACCCTATCAAATTAAAGCTCTCTGCTCACTTATTCCCCTGCGCTCCTCCGCCGCTAAGAAGCCATCTCGCTGCATAGCAACGCCGGCCGGGCGTGCCGGCTCATACGCCCGGCCTCATCAGCTGCTATTAGGGAAAATATACAGTCCTCTAATTGGATGAGATTCAGCTAAGGAAGTGCAGTTAAAGGTCACCTTCCAGCGTGTGCCTCCTGCTCTTCAGAATAATTTCTGTGTCCTCCTGTCTTTGGGAGATGTTAAACAATAGGGCCTAAGTTTCAGTCCTTGCCGCGACAGAGTGCTTTGAGTCGTGATGAGCAACCGGCGCTGCCAATCATGTCGACAACATGGGCCGGGCGCTGACGGGTTCTGACGGATGCTCCCCTTGAGTTAACTGCACCTCAACTCTGCCTCCCGGAAGGTTACGGTCGACTACTCTTGCTGACTGTTGTTTTAATTAGAAGCCGTCCTCATACTATTTTTTTTTGTGGAACCAGTCTCCAGGCTTTCACATTTTATTCAGAATTTTAAAAACCCTATTAAGGGTCGATTGCGATTTTAAAAGGTGTAAATGTGAGCGTGATTTTTTTTTTGTCTGGGGTCTTAGTGTCCTTGTGCCACCAAAATGAGCACTCAAGAAACCCCAAAATTGTATTTTGCAGAAAATTGGCTGATGGTTAGCAGATCTCTGTTGGAGAATCCAAGTGTAGAGTTCTTGTAAGTTTGCTCTGGGTACTCCAACTTGTTCCCACAAAGCAATTTAGGTTAAGCGAAGACTCTAAATTGCAAGAATGTGAGTGGAAATGTTTGTCTTTATGTGGCCTGTGATTGATTGACTGAGTCCACGGTGTACCCCACCTCCCACCCAAAGTCAGCTGGCGCTCAACCGCAACCCAAACGGGGACAAGCACGATACAGTTGATGACAAATGACTCATTGCAGAGTAAATATAGCAAACGAGTATTATTAACAACATGTTGGCTCAAAGTCGGCGACCTCGGCTGGTGTTAAACGCACGTCGGTTCTGTTACAGCATGCACGGTAATCCTCTCAGGAGAGCCATGGATCTAAGTTCAAGAGCTCTCAAGTCACAGGCCACTTCATAAATAAATGATTGTCCTCGGTGCGGCTGAAACCGAGTTCAGCCCTACAATAATGACCCACTTTCATTTAGTGCTTAGACAGAAGTCACGTTTATTGTTTTTCTCTTCTCTGAATCTCGGATGTAGATGGGCATTGGGAAAGTATTTTTTCCCTAATTTAGTAGCCCTCATTTAGTGCACTGTTCTGACCGTCCATCCATTTTGTTTGTGGATGGGTCTGCTTCTATCCTGGCTGTACACACCTGATCGGTCGCCACCCCCCCAGAAATATAGAGAAGTTCGATTTAAGAAACGCATTCATGTCCGAGGCGTCTTAACGACCCCCCTCAAGATGGTGTATTTGTCCTCGCAGGCAGGCCGGCAGGGGCGGCGTCTGGCTCTGAGTGAGCTCTGCCGCGCATTGATCTGTGTCTGACAAAGCCGCCGGCGTGGTGTGCATGGTGCCTGGTGGCTCTCATTCCACTCAGGCGAGTGCATTTCAGCGCGCTGCGGTGGAGCTAATGCGGGACACGCTGCGCCAGTCACGGCCTTTGGGATTTAGTCTAAGTGATGTGCATGGCGGTGCTCTGATGCGCCCGCATTCTCCGGCACACAAGCCTTGAAACTCTTTTACATTCTTTTCCCTCGTGTTTTATTTTGGTAATAACTCCTTACAGTTTTTCAGACAGACCTCCTTGCACATGTTTCTAGTCTGTTTAGTTTTATCAGTTGTCCGGATTGTTTTGTAAATTCCTGTGTGTGCTGGATATTGTCAATGACAGACGCCTGTGTCTTCTCGTAATGTTGATAGTCAACACAGAGTACCTCATTACATTGGGGGAATTTGGTTCTTGGTGGTCATGGTAACAAAAAACTGGTTGCTGTGAAAGGAAGTTTATTGGTTAAAGCAGCTTAAAGCTGGTCAAAGTTGTGGCGCAGGTGGTGTAACGCAGATTCCTAATTCTACTCTCATGACAACAATCTTGGACAACAAACTTGGAAATTTGCCCGAGTGAGCCCCGATGGCAAACTAACTATGCTAAATTGCCAAACGTTTTTGATTTTATTTCAAGGGTTCTCCATGTAAATTATGTCAGACATTCAAGGACAATACATTTTAATGTAGATTTTCATTCAAATTGCTTTTCATTACACCCCTAGTATTTATAATCAATATTTGTTATTGTTTTTTGTAACATTGCCAGTAGCTTAAAACAGTTTATCAACGGGTCTCCTCTGAAGAATGCGCCATGATTGCTGAGCAAACACTCCTGTCCGGCGCATTTGACAGATGCCGTTTGAGCTCTATTGGCTTAGACCTCACCGCCTGTCACCTCTCACATCTCAATGAGTCCGGAGGTGACCTCCCAGCACTGCCCTTATTGGCCCTAACGCAATCAAACGCACGTTCAGCAGTCGGGGGGGGGGGTCGACAGCAACGGGCCGCTAAGGTGCCCCCGTGCCCGGGAGAGGGCCAGTGGTGGTGACCTCCGGCACCTGAACCATGACCCTCATTTACAAGTGGGTCACTTCTGCAACAACTGCATTTACTCAGGGTCAAGCGAGCGCTTCGTACTCACAAACAACTCCAAAAAATACATAGCGACTTTAATCCTGCAGCATTCCCTAATAGCGGGAACGCGATGCACATCAGCAACACCCGAGAGCGGGGTCACGGCGTCAATAAAAATAATATTCTGCTAGCACCTTCTCTTGATACAACAATGATGTGTATACCTAGTGCAGGCACGTGGGATCATAGGTCACTTATCAATACAGGTATTGAGAAGTCAAATGTTGCTCGAAAGCATAGGTGTCAAACTCGAGGCCCGGGGGCCAGATACGGCCCGCCACATCATTTTATGTGGCCCGCAAAGACAAATTGTGCAGTGGACTTCATGTGTCAATACTAAAATTACAAATTGCGAAATCGCTATCAATTTTTATTACATTCAACTTTTTAAAATATTCAGTCACAAAAATGGCTGGATAGATATTTTAATAAAAGTTTGATAGCATGCAGGTTTACTACAGTGGGTTAATACACATTAAACACGAGATGAATTAATTCTTTCCCAAAAGTGTGAAAATCTAGCAGGTGTGCTCACTGTCTTATCACCAACATCCTCGACCACACAGTAGCTATGAACTAAAAGTCTCCTTTCTTCGGCAATCAAAGGAAATAAGATGACAGAGACACACATTCATTCTTAAACAGTGCTCTTATTGCTGGGACATGTCAGTGTGGGGAAAAAAAAAAAAGAAGGGTGGCGCTTTTTCTTTGACCTTTGGAAAAGTCTAAATGGCAGCAAGGATCGTTTTATGCTTAATCCAATTCCCACAGAAGAGTGAGAACAGCCTTGTGCTTTACAAACCCATTTAATGGTCATTTTCCCCAACTTGTGTTGAACATTGTATGCGTTTTAAAACTCGTGAGAATCTCATTTCATTCCTATTAATAGAGAGATTCACCTGTCACACAAGAGGCCGACAGACAAAAGCGGCAAAAAAGGAGGAGGATGTGGAGTGAGCGAGAAAGGAAATAAATTGAGAGAGAGAGGGAGGTCACAGCGACCGTGTGATGGTCGCTGACACCCGAGTTCAGATGACGGTCAAGGCGAACGCTTGAAGATGAAGCAGGCGCACAGGCCGGGCTCTGTGTACAGGTGCCCCCTCGCTGCCCCGACAGCTTTCATCCACCCCGTCCCACTCCCACGTCGGGGCCCGCCAGCCCCACCGGCTCTCCACCAATCAGAGCTGGAGGGGGTGGTTGGGGTAAGGGTGGACGGGGGGGACGGCGCAGCAGGGACACATCAAAGCCTTCTCAGGCGCTGATGCTGGCACAACACAGAAGAAAGCGGACCCGGCCAGTTAAAAACGAGAAGAAGAAAAAAATCTGAAATGTCCAAATGGATTTGGAGGGGTGGAGTGGGGGGGTCCAGAACAAAACATTTCATTCTCTGTACAAACCGGCATTATGCATTTTCTCACTGCCTTGAGCCAATGGCTCCCTTGAGTTCTTGAGTTTCCGATTTAATTTCATCAAGAAAATCAAATTTTGCAGTTTGGGGTGGAGACGTGGAGTTGAATGATCATTTCTGAACAAAATGAAGAATGACGCTCAATGTCTTTTGTCAATTTCAGATTTATGACTGTAATGGTTAGCATGGCTAATGGTTAGCATGTCTACCTCATATTTCTGAGGTTCATGTTTGAAAAAATCTTGCTCGTGTACGTACTCCAGCTTCCTCTCCTATTCTGAAAATGTGCAAGTTAGGTGCTTTGAAGTCCAAATTTCCCCACCCCCGGGATCAATCAATCAATCAATCAAATGATTCCCCCCCCGCTCATACGTTTTATAAGTTTTAAAAAAAATCGACCGTCACCATTAGTCAACTCCTCAAATAAAACGTAAACACCCAAACGAAAGGCTCCATCTCAATGGAATTAATTCCAGCTTCCAACTCTCGCACTATCATTAAAACATTTTTCGTTCCGAGTCGATCAAACCGAGATGTCTCCTCGCTGTCGTAGCGCGGCCCTTTCTGTTTGCTCCAAACGCTCGAGTGACTTTTTGACAAGCCCCATCAGCGCACCGGGAGAGTTTCACTAAATGAGACGTGGCCCTCGCAATGCTGCCAGCCGAGCAGCGGTCTCGTAATGCGGGTGTCAAGTCCCTAAGTGAGTGCGATACACGATCCGATGAGCTTTTTGCATATGCTAAGACGGATAATGGACTCCTGTGGGAGATGCCACTCGGAGGCCCAAAAGTGAGCACGCCTATGAAAAGTATTGCATGCGACACGGAAAAGTGCAGAGGGAGCCTCAATGAACAAACACCACTTTGAATAATACATTGGCGGACGTGTGCATGGAATAATAACAGTTTAAAGGTTTGACACGCTCCTTCCCTCAGGCATTGCTGGTAATTTGAGCAAAATGTCAGTCATGGCACGATGAGAAGAGGGAAAAAGGCAAAAAAAAAATGTTGCCTAAAAATATCGTTTGATTCGCTAAACACTCGCTTTGCCCGTCCTTCCCCCCGATGGGCGGCAAAAGATGAAGCGGAACATTAAGATCAATAATGACGCAAAAGCAGACAGCTGCGAACCAAACAACACCCTGGTGACTTTGCTGGATTTGTATATCAAATTAATTTTCTGCACGGCTATGAATTGAATGCCAACAATTCATTCCAGCGTTGAAAATTAGTTTTTTGTTTAGCGATCTTAATAAAGCAAAAGAGCATTGTATTTTGGAAAATTACAAGACATCAACCGGTTTTATAAAGTGTAATTGTGACCGATGTGGATTTTTCGAGGCCCATGTCGATTCTAAAATTACAAAAAGCAATTAATTTACCAATTAATTAAAAAAAAAAAAAAAAAAAAAAAAAAAATATTTATTGGTGGTTTTTTTCTATAGTTTTGGGAGTTAAGAAAAAATACACATTTTTCCACTGCATTCATAATGGCCTCAAACATTATTTTGTATGTCAAATGAAAGACAACGTTCACTTTTGGCAATATAAGGCCAACGCTAGCCATCACGCTCTGCCTCGGTAGGCAACCATGACGGCCTATTGACTGACTCTGGCCTCTCGTCGGAGGACAAGCAGGTGTTAAAGCATTGCGTCTTATTGATGGAAATATCGAAAGGCTCCAGACAGACATGGTTGACCCCCTCCATGTCGGTGTCGCTGCCGTACTCTCGCCAGCGGGCACTGTTTAAGTGCAAATATAGACATGGCATCTCAACGTAATGAAAACCGATGGATGCCCCGCGCCACCGTGATGATGCCATTGATTGAATTGCACCCAGCTATTATTTGTATCATTTCGACGCTTTGACATTTGTCAATGGTGTGGAAAGAGAGGCGTGTTTAATTTGTACCTTGTCAATCACCTTCGTGCTCGGAGAAAGAAGTAACTGCTATCTATTTTCTATCCTTGTTACCTTCGCAAGTGTATTCACATTCACATCTACAGTCGAGAGCAAAGGTGTCAAACTCATTTTTGTTGTGGGCCGCATAAGCATTACGATATCCCTCGTGGGGACATTCATGGCTTAAATAGGAATGAATAGGTGGATATTATCACGTATACACAAGTTCAACAATTTTTCAGTTTGTTTTGAAATCGGGGAAAATGTTGCAATATCACACTGTTATTAAAAGGAAAGAACATTTAGAGTTTTGGTATTTTAACAAGAAACATTGATTGATTGATTTTGCTTTTGCGGGACACATAAAATGATGTGGCGGGCCGGATTCGGCCCCCAGGCCTTGTGTTTCACACCTGTGGTCGAGTCAACAAAGTAATCTAATTGTGATTTACTTTTACTTTACTTACTAAACATTTTTTTTCAAAGCCCCATTCGAACGTTTTTCCTAAACAACGCATAAATGAATGTGTATCAAATATCAAATTATATTTATCGCGATCAGCAAGATCCCCCACTTGCAGATGATGTCAATTTGGCTTCTGTAAAGTAACCACTTGGAGACCACCTTCCACCATCTGTGGTCTGTGTGACAACCCTACCTCGAGAAAACCAGAGCCAAAACTGAGAACCAGAACTTTGAGGCAGACGTGTTTACCACATGCTACACAGAAGCAACAATATATATATATATATATATATATATATGAAAAAAAAAGAGACAGTGGCATTTGTGACAAATCTGGGGATTTATCGGCGAACAATAAAAGCGAGCTGCTCAGCACGCCCAACACATGTTCCGTGGTGCGTGCAACTCCATGTAAAGGCCCAGCTGACATTTTGGCAGCATCCTCCTCTCTGTTTTCACTCGCCACTCTCTGTTCCCGTGCCAGCTTCTCCTGTGTGTGGTCTTGGCACGTTACCCCCGGCGACTCAGATTACTGCCTTTTACAACCGTTCCATTTAATACAAAGAGAGAGCCACGGACGAGACGAAATGTAAAAGAGAAAACGGCGCCGTGTATATTTTGCCATGACCTTCCCGCCGTTCCCGAGAAGAGGCGGCCCCTGATCCCGGTCTGGCGCCCGCGGCCAACCTCATTAGATCCACGGCGACTACCTATCCATCTTCTCTCATTGTGCACAGAGGTGACAGCTGGCATTCGACTGTTTGCAAAAGGCCTTTCAAAAAAAAATACACAACCTCCATCCTAGGCTACATTAAAGTAATTAGCTGCCAAGCTAGTAGAAAGCAGCCCCCTACCAAGTGCCAGCAAGACTGCCGATTGAAGTCGGCATCCTGTTTGACACATCTGGGCAAGGGAGAGTAATGAAAACAGCTGCTTCTGCCCATATGGCAGCCAAAGTCTGGCAGTGCGCTGGTGTGCCGTGCCAACCTTAGGCAAATTATCCATCATTAATCCCAGGATCTGACCAGCATACGAGTTGCTGCTAATCAAAACATCTGTGGGCGGTGGGAGAACGGCCGGCATGAGGGAGGGAGAGGTCTCACTAGGATGTATTTTGGGAAAAACAGTGGAGGGTAGGGTTAGTAGACAAATAAATCATGGGGTTACAGGATAAACATGGCAAATGTTTACCTAGAAAAGTTCCTCCATTTTTAAAATTTGCAAATAGCTAGCTCCGCCCCTTATTGGTCTTAGAGCAAAGGCTGAGGGGTGAGCAGTTGGATGAGACCCCACAAAATCTGTTCACCCATGAGGAAAACATATTTTATTAAGACACCTGGGACCTTTTTTAAAAACTCGGGGAAAAATCCACAAGACCTGGAGCATGTTGAAGAAGAAACCTTCAGATCTAAATCCGATCTAGTCTTGCATAACGACTGTTATGACTTTGAAGTGAAATGCTATTGCATGCGATAAAATCAGCTCCTCAGCTGTTTTGACTACAAATGACCGTCACATACATTTCTGCGAGCGATACGCGCCCGCCCTCCTGTGCTTTTCAAATTGGCTTTTTAAATTCCCTCAGAAAGTCAGTGACATTAAAATATCCTTTGATGCACCTTCACCAAGCAGGGAGCACAATAGTGATTCTGTCACTTCATGCTTTTCCGGGAAGGAGATCAATAGCTCTTAAATGCTAAAGTGGGACAATTAAAAATAAATAGGAGCGCGCTCTGGTTTAAATCAGATTATACATTGCAAGCCCGAGCAGGGTCCTCAAAAGCACAGTGTGGCTCCTCGATGAGTCATCTGCGCGGCACCCCCGGTTTGGCACTGATGCATATGTAAGTGAGGATGAACAGGAAACACAGCTTTTTTTTTTTAGTGTGCTGCCAGAAGCTGCCAGTCGCATCATATCAGAGCAAAATTGCCGTTGGAGAATTGTCGGATCGACTTATGTAGCACCGTAACCGATAGGCTATATCGCGTAGATCTATCATTTATAGCAAGCATTTTTTTTTTTACGTTTTAGGTATATTACTGTGATGCCCTTGACTGTGGGAAAGGAGATCCACAGTTGTAGACTGTGGGACACACACAGGAGCTGCTTTTGACCGCAGCTCACAACCAGGCACTCGCGCAGACTCGTAATGGCTTGAACCAAACAGCTAACCTCCTTCCAGCTCGTCGCTTGTACCTTTTCAAATTCATTCATGGACATTTATCCCTTTCATATAGACTCAGATTGATTTATGAGATAGAGAGGTTTACGATAAGGAGGCAAGGAAAGCAATGAAATGGCGCAATAATGACATGACTGAGATCTATATAGGCTTTGGAGGTCGCAGGCTGGTTCCAGCTCCCCCGTGGCCACCTGGGTAATGTCAGCTCAGCTGGTAATACACCCGTAAGTAGACAAAGAGCATGATGGGAACACTCGCTCTGTGACAGACATGACCGAGCCCAACGCAATTAGCCGGTGACAGCAGGTGCCGCCTAACTCGCTGGCATTAACGCGTCTCGGGTATCCTTGCGTAATGGCCGCAAAATGATCCTAACTTTCAATTAACACATCCCCTGCCTCCGCTGCCACTACACGGCTAGCCACTTATTTCCACGTCATCGCCATTAGCGGCGTGGGAAGCGCTGGTGACATTTTTTTTTGCTAACAAACTTGTAATCACATTTTTCCCTACACAAAGATTTGACTCCTATGCTTAGAGGAAATTACATTATATAAAAACTTTTTATTCTATTTGTTGAATCTATTAAGACCTGACAATAGTACATTTGTAAGATAATTTATGGGGAAAAAATAACTCTCTAGCCCCAACTATTATCTTCAATTTAATTTTTAAGAACCACCGCGTAGGAAGAAAAACAACCAATTAGACTGCCCGATTAAAAGCCTGAGGAAATGTATTTGATCAAAACATATTCCTATAGTTTTGCTTAAGTTAGTATCTAACCAACAAAAAATACCACAAAATCGAACAATCTCCTGAAGAAAATATTTGCACTTGATTCCATCCCACCATCCTAAACAGCATCCTTGGGAGGTTTATAGCATGAGAGCCGGCGTATCTGTCTCTGTCCAGTGCGAGAAGGAAGTACTGATGTACCTCTCTGCACTAAATCAGGATAAATGACTGCACCCTCCAGGAGGAGTGGAGGAAACCAAGAGCACACAGTGTCAACACCTTCTCTTCGCCAGAAGGAAAAGGTTCATCTTCATTCAATAGAGCACTATCCATCACCCCCAGAGCCACATCTGTGTCACAGAGCCCTACGGGGAGGGGTGGAATCGCGCCACAAATAATTGCCCGTGTAAGGAGTGGAACAAAAGTCTTGAAGAAGTGGTCAGCGCTGTCGTTTTGAATCCGCCGACCTTCTGTGATTCGCTAGTAGTACTCGATGAGAGGGCCTAATCATGCAGGCGGCGAGTCCCCGCAGCAGCTTCCAAGTGGGAATGACCTTGTTAACAAATTAGAAAATATTAACAGGAGAAACCACACTCGTATCTTCAAACCGTGCCTTAATTATACCACAAGCAAATCTTCTTGTCGAGTATTATATCAATTTTAAAAGCCGGAAAGAAACATTTCATTTGTCGCCGGCACGTAATTACCCACGCCTAACATGCACATATGATTCGCCTTGCTCAAAGGAAGTAAGGTGGCACATCTGCACCAAATCCCAAAGCTAATTCCTTTCCATGTCACCTCAATTATGACAGCTTGTCTAAAAGCTAGAATACTTGTCACGGTTTATTTAGACCGTAGGGCCAATGGGAGTCTCCTCTAACATCCTGAGGGGGGCCCCCGATAACAATGACACGTCCCCACGAGTGTAAGTAAACACGTGCCGTTGTGAAAGTTGCATGCAATTTGTTCAGCGCGTCGTGCTAAACACAGCTATTCCTTTTTTTTTTTATAAATGGATACATCTGTCGGAGTGGAGTCTTTCATGCCCACCACTCATTACTGGCACAACACAACACTCCCCAAGGACGTACCTTTTTACGCATTCACCCGCTGAAATCCACTTTCATGTTTTTCAATTTGATGAGCGCTGCCTCCAAACAAATTTTGTCTGAAGCAATTAAAAAGTATCACCACACAAGTCCTTTTTTAAACGCTGCGCTTTACATTCGCTTTTTGTCTCGCCGATTGCAAAGCACGCGCGGCGGTGCCATGTTTTGACCTTGCTTTAAACTGCTCATCAGGCGTGAATTGATTAAACATGATTACTTGTTTTTCCCACTTTCATATGGATTATTGTTTAGCTGAGTATTCATCCATCCATTAACATTGTACTCGCGACAATAATGGTAACGTGAGCATTCCCGGAGTAGAAGGCAAAATTAAAAATACCACGCAAATGTTCGCTACAAAAAAACAGGCAATTATGTAGCGGTATTAGTTTTATTTCACGTGTAGCGTCGCAATTTTTCTTTTCTGTGTTTGCCTTCTAAATTGGTTTTCTATTGTATAAAGGCATGACCTGAAAAATGTTGCCACTTTTTTTGTGTGTGAAAAATTTGCGCTTCCTTGTTAAGGCATGTAGGAGTCGGAGAAATGCTCAAGGCACTGCTACATGCACGTTTTCAGTGAATGTGAATACCTTGGCTGACGTTAAAGGTCATTTAGGTCAGTTCTTTGTACAAATTCTTTTTCTATACTGAGCTCATAATTCTAAGAACTGTCTCAAATACTGTTATTTCCATCCCCTTCCAACCATGGAAACAAACAAGGTAGCCACCACCAACTATGATACGAGCCTGACGAAAATAGTTACGAATTGTCTTAAAAATAAGGTCAAAGTGGTTGTTTGAGGGTGTAAGTAAATGTAGATACCAATTAACGTGCTGGCAATGGTGTGAAAGTTGTAATTAGTTGAGAAACAGTCTCGTGCTAATCAGCGCTAGCATGCTAATTAGCACTAACTTATTAACACCGTGAGGCTTGTTTTTTTTGTAAAGTGACTTAACGAATTGTTATCAATGTATATTGTCTGAAAAGCGACCCGGGATATTTTATTGACATGTTTCGACTTTATTTGGTCCATATCGTGTTTCCGTGACAGACTCAGACGCACTGCCACGCTCAATCAAACGCGGGTCAACATAATAGCGGTTGAAACCTAAAGTGTTGAGAAAGGTCCTGACATATGCAAGTGGACAGAAACGTGAGCCTCTTTGGATCACGAGCGTTTCACGAGTCGTGAAAATAAAAGCAAAAGAAAAAAAATAGGGCAGCTGTTGCAGATGAAATCAGTTTGTTCCAGACCTCATTGAAAAGGTCAAAGTTGACTCAAATGACAATTGCACGACACCAGGTCTGTGATTCAACATATGCCTGCACTTAACGTAATTAGATTTTCATGGAGGGGGGGGGGGGTTGAGTTCATATTTACTTTTGCAAGTGTCACTTGAGCGGCGCAAAGAACCAAATGTCTTTGTTTCAACCAGGGATAACAAGATGGCGGGTCACGGAGGTGGACGCTCAGATGCTAGCAATTCAGTTGTGGCGTCTTCGTCCTCACCTTGCCCTTGAATTGAGCGCAGAATTACTCGTTTCCTTCTGAAAATATTTTCCTACTTTGTTGAGTGTTGTTGTTACAGCTGTTTGTGCATAGCTCCTGGCTAACTACTTTTCCATCTCCTCTAATATAAGGTCGAATGCGAGCCATTCTCTTTGACTCTACGCTATTTAAGAAAAGAGGCCGGGTTTTATTTTAGGGGCAGTTAGACTTTGTACGGTCGCTCCAGTCTTTGAAATAGTCGGACTATTTGGTTGGGTGTCACAATTTGGTAACTCTCTGGCATAACACACATTTAAAGTTCATTGAAGACTGACAATTGTCCAAAGACTTCAGCCATCAGATGCCAAATCCGCAATTTGTTTATATGACAGATTTCTATTCCTCCCTATCACAATGTGACATGACAACTCGGATGTGACTTCGGACCTTTTAGACGCGGCGTAATGTGCTCCACTGCCATTCTTTTGTCTCGCCGCCGCCGCCGCCCCGCGTTCTCATTAGAGAAACGAGCGGTGACAACGGGCCTGTGGGAGTCTTGACATATGCACCGATCACCTCCAGCTGTCAGGCAATTGCACCTCGTCGGGAAACCGGCCTGATGAAATAAACGCTGGCTGCTGACTCCTCCAATTTCACAGCGCCGCTCATTGTCACTCCGAGTGGCTTTCGCCAGATTGAGATATTTGCAAAGTGTCACTGCCCATGAAGATCTGTCGGTTGGCTCGGCGCTCTAACGCCTCAAGACTCGCGGCGCAACCTCACGAGTCAGCATTGTTGCAGGAAAACGGCTGCGAGAGTCACGGAACCACCGCTGTCACTCACTTCCACTGACTCGTTATCTGACATGCTCCAATCTATGAA
Source organism: Syngnathus acus (assembly GCF_901709675.1). Taxonomy (NCBI): domain Eukaryota; kingdom Metazoa; phylum Chordata; class Actinopteri; order Syngnathiformes; family Syngnathidae; genus Syngnathus; species Syngnathus acus. The sequence goes on along the minus strand of NC_051092.1, from coordinate 2,981,497 downwards.
CTCTATTAGTGCTTGCAAATCCCTCGCCCTGTCTTGGGGGATAAAACGAGCTTTGGCACGGTTCCGCAGCAAGATTAAAAGTTGTCATGTCTCGTGCGGACGCCCGACTAAGAATAAGTCTCGGAGGCTTTTTGGGATCATATCTGGCAGCTCATTACTTTCCAGGGATCCATATCAGATCCGAAATTCTCGTTATCTCTTTTCGTATTTTGTCTAGATTACAATGTCAGGAAAACTTAAATAAAACACCAGGCATGGCTGAATTAAATGATGTTATAATTCCTTTCGCGTCCCGTCGCCTTATCGGGCCATTAGTCTTCGCCTCCACTCGTACATTGACTAATGCGAAGGGCAAAGCTTGGATTATATTAGGCTGCTTGGGTTTTATTACTGGGTGACGTAACGTATTACACGGATGGCCGTCTGATTTGCGATTATACGCCTGGAAAAACGCCACGTTACTTCTGTATGTACATTAACGGGATTAACGAAGATGCCTGGTGAGGATAACTACACGTAACGTGAGGCTAATTGAACGTACAAAAGGCACACGTGTGAGCTCTAAAATGTTTGGGCATAGGTTTTTCTTAGGGCCTCATTAGCAATCCGAGCGGGAATAGCAAAAAAAGTCGTAAAAAGGGCGTGTTTGCAGCCAATAAAATCGGGTGTTTTCGGGCCCATAGCTCACGGTTACAACAGGAAATGCAGACAGGCTGTTAGGCGGCAACGCGGGGGCATTCATGTGCGTAATTGTTACCACTGCTGGCCCACTTTTAATAGCCATACGATCCACCCGGCGCACCGCCAGATAATATCATAACCTCGTATTTACCGTGGAGGCGTTTAAGATTTCCTCCATAGCTCTTGTAACACTAGAGCGGCAAATTTGTTAATGTCATTAAAAGATGTTACCAGTAACTGAAGCTGAGAGAATACAACCCTCCCTCAACACCACCTCCCATAAGACCGCAGCCTGTGGAAATAATTTATAACGTAGCGGCTATAAAACATGTACAAGTTATCAAGTTCAGGACCTGTCGCGCTACCCCGAGGCTCCTGTTACACATTGTGCACTGCCCCGCTGAAATGGATTTTCCACTGTTTCTGCGTGGGAGGAATCGGCCGTCTCACAACGGAAAGTGGAGGGAAAATCCAAGTAAAGACATTAAAACGCAACAAATGGGAGTTTTAACAACACTATGCGGGATTGCGTTGCCGGTATATTCACTGTGTCTCTGGGTTATCAGCGCAAGTGACCAAAGTCTTACAAAAGGCTCCCAATTTAATTGCTTATCAACAATATCACCCTATAACAGCCATTTAGTCTGCCTTAAGGTGACACAAATCCGCGTGACCAATCAGCAAGGGAAACTAAGACGTAATGGGCCTGGCCGGAGAGCGGGGACACGGACGGTCATTGAAGCTGCCAAAATGTTTAGTATCTCCTTGATTGTATTCACTGCGGTAATGCGATATGTCACACTGTTGCTAATACACTTCTGCCTGCTGTCATGGCGCCGTAACGCTTATCAGGCCCGCGTTGATGATTTGCCCTCTTGTCAGGGCCAATTACGCTCGGATGTGTCGCCGAGGCAGGCGGCCCCGGCCGTTATTACTGGAAACGGAGAGATGACGTGAGGCTGCCGCCAAGTGCCTGCCTGGCCTCTCCACCTAAGCGCAGGTTTAGATATGCTCAACTCAATCTCCTAGCTGAAGGTCAATGTCAGGCTACCATGACTTCTTTTATGCCATTGCTTAAGTTTCTCAATTGTAAACGTCAGCGTTTGTACATAATAGCTCGTCCTGTACTTGGTATGCATTCCCTGTAAAAAAAATCCTTCTTGAATCTGACCTTGGCAAGCTCATAACAAGACTGTCATGATATTTGACAGAATGAAATGTTGAACTTTATCTACGCTTGTCTGCGCTGTATGTTTGACCTTGGCTTTGATTTGTCCGTCACCTGAGAAGATCTACATACCGTGATGCCTTCTTAGCGGAAGAAGAGCTACTTCACCCTAAGGACCGTTGCTTTGTCAACACTTCCAAACATCAGGTAGAGAACCCAAGCTGTTAAGTCTACCTCGGCGCATCAAAGGTGTTGAAATGCCATCCGACCGTGACAACCGGTTCTTGGACGAGGACTTTGTAGTGTTTCCCTTCAAGCCGTGTTTGCTTCTGAAACGAGACAGTTTCCCAAAATAAAACTCCTCTCTGTGACCTTCCCTTTTCCACCGAGTACGGCGAATCCTTATTCTCTGCCAACAAGGACTCATTACTCCCTGTTTTAAAGGCAGCTTTCTGGTCTAGGAGGCCTCATTACAGCTGGAAAAGACACCCATGGGACATGCGAGGAAAAAAACACGAGACCCCCCTTGAGTAATAAGCCCGCAAAACTTCTGCAAAAAGAACTTGGCGAGCGGCCCCCCCGCTGTTCCATAGGAGCGAAGTCTTTGAGCTGCGGAGATCGGATGGCTCAGTAGTCACAACTTTCAATGCGCACAAACTGATTAGCAGCGCTCGGAGGTTTAACGCGGCAAAGCGGAAGACTTTGACACCTTTGCAGTCAAACGAGGCTATCTTGAGAATATTTAACCGAATGACAGCGCTAATGCGTCTCCACTGTCGGAGCCAATTAAGAATCCACTCTTTAAATCGAAAGAACTCCCCGGTGAACGCAAATTGATAGCAAATAACTCGGCCTCCCAATCCACAACAATGTCCATTTATTTTTAGTTGACCTCGAAAACGCAGCTGCTCCCTTTCTTTGGACCAAAAGAAAAAAAAAAAAAAGCAATCTGGAACAATAAACTTTGGACTTGTAGTTTACTTTAGAGGAAACATGAAGGGATTCTACAAGTCCAAACTGAATTTTCCCACAGAGTCACGCAGAAGGTTTTGTTTCGGTATCGCTCCGAGCTGCGATTCCCACGTGAAAGGCATCAGCGAGCGGCCTCGCTGTGTCACTCCCCGCTAAGGACAGGGAGAAAGTCCGCTACGTCAGTGTCACGACCCCGCGCCGCAGGCGATGCTATCCACCCACGACCGACTCCATAGTGTCAGTTACACGGCCTGGACTTGATCACCACGCACGCTCGCCAACACTTTACACTGCCCTCGGGCAGTCAATATGTTCACAGAGTGTGAGAAGGGAAGTTTTTGCAGTTCTCGCTCTAAATAGGAGATTCACACGTGAACATTTTTTCGTGGTAGCTTAACTTGGCTCACAAGACGTTCAACTCTGTTGGAAAATAAACAATCGTGAGATTGACTCTCCGTTTTACAGCTGACATCGAGTCTGCTCTTCGGGCGTCTGATCGGTTATAAATGTCAGCAGAGGTCGGCATTCCCAATACAGAGGCAGATGGCGCCTCTGTAAGATTTACTAACTCGTGATTCTCTCTTGAGGAAGGTCCTCGACCCATTTATAGCATCAACTTCAATCGCTAACGTAGCGACGGAAAGGTAGCCGTAAAACCTCGACCCTCATGAAAATTCTTTTGTCTCGCTGTTTCTAATGCCGGTTTTGTGTTTATCAACTCTACAGAGACTTGAATCTGTAAATGCCTGTGTGTAAATGTTAATGGTGGATTTTATTATGCAGAGGACGGACTCAGTAACGTACAAGGGGGGTCTTCGGTTCACGAGGGAGTCCCGTTCCTCACCCCGAGGGCTCTATTTTTGCTGTGTGCGTAATCTTCATTTTCCTGCCCGGGCAAGGCTTGGTTAGCTTGTTTGTGAATTTGGTAGACCGTGCTATGCGTTCCCGGTGCATCTGGCAATCTGGTGACCCCAAGGAGTTATTTAAATGACTCCCGTTGGAATCTTTTATATCTCAAAAACAACATAAACTGAATTTTCCATTGAATTTGGAAGAATCGGCTGCCCATGATCGTATTTATGACACTTTGGCGTGATAGGGAATGAGCCGAATCCATTCACATGTCAACAGGTTGCGTTTGAGTCATAGGGGACTGTTTATTGATAGGCCTTTAACTCTTGTAGTGATTTTAATTGATCACCCCCGGAGCTTTACAGGCTGTGAGGGTGCAGGGGAAGCTTGGAGGGCGGAGGAACTTAAGAGCCATTAGGCACAAGTGCGCGAGCACGATCGTTGACGTGAACAGATGATTGTGGCCGGTCAAGCCTCAAAGAACACTGATGGCTGCGATTAGCGTTGCACCGGGAGCCCCGCGAGTGCACTGACACCGGCAAAACATTGAAGTGACGTGCGGGATTAAGTGCAAGTGGAGAGGGTTTCCCCTCGCCGCCGTCGATCAATGGGCCGCTGCCTACCGGTCTAAGTGGCTTTTTGTTGGCTCAGGTTCATCTTCATTGCCGCAAACTTATTAACCCTTCAGCTCGGATAGCTACTTTATGCTAACAGCACTACTGTGCATTAATTCGGTTGGACCACTCAGTTTGTCCCCGAATCGTAATTATTTGGGTTGTTTAGATGAAATTAGTGTAAAATTGAAACAGCCAATTAGAAATAAAATTTCCTAAAGCCTTGAAATGATCCTCCCTCCGACTGTCAAAGTAACACGCTACTCTTACCACACCCGAGATTTAAAAAGACTACTCTGGGTGTCTCCCGTTGATATTTATTTCTGAAATTACAGTTGTTTTCTCCACTTTCAGAGTTTTTATTTATCTGCTTTGTGAGTCACCACAAAAAAAAACCAAAAAAACACTTGAGTGACAGAGTATTGCCAAATGCCAAAGTTAGGAGCGCTTTCAAGTAGAGTCGGCAAAACTGACACCGACTGATTTAGCAAATGTCAAGCAGTTATCTTGAGCAACAAGAGCCGCAATCGGGAAAAGCTCACTTTCAAGTAGCTGTTGAAAGAGGAGATATATATATATTTTTTAATTTAAAAAAAGGATGTTTCATCTACTTTTCTGCACATTTTGCTCCGGTCCATTATTGTGAATTTTCCGTGCTTGTGTTTTTATAATGATAGCTACAACCTTGATATTCCAGATTTCTCGAATCACACATGATAAGGAAAAAAATAAATAATACGCCACTGAGAAGAAATGCGTACAACAACACGGCGGGCATATCGAAGCTGTCACCGAGTTGTCAGAGAACAGTGACGCCGACAATTGATTCATGTGCAAATGTTGCCGCTCTCCGGATGCCAGTCGGAGTATATAAGACTCCGCTTTTCCTCGGCAGGAATGACAGGATGCGGCGAGTCAAGACAACAAAGCTGTCACAAACAGCTGTCGGTGCTGACAATTATCAGATTTATTTATTGACAGTGATCAGGCAGAACCATTCCATGGGAAGAAATGACAGGAAACGTCCTCTCCCGCCAGACGCGACGGACATGTATGCTAATGCTACGCGCACTTCCGCTGAATGGTTGTTGTCAATCATTTCAGTTTTTTTTTTTAAATATATGGCAGGAATCTTCATTAAATAAACACATTACCTTCCACCGTTGCGGAAAATGCAACGACTAACATCGTGAATTCCACGACCGGTAATGAAGATGTGCGATGCTAAGCAGGTAATGATCAAAAGGCTAACGCTAATATCATCCGGAGTCACCTCCGGGTTATTTTCGGTTTTCTTGAAGACGACCTGTAAGAGCGTCTCAAGACGTTCGCCCCCCTCGAGCGGCTTACGTACTTCTGGTGCCCTGTGGCTCATTTGATGATCTCGCTAGCAAAAGCAAGCGGATAAAAGGTGAACGTAATAACACTTGTAACGCGACTTGTTTGTAGGAGAGCAGCGAGCGCATGTGACTTGGCAGCGGGGGACGCATGATAATCCCGGCGGCCTGATAAGCACTCGCCCCCATCCAGAGGCAGCGGCCCTTTATGTCTCACGGTTTCGCTTGTGTGTCCCACTGCTACCCATTACCTAAAGAGGCTGCGGCGTTTGTTCGCCGCCGTAAGAGTCAGACCTCGCTGAAGAAGTTCATTTGTATTAGCGGAGGCACACAGCATGCTCTGGCCTTCAACCCTGATGGGGCACACGTATGCCGAGGGCCACCAGCTGATTTGGGTAACAAGGTTTTCCAATGAGCAAACATTTGGTTGGCTAAAGGTGGCCTTTAATTGGCACGGAAGAAGGAACCGGTTGTAGCTTGTTGAGTTTTTGGAGGAGTTTGTCCTATTTGGGGGCTTTGTGTCGTGACCCTCCTGCTGATAAATCATCTCTATGGATGCCACTAACGTATATCCGCAGCTCTTTTGATATTAGGAGTGAGCTTCTTAAAGATCAAATCCCAACAAAATCCATTGACGACAAAAAAAATAGTCCTCAATGTGAAGAATATGATATCCGAGACGGAACAAAGACACAAACCGTGCTATTTAATTCGGAGAATGAAATCGTAAACACCCGGGCGTTGTTGACATAGATGTTCTTCTTCTGTCATAAATAATCATCACTTGAAAAGAACAAAAACAACCTTCAAGTGATTTTTCAAAAAGCAATTTTTTTTTATGCTTCCTGCCAAGAAATGGAATTGCCAAAGCAAATTTAAAGAGCGATGCCTGGATTGGATCGTACGCCATCACGGGAATCCATAGGTAATATTCTCATCTGAGAAAGCTGTCACAGAAATCCACTCGTTTAAAAATCAACACCATAAAGACATTTTATCAGCAGACGCGAGATAAATCAATCTTGAACGAGAAAATTGACGTACGGCGCCACAGGATTTCCGCTCGATGATCCGTAAATAACTAAAAATCTGTCGGGTTCAAATCGCCGTTTTCAACGTTAACACATTTACAAAGCATTTCCATTTTGTGTTTCTGACTATCATCAAAAAGCTCTTTGCAAAGTTTGCAGTTGACAAGCACTTCATATCACCACGCCGACTTTTATCCACTCGCTGGTATAGATTTATAAACAAATCATTGTGAAATTATGCCACGACGGCTCATTTTCTCACGGGGTCCCAGGTGCCGCTATTCGAATCATTACCTAATTGTCGGGCCGCTCTATCGACAGCGCCGAGGCCCGCCGCTCGCATTCTGCTGACACCGGCAGGCCCTTTTAAGATCCGGGTTAACCTTTCGATGTTCCTTGACGGTCCCCGGGCTGATGATGATTGATCGGCGCGGCCCTTGCCGTTAGATAATACCTAATCAGCGTTCGGAGTAATTTGTGTAAATGAGACCTCATTATTGATGGGAGGCAACTTTAGAAGCTTTGCTGCACGTTGGATTTAAACTAGGATTGGATCAGCAATAAAAGTTTGCTCTAGACCTTCTGCGGTGTCTGAGATTGAGGGCAGGTGAACTGTCGGGTGGCGAATAAGCGGGAGAAGATGAGCGTACGTTTACGGAATCCAGAGGACTCCATTTTTTTATTTAAAAGGATGCGCTTCCCAGTAGGTGGAGCTCTGCCCCGCCAGTCGCGATTCAAGTGCGGCCATCTGACAAGACGACACGGGGCCGTGATGATGATTGATCATGTTTTCTTCATTAGCCTAAAGCCAATAAGCACTGGATGTAATTTGAGTAATGGCTGCTCATTATTGGCAATTCCGGATTTTAAGGGCTTCTTTAATGCACCTCTCTTAAAGGAACCTTTGGGAACGGATTAAAGGATCGATGGTGCTCCTCCTCCTCTCTTTGCATACACATGGGATGCTCGCTGATTCTATTTGAGGGTGAAGTTCAAATAAATGGCCTCAATCGTGCCATTATTGGCCCCGTCACAAACATTGGCACAATTTAATAAGCTCCATTAAAGTGTGTTTTTGAATAAATAAGCTTCATGTGTACGTGAGTGAGTGAAGTAGAACCTCAACTCAGGTTTGCTGAGCGTGTGCAGTATATTAGCAGCAGTCTACAAAAACAAATCTGAAGGATAGCTGTTTTTTCTTTATAACTACATTAATTGCCGTGAATTAAGAGGCGCACAGTGCTGATTATGACTCTGACTGAATCAATAGTTTATGAATTACAAGTACCAGGAGTCACTGAAGTGAAATGAAGGTAGATTGAGGCTATATGAATGAAAAGTGAATTTAAAAAGTAGTTTGTAGTTGTTAATGAGCCACTTGTGAAGCTCTTCAATTGAATTGCTTACTGCGGCAGATAGATGATATTTCGAAATGTATTCATTTCGATATTTGTAAGATGTTTACTTCAGTCCCTCTATTTCTGTAAGTAGAGTAGAAAAATGAACCTTGGCTTCCTTTCTTTTGAAATTCTAATTCATTCGTAGCGCCACCCATAAAATTATAAGTTCCGACACCCACTTTTGTTTTGCTAACGATTAGCTATTGATGCTGACCGTGAAGGGACCGCGACAGACGAATAATCAAACAGGCCAGTTATTAAAACAGGCATTTGAAATATGAGCACTTAATTAAAATGACAGCACCGATTACACAGCGCAGTGACGCTGAGCTTTGATGGAGTTTCCAATATCACTCTAGTTGATATTTGAAGCCAATTAAAAATAAGACATAGCGATCCCTAATTACATTGATGAACCCTCTCAGCTGCTGAGCGACAGGAACTGTATAGAAAGGTCACGCCACAAGTTTACACGGAGAGATCCGAATCAATAGAATATTTGTAGAAGGAATATTAGCAGTGGAATTTTCATTTAATACCAATCAGTCTATGACATAGGTGTCAAACTCAAGGCCAGGGGGCCAAATACGACCCGCAACGTCATTTTATGTGGCCCGCGAATACAAATTTGGCGTCGACTCGGTGTCATAACTAAAATTCCAAATTGTCTTCACTTTTTAAAAATAAAGCTATTGCTAGCAATGTTCATTTTTTAAACTATTTGAACAGTTTTTACTGATTTCAAAACTAGTTATTCATCAGATTATTGTGAAGCCTGTACCGTATCCGAGGGAAACTATGACGACAATGCGGCCTGCAACAAAAACGACTTCTACGACATTTACTTTAAAATAACGCTGATGTCATGTCTGCCTTGCGTCGATTTTGGCCAGTGCGGTAACGACAGAAAACGACATTGTTTGAATGAGCCTTAATAGTAGATCCTGACTTTGACGCGGCCACAATAACCTTACAATGCCACACTGTATGAAAGAATGCTTCGGGACATGAAAAAAAAAAAAAAAAGAATCAGCAGCAGCAAAGTCAACAACAACTCTTGTTTGTAGCCTTGACATTGTTGATCCTGTGAGGCACTAATGCCCCGAATTAGAGCAGATGAATGGGCCACTCTGTCGGTCATGACGGAGGAGGACGAGGGGGGGGGTTCTCTTGCCATCTTGTCTCTTCCTTTTCATCTTGTTCCCTTTGGTGAATCCCCGGTCCAAATGTTGTCCCCTTTCTTCCCGTCTCCATTTGGGGCCATCAAAAGAGAGGTGAACATGTGTCCAAATTCTCTGGGCCTCAGCTACAATATACAATGTGTTATTAGAGGCCAGACAGGGGTGGGAGGGGGCGAGTGGGGGGAAAAAAAAAACACACCTATGCACTCAGTCTAACATAACATAATCATGGCAGAAATGTACAGTACGCACACAAGTAGTGACGTTCATGCACCCGACTAGCGCACCTGCTGGTGCTCATTTGATGTCGGACCTGTTTGAAGCTAAATTCTTGTTATCACTGCCGTATAGTGCGATCCATTTTCAAGGTTTGGACGAGAGTACGTGGCTTTCATCTGAGACGATCCAGTCTATATAGGCGCCAACGGTCCGTCTGATGTTTAACATTTCAAACCCGGCCGGGTTGTGTTGATACCGTAGAAGGAAACGAGTGGAGACCGTACGTTGTCACCGGTTAATATCCTCCAATTTCTGTCAGCCTCCATGAAAGCAGACTGATAATATTTGCGGCAAATCCAAATAAAACATTTGCCATTAATTGGGGGGGGAAAAGAAATCTGCATTTTTTGGCCTATTTATGAACCAGAACCGTAATTTAATTAAAATTATTCTAAATGGGAGATATAAACATAATAATTAAAAGTTTTTTTTTTTTTATTTATTTTTAATTTTATTTATTTATTTATTTATTTATTTTTACAAACAATACTGAAAAAAAAGGAAACGGGTGAAAATCATAATGGCAAAGTGTGTCGGGCAGGCTGAGAGCGTACTTGGCTTTATTGTTCTAAAAATGTTCACTTCCCTTTTGAACAGATATTTGATTAACTATTTGGCAGCATTTCAAGCAATTCCATCCTCCATTTTCACAAGTGGAGTTGGTTGACACTCGAGCAGAACTCACTGCGGGCTTCCCTGGAGAATTCCTCCTTCATTCAGCATCCCCATCACCCCATTAGCCCGACCATCAGCCGACATAACGGCTTCCTCTTTCTCCGAGACACCTTCTTCATCCCCTTGTCTAATTCAGTTGCTTGATAATGATCTCCAATGCGGAAGGTAGTGTTGGAATCTTACCATCTACAAATTTCCACACTTTTACTGAAACTAAAGTAAATTGTTGGGAAATGGCAACGCAAACCTTCCCGCATTTCATCCCCTCCTCAAAGCCCGACCACTCGATGGAAATTCAAAGCCGTGGCTTGCTCTGAAATTAACGTCAATATGTCAATATGAAGTTGAAGAGACAAAAGTAAAGGGTCAACTTGTAGAATTGGATTCAAGAGATGCAATTATTTGTACTGAGTGTCTCGGGTCGTAAAGCTATCTCAAAAACGAAAATGGTCATTTATAACAAGGGCTTATGGAGCGCTAAGTGAAAAGCAGAACCAAGGTCCAAGACAGACTGCAACAAAATGGACAAAACATTAAGTGGGTTGTGTGTGTCATATTTTAGTGCCAAGTTCATTCATTGATGGACGCTTCCCTTTCATAGTAACCCAGTTCTGTACCTTCATGCAGAGGAATTTAATTGGCCTCTGTGACAATTATTTTTCCAAAACCATGGAAAAGTGTCAAAGTCCTTGACTGAATCCGAGTCATCTCGACTGTCGCATTTCCATTGGCTGCCATCAGTGACGACGCCACAACTGCGATTCAAATTTACAGCTAAAACCAGCGGCCGGGTAAAAGTCAGTAAGCCCCGCCCCCTTTCCCTGAGAGTTCAGTCGGGTTCGGCGGCATCGCTCGGCAGCCTTTAGGTGCCAAAAGATGTTTGATTCGTTTGCTTAACACTGGCAAATATGTGAAATACGGCAATAATGGTGAAATTGCGCTGTGTGTTTTATACATGTAGGGCATAAATTATGTCAGATGGCGCCAGCTCAACTCCGCCGTGGAACAGCTAGTCAATGGAGAGGGCAGGGAAAAGCAATGGAGCGAAGTAATGTGTAATCTTACTACTCAATGGGCTGTGCCCAGCAACGGGCCTCTGAATGCTGGAGGTGTCAGGGAGATAAATAGCGGAGTGTCCCCCTCGAAAAACATGATTAATACCCCGCCCGGTGACGCTGCTGAAGATGAAGTGGGAGCAGCTGGCTCAGGCAGCGTCGGCACGCAGGGAGAGGTGGGAGGGGCGGTCGGGAGCGAGCGCACTAGAGCAGAGAGGGCAAAGAGTAGGACATCCTGGCAGCTAGGGGATAGCAAGGCAAAGGCAAGGGCAATGCGGGCCACCGTAGGCACAGGAACTCTCATCTCCTCTCGTCTGGCCTTGTACACCGCTTCATTTGTTTTGCCTTTTCTCGTGGTTTAGAATCGCAAACTTCCGTAATGTGGCGCTAAATGAAGCGGAAAATGCAACGGCGGCAAAAGCCGGAGTATGAATGCTTGTTTTGTTAGCACGTGAATCAGGAGCACCTCATTCCGTTTTGAGGGTGGAGTGTTCCAAAGTTTTCCAGTGGATTATTTTTAGTAGTGATATTTTTTGTTCGATTTCAAGATAGCATAACAGATCTCAAGCTAGCATAACAGATTGTGCGCCATTTGAGAGCTTCTGCTTTGTGACTCTAATGCCTACTCGAAATCCTTAGTTCATTTGACGTGAACCGGCGCAGCTCGGATGTCTCAAGGGGTCCGCGAAACAAACCATAAAACAATTACAAACCTCCAAAATTCTTCATAAAACACTGAGAAAAATTCATTACGTGTTCCTTACGAAAGGATGCTGAGGAATTGTTGAACAAAATTCCAGTCAAACTTTTCTGGCCCAGAATCTGCTAGCATATTTCAGGGGCTGGGGGGGAAGTGCCCCTGTACCCCCCCCCCCCCCCCCCCCCCACCTCTAGCTCCGCCCGTGAGTATATGTCAAAGTAATGCTTTCGATCTTGGCGAGCAAATTTCCAACTGGGGAAACAGAGTCAAGTTATCGGGCCGGTTTTGTTGTGTGTGTAAACATGTCGAGGGGTGGGCTACTTTTTCACGGTTTAGAGGCCCCAACCCTCCCCTCACACAATTAACTTTTCCACTGTAATGAGATGATTGATATGCTGGAAGTGTGGGCTTTAAGGAGATATTAATCATTCCCTCTAGTAATTTTAATCATGCGTTCCATCATCCCCAGCTGCTGAGGATCACCTTCCTAGCAAACAAAGGGCAGCCACACCACTTGCATAGTCATTCTGTTCTAGTTTAACTTTATTTTATGCTGGTTCCCTCCCATCTGTTCACACAAGCCTCGGCGGCCCACGTCGCACGTCCTCAAGCTGGGGAAGCGGCGTGTGGGTGGGTGATTCTACCGCTGTGTGTGTACGCGCACGCTTGCGCGTAAAGTTTCCAAACACGGGCATCTTTTGAAATGGTAAATCTCATCCCCCGGGTACGTGACGGCTTGGTACAACGCCACCGCTACCGTGAACACAACACGTACAGGAGCAGCGCACGGACAAGCGTAGTCATACGTTGAGATATGCACACGCACTAAAAACGGAATTTTGGGGGTGTCATGTCTAAAAATATTTTCTGAAAAAATAATCCTGTGAATACCCCGGAAATAGCAATTGTTTACTGTAATAAATATAATATCATAATAAAATGAGAAAATGCAAATTAAATAAAAATAAAATAAACAAATAAAATATTTTATTGCTGTCTATACGTAAACACATTTCCCGCTTGACAAGTTTGGTTAATACTCACTTAATCATGCGCAAAGTTAATGACGCCCCGCTGACAGATATTCCATCATGGTTGCAAAAGTTTGCAAAAGTTCTTGAAGGGGGCTTGTCTGTTCGAGCACATAATCGTATCGCTCGCAGCCTGCGCAAGCTAACCGATGGGGACAATTTTTACCTTGGTACAAATTCAAGTTGTGTCACCACTCTGGGAAAAAAGATACTTAATGTGTCTCAGAGATTTCATAAGTGCTCTCAGTTAGAACCTAATCTCAGCTGGTAAGAATTCAAACAAAGGAAAGTAGTACCAAAGGAGGTCAGTGTGAAGGGAGGGCGATTGCCGTTTGATGTGAACAAGCATCGCTGTGATCTTTTTAGTTTTCATCGCTGCTCATAAACGTTGTCACGACTTCCCACTTGTCACGGAGCTAAATCACCTCAATAGAGCCGAGACGTCATTTTTTTTCATGGGGTGCTTTAAAAAAAAAAAAAAAAAAGAAAACATGACGACTTCAACAGAGCCCTCATTATTCCCCACCTTGCCTTCCTACCTTGGCAGTCCTGCTCCAACGCATGACTAAAAGACAATTAATTCTAATAATAAGGGCTTGAGCTATCATTCCTCATTCTGGCAGGCCTCTTTTTCCATAGGGGCACCGAGGGAGTGCCCCAGCCATGGATCTGTGCTACACACATGAACCTCTGACAGATGTTGAGTGAGCAGCTCGCTTAATCGCTACGCTACCTTACAGCACCTGCACCCAAATGAAAAAACTTGGAGCGAGTGTGTGGACGTGATCTTGAAATACTCGACAGTCGAGAAATGTTAAAAATGTTAATTTAGCGTGGTAAAGTACATTGTGTGAATATATCTTGAGGAAAAAAATGAAATTGGCTCTAATTTTAATCTGCTTTTCTGACACAAAGGCTATTTTCCTCGTGAAAACAAAACAACAAAACAAGCATAATTTCTCTGAAAAAGCTTCAATTTTCAAAATTCTTGCCGCGTTATACTAAGGTTGAATTTCATGAAGTCTGTCGTTAGCAGACAAGCTAATACCGCTGCCTCTCACAGGTCAAACCCGGAACTACAGCAAACATTTGCGGTGCTGTGTATCAAATGACCCCACGCCGTACAAGACCAGTAAGAACACGTCTTGCCTTCTTTTCCGTGTGCAAGTTAAAATGCTAAAAATAACGTCGTGTACTTGTCGAAAACAGTGTGGTAATATCGCTGCCCTTCCATCCAGACAGGAAGTTTGCAGCTTCAGGCGTGAATGAAAACAATAACCTCACACTGTAGCAATTACCGCCGTCCCTAAAACTCACTAAAATAGATGCCAGCGCCTCGGCAGCACTTAGAGCATCCCACACAACCAGCTCATTAGACCCGGCGTGCGCTCCCTCAGAACTGAGCCGCGGGAACAAATACAATAACACCTGAGCCGTGTTCACCGTGTGCCATTTTTCCGCTTTAAAAGATCTGAAATGCAGCCATGCCACTTAAATGATATTCTACACCCCTCCTCTTTTTTTGTCCATGCTACATGTTAGCGGGCAGGCATATTAATCACACTCACAGCCACTAATGCTAACAATCAGTCAACACAGTTGGCCAGCCTCTCTATCTCGAGAGACGCGGAGGTTTGTCCTGAGGCCTGCTGTGTCGTCCTGCTAGGTCATACCACCAAAAAAAAAAAAAGAAAATCACTGAAACATTAGTCAACAGAACGCCCCTGTTGTTTAGAATAGTCAGTGTTGATGCTGAGAAACAAGCTAGTGCACCTACAATGTAATCATCAATTTTTTCATCGCTATTATCCACGAATTTTAACTTGGAGGACAAAATTAGGTCAATAGAAAATCTGATTTATTTATTTATTTTATCAACCCATAATTAATACACAATGTCAGTAAGCCTATAAGATTTTGGTGAATATACGTATCTTGTATAAATAATAATAATAATAATAATAAATAATAATATAACATAGCTAACAAACAAACAAAATGTGAATATATCTTATTTAATATATCAATAATATATAAATAAAAAAATATGTATAATATATAAATAATACAACATAGCAAACAAAGAAACAAAACATATTCACCAATCTCGGTAAAGCTGTACAGAGAGAAAAAAGATATCCATCACATTTTTACCAAGACCGTGTCGAAATGAGGCACACGTTTGTCAGCAGAGTGATTTTCCGCAACATATGCCGAGCAGTCAAGTTTTGAGAGCTAAACAGCTGTGTAGTTCAGCTGAGAGGAAGCTTCCCACTGAGCTCCAGTGATCTCTCCCCGAGTGTCATCCGCCAACAGCGTGAGGCAGAAGCGGCACGTTTGGATTCCCGCCGTACTGAACGACAACGTCAAGCTGACGGCTGTGACGGCACCAAATTAATAAGCAGCCTGCGCGAGAACCGAGTCGCAAATCGATGAGGTGGATTTTGTCGTGTAGTTTGGAAGCCGTGCAAATTATTGAGCATCAAGGTAGCGTAAAGAGTGCATCTGTGATGGCTGTCAGCGCTTGACTGTTCAGATGGTGCACAAACTGACAGCGGGTGGTCTTTCTGTCTTCTTCCACACTGTGGTGGTGTCATTTTTTTTTTTTGCTCTGACGCCTATCCATTTTTTTTGAATCCATGCGTCAAACATTGGGGATGAAACTGACGGTGGCAGTGACACTGAGAGGCGATCCGCTGGCAACATCTGCTTGTTGCCGAGAGGAAAAGCCTTCTGCTGGACTTGATGCCACATGCCGCCGCTGTTTGTTCACAAATGTTTCGCCTCAGTTTGTTCTGATACCGATCCAGATTGTTCATTCTGTAAAGCGACGTGGTGTCAGCGTGTACGGGAGTTTGCATCAGACTACAAATCATTGAGTTTAGAAAAATCTGTCTTGACACTAATTACTTGGGAAGAATAGATTTTTGTTTTAAATAACAGGATGTTTTTATGGATAACACGACATTGGCTCTTTTGCACTGGCGGAGCTAGGGGGGGGGCAGGGGCATGCCCCTCCCTCCCTGAAATGTGCTTGGAGCCAGATAATTGAATATTAACTTGTCTGATTCTTCCAATGAAGAGCAGCATCTTTCTTTGAATTCACTCTGGACTTAATTTTTTTTTTAAATTATCATTAAATAAGTTATTTTTTTTACCTTTAAAAAGTAACTTCTGGTGTGTGCACCTCAATACAGGAACTAATTTGCATAGTGGGGTAAGAATACTGGAAGTGACAGCAATGGAAAGCTATGTTGGAATATTCCAAAATATTTTTCTGCCGTTATTTCTACGATCCAAGATGGCAGAATTTTAAACCCATTCTCGGCGGGCTGTAGTTCAATACGGCTATACCGTACTGCCATCAGTCATGTCACACTTGATGTGTCAAAGTGCACGGCGGGTAGATGTAAAAGGCAAAGAGTGGAATGAAAACCACAACAAAATGTAAAACATTTGTTGTAGGCTGGCGCAGGGTTGGAAGTCACTTGGCTGATTCTGTGGCCCCAGGGAGGGCCAGCACTGAAATGCTCTCTGACCATGAAATGGCCCCGCACGGTAATGGTGCTTAATGGCTATGTGGTGCCGAGGCCGGGAAGACGAGCATGTTGACTGAGACACAGGCTGGCGATAATGTTGTACTCCACAAAAGCTTGATGTATATTTTATTCGCAAATTGTAAGATATGATGAAGCACGCCGGCATGTCGGAAGACGTTCAGCTGTTCTGGTGTCATAGGACTCGAGAGACAATTTACCATGAGGGAAAAATCAAATTCAGGACGACACCAAACATCCATTTTGACTGCGTTGACCTTTTTACATGGCAATATGCCTCTTCTATCCTTTTGCCCTTCGACTTTGTGCCCAGTGAACCGCAGATGACGCAGGTCATTCTCGTGGCCGCTTTCATTTACCGCTCCCAAGTGCTCCGATCTGCCATATTGCCCTCCTCACCGCAAGGTTTCATCAGCCAAACCATCCAAAGAGCAAAACCCAGGGGCAAGACGCAGCTATGGAGACCCCCTAACAAAGCCACGGCATATCGAGGATCCTTCTCGCCCTGAGGAGCTCGCTATCTGAAGGCCAGCATGTGACATTACTAAGGTGATCCATGTTAGTGTCTCTCTCTTAAAGGTCATGATTAACAGACAAGCCATTGAATAGTCCCACTAAGTAGAACAGTCGGCGTTGGAACACAATCTGATCCCGGGGTTGTTTTTGAAAACAAAGAATACATTCAAATGCAACACTTTGGTCTAGCTGGCAATGGCAATCAAAATGTCAACGAGAAAATCCTTTGATAATTAAACAAAAAATGTCTCACATGAGCGGTGCTCAGAAGTTTTTTATTTTGGACGCTCTCGTGCTCTTGTCAATTGCCGTAAGCAGATGATGTCCTGTTCTAGAAGTCTTTGATGAAACTGATCATCGCGTCCTCCATGAAAATTGTCAATTATGAATCGTTCTTCCTAGAGGAATGAGTGTTCTAGATTTGTGATTTATGTTCGTCCACTTGTACCCCCCCAGCTGGCAGGCCAGATAATTGATTTTTGGGTATTCACGATTTTTTCGGGAATTTTTTTAACGACTCTCCACGTCCCCCTTAAGGATTTTACAAGGAATCTTTCCTTGAATTGTTTTCTGAATAATTTGTGAGGGTTTAATTTTTATTTTGATATCTTTGCCCCCCCCCCCCCCCCCCCCCGTAAAAAAATCCTAGCTCCGCCAGCGCTTGTTGTGTGATCACACCGCGCACAAACTAACACCCAAAGAAAATCTCCACGCTGACTGACTCCGCCGAGTCTTCCTAATCACATTTGACGACAAGTCGCGTTGAGTCATCGGCTGTGACGGCCGCGGCGAGGAGAGGCGAAGACGACCAAGGGTTAAGCTGCGAACCTCTTCTGACAACGCTTGTCTGAGGAAGCATTAGCCGGCGCAATGACAAGTGAAATATGGGGTCGACTATCAGTCATTCATCAATGAGCCCGTCTTGTCGTCATTTGAATTTGGAGCGCTAGGCGATATTAACCTTCGTCACCCACCCTGAGTTGCGTCGGACAGCCTGGCACTGCCTGAGACTGACAGGCACGGTATCAGAGTAACTGTTGGGCGTCACTCCAATAAATGCTTTCAGGCACTTGGAGACATGGAGAAAGTGGTCTCAGCATGATGACTGGCAAGTGGAGGAAAAAACAAACTACATTTTGACTGAAACAGCTAAAATTCACTCCTCTTTGCCTACTGAATAACGCGGCCTCACCGTTCCAATACTTGATGACATGTGTACAGTAATCCCTCGTTTATCACGGATAATCGGTTCCAAAAACCACCCGCGATAAGTGAAATCCGCGAAGTACCGTCACCAACAAGAAGTACTGGGCAGGCTAACGAGTTAGTGGAAAGATGCTAATTCACGATCGTGCTAACACGCGAAAACGGACTTCTAAAGGAATGTAAACGAACATTTGGAGCAATACTACATTGTCCTAAAGGTTAGACACATGGTTCCACAATTGAAAAGTTTTATTTTGACTTTTAAATGTTGTTTTAATTTGGAAAAAAAAATCCGCGATGTAGTGAAGCCGTGATAAACGAAACGCGAAGTAGCGAGGGATCACTGTATAGTATTCATCCACACTCTATTAATTGGTTCCGTAGGTATCGTCTTGTTTTTTCTTCCATCAGTATTTTCAAATGAATAACTGAAGGCACTTTTCAGCGCTTTGGTTTAAAATGGCCGCGCTCATCTACCTGCCAAAGATGGATAATAATCCTGGAAATGACTCCCTTTGGAGAGAGAAATTAACCTAGATTTCCATATCAAAGCGTTATGAATGGAGCTCCTTTTCCCTGCCTGGCCGCTCTGTTTAAAGAAAGCCGGTCGGTGGAAGTAGCCCGCAGTGATGCACGGCGGCCCCGCGTACAAGGCTCCTTTCTTCAACGGCAGCAACGCCGCAACAGAGGAAATCAGCGGCTTTGCGCCACGGCAAAGAATGAGATCACTGGGCTTTCTGCGCAAGGTCAACTCTGAGGCGAGGCGCGGCGCCGTTTAAAATTCAGTCCCATCCTTTGGCGAGCACTTGAAAGACACAGTACCAGCCGGGGGAACCCGCTCGCCATTATGCAAAGAGGCGATGGACTTAAAGTAGCTACGTAATCTTAATGAATGCTGGGATCTGTGTGGGGGGGGGAGTCAAGTAGACGAGGCTCAGACACGCATGGTGAATAATCTTGCGTCAACAAGAAGCAACTAGCTCCCTCCGTCTCAATGGATGCGTGTTTACAGTGAGACAAGTTCAAAGGTTTGCTGCAAAAAATAAGTGGAATAAATTTCCGAGTGAGCCGTTTTATCGCCATGTAAATAAAAAAAACATCTGTATGTAATTACCAACAGATGATAATTGGTACTATTTATTATTTTATGTATTTTTTTGCCAGCAGTTTGTTCATTTGTTTATTTTCCTTCCCCGTGATGACCTATGTCATCATCCCCGGCCGCAGAGACTTAAAGCAAAACGACAGCCATTAGCTGACATGTCACACAATGTCGGGGTCTCGTTCTGGCCCGCTGCCTGCTGGCTGTGTCCTTTGCTTTGCCCACTTGGCTTTGCGAGACGGCCAGGACATCGAGCCTGACACATCGGAACCGCCGCTCCCTCTCGGTGCCCTCTTTCATTCCCACTATGGGAGGGTCCGAGCCCGCAGAGATGGAGCTGTCCAGAGACCCGAGGCCCGCCGGGTTTGACTGGGCCAAGATCCGATCAAGCCTGGAGTAGAGGGTCATTTTCTTCCTTGACTTCCACTTGCTATGATCTCTGAACCGATTCTGAAAAGGTCCCCTGACTTGATATGAGCAGACAGCCCCCCCTCCCCTGAAAGCTGCCTTCGGTTCGGCTTGCCTAGCCCGGAATGGGAAGAGCGAGGTCAGGCTGGAGGAAGGCATGGAGAGAAAGGGGGGAGGGAGGGGGGGGTTGTGGGCCGATAGCAATGCTTCAGGTGCAGATGGCACACTGTTTTATGTGTGGCCTCAATGGAGTATGTCAGCCAAGCTACTGGAGGCATTTAACATGGGAAGATCACACAAAAAACATTGTCATCCCAAATCCAGAGCTTCATTAGCAAAGGTCATTTGCGTGACAGCCCATCCTTAATAGATGGACGATGAAAGCGGGTGGAAAGAGAATGTCATTTCAACAAATAGTTTTTATAATGAAGCATAGATGCAGGAAGCAAAATATATAAAAAATATAATATATAAATTATCATAAAATAAATTTAAAAAAATAAATATATATATAGTATTCAAATATTATTTTAATATAATATATTATATCTATCACGTTATTAATTATTAAATATTATTTAAATGAAATATTTGATAGTCATGATGGGATTTTCATTCACATACTTACTGTAATTAGGATTTTTTAGTGTTAACTTTTTTTCCTCATGGTTTTGCAGGTTCTGCAAAATCGGTAAAAACTACACATGCCACCCAAAATTCCGAATTCCTAACCTGGAATGTACCCACGCTTGTGTTAGCTTCCTGTCTTCCTCCAAAATTCCCAAAACAGCTACATTTCCGCATATTGGGGTGATAAGATGGAGCCTGACACTGAGCCCCAAGTAGCAAGCCTCGAAAAAGCCACGCGAGCGAGAGGTCGGCAGAGGTGAAGCAAAGATCCAAGTCCCGTCCCGTTGTGTGACATGTTCCCCTTTGCCCGCTCACCCCGAAGGCTCGGTGTCAGTGTTAACACTTCAAACGCTCAATATCTTCACCAAACACAAAGGACACAAGCGCTTCGCTATCCACATCCTTTCCTCCAGGAAAGGCAGATATGGATCCTTCCCAAAAGGTCACCGGCGGCTGAAGTTTCAATGATTAAGCGCGGCGGCTTTGTTGTTTGACTTTTTTGCCGCTGAAAAAATCTACTTTTAGGTGCAAATGGCCTCGTTACTTACGTACGAGAATGGAATGGAATCGTTTTCTATATGTCAATCTTAAATTGCAAGGGGTTGTCATTTTTTTTCTGTGTTTGATAGTTTTGTTATTAATGCTGACTCAAAATGTCAATAAGGGGGAGAAAATGACATTTTGAAACCGTGCATATCGGAATCAACAGAAATATTGTTGTCCGCCAAGTGGTGATTCGTAAAATAATCACGTATGTCTCGACTTCTCCCTTCTTCAGAACCAAGATGTCTCCCGATTCCCTGTAAACTTGGGTCACAAAAAGGTTGCATGACCCTAAAGCACAAAGACAGAACTGAACCTCAACAAGACTCTCAAATAGTCTGCTCGGCAACAGGTGACAACAACATTGTCAATCAAAAAGAAAGGGGAAACACATTCATGTAAGTAATATTTATTACTTTTCATTCTAATGACACTCGAGTCGATGTTCCATACTTTGGCACCTGTTCTAAGTTGTTGGTAAACGCTCGTTATCAAGCTAGCTTAAACGGCGTTCACCACGCGGCTGTCGTGGCGGGAACAAAACGTTCCCAATTCCAGGGGTGGATTTTTTGAAGCCTTTGTCTTCAGCAAAGAAGACTTCGGTGAAGGGGCGATACAAATATTTAGGGTTAAGTAGAGGTCAATATGTTGCTTAAATGGGGTACGGAATTTTCAAAAAATGTTAACGATCCAGATCTTAACTTTTCTTGCCTTTCTACTCCCAAACAAAATCTGAAGTATTTTTAAAAACACACTCTCCCCCCCCCCCAAAAAAAACTTGCGAACAGACGAAACAATTGTCTCCACTTTTACCTGTTCATCAAATCATGCAGCGACCCACATACCGTTTCTGGCTAATCTCTCCAAAGACTGAGATCTGATTTCAAGGCAGCGCGAGGTGATTCAGCAATCAATGCGGTGAGGTCCGCCGCTGCTCTTTGAAGGAATCTCTAGTGAGGTGACGATGAAACTCCTCGCTGATTACCGTAATTTTCGGACTATAAGTCGCACCGGAGTATAAGTCGCACCAGCCATAAAATGCCCAAAAAAGTGAAAAAAACCATATATATGTATATAAGTCGCTCCTGAGTATAAGTCGCCCCCCCACCCAAACTATGAAAAAAACCGCGACTTATAGTCCGAAAATTACGGTACTGATCTCGCTTCTCCACGAGCTAGCTAGAGGACGCACTTCCATTTTGAATACCTTCTTCCCGTTTTACCTGTAAGCGGGCGACACGTGGCGAAAAATAAAGCAGAACGTCGGATAAATACATAATTGTTTGTTCAAGGATGTTTTTGCACAAAGTGAGACCTTACCGCGTGGAATGCTCCGCAGGAAGTCTCTTGAGGGAAGGTCTCATTTTCTGCCTCCCGCCGTGAAATATTCAGCCGGCCCCGAAAATAATACGGGAACCGTTTCAAGGCTTAGCACCTTTCAGATATTCTGGCAATAATGGACAGGGGCATTAAATGAAGCGCGGCCCTCTCGTAGCAAAAAGGGGAGTGGGGGGGGGGGCAGAGGTTTGGAGTCTACAGCCGGGCTTTGGCATAATACTAATGACGGTTGAAGTGCCGTGTAGATATACGGCGCGGCGTCGTGATTAGCCGAGGATGAGCCTGCGAAATACAGCCGACACTTTTTTTTTTTTTTCACCTTCAGTCATTCAAGGTCTGTTATGGTTTTGGAAAACAAACAATAAGCGCATAATTGATGATAAATAAAATAGCTACGTTTCACCAGTGAATGCCAAAATGATACCCCCCCTCGGCAGAGAGAGAAAAGGAGCGGGAACTCAAGGGTGCGCACAATAAATGCAGCGGCGGCGAAGAGAAGATTGTTATAGGAGGGCTTTGTTGAAAGGATTGGAGGGTTTAACAGTCCCACATCCTCTCAGGCTGTCCTTCATCTCCAATAATCAAGCTTGGCCGCAGAATATCCCGAACCGTGTTGCCGTGCCTGCCTGGCACTCATCTTTAAACCGCCAGTCTCGGGCTTTCCTCTTGAAGTCTATATGTCGCATTTACGGCTTCAAACGCCAAGCGCGGCAGACGGACATGTCTTTAAAGCCAGATATCGCTTGCTTTCTTTTTGGCTCTCTTTTTTTGTGCTACATTAGCATCAGATGAAGGGAAGAATTTTGCGTGTGATGCAATGGGTTTCCTGAGAATTGGGTGCTGCTGTGAACTTTGTTTGCAAAAAGGCCTGTGAAGCAAACTCTTGAGCTTAGGTCAAAGTGCAGCACGTAGCTCCATTGTAGCCTGAAATTAAAAAAATATATATATATACTTTCTGTGTATATTAACCTTTTAATGAAAATGGTATGATACTGTACAGCAGTACTATTTATAGAGTTTTATTTGAAATAAAGAGCCTTTTTTGTTGAGGAAAATTAGAACAGAATAAACAAAACTATTTGTATAATTTCATCTTTTTAAAAATATTTATTTTGGGATTTAGAACCTGCATATACAGATTAATTAAACACATTGAAAGCAATTCCAAATAATTTTCTTTCTTATGTAGTCTAATTTCTTCATGACAGTGATTTTTTTTAATACTCAGCAATTATAATATTAATATTTCACTCTGTGTATAGTGAATCTGTCAGCGTTTTTGAACCATTGAAAAAATGAATATCTTCGCTCTCTTATTGAGGTGCACTTGAACAGTCTGCTCGTTTTGCCACTGCCAGTTTGGCCATTATACACTTGGGGGCGCTGCAGGCCACCAATTCCATTTTCCACTTCCATCAGAGTTGCTTGCTTTGGGCCTGCCTGTCAGTGACGAGGCTGTGCGCCGCATTCGTTTGTGTCTGCACGCACTTTAAGCAGGATGAGACCACAGGTACCAGGTTCACACCACGGTCCGTGTCACTGTCGATAGAAAATTAAACACAGAGAAAACAAGAGCGCGACCCCAAAATTGTCCATATTCCAACGGCTCGCAAGGGCTCACGTCACCTCGCTGTCGGCTAGTTCCAACCTGTAACGTTTTGCACGGTGAAAATAGTCCAGCTGGACGCATTGTGTACACTCAACCCCACCCCTCTCTCGTTTAACGCCTTTGTGTGAGACCTGTACGCCTTTGCCTGCTAATAGCTCGTCCGGTTGAAGGTCAGGGTACTCTCCTAATGAGCTGCTGCGAGGATTTGGATCAGCAATTTCAAGCAAGCATGCAAGGCCACGAATTTGGACGCGTACTGGACACAACATTAAGGACACAGAAGTGTGTCAAAATGGTGTACAGGATTTCAAAGTGAGGTCGGAGTTTGGGAGTCTAGAAAAAATGTTTGCATTAAATTTCAAAAAGTGCTTACCAACGTAATTATGAGCAGCGCGTCAATAAAGCAAACATACTGAATCAATTAGTTTGCTCTCGGCGTATTAAAGTTTCAGACGTGATTGTGATTAAAACCCGACATCCCGACAGTCGTTTGTGTGTGTCTTTAAAATGGTATTTATTTTTCAACAACAGTCTTTTGTAGAGTATGAAAGGCTGAATTGAACAAGAATGACATTTAATATTTTAACATAGCACAACAGTTGCAGTTTAAAAGATAAAATGGTTGAGGTCAAAGTGAAATCAGCAATTTAACCACAAGACATGTCAGTTACTCGTAATGGAGTAAAACAATGATGAGGTCTGTATGCTTTCTACACTCCAAGCCTGTCGGGTTTCCAAGAAAATGCGGAGGTGTGAGAGCTGAGATTTCACAGAACACACACACACTTGAGTCTTCAGCTCCTGCAGGGTTTGGTTCGGGGGTTCCGTCGAAAAAAGCCCATTGCAGATAGTCGGCCTGCAGCCAACTGGTTTGGATTGTAGGGTGGGACCCAAACAGATGGGAACTCACTCAAAAAGGTGAGGACGAGGTCAGTCTGAGCTCGGGCGATAAAGCTGTGGGCAGCGCTCGTAGCACTGTTTTAAAAGTTAACTGGAGAAAACAGCTTGTGCGGTCGGACTAAACTAAGAACATATTTTTCCCCCCTTTTGTCTAGATCGCCACAGGCGGAAGAAGCAGACACCAAATGTTTGAAAATGATCTGAAAAGTGGAGTGGTTTTTTTTTTTGGGCTAACCCAGATTTTGCCATACGCGGGAAGTTGAAGCACTGTCCACGCCCACCGCGCGTCAGACGGACGACATCACAGGTAATTAAGGAACACCTTGCAGTTTGGAGTTCAATGATCAAAAGTTAAACACTATTCTCACTCATAATACAAATCCCATGAGGACCTTCACCACAAGTAAACTCTTCATAACTCGTGCTGTGATTGGGCAACATTTCCCCGTCACCACTACCCCTCCCGCCCCCTTCCCACCCAGCATCGCTGTAAAAACACTCGCCTCGGCGGCACCAGATTAACAGAGAGCCCCCTAATGGAGTAATTACACCAAGCCAAACATCTATTTTTCACCTGTGCTCCGCCATTATTCTCTGTCTCCCTCGCCACTCTATTGGAAGTCACTTACTCGCCTTACAATGACTTATCATTGACTGCCATTTAGACGTTCCTGAGCAATTTGTCTTTGGCCCGACCGGACAATCTTTCTCCCTCCGTTATATGAAACATTCATGGGGAAAAAAGGGAAGCGAAAAGCCCTCGCACAAACGTACACAAACAGCGGCAGTGTGTCTTAACAGATACTAGAAAGGTGACAGACGAGGAAAATAATGTTGGCTAGTCCAAACGCCTCGGGGACCAGTTGGAGGGGGCGGGAAACATCTCCATGACACAAATGTGTTAAATGGGTCGTGCTGCTACTGCTGCTATTGCATCTGGTTAACGCACTTACAAACCAACAAGATATATGTTGCCCTTTGATTGTCGATACAATACTGATAAGATATATTTATAGTATCTTTTAGATATTTAGCTGCGCTAAAGGCGAGCAGCTAGCTGACTAACACCACTGCCACTGTCAGGGAAGCAATTAGCAATTGGCCGCTAACACTAGCGGTGTATAATTTTTTTTTACCGGCCAGAGAGGGAGATCTGTGTTGCAAATACGCCGCGTTGTGATCGACACTAAATTAGTGTCTATCATTTTGTTTGGAAGCAGCCATTTTGGGCGAATTCCAGAGCTACTACGACAAATTGCGACGATCGGTTTAAGGCACGCTAAACAGATGCGCCACAGTAAATAGTGAAGCTTTTTTCCTTACGGCCTCTAAAGTGGGCAGAATGCAGCCTCACTCCGATGATCATTTTGAAACGTTGTGTTTTCATTCGCTAATGGCGTCCTTGAATTCCAGCTTATGTTGTATTTTGCTGTCCTTCGTAGTAATGTTTAGACTGCTTTTTGCCACTTTGCACACATTAGCTTTATGAATTCACAATATCAACCGACACTCAAGTTTTTCCATGCATAACATAGAACAGCACTGACGGATCGTTTAGCCACGCCTCCCCGCGCGTACGGCGGTAGCCGAAAGGGTTAATGACGGTCTTAACTCAGGGGGGGGTTGTCTGATTAGTCTCTCTCGCTGCTTAACACAATGACAAATAACCACGATTCTTTTTCTTGCACTGATAATCAGGACAACATTTCTCACCGGCCCCGAGTGAGACCATTAATCCTCCCGCGATGGCGCCGATAAGTGGTGACTTCAGAGTAATGGCCTTGTCACCTTCAAAAAAGTGGGGGAAAATGTAAGCAATTAAAAAGCTACGCTTGTTATGATATCATTTTGGCGTGTCACATCTATCTGTGTCATCTGCCAGTTTTAATAGACTGATTAATGGAATTATGTTTTTTTTTGTAATTAAAAGGATTAAAAGGATGGTCTCTACACATAAAATATTATTTATTGCGTATGTGGGGCGGAGGTATGAGATCTAGATTGCCGTTGTGATTTTTAGAAAAAATCTTACACCGCATCGCCTGAAGCTTGAATGTACTTTTTCCTTTTAGTTTATAATATTACAGATGAAAAGATGATGTTCTTTCTGGGAATGCATCGCTTTAAAATATCTTAATAGCTTTTGAAATATCGACTGTCGTTTGTGTTTAATCTTAATCTATGCAATTCTGGTACAAGTATAATTTGTTCTATGACTAAATTCTTAAATCAATTTAATTAACGCAAGCTATCACCGTAAATTAGAATCGCCTTGAATTGTTATATTTGTGTCGGAAGACGATGAGAGTCCAATATCTCAACTTATTTATGTTATGTTACATTGTACCCTGTGAATTGAATTTTTTGTCATTCACCATTAACCATGCACAAAAAAAAAACCCTGATCATGCGATACGCAGTACGTCTAAGGCTACAGCTAAGTTTCCTTCAAAAGGGTCCCGGGCCCCGAGTTTCAAATCCCTTCCAAAGCCCGTTTTGGCGACTCTTTGTTTGGCTCATTGGCATTGTGACCCCATGCTTTCTCAGACTTTGAACTCAAAGCTTTGGCAAAGCCGTATTGCTTCTTTAAACACATTATCAGCGGACTTGGGTTTTAAGAATATCACTAATCATCTTAAGGTTTTAGTGCAGAGCGGCAGCATCATCAAAGACTCCCTGGGTCCATTCACTGACTTGGGACACTGTAAGAACAGTGAAATAGCCACACGTGTATTTGCGGCTATTCGTTTGCGAGTGATCGACTGAAATCCTATCCAAGAACTGAAACTACTTTTCAATGTTCCTTAAAATGCCTCTTCAACTGAAACCTCCTCCCCACCCCTTTTTGTCTTTCATCAAAAATGTAAATCAAGTACAACAAGATTTCCAGTAACATATTAGCAAACCTCAAACCGCAGCTTTCATTAAGGCTGAATCATTTGCTAGGTTAAGATTTCCGCCTACACAGCGGCATCATAACTTGGCATCTTGTGAGTCTTTAATGAATAATGAATGTCTAAATATATCAACTGACAAGAATCGAAGGCCGTGTTTTTAAGACGGAGACTCGGCGTGCTTAGTAGACAACGTTTGTACGTAATTAGCGAAAGCTAACGGTTGAAGCTAATGCTACAGTACGGTTGGTGTTCCATTTCCTTTTTTATCCATTATTTGTGCCTTGTTTACAAAGTTTCCAACATGGCTGAATCTTTCTCACTCACTTTTCTAATCTTAGCCGTGTCATCAGTGTATCAGAAATTCATATTATTTCTTTCACTTGATTATTATTTGTGGATCAAGAAAACATTTTGTCCAATTTATTTCAGGTATACTTAATTGGTTACTTTTAACAATCCAAGAGTGGATCAGAATCCTGTGGGGTAGTCAGCGGACTTTACCGAGAGAATCTTGGCGTAAAGTAGTTTGGAGTTTACTCTTTGCCCGTCTTTCTGGAGGGCACTTTGCAGAAAATGTGTTTGCGCATGTGATTGCACAGCGGTCCGCTTGTGCCCCCTCGGCTCCTTCTTAAAGCTCCTCAATCTCGTCAGTCCCCCCACCCGTGATTGCGATTTGGCACCTCGAGTCACATTGTCTTCATCTGGAAATATTTCAGCCGCTTTTGGGGAGATGAGGGATAAAGGAGGAGAGGGTAAAAACACACCCTGTTGTGTGAATCCTAGAGAAGGCCTTGAACCCTGCCATTCAGTCCTTTCACTTCATCAGCTGAGTCTAATTGCCAGAGAGGACAGAATACCCCAGGCCCAATTGTTCTTTATCCTCTTTGGAGCCTCTGAGGCATGAAAAGCGAAAGGCCTGCTTTTGATCTTTTTGGGTTGTTTTTTTTTTTTTCTTCTTCTTCTATCATCCCCTACTATCCTCTCCCTCAGAGTGGGACACTCCTTTTCAGACGATGCCCCCTTCTTCATCCACACTAAATAATTATCAAGCTCCGCTTCATCAAATAATAGCGGCTACGGGAGGTCACGACGGGGAGGTCCAAAGGTCCGCAGGGGTGGCCGCGAGGACGCGGCGGCGCTCCCCAACTCATCTCGGAGGCATGCTTCTCAGCGGTGACTACCTTTACAGACCTTGACCCCGGGTTTTGGTTTGCCCGTCCTAATGAGACCCTCTCGCGCGTCCCCGCCAATGGCCGTGTTGGGAGGCCGACGTACAATGAGACGCAGCGCCGTGCTCAAACAAGAGCGCATCTGTGCTATCTTATTCAAGCCTTGGAAAGGAGCTCATGCGTCTCAACGTCCCATAGGCGCAGAGAGCCCGTCTATTGACACCTACTTGTCCTTTGCGCTCGCCACCTTTCAGTCACACCCGAGCTCTCATCGCAAAGAATTCTCGTTGGAGTATTTAGCCCTGCAAATAGTGCTTAACTTGCTTAGCGTGGGGATGGAGAATTTTTTTTTTTTTTTTTTTTTTTGTCAAGATGAAAAAGTCTTTGACGCTGCTTGTCATTTCTCTAGTTCCAAAGAGTGCCCTCTCCCCACCTCTCCTGACAAAAGCAAACATTAGTTGTATCAAAAGAATGCGGGGGCACCAACGTTTCTTTTCAAAAAAAAAAAAAATGTTTTGTTTCTTCAAATGGATTCACAAGCATGCAGATGCTTGTTGATTTTTCTTTCAGAGTTGCTCATACATTTATTTATTTTTTTATCCGGCCTTCAGGTTTTGTCCTTGGCACTCACATGTGTCAAAACGTGACGACTATAAAATGGCACTCAGGTGATTAAAGGAAAATGTGCAAGAAATAACAAGACCGCCAACCAAGAGAACGTGTCAACAACAAAAAAAGCGACAGCGGGACATGCTAGGAGGGTTTGGAGCAAAGTGACAAACAAAAAACACAAGTAGCCCCAACAAAAACCTTCAAGCAATCATGTTACGCACGCCTAACATCTGAGCGCAGTGCCAGAACAAAGCCGAGCTGCTGTCAGTGCATCGATCCGCTCCTGAAGGCGCACACACACACCTACACACACACACACACACACCTTTAACTCTCTGAATGACCCCCCCCCCCCCTCTACCCAGAGCCTCTAACGCTCCGCCCTAACTGCTCCCTCAGAATGTTCTTATTGATCTGGCCTACTTCGCCGGAGTTAACTCGCTGATAAAACCGGACCGAGGGATTCCAACGGCACGATGAGTGTTTGGATGTCTGGTAATGACGTTGAAAGAAAACACTTTCAAACAACTCGATGCACACACCGACTGCCATTTTGCTCTTGTACTGTAGAAACTGAGATTCGACGTAAACTTTGACAAATTGTTTAGTCAGACTCCGAAAGAGATTATGCAAGGCAAGTTTATTCGTAGAGCACAATTTATATACAAGGCAAAATACTTTACATCTATGTGCATTAAATGACAAGAAAGCAAAAAAATAAAATGTTAAAGTGACATTTTCAGGATGACTGCTCCAGATTTTAGCCGCATGAAATTTTAGATGTAGCCTCTCCGTGTTTAATCCTGACTCCAGGCTCCAGCAAGGAGACCACTCCCTTTGGTTCTCAAGAGCCCAAGAGGGCTCTTCCGACATGTCAGAGATGTACTTTAGCGCTAGACCATGAAGAGACTTGTGAAGTCTATTTGATGAACGACAGGAAGCCCTCAGCGCTGAGCTTATATGATTGTGGTCAAGTTTGCTAGACACCGGCTGATTTATATTGAGAGGGAAAAAAAAAAAAAGACAAACTTCAGGAAATAAACAAAATGGAAACAATAACATATAATGTACACCAAAAATGAGGACCAAAATCTTTGGATAGTCACTAACTCTAAAATCTTCAATATTGAGTTCATTAGATAATATATCACTCAATCTAAAATCCTCAATATTGAGTTGATTGAAAAATATATGAACACTAAATGGAATTTATGTGAAGCTAAGAATTTCTTCTTATAATCACAAACTAAATAAGACAACAGCGCCTCTGCTGGTCAAAAGGTGCATTTCATTTTTTTCTAATTTGCTACAAAATTTAATTAATCCACAATGACTTCCACGCTAACAACCATATTCTCGATCCATGATTAGTATTCCCATCCCTCGTGTTGTCGTCTTTTGGTCAATTACGACATAAGTCTAGAGCTTGACATTTAATTAAACCTTCTCATAGTTTTTCCTTCATAGCTAACATAGCTAAATATCAACTTTGGATATTTTCAGCAATGATTTTTGGTAGTTATCCTGTTCGGATGAGTAATCAGACTATTTCTCCTAAAATTAAAAAAAGAAAAGTGTCTAGTGAGTGGTTAAATTGTATGTCAGTTTCACTTTTTTTTTTGTTAAACGTCTTTAGTGCTGTCATGTTCACAGCATTCCATGTGGGAGGGTCTGCTGATAAGCGAGCCATCTGTAGTGGGCTGCCGAATGACATGCTGTAAAGCGAGATTTGAGAGTGTGGAGAGACTTGACTTGACAAATGTTGGCACGTAATGAGACAGAAGGGAGTAAAAAAAAAAAAAAGAAAAGCAGAAGTCTGTCCAGAGATAAACAATTAGATTTGTCCCTGAGGTAAAGGCCAGGCAAAGCAAGGACTCTCACACTCGCAAAATCAATATGGCTTCTAGTAAGAAGGGTGAGAGGGATGATGAGGTTATCATTCCTTTCTCACGTAAACAATGAGAAACAATTACCGCTAATTAAAAATCGTTGTTTGCTAATATGAACGCTACACCTTCCCATCTGTAAATCAAACGTTTTTGCCAGTCCTTCCATCAACTGCCATGTTGGCATTATGTCACAATCTAGCAAAGGTTTTAGAATTTTGACAGATTAGTTTCCAGAGTCAAATCAAATATATTCATAAGAAATATATTTTAAAAAATGAGTTCCTAGCTTGTTAGTCTGTGCACAAAAGATTTCTTAATTCCTCGGCCACTAATAGACTAGAAGACGCCTTTGGGAAGAGATGCTTTCACACTCCAAGATAAAACCCATAATGGAGCCTGGCCCATAGACAGACCGGTCAGCCCCCTACGGGATGTTTTCCCCCCATCGGAGGCCCGGTCCAGACTTGCCGGTCTAATCTAACATCTCACCACGGCTCCCGGCAGGCTTCACAAGGCTAGCACTGCCAGGACACAGAGGGTGAAGCACGCTCGCTGTGGCATTCGAGAAGTCAGCAACGCGAGATGGTCACGGATTTTGGGGTGGGCGTGCGTGATATGCCGACTCTCTTCTGAGATGGCCTCAAAGGTGTGAGTCTGTGCTTGTCGCCTCATTTCCATGGAGACGCTGACATGACACCCCGGTGGGCTTGTAGCTGTCTCGGCCCCGGAGCGCCGGGGGAGGAGACCTAGCCATCACCTGGGCTCCGTGAGACTTGGAGGCACCGGTCCGATGACTTTTGATAACTGTCATCTCAGCCAAAGAAATGACAAGCCTGGAAAAAAAATAAAAAAATCGGCTAGGGATTTGTAGTGGGGCATTGTTTGCTGCACCGTTGAATCTTTGGGCGAAACTCTTTGTTATGCTACAATGAACGAAACCGTGAGATTCTCTATTTGAATGCAGAATTTTATCTTTCAATGCAAACCACATTTTAATGCCAAAGTTGTTTATTTATTCTTTGCTAGCAACAGTCAGAACATCATACGAACCAGATCACAAATATCGCAAATTGACATAAATAAAAAAAAAATAAAATAAAAATAATGGTCACATTTTTTTAGCTCAAATTATCCAAAACCTCAATGTTGCAAATTTACAGACAATAATAATAATAACCCTAATAATAATGATAATAATAATAATAATTCTCAAATGCTGACTAGACATGTCAAAACAAGTTTAAAAAAAAAAATTGTTCCTCTAGCTTTGAAATATTTCGGCGCATTAAATGAAGAAGTCAAAGACCAACATTAAAATAAAGACAAGCTTTATTGTAGTGCATAACGCAGATATCCAAAAATAAATGGAAATGATTAGATCCCTAATCAGAGACATCAGAGTAATCCCAATGTAATGTTCACGACCATTGTTGGTATTACCTAAAAAATGACTGCTAAATGGGATCGCAAATCTCCTGCATTATCCCGCCCACCCCGCCTGCCCCCCTCGTCGCGTGTCTCGTATTATCTGACAAACCAAATACAGGAGCTTTCATGGAAGAATCTCCACTTTCTTCCTTTTCAGCCAAAAAGAAAAGCGGCATTCTGAATAGCGTGGCGATTCTTTATGCAGAGCCGAGACGCGCCACCTTCCAGAATGTGAGAAATGGCCATCCCTAATAATACGCCACTATACAATGCTTCTGACAGACGAGCAATAAAGCAATCAGGGTCCCAGGCATTCCAAATCTCTTTACCGCCCACCCTCTAACAGACCGCGAGATGGACGGCTGACCCGCGAGCTGTCAATCATTGGGGGATACCTGCTGGAGCCTGATCAGGGGGGAGCCGAGGGCAGCGCTCCATCAGATCTGTTTTCACACTCCAGACACTGACGTCGCTAGCATAACCGTAGACACAAAAAGCTCCATCACCTTAATCTTAATCACGAGATACATATAGATGGTACCTATTTTCTTTTTGACTAGTTAGTTTAAATTGGAATGGGAGTGACTTGAGATCTAGCGAGGGTTGCAAATGTAATCCCAGCGAGAGTGTGAGTAACCTTTTTCCTTGCCTTGGGAATCAGGCATTGATCTGTCATGCTGTTTTGTACGAGATGAGGTCTTCGCATCGCCTCTCAATGTCTTCTCGTCTTCTACGTGCCGTGCATTCGCCTTTGAGTCTTTGATGGCTTCCGAAGGAGCGTCGAGGGAAGGGCGGGGGTGTCCGAGTCCAGTTCATTAGCCGTTTGTAGCTCTCTTCAACTAATAGATCACCATAATGCTGTGGTTAGTTAATGGCTTTCTGGCGTTTCCTCTGGAGTTTTCCCGTCTGTGGGCAGACTGCTAGAACTCCTCCGCTGTTTCTTTTTCCTAGAAGGCAAGCCGTGTGTTCTGCTGCCTAGTATCGACAATTTGCTTTAGCCGCCCGCGTCGGAGCCAAGACTGCAAACAGCCTGGCCGCATGGACTCGCTTGAAAGAAATAAAAGCAGCATCACACGAAACATAGGCATGTTTGCTGTCTTTCTCAGATCACGAGAAAATGTATCGGCGGTGCAAAGCAATCGGCGGCGGGGACGTTTGATTAAAAAGTGGCTACATCTTGACTTGATGCTTCATGAGCGCACTCTATTTTCAAATAAATTTTCCATTTTGTCTGAAAGGGGAAGACAAGTAAAAAGAATATTTTTGAAACAAGCATCAAAACTCAGGTAACGACCAATCACGGCTCAGCATGACCAAATTGACCAAATACGGTACAAAGTTGAATTGTGATTTATTTCGGGGTATGGTTCTTAGTATTGATTTAAGAAATGACTTTTGTACATGTTTGGAGCAGGCATTCTTTTCCTGTTTATTGGTAATTACATTCCGCTAAAGCCTTTGGACGTTCATAAATCAAAAATATTAAAATCTAATTGACAGATTGTCATGAAACTGGCGGGCCACTGTTTTTATTTGCTCCACTGGGGGATTAATGAGGTTTGTTCTCGACAACTCATTAGTAAAAATGTCATGTCAAATAATGTTTTGGCCTAAATACACTATCGGAATAGTGAAAGTCGTTCTTCAACCTAGTAAGAAAATAAATATAACAATAATTTAATGTTAGCCAAACTGCCAAATGAGTTTTTCTTTGAATTTGCAGTCATCCAGAAAATTAGTTTGCTTTGCAGACTTGCGTCAATTTTTTCATTTCTCACCTCATGGCAGCCAAAACATAAACGTCGCTTTGGCCAAAAAAAGCTGGAGGCGTTGCCGGACCCCCGGACCTTTGTGACCGGTGGCGTGTCATCCCTCACTTTGTCATGTTTAACTCAAACCGATCCCCATTCAAAGCGGCATCCATCAGCGTTAGTCGAGAACAATGACAGATTGCTTTCCTGCCGCACTCAAAGCATCTGGATTCTTTCCCTCCTCCCGCTCTTTTATTTATGCTAAACAGCCCGAATAACAGCTGGGCAACGGGAGTTTACAAGTTAATCAATTGTTTGTTAGCAGCCACGGCGATGCTCCATCTGCGAGCTAATGTTCATTTAGCATGCTAATTTTCCCACAGGCAACAGCGTAGCTTTTGATTTGAATGGTTTATTTACGTTTAGCAGTGCGCGAAACGTTCCGTTTGACTGTGTTCAGTATGTTAGGGACAACTTGTTAAAACAACAACAGCAGTACAATAAATCCCATTTAAAATTTTTCGGGGGAAGATAAACTCATGAGGAGAGTGCGTCACCATATGTTCAAATTGAATTCTCCTTCGGCGATATTTAGTTTCAGTGAGTGGTTAGCGCTTTGCTTTCTTTTTAACGACCTTGCCTTTGTGTCTCCTGTCGAGTGGCGGAATTTCCGACTTCTTGGAACGTGAACATTTTGTTCCAGAAAGCTAATTAGCCTTTTCGTTGCAATATCGTTTCAGATTTTTGAAATTTTGGACAGAATTTTCAAACTTTTCAATCAATCATCCTAACATTGTCAACTAATGAAGGATTTGAATTTAGGTTTCAATTTACGAAACGTCAAGCCTCCAATTCCCATTCAATCCTTCAGACAACAACAATTGGATGGTAAAATATTTGAGAAGGACTAGGGCGGGTGGTCTCATTAGTCCTATTTTATCCGTCCTGCCTTGGCAGCTCGGGGCGGGTGTTGAGAAAGGCCAGCGTTTCCAACCACGCTGTGGGCAGCAGCGTTCACCTCTCCTATTTGCCGTCTTCAGCGCAGCTACTTATTTATAATCCCACCAACCTCAGTGTTGGTAAGAGTAACTCTTGCCCAGTTACTCGCGCTCGCATCACACGGCGAGGTCACTTCCCTCCGCACTCCTCTTGCATTCCAACACGGCTCTAAGACAGCAGCTCTGTACTACTCCAAATCACAAAGAGGCTCAGATCAGAGCCGATGCTGGACGTGATCCAGGCCCTCACGGTTTGGGCAGCTGGGAGCAGCCTATAATAAGTCGGAGACAACGAGAACTTGCGGGCCTTCCACGTTTTGCATGAGCTTGTTGTTCTACGATTGAAATTAAACGCTTCCATTGGTTTTTCGGAGACCACCGTCAAAGATTTGATATCAAGTAGTCATAAAGTGTGTCAAATTTAATTTAAAAGCTGCAATTACAAGGCTGGCTAAGTTGCCACTTTCCGATTTAATGTGAAATATTTGTTGTCAATTTTGTTTTTGCTACCCTAGCGCAGATGGAAGATGCCATTTGCGCCACTCTGCGCCGTTGTGGGAGTGAACACAGGCAAAGCCCAGCCAATCAATGCAGATAGCTCATTCTCTTTAAATTCAGCTCAAGGAGAGCGGCTCTTGTATTTGTAATCTGGAGCATTCACATCAGCACTTGTGAAAAATGACATTTTTCTCAAAATATAATGAAAAAGTTTTTCCCACTTGAATTACAAACATTCATTTTAACTTAAAAAGTAGTTTTTATTTTGAATTTATAATACAAATAAAAAGTCTTGTGACAGAATTAATGAATTACAGGCAGGTTTCTGAAGATTTTTAAACTTCTGAAGTGTTAAAAAAAAAAACACACGCATTTATCTATTCAATCCAAACTGATAACTTTATTTGTCAAGTATTTCTTTTTCTCCAAGGAGTACTTTAAGAACACCTCTTGTGTGTAAATGCCATGTACAAACACACACACACACACGACAAAGCAGCTATATTATTTTATCATTCTATTTTAATGAATAATAATGACCAGTTTGCGACGACGTCGACTGCGGCGGCACTTTAACGTTCTCTCGTAGCCTCTTAAGCCTCCGGTGATAAATCTCGCACGGGCTCACTCGTATAACTAAACCCCAAACCTCATTCAACTTCACATCCATCAGTGTTTGGCTGAAAGCGATGACAAAGCACTTTCAATTACACCAGTAACTGACTCTGGAAACAGTTCATAGCGAGGTCCGGCCGGGGGAGAGTGTGCGTGCGTGGGTGCGTGAGGGGGGGGTAGCAAACACAAGGGGGGGGTGGCTGGTAGGGCATCCGTTTGACTCGCTCCCAAATAATAAAAAGGGTGGTGCGACGCGGGGGGCGCCGCCTGCATCGCGCACCCAAGGACAATTCACCTATTTTGTGCGCTGTCACCCCCGTCGTCTGATTTATGGTGGGGACATCCTTCTTATGACCTATTCGTCCATCAGCGCCCCGCTGGTGATTAGATGCTGAAGTTTCAAAGCGTCCTCAGTCGGGGCGCTTGTCTGGTCGCTTGGACAGGGTGGGGGGGGCGAGTTGTGTGGGGGGGGGTCAATGTTAGAGAGCCATTCTTAACCCGGAGCACCAGGCAAGCCAAAGGAGGTGCTTTTGGAGAATCCATCAGCTTACTAAATGCCCAATGTTGATATTTTCTCTCCCATGCCAGATTTTAAATTATCATGTGAAGTGTGAGCCGCTATCTAAAAAAAAAAAAAAAAAAAAGTTAACACGGCAATGTTTCATTGGAGTGATTTTTTTTTTTTTACTCCATAATTGCGCGATCCTCTTCAGCACTTTTGACTCGCCACTCGGTTTGAATAAGCAAACTCATTTCCGAATCGGTGTTGAAAAAATTAATCAGCGTGTCACATGTTTTGCTATTGAAAGAGGAAATGAGCAAAAAAAAAAAAAAAATCCGCCTTTGAATAATCAAACGACTGATTGTCAACAATAACAGCAAAACCGCAACAGTCAAGGAAAGGTCTAATTCAGCAATAGATAAGTGATAACT
The DNA here is from genome assembly GCF_901709675.1 of Syngnathus acus. Classification (NCBI taxonomy): domain Eukaryota; kingdom Metazoa; phylum Chordata; class Actinopteri; order Syngnathiformes; family Syngnathidae; genus Syngnathus; species Syngnathus acus. The sequence goes on along the minus strand of NC_051092.1, from coordinate 2,943,922 downwards.
TTTCCTTCTTTCAAAAAGCCTTTCATTCCGTAAATGAAAGAGGCCCGATCCTCCCGAGTCCCTGATTTTATAAAGCAGTTCTGACTCCCCCCCTCCCCTCCCTCCCCAGATGAAGTCCACAGCCTTTACTCTCTAACTCCAGGCAATTATGACACAGAGGAGATCTTTGCCTTCTGCGCTCCCAACAACAGCCCGCAAAAAAAAAAGAAAACAGCCATGGCAATTATTTTATTTATTTTCCCAAAGCAGAGTTGTAAAAACAAGGTTGCTCTTCTCAATTGTAATCACCCCCCTGCCCTTTGCGAAAGCAACAACAACGTAGCGCAACAAGCCACGAGGCAAAACAAATCGCTGGTGATTTACAGAATTATAAAAGATTTTAATAGCCGCAGTGTTTCTCTCGCTCACATTGGTCTTTATTTCCAGGAGTCAAAGTTTCCTCTCCGCCCCGGGCTTTTAAGAAGCAGTAATTGGCCAACAGAGAGACGTCGGATCCCCCCCGAGTGATTGAGCGTATTTGTTGCTATGAACTGCAGGGTATCACTCGAAAGATCACAGGTTCGGGTTGTGAGAAACTGCAAGTTAGCAAAGCGCGCTACTGTTTTGGACCACTTTTCCATCATATTTATCTTCCTCTTTCTTCCTCTCAAAGTCTTAACCTTTTTGTTGTTTGTCTCTCAGTTTGCCTGATTAGAAACATTTCCAAATCATTTGGCACGAACAATTGGGCTCTGGCTTTTCTTTGTAATACTCGAGTCATCCCTCATTTGTTTATTTATGACAGCAAAAGTGCCAGATTGTTATTCAGGCATCTAATAAATGTCTAAGCGATGAAACGTGAGGGAATTGGAGTGCTGTGATTGTATTTACGACTGGCGTGAAACTTTAGCGGGTTGCTAATTTGTTTTGAAAGAGTTTTAACGTAACATTTTTTACTGTTCCGAAGCGACGACAAGAGCCGCAGTGGTAGGTGAGCTCAACCCACCAGGGAGGCGTAATGGAGTTTGACTCTCTAGCATGGCTCTCCTTGTTAGCGTTGTCAAAACTGCCAGCGCCAGGTAAGATGAGGGACGCCACTTTTTGGCTTTTTAGCTTCAGCGAGAAAGAAAGCGGCGTAGCCCCGAGCCCTCATCCCCACATCACTGCAGCCCTTTCTGCCTGACAGCCGCTCAATGGCCAGCGTCTGCCAGCATGAGGGAGGGAAGGGGGAGGAGGTGGGGGACGCTGCCAAGGAGCCAGAGATAGAGATGATTACCACATCCCTCGCTCCCCTCCCGGTGTCTGCTCACTACAAGATGATAGCTACTAACAAAGTGCTGTCGACGTGTTAGCCGAGCGACGAGTGGGACTTGGACTACGATGTGAAAAAAGATGTCTGGGAGGGTCAGCGGGAGAAGTCCAAACAAGTTAGGATGACTGGATATTCCAGTTTACCCCACACATAGTTTCGGAGCTATGTTGGCTCACTCGGATAAGACTTAAGTTTTTGCAATAGCAATTAGCACGCAAATGATTAGACCACGCTTGTTTTTTTTTTTCAGTTTATTGTTAATTTTAAAAGCCTGTTAGAAAAATTTGCAATCCCAAAAAACTGACTTTTTTGAGTTTTTCATTTCTTTAATATCCCTCTGGGACGCTTTGCAGACATTTAAATGAAAGAAAAAAAAATCACTGTTGACATTTATTTTTGTAATTACTGCCGAGTAGAAAGATCGCTCTGCTTAATTACCAGCATTTTAGCTACTGTGTTTTTTTTAAAAGAATGAGCTAAGATAAATTATGTCAAATAAAGTATTTGAAATAAATTATCGCCATTCAAAGATAAAAAAAAAATGTAGTTTTCTGTATTCAGAAACAGTCAATTATGAACTGGTATTTTTGTAAAGTTTGTTTCATGGAAGCAATAAGAATGTAATTTCATGTGCATGCAAATAGTTTTTCAGTCCAGTTTTATTTACTTTTTGTTAATTACAATATGTCCAATTATCCAAGTTTAATCACATAGTCAGAATTTTTAGAATATTTTTGCGTAACACCCTAATGCTGATGCTAATTAAAAAGACACTTGCACTATTGAATCACGCCATAGTTTTTAAAAAAAAACATTTTTCAATTAAAATTGGTATGGAAATAAAAAACAATATTTAAACAGTGTTCAAACTACTCATGACAAGTTTTAGAACAATTATTTTGGATTAGCCTTTTTCAAATGTCCTTGCTCAGAGCGCTTATTTCCTCGAATCTTTTCTCTCCATTTATTCAAAAGCTTCTTTCCATTTAATGATGATTTCAATGTTGGCTTCTCAGGATCAGAAAAACATCATTTATGAAAGAGACACGATTAATGTGTCAAACGGTCGAATAAATACCAAGTTATGAACTCAATGAATAATTGTGTTTATTCATGTCTTCAAGCAAAATAGTCAAGGTTACTATTTTTTTCCATAATTTTCCCAGCCCCAATAAAAGTTTGAACATTGTTCTGCCCTGCCTGACCCTGCTCGGGACCAGCACCGAGTCAAGCTTCGGACAATAAAGCGAATTTAAATAGCAGAAATTCTGCAACTTTGCTGAGCAACCACAAGTTTAAAAAAAAAGAAAATCAATTAAAAGGAGGCAGACAATGGAAACCAACCTAAGTGCTAGTTTGAACCAAGCCCATAAGGCTGGCCGAGAAACCACCGAGCCTAAGAAGCACTTTATTAGCCAGCAGGGGGGAGGGTCAGGAGGAGCAGCCCTATCATTGATCGAGGTTGCAGGATGCATCCACAGCTGCACTTTCTCTAAATTTTCTAAGAGTAAATATGCACCTTTGAAGTGGGGGGTGCCTGGGAGCACTCCCCTGCGTAGATTGCGCCGGGTTTCTGTGGGGAGCTGTAGTTACGGGAAAGATCAATGGGCAGGGCAATGGGGTGGCGGTGGTGGGGGGGTACACTGTCCAGCCCTCGAGCCTACACAGCAACTCCACAGCACGTCCATTGCCATGTTTTTTTTTTTTTTTTTAAGGGCTGCAGGCACTTGGGTTCTCCATGCTCCAAAAAGCAGTTGGAAGATAAAAATGAAATCATCTTATGTACAGCTAGTTTGGGATTGTTCTGCTTTGTATACTAAACATCAAATTGAGTCACATTTGACATTTAGAGTTTTATGTGAGTAAGAATACAAGTCTTTTTAAAAGAACAAAAAAAAAAATACATAGTACAGTATTTTCTTTGTTGTTAAACAGTGACAAGTTTTAACATTGCTAGTTTATTTTCCCCCTTCGTAACTTTGCATTTTTTTCATTGCGATTGATCGGTATTGTTTATATTCCTTAACAGTCAAGTTTTTTTGGCCCAGTAAAACATTTGATGATATGATCTAATGAGTATAAGACAAATATTTAGAGAAACACATTCATTTTGATGAATTTTGAGATTTACTTGTTAAAATAAAAATATGTACGTATAACCTGTAGTGAGACCAAAAAACTAGTAACATTGCACCTTGTTTCCTTCTCTTAGTTTTAGATTTTTTAATTTATTTATTTATTCAGTTATTCATTTATATTTTTTCAATCGTCGTTTCGAGAAACACATTAGCTTTGTTCGGAATTTTTTACATTGACTTTTCAAATTTTCTTCCTCCTAGTAGTAACTTTGCACTTATTTTTCCCGCTCATCATTTTACTGTCCTGTGGTCCAAAAACTCGTTATAGTCCGAAGCAAGCAAACACAGTTTTGACGGGAATACTCCGAGCGAGCGGGAAACTCTTGCATCCACTTTCTGAAAGCATGGAAAAAACCATATCGCGCCCATTGTGCGGTCGTAGCGTAGACGCGCTGCGGCCGACCGTAAGTGCATTAGGCTTGTGCTGAACACACACATCTTCCTTTCTTGTGGTGAGTGAAGCCTTTTTGTGGTAGAGACACTTGAAGATGATGCCTGTCTGCTTGCGGTTTCCACAGAGTGATTCTTAAAGCCCCTTCCTTCCTGCTTGTGTTGTTTTACACGTCGAAGGTTGTTGTTTTGTGTTAAACGTGTACGTTTGATGGTTAAAGCTGACCGGGACGGTCATCTCACTGACTAAAGGTTAAAATAATCTTCTGCGGTGAAAAGTAATGAAGGGCAAATACTCCATTAGTGTTGATCTTTGGTAGCTGGACTTGAATATTTATTTTTGAATAGGGTTGTTTGATACCACCAGACTGACATCAGTACAAGTACTCAATTCTCGAGTTGTCAGCGATACTGATACTAAGTACCGATACCATTAATACTTTTGATGGATAAGATGTTCCCCAAATAATCAATGACAGATATTAAAAACCGACTATATATCCCAAGATAATAATTGTCTTTAAAATTAAATGAAATTAATAGCAATTATATATTTTTCTAATTTCTACTTCCTGATCGTAAACGACTAGTCGCGGCACGAATACCGATACCTGGAGTTGGTACTTCCTACTTTTAGCCAGTATAGTTGACTTCTTTTTATTTTTGGCTACTCAAATCAGAATGTTAGCTAAGCTACAGGAGCTAGTTGCTAGCATCAATTTTGTCTATGTGAGCTAGCTAGCTAGCTTTTTCATCTTTGTACGAGCACTACAGAATGTAAAATAATGAAAGATTGCCAAGGGTGTTCTATATAATTGACAAATAAATTTTTCATTTTGTACCCAACAGTAAATACATTCCAGAGTCCAAACCTTTTTTTTTTTTTTTTACATTTACAAACATGCAAGTGTTGAATCAGCTCTCCTACTTTTACCACTCAAGTATCTAAATTTCTTAAGTACAGCGTGTAAGTAACTTTTGCAACCTCTCTTAGTCAATTATTCCCCCGAGGTAAGGCCGACATGCGTCATCTCTTCAGAATGTCAAAGTGTAGCGCCTCGGCACCACGAGGTGTTGCCGCGCTTTGGCTTCACCAGGCCAGGAGACCCCGCCAAGGGGAGTTAGCATTCACAGGCCGCTGTCAAGCTGCACAAAACACCGTGTCAGTCAAACGCCGCAGCCGGCGTGGCATCTCCATCACTAATGTGGACGATGACATCCTCCGACAGAACGTTTATCTACAGCCCTCAAACCTCAGCGAGGCAAAGACCTAATCCACCGACCGTGGAGCGTTTTTTCCCTGTTCATTCCTGAAGGATGATACAATTTGAGGATCTGTCTGCCACGTCTCCCCCCCCCAACAACGACATTTGCTTGTCAGTTCAACTGTATCACAGGTGTCAAACACCAAGTTAAATCCACATGACTCGTTTCATGAAGAATGCCCTCCCGGTTTATGCAGGCGAGAAACAGACCTCCAACAGATGTTATTTACATACTTGTGCCGCTGTGTTTTTTTTTTCTTCCATTTCACTGCATGGACTCACACGTTTAGTACTCATTGGCAAATTTGTTGAGATCCGAACAAAAATGTAATAATTATTTGTATTTTATTGCGCTAATTATGAAATGTGTTGAGGGAGTACAATGCAAAAACTTTTTGGGGTTTTGACAGAATGAGAAATAATGTTAGTCACAAAACTCAAAATTCTCCCTTTATTTCTATCCAATTTATATCGTGTACAAATTATTGCTACAAAAAATATGTATAAAACTTTATTTTAAGTTCCAAGAAGACAGAGTATTCAGGAAGAGATGCCAAACTAAAACAAAATGTTTCCCACTTTTTCTACAGCTTTGAAAACGAATGAGAAATATATTTTTTAATTTAATTTGAATATAATAATTGTATATCACTAAGCTATACGAAAATTCAATACAACATCTATTTTCCATATATGGATCTTCCGATTGTTAAGAACTGCTCTTAATCATCCTAAGAATTTGTAACCCCCAAACATTTTTGCTATAACGATTCCACGGTACCCCCTTCACGCTCTTCGGCCGATATACTGTCATGCTGAAGTTGACGAGGAAAGTTGAAGACAAAGGCAAAACAAACAAACGTCACCGCACAATACTCAAAGGGGGCCCCCCGTACGTGTTTCTATATGTATCAGAGATGGGTTCATGAAGAGTATGGGGCTATCTTTAGAGGATTGATTTCCCATACTGCCACACAGTTGGCTGCATTTATATTCCATGCCTGTGGCTCCGTGACCCCCGGGTTCTCCTTTGATGTGGCAGGCAGAAGCACAAACCAGGATGAAGCCCAGGGAGAGGAGGCTGAGGGATAGCAAGAGGTGAAACAGTCTACAGTCTGTGGGGGTGGGAGGGATAGGATGGTACGAGTTTGCAGGGTGCCGCGCGAACCAATGAAGCCATCATCTGACGGATCTGGGAGAGTTGGCTGGTGGGTGGGCAGAAGAGAAGCTGGTTGGGGGGGCACGGCGGTGGCTGATAGAGACGTCAAAATCGCTTCAGTAATCTCACGACGGGCAGGCCGCCGCGAGGGGCCATCAAGGGCCCACGAGGCGTGATAAAGCGGACCACCCCGACAATGCTGGCAGGAGGAGGAGTGACGCCCAATGTGGACAAATCAAAGCGGGAAGGACTCATTTTTGCAAAATGACAGAAATCTCCATGGAAATTAGCATGAAACGTTTGCTAATCTCTCGCATTTCACCGTGGACGATCGGGGTCAGCGCTTCAAGTTCTCCCGCCATGCCGTCCCTAATTTCATTATTCCCTTTTGATTTTCTAATTTTTTTTTTTTTCCCCCTCACTCATTTTACAGGCTGACGCTCATGAGTAGGCCCCGCCCTCCTTCGCTCATACGCTTCAACCATTCATTCGATTGAACCCCCGTTTTCCACTGACCACAATTAAACGTTTGGATTTCAAAGGCAAATGAAGGCAGAGGCCAGCCTTGCCCTCGGAGTGACACGGGATCAAGCTGCTGGGTGCTTTAGAAACAGCAAGGCGGATCCCCCCCTCCGCCACAAGAGTTGTCCTCTGCACCTCTTCTTTTCGGTCTGTCAGAGTTCAGGACGACGGCGGAACAAACGAGAAGGAGGGCGGCAACTCATTTGGTGCCACCGCGGGCTTTTTGCTAATCAACGGGTATTTACTCGGCCACAATAACACTAAAAGCCGAGCTTCTTCCCGTCATAGCCGCGCTCCAACAATGCGCGACAAAATGCACCCCTGATGAAAACGGCGGCGGAGGGAGCATTGTTGCCATACACGCCGCCGCCGGCCGCGTCGTCAAACGCTCGAGCCTTTTCATACTCAATTTGGCTGCTTAATGCGCTTTGATTGGATTCAATGATTTCAATGCACATCATCAAGACATCCGACTGAATGATGCTGCTTCCCTGCACACACAAAAAAAAATCTGCACATATAATAGACACATAACTAACTTGGATTAGTCTTTAGATGTGTGTGTGTGTATATATAAATCCAATATATTTTTTAATCAGATTTTTTTTTTCTTCCCTGTTTTACACCCATGGCGACAGTGTTGTCGTCTGCCACGGTTGTATTGATTTTTATCATTAGCTGTTTTTGCTTTGCTGCCAAAAGACCAAATATCCATTATTATGCCATTTTATGGTCATTTCAATCTTTTTTGTTTTTACATACAAATAAATTAATTCATACTTTCTCCTTTAAAATCACACAATGCACATTTGTTTAAAATTCTCTTTTCTGATTAATTGTCGCCGGGTAGATTAGACTTTTTTTTTTCATACTTGGAGACAGCAAAGAGACTGACTCACCAGGAAATTCTATCAAGCCACATCGTAAAAGAAAAAAAAAACGCTCTCTTGAAGCCTCGCTACAAAGAATAGAAAATAAATTGGGTCATTTTAAGTCCCGTAGTACGACAATATGTAAATTTAATTGCCTTCAGTCACTGCGTTAAGACATCATTCAGCTTGCATTTTTATTAGATTTGATTTAAAAGCAAATTTTTGTAAGCATACTCTAAATTCCCAGAGTGCAATTATACCCGGTCTTGTCACTTTTAATTGTCGGCTCTTTCTGATTCTCACACTTTACACATCTCGCTGGTGAAAAAAAAAAAAAAAACATGCATTTGGACAGGATCGAAATAATGGGCGTTAGGTGTGGAAGTAAAATGGCGACCTTTGATTAGCATCGGGGTCATGTGTGCTGATTCACCGAAAAGGAGATGTACTGTACAGTAACAGTCGTCGGACTTAATTAAAAGTGCTTGCTTTGCCGACTTGGCACATTGCGGTGACAAGCGGCGGGAATGTGTAGAGGAAACCTTTTCCTCACCTCCAGTTAAACCTCCTCTTTCATTCGCCCCTAATTAAGATTTCCCTTTCTTAATTATACACCAGAGATAGAAGCCACATACATTATCCTGCGAGAGAAAAATATAGAATATTTTTGGAACTATCCCACATATTTTGCGATGCAAAGGAACAAAGGCGAATAGAACCTTGTTGAACCGACACGGCGAGTCTGCTGCGCTTCTGTCGGTAATAGACAGATGGCACTGCATCCAAAGTAGAGCGGTCTACCTCTCCAGCATCTCTCATTATCCATCCCAAAATTAACCTGTCAATTTATCAATCAACACCATCTTCACTTTTCTGTTTAGCGCGGCCACGGTTGCAACGGCGCCGATATCCCGGATATGGCCGTGTTTACCGCTGTGTAGTCAATGAATGCATTATCACCTAAATGACTGCTATGAATCACAATCGCTGCCGGGCTGTTGATAAGAGGCGAATGCGTGAGCAATTTGGATTGTCTTTTTTTTTTTTTAAGAAAAAAAATATCTGCCGGATTTGTCGAAGGCGTCGAGAGTGGTTTTGCTGTCCTCCAAACCGCATCCATATTGAGCAGGGATGTGCTTAAAGGGCCCACATTGAATTTTTAAGACCAACACATGTATATTAAAGAAAAAGGAGAAATGTGTCGGTAAAGTAAAATAAAGAATTTTGAAATGATTATTCATTATTACATTTAAATATTGAAATTGTTATTCCTCTCTTTTAATTGATATCTAATTGATTTTATTAGAATATATATTTATATAATAGAGCTATACAAAAACAAACAAAATAAAAATGTTAGTTTTTTTGCTTCGAGTCAGTATTTTAACCAATTATTTAAATTGTATGAAAATGCTCGAGATGAAAGCGGGCCATATTTTCGCCACTATTGACATAGATACAACAAAGATGCTGCTTTTTATTTAAATGTCACCTTTTTGCTGTTCTTAAATAATCACATTTCTATTTACAATTTATCTTTTTCACCAATGTAAAAAATATATATATAAAAATACAAGTAACTTGTATCATTATTGACGCACTTGAAAAACAAAAATGCAGATTATAATGTGTGTTTGCATGCTCAGCAGGCTCCAGATTTCTAACGAGCACCCATTCTTATCTCAAACTGCTTTAAAATGGACCAAGCAAATGTAGACCCTCCTCGGGAAGGGAAAAAAAAAAAAAATCCCCCAACCAAGTGCAACTGCGGGTGGTGGGTCACGGGGGACGGGACCTCAATTGCCTTTCTTCTTTTCTGTGGAGAATATAAGTAACGCTGTGACTTGATCCTCTCCAAATGGAACACAGCAAGATAGTAAGAAAACATAGAAGGAGGCACTTGTTATTATTTTGCAAATGACATTTTGCTACCAAAGTGTCACAAAGAAAAAAAATGACAGTAAAATGAGTCGAGAAAAAAAAAAAAAAACATCCGGCAATTTGCTTCAGCATGTTACCAGATAAATTTCCAGTAGAGCTTCATCATAAAATTGCCATGGCTTGGATACGGCTTGTTTTTTCGTCTCTTTTCACACACCTTCTCAGAAGTAGGGATTTGAGTCACTTGATGCTGCGGGCTGCCCCCTTTGCCCAGCGAGCAGGGGATCAGTGGCGCGCCCCAATTGAAAGGGAGGCCAAGGAACCCGGCGCGATGAAGGCCACCGGCTCCCCGTTGGCGCGGGGAGGATGAAACACGCCATTAAGACCAATTTGGAGTGTTGCTCTAAATTTCAGCGACACTGATCGATCCTGACAGGAGGGCCGCCAGATCACTTAAACCGCTGCCCCCTCGCCTGCCGCTGCTTAATGTCACGTCATTCCCAGTCGCCGTGGCGGATTCCCGTTCAATTACTACCTGTAAGATTGCCTTTTTTTTATTTTTACACATCAGCAATCAATAAGGATTTTGATAATAATGTCAATGCCGTCCCAGTATTGCATTCTCCCCCCCCCCCCCCACCGCCGCTCTGTTCTTAATCCAAAGTGAAACCCTCTTGAGACTCACTGTCGTGTTGCTTTATTGATTTTTATTTTTTTTTCTCCTTCTTACTCTGTGAACATTGGAGCGAAACCCGAGTCAAGATACAAAAAAGAGACGATAGCTTACTCAAGGGTTTCACCACCAGACTAAAATTCTAATTATTTTTAGAGGAAATATAAAGAAAAAAGTAATAATAATAAAAAAAACAACCGAATTAGATTTTTTTATTGCCTTTTAAACATCTTCCAGTCTGCACTAATTCCAATTGGAGTGTATTATATGTCAGGCACGTTGAAAACATGCCCCTTGCCGTCTCCTGGTGATGTCTGTCTGCTTTATTGTGATATGCCGAGTCCGGGAATACTCGGGTCTATTATTGCCGCGCGACTCTCCACAGGCGCGGCGCTGACATTTTATATGCCATCTATTTATTAGCCAGAATGTTCAGCGCGGCAGCTCGGGTTAAGTATCTCGGCTCGGTGTATGGCGGAGATATTGAACCCGCGGCCCTCCTTGTCCCAAGTTCAGTTCCCTAACCGCAACCGGTTTGGCCCCCGTGAAGGATGAGGTCTCGGCCAAGAGCGCCCGCCGACAGTGATCTATCCCGCGTCTGCTATCGCGTTGCAGCGTGGCACTGACGGATGCTACCTGCGAAAAGACTCGCGTCCATGATTACATCCACCGTAGTGCCTTTATTAAAAAAAATCAAAAAATCACTTCCTTCTCTTTTAACACACACAGTGAGAGAGAATGCTTAAAGTTATTCCTAATCTTGCTTCATTGTGCACTGTCAGTCCATCGTTGACAAATGCGACTCATCCGAGCCGTTGACACGCTCCCCGAAGCCATCATGAGCTATGAGTACGTTACGTGAGGTTTTTTCAGAAGCACGCTAAGCACATTCATATGTAATGAATCGTCGTGTAATAAAGAACAATGACAGCGGAGGAGAAGATTTATTTCGCGGTTGACTTGAAAATGCTGATTTACGTATTACAGTGGAGATTTTATTTACTTGTGTTGTGCAGTGTTTGCAACTTAAGTGCACCCACACACACAGGAGGATGTTTGGTGTAGTACTAAGACTGACCTATGAGAGGCAGCAGAGTGCCACAATGCAGCCAGATAAGTGTCATAGAAGAAGCTAGGCTAGGTGCTAGCTTAGCAGGTACTGGCTCGCTCTTCTGCCTTTTCAATTAATCATTTAGGGCCTTTGTAATAATTTTCAAAATCTTTTAGTTGGAGCCCTACATTTATATCATTTTAAAAATGATTTATTCACAAAAGTGTCGTTTTTATTCCTCAAGCATTATGTTCAGTATATAAGTATGCGGTTTAGTGTGCCATTAAAAACATGCGAGTAATGAACTCGATTTAATTGGGCAACTTGGCTCCATTGTCAAAATGCAAAGTTGTTTCAAATGTCGAATTGTTTCATTATTACAAGATCGGACAAATCGGTCCATGTTGAAGCTGTTAAGACTCATGTTGAGGCAAGTGATTTTGGGGGGGGGGCATTGTACCTTTTTAATGATTTTGCCCGGTATGTATCTTCTGGGACTGTCTGCGCCCACCAGCTGAGGTGTTAATGCAAATATAGCAGATCATTTGTGGTCCAACCTCTTTTTAAGTACCTACTGCCAAAAGCGTGACAGGCATTTGGGCAGATGTGAATGAGCTAATTAAGCATTTGTTGTTGTCCTTATTAACAAAATCAAGTATCGTTGTTGCATCCTCCTCGGGAAAATATCCTACTTTTATATTAGTCCGTGTTGTGAGTAAATAGTGGAGCGATTGATAAAATCCGAGCTCCACTTTTGCAATTTTTGTAATCTCAAACCGTTTGGCAGTGCGGCATAATTAGTTTGCATGTCACATTCCCCACGAGTCCTAAGCTAGCTCAAAGCCGTCGTCGTCTAAACACCTACTTTATCTGGTTCCCCTGTGGGCCGTCCATCCACGGGGACTCTGGGTGCCCTCGAAAAGGGCTGCCAGTAGATGCTTCCCTGCCTCGGGGCTGCGGCGGGTTGAAACTTCAGATAGCAGATGGCGGGGGGGGGAAGGGGGGGAGGCTGGTGGACTCGATCTTTTAAGGTAAATCTGCCAAGCAAAAAGTGGAACGTCGTATCCTCGGGGCTCGCCTGCCTCCGCCAAGATTAAAGCATGAAATCTATGTAGGGAGAAGCCACAAATGTCTTCATTTCAAAGGCTGTAAGTGATCAAAATGCCTCAAGTGTGCCGGCACGCTGCGGGCTTTGTTTTAATGTGTTAATAACTAAATCCTTCACTTGCTTCTTCACATGCCGTCATTTATAAACAGGAGCGGCCGAGTTGAAGGTATCAAAGTAAAGCTTGTTCCGACGCGTGCGCCTTACTTGATGTCATTAATGCGCCACGACAATGCCATTTTTGTTTTGTTTTTTAAACATATTGAAAAGCCTTATGAGTGAGTTCTGGAACAGCGCCGTGTGAAATAGCTCTGCCAGTCAACAGCAAGAAGTGATCGGGCACTTTCTAATGCCACCGGGTCCATCTGGGAGAAGCACCCTTTTCATTCGGCGTACTTGGCCGCCGGTCGCCTCGCCATAATGGGCGCTCTGAACGAGCTCTGAAGCAATAGCCAATTAAAAGCCTTGAAGGGGATGCCTCGAGGCCCCCGCGTGAAAGGCTTCAGGTGTGAAATGCTTGTTTTTTTTTGCTTTTTCTCTTCAAGAGTGCTGCAAACGCGGGCGGCTTTCAAGTTCGCCGTTGCCCCGCTGCCGTCCCCTGCCAGCCCACCCCTGCGGCCCCTTCTCATGTGGAGGAGGGTAGAGGCCAGAGGTGGCGGGCAAGAGAAGACCACTTAAGTACAATTTTCTATTCAGCGTTCCAAACCTGTACACTCCTGTTTTTCATAACGCCGAGCGGGGTTTCAGATGATGCAGACAATAGCTTTTTCGCGCACAATAGAGAGAGGAGGAGAAGCGGGAGGGAGGGGGGTGATAGAAATGGATGAGACAGAAAGTCTGAGTCCAGACCGGCAGACTTTGACGCTTGAATGATGGCGGGGTTGGCAGGGATGAGGCTTAAAAGGAGGTGGATTGTTTGCTAATTATGGTTATTTCTGACCAGATCACGGCAGGTTCAATGACTACCTTGGTCCTGTTAGCGTATCCAACTTGAAATGGAGGCTGAGGAGTTTAGGATGTTTCAGTCATGATGGAATTCATGAAAATGCCTCGCCTCTCCAACCACTTTTACATGTTAATTGTTGTTGACCTGGATAGAACACCTTTACGCTTGGACAGTTTGGTGGAAAACATTTGGTGGAAAATAAAATCAAATAAAATCGTAGCATTTTCCCTTCTGATTAAATTTAGCCAATTTCCGATTGGGATGCCATTGACAAATTATTAATCTATTTTTTTTTTCTCTCTCCGATATGCTCAGACAACAATCAGGGCCTAAAAATAAAGAAAGTTAAACCTGTTTGATAAAGAGATGGATAGATTCTTCTAGAGCCCAACCAATTAATTGACCGACCGATTAAGTCAGCCGATTTTGTCCCTTCAAACCATCAGACAATGTCTGCCAATTGTTTTTGCCTTTATGTGTTTTAGCCATTATATATATATATATATATATATATATATACACATATATATATATATTGATTAATATTTGTATAGATATTTTTTTCGATTAATCGTAAGATTAATCTGTCATGTTTTTTTCTGCATTGAACTAAAAAAAAAAACATCAGTGTGGCCCATCAGACTAAAAAAAAAATACAAAAAAAAACATCGATCTGGCCGGATTTTTCATGCTTCTGCGTGGTAGCAACTGACAAAAATCCGCAATCATTGTCGTGTAACATTTAACGGAGTCACTGCAAACTAAGTAAGGGGGAAATCACCAAGGTGTATTCATCTTATTAGTATCATACATCATCACGGTGTCAGGTGATCAGACAAATGAACGCTTTCCTGTTTATCTGCGTTAAGTTGCGTGGCTCACCTACAGCCATCGCTCAGGGCACGCATTGTCATGAATAAATTGCTCAAGAGTGATTGCAGTGAAGTTAGGGACACCGCATTGACCGAGCTCACTAGGCCCCTTCCTGCATCCCGCCCCCACTTTTTTTATCTGTCCCAGATTGGGAGAGCCCTTCCATAAGATGAAGAGAGGAGAAATCAAAATAAATGGAGTCCATTAAACGCAGCAATGCATCAACTGTTTGATAAAGTGATTAATAAACAGTCCGGGATTGTGATTGATTAAAGCATTTAATCAAAGTGCTAAAGAAGCCGTATTGCCAATGATGCATAAATAACCTGCGTGATTTAAAGGGATAAAATATTATCAGTGTTTAGTCTGTCGCAACTTGCTGAGCTAAAACGTATTTTGAGGTCCTGATGGGTTGTCACCTCGGTAGAATCATTCAAGCTAACACCCAATTTGTATTGGAATTGTTGTCAAGGAATCAAATCCAATGGCAAATTCCAAGGTGGACAATGAGTGGGCAGTCGCACGGCAACATTTGTAAGCCTTAAATGTCATTCACAAATGCAAAGAGATAAATTGAGTAAATTGTCATCCCAAGCTTGCTAAAGTTCATCTTTAATGTATAGCGCATTAAGATGCAAAATTACAGACCAATTACAGATCAATTGTGACCCGTTTTTGCTTGAAGGTTAAAACGCTTTGCTTTTAAGACAGCAAGCGCAGGTAGGAACGGGCACATATTTTACAAATGGCTTTTTTTTTTTTTTTTAAATGAATAGCACAAATTAAGCGAATGTCAGAAATAATTTCGAAAGCTGCGGGAAATTTACATCGAGGTCTCACAAAGTCGATTCCTTTTTCAACCGTTTGGGTTAAAATGCCACCAATATATGATGAGTGGGTTGAAAGAATTTTCAAGCTTGTGGTTGAATGTCAGACATGTGGCATAGTTTCATTGCTCTGACCGTAACTTACAGCATTGTCTCATATTACTCATATTCATAATTGTATTTTTCCGTCATCAGAGGTTTTCAGCTGCAAGTTGAGGAATTACATAAAAATGCCTATCTGATTTTTAGAGTCAAGTTTTTGTGCTCCCATAACCAGTGGACCGGTGGCGCTTATTGGCTTTTGACCCTTAAAGGCCACCGTAGGGCTAGACAAATTCTTCTTGTATGCAATACAAAATACATGCATTGAATTCCCCATCAGCATGTTCTATTTGAATATATTTTGAAGTTCCATGTCAGGCACACAATAACCAGCGTGAAATTGTTTTGTAACAACCATTGAACACGCTCCTTTAACTTTAATCTGAATGAGCTCATTAATAGACTTTAATTGGTGTTTTTACCAGGGCCCGATCATGTGACGGCGGATACAGTGCACGGCGTGTAATCAGAAGTCTCTGGACAAATGAATGCAAGTCCAATGAGTGACATGTGAATAACTAGTTAATTATGCAAATGGGGCTAAGGCAGAACCTGGTAAGTTGCGGGAACTCTGTCATCTCAAAGGGTATGGCGAGTGTGATAATGTGGCGGCGTGGCAGCGCTCTCTTGATGTAATGACAGGTCAATTTGACGGCCTTTTATGCGCTGCGCCCCGCTTCTTTTCTCCTACGTTTACCACCCCGACCCCCCCCAACCCGTTTGCCTCCCGTCCCTCTGACTTTGATTCCCCCTTTTGTTCCGCCGGCTTCTCCGCTGACACTTCCCAAGAATAAGAGATGGCGCGTAAACGGCGACCCGTTCGCACCACGACGATGACCTTTGTCTCTTCGCCACGCAACCTCTCACCTAGGAGCTGACAGCGTGATTAATTGAAGAAGGTTATGATTTATGAGTATCTTCTCACTGTGATTAACAAGGCAACAGGTGGCGCCACCAAAGTCGCTAGCGTGAGCGCGTCGCCGAACGACCGGCACAATGGTGGATTAAATTTAGAAAACTGTGTTTTGTCTCATGCTGACTGTCAAATGAGTGGAGCCATACATCATTTGGGACTTTTTTTGTCCCGCACTGTCATGAGGTTATTATGGTAGAAGGCCCCCCTGTCCAACCCCAACATTGCGTTTTTTAGTTTTGCTAGCATAAAGCGGGATAGTTGCTAGCATGTCTGCCTCGTAGTTTTGAGGGACGGTACTGCCCCCACTTGATTTTATATTACAAAACTTCATATGGCAGATGAGATTGTCTTGTCTTCTACAAAATTCTACCTTGAATTGGCCGATTTTCACTGTCCACTTTTGTTTTAGCAACAAACGTACCGTTTTCATATAGGCTAGCAAAACGTCGATTGCTCCAAAATTAAAAGTGAAAGTAAAAACTCGCATCGGACTCTATTGAGGGCCACGAATTATATGAAGGCTTTCAAACTATCATTATAAGCCATTATTTTCTGTATTATATTTTGGGGGTTAATTACGCCAATATTTTTTGCTAATGGTGTCAGGGTTGGTCTCTGAGCAGCGGTGGGTCACTGTAGACTTTTTTTTCTAAGTCCCCTTTTGCTTGACTTGCTGAACATCTTGACAGAAGACAGTGAGTTGTGACATCGGGCCATGTCCGATGGTCCTTGGCAGGTTAACTCAAGTGACAGCTTTGGCGATAAATCCGTCTTGCCTTCAAGAGACTTAACTGTGTCAAATAGTCTAGCGTAGGTGACAAGGGAGCGTTGAAGAGGTCACATGAGACTTTCTCATTGCCTAAGTCGTTCACAAAAGAGTGACTTGGGGGCAGCGTGGCGGTCTCTTGACACCGCGCCACCGGCGTACCATCCAGCTGGGCGAGAGTGAACGGCGAGATCTGGCCTTTTTTCTTTTGAGGTGGCGAGCCGCGGTGACCCTTCGCTACAAGCTGTGACAGTTGATGACTGACTGATGTGCCGTTTCTGCTGTGTCAGTGGGAAAAGTCAAGCGTCTCACACAAAAGCCTTTCCCCCTTTTCCGGAATAACTTGGCTCCAGCTTGTGCGGGACAACAAAAGAGTCCCGCTACAGTTTGTGGCCTGTCATCCCCCGACCGGGATTGCTTGTATAAGACAACAGCTCCGATTTTAGTGACTGAAAAAAAAGTAGTGTTGTCTGGTGTTTACAAAGATTCGCTATCAATGAGAAAAATAATTATCTTAGAGTCGGCAAAGGTTAATTTTGGTCGGAAACCTTTCGATCTTGCCTCGGCGAGGTGACCCGTGCGCTGACCTGTGACACGGGAGAACTCCAGCAGAGTAAACCGGGTCGAGCTTCCCCGTGTCTCGTCGGGTCTGGGGGGACAGAGAGAGCTTCCTCAGACTTACTTTCTCCATCGGATTTCCTTATTCTTAACTTTAGACGTGGGTCAAGACTTGGCAACGATTGTAAGATGCAAGTCCCAGGGCGGCAACGGTTGAGGAGCACTGTCCCAGAGACAGCACTGCCCACCGCAGCCTGGCCCATATGTTGGGGCTGCACACAAGGTGCTTTCTCAGGATACAGCACTGGCTAATTATAAATTTAATTTGCATTTTAATGAGAACGGTGCAGAATTAAAGCCTGCCAGCTGGATGATTTCGGAATGCTGCCCCTCCCTCTCACTGTCCTGTTTGAGACTGTCCCGCCCTGCTTAAGGTGGGATGGGGTGCGGTGGCTTCTTATTTGTTTTTTCGAGTGCAAGAAAAGCCAAGCGGTCTCATAATAAAATCATTTACGCTTCATTTAACTCTTCACATAATTTGCTTAAACTTAATTCCTGTTTCACGGGATTTCTACCAAGTTATTGAATGTCGTCTTGATGCTCTAATCAAGGTCCGAATAGCTGTCACGGCCCTCATTGAAGACATTTCGCACGTGGAAGCTAGCGATGCTAATATCATTCAGTTTTGGTCATTATTTTTCAATCTCCATAATTCGTCCCGTTGGCCATGTTGCGTCCCCTTCCACCTTGCGGTCGCGCTCGTCGCCTCTCCCTCACCTCCCGCCGCGTCCTTGCTCAATAATTGTCATTAATTGATTGACAGCTCCGATAGAGCCAACTAACCCCGCTTGTGCTCCGGTGTCAGTGTTTTTAAATGAGAGCTTGTACGTCCACTGACCTTGTCTGACCGTCACCTGTCAGCCACGGTGAATACAATCCACGCAATGTCTCACCTTAGCAAAGTCGACAGTCCTAAATGATTCTAATTGCTTTCTGGAATCTACTTTGTGTTGAACTCCGGTGGCGATTTTAAAAGCTGAGATTTTTATTTTTCTGAAAATTGAGTATTTTTTGAGGTATGAGGATTCCGTCCACCTATTCCCCCTCCCTCTAATAATCCATGCATGAACCGTGTTCCGGGCCCGTGTCATGCATGACATTCTTGCAGGTTGTTTTGCTTTGGGAGGCTGCCAGCCCCAGTTTTGCACCTCTTAGCAAGCCTAGTTTGATGCGGTGTGAATAACATTCAGACGTACGCACACGCCCTCCATCGTGTTCGTTCCGGGGAAAGGCAATGCGGGACACCCTCCCTGCTCCGAGGGTGGCATTTGGCGTGGGCTGAACACAACGTGTTTCCATTCCCATTCCCCTCCCTTCTCTCACCCGTGGTGTTCAACACAAAACAAACTAGTTTTTCCCATTTTTATAACACCGACGACTAGAAACCGCACGTAACGTATAATCAGCCAAAATTCAAGCCAATATGAAACAGCCGTGCAAAAAACTTGTTTTAATAATTCCCACCAAAAAAAAAAAAAAACACTCAAGAGAACAGTGCATTCAATTAGCCTCTGAGGACTGGCATGGTGTCGAGCCTCCCTCCAAGGCATGGCTCCTTTCTGTGTAGCAACAGTAGGGATGCCATAAAGACTTGGCAGAAGGGAGGCACACATTCTCCAGATCTAAATCTGTCTGCTACCGCGTGGAACATTCCCTCTGTCGCTTCCCTTGAACATCTTCATTCTTGTGTGTGTGATTGCTATCAGTGGATTCGCAATTGTAGTGACATCAGTTGTTTTTTGTTGTTGTTTTTTTTACGCGGTCCCCGCGACGTGACCAATAAAGTCCCGCATTATTCCGATATTCTCTTTTTAGAACATAATGACAAACGACAAATTATCTTTTAGGATACTGTACCGTATGTATCTTATGCTATAAATTGTGACATCACGTTTTAGCAAAATTAGCATCGCGGTGACCTACTAGTTAGCAAGTCTGCCTTACAGTTCTTAGGTTCTGGGTTTGAATCTCATCTATTATGCTATGTGGATTTTCTCTCAATTTTCTCGTCCATTCCAAAAATATACATATTGAAGACCATGATGTCCCTGGATCCCAGCCAAAATTAATTAGCAGTGTATCCATCTTATATGTGCCATGTGGAGTCTGCAAATCAGTTTGCTCACACAAAAAAAGAAATTACTGGTCATCCAACTATTTCTATACAAGCCATTAAAAAGTACCATTTCTATTATTTATCATATTTCAGAATGAACTGAGGTACAGTGAATAAATAATCATTTTAAAAAAGCCTTAGCAGGAGCATTTTTAGGTTCATCTTTGTCAGTTGTCGGTGCGGCGAGGTGCCGAGACAGCTATTTGAAGGGATTTCAACTCATTTGAGCAATTACATGCTTAACTGGCCCGAGATAATCTGTCACCCAAAGCTTCTCCCTCTCCTTGACGATCCTCCGCTCTGTCTCAGAGCCTCCTACGCCGCACAAGAGACGCTCCCCAATAGCGGGATTTAGAGCACAAAAGCTCTCCCTGAATGGAACGAAGGCCTCCGAGAAATTAATTGCCTCTAACAAACAGCATGACTGCTAGCATGTTTTGTTTCCCTTTCTTATCAGGCCTCCCGATGGAGAAGGGTGGTCCGTACTTCTAAAAGAGGAGGAACCTACAAAGTATGGAATTTGTACCAGAGTTCCTTATTATGCACACGCTTTTTTTTTTTTTTTGAAGGAGACACATAGATGTGAGGTCCCAATTTGCTAAATTGCCTCGAGTGTCAATGAAGTGAAAATGGAGGAAAAAAAATGGAGTTAATCTATAATGGCTAAATTTGGCACGTTACTCAGGCGACTGTTGAATTTTTATTCTTGCTCGACCCCCTTATTGATTAGCTTTATTGATTATAGCGATTTGGCATTTGACAGCTTTCTTGATCAAGCGTGATTAAAAAAATTACTTTAAAAAAGTTAATAAAATTTCATTAGAAATATTGTTTCACTCAATTCAAGATTTATACCCAAATTTAAGATTTTGGAAATTAATCGATCGTAGCTTCCACTCGATTCAGGATAGGCATTTGACAAATTATCTTTGATCAGAAATGTGTTTTTTTCTTTTAATACGTTTGAGCGGACACTTTTAGTCTGTTAGCTCTCGATCGGACATGCCAACTTGATATCATCAAAATACAAAAATTGCATTTAACGAAGCGTAAATTAACTTTAGGTTACGTTCAGTCAACCTCTACTCCGTTTTAGATTTTTCCTCGTTGTGTAAGGTTTATGGCACGTTTTTACCCCGGTTGTGTCCGTCCCCCCCCGCTCACTCCCACACACCCACATGTCACCATTCTGTCAACCACCGCCAGCGCGGCATCTATCATCCCGCCGCAGACGCCGCCGCCGACGACTGCCGCGCCCCACAAAAGGGAGGCCGTCCACGCACAAAGAAATTTGCATTCTTGCATCTCATTAGGCTTATAATTGCGGCAGCGGGCCCGCTCGCCATTATCTGCCACCGTTTTTATCGGTGACGTTTGAAACGTGGCGTTTAAATGTCAGTGATTGACTACAGAAAAAGGAGTGACCTTTTGTGGTGTCATCCTTCTCTCTCCTTCATCCCTCGTTCACACTCATCCTATTTTTAAACCATTTTCTCACTGCTTTGTTGATTACATTAAAAGCCGTTTTTCTCCAATGGTGGCTAATAATAAAAGCATTGTTGCACACTGACAAAATGTTCTTGTTGAAATCAGCCATTGTCAGTTTGATTATGTATATACACCATAATAAGACAGACTTTATTGTTAATTCGAGAGGATGCAGTCATCAGATGTACTTTGTGTTTCCTTTTACGGCAAAGGTGTTTTGTGTATGGGAGTTATCCATTCCGTTCATTCATCTCCATTGTTGCTATTTTTCTCGAGGCCTTTAAAGTATGCGTAGGACGCTATAGATATGACAGTTCGCTTATTCCCGGGAAAACGAACAGCTCTTTATTACTTCTAATGCTGCTTGAGGGAAACAGACTGCGAATAAAACGCGTACTGCTTCCAGCGTGAACACGCGGTGTAATGAGCTGACAACGGTAGGACGCACAATCTTTAAGAGTTTATCAAACTCTGCCGCGCCTGCTAATTAGAGGCAGCCACACAAGCACGGGGATACATTTACATTTGATTTGATCCTGCCACAGAGAAGCTCCCCATTAGCATCCTCCTCCTTGTGAATATGACAGTAATTGCTGTCTCACTGTGTTGCTGTTGTCCCGTTCGCATACTGTAGCTTATTATTGCGCCACACAGTCCAGGGAATCAAATAAATCACTTAGGTTATCTTATTAATTAAATCCAAATAAATGTGCTCAGACTAATTTATTCCTTCCAAATACCATGGGATCTCTCGCTGTAACTAATGGCGTAGGCTGACATTTCCTCATCTTAAAAAAAAAAAAAAAAAGAACCTCAAGTCATTTATTTAGAGTTTTCCAATTAGAGTTAATTCCTTTCGGATGTGACATAACAGAGTTCTTATAAGGGTGGACCAAATATTATATGTATGTACGTATATTAGGGGAACAAAATCCAGTAGTGGCAGAACATTTGTGTTACGTTAATAAATATTTTGTGGAAACATTCAGCTTGAGTATTTTAGATGATGCAGTCATAGATATATAATAGGGTAGATGATTATTAGTTGATTTATTCAAACTGTACCCTGTACGTTAAGGGCAACCAATATGTCAAAAGTGAATTAGACATCCAACATTATAAGTTTTTTGAGAAAATGTAAACATTTTAGGTGAGCCTTATAGTCTGAAAAATCTGTTTGTAACCTCAAAACATTGTTTGGTAGTATTGTCAATAAACCGAGGCCCCTCCTAACTCCCATTAAATCCCATAAGAAGTTTTAGGTTTTGTTGATAAAGCCTCAACTCTTTAAAACTGACTTTCCATATAAACAGTTTGAAGCCAAAGGTTTATTCTTAGCCTGCCACAATGCTTGTTTTTATTCTTCCCAAGAAAAGTCCTCGAGTGGAAAGCGTGCAACGCAGACATATGACAGTCCTGAACCTCGGTGCCCACTTTCCTCACTCGCCCCTGAGGCTCTCGGTGGAGTAACACTTGAGCCAAAGCTCTCGAGTGCGCGTCCACCACGCCTCCCTTTCACGGCCCGCGGGCATGCGAAGCCCCCGAGCCCGGCTGAGCTTATCTGACCCTAACCTTGGCGTATGGTGACCTTGACCCGTAGCTAACCCCTTCCTGGTACTCAGGGCTACATCTGTTCCTTTCGCTAGGACACCCAAGTAGTTAGCCATACTGGAGCATCACCTTGGGGCTCCATTTGTTTTCTCTGGAGAGGTCAGCCGAGGGGTTGTCATTAAGGACTGAACTTGATCTGCTTCTTCCTACATAAATTGGTCTGGCCCTACGAGGAGTGAGCGCACTGTAAATAACGAGTATTTAATGTCCGATATGAAATAGAATCTGGGACAAAACTGACATTCGATACTTTTCCCAGGCCAATGTGTCATGGTGCCGAAGGAAAACAAGCTCCAAGTAGACAGCGAGGTAGACTTGTTAGTATTCCCATCAAGTTCTAGAAACAGCACAGCCCCAAACATTGAATTTCTTTTCAAGCCAGCGGTTGATATCTTGATTGTGATGCCCTTTGTTAGTTTCAATAAATCTGCGAGTTGGCTGACCTTTCTAGTTGTCTCCTCTGCAGCATAGACAGCAGGCATCTTTACCGTGAACCACACCGCTAAGACGTTGACATTAATATTCATGAAGGTATGCCATCTTTTTAAATACATGCTACATTTAAAACAACGATTAGCTAGCTAGCTAGCTAGCAATCAAAACAACAGGATACATCAAAGATTATTTATCCTATCCTGTTATGCGGATCAAATTCAGTGACACAAAGATGAATGTGGGAAATGAAGGAGGAGAGAAGTTGTCTCCTGGTTGTATCGAGTTCTCTAAGTATGGGAAAATCTCCTTCCATCTCCAGCACAGCCGTGGTATCATATCGCCGTGAAGTCAAGGGCTAGGCTAAAGGTTACAACTGTGAAACATGGCATCGATCCCAACACCTGACAACAGTGCGTTCTCCGTTTCTTTTTGTCTCCCTATGAGCTTTTTCATTTTTTTGGGTGAATCGCAACACCATGGCTAACTTACTACTTTTGCCGCTGTTCCTTCTGATGTGTGACTTCCACACCCAAGAAAACCAAACACCTGAATAACCTCAGTTTTGTTATTGTCCGCCACAGGTGTGGTTTGTGACGGCCGTGTTATCAATGTCAGTACTTCAAGTGAAATTATTCTTCCCTTTTCATCTTTCCTCTATTATATCGGCAATATAGTATAATATAGTAATATAGTAGCAAAAGAGATGTGGAGCTCGGTGTGCTCTACATATCATAAATCAGACCTAAAAGAGAATGAATATCCACCCACACTCTGTGCAAGGGCCACACTATTTGTATGGCCAATGTGGCCTTTCTCCGTGACCTCTCAGATTAGCTGCTCAACATAGAAAATTGCACTCTTGGTGCAGTCCATAAATCATAGCCAGCTATTTTTTCCTTTAAAGAGCTATGTAAATACCAGTGTACTAGCTAGGTAAACAACACTAACCCCCAATACGAATGGCTTGAAAATTGAAGAAAAGCACCTTATTTCTCAGCTGAAATTGCTTTTGAAACCCGGTCCTCCTACGAGGGAGTGGAGGGGGGGGGGGTGCTATGCGGTGATTTGTGCTGAGGGAATAGAAATGGCTTGAAGATAACCACACTCGACACAGTCCCTATGTTGGCGAGCTCCGGCAATGATCAAAGATATCATTGTAGCGCATTATTCGCTCCCGTGCAGGCACCCCCAAATATTTCTGTATCTGATGTGACATCCACCCCAATGCGCCAGAATTCGTTTCAGCGGACAAAAGGGCCCGGCGTGCACCGGAGCGTGACGAGCCTGCTCGGACCGGTCAGGGAGAAAGGTTAGCCGGGCGTTGAGAGGGTAGATATTAAAATGATTACCCTTTGGAGTTTATTGTGATGTGGTTCTGTTGAGCAGGCTGCAAGAATGCTAAAAACCTAATCAGTTGTTGAGGCAGATCAATGAAATACTGTCAAATCCCCAGTAATGAATTTCTCGGTTTACTGGTAACAACAGACAATATTTTGAAGTTATGAAGTCACTTGCGCTGCAGCATAATACGACATCACCGTATTTATTGATTTACATTAATTTTGTATTTATCGCCAAGTGTTTTCTGGAGTTCATATTGAACTAATTAAAAAATATTTTCAGTAAATTGTATGCTAAATATCCATAACATAAATATCCACATTTATACAAATATTTTTAATAGATTGTATGCTAAACATGCAAGAATATCCCTTTTTTACATTCCGTAGATGTGATACGATGTGTGACATGGATCGATTATTGCCTAATGGCTTTATTGTGATAGAAATCTTTTGCGTTGGCAAAATGTATCGCCACTTTAAAGCAAAACCACAGATTTGTCATGTTTTCAAAGTAATGATTGCTCCAGTGGAAGCATTTAAGTTTTGTTAGTCAACCAACATGAAATGAAATGTCATAACAATAGAGGCTTTATTTATTTCTTCCTATAAAACCTAGATAGACATAACTTTGACACTAGAACGGATTAAAAAGTCTTTCCTTTAATATGATTGGTTAAATTGCTTTGGTTGGAGAACTAAGTCCCGGAACGAATTAACTTCCGCTACTGAGATGTGACAGTATGATTCTGTGTCGTTTGGCAGCTCGGCAGCGTTACAATCCCACATTTCCGACTTTCAAGGAGAGCCGCGCCGCACTGCACGGCACGCCCCGCGGCAGCCGGCAGGACGGCTAATTCCCAACATCTGCTACAAGTCCGGTACAGTCCCCGTCTCGGCGTCGCCATCGCGGTATCGCTCGGGTGGGATGCCGCTTGGCAGCTTGTCATTTTTCAGACAGCTGAGGAATCACCCCCATTGCGTTTTAAGCAGGTTGGGTGGAGAGTAAAAGTGTTTCATTTCAGCACGGTGGACCACTGATGCCTGCAGTAGATCCCCTCTGTTATCTAATCAAACAGCACTGGTCAGTTAGGATGCCAACTCCTAAATCCACAGCCGCCTGTAAAGCCGTAGGGGGAGATTAGCCGCGACAGCGCCAATGTCCTACATTCAAAGACTTCCTCTTAAGATCTCAGGTTTTTTTTTTTTTGTCCCCCCGCCTGGAAAGTACAGTTATCCATACAAGCAAACACACACATAGACATGCGGCTCAAAGTAAGAGTCCTTCATGCTGTAATAGGGCTATCACAAAGACCACACAGCTTGCATTTTGGAAGAAGACTTGATGCATTGTGTCAGCCACTAGAATATCTCAAAGTGGCATGGCTTGTGCCTTGCTAGAGAATTCAAACATGTTTTGTTTTGTCGAAAAGAAAAATGGTGGCGGGGACGGTCCTCTTTTCGCACCCAGAAGACATTGCGTGGTACGAAATTTAACTCTTGCAAAAAAATTTACTATTTACTGACTAATACAGGAATACCAACAAGATGTAGTACGTTATCGGTGATAAGAAAGTAAAAGCCCCGGCCCCACCTCTCCTATGTAAACATGAACCTGCTGACTCGGTGTCAGTGAAAGTTACACTGCTGGGAACAGATGGGTTCCTCTTTAGCGAGACGGATGGTGTCAAAGCACACATCTCCATCAAATTAGCGTACGCAGAGTGAGTCCTCCGACCCCCCCCCAATGCCCTGACCATACACCGGAAAGCAGGTGTCTGCTTAATAATTTGGTCAAAGATCAGTGAGTTAAAGGTTAAGGCCGGGGGCAGAGAGGGCCGAGGTCATCTTAGTGGCGGGGAGGTGGTGAGACATGATCTCCTCAAGTCTGAAACGGCCGAACCCCAAGGTCATCCATTAGTGCTCTGGCCCATTGGTGCTGCAAGACCTGCAATAAATTTACCGTGCACCCTTAACCCTCTTAATACTCTCAGTGACCCAGATGAGGAGATCGGCTCCCTTAGGGAGGAGCACGTTACATTATTAGCGCTTGCGTCTTCATTGGCAGCTATTCTGCTCCCAGGGCTCATAATGGCTGACTTCATACTGTAAATACTTTGACAATAAAAAAGAAAAAAAAAGCGCATTGCGATCGTGAGTTAACCGTGACTTCAACATGGCTGTAATTGCCTGAATAAATCCGCGTCCCCTCGTTGCTAATGACGTACGTAAGATTGCATCTTTAATTCAACGGACTGCGAGATATTTTATTATCTCCATCTCCCTAAGCCATCTGTGATCACTTTCAAACCTGCACGGCGGTGTTAATGTCTAGCTTCATTTTGAAAGAACATCGGAGTTATGACTGATCCTTATCTGGCCTTTCAAACAATGAACAACTTGTCTACCTTTTTTAATACCGCCATGAGAGAGGGAGGGGAAAAAAAGTGGAAGCCAGCCGAAAGAGAGGAGAGAATGAAATGTCAACAGTGTCAACCGCTCCCTTTAAATAGGACTCTCCTATGATCTCTTGCCACCGCGCTCGGTCAAACCTTTCCAGGTGTCAAGACCGCGGTGTCGGAAAAACGAAATTACTGTGACACAGTGTTGACAGGAAGAAAAGGCATCCCGCTTTTCACCCCTCTCAGGACAACGTGGTTGTCGTCACCCCGGCCCAGACACGAGCTCTAATGAATCAAGCAACACCTTGAAGTTGGACGGTGCCACGGGCTTTTGGCTGAGGGCACCTGTACCGTGTCACCGATAATAGGATCCTGTGTTGGACTGCTGTTGATTTGACGTCTTCTTCAACCTCTCCCTGCGCCCGCCTTTGTGACATGGCCTCATTTGCCGCTTACTAGTAGACATCCTGTTACAAGGAAGGACTACAACGGTACAATTTCGCCCAGTCCATGCGACAAATCTGAGAATTGCTAAATTCTTGCTGTTTTGATCATGCATATTTTTGTTCTGATAATTAAAGAAATATATATTAACATTATATACACCTACAGATGAAAAAGTTAAAGCAAATGATCATTATTCGAGATGGGCAAGCACCAATACCAGGTACCAGATACCATCCTTAATTTAAGGCGAACGAAATTTGACATTGAGTAAATACTTGGTGCCATCCATCTGCTTCTTAAAGAAAAGTCTTTGTTCACAATTTTCGGACATGGTGTTAAATGGAATTTTATAAATCAAAAGTACTCCGTATCAGTGAGTACTCATGGACACAACTGGATTAATAAAGCTGGATAAAAAGAAGTTCCATACGCTTTAAAGCGTCTTCCGTCTGATACACAGACCCCACCCCGCAACAACCGCCCGCCCGACCGCCCACCCTCATGCTCGACCGGCGACTCCTTTGTGCGCCCCTTCCATCTCTTCATCACGTAGACAGTCTGTCACAGCAGCAATCTCACGCCTTTTTAATCAAATGCTCCCACGGCCATCCAATTAAGAGCCATCTGGCCCGAATGATCCGATGTAAAGTTACCCGACTCCGAGTGTCTTGTGACAGAACCGACGGAGGGCACGGCATGCCGTTTAAAAATGGTGACAGAGGCGGCCGCCGCTTTTCCAACTGTGTGTGATTCCCGATGAACTTGAGGTCATAGATTCCCAGCGGCTGAGTCGGGGCAGGGAATGGAGAGCAGCAGGGTTCAGGTCTTGGGTCAGTGGAGCCTCAGAAGTGGCCAGTCAGCTTTGCTCCCAGGAGGGATGATGGTGACTGATTTCACTAGTTGTTTTCTCAAGGTCCACTGAACCCTGCAGCAAAGACTCTCCCAACTTTGAGCCTGCAGAGAGAGGCGAGCAGTCCTCTCATCTCCAGTTCACCTAACTCCAAAGTAAAGCGGGAGGGTGGTCCAGAACAAAATCCTTCCGCAACCTCACGGTGGCACTGCCAAACCGTTTTTCATTTCCTATCCCATGAAATTCACCTAACGGCTAAAAAAAATACCAACCTGGTTACATGAAAAGGCTCAACGTGGTCCTAATCAAAATGGCAGCCCTACTGGCAAGGTAGGTCCCAGCTGTGGCTCCGGCCCAGCATTTTTTTTTTTTTATCCCCCCCTATTTCCCGCGTACATTGTTCCGGGCAGCACATCCAAGAGCTCTTGCTGTGTTATGTACTTAGCTGAGGTCAAAGTTGTCATTATCTGGGTCTTGTTGGCACTAAGGCCTGCTCTGATGATAGGGACTCACTTTCAGACCCCGGCAGCTTTTAGCACTGCCGAAGAATTAACCTCTGTGAAGATCAGGCAATCAACCACCTGCAAATCTTGCCCGGCCGGGATACTGCTGCGTTTCTCAAAGGCGTACGCTTGGTGACATTCGGTCACATGTGTGCTGTTTGCCCTGACCCTGTGTCTGTTTCTCCGGAAGATTTAGCTCTGATCCCCGACCTTGCCCTGCTTTGGTTGGAAGGCGTTAGGAAAGTTTATGTACGGAGATTTTTATACCCCTTTTTTCACGGTGGCATTATGCAAAGCTAACACTCACACACTTAACATCGTGCTTAAATGCATATGATTATAAAATAGTAGGATGTAAATAAAAATTAGACCTGATTGAATGTTTGAAATCAAACCGTTCTAAAAGATTGAATATTTACGTTTAAGTTAAATGCAACTGAACTGCACCTCACAAATGTACTGTATTGATTTATAATTCAATTCCGAGAATCCTTTGAATACCACTAGAGGGAGCTTGAGATACCACCAGTGTTATTCGTACCACACTTTGTGAATTACTAAATCATGATGCTCGGGCGGTGGAATTTGCGGTTTATTGTCCGAAATTTAGGTGATCAAGTAAAATGCATGCTGTTTGTGGAAGACTCATTGAACATAGATCCAACTAACGTATTTGGAACACAAAATGTTCTTAACTCCTATTTCAAAGCCAACAGGATGTCGCTCAACTTCCAAACATGCACCGTTTCGAACCAATTCCCGTCAGTTCCACACAATCAACCAAATTCTTAACAATCAATTAATCAATTACGCCTCTCATATTATACTCTTGTTTGAAGCCGGCTCCATCCGAATTAGAATTTGGCAAGGAATTTCAGCTTGAATGGAGGAGGGGGGGTGCTGCTCATCAGAAGTGGAAGCTGTTGAAGGTTAAGCTTGTATTTCTCCAGTTAAGCGCCGCCTCTCTTATCTCGCCTTATTCACGCGAACCCCATGGTGTAAGTCTTAAAGCAATTATTTTCAAGAATATAGCATCTTTTTGAAAAGATGTATTCCCCCCCCCCTCGCTCGCTCTCCCTATATTGTAATGCGTGTGCGCTAGCAGACATACGCTAGCCCCCCCCAGCCTCCATTGGCAATTTTGTCAGAAGTTGACAATGTCTTGATTTAGTTGTCTAGCTGTTCCGGGCCAGTTTTCCCCGCTGCGCTAATGTGAACAGGACATCCTGCTGGGCACCAAAGAATACCACTTCACGGCGGCCGTGGCGCTGGCAGCTTTTATTTATAGCGCTAGTGAAATGAATGGGTATTAGTGTCCAAACATTTCACCATGCTCCTGCAGCTACACACAAAAGCCACTGATTTTCCAGCAAATCTCTGCTTATTTTATTCAAGAAAGCCCGAGAAGGCTTGAGCGAGACAGCGAACGCGTTTATAATAACTTAAAAGAGCTGAAAAGAAGAATAGCGATAGCGTCGGATGGGATTTTATGAAGAGAAAAGGAAAACTGGGTGGAAAGTGGCTGAAATGGAAGCGGACATGTATGATGCTACTTGAAGGTGACATTCTGAAAAAACGACTCGTTTTAATTGCGTGTATACAAATAATTGTGACTCTCCGCCCACCAATTGTCACCTTTACCCCAAAATGTGTCATTCTTGTGATGTCGCAAGCCTGCTAATTTACATAATACAGTCCCCACATCAAGTTAGCTAAGCTAGCATTTGTTAGCAGCTGTTATTGAATTTCCAAAGGACCTCCCCATTAGATGACTCCTCTTGGCTTTTTGGAACTTTGGGAGCGTCGGGACGGGGGGCCGCTCCTCCCCCCTTTGCCTCCTCCTGACTGCTCAGGACCTCATCAGCACAGAGTCGCCATGTCCCAGCGTCTCTGCCGCTCACCTCGTCGCTCTTCATCTGTCATTCCTGCCCTTCTGCAAACACACTTTGCTGACATTTGAGAAAAAAAAAAAAATCTGGCATTCAACCCTCCATATGGATTTTTGTTGATTATAGCCTTCTCTCTGCGAAGATTGCACATATTATTGACTTTGCCATTCCGTGACTATTTACGCAGCTCAGTCAAGTCCGGTGATAATATTCAGCCTCGTTTCCACTTTTCGAGGAAATCTTTCCTCCCCTTTGCCTGTATTTTACTAAGACCTTTTGGCCACGACCCCTTTTTTATATGCCACCTGGGATCGGCGTTTGCGCAGAGCGTCGGTCACCGATGTCATCACGATGTGGATCCGAACCACCGGATGTCCGCCCCTGGCCTCAACTCCCAACAGTCCCCTAATTCCAAGTGACAGCTCCGTTTCACTTGAGCCCAAAGGTTCAAGTTTTGCCATTTGAATTTGCATCCTCGTTTTCAAAGCAGCAGGTAGCTATCCTGGCAATCTGTCATATCCAGTCATCTTTTTTAAAGGGTCAGAGGAGAGTAAGTTGACTTAACGGGTCAACCTAAGTTGTCTCCGCCCTTCTCCGGAGAGGGGGAAGCCGCGGAACCTTCCATTAGGAGCTGACCCCCGCGACGCAGCGCTTTGCCCTCAGCCAGGATATCACATGCCCGAGACAGAGTGCTCATTAAAGTCTGCCGCCCGTTGCAGGATTAGCGCTTTTCATGCTTGTATCCTCTTCTCCGACAATAGGCGCTTCAAAATGGATTGTTGGCCGTTATGAATCACGGAATTATCATTTTTCTTTCATGATGAGAATATTGGAAAATCCGTCCGCACGCGCAAGGCAAAAGAATTAATTGGCATCTGTTTTTCAAGGGCACATTGCTACACTGGTTAAGCCTGAGGAAACGAAAAGGGGAGGGGTGGTAGTCATGAGACATTTTCAATACGGCGCATCATCGTTTTCGCTATCGTGCTATTTGCACACATGAAGATGCCTTCTGACTCTGACCTTTCACCGTGACCAGACTCCAGAGTTTGGCTGCACTTAACACACAAAGGCGTGTCCTGTTTATTTGAGATTTGATGTTTTCAAAAGAGCGGCGGCGCCATTAACGGCAGAGGTTCGATCCGCGTGACACGGAGGTAGCCGGCGGGTTGCGAGGGCTGGAACTTTGTGGCTTGGAGTAGGACTTGGAACAATAGCTTTTGATCCGTGTGGGAATGTAGAAGCTAGCATGGATTTTTTGTTTTTGTAAAATCAGTCTTGGTCTTGGAATTTAACTTATTTATTTTACGATAGAGAGGGAATGAAAAAATGTGGTCAGATTTTTAGCATCGTAGCATCGTAGCGCAGGAAAATGGCAGATCTACTGCAGTCAGTTCCGAAGGGTTTTCCTAATTAGAAGTGTTGGCAACACTGTCGTTGTTGATGTACTCGGTCTGGTTTTTTCACACTCCTGGATAATGAACGAAGGACCAGGTAGATTCCAAAGGTGTTAATGAACCTTTTGGCAATACCTGCCGTTCTATGTACAATAAGGACCGAGAACACATAAAAGTTGCGTAACGAGCTGTTGTTTATTTAGCTTGCACGTTTATTTAACTTTGGCTTTGTTTTTAAGATATGACGTCTGTGGATGCTGAAAACATACATGACATACATTGAATGTATTTTGTTGCTTTAACTGTATGAATTAAGGATAGGCATTTGATTTCATTTGATTTTTGCATAGTCAGCAAAAAATGTGCATCCTCCGGAAATTATGGCTTTTGAGTGTTGCCATTTGGTTTGTTGGCATAAAGTGCATCACAACTGCCTACACGCAAGCCTATTATTTTATTTTTTTCCACTTCCACTGTCCACATCGACTGCATCATAGACATGTCCGTTTCCGCTTATTTAAAGCGATTCCGGTTTCCTTTTCCTGTGATTCAGTCCCTTAATGTCCGCATAGTTTTGGTAATTAATTTTGGTAAGCAAAAAGAATGGAAGTCCCGGAGAGAAAAAAGGGAGAGAAAAAGGCTTGAGCAGGAAAGAAGAAAAACTGTGTTAGAAACACAATTAAACTCTGGTAATGAGGTCAAACATCAGATCCAGGGCAAGGGATATCATTATACAGTCTGAACGGATGGCCTGCTCCAGCTGCCATGCTCTTGCTGTGGGATTAGACTCACTGTCCCGAGGCTGCACTTTTTTTTTTTTTTTACCAGGCTGACCCCTGCCCGCCACTGAGGCAAGCAAGCATCCCCCCCCACCCTCCTCCTAGGGGCTACGTACCAACCAACCCCCTCCTGGTCCCGGTGCCTGTGGCACCGACGGGATTGAGGAGAAGTGAACTGTGCTGCCACGTGGGATGACAGGACGAGCCACCCCATTAGGAAGCACTGAGACAGACAGGCACCAGCACACAATCCGGCCTGTGTTGCCAGCTACAAATTACTGGCTCCCTCTATTTCTGTCAGCTCATTTGTAAAAAGCAACCAACAATGACAAGGTGATAAAAGGACATTGTGTCAACGGTTAGAGCGCTGGGTTTAAACCTTGTGAGGCTTTAAGATACAGCAGACACTCCTTTATTTGGAAAAAAGTGATGTTTTGTTGGGTTATAAATTCTGAAATCAACAGAGAGTAGAACTAGCTAAAGTCCATTGAAGTTCAAAGATGGCGTGTTTCACTTTGCAGCCTGCTACTAGCATGTTGCTAATTTTTCACTTCCATTTGTATTTTCCCATTGAAGGTTCTTGATGAAAGCGTCCATTTAACGTTTGCGCTTTTCGACCGACACAGTGTAAACTATCTTTAACCTTTTACTTTGGTGCGATTTTTCTCAAGTCTTTCTTTATCAAAAGGTCAGTAAGCACCAGTTTGAATCGCAATCTGTTGCAGCAGTCTGCTCGGTCTTTTCTTACTTTTGTGTGCCGTTCTCTCTACCCTCTTTGTCTCCCTGGATATCGTTATGACGTTCAGCCGCAACAACA
This sequence comes from Syngnathus acus, assembly GCF_901709675.1. Taxonomy (NCBI): domain Eukaryota; kingdom Metazoa; phylum Chordata; class Actinopteri; order Syngnathiformes; family Syngnathidae; genus Syngnathus; species Syngnathus acus. The sequence goes on along the minus strand of NC_051092.1, from coordinate 2,910,453 downwards.
ATTCTTCTGTTCTAATTCATATCAATTAGTACGGGACGCTAATGCAAACTGACGGCACAGTGCTCCTTGAAAGGCCTGCAAGGATGTTGTGGCGGCAGCACATCAGTGTGCAGCCAAAAGCCACCCTCTGTTCCCCTTTCTTCCCCATTTCTGTCATTCAGCGCGCAACAAGGGGCTCCGGGCCGAGAGGACAATACCGGTCGGAGCCAGTACTTTGATAATTAGTTATTGATTGAGAACAATGACGGGGCGCGCACTGCCGTATTAGCTCCGACGCCAGTAGGTCGCGACACCGAGAGCCGGCCATCAAGCGAGCGAGGCCAAAACACGCCTGACTCCCTTTAATAAGATATTCCTTCATGTTTTTTCCCCCCGCTTTCATTGCTCTCCTCTTTTTCCCCGCCCTTTCTCCTCAGGCATGTTAGCGTTCAGGCTACGCAGGGGTCAAAAGTATTAATGCCTGTGCACAAATGAGTGTCTGATGAAGGAGAATTTAATTAGAAAATGCCCACTTAAGCTTCTCATTCCACATGGCTCTGTTTTTCCTTCTTTAACTATTTCTCTCCCTTTGTTGTCTTTGAATGTACGAGTCCCAATATTTAAAATTTGTATATATCTATCTATATATATATATATAGATATGTATAAAAAATGTATACATTATGTATATATTATTTAATAGTATTTATTTATACATTATTTTTTTTATATATATAATTTGATATTATTTATCTATATAATATATAGATATATAATTTGATATTATATATATATATATATATTAAAAGACAGGTTTGAGAAGCCTCTCTAAGTGTCTTCACCTGATCTGTGGCCTGTAAGACACTCCTGGCCGTGAAGGCGTCAGTGCTAGGCAGCATCACTTGAACAATGGGAGGACTGTCGGGAGCGACAGCGGGACACGTCTCTCTGACAGGAAGGGAGGTAGGAAAGGGTTATGGGGAGGGGTGTGTTGCTCAGAGGCTAAACTGCTTTGCTGGAACTAATTAAACAGATGAAGTTGTGACATGAATATGCAGATGTTGTTTACATTTTACCATATGGTATTATTTCAGGTAATAACGCTGCTGGAGCGCCTCGCCGCTCATTAATGCGAGGGGATGGGGTGAAAACGTTGTCTATCAAGAGACACCCCGAGCGTGTTGGAGGAATCGGATCAGACCGACGCGCAGGTGTCCGCGTCCGAAAATAGAAGCGCAATTAACATACATGTTGAAAGACACTTCTGCTTGATTCAACTTGTTAGCATCGCAACAAGCGGACCCAAAAAAAAAAAAAAAACGCTGATTGTTTGCCGCTGTCATCCATCCACACGTCACATATTTTGTCTTATTTTTTTTAAATGAGTTGTTTTATTTGATATTTGACATTACCTTATTGAAAAAGTGCCTTGCTCCTGCTTGCGTGCGTGTGTATCTATTTCCGTTAGACATCATATAAGGTTGCTCATAGTTGAGTGACAGAGACCTTCATTTACAATATTTTACTTTGAACTGCATCATAATTAGAGCCATCTAATCTACTAATTGCAGTTACAGCAATTGCTTTCATGAGAATCAAAAAATATTAACAACGTAAGCCGCGTACTGCACCTGCTATGAACCCAGTCTTCATTCTCAATGCACAACCTGCATTTGACCCTATTTTCCCAAACTGCTGAAAAGTAGCATAGCGGCCCGGAGTTCTTTTCCTCCCGCTGTAGGCGTGCAGTGCAACTCGGCCTATTTCCCCCCAGAATGGCTGCTGAGAGGTTAAGAGGGAAAGGGGCCAATGGAGTCGCGTTTAGTAAGAAGTGCAGGATCACGGGGGCCAGCTGGTGGGGTGATGGGAAGCGTAATTGTGCCCGCTGTGCCGATAGAGGGTGGCGGGGTGAAAGGATGGGGTGAGAAGCCCCGGAAAAAAAAAAGGGGGGAGAGGAGAGGGAAGGGGCGGGGACACCTCAATTACCTGTGCTCCCTCTGACCCCTGCTCTCCCTCTGTCTCTCCACGCCGTCTGAGAGGCGGGGCTCTTTTCCACATGCACAAATGCACTCGCTCCCTTCCTCCTTTGTTCAACTCGTACTGGCTCAAATCAAAACTTCCAATCGAATCCACACGTCGAGATTTTTAATCGATTATAAAAATGTGAGAGAACCCACACGATGATGGGGGGGGAATAAATTCATCGGTGTACTGAAGATGACTAATACATCACGCCACATATGGCCAGATTTGCCGTAGTACCGAGATTGACCTGTGAGAGGCAGTATCGTGCCACAGGGCATCCAGATGGCCGGACAATACCAAGAAGAAGAAGAATCGACTGATTGAGTGGCAGACTCTTCTTCTCCTTGTTATTTTATTCTGGTTGAGTGACTTTTGTAGCAGTTAACAATCTGTTTAAATTTTACAATAGTTTTTCAAAGTTTTACCATTTTTCGGCCACACCTGGATAATCTTTCGAAACATCCAAAAATCGGGCCTTTTTTCTGACTTTGATTTAAAAGGATGGAAACTGTTTCAATTTGATCCAGTTGTTGATATATATCATCCCCTAACCCAAATAATAACTGACGTTTAAAAAAAAGGGAGGGGCTCCATTCTTTGTCTTTACCAAAACCAAATCAAATAGAATCAATTTCTGTCGCATATCCACGTTTGATCCCACAACTGGGCGAGCATATAGGAGATTAAAAGACACGCGGCGGAATAAAAAGCGCATTTACTTGAACTGAGCATTCCTCTCAAACATTTTCTGCGCCTCACACGAGGCTGTCGCGGTCGATTTGGACGCCGCCGCCGGGGGGGCCCTGGTACAGTAAGTGACAGAGACGGCTGTAAAAATCAATGGCTGGCAGGAGTGTGATGTCTTAATCAACTCAGTGTGTGCGTGCGTCTTGTTCAGACAGGAAGACGCGGACGTGTAGACAGCACCCGGCCTTTTGTGAGCCTGTCAAGCCGGGCCCTCAAAAGCAGATGAAGCTGTCAGATTATTAATATATTTATACTGACAGGGGCACTCCTTTCAGTGCCCCCCCTATGCAAAAAAAACAACATACTCCGGGCTTCAAAGGCGGCGGGGCCACAAGGTTGGACGCGAGGTCAGAGGACAAACACATTTTGAAAGCAAATTCTCTTCCTGGCGCAACCTGTTTTTTCACTGGTGGCGGCGTCTGCGACAGCGGCGGCCATTCAGCCGCGTCTTTGGGCTGAATTGGCGGCGGCTTTCAAAGCGCCCCGGCCCGGCGGCCCCCGGTGATCCTCCGCCGAGCCGGGCTGACAGTCTATGTTCAGGGGTCAGAGCACCAGGCCCGACTCCCAGGACCCGCTCGCTCGGGCTCTGCCGTCGCAGACCTCAAATTAAAATGTGAAAAGCTGAGCTACTGAAGGCATTCCTCCAACAGACGCTCCCCCCCCCCTCCCCTCCTGTGGCATCTTGCTTTCTCTATGACAGCTCCTCGGAGAATGCTTTTTCTCTTTCATGTTCCTTCTTTTAGCTCAGTGGTCGCCAACTTTTTTTTTTTGCAATATTTTGACAGACCAGCACAGAAATGCGAATCAGTTATAAAAGATAGCCATTACTCTGATTTTCAGTATTCAAACCTTGATTTGAATCTCAAGTAACTGAGTTCAAGGCATCATGTTGAGAGGACAGAAACAAAATAACTGAGCAAACGTTCACGCTTCAGCTGCATTAAATAGTTCTGGAAGCATTGTTGCGTTTGAGTGTCTACTGTATTCCGAGGAAGATGGAACTTTTGTAAAGCAGTCAACAGTCACTTGGAAGGGTTGAGTGGGTATTATGAGACAGATTTAATAAAGTGCTGATGTACGGTGGCACGTTGCCTTTCAAGACTTTGTAAATGAAAATGAGCCGGTTGCTATCTTGTTGTGCCTGTCCTGCTTTTCTGATATAACTGCTGAAATTGTGTCTGAAATGCAGCTTCAAAGTGAAACCAACTAAATAATATTTAATCTTATCGTGCGAGCCAGTACGGAATGTCCCGCCGACCGTGACTGGTGGTTGGGGACCAGCCAGCGCTTTAAATAATTTAACAGCATGTGAACAGAGTTGTCAGAAGGGGAATACATACTTGATCGACTGAGCGCAGGCGCGGCGGAGCCGTCAACGCCGGGCTTTAAATTCGATTTTCTATGCGCGTTCCGTCTGGAGCCAGTTATTGCCCAAGCTAGATGCGTTTTGATGGATCAATTATCCATTCTAGCATGTTGCCGGGCCAACGTGATGCCCGACTATGACACCTGTCACAATCTTCTATTAGCGGGGAAAGGAAATTGAAATAATTTAATGACAGCTAATTTGGTCTTTGTTTTGAATCTCATTATGCCCCTCCCCTCTCCTCGGAGTAATTGTGTTTCTACAGAGGGAAAAAAATATGACTGCACTCAAAGCAAAGGAGCTACTTGCGCTATTAATTTGACAGTGCAGCAAATGAACTGTTTTATCTGATTGAAGAGAACAAAAACTTTGAAAAGACTTAACTTGTCCAAGGAGAGATGACACGAGGAAAAAATAAATATGACTGACTGAAGAAGAAGGAAAAAAAATCAAGTAATCAAGGTAGTTCGATAATTATATTAAAAAAAAATACACATCACGATAATGAATTATGAGCAAGATTGAAGCAAATCATTAGCACCTAGCATCTTCCCGTTAGCTGCCAATGCTATGGCTAATGATGCGCTGCATCACCAAATTCATCACCGTTTAATCTCAGAGGAGTTGAATGCGGTATTGTTAATAATGACAATATATTGAAATTGAATCTTAGTTAAACTGTTTCATCCCCATCTGAATATTTGCGACAGCTTGTTAGCGCTCATAGCCTACTGAGCAATTCATCTTAATGTTATGGCTAAATTTGTGACATGTGATTTATGACGCAATTTTGTTCCTTTGTCAACTAAATACGCTCTTTTTTAATTTTTAAGTTAGCATTGAGATGTTTGGGGGGGGCGATACGCTAACTGTAGTTGTTATTTTTTATTTTACCAAGCGTTAAACTAATTGAGCTCAGTTGAAAAAAAAACGATGTATGCTTGTGGAAAAAGCAGCGTGGGAGCGTCTTACCGGTACATATGTGCCTATACTTGAATTTGCAAGTTAAGAGCCTTATTGGGATTACCCGGGCTACATTCCTCTCATCACTATCATAAAGAGAAAGAGGGAATAGATGCACGTCCCCCTTCTTCTTCTTCTTTTTTCCTGGGATTCAGTAAGCTCTCTGTCAATGCTTGTGGGATTGAATTGCCTTGGATGGCTCCCCTTCATTCCGCAGAATGATCTCAGACCTAATTTAGCGGGCAGCTCAGGATCCAAAGCATACAACTCTGCATAGAACGTGTGAAATAGATAGAGCGAGCCATCCCTCAGATGTGCTCAAGTAATCTCCAGCCAGCGCCGGTCCGGCAGGCCTCGCCCCCTAAAGGGATTGATGCGGTGTCAGAACCTTTGGCTCCGGAGGTCATCGTCTCTTCTCGCCCCGGCCCAATCGGACAAAAGCCGAATTTCTTTCTCCGCCGCTATTCGTTTCTCCTTTTATTTCCTCTCCTTGAATTCATCAGCCAGGGGGAGAGAGCCGTGAGACGTGAATGAAACATTTTCATTAAAAGGGAGGAGAAGAACGAGGCCAGATCTGATCTGAGCCAATGACATCCCAACCTTTTTTTTTTTTTTTTGTTTCCCCCCTTCTTCTACTTCTTCTTCTCACTTGCCCCAGCTGTCACTCGGCGAAGGCCGATTGAAATCAGCACCGTGTCACGGCCGTCATATCTCCCCGAGACATAAAACATGCAGAAACATCAATAAGCAACAGGGCCGCTGACAGCTTTCAGGCTACAGCGGTGGGGACCAGGGGAAGGTTAGGGCTCTCGGGGGCTGTACGTCGCCGCGTGCGGTTGAAGTGTCGTCTTCGGGCTTCACCCAAGACAAGATAAAGTCTGTCGGGTTATCGCCCGGTTCAAGTTGCTTCTCGGACAACCGCGGCCACGGGGACGTGCCCTGTCAGACAATCCTTGCGTGCGTGTTTGTTGGAGTTTGAGTGCGTGGGAAACGTTTTGAAATGTCCGTCATGTGTCCGAGACGCTATTAATGCGCACGATGCATCCTTGTCACAGTTAGAATAGCTTGATTCATGTAACATAAATATAAATAGGGAACATATATTATTGCTTGTATTGTTATTGCTGCATAGGTATATCATGATAGGTATTAAAATATAAATTGAAATGTCAACCTTCAATGAAAACCAAGTATTTAAAAAAGAGAAATGTTTAGATGACAACAATTTAAAAAACAGACTATACATATATATATATATATACCAATAAATACTATTTAATATAATTGATTTTATGTCATTGATTTATTTTCCAATTTTGACCCATTCTATTATTATTATTATTATAAAATATAAAAGGCGGTTAAAAATCAATCAATCAATAAATACACATGCGTTCCCTAGTTAGGGTTGTATTAATTCAATTCAGTCAAAATAACCTATTAAGAAGTTAAAAACTATTACAATAAAAAAATTTAAATAAATTTAAAAAATTGGATTGAAATTTGAGTTTTGCCGTTCTTCAGTTCAATCAAAATACAAAATTCATAGATGTGCTTCTAATTAAAAAAACAAAAAAATCTTTGTTTTCTAATCATACAGCGAATTGTGTATGAAAGAGCAGAAGGCTATTTCCCCACCGCAAACAAGCGTAATTTACTGACCAGTGCCCGTAGAAGAAGATTGATAACAAACGAGTGGCCCCCATTTGAGTGTGTATTTAATTGCCTAATGGGCGTTAAAGGTTGGTGTCGTGTGGCATCGTGTGACACCTCCTCGAGCTGCTTGCTTGCTAATGAGCTCAAGTTTGGAGCTCGGCAGGAAGTGCTGAGTCCTCCTTTTCCTCTCACCTGGTCACATCTACCTGTAAATAAGACTTAAGTCATTAACGTGACAGACTTTTGGCACAAGTTGCAATACGCCTCCTAAAAGCTGAACTTGCATTTCAAATGTGACTTCTGTTGTGTGTGTGTTTTTTTTCCCCAGCAATTTGTGTGTTCTAACTAGCAGCGCCTCGCAGCACTCCCCCATGTTCTGGTCCATCTGCCTCCTGTCCATTGATCAGCCTTCCAGGGGGCATCAGTCTGTTTAACATCTGCTACGAGTTGCCGAGGCTCAGGTAACCGCGGCGCCTATTGATCTCGGCGTCCACCTGCAGCAACATCTGCTCGGCCGCATCGTCCTTTTTGTCGGCGCTCGTTTCCCTCGGCTCGTCTGGTCCACTTTGACTCGCTCGCACAAAGGACTATGCGCCTCTGTTCGCGCGGCTTTTTACATTGTTCCTGTAATGAAGATGGAATTAACCATTTCGGAGTGGGCGTAGTATGAAAAAATATATATATACTTTCTTTAAAGTTGACTTTTATTTAAATGGAAATATTAGTCTTGATATAGTGAGATTTTATTTTGCTTGGAACTGCAACGAGACATGACTATTTTGAATTTATTATAACTAATTCAAAAATGTAAATTAAGAAAAATATGTATATTTAGTTGAAATCTTTTAAAGAGGAAATACTATATTTATAATTGATCATCAAATAGTATCTTAAAAACACAAATTCTATTGCTTTATTAATAATATCTGGTTGAGATTGGTAAAAATACACAGAACATGCTTCATCATGTAGTTTCAAATCATAAAGCAAATTTGATTATATTAATATTTGGTTGAAATCATGAAAATGAATTCACAATTATATATGATCACAGCATACAAACGGGTGATTATTTTAAGCTCAAATTCATATAGAAGAAATCATGGAAAAAAATATTTGGAAATGACTGCATGTTGCTATACCATACAATAAATCTGCAAATTAATTTCAAAAAAAGACCAAGTGTATAAATACACATCTTTTATATAGTGAATACTGAAACTGGATGTTGCATAGAAAAATGCATATTTACAGTTACAAAGAATATAATCACTTCAAGGTCCAATATATATATTATAGATTACAAACATTTATATGAATATAAATATGATATTAATACAAATTTACTGTTGGTCTGAGAATCATCTTAGAATTTGTCTCCAGAGCTCCGAGGGGAGAAAAAAATGCAACCGCCGCCGAGCTTGTTTAATTTGCTCTTTTGCGTGCGGGGCGCAGGTTAGTTCATTTCAATTTTTGATTTCAAAAGCTATCAAATACACCTCGTGCGAGGAAATCAATTTTCCCAGCCGCCCCGGCTTTTGTGGCAAAAAGAGCGGCCGGCATTGGGGGAGCGGCCCCAGTCACGTGACCCAGTCAGAGATTAGTCGGGGAAGGCCGCGTTGCCGCCACCTCAATTACGCTCTGCCTCTTGTCATTTACCTCCAGAACACCTCATTCATATTTAATTCATGAAAGACTCGGCGAGATTAATTGTCATATAGATGACGTGGAGCAAACACCGCAGCCGGCGTTCTACTCATTGCCTGGCATTAAAAAAAAAATCCGATTAAAAACTGCATATCCGTCGAAAACATTGATTTTAATTGTAAGGAAAATGAAGATGGGTGGCTTGATTTAATTGTCTGTAAAAGTGCGACTGGCAGCGAGTTTGAGTCTTTCCACGCTTCTCGATACGATCAGTGGCAGTCTTTCATCCGCATATCACATGCACAATGAAGCCATTTTGATCACAGCATTACACTCGCAATTATAAACTTTTAAATGCGTGCGGCGGGATCATGTAAAATCCTTTTTGATACGTTTGACCGATTGTTGACATCGTCTCGCTGCATGGATGTGAGCATATTTTACAATCTCGTTAATTTTTTTTTTGTCGTTCCGACTCAAACCCAACCCTCCTTTTTAGTCAAAGCAAATTTGGAATATATTCAGTAATCAAAGAATGGATCAACCCCAGCGACTGGAGAGGAGGCAATTTGCGGCCATATCATGAGATTATATCCATTAGACGGCGTGTGGGTTTGAATGCGTGTGCGTGTTATTCTATGGCGAGTTCCCATGACAACTGTTTTGGGGCGAGGCCTCGGTGGAAAACCAAGCTCAGCTGTCATCGCTTCACCTAAAAGCTTTGTAATTGCTCTCATTTGCATAGCACAATTAAGTGTGTTAGCTCACAGCAAGAACAATCAACCTCCACTAAAGACGGGGGACGCTATAATTATTATATCAGTGGATTGCGAGAAGCGCCTCGTTGATGAGCCTGTCAAGCTCCATTCCTCGGCGCTGCGCAAACACTCGCTCTCCGGCGGATCTGTGAAGCTGTTTGGACTCAAATTGACTACCTTGTTCATCACCGTTATGTTCCAGAGCAAACCATTATCGGTGAAAATATGTGATATGAAATTTGCGAGCATAAAATGATCAAAGAATGTACATCTGTCTGTCTCTGCGGAGTCTGCGGGTGAGTGTTGGGATGTGAGCTGTGGCTCACAGCAGCACCTGCGTGAGCATGCTCATTGCGTTTTATAAACTGAAATGTGCATTTGCGGCTGTGACTATCTTTTCTCGCATTACAGATTTCTACCATATAAGTGGATTCGATCCACACACAAAAAAAAATGGAGCCCAGGGTTCTAGATTACCAGCCACCTGAAGTTGTGCAAATGTCACGAATCAATACAGATTTCCATATATTTCAATATTTTTGAATTTTAAACACTTATATTGATCATCATTATTTATTTTTATCATTTTACGCATATACGGTTGTACCTGACAATAAAAGTTGACAAAATGATGATGAATTGTCAAAACTAGTTTGTGGCTTAGACTCGACCGCTGCAAACCATAATCCTAATCCTACAGCTGCATCAATTTTTGGCGCCATGTTTTGCTTTGGAGATGAACACATCTGCAATACCTGCTTCCAATTTAGGCTCATTTGAGTGGATTCCCTAAATGTTGGAAATGGTCCAAAATGGCGGCTTCAAACAAAAAAAGCTTCTTGTTCATTGTCGACTGTACAATAAATAAGTTGGTCAAATAAATCAGGCATCACATGGGTGCCTCCATGTGCAAATTTGTCCGTGTACCTAATGATGTGTCCTGTCAGTGAACCACTTTCACAGCCGTGTTTGATCCGTCACCGTTTTGATCCCGCGGCGCTCTCGGTCGTGGTCGACCGAAGCCTCGGAAAGGTTACGTGTACACGGCGTGCTCATCATTGTTTCTTTTCTCTCCCTTAGACGTTCGGGGAGTCTGTAATGAAGAGCTCTTGAACTGCCGGGCGGAGACGCGCTGAGATGAGAGTCCAGCAGGACGCCCCTTTTGGCTCTGCGGGACGGTAACACACACACGGATACACTCTTATTGTTTGATAAATCGCAGATTCTTTTTTTTTCCGCTTGTTCCAGCGTGTTTATTGTGGAGGGTAACAGCCTTGACATGTCGCCATGCAACATTTTCAAAGCGACACGCATGAAAGCAGGTGCTTTCTAAGCTTTATTATCAAGCCTGTGATCACATGCTGCAGCACATCTTTGCCTCCGGGGCCCTGCCGTGTAATGGAGGGACCAAATAGCAAGCTCTCTCTCCCCCCCCCCCCCCCCCCCCCCTAACGTAAACTACTCAAAGACCAGCATCAATTTTAATTTGTATTTATCCTGTTGATGCCCCCCCCCTCCCTCCCTTTTTTTTTTTTTTCACTCGCCGCACAAATTACAGCCATCATAGCTGTGATTCCAGCAGCCCACGCGGCGCGCTATCAGAAAATTAGCACGCGGCACAACCAGTGGCGGGTTCAAGGTGTCACAACACAATTATGCTACGACGGCGACCTGACGAGCTCTGACTGGTCGCCGGTTTTGTGACAACTAAGCCTGGAGGGCTGCCGTGTCTGTCACATGCAGGGGATACATTTAGTCTCCTTTGTGGGTTCGTCTTTCAATTCACATGCTCGCACATTAAAAAAAACAATTGAGATGATTAGTGGGTGTGTCATGAATACACTGTGTAGTCAATTATTAGGAGGAGGCTGTTTTTCTTTCGCAGTAAATATTTTTTATACTATCTTTTGAAATTATTAGGATTATGTCAAACGAAACCACTTTGATGACAACAGTATTTTTTTTTTATTGCCGTGTTAAAAAAATACAGGTACGATACGAAATCTTTTTCATTGTAGTATTAAAAAAGCTTTTGGGTAACTTGGAAAGAAAAGTAAAACTATTTTGAATTAAAGTCGTTCTCTTAACCTTGCGTGAAGGAAGCACTGTATTTTTTGTTTTTAGGCTTAAGGTTATCTTGAATTTTTTTTGGTCATATGTTTGAAACAAAAAAAATTGCAAATTTGAGATTAAAATCCAAATTTTACAAGAATAATGTAGGACATAATTTAGATATAGATTAATAATTTCGTCATAGATTAATGTTTTCGCAGTATAAAATTGATGTTGGTACAGTTGACATATTTCATACATTGGCGAGACGCGCAACTTTGCAAGAATCGTTTTTATAATATGAATATGACCAATTTTTGGGCGTGTCAGCATTACATTATCCCCAGTATCAGGAAGCAATTGTGTGATCTTAAGCCTTCATTCCATTCAATCCTACTCGCATAAATATTTGGTCCACACTGTGTATCAATTCAGCTTCATCTTTGCGGTCAAATTCACGCCAACCTCCCCGAGAGGCGACTTGACTGCTGTCTATCTACGCGTGCGTGTCATTAATAAAATGAAGCCGTCAAGTTAAAAAAGCTTCTGCGCTGTAGGAGTCAGCTCACGGTGACTTTCAATCAAGCCCTAATCCTAGCGTCTCATAAAAGTTGGAGCGCAAAAATGAAGGGAAGCTCCTCACTGTGCTCTCGGTGTCAAGCCATTAGGCTGTGTGAAATGAGGTGCCACTCACCCTTCCCAAAGCCGTCCATACGGCCGACGCGCCGCTAAAATACTATACGGGCTCAACACTGTCGGCTGGATGGAAACATAATTGTGCTGCGATGGTCGTCGTGCGGATGCTAATATCCTCTAACAAAGACTTGAAGAGCATGCAACATCCAAGTCGTAGCGGTTTGATGCCACATTGATCGGAAAAGCGTGGCTTTAAAAGACAGAGGGCGTTCCGAAAATTGTGTCAAATGTGAAATTCAAATACAAGCGGACAGACGGTTGGATCCGTCTTCATCGACTTTGAACCTGTTTGAGTCCCCTAAGACACAAGTTGTTTTTGAAATATAGAAAACTGTTTTGTATAAAACATGACAAACCGTAAAATCATTTTCAGAAAAAAATGGATTATATCGTGTAATGACGTGGCCAAGTGAGCTAAAGTCCCGTCGACCGGTTTGTCTGTGTGGGAGTGTCTGGATGTGAGTTGTGGCCTTCAGCAGATTTTCAATTTGTGTCAGACCATTCAAATAAATGGCAACTGTGGTTCTCCTCGCCCACATGTGAGAACGTTACACAGTATCTCCAATCTCTCATTTCTGTTCGCTCGAGTGGTGTTGCACGTGAAGCTTGATAGTAATAACTCACAAGTCAACATACCACTGTATTGAGTTGCGAACTTTTTTCTGCTCAATAGCGTTATAGATCTTTCCGGGAATCAGCTCCTAATAACTACGAAGGCGTCAAACAACAAAGATGTGGCCCGATAGTGGATTTACCCAGAGGTGGTACGCCTGTAACAATGAGGAGGAAATAAAGCGAATAAGTGTCACTTGGATGTGACAACACATTCTACATGCTTCTTTCAGATCTCATTTCCATTGGGTAGCCGAGAGATACCCTGAAGCGTGCCTGTTAATGGGCGCCTCCATCAGCCGTGCTGGAAACAGCCCGCCTCATTACTCACTCCGCCACAACTGTGCCCGGGGGGTGGTCCTTTTCCCCCCAGAGCCTGTGCGTGTGTGTACTATGTGTGAGTGCCTCAGTGGCGAGTTTATTTCATTTATTTCAAGGAAATACAATTGAAGTCGCTTTTGTTTTATCCAACTCAGTCACTCAGGATAGTTTCAGCGGAATTTGTGTTTTTGTAGTTGTTTTTTGTGGATTCCTTCTAATTGACTGACAAATTAACTTTACAACTTTTAAGGCAGTCCTACTTACTCATTAACCAACCAACTAACTCTGGTTTCTGCGTTATCCTACTCCTCCCAACCATTGTAGTTTTTGTGACCCTACTCACTACCCAATTGTCATTTTAGTGTCATCTTGCTATTATCTATCAATGCGGTTGTGTAATCCTCCAAAGTAAACAACTAACGACAGTAAATGTAGCATTAGCATAATTTGCTACTAACTCACTGTAATACTTAGCTCACTTACTGTCGTTTTTTTGGTAGTTTGACTCATAACTATCGATACTTTTAGTGTAGTCCTTTGAACTAACAAACTAATAATGAAGATAGTTTTTGTGTGATCCAACCAAGTAACCGGGTTTTATCAATTTGTGTTGTTTTGTGTAATGTTTGTTACTTACGACTACGAACTAGCTAATTTTTAGCATAGTCCAGGTAACTACCTACAGGTATGTACTAGTTGTTGTGGAATTCCACGAACTCACAATGTAGTTTTTGGTACAAGACTAATTTTCACACAGTCCTCCTGATAGCTACTTGAATAGTTTAGAGTAATTTTAGTGCAACCCTACGGTCTCTGGCTTAGCGTCGTTTCTGTGAAAATAATGTTTTACCTGCTGTAGACAAGCAGCGCCCACCACCTGATTAGCCGTCTGATTCTACAGCACTCGCTTTGCAATTCAGAGTGAGTTTCACGATTGGTGAAGGTGCCAAATACTCGATGTAACCTTTCCTCCCTCCCCAACCTGCGCAATGAATATTTTAAATGTGAATTTCTCGCCAGATCCACCTTTGGAGCGCCATTTCCCTTCTAATGTGAGCTCCTCTACATGATTTTCTTATCTCTCTCTCTGGTCACTGGTTTCGATCTTTCTTGACAAAGTCAACAGGGGGCATCCTTCATCTGTCAAAACCAAACATCGGAATACGTTTCATGCCATTCGCTCCTTTTCTTCGCCTCCTGTTTGTCACCTTGCCCAGATGATCATACCTGGCCAATGTTAATCAACAAGAGAAGAGATAAAGAACTAGCGGCTGACCCTCGGATCACTTGGACCCAGCCGGAGGGTCCGGCGGCAGCATGGCGTGCCGCAATCTGTGAAGCAGATGGCTGCAGAGAGCGGCAGGTCTCAGCCTGGCTGCCTCCGAGCTGCCCCGTTTAATACCTTCCTGTATCACAGACTTGTTAATAGTCTGGGCAAAAACTCACAGGGCCCTGTTCACTAAAGAACAATAGCTCCCGTCTGCTGGCTCACTTATTTTGTGATCTCCATCCCTGGTGGCAAAATGGTTGCTGCTATGCTGTGTGCCCTTTGTTACATGTTTGTTTATTTCCTGCTTGGACTTGGACAGTACTGGGCCAAAGGCTATGAGTGAACAACTCAGATAGATAGATAGATAGATAGATAGATAGATAGATAGATAGATAGATAGATAGATAGATAGATAGATAGATAGATAGATAGATAGATAGATAGATAGATAGATAGATAGATCGTATTTTCCGCACTATAAGGCGCACCGGATTATAAGGCGCACCTTCAATGAATGGCCCATTTTAAAACCCACGGGCCCGACTTTGGACACGCCTGCTGTAGTGGCTCAATATTGGTCCATATATAAGACTCACCTGATGATAAGGCGCACTGTCGGCTTTTGAGAAAATTGGAGGTTTTTAGTTGCGGAAAATGCGGTGTATATATATATATATATATATAGATAGATATAAATATCTATCTATATATATTTTTTATTTTATTTTTTTTATTTTTTTATTTATATAGTGAAACAATACAATAATGCTTATGTGAATGGTTTTACAAATTGGTTAATTAAGACCCAAAGGCAAAGAAGAGGAGGAAGTCATCAAACATTTGCCTGACTTCTGTTCCTCCACCTTTGCTTGTTGTTGTTGTTTGGTTTCGGTCTGCCGGGCAGCTATAGCAGAATCCGCCTTCCCTCCTCATCCTCCGTGGCGTCATTGTGGATGAAGAGTGGCAGGCAGCAGAGTGACAGACTGCCCCCAGAGATGACACCTGTCACCAAGGGGAGCGCTGCTAATCTACAAGCCTCATTTTGTTTGAACTCTTTGTCACCTTGCCGTCAAATCCTCCTCTGCTCAGCCGCTTGCCAGGTTTTTTTTTTCCCTTCCCCTCCCTACCGCTTTTTTGGCCCAATCTCAGCATGGCGCACTAGACAGAAAAGCAACACGAGCCTCTCTGATGGCTCTGAAATATCACTGCTACTTAGCAATAAGTGTTTCCTAATACATGCACTATGAGTTGGTTTGAAAAATGTCATAACTGTGTATTAAATGCATAATTAACAATCATTAATTGCTTTCAACAGTAAGTGGGCCCACTAAATAGCAAGTGCCACACATCTGTATTGTCTCCTGTACACCAAAATTATTACTGCGCTACCTGCATTTACTATCAATTTGAATCACCTCTTGCCAAATAGTGAGACTACTCGCCCCACAGCTATAAATGGAAGTGGCTACCGATGTTTGGTAACATTTTAAACATGACGTAAACAACTTGAACATAATTGAGAACGCACTGCAAATCTCAACTTAATGTTAGGCGACTTATTTTGCTCATTTATATGACACTATCCATTTATTGCACTTTAAAATACAATTTTAACTGTAGGCTAGGTTTTTTAGCTCTTTATTAAAGATGTAGAAGATCATTTGACCTGCAACATTACAGAAGATTTCAATGACAGTTGTAGATGTGTGTGCAGCTTTTTCGACCGGTTATCCATGTATTATTTTTTTTTCCCAAAATCCGTTTTCTAATGCATTTTCGACCGTGTAAAACCGGCCTTGTACCCCTGCGCGAATGACAAGGAGGAGGCATCCCTGTTCAAATGTTTTTATTCCCCAAACAAAGCCCCATTCATTCATATTGAGATGTGTCTTAGTTAAATTGATCTCAATAGAAATGCAGTCTGGAGTGGAACGGTCTCTATGGAGCAGCACACTCCGCCCCCCTGGCCAAATATCTATATTGTCCACTTCTACAGACTGCGCTTTGTAATTATAATATAATTCATTATGTCCGTGCAGCATGTGCCACAAAGAGGGTAGTACCCCTCCCGACGCGCCCTGAAATCCTCCCGCACTGATCAAGCTGAACGTGCACATTGTCGTTTTTTTTTAAAAAGTCGGCCCGCTTGGAAATCCCCTCTCGCACACACCCACCGACAACAATAGATTTCCCCCTTTTGCTTAATAGAGATATCAGCCGCAAATCTGACAGCTCACAGCGGCCTCGTCCACGGCTGTTGAGAAATCTATAGCACGTTGACAAGCCGGCCAAAAGAGCATTCATTCATACCATAACCACTATATTCGATTATGTATTTAGTGTTATTACTCCCGCTCCCAAGTGTGGGAAAATGTTGAGAGAATGAAAAAAATAATTCTTTCTATTTGCATTGAAAATAGTGTTAATAAGCTACACCTATTTATGATTTAGCTAGCAAAATAGTAGCGGGGGCAGGTCGCTCACTATTTGGCAAGCTTGAGTTTTACATTTGTTTTAGAACAATTAGCTACTCCAAGCATGAATTCGCTGTTTCCATAAAGTGTTCCAAATGTGTTAATAACCACTTTATAAACAATTTACAAAGGTATATTATGAAGTTTACCACAATTGGCCAGTTGGGCTTACAGCTAGCAAATTCAGTAGTCTCACTATTTGGCAAGCATGAGGCGAGTCTTGCAGTACCCAATTGTTTACCTTGCAGTTGAAGTCTTGATGAAATGTTATCGAATGTATCAATTACCACAAATCATGTTTAATTAGCTATTCCCATGTCTAGCTAGAAGTGGAGCCATTTTTTTCAATGCCTCTATTAAATACAATTATCTTTTCCGCACACATTTTCAATGGCTGTGCCAAAAAAAAATTATTGGCTTGCATATAGTTTCACTTAATCCTTTTGCTTATTATTGAGAGTAAGA
Source organism: Syngnathus acus (assembly GCF_901709675.1). Taxonomy (NCBI): domain Eukaryota; kingdom Metazoa; phylum Chordata; class Actinopteri; order Syngnathiformes; family Syngnathidae; genus Syngnathus; species Syngnathus acus. The sequence goes on along the minus strand of NC_051092.1, from coordinate 2,893,422 downwards.
TGCAGCAGTTGACAAAGATAAAAAAAAAAAAAAAGCTCATCTCCATCCAACACAATAGCTGAGGTTAAATGCAAGGTTGCATACATTTTCCAGTGTATTCATATTGAAATAAAAGCAGCAATAACTGTTGCTTATTGCATAACAATGTGTATTTTTTGCATTGTGAAGGCAACCGGTAAATGCGAGAAATTAAACAATTGTGATGTAATTTTTTTCAATTTGTAGATAAATGAAAAATTAAGTTACATTCATTCATACCAAACATCACATTTACATCCAAATCGTCTGCAGACATTTGCATTTTGACAGCATTCCGTCCTGATCAAACTAAAGTCTGTTTTCCCATAAAGCATGTAGCATGCTAACTTGGGCGCTATCCTTTGATAAATGAGGTCAAATATAAAACCAAAAATAAGTTATAAAATCCCCCATACAATATCTTTGCGCCTAGTGGGAAAGAAGTCACAAATCATTTTTTGGGTTGTAACCAGAGCGTGTCGAAAGAGAAGCGCTCGTCTTTGAGTCTAGAAGGAGTTCCGGCCTCCCATCGCACACCGATCCAATTAACACCCCGCCTGCCAATCCCTGTCGGGGTCATACGTCGGCTCCCGTGGCGTCGCTCTACCTGTCTGCGCCGCTCTCCATGCAATCTGGAATTAACGCCGCGTCTCACCTGGTCACGCGGACGCGCCACAGATTAGACCGGTGCGGCCGGGAGATACGCCCGGCTCTCCAAATGAGGGCGCGGGGGGTTAAGATTCCAAATGCAGCGGGGGCTATTGTTTTGCAACTTCTTTCTTATTCATTAAACTCTGAGGTGAACCCCCCACACCAAATTACCTTTTTTTTTTTTTTTTTTTTAATTCTTCCACAAGCCTGATAAGAGATTTTATTTTAATGAATAGCTAGAAGTTAGCAGTTATCGCTAAGCTACTTGGGGGCTAAGTAGCCTACTTCTTTTGTGAAGTAAAATAATGTATTAAAAAAAAATGATTGCATGTGAAAGGTTTAACACACATTATTACAATGATGGGTTTAAGTAATCTTTTGCGTTCACAGTTTTTTAATTAAATAAGAAAAAGACTTTCATATAAAAATAGGCCTATTTACCGGTAATATTTTCCCCAAAAATTTAAATAGCTTTTTTTTAATCTTTTATTCTCACCAGAATTTTGGGGCCAACTTGAGTAAGCAAATAGTGACTATTAAAGTAAATGGTACAAACTGGGAAATTTGCCATTTTTTGTTAGTTCAATGGTCGTCGTCGAAAAAGTGGAAACTGTCTCTAGTGGTCCTCTGTTGAGATAACAAACTGATACAGTTTGATAGAGGAATGCGTTAGTATTGAACACATTCAATATCACTTTAAACCATTGCAGCTCGTCTATCTGCTGGGCAAAACAACATTATAGGCCATCTTGGACACAGATACATCACGCTACCTTGGGATGTTCAAAACCATTAACATCAGGCAAAGGCCTATCACTTTGCGGGAGTGCGCGTTGTATGTGAAAGGTTACACTCACCTCAGCGTGTCCCTGAGGTTATTAAGACAACACTTGTGGAATCCGCTGGGCGTGTTTTAGCAAGAAAAAAAAAAAAAAGCCTTTTTATTTGACTGCAAGTCAACGACACAAACATGACATAAGTGCAGCTCAGCTTGTCTTCACCGCCATGTAATTGGGATTTCTTAACAGTGTATTGTGTACGTTGACAGGAGTTGCCAGTTGATTGCCCTACATGGGTGTCTAATTGATTTAGATTAAAAGAAGACGGCTTGGGATGGTTTCTGCGGGGAAAAAGAAAAAAAAATAAGCTTGGTTTGGTTTCGCTTTGCCCTGAAACTGCACAGTGTATATCTCACATGCCGTGCCGATGACATCATCAAGATGAAGTGCGGGCTGAATAACAAAGTACGAAGTCAAAGCCGGAGAAAGTGCTCTCCTTCGCTTCTCGCCGAGCTCCACTACAAAGTACAACCAGCGGATCCTCCCGCCCGGCTCGCTTTGATAGTGGACCGGCCCGCGTTATAAATAATGGATTACAGCATTTACAATGCAGAGAAAGAGATCTTGCTATCAGTAGAATGAAAATTCTAAGGAGGACAAGGAGGGGAAAGGAAAAAAAAAAAAATGTTAGCGCTTTGCAGTCTTGCGCATAAAGGAGCGTCGATTTTTTTTTTTCTCACATTGTGCGGGTTAAGAGTGTTTGGTTTCCCTCCCACTTCTTCTTACATTTTGCGCTAGCTTATTTTTCTGGCAAAAAGGTGTTTGTGGTCTACTGGGACCACTTAAAAGTTTATGCAGAGCACTAGCCAAGTTGGACAAAAAAAAAAAAAAAAAAGGGCCTTGAAGTCTACACACACTGGCCCCTTTCTCAGAGGCTCTCAGCTCCGGCTTGGGGGGGAGTGTTGTTGGTTTACGAGAGGGAAAATAGTCCCGGCCCTCCGCAAAAGTGAAATGGGATTAAGGCCTTTGTTCGCTCCACAATGGTGAGGGGAATTAGCAATAGTTGTAGGCACTTAGAAGAGCTCTCACACACAAGCTTATCCCAGATTTTGCACAATAATCATTTGAATATCAACAGTGTTTTGCAACTACAGCGCTAATGTATAAACCTCCCTTTAGGATATCAAAATCCAACCCCCTCCCACCCCAAAAAAAAAAAAAAAAAGAATTTTAGCCGGTGCATGCATCTCAAATGTTCTTGTTTGAGAGATTATTATTAAATTTGAGCACATTTTAATTTAAATTTAAATTAGTTTTTTCATATGTATTCCAGTTCTCTTGGTTTGTGGAATTTGTGCTTGTTGTGATTTTAGCTCTACTTGATATTTTTGGGCAAACGAGAAATGCTTTTGATGTTGATTATAAATTGAGACAAGGAATTTGATACTTTAGTCTTGTTCTTTATATTTTTTTCTTTTCAAGTCGGTTCGCATTGGCTGGATTGTCCAATATTGACTCGAGTGAGGAATGCCATCAGCAAAAATCCAGTTGTTTTTTTTGCTGTTTTTTTTTGTGGTGATAAAGCAAGACTTTGGATTTAGTTTCACAAGAGCTCCTGTCTCATGACTTTCCTTTGTATTCATCACAAAATGGCCACATTTTAGGAATTTGCTGTTGTCTGCAGATTTTGGACCGCTTTTCTTTCGCTTACTATTGCTGACTCCAAAAAATTGCAAAAAAAAATGTTTGCGTCTCAGTTATTAGTGCAATTATTGACAAAACATTGACTCATTTTCGTTTGTTCTTCTGCCAGAATGAGTCATTTGATGACATTTTCTGGGAGTAATATGCACGGACTAGTTTTTTTTTTAATGCCCACGCACTGAACACGTATTGTCCCGATCACAAAACATTGAGTGAGATCAGCAGACTTGTCAAGAGGCCCCGGCTTGAATATGAATGATGAGAGAAGAGCAGGGTGGTCTAGTCCGAGCGCCGCTTCTGGCTCTTAGGCAGGTGAAAATAAGCTCCACTGTCCCCGCCAGCTGCCTTCATCTCCACTCGGCCACTTCGCCACGACCAAAATGGACGTTGCCGTGCGGGCATAGCTCGTTTTCAAGCCCATTGCGTCTTGAGCTGTCAAACCCGAGAAATGAAGACATAACGCCTTCCCCTTCTTCCCTTTGGCTGAATGCCCTCGAGTGTCCACATTGTATCGGCGTGAATGTGGCGACTACCATGCGCAGGATGAATAAAGTTATTTGGAAGGGGGCGGGGGGGTGAATAGGATGTCGTGAGCCCCCTCGGCTTTTTGAGGGCCCCGCGGTGCGGGGGTCACGGCCCAGCTGCCTTTTAGGGGTGAAAGGGACACCAGCGGGGCCGAACGGCCTCGCCAAAAGAGCAGACAAAAACCCCGACGGTGTCAAATAAAGACATCCCAGATTGGACGTTGACAGATTCTCAACACCCCCCCCCTTTCCTCCGTTGCCCGAGTCGCTCGACGCACTTCACACTTTGAATCTTGGCTCAGATTTGTATCAAGTGTCCTGGTCAGTGTCCACTTCTAAAATGTAGACCTTTGGTTTTCTTTGATTTCTTTAATTTATAGGGTGCTTTGGTGATTTCAACCGCATTTCCTCACAGGTAGGATTCCTATTTAATTTTTGGCTTTATTTTCTAGCAAAACAACCAGTGTTGGAAATAATGGCATCGCTGTCTCTTCAGCAGAACATTTCCAAGAGACAATCTGTCTCGGTCCCACAGGTCCCATCACTCCTGTCGTGGCTTCCTGTTCATTTTCCGATTCACTACAGTCACTTACAGTCCTCAATTTGTCAGTACTGAATGTGCTGTCAGTCCCGTGAGGTCATTGCGCTCGGCCTTCTAAAGACCGTCCCTCACTCCAAATTAAAGGTGATAGAGCCTTGCACTTTCTCGCTCTTCCAATAAAGCTTCATTTTTAAGAAACAGTCCAAAACATGTTTTGGTAGAAAATCCAGTAAGACTTAATTTTTTTGATTCGGTATTTTAATCCTTGTGAGGTGCTTCATACAGTAAATAAAATGGATGTCCTTACTAGCCAAGATCCTCTCAATCGAGATAGGGAAGCAGAAATTTCTTCCAGCGGGCTGAAATTGGCCAGGCTAAGTAGGCTAATCATCAGGCCACATTAGAAGGAATTGCCAGTTGATTTAAGCTGTCAGCAGCCAGCGGTAGGTAGCTCAGGTCCGAAGATGCGGCCACCTCCGCCGCCTGGGGGTGAGCAGGGGGTGGGGGGGAGTCAAAGACAATTTCCATGGTAAAAAAAAACGCCGCTGGAGAAATCCCAGCGACGGCCCCCGCGAGATGATCAGAGAGTGCGACGCGGCCGGCGTAGCGAGATGGAAGTGTACAAGTGTACAACAAACGCTCGGTTCCGGTTGCCGTGCGCTAATCGTGTTGTTTTCACGCGTAGCCACAGGCTATGATAAAGAGACAAAAGACGCTTCTGACAAGTGTGCTGTCAAAATGGGAAATATGGACTATTATATGTGTCAGCCTGTAATCACACACACATACGCCGCACAAAGAAAGTCGTCGTTTTTAGTTTGGATTTTTTTTTTTTTTTTTTTTACTCTCCCTTTCATCAAATGTGTGTCAAGTGTCATCAGAGCGCTTTATTCATTCATCACTGGCTTCACATTTAAATTCATTTTCCTTCAGGCTCCTTTTCTGGGGGGTTTTTTTTTTTTGGGGTGTGTGTTTTAATTTCTGCATATGTGCAGAGTTTGCCGGGAGACAGATCATTTGCGGCGAGAAGAAAAGAGATCAGTGGCGCGCCGGTGGTTTGTCTGATGAGCGACGAGATGAAGAAGCACTTTTACAAAAGGAGCAAAAACGCGGCGGTGACAAGCGTGTTCATCTGACACCGTTTACGTCACTCTGCATTCGACGTGACAACACTGACGTGTTTCGTTGCACACGGAAGGCCTTGGCATTTGCTACAGTCACAGTTTAATTTTTTTGCATTATTTCTTTTTTTTCATTATAAACTAGTTAACAAGATTGATTTCTACTGTTAGGTTTTAGCTTTATTTATGTTACACAAATTTAGAGGCTACACTGAAAAAAGTTTTTGTTGAATCAATTTTATTTGGTCAAGTGCATAAAATATAATCATCTGGATTAAGATAAATTTTTAAATCACCTTTTGTGCACGACCTGAATAAATAATTTTGGATAAATTCAACACACCATATTATTCTTTTTAGTGCACTAAATAAAAAGACAAAATATCATGTAAATAAAGTTGCAATTGAATATAAATGAAAAAGTTGGTGTAATGTTAGAAAAATTATTTTGAAAATTAAATCGCTAATCTTAATTTGTCACAATTTTACTGACTAAAATCTGAATCGGTAAGGTACGTTATGCATTTTCTACTGAGTAAAAAAGTCTTTACAGGCACAAACCTACAACATGAGTCAAAATATAATTTTGCAGGAGTTAATTTTTTTTCAGTTTTGTCCAAAAATCCAACAATTGCTCAGTTTCATTTTATATTTCAACTTTCATTGTTAAAAAACAGAAATATACTTTATCCTGGCCTTATTGTGACTTATTTTGAACATTAGTGCTCGTGTGTTGATGGGGGGGGGCTTGTAGTCTGTTGTGAGTGTGAGCCCCCACGTAACAATAGATAGCGAGGCATGATGACTTATTAAACAGAGCCAACCTGCGGCGTGCCTTTTTCTCATTACCTTTTCAATTCCCTGCTTTAGAAAGGCGTCGGGTGCGCTGACCAAACTCTCGCCGTGTAATTCTCTCTCGGCCGTGCTTTCATCAGCACTATTGGCTGGAGGAATATGAAGCTGATTTTTATCTATCAACCTCTATAAATTCACAAAAAGCCCTCGAGTCCCCCACCACCACCACCACCAAAGCCTTCTCCCTCATATGGAAGACATCTCCATGATGTGGTCGCCACTATTGCTGATCCCCGCTATCCGATAAAGCTCCCCCTCTCCTTTTTGTCAATGATTTGACAGGCATCTGACATGAGCCTTATACAGACGGTGCTTTTTTTTTTTTTTTTATAATACACTTGTTTACACCACGCTGCTCACATGAAAGCACATCTATCTATTGCATCGCACTCTTTCTCACGATGGGGGACATATATTGACGCCTACAGATTGCAATTAAATGAGTACTAAAAGGAGAGTCAAAATAAAACCTGTGCGTTCATATGTAATGTTCACTTTTGATATATTACCCCCTCCCCTCCAAAAAAAAAAATGGAGTGCTGTTATGAAATGAATCGTTTCAAAGTTTAAAATGCAGAGAAAATATTGAACCCCCATGGTATTTTGCTGAACGGTCAAAAATCTAGAAACATTTCTTTTAATCTGTTTTATTGTGCGTCAAATACAGATTTCACAGATTCAGAGAAAGAAATAGGTTGGCCTAATTGACCTTTTTTGGAAAAAATAGAAAATCTTAAATTGGAATTAGATTTATGTTGGTGCTCATGTTTTTTGTCATTTAATTATTAATAAGGTTTTGTATTGTGATCTTTGTTGATTTTGCTGTAAAGTGGGTCACGTCCCATTTGGATAATCTGGAAGGAAAAATTGATAAATTGGGATTACATTTATTTTGATGGTCATGGTTTTCTTCATTTACTTCAGAAGACTGAGTTGCTTTTTTTTTTAAGATATAGAGTGGGTCATATTTCCACGTTTGAAAATCTAGACGGATTTTTGGTGTTAGAGTTACGGATACATTTATTCTGGTAGCCTTACTTTTCCCTTTTCATTTAAAAAAAAATAAAAATACTGCCTTTTGTTATTCTATCTTTTTTAGTTGAACCTGCAAAAAATCTAGAAAAAAATGGACAAAAAATGTTCTCCCCTACTTTCTTTTTACGAATTAAGTAAAACAAGATTTGCAATGTGTTTTGATGATTAAATGTAAAACGAGTCACACTAACCCATTTGAAAATGAAAATGGGGATTTCAATAAACTGCTTTCACTGTGTTTTCCTGGAAGCTCTACCACCACTCCACTAATAAACACAAAATCAAGCATCACACAAGTGACAAATGCCTTAAAATAAAAAGTAGTAGCAGTGCTAATAAGACAGTTGGTGTCACACGTGCTTACTTTGAATGTATTCACTACTCATCTGCTCTCGATTGCTTTCTGGCACTTTTGCAGCAGTATCCTGGCGTACTCTTTGAAAGTCTACAGCGACGGTGTCACTTGTGGGAGGGGAGGCAGGGGGAGGAAAAAAAAAAAAACTTTCATCATGCATGGCTAGTTAATCAATTGAAATCCAGCTGCCTTAGCGCAGCCACCCACCCATATCCCCCCTCCTCCCCCCAAGCTAGGTTGTAACGTCGACTCGCTCTGCTTTCATCAGCTCAGCCTGCTCTTAAAAAGAGGACTCCTGTTCTGATGAATTTTTCAGTTTGAAACAGATACTTTGCTCGCATACCTATGTGGACTTTCCAACTCTCCAGTTGGCTTTATTTTGGTTTGTGGGTGTAAAACAATGCAAATTCTATTATTCAATTTCAAAGAAACGGGAGAATGCTCTTTGCGACATCATAAAAAATATATACATATATAACTGGAACAATGGAAATTCATTTTGTGTGTGTGTAAATTTAATAAATCTGTTTTAGCGATTTTTTTTCAATATTGATCTACATATATTTAATAAGCCAAAGAGTAAAAGAGACAAAGAAATAAAATAGTTTTTTATTTTATTTATTTTGTGTATATTTGTAGTTACGCAATATACGAGAACAATCTTTGTTTATTTAAAAATAATGGAGGAATGATAGGGAAATTAAGTGTTCTTCAATTTTTTTATGTTTTGTTTCTGACATGGGTCGTTTTAGATGTTATCATAAAAAATGTACTATAATGAATATAATTCCTAATTTGGAAAATTAAGATTGAAAAACAAAAAAAAAATCTCAATTTCTGAAGGCTACTTTTTTTCTTTGTCACAGGGGTCGAGTAGACCGGTTTTACATTTAATCATCCAAAAATGCAACAGCACAATGTATTTTTGCAGTAAATTGCATTTTTTCCCCCAATTAAAAAAATGAATGAAAATGTTTTCTGATATATGAAAAAAGAAGAAGAAAACCAATGTCTGATTCTTTTTCCTCCAGCTTCTCAAACAGGTTTGACCCACAACATAACAAAGGTCAAGCGTATGCTGCTTGGACAGCTGACTCCAAACTTTTTTCCATATCATTTCAGAATGAGTTGGTGTTTTGCTTGCATACAAGTCCCAAATTGATTTTCATCAGCACATCACAGCATTTTTTTTCCCTTTTTAATGAGATTATAATAATTGTAAGGTTTGACAAGATGCATTTCCGCCTACGCCCCCCCCCTCCCTTGTTAACTCTCTGCGGACTGGCCTTACATCATTATTATTTCATATTTGCAATCTTCAGCTCCATGGGGGAGAATATTATCTGCAATCATCGCTGTCGTCGTCATCGCCCTCGTCGTCCTCGCGATTCTCTTGGTCGCCTCCCAAATAAGTCATTTAGGTGTAAAGCAGCTTCATTTACTCCACCTATTCATGCCCCCCACCCCCCACCCACACCGGCCCCCGACCGCCTCTTTGCTGTCATATATCTAAATACAAATCTTCATTTTCTAACTGACAGCTTATTACCTCTGAGCACACATGCTGATAAATTTAATTCCAATGAGTTAGTTTCCATTTTAGAGATCCCATTTATCCGCTAATGTGCTAGCAGACACACACTGGTGGACGAAAAAAAAAAAAAATAGAAAGAAAGAAAAAGTGCTACACGTATTTACAGTAAATTTATGACATTTAAAATGTATAAAATATGTAATGGCAGTCTGGTCCTAATCATTAGTAGTATGTTTTCAGAGTAAATGTCACTTTATATCATACTGTAATATGACATTCTGATTTCTGATTTTTTTTTATAAAAAGTACCAGATTGTGACGTGCGTTTTCATCACAATTGTCAAAAATAAAAAAAATTGTCTTGTGATATTATTACTTTTTTCATATTCAAATATTTTTGTCATCTTCTGACTTTTTTTTTTTTACTTTTATTATTTGAAAAACCTTTTTCAGAAAAAAACCCATAACTTTAACGTTATAATATATTTAGATGTACAGTTTCTAGTTTTCTTTTACTAATCATTTGTATTGTGTTTTGTCTTGCAGGGCGGTTTTTGTGCGGCAGCATTTTCTCAAGAAGTAAGTAAACTATTATTATTATCAGCTATGATGTTGCTCCCTCCCAGCGCCCGTTAACAATGTGGCTAATGAGCCCCATTATAGGATGAAAGTGTTCTCAACAGGTATGAGAGGACACTGCTGCTTGGAAACTGTGAATGCACACTCCTTTCAAAGCCCCCCCCCCCCCAAAAGAAGAAAAAGCAAAAATGGGTCTCATGAGGTAAAAAAAAAAAGCTTACTTGAAAATGAAGATAACTGGAAAGCAAACATAGGAATAATAAAGCGAAACAAAAAAAAATCAGGACTGACGTAATTGTCATATTGATTATTTTTTGCAGTGTATCAAAGATAACAGAAGGGTGTTAAAATAATTTTGGGTGAGAAAAAAAAGAAAATCCCCCCTAATGATTTGGTGCATGGATCAAAATTTCCCTTTTAATGACTAATTGTAGTTAAAAGCAAATGTAAGCCTAATTAGCGGTGCTGTGTGCAATTACGGCTTTTGTGAGCAGCCGCCGCAGCAGATTCTTTTTTTTTTTTTTTTTCTCTCCCCTCTCTGTCTTGCAGCAGGGCTTTTTCCCACTGAAAGGCTTCACGCTCGGATTAGCCGTGGCTCAATTGCCGCGGAAAAAGTTCCTGCTAACTTGCAACATTTCTTTCACGCGCCTCCCCTCCTTCAATTCTCAACCATAAAAACAAGATAATGCACAAAAACCTGTGACCTTTAGCACAAAAAAAATCAACAAACCCACCATTTTAAATGCTAAATTGTATTTTTTTTAACGGACAATAGCAGCAGAATGTATATAAAAACGATATGACAGTTTGTCAAATGAATTTATCTTTTTGTGCTTGTCTGCACAAGTTTTGCCAATGTTATCAGCAGTTTTCGCTCAAGAATAGCTTGAGGTGTTTTGAGTGTAAATCCAGCCAAAGCTGCCAAACACACACACGCACGCACACACACACACACACACAGCATATGCTAAATACAGATAAGAGTATTCCTAATAGATCTGCAAAAAAAAAAAAAAAAAGTCTGGTCGCAGCGTAGCTCAATGGATGTGCTTTGAATGTAGTTGATAAGTTGGCTTAAGCTTGAATGCTGTAGCCCGACGCAACATTGTGCAACTGGGGCCCGCTCCATCACAAAATTTGCCTTCCAGTAAAGACCCCCTTTCGGGGGGGCGGGGGGTTGGGGATTAGAGAAAAGCCTTCCAGATCAGCTCATGTCTTACTATAATTTATGATTAGAAATACGGCCGTACCAGGAGGAAAAAGCGGCGCGTTGGGATTTTTTTTTTTTTTTTAGCCTTTATTTATCTATTTTGTTCCGCTAAAAAAGCAAAAGTAGGGATTTTGTCTATTTTTTTTCAGCCTCTTAGAATTGGATGGATGGATGGATGGATGGATGGATGGATGGATGGATGGATGGATGGATGGATGGATGGATGGATGGATGGATGGATGGATGGATGGATGGATGGATGGATGGATGGATGGATGGATGGATGGATGGATGGATGGATGGATGGGTTTGTACGGACGGACGGACTTTAATTTTGCGACTTTATTTTGGCAGCAAAAAAATCATTTTTTTCTTCCACGTGGCTCTTTTGTAATAACCACAGTGGAATCATTGTATAGATTTCTTCATTAATCAAAATCTTTTTTTTTTGACAAAAAGTAATTTAGTTGACTTTTATAGAACATTTATTTAAAAAAAAAAAAGCATCATTTCATTGCGCTATAAGAAAGTTTGCGAGGTGCTGTGTGTGTTCGTGTGTGTGTTCGTGTGTGTGTGTGTGTCAGGAGGGCATCTCTTGGCTGCCTCCTTAATAAGCTGCTTGCACGGGCCTCTACTGTAATATATTGCAGCAATAAAGCAATTCCAAAGCCAGCCTGGCCTTTTGACCGGCGCTGAGAGTGTGGAAAGCAGCAGGCCCACCTCTGCTAACTAGGCTGCTTCTCTAATATGAAATACCTGTCCCTGGCTTTTCACAATCGGGGAGGCGGGGGTGGGTGGGAGTTTGGTGGGGGGGGTGACGGCAGATGAGGCTTAGCGCTTGATATTTTCATTTGGTCCCCTCGCAAGATGCCACCGTGCCGCTTTAATCTCGTGTTTGACGTCGGAGCGCTCTGTTAGCCTCAACTTTGACCCCAGGGGACCGTCATAGAAAAATGACAGTGGTGGGTGGGAGAGTAGGGGGGGTATCCTTGACCCCTTCCCATTGGCCTGCCAAAGTCTTTCCCCTGCCCTTCTTAATCAGGTGGGACCCTTCCCTTTTTAGCCAGTGAGATGTATTCTCTACTTCCAGCTGCGACTTTCATTCCAAGTGGGCTCAGATGTCCGCTGATAAAGATGCAAGTCTTAAAAGGAGGAAGGCGGATGCTGCTTACTTTTCCCTCATTTATTAAAAGAAAAAAATAGTAAATAAGTTTTGAAATAGATTGGTCCAACTTCTGATCAGATTGATGATTTTTATTTATTTATTTAATTATTTGTGTGTTTATTTATTTGTGTATTTATTTATTTATGTATTTATTTATTTGTGTGTTTATTTATTTAATTATTTGTGTGTTTATTTATTTATTTGTGTATTTATCTATTTATCCCTAATTGTACAAATTGAAGTCTCGAATTGATCATGGGGGCAAAATATTCCAATCGCAATTGTGTTCAACACAGCATAAGAGGAGGAAGAGTCGGCTAATGACTTCCTCCTTCTTGGTGTGGTTCTTTTCCAAAGCGGTTGTTGTGAAGCGCGTACGACACAAACAAGCCACTTCTCGGCCGCCTGCTGATTGACGCGCAGAATCAATTGCTCCCCATCGCATCCGTGTCAGTCTAATAGGGCGCCACCCGCTCTAATGATAGGCTGCTCTCCAGCAGATTATAGAGTGGCGTCAACAAAGACTCGCTTCGCCTGCTATCATTGAGCAAAGCCTCATTTTCACTCACGGCAGGTAAACACACACAGATTACAATCTTGACGGCATATGGAAGAGTCTACTCGTCTTTAATGGGGAATGAATTATTAATACGGCCGCATTAGTGAGAGCCGCTTATGTTTCCTCGCTTTCCAATGACGCCGACTTGTGATTGGTTCGACTTGGTTTGCTCACTTGCAAAGAAATTCTCAAAAATGTTGATTGATTACGATAAACGACAGATTAGCGATGAAGAGTAGATGAAAACGTTTTACGGCGGGAAATAAGCATTGATGGCAGATGTTGCTGATTGTTTTCTTTTCAGCATTTTTCATCTTGCCGGTGGTATCAAAATTGGGATTTGAGAAATGGATTCCCAAAACAGGTGTGCCAGACACTCTGCCAAAATTCTGGATGAATTGCACACTTTGTGTGTTTTTCTGCATTTTGAACTGATTTGCTTGACTCAGTTCTTTCTAAGTGAGCAATCTTACAAATTCAACTGGGGGATCACATAATTGTTTCCTGTGTATGTGTCACAATAAAAGCTTTGGCACATATTGGAAGTCATCAAAACAAATGTGTTTCCTTAAAGAGACCCCCCCCACACACACACTCTGTGTAATTGTAGTTGTCAAGTGAACACAACACCGGCCCTCTCGCTGCCAACACGACGGCGATCCAAAACAGGAAGCGCCAATAACGTTTAGCCACTGTTCCTCCGTGTTTACACTTCATCAAAGTTTGATTGACTTAATTGAAAAGAAAAAAAAAACTTCCATTCTTCCAACAATTTGTGTTGACCCGCAAGTGAAATTGGATGACTGGAAAAATGTGGCGCACATCAAGCGAGTCCCTCGCCCTAAGTGGCACGTTTGTATATCGTCGGAGTTGGAAAAAGATGACAAGAGAAGTCGAGGCGAGACAAAAAAGACGAAGGGCGCGGCTAATGAGACTAGTTAGCCATTCAAATTTATGGAAATGTTATTAATTACAGACACCTATCTCTCACGGCGGCCATTTGGCGCAAAAGGTAATTACGAGCGACAATGACACACACGGAACAAGCCAAGGCGATCAAAGAAAAACGGAGGAAAGTTGCGAGGCGAAGCGAGCCCGGCCGCGGGCTAGCCAGCCTCATTAAAGTCCCACTGTGTTGATCACCAATTAACCTGCTTTGTTTTTCTCCTTTTGATGCTCCCCCTCAGCTCGTAGCCCCGATGAAGGGAGGCCGCGAGTCGGAGGTGACCCGCTCCCGAGTGGCGCCCGGTGGCGAGGCCGCGAGCCTTGATTGGTCCTCGCCAGGGAAGGGGTGAGTGACAGCTTGGAGTTGGCCAATCTCAGTGGGGAATAATTAAGATGATATTTAGGTGAGCCTCATGTGTTGATGAGATGGATTGACACGAAATGATTGTCTCATTTGCACTCCACTAGAATGAAATTAGAAGAAGACGACGCTGATTGGATAGCTGTACTGTGTTGAGGTACCAATAATTAGCTACAGATGATTTGAAGTTTAAGTAGTAAATAATACTTGAATTTACTTCTGGGGCTAAAATGAATCAAAGTTTGTCTCTCAGTCCAAAAAACATCACATACTTCCTTGACGCCAATTAATGCTTTGTGAAATCCTACGACGTCCAGAGAAAAAGATGATTTATTTCCTTTTTTACTCCAGGTGTCAGTACTCTGAATATCCTCCAGACCATTGTTTGCGTATCGTGTTTATAAAAGCTGCAAAAAAAAATTGACTCGGCGACTAGTGATGTCACAGCAAAGTTCAGCGAGTGTTTTTGTTCCCCGCCAGTGACGATATGAAAGTGCTTTAATTGACTGGGGCTCAGAAAGGAAGATTAGCGCTCGGACGGAGATGAATAGTTGAGAAAATCTCCGGGCTGATTAGACGCCAACAAAATGGGTGGCAGCTCTCAACTTTTATTATGCGGCGATGGAGGTCATATTTAAAATGAGAGATTAGCCGCTCATCGCAATATTGGCGGATTATCAGCTACCTGCTAGCCTGGCCGCCGGTCGATAAGAGTTTGACTGCATTTCGAATTAATTTTCCTCAGCTTTACAGCCTCCTATCTTGTTATTGATCACGCCGTTAATCCATAAGCAAGCGCATCCTTTCCCCGAGCGGGAATAAAGAAAAGAAAAAAAAGGACTGACTAAGAACTCGAGGAGACGTACAAGTTCCTTCTCCGGTCCTCGCATTGATTTCCACGACAGCGGGAGCTCGTCACACCTCGGCTCCTTTATCTGTTTGTCTTCTCCAACAGAGGGACCTCCGCTGCGGGTGAAATGTAGCCCGTGACCCCCTGACCCTCGGGGTCCGGCATTTGTCTCCAGTGCAGTGACCACAAACAACCCCTGGTTTTGCTGTAAATGTCAGCGCGGCGCCGTTCCCGCCCTCTCGCCTGTGAAGCACAATGCTGCGCTCAAGCTGCACTAATAGGACACTTTGATGGCAGCGCCATCATCGCTTGTCCTGTTTGTTTGATTGATCTACTCACTCTCTCACCCTTCCTCTCTGTCTCTCTATCTGGGCACCATGTCCAAGTGACAGTATTACCTCAAAAGCTGTTAATTATATATATGTGTGTGTACATACATATATATATATATATATATACATACATACATATATATATTTTTTTTTTTCCTATCGTTAAATTACCTCGTTTAATGTAGACAATTTTCTTAATGTAGACCTCTCAAAAATAATTCACAATTGATTATTTTTAAGCCAAAATTATAGTTATTTGATGTTAGACTTTCTAAATAGTTTTAAATGTGGGTTTTTTTTATTTCAGGGGTCAGGATGAAATTGTAATTGCAGCATCATCATGGGTTTGGTTTCTGACCAAAATAACCACAGACTTTGGTTTAAATAAAAAAAAATTAATTGAAGTGTACACCAAAAAACAGACAAAACGCATCTGCTAATTATTTTTATTATTTTATTTATATGAATTATTTTAATGAGAAAAAAAATTGTCCCCTGGATAAAATGATAAAGATAAAAAATAGTTTCCATCAGCAGATCAATTTAATAATTTAATAAAATATTAAATGAAATTTTATGATAATAATTTGTGATTATTTAATGGATCTATCCAGCTATGTCAAATATTTGGGCACACTTTTTGAGAAGCTGGTCTTGCTGGTTGAATTGTCAATCCTCACATGTTTTCGGTGATTCATGGTGTGAAGACATTGCTTGTCATGCATCCAATTTTCAGCCACCATGTCACACCCTTCCCCCCTCAGACCCTTTTTCCTCCAAAGAAACACACACACACACTTCATCATCGGGCCTCCCGAGGTTGGTGTCTGTGCTTTGGGACTCTATTGTTGCCCACCGCTGGATAATGCCCTTATTAATTGTACCTCTTTGTAAGGTGTCAGCTGCAGCCTCCGATTGAGATGGATGGATCTCTGGAGTGCGCTCTGCTGCACAGCCTGCAACAGTGCAGGGCCGCCCGCCCGCCCGCCGGCCAAATGCTCACATAAACGTGCTATTTTCACCAAGATCATTTTTAGTCATTGATTATTTTTTTGTGTGTAGTTAATTAGGTGCATTGAAGCCTGTGTGCTGATCAACAGCATTAACATCAAATCCTTTCCCTCTCATTAACGGAAGCAAAGTCGTGACAGTTCATTGATGCACGTTCCTCCTGGCTGATGCTGGTTTGAACTGAACTGTGGATCACTCAGGCTGCCTCATTCGGGTTTGAACACACTAATTAAACACGATTTATAATTATACAATGTTAAATGAATATATATATATCTACTGCAATTTCACATTGGATTGTTGGTTTGAAATTTACTTTTGATATTATTATTTTAATAAACATTTCTGTTGAAACGTGTCTGGTGTTTTATTCCTTCTTTTTACATTCGCCAATTAAAACTTAAAATCAGACATTTGGTTCACTGCTTTATATGACAATATGTGTTTTACGTTGTTATATGAGTTGGTGTCCCCCAAAATAACAAATGTCGACATAACGGATTTTTTTTTTCAACCTTTTATTCAAACACAAACATTCGGTATAATAACACCATCAACTATAATCCAACAAATACAAAATTAAAACATCAACATCGGGTGTGGCACTTTCACTTAAGCTTTTTCCCTAATGAAGTGGCCTGTGATTAGGTACACCTCATGGACACTTCAATAGGTACACTACACGAGGTAAAAAAAAAAAAAGAATAAATAAAAGTGTAGCGAACGATTCGGTGAACGATTCTTTTGAACAAACCTTTGGAGTGAACCGATTCTAAAGATTCAGTTCACTTAAAACGGGAATGCACATCACGAGTACAAAAGAATGCTGACGGCCAGTAGCTGCCAGGTCGAAATAGCCGACTGGTTAGTGACACGGTCTCTTGCTCGTTAAGTCCTTGGTTCGATTCCAGGTGTGCGCATATGTCTAATTGTGCTTTTAGACTTGGAACCTCACTTTTGTATGCGTTTTTCGTCATTAGGGAAAAACCTTAAGTGAAAGTGAAAAGTACCACACTCACACCCACCTCCTGATTGGCTGTTTGATCTGTGACGTCGTTCGGACACTCCATTAGGTACACCGCCATTTTCAGGTGTACCTAATCACAGGCCACTTCATTAGGGAAAAATCATGGCCAAAGCTTAACTGAAAGTGAAAAGTGCCACACCCGCCCTCACCCCCACTTTCTGATTGGCTGTTTGAGGCGGGTGTGGCACTTTTCACTTAAACCAGGGGTGGCGACCTATAGTCCTCGAGGGGCCGCGTTCCAACATGTTTTCCAAGTTACCCTCGTTAAGCGCACCTGCGTGAAAAGTTTTAGCTCCTTTCACGTTCCGCAGGAGCTAAAACTTTTCACGCAGGTGCGCTTAACGAGGGAATCACACGGACACTCCATTAGGTACACCGCCATTTCCAAGTGTACCTAATAGGCCACTTTATTAGGGAGATATCATGGTCAAAGGTCACGGGTGTCAAGTTGTAGTCCTTGGGGCCGCGTTCCAATATGTTTTCCAAGTTACCCTCGTTAAACACACCTGCGTGAAAAGTTTTAGCTACTTTCACGTTCTGCAGGAGCTAAAACTTTTCACGCAGGTGCGCTTAACGAGGGAATCACACGGACACTCCATTAGGTACACCGCCATTTTCAAGTGTACCTAATCACAGGCCACTTTATTAGGGAAATATCATGGCTAAAGCTTAACTGAAAGTGAAAAGTGCCACACCCGCCCTCACCCCCACTTTCTGATTGGCTGTTTGAGGCGGGTGTGGCACTTTTCACTTAAACCAGGGGTGGCGAGCTCCAGTCCTCGAGGGGCCGCGTTCCAACATGTTTCCCAAGTTACCCTCGTTAAGTGCACCTGCGTGAAAAGTTTTAGCTCCTTTCACGTTCCGCAGGAGCTAAAACTTTTCACGCAGGTGCGCTTAACGAGGGAATCACACGGACACTCCATTAGGTACACCGCCATTTCCAAGTGTACCTAATAACAGGCCACTTTATTAGGGAGATATCATGGTCAAAGGTCACGGGTGTCAAGTTGTAGTCCTTGGGGCCGCGTTCCAATATGTTTTCCAAGTTACCCTCGTTAAACACACCTGCGTGAAAAGTTTTAGCTACTTTCACGTTCTGCAGGAGCTAAAACTTTTCACGCAGGTGCGCTTAACGAGGGAATCACACGGACACTCCATTAGGTACACCGCCATTTTCAAGTGTACCTAATAACAGGCCACTTTATTAGGGAGATATCATGGTCAAAGGTCACGGGTGTCAAGTTCTAGTCCTTGGGGCCGCGTTCCAATATGTTTTCCAAGTTACCCTCGTTAAGCGCACCTGCGTGAAAAGTTTTAGCTCCTTTCACGTTCCGCAGGAGCTAAAACTTTTCACGCAGGTGCGCTTAACGAGGGAATCACACGGACACTCCATTAGGTACACCGCCATTTCCAAGTGTACCTAATAACAGGCCACTTTATTAGGGAGATATCATGGTCAAAGGTCACGGGTGTCAAGTTGTAGTCCTTGGGGCCGCGTTCCAATATGTTTTCCAAGTTACCCTCGTTAAACACACCTGCGTGAAAAGTTTTAGCTACTTTCACGTTCTGCAGGAGCTAAAACTTTTCACGCAGGTGCGCTTAACGAGGGAATCACACGGACACTCCATTAGGTACACCGCCATTTTCAAGTGTACCTAATAACAGGCCACTTTATTAGGGAGATATCATGGTCAAAGGTCACGGGTGTCAAGTTCTAGTCCTTGGGGCCGCGTTCCAATATGTTTTCCAAGTTACCCTCGTTAAGCGCACCTGCGTGAAAAGTTTTAGCTCCTTTCACGTTCCGCAGGAGCTAAAACTTTTCACGCAGGTGCGCTTAACGAGCGAATCACACGGACACTCCATTAGGTACACCGCCATTTCCAAGTGTACCTAATAACAGGCCACTTTATTAGGGAGATATCATGGTCAAACGTCACGGGTGTCAAGTTGTAGTCCTTGGGGCCGCGTTCCAATATGTTTTCCAAGTTACCCTCGTTAAGCGCACCTGCGTGAAAAGTTTTAGCTCCTTTCACGTTCCGCAGGAGCTAAAACTTTTCACGCAGGTGCGCTTAACGAGGGAATCACACGGACACTCCATTAGGTACACCGCCATTTCCAAGTGTACCTAATACGTGGTACTTTTCACTTTCACTTAAGGTTTTTCCCTAATGAAGAAAAACGCATACACAGCAAGGTTCCAAGTCTAAAAGGACATATAGGTATGTGCGCAAACCTGGGATCGAACCAAGTTCTTACCGAGTAAGAGCTCGTGTCGCTCACCAGACGGCTATTTCGACCTGGGAGCTATTGGCCGTCTGCATTCTTTTGTACTCGTGATGTGCATTCCCGTTTTAAGTGAACTGAATCTTTAGAATCGGTTCACTCCAAAGGTTTGTTCAAAAGAATCGTTCATCGAATCGTTCGCTACACTTTCTTATTTATTTATTCTTTTTTTTTTTTTTTTTTTACCTCGTGTAGTGTACCTATTGAAGTGTCCATGAGGTGTACCTAATCACAGGCCACTTCATTAGGGAAAAAGCTTAAGTGAAAGTGAAAAGTGTGCTTGTTGGATTGTAGTTGATGGTGTTATTATACCGAATGTGTTTGTGTTTGAATAAAAGGTTGGGGGAAAAAAATCCGACATTTGTTATTTTGGGGAACACCAACTCATATAACAACGTAAAACATATATTGTCATATAAAGCAGTTAACCAAATGTCTGATTTTATGTTTTAATTGGCGAATATAAAAACAAGGAATAAAACACCAGACAAGTTTGAACAGAAATGTTTATTAAAATAATAACAATATTAAAAGGAAATTTCAAACCAGCAATCCAATGTGAAATTGCAGTAGATATATTGGATAACCATATTTAGGCGTATATATGCATACACGTTATTTAAAAACTACTATAAGTGTTGTAAAATCAAGATTACCCAAAGAGAAGCATAATCTCCCCGTCGTTGCATAACGGCGCATCCCTTCATGCAATAAAGTTAGCCGTTAGCTTGGAGAAAACGTGCATAAAAGAAGTGGTGGTTCTTTCTTTCCTTGGCAAATCGTAAATCTACATTCTGGTTTACATAGTTCACGCCAGGAGGGAGACGCCACACGTTCACTGACTGATCCGTTGATGCACGGGAAGGAAGGCAGTTCACCCATTGACTCGTTCGCGAAAGTCAGGATTCGTTCCCTCACTGGTCCGTTCTCGCGATGAACTGGAAATGAGAATCACTCACTTACTCGTTCGTTGGTGAACGGGAAATGCAATTCATGACTCGTTCGTGAACGGGAAGTTACGTCATTTTCTTCTTCGTTTTGCTTTACGGCGAGGTGGCACCAGCTTCAATGGGCATTACCGACACCTACTGGTTGAAGTCATATGAACTGAAAAAAGAACGAATCACTTTAGGAAGTGATTCGTTCACTCTCGTTCACTGAAACGATTCGTTCTTTTGGACGAATCGTTCTTTCACGAGCCAACACTACACTGAACATGAAATGATCCACTTCCCTCAGATCCCATTTAAGAGAGGGCTCTGCACATTTTGAAAGTGTCCATTTTTTTTGGTCTCTTCAAGTGTGGCTGGAATGTTTGAATTCCAGCATTAAAGTGCGGCGCCCGCTGAGTTAAATTACGGTGTCGAGGGGTGCGGGTGGGAGTAATCAATAAGAATACACGAGGGCGCCGTGTAGCGCGTCTGCTCCGAGCAGCGGGGACGCCGCCGCCCCTTAGCCTGTCCCCCAGCAGGTTAGATAAATATGATATTGAAACGGGGGCACACTGGATTATATGATATCAATGTGGAATCAGCCAAGTGCTATTACACTCTCCTGGCCCACTGTGAGTACTATTGACAAGGCTGGCTTTGAACGCCGCTCCCTTTACTCACCTCGGTCCACCTTCCCCCCGCCCCTCCCTCCCTGTGGCTGTGCAAGCACCACAGCGGGACTGAGATCTTCAGATGGATTTACACTGTATGTCCAAGTGCCCAATTCCCATTTGCATTTTTTCAATCTGTCTCCACATTTCAAGTGGGACGTTTCCTATATGGACAAATGTACTTCAACACGGATGTAAACAGTTAATGGATGGAGCGTTTAGTTGGCCTGATCAAATTATATTTGGACTTCAGAATGAGCCTGTAGCACGCTGTGGTCAATTCATATTTTCAGAATAATCTACAGCAGGGGTGTAAAACTCTGGTCCGTGGGCCAGATATTTGGCCCGCAAAAACAGATTGTGCATTGACCTTGTGTCAATACTACAACTGCAAATTGAGCTGTTGCTGTTTTTTTTATTACCATTCAAATTGTAACAGGTTTTACTAGTCTAAACGAGTTGGTCATCAGTTTGGCATGTAGCCTATACTGTATATAATATGAGACGTTCATACATTTATTTGGGTTGACAGTCATAATGGCCCTTCCGAAGGAAACGACAAATATGGGTTTGACACCTCTGATCTACAGCATTGGTTGAATGGATTTCATCTAACGCTCGAGTTTTCTTACCAATTAGCCGGCGTGCAGCTAGCTCACCGTTGCACATACAGTAACCTCATAGCGCTCTATTGATTGACTTTGGTGGCAGTGGGAGGGGGCGGGTGAAACCTAAAAGGCCATTATCGGCGTCCTCTTCAGATGGACCCAATAGGGCCTTTCTGGCAGGTCGCAACCTCGCCTGGCCTTTGTGTAAGCAAACCCCCCCTTCCATAGCGTCATTATCACGCTTGTGTTAAATGACACTCGGGTCAAGAAAGATGCTCCACGTCGAGGTCTCGCATGTGAATAATCTTGCCGCCAAATGTCATGCAACCGCTTCATCTCCATGTCGCCAAATATGTCAGATGAAAAGCATTAGAGGTCATGTCTTGCCCAAAACTCACTCACAGTAGCACCTCCTGGAAAGTTAAAAAAGAAATAAGAGCACTGTTCCAATTTTTTTTCGTAGATTCTACATCAAAATTAATTTATTTTGATTTGACTTATTTGTTTATTATTTGATTTATTTTTTTGTTTCATGGCTGTCACAAACTCATTAGCATAAAGGTCAGAGTCGAGCATCCTGATTAAAGTTTGGCGCCTTCGCCGTCTCTTAGCAACGCTACATTTCACCGCGCTCTCCTTGTGGCCACTTATCTCTTGCTCTCGTCTATAATGAAATGCCAACCAGCTCGCCGAGGAGTCGACGAGTGCGTGCGTGGACTTGCTGCCAATCAATACGGACGTCCTCGCATGTTGTGCTTGTGAAGAAAAAGTCTCCCTAAAAAAGAGTCAAACCAACAGGTAATTGGAGACACCTGCAAAACTAAGGGGGAAGGACAGAGGAGTGCAAATGTGGCCAGCAATTTTTTTTTTTTAAAAAGGGAGGGGGTGAGGGAGGTTAAAACAATAAAAAGATTTGCTATTTTGAGAAAAATGAGGGTCTGCCAGAATGAAAGGATCGCTCCAGTTGACAACAACAACACTTGGAGCTCAAGTCATCATCCATCCCATAATTAGCCCCCCCCCCCCCCAGGATGAGGCTGATGACTCCCATCATTTTCCTCTTAAAGCAGAGGTCAAAGGTTCAACTCGGACACATTTAGCACATTGTCAGCACATCAGCAGATTCTCTTCTGCACCGCTTGTGCTTTGCTAGTGGAAAATTTTTCATGCTTTTCTCCATGTCGTGTTTAAACTATTGTTGTGTTTTTATTCAATATGTCAAAATGTTATTTATACTAAAGTATGGTGTACATTTTGTATTTTTAATGTTTTCTTTTCTCTTTTTTTAATTTTAAATTGACTAGCATTGTTTTAATTATTTCTCTATATTTTTCTCTCAATTTTTTTTTTCACTTTGGATGGAAAGAGGTCTTCATAAGCTTCTTTTTTTTTTGCCGCTCCCTGCTTAAAATGTCAGCCAAGGTCTAATGATTGTCTTTTTAATTGCGACCCGATCCGCCCCTCGGTGTGTGCTCTGTGTGAAAGTCCACCCACGCAAATTGTTGGCCATAACAAACCTTTTAGTGAACCTTATTGACTGCGGTGGTCGTGGGGAGGAACAGAAAGGGGCGAGGTCAGCGGCGCAGATGAGTGGCCGATCATGTGTGCCAATAAGACAGGTGTTGTCATGTGACTCCTTCCTGCTGCTTCATTTAATCCATGCCAAGCCTGCACGTGCCTCGTGAACGTTATGTAAGAAATAGAATATTATCATAATTTGGTTAGCACGTCCACCTCACAGTTAAGAGTGTGCGGGTTCGATTCCAACTGGATTACTTATAATGAAATTTGATGACTATTTTATGTCATGTGATTATCAATGACAAAGACATGGGGGAAAGAAAAATCAACTTTGTCCCAAAAGTCACTATATGCCATGGTTCACCAACTGACGTTGCAGCAGTGCAGCAAAATGGCGGCCGGCAAGACGTTTTTCTGTCGGTTGATGCAGTTGGAGTGAGGTTTTAAAAAGATCCTGTTGTTCCAACACTGTGCTACTACCACCACTGATGAAAACCCAAACTCCCGGAGCCGGCAGGCAAGCAGGCGTGTTGCACAAAGCCACAGAAAGTCTTTTCTATTCACTGGGCTGCACTGAAACTCAGCAATTAACAAAAGTTGTATTCTGCCGATGCTTTACCCTTACAGATTCATCAGCCCGAGTGTACTCCCTGCAATCATATCAAAAACAGTTTTTTTGTTTGCTATTGTTGGTCAAGCCAAAGGGAGGTCACACTAATAATAGCCGAGGTCAGCGGCGGGAGCCAGCCAGTCTCCTAGTCACAATTCATTAGTGCTCGCGCACACACAGCGCAACATGGGGAAATGCCAGACCATCGATGATGTCATCAACACATGCCAAAAGTATGAATAGTGTATCTAGATATATAAACTGTATAAATACAGTCTAGTATATTTGTTTTTTCACCTACCACAATTCATACATCCAAGCTAGCATGGCACCTTTCACAAACATTAGCGCTCCATTAAGTTTCACAAATCTGTGTTGCTATGGTTCCTTTTATTGTTTATCAATACAATAAATGGTCATTTTCAAAATAAAAGTCTGACAATACACAGTCTGTGGAATTTTCTTTCGTTTGGTATTGACGTTCTTGTTGTCATTACGTGCAGATGAGTGAAGCTGTCGGATGGATAATACGAGCCTTCAATCGCACTTTGTGACACTTCTCCCCCATCCCGGCACGGCGGGGTCACACCAGAATTGAAAGTGACAGTGGGAGCGGCATGTTCAACTGTCTGATCGGACCAAAAGCTGTCACGGCCGAGATCAGAGCTCTCTAACACCACGCGGGCTTTCTTCTCAAAGTCACAATTTGCTCTGAAAGCTATGCTAAGCTATTTAAGTTGGAGCCATGCAAACATTTCACTTAACAAAAGAAGAATAGAATTTACAATTATATACAATCATTTAATCCACCTTGTAACATAAGACACAGTATCAGTGATGGCATCAATATCAAACCCTAGTTTGAAACCCTAACCCTTGTTTGAAACCCTAACCCCAGTTCGAGACCCTACTTTGAAACTCCCACCTTAGTTTGAAACCCGACATGAATTCTACACACTTTTTCCACTTGGCAATGCTTTTCACTTGGAAGAAAATACAAGCGGACGTATGGCAGGTTTGCCACGTTTGAATGCGAATTGATTCATCTGTCACGTTTGCATGGTTGAAGGCCACGAGTCCTCCTTCACGTCTTCTTCCTTCCTTCCGTCCTTCACTCATCTCTTCTCGAAATGCAGCAGTGGGTCACATGTGTTTTCTTCTTTCTTTTGGTCTGGAAGCAATCTCGGCCCGCTTGTGACCCCTGACAGCTGCACGTCTTTATTCCTCGCCGGCTCCTCTGGCACTTCATTTACTGCAAAAGCTCTCAGATTCACACCTCTGCAAGTGTTTATTAAGTGCACACACGCATGGCGGAGTGCACCTCAAGGGCTTGGGGAAAGCGTGGCCAGGAAAAACATGCGTGGATGTCACACGGATCGCGTAGGCTGCTTCCAAAATCGCTGCTATTGCATTCAAGACACTGAAAAATATTAATCATTGTTATTGAACACATCACTGCTGTGTCTATGTAAGAGGGCACAAACATGAGCTCAAGAGTGGAATAAAGAGTCAAACCAGGTTTTTGTAATATAGAAAATGAGACCAAATTCTCTCGAAACGTTTTCCACTGTTAAAATGCCACTGGAAACAAGCAAATCTTTTCACGTGAGTACATAAAAAAAAAAAAAGAAATATCAGGTGGCACAAATGTGCATTCAAAACTCATTAAATGATAGTCAGCACACACCTGCCGGCATTACAAGTGACTAAAATAAACTTCAGATGTTCTAGTAGGCTTTTCCTGACTCTTTGAATCATCATTGTTCTAGCATCAGGAACAAATGAATATCCAATGCATGAAATGTATCATGGAAGACAGTCATTGAGTGAAAAAATTAACCAACATCTTCTCTAATGGCCACCCTTGACCACCACCTAGCTCCGCCTCTGGATGGTATTAAATGTTTTCAAATGATTTCGCTTGATCTCATTTCTTGTCCTTTGAGGGTGTCTCGACTTTCATGTACACTGGAAACGACTGCATTTGAATGCATCAGTGCTATATCGATCTCCGAAAGATACACAAGATTGTTTTTGTGTGTGTTACCTGCTGGATTGTGATTTGTGCAGCGCGGCAGCGGCGGCTGGTTGGCTCCACGCATGCAAGGCAGAGGGCTCCTATCATTAGATCGGATGGCAAAGTCTTTATGCAAAGTGTTTTGCATAATTACATAGCAAAGCCACGAGAGCCCCCCTCGCATTTGCTGGGTCACAAAACCTGGACAATTGGCGCGTTATTGTCCGCCGCTGCCGCCGCCACACATGCACGATCGTCGGCAGCCAGCAAAGAGGAGACAAGACAACAACAACAAAATCAAACCTCGCAGGTTGCTCGTTTTTTTGCACGTTTGGGAATTTCACACAAAAAAAGTCCGACTGAAAAGTTGAAACTATCATATGGATGAGTTTTTAATGGCACCTTCTCATGTTTTTAAATTAGTAGCGCAAAAGAAATTGATTTATTTTACAATGCAGTTTATTGTAACTAACTTCAATTAAAAGATATTCTTGGCGTGGTTCTCGTTTTTATGTCAAAAATGCAGGTGTAAAATTTACTTTTTTGTTTAATTAAAAGAACTATGACATTTTGTGGAGAATTTTCTTCGTCACATTGAAATGACTTGAGCAAAATTGCAGATAAAGCTGTAGTTTGCAGATTTGAAATTGTCCTTTCCTTTTAAATCCGAGCAAAAATGTGAGCAACACTGACATTTACACACTTATAATTAAAGAACATTGTGTTTGCTCCATTTTTATGTATTTGAAATCAAACATGTTGAAGCTTGCTGACATTTAGAGAGAAAATTGTAAGTGTAATCCAATTTCATTTTATTACATTCGTTATGAGTTTCTTCATTTTTTGCTATCTCTTTAAACAGTTTCAAACAAATGTGCACACGTGATGTCGAAATTTAAAGACGTAAACTTTACTGTGATTTGTTTTCTAATGAACTTCAAAATCCACTGCATTTTTTCATTCAATGACATTAATGCTGACACAAAGATCTTATTTTATTCTTGTTGGAATTAAGGCTTTACGATATCTTTTTCTTCATTTGTATTTCTAATATTTAAATTTGGTATATTTAAATTATTTGAGGGAGAATGCACACAGTCTTGACATAAGCAGACGTTGTTATTTAAAAAACAGACAAATGCGTTAGGTGGATTAATTTTGTTTGGATTGAACACATTATTATAAACGTACAGCCATAAAAATAAACGCCAGTTATTAGAGGAAATTCATTATGTAAAGCTTGGAGCAAAAGACTGTGCACATGTTGGACTTGTACAATTGAACAAATATTTGACCTTTTGAAGACACCTTTGTAGCTGTCGATATGGTTAAAAGAAACGAAATGCATTAAAAGAATAGAAAATAAACATGTTTTCTAAGCAAGTATGAATTTCGATTAATTAAAAAAATAACAAAATGAACGCATCAAAACTAGTCGAGATGAACTAAAAATAATTGTCAGCCACTTAACATATTAAATATTGTGTGGATGAGTTTTAAATTATACCTGTCGATTAAACGTAATTTCAGAAGGCCAATCGGCCTTTTTATAATGTTGAATATCTCACTATAGTTTGAATTACTGGACTAGATTCCGTTTCCCATCATAGTGTCATTTATTAAGATGTATCTGCATGTAATTGTCACATTTATACCATCCATGTAATACTGTAAAATATTACCTCAGTAAATGCGTCTTATTTGTAAATTGCTTGGATGGAATAAAAGTGAATTTAAAATGATTTCCTTCGAGTTCTTTGTTTTAAAAAAGATTTTTTGTTTTTATAAAAGTGACAAAAATAATCTCGTATATTTATGAATAGAAAAATGAAGATTAAAAAGGAAAGCAAGTGAAAGAGCGGGTGAAAGAGCGAGCAGACAGCTGAGGCGAAAGGTGCTGAAGCGCGCCCTCTGCAGCACGCCACCAGTACTGCACCACCATGCATTCAGCCGGCCCTGCATGAGCGCCGTGGTCGCCACTTGCAAGTTATTAGTGCAACGGGGCCCGGCGCCACTCACCGGGTCCTGTGGGGGTCACTCGGCGGCGGGGGGACGAGAAAGGAGGACGAGGGGGAGAGGCAGGCAAGGATGGGCGAGTGTATTCTTTCTCCTCCTGTAATGTCATCTCCACAATTGAGCGTACATCATCAGCACATTTACAGGCTCACTATTTAAGTCCTCACAACAATTGATTTTTTTTTTATCACTCACTTTTTTTCTAGGACAATAATAAGGCATACATTTATGTTTGTTCTATTTTTTTTTTACATGGCAGTGGAAGCAAATGAAATGCATTGGACGTTTGGTGTGTGAAGTACATCAAATGGCAAGACTGTGTTTTAAAAGATGAATAAATACTAGGAATTTGATATTTTCTATTATAAAGATAATTGGTATTTTTCGCATTCATTTTTTTCCATTCCGTCCAGATGACAAGGTAAAAGGCTCCAGAGATTGGATATATCACGATCATTTTACCACAATAAAAAAAGATAACCAAACATTTTCTTAACAAACATTTGAAAATAATAACATATTCAGCACATTTGATTTGCACAAAGTGAATTATAAACTAAACCAACAACTAAAAACTCTAAAACGTTTTTGCCTGTTTTTCACCTGTGGGTGTGAAGGCGTGGTTTGTTTGTGGTCATTACGACGATGATGGATTATAATAATGATGATGTTCACCAAGTGACGCCGAAATTAAAGCAACAGATTGTGAGCACAACTCGCTTCGAGACAAATTTGGTTTGGTTTGGTTTGGACGTCACAAAATTGTACATTGAACGCATCCCGCAGGGCCTCTTCTATCTGAAGGGTTTGAGGGCTCTCAAATTGGAGATTTTTGTTTTTTTCCCGAAATGGGCTCAATCCCACATGCGTTCAAATTCTCCAAACTGGCAATTAGTGGTGTGAAAACCTACAAACAGCTTCAAAATATATGTTGATGATGAAGATGAGTTTTGGTGGTTATTGAATGCGCTATAAATAATGTTTAGTTATGACCACAACTTGAGCAATACTAGTATTTATTTATTTATTTGTATCTATTCTTTTTTTTTATGTTGTGGATGACATGTCACACGTGATCTCCAAATTCTGGGGGACAAATCATAAGGACTGGTGATGAACAAATGAATGTGGACTATCCACAAAATGATCATCTATGTTTTAAATTGTTTTAAAAATAAAAATAATTGTATTTATTTGCAGGTTATTTTAAAGTACAATATCTAAATAAAGCTTAGCCCTTTTGCTCTATATCACACGTGAACATGCTTCCTCAAATCTGGCAAAAATAAAATTACAAAATATTGGCTACGATAAAAGAACCAAAAATATGAACATATTTATGAAGGCTTCCAAATGCTTTAAGGGTCATTCTGAGCACTGGTTGTAAATGCAAGACTTAATAAATAATGCAGTGCTACTGTGCGTGTGCGTGACATTTTAACCAACTATCAGTCTGTATTCATTTGGTTTGGTCTTTTCTCCATCTATTGTAGAAAATAATGAGAAAGTGAAACTCAAGGTTGTCTAACTGGAGCGCTTTGCGCAATTTAAATACACCAAAGTGTGGGGGACGCCTTTACAAACACGACAATTTTTGATTGGTTGCAACTTGCAATCAATGTGCGCGTGTGTTTATTTAGTGTGGACACTACACTGAAAAAAATTGTGTAAATTCTAATTTACAACCATCATCTGGAATTAAATTATTTTTCAATAACATCTACTAAAAAATAAATCAAGATCCGGATGATTTTATGACAAAAGAACATCGAGTAAAATCAACACCCTTTTCCTCTATTTTATAAACTCCCATTTTTGCACCAACTGTCAATTTCCCCTCCACTTGTTATGTGAACGAGCAACGCTTACAGAAATAATTACGAAATAATTCAAAATTGGTTTTGAAAGTTGATATTGTCATTCGAATACACGAATTATAACTATCCACATTACATCCACTTGCACTATTTAAATGCTACATTGCTGCCTTAACACTAAAACAACACTCCATTTGGAGTGTTTCGTTTTTTACTGAACAATACCAAATATATTTATTGAGCGTGGCGCATCATGATTTACACCTGTCAGCTATTTTGGCATCGCATGTCGTTCGCTTGAACATAAACTCGCCTCAGTGTAATGCAGCGCAACAATTTCTTCTCCTACGCGTCTTATGGAGGACGTCATCAGGCGTACCTAATGAAGTGTCCCCAATGCGCAGACGCATCAATTAAGTTTGAGGCTCACAATCCGTACGAGCACACTGAAAAAGTTTATCCGTGGGTGAGTGCGAGTTGGTCACTCAGTTCACGAGGTGTGTGCACTTTCGAGCACGACGGGTAGATGGCGATATTTTCTTACATTTATGGCCTGACCTCCACTCAGTGTGTGTGTGCAAATGTACGTCATGATGGAGAAAATGTTCTCAGTAACACATGTTAACATTATGTCACTTAAAAACAGTAACAATTATAATTTGGGATAATTTGGGGGGCTGATAAAAGTAATAAATATGACTTGCTAATGTCCACTAAACGTAAGAATGTTTAGATTTTGGTTTTTAAATGTAATCAAATGAAAACAAATACCGCCTCACGTATTACGTCACTTACGCGCATGGCCGTGAATAGAATTGACGTGAGAGTTAAAATAATAATCATGGAAATAATGATGACGTTGTCATGATCATTCTGTGACCGATCCAAAAACGTCATTTGGTGATTATTTGGTGACGTCATAACGACTATTGCAGATAGTCGATAAATGACGCCCATCATCCGAGTCATCATTAGTAAAGCAAGTACGCATGCGCAACACAGCCGCAGCAGCAGCAGTAGACGTCAAAGTTACACTGCTAATAATGAATAGCCACAAGCACACAAAAACGTCTGGATGCATTTTTTTAGGAGGATTTGTGGTGACTTTTGGGGGAGATGCACCAAAGCTGGACAATTAAAAAGTATAATAAAAAGTGAGGAGGAAGAGGAACGAATCCAAACTCATCCATTCATCACAAAGAAGTGAGAGAGGAAAAAAGCCATGAAAAGATATCCAATTCATAAATTATAATTTAATACCAAGAACAAATTTACAGCAGAATGCTCGTTGTACAATAAGCTAACACAAAACAAACGAACGAACGAACGAACGAGAATCGTGTTCAACTATTAGAAACTTTCACGCGCACACACACTCACAGGTATCACTTGCAATGAATTCATCATCATCATGATCATCATTTTAAAAAAAAGTATCTATACGTTATCAATACCCTGCAGTCATATATTTTTTTTATATTTATATAAAAAAGGTGGGTTCATAATTACAATCATGTATCATTCTCTGGTCCACGTGTGTGCGTGCGTACAATGTGTGTGTGTTGTGTGCTCCCGTTATTTTCTTAATTAATTTTTATACGTGTGTGTAATTAATTGCTCACACGCGCGTGCGCGCGCACACACACGCACAGGCACGCACGCACACTGCAAAGCACCCCATAAAAACCTGCTCACCCTGTTTCTAAGTCCTCATATGAAGATGAATTTTCACTTTGTGTCTTTTTTGAGTGTGTGTATGTGTGTATGTGTATGTGTGTCTTTAAATACAAGGGCTTGTGTGTAGTGAACGCACAGATTATATCTATACAACCCCCCCGCCCTCGAGTCCCTCCACTCACCCAATAAAAAGAAAGAACATTTACATTTATATAGCAAATAGGGTAAAATAGGTTAGCGACCTGTGGCCATGCATTCACAGTCTAAATATACATGAAACCAAAAAACAAAAACAAAAAAAGAAAACAAAACCAAAGAAAATGTGGTTGTAATCATAATAATAATTAATATTAATAATAATAATATGTATGTACAGAACTCGTCAGTGCTACCGAGCCGAGCTGAGTCCGACACTCCGTTGGAAAGACGAGCGAAAATGATGGCAACCACACATTTGCTCTGGGCCACACAGAGCTGGTAGAAAAGAAACAAGTTGACCTATATTTACAACAATACTGCCCCACATCGGCATGCTTGCACGGCCGATTCACTCATCTTAAGGGTGCACATCGGGGAGAAAGCACACCATTCCCCCACTTTCACCATGCACGTTGTTGTGGAGAAATCGCGTCATGCTTGTCAGGCACTTAATTCGGACAAAAGGGGATCGTTTGTTTTATTGTTTCGTCATGTAATACTGCTATTAAACGCCACATAGGCTTGGCTTTTAAACTTGGTTGACCTTCCCCAGGAATCACAAGTCGATATAATAATATTCTCAAGGAAAGATAAAGGCTGCCAATTGTTCAACGAGGACAAATGATGCAAGATTATTCATAGGGGCTCGTTGGGACCGTAAGTGCGCTTGCAAGCATGAAGCTTCTACAGATGGACCAAAAAAAGTCTCGAACAACTCCTATTGCTGTGGTTTTAATTCCTCTCCTTTTCCCCCGTTTGTTTGTACACATTATTCTTCACGTGAATGGAAAAAAAAACACAACCACCTGTGTACAACACAGTCACATATTAAGCCGGTTTGGAACCAGAGAAAACAAACAAAAAACGAAAATGGAGGAGGAAAGTACAAAACACACACGCACCCACGCACGCACGCAAGCACGCACACAGCTATACATTTGGACACAGGACACGTGAATAAAAACAAAATTCCCTTCCTTTTTCGAAACCAAAAAAAAATGCACTTAATACTTAAAATTTCCTCAACAAAATCCCGCGTTTTCCTTTTTTGTTGTTGTTCTTGCTTTCGTTACAAAAAACACTTTTCAGTTCAGTCAGTGGATGGGTGTCTTTTTTTAACGCGGGGGGGCGGGGGTGAAATGAGGGAGGGAATAATTCACAGTTTTTTTTTGTCCTTCCAATATTCCTTCAGCGCAAATAAAAAGAAGAAGCAGCTAAAATCATTGAATCGTCACCTCCAGCAAGCAGCCCCTCCCTCCCTCACAACACACACACACACACCGCCACCTGCACCACCATCGTCATCTTGTGTCTTCTTTACTGAATGGACATGTAAGGCCAGTTAAAGCTGCTCCCCGACAGCAACATGTCCCTGATGAGCGTTTCGATGGGGGTCTTACCTACCAGGCGGACGAAAAACAACTGTTCAATGACCGACGAGGAAACGGTGCGCAGCGAGGGCAGGCGCAGCAGCAGCTTGCCGAAGCGGGTGGGCTGGTTGGGGTACTGGCTGCGCACGTACTCCTCCAGGGCGCACTGGGACTTCTCCTGCAGGCTCTCCACGTGGGCCACGTCCGACAAGCCGCACGCGTCTGCGATGGGGGTGGGGTGGATTTAGGGCGTGGGTGTGGGAAGGAGGGGGGGTGGGGGGGTCAAACAAAACAAACAAACTCAATTTTCAACGCAATATGCATGTTTGATGCTTGCAAGGTGCAAGACGAAGAAGTGGGTGTGGGGGTGTTATGGTGGTCTGACCTTTAGGAAAGCCCACCCCATACACACCACCCCTCCTCACTTCGCATTATCACTGAGTTTACAATCAACTCTTGTTTATGTGGGTGGATTTACTGCAAAAAAATAAAAAAATAATTGCGCTTTACACCCCCCACCCCTCCCCTCTAAAGTACACGATGGGCGCGTCCATACATTTTCTAGCATTTGATGTCATTGCAGGGCATTCAAATATTTAATTATTAAGTTTGGATTTGTTTTTCTTTGGTAGCAATACACTTTGTAATGAGACCACCTATGTGTATCTAAAATAATATTGTGGTCTCAATTTCAACCATGTAAGGCGCATAGGAAAAAAAGGAATATTTGAGTTTTATATTGAGTAACAAATGTGTTCTACCCAATTACTTGTAATTTGTGTTCTTTTTCTGCAATAAAATTACATATGAAATAAAGATCAATGCCATAAAGAAATATCTAAAGTTTGTATAACGCAACAATTGCACGTTACATGTTATTGTTGCTGTAGTCCATAAAAAATAATTTATGAAATATGGAGAGTTTTTATTGACGAAGAAATGCATGAACTAATTACTTTTAAGTGTTCTAAATTAATATTTCTTGGGGGCACCACAAAAATGTGAGATTTTTGTTGTTTTGAGCAGTCACAAGAGCCCATCTTCATACTGGATTATTTTTATATCCTTCCCTTTTATATGTAACTATAATGATTAATGTGCTTTTAGTGAGCAACAAAGTTATGTTTAATTCTTCTACGTATTTTAGACAGCAATTAGCCAGGAGTGTTTACATCCAAAACGGGATTTAAAAAACACAAAAAAACTGGGCAACACATGCGTAACCGATTTTTTTTTTTTAAAGTAACACAGTTCCCAAATAAGAATGACAACATAGCTGACCATCAGGACATGCGTGTATGTTATTTTTGTGGAGCATTACAATTGTCCAATGGAATTGAGAGCACCTTCTTGTATTTGGAGACATTTACACAACCTGACGTCAAAAAAAACATTAACATTAAATCTTGACACCCCCCAACACACACACACACGCGCACACACACTCTGAGCAATATTAGGGTTGTCTTTCTCTCTCTATCATTTTGGCACCCCCTCCCCCAAGTCTGTCTGAGTCCCCCATCACCCCCCACACACATCATTTATATCTGTCAGTGGCCCCAAACAAGACTCGGGGTGACAAATGGCGGAGTAGGAGAGCAAGAAACGTGCTATAATCGCGCTCCACGAGTGGCTCCGGTTCTCACCTGTGGTGAAGAGCACGATGGCCTTGAGGCAGCTGTACTCAGCCGAGTCGACGTGCAGCGCCTTGAGCTTCTCCACCTGCTCCTGGAAGATCCGAATGTGGTCCATGAAGGCCACCACGCGATCCGCCGACATGGGCGAGGCGTGCAGGCCGGCCGCCGCCAGCAGCGGGGCCACATGAAGCGGCATGGAGCACTGCGCCGCGTTCAGCACGAACAGCTCGCTCCACGTCAGCCGCAGCAGGGCCACCTGGTCGGTGATCTGCAGGTCCGGGAAGAAGGGGATATTCCGGGCCCACTCCACGGCGCTGAAGAGCATGCGCGCCGCCAGTTCGCAAATGTTCTCGATGCCCATGATGTTGTTGGGCTGCATGCACTGGCTGCCGTAGCGGGACGTCGGGTAGGGCTCCGCGCGCAGCAGCAGCGAGATATATCCCGAGAGGTACGAGTGGCAGTGCAGCGGGTCCCCGTTGGTCAGCGCGAACTGGCCGTGGTGCGGCTGCGTGGGCGGCACCCGTCCCCTTTGCACGGCTGCAGTAAAAAGAGAGACTACAGATATTGAAGCCTGAATTCTGCACGTCAAGCACCGGCCAAGCGGGTCGGCGGCGATTTCAACGTCAACTGCTTAGCGCCTTGCAAAATGGCAGCAGTAAAACACGTACACGCAGCGGGGAAGGCTGCATGCACAAAGGCGTCGCGTGTGGAACCCTTAACCCATACGGTTGCATTTGGCGAGAATACTCCACGCACACTCGGTAAACAATAGACCTCGAGTGGAAGTGGACGCGCCGCGAGCGTGCCTATTTTTGTAAGCATAGCTAGACATATTCCATGTCCACAGTTATATCCGATCGCGTATATGACAAAAATAGACATAAAACAACAATAATAAGATCAGAAAAAGATCCAGTGGAGTCCCCCCGACTCGAGCGCCGGCACAAGGCGGCACTGAGGCACGCTCCGGCCGGCTACCTCGCGAGGGAGCCCCCGCTGCATCGCACACACACGCGCACCGATCGCAACACAAAGCCAAAAGAAAAAGAAAAAAAGAATAAAAGAAAAAAGTGAGGTAAACAAAAAGTCCCAATACCTTCCCGTCTCATGCCGACCTTGAGGCATTTTTTGAGGCGGCAGTACTGGCACTGGTTGCGGTGGTGCTGGTCGATGGGACAGTTCCGGTTGGCCCGGCATGTGTACGTCAGGTTCCGCCGCACGCTGCGCTTGAAGAAGCTCTTGCAGCCCTCGCAGGTGAACTGGCCGTAGTGCTTGCCGCTCGACTTGTCCCCGCACACCACGCACTCGATGTGCTGCGGCTGCTTGTCCGGTTGCTGCTGGGCGCCTTGGCCACCACCGGGCGCCGACTGCCCGTTGGGGCCGCCTTGCGCGGGGGTTTGCGGAGCCGGCGGCGCCACTTGCGCGGCCGTCAGCCCCAGCTGGCCCGGCTGCGCGTTGCCCAGCGCCAGCCCGCCTTGGGTCTGCGAGGAGAGGGCGCCCTGGGTGTCCGCCACGTCGTCCTGGGAGCCTCTCCACACTACCATTGCCATATCTGCCTCTCAGTCAACGGGGGGGAAACTTTTTGATCGGCCGTTTTGTCTCTCTTTTGACCTTATTGGAGGGTTGTCGTTCCACGCGCCGACCGGGGTGGTGGTGGTGCTGCTGGTGTGTGGGGGTATGTCACCACAGCCGAGGCGCCGCGCTCGACGCTCCGCTCCGGGAATGAGTAGACTCGACGACGACGACGACGGGGAGGAGGCGGAGGAAGAAGACGACGACGAGGAGGAGGCTGCTTCTCACCAGCGAGGCCGAGTCAAGGGGGTTCCTACTGCCGGCCATCCAGCACCCCCGTCGGCGGGGAAGGTCGGCCGAGTGCCGGGACGAGAGCGAGCAAACAGCATGGACCGGCTTGGCTTTTTGGAGGGAGGAAGAGAAGGAGGAGGAGGACAAGGAGGAGGAGGAGGGTAGGAAAAGGGGGGGCGAGGATGGATGGAGAAGACCGGCGGTCGAATGGGGGACCAACAAGCTCCGGGTGCGAGTCTGGAAGAATTCTCTCCACAAAAAAGAAAGAATAGGAAAAATCCGCTTCTCGAGCCAGCAAATGTTGGAGATCTGCGCCTTTTAGAATCCCTCCTCGCGTCTTCGTCTTCTTCTTCTCTTCCGTGCGATGAAAATTATGATTAGAATGTGGTTGAAAAAGGCGAATCAAAGTGTGGAAATATGTTAAAAAGGCGGTCGGGGAGGTTTTTGGCTTAAGACGAGCACGGCTGGCAGAATGCTTTCTCTCTGATCAGCTCGCTGAGCTTCTCTATATAGTGAACTTTGACACGACTGCTGCAACTTAGCACACGTTGCCATGGCGACGCGCTGCCATATAAGGCAGGCGGAGTGTGTGTAGGACCGCCCCCCTCGCTCTCCATTGGCTGCCGGGCCGCGGCTGTGCCACTTGGTGCCGAGCCAAGACGCAGCCGAGGTCGAGC
Source organism: Syngnathus acus (assembly GCF_901709675.1). Classification (NCBI taxonomy): domain Eukaryota; kingdom Metazoa; phylum Chordata; class Actinopteri; order Syngnathiformes; family Syngnathidae; genus Syngnathus; species Syngnathus acus. Next base: position 2,856,429 of record NC_051092.1, on the reverse strand, counting down.
CAGGGCCGCCGGGTCCTAAAAGGAGGCGGGTTTCCAGGAAGAAGGGGCGAAAGGGTGGGTGGGTGGCTTGGGGGGAGTCGTTTCTTCCCGTACATGAAAAATATGTCTCATACTGTCTTGGACATCAAAATTAAACACAAATAAAGCAACCGTTGCTCTTTATTTGAATTTTTTTAAATAAATAGGGGGAAACGGGGATGATTATGTACTTAATCCAAATGTTGAAAATGAAATAAAATGAATAAATAAACTTTTATAATTATGAAGTAAAATAAATGCACAATTATAGTAGATAGAATAGATATTACAATTATCATTTACACACAGACACAGACTACACAGTTGGGTAAACAAAATGAAAAGAAGGATTTTCCCCAATGTCCCATGCATTCACACATGATGCACATTTTAAACTAAAAAAGAATTATAAATACAGAGAGGGTTTTATGATAGGCTAATTAGTAGAATTTCTCTATATATCTGCCATTCACACGCAAGCTTAAACAATTTTTGGCATACAAAATAGTAATTCAAATGCATTCATTAAAAACAATAAAATGGCAAAAAATAAAATCCATAAAACAATTAAAAAATAAAATACATAAAGAAAATACGCTCTGTGGCTGGCGAGCAGACCCCAAACAGATCCTGCAGCAATTTCTAAAGCCCCCCGCAAACATGAAGAGGATAAGGGGTCCAGAAAGTGCAAGGAAGGATGGATGCAAAACAAAAGTGCTTTTTAATATTACAATCGCACACACACTTCAGCTCAATCCGTCTCTCATATGAAAACTGTTCAAATATACGTGTACAATGCTACTTACACGACTGCCCAAGTACAAGTGACAAATAAAAAAAGTCAAAAATGAGGGTTTTCAAGATGCCTGTAAATTGGCACTATTCAAAAAAAATAGCTGCATAATTAAAATTATAAACCAATATGCTCAATAAAATGACACGTTAGGGGAAAATAACCACAAATTTGCTGCTGTTGTCAATAAAGCCCCTCCCTAATATTATTATTAAAAGCCAGGCTATGACCTCATTCATGACCACAGGCTGTGACACTTGAACTCTGGGTGTGTGTGTATGTGTGATTGTCTTCTGCTCCACGCATTGTAGTCCCAGCATAGTGTATGGCTGCCCCCCAGCGTCAGAAAATATATTACATGCAATCCCGCCCGCCCCGCGTTCATTCATCGCCTTGTTGATTGCAAGCGAGGAGCGCGCTGGGTGCAACTCGCACCACAGGCAGCCTGCTTTCAGTCGTCTGCTCGCCGCAGCCTCGGAGCAACTCAAACCAACCACCGCACAGACTGGTGGCCGACTTGGATTAACTCGTATTTCGAAATTGACCGCTTTCCCCCCTCCGCATTCTAAAATCAATTATCTGCTCATTAGCGCGACTTTGTCGCTTTTATTTGCAGATTCTACACAAATGGAGGATCTGTAAATAAAATAAACACTTGTAAAATTTCGGACATAGCGTCGCTGCATTTGTGGTAAGTATATATTTTTGCACGCTTTGTGAGGATAATACAAAACTGCTATGTCGTGTTAATTAAAAGCAATAGACTGGAGAGATGTCTGTATTAAAAGTAACGGCTGTAGGATTATTTTTTGCATGCATTTAACCTTCACCTTAAATTATATGTATGACTCAAATGTCTGAGGCAAACTCATTTTGAATCGGGTTTATGTTGTTGTTACGGCAGCACACCTACCAAATGCATACGCTGCGGACTCGTCCGTGGCGGGGTGCATCTTCTCTCTCCTTTAAAATCTTTAATTTAGTCTTGGAGTGAGAGTCAGGCGGGCTTCTTCTCCCCACATGCAAAAGACAAAATAATTAAGGAAAGTTAGAAAAAAAATCAAAACAAGAACTCGTCGTTTATTGCAAAAGTGTGATGTCTGAGCGTGCAAAAACTTTGCAAAGAGCTCCGAGGCAACTCATTTGGAAATTGCATGAAATCAATTTGAAAGGCTTGTCAAGAATTAGGAGGAGGACGACGAAGTTTAGATACATCCCCAGCGCCTTTCCTCTCCTTCATACAGCGCGCAAACTGGCAGAAAAAAGAAGACAAAAAAAAAGAAAAAACTGTCGTGAGCTGGGAGGGAGGGGGTGCTGGTGGGAGGAGGGGGGAGGGAGGCAGAGGGGAGGGGGGTACCTGTCTGTATACAGGCTGTTATATGTATGGAAAGCATGTATTATGACATATCTAACCACTTATAGCTCATTTAAGAACGCGCATGCGCACTATTAACATAAATGAGGCCATTTAATGGATTTATTGAAACAGAATACAGGATGATATCTTAAACAGCCTGCATGATAAGATAGGGGCAATAAAACGTCACTTAAGCATCATAAATATTATTTTTAAAAAATGACAACTGGCATTATCATCAAGTGTATTTGCTACAAAATACTCTAGTCTCGTAATCTTTATAATTTTCAATTATTTGTGAGGTTCTAAAAATGAATAACGGGATGCGTGTAAAATGAAAAACGTGAGTTTGAAATGAGAGCAGGATTCTAAATTCATGTATTGTATGCTAATTCATTTATTGTATTTTATTTATTGCATGTTCATAGCAGGTTGTTACAGTTTACTGTGTGATTAGCAGTTGTTTCTCCTTCAGGCGGCATGATGGACACACACGTACACACAACCACGCACACGTACACACAACCACGCACACGCACTCACACACACACTGCTGCACAACATGACGTGTGTTTGCACACAACAATCGATTAAGACGAGCCAGACAAGAGGATGTCGCCGTGCACTTTATATTTACTGATCACGCGCACACGCGTGATTTTCTCATGTTAGTAGAACAAAGCTCTGCTTGCGCACGCACGCGCGCGCCACAGCACATGACGCGTTGATTGGCAGCAGTGCCGATCGATACATAAATTCTTTGTATAAAAGATTTTAGTACAAGACTGATTTAGGGTAAATCGAGTATAAATCTTGTATTTTGTTGAATTCTTCTAGTTAGGAATTACAATCAGCAAAAAACAAGAAACCTTTAATTAAAATACATTGAATGTATTGAAAGTAAAAATATAAATTCACACGTGGGCTGCTCGTGGTCATCCGTCAGAAAATGAAAAATTTGACTGATCATAATAAAACAAATGAATCTTTGCGTCTAATTCAACACCAAGAATTATAAAAGAAGCCAAAAAAGTGAAGTGGAAAGAAAAATGGCAATGGTGTGGGTTGGGGTGGCTTTAATGTTATCTGTGCGCAGATAGCGGAGCGCTGACCCCGGGGGTCCGCAAAGTTCCCGGCCTGATTAACCTCGGCAGAGCGGCGCGGGAGCAAAGGTTAACCGGCCTAATCAACTTCAAGAGAGCGACTCTGTCACATCATCAACTGGGACACTTCCACACACACTCAAAAATGCAGGTAATTTTTTTTGCACAATCAATTCATTAATTATCATTATTATTATTATTATTATCAAATCAGAGATTACTTTAGTCTCCTTGACATTTTCATTTTCTCCTATATGGATTTAAATGCCGATGTACTGTAAATATCAAAACTATAACAATAAACAGATTTTGACTGCTTTGTCATAATTGATGTTGATGCAAATGATGTTTATGAATTTTATGTCACATTTTCTGGACAGTTTATGATGATTATGATACTATACTGTGAACGTCAATCACATTGAACAAAGCGAAGCATTGTTGTCTTTTTAAAGGCAGGATTGCTGGATTAGACAGACGTATTGGAGGTTTTTGTGTGTACCTAATATTCTGGCATGTGCTCATAGTACTACAAATGTAACATTAAATGACTCAAATTAGGCTTGTGTCATTAATGCTGACATCTCAATTGTGGGTGTGTTTGGTTTTTAAAAATTAAGCAACTTGTGTGTGGCCCCATTCATAAAGTTGTGCTCCCTCACACACACAACTGCAATGTGTGTGTGCCTTCACAGTCCACATTTGCCAATGACAGACGACAGCAGCAATTTGCACAGATAGAGATCAATTTGTCTCAATGATCACTCTATAGGCCCACTGCCAGCCTGCTTTCAGTCTTGCCTGTTAAAATCAGCAGTTCCAACGCTGAATGCACTCAAGCGGACGTTACAAAGAAGGGAGCTGGAAATGTACTTTTGAAAAACTTTTAGGAGGGTTAGCGGATGTGGCTCACAGTTCTGAGGTTGTGGGTTTGGATCCGGACTTCCAAAGAAACACATCAGGTTAATTGAAGACCGTTAATTGTGCCGCGTGATTGGCTGGTTTTGGGCGTACTCCTCCTTTGGCCCAAAGTCAGCTGGGATTGGCTCCAGCACATACCTGTGAGGGTAAGTATCAGTAAGGACAGCGTGTGAGTATTTTCGCCACCACTAATGTAAAGCCCCGGAGAAAAACTGCTGCAGCTTGGAGTGCCCTTGGGTCGAGCTGTGCACACATTTTTCTTCTGATTCTTCTTCTGAGGTGTCGGCTGTCCAGCAGACGGCGTATTGTATGGCGCGTTTGTGCTGTTGTCTAGCGTTGGAGTTGATGAGTGGAGTGTTTTTAATAGTTTGTTGATCATTAAAGTATATTCTAGATGTAATATAGTGAAACCTGAGTTATACTTTTCAGATTGATTTGTGACTTTTATATTTTTATATCTTCATTCTGGACATATTTTATTTTTCAGATACATTTTTATAATTGTTTTATTTATTTTATGTAAATTATTTGATTATTCAGATGAGATTTAATTATTTGAGTGTTTATTTTTAACTTCATTTGTGGCATTTTCAAAAATCATGCATTTTAGTTTGCTGAAATAAAAATTCAAAACAAAAAATCCTGTCTGTTATTCTGCAAATTCTGCATGTAAGCGCTCAAAATGTGTTTCACGATTTGGTGTTGACTTGCATTATAAAAAGTGGACACAGTCTACTTATAAAATTTAGCTAAATCCAGATGATTTTATTTGCCTTGACAAATTGAAATTGAGCAAATTAAATACACCCGATTTTCTTCAGCCCAAAATGGCCGCTTCAAACCAAAATGGCCGATTTCTTGCTCAATTTTGTGTGCGAGTCCTTAAACCCTTTTTGTGAGTTCTCTGCCGTTCGAGACTTCCACCAAATTTTGTCTCCACTGCTGAAACTGATGTCGGTAGCTAATTCTTTTCAGCTTTCCAGGGGGCGCTACTGAGGGAGTTTTAATTCACCTGAAACCACGCTTGCAAAAATTGGTGACTCCTCAGGCATTCACAGCCCTCGAGTAATTCCTGGGAAGAATAACAAACGATTACAACACGGCCCTAAACACGAGATGATGAAATAACAAAAAATGTCCGCATGAACGAGCAGGCAGTAAACGGCGGCGGTGGAATAGCGGCGCAGAAAGGCGAGCGTCTGACTGGATGATGGCATTATAAACGAGTGTAATGTTCACAACAACAGCAGCAGCGGCAGCAGCAGCAGGCAGAGGACGAGGCGCCCCGAGGCCAAAGCATGAAAGCGAGGGCGGACGCACAATGTGGTGCGATAGAGCTGAGAACACTCGGCGGGCTTGTGATGCAAAGTATCAAAAGGATTTTTTTTTTTTTCCCACATGACGGAAAAAAGAGCTGCGGGCGCTGGCGGCGTTAGGGAGCTTGGAAATTGTTTTGCTATTGTGACTACGTTGTGATTATCTACCGACGTGCACGTGGAGAGATATGTGATAAATGTCTTGTTGTAGTAGGTGAGTCTTTGAGAAGAAGTCCCACAAGTCTCAAGAAGTCATGCCTGAAGAGACACAAAGTCTGCCATTTTGGTTCAAAGCGGCCATTTTAGGGTTGTCAGGTGATGATTTTGGCGATATGAGCAGTTGTGATTTTCTACGCGAACGTCTGGAAAACAAATGTTTCCTAAGTTTTCCAACGAAAACCTAAGTAGATTGAACATTCCAAATCAGACAACATCAAATCTGTAACAGTTTGTTTGGCAACTCTCCAAATGAATAAGCCATGCTATCAACGTAGCCGCTTTGGCTAACGTCATGTTGAAGGCTACAAATAGGATCAAATCCAAATTAAAAAGTGACGATTTTAAAGATATTCTGAAAATGGCGGGCGGGGTTTGTGGAAACAGCCAAGAAAGTTGTCAACAAAGACATTTTTTTCTCTGGAAGGAAATTCCACTGTTCCTGCAGACCCCGAGCCGTAACACAATCACAAGACAACAAGCTTGCGGCAACCTGAAAGGTCAGCGAGTATCACTTTCACTCGTAAGACGAAGACTTAAAAATCATGGCGTCAACAGGTCAAGTGGCCACCACAGCGACTCGCTTGACACCGTCTTGCCTTACACACCAGAGTCAACGGAAAAACTAAAACAGAAACATTTGAATTATAAATAAAGGCATTTTGTATTTTAATGAACACTGAAGGTAATGACGACATTGCTTTATGTTGTTTGAATTACAGATAATATTTGCAAAGTAATATTTTAGAAATGTAAATATGGAGAGCTGCTGTGTGAACCATGTGATTAGTTTCTGCCAATCAGAAAAGAGATCACACTGAGGAAAACTTTATAATGCAATATTATGAAAGGGTTGATCATTTTGAAAAAATATACTACAAAAAGCACATTTAAAATAAATGAACTGAAAATCGAATAAGGAAGTTTCAACTAATTTGTGATTTTCCAATTTTCCCAACAATATATTCGTTATTTTTCCTTCTTAAATTTGGTTGATTGATTTATTGATTATTATTTAACTTCTATTCTATCAAATAAACAATAGATTAATTTTAGAAAATTTTTGGAAATGAAAATGACTTTAATCCATTCAAAGAAATGCTGAAAAAAGTAAGAAAAAAAACATATCTAATGTAATTTCATTGACAAGAATGACTTATATTCAGGATTTAGCTAACTAAGGTGTACACAGGTGTGATCAGTTTCTTTAACCCCGCCCCCAAAAACCTTTTTATTTCCAGATGTGACTGCTCACCATGTTTAGCGTCTATTTTTTGTCAAACAAAAAGAGAATAATTGTCCAGTAATAGCTTGTGAAATGCATACTTGGATCGAAAGAGAAATTAAAAAATATAAAGTTTAGACATCTGTGCTAATCTCATTTATTTGGCCTTTGAGGTGGCGCACGAACTTCTCGTGAAAGATATTCTTCGGAGAGTAACGTGTGTGTCCATGCATAGATGACCGAGCGCTTTCTGTATATATAGCACGGACTGGAGGCAGTACGTGGAAATGACAAATAAACACAATTTCTCTTTACAACTGGACACCGGCGTTAGCGAGAAGTGCTAGGAAGAAATCAAATGACATGTCGTAACTTGAGAGCTCTCCAACGTGTTTGCCAGCTATTAGTGCCACGTTGAATGACATCAAGACAGTTGGTTTCAAAATGGATTCTTGACATTTTGTCACGTAAGAGACAACATTGACAACATCAATGACAATTTGCTGGTGCGGAAAAATCGAGTTCACTCAGCATTTTTGTCTTGCATTAATTTAGCTTTTTTTTTTTTTTCCTCAAAATTTCCAACACAAGAAGTTCATTCCAGACTTAGCTCCCCGACAAAAGTAATAATGAGCCCTGATCTAAATCCTATCGAACATGTGCGGAAAGAGCCGAAACATACAATCTGCAATTCTGATTCCCACTCTGCTCACTACACAGTCTGTGATTTAGTGCTGGGAAAAAAAAAGTTTATTCAAACAGCATGAAAATAATACCATAAACTATCGGGCTGATGGTCATAATATGGGTTCACGTAAGTGGGTCGGGGGAAAGGAAAAAAAAAAAAAAGTCGAGCCCATTCCATCAAGCTAATTGCCTGTTTGTGAAGAGGGAGCAAACTTTTCCAAGCGGCACTCCATAATGGAAGCTTTTTCTTAATCATAAATAGAGCTCTTGTATCCCACGGGGACTTGCTATTCTAATTTACAATTGAACTAAAGACCAAAGCTATCAATCTTTCACAGACACTTTATTCCTGCACCCCCCCCCCTCTCTCTGGCTTGTAATTGTGGTGGCACGGCTGTAAACAAGAGAGAAAAGACTGATCGCTGGAAATGACATATTAACACATAAGCACTCTCATTCACTTTGCGTTTGATTGGAAATGGACGCCAACGCCAACACGCGGACCTCGTAGGGCAAACATCCGGCGGGGTTTGTATGAAATCCGAGCGAGGTCATAATGTAAGGCCTGACTCGGCGTATTAAGAAATAATATCCCATTAGCGCTAGCTAAAACACAAAACATAGATTTTAGCGACAGCTATTTGGGATTCCAGGAAAAACAAAATCTGGGCCGTAGTACTTTGGGCAAAGATGCTACAAGTGATCAATCAGCCATTGAGTCAGCTAGCCTACAGTGGAGCTAAACGGCTAGCATATAATGATGCAAGAATATGCAAGATATGCTAATGCACAATATGCTAATGCTACTTCCAGATGCTGCGCTTGGGGGAGGCAACGGGTCACAGAGCAAACCCCGAGCGGTGTCATTCTGTCATCGCGCTGCCAAAGAACCGCCGACACACTCGGCGATCACTCGGTGATGCAACATCAGCGCGATGCCTCTAACGACGACGAGTTAATGCAGAAACTCTCAATGTCATCGCGGAAAGATAAGAGTTAAAGAAAGCGCGCCATTGTTCACCTAATGACGGGCTGCCGGCCAGCCTCGGAGATGTCACAGGTCAGTCATGTTAAGAATGTGTGCGTCCAATCATCCGCTGATCTCTATCTGGGCCCGGCCTGCAGCTAACCATGACTTGGGCACAATCAGGGGTGCTGATGAATGGACAAAGAGGTCCTTGAATAGCCGGCGGCGTCACATGACTGCTTTTAGACTAAATGACGATGACGTTTACAATCAAAACACAAAGTGTTGAAGAGCGATGGGTTAAGATTGTTGTCACTATTTGTCATTCTTAGCGTTACATTTCCAAGCATCTGAATATTTATTCGGTTATTAAATTTGACAGTGGACAGGGCGATTAACGCTATCTTTCCATAACACGTCCTCTTTAAAATCCAAATAGAAAGCGTCCAAAGCGTTGTAGGACTTCACACCACACAATGAGAAGGCGAAGGAGATAAATTCCAACTGTCACGTAAGATGACAAATTGTAACGAGGAACTTTGTAATCCACACCGGCGTCATTTCGATCTCCTCAAGCCCGCCGCTGACATGCGGCGTGGTCTTACATTCAAGTCTCGGGACAAAAAGAACTCCATCCTGTCTGGGAGCTATTTGTCTGCTTATCTGTAATCAAACGCTCTATTACACTACCGGCGTTATGTACTTAACAATTGGGCCAGCTCTAATGTGAGGCCGCTGACATTCATACCCAAGGATGCCTCCAGTGTGTTGGGCATAATGGCAGAGATGAGGACAATGAAGCAAGTACAGGGAAATAAAAATGACAACAAACACAAGAAGAGGTCGTCCAAGGATTTTCCAGGATAGAATTAGGAAAGCTTTCGCGACCTTCCTTAGCTACAATACAGACAGCCGTCAATTAAGTAGATGTAGATGGAGGAAAAATTCAATGTTCAAATCTTCTCTTTGATATCAATAAATGTGGCCATGAGAGAATGTAATGTTATGCGGGTCTAATAATGAAAGGATGAAAACAGACCTTTGATTATAAACTCAAATTGAAAGTGGCGTAAACATTTATTTTTTTGTACTTATAAAGTTTGTTGATGAAGCATGGAAAACTTAAATCGCCATCAGGGTTTTATTCTTTTGCACAAACATTCCGAATAATCTCAATCAAATATAAATCAAGCAAACAAATCCCTCTTGGCGGGCGGCCATTTTGTCACAAAGCTTGAAAGGGTTCAAGGTAACGACCGCCACGACTGACAACTATTACTTTCCTAAGAAAATCACACTTCGAACATTTAGAAAAAGGCTCCGCCAGACCCAGAAGACAAAGTTCTTTCACTGTGAGCTTCACTACGAGTCTTTTCTTCTTGTCAGAGCGGTCTCGAGTGTCAAGTTGCTGCTGGTACATCGATACCACTTTACAAAATGTGCTTGTTTATCCTGTCTTGGCTTTTGTCACTGTGCCAGACCAATGAGATCAGCGGAGGTGGCGGCAAATCCTATAACAGCAGAATAGGCCTTCGGAGTTCACAGACAAGATAATGACATTAGCCCATGTACGGACAATGGAAAAGAAACCAGTCGCCACTGTGAGAGGGAGAATTCAGCCTTTGAATCGTTTTCGGCATCCATTGAGCATATTCTTTGGTAACTTCTTTTGCTCTGTTGCCGGAGTGTGTTCACTCAAGTGTGAACCGGATCGTTCTGAACAGCAAACGAGCGGACCGAGACGTCTTGAAAGAGATGCTCAGTGATTGAACGCTAGCTAGCAAGTCTTTGATAAGCGACTTATTTGGTGGACGTTTTTGGGGGCTGTTTGGTTTCATAATGTTCAAGGAGCACCACTTGAACGTACGATGGCGCAATCATTAGGCAGGGCTAAGGTTCAAAGCACCACTGATGTTTCTCGGCGGGTGAACTGTGACCTCGGCGATAGGAAATGCCTGAGTTGATTAGAATCGAGCGAAAGGTGTGTCGCTCTTAGCCGGGAATCGCCCGCCGATTCCCTCCAGCAGATGCGAGGGGCGTCTCCATTACAAGTTACAGGTGCAAGGCTTGATGTGAGGCCTTAATAATGGGGGGGGGAGGCACTGTGTTTAATCAAAGACACGTGGGGATGGGATTCATTGCTCTTTGATGGAGAGCGCCCTTATGAAGACGGACAATCACTTTGCTCTCTAAGTGAAACCATCGTTTAGGCTCAATTCCCACAGAAAAGGCCCATTTGTTATCCACGGGAGTACGGCTGGGGCGCTGATGCAAGGTGCAGGGTGCATGCATTTTAAACACAATTACATCCTACAGGCGTATAATGGAGATCGTCTTTCTGGCAAAGACGACACACTTTGCCGTGGGAGAGAAATCGCGAGAAAAAACGAATTAGGGCGGGGCAGATGAGCAGAGCTTCTGTTAATCAACTATGAGCAGTTGGATTGAGACGATGATTGGGATTATGTAACGGTGTTCAACAAGTGTATGATACCAGGGGTGGTTCCCAGAAAGTATGGTCCCAAGAGTGTGACTTGAGAAAAATTGTTTTCCTCAAAACAAGGTCAAAATGACGTTTTCTTATTTTTTAATTGATTGTGAAGAGAGGAAAATAATGCCTCTGAAAGTGAGTCCGCTTTTGACCAGCAAGTTGGACCACACATTCTGAGAACCAGTATGAGGATAAGCGGTTCGGATAATGGATGGATGGATGGATGGATGGATGGATGGATGGATGGATTTTACGTACAGTGGAATCTCAAGTCATGAACATAATTGGCTCCATGACCTTGGTTGTAACTTGAAAAGAATTTCTCTTCCACCAAAAATATTATTTAATTTCATTTAACTTTAGACTTTGAGGCTATCATCAAAGAATTTCTCTTCTACCAAAAACTGTATTTAATTTTGGACTTTTAGGCTATCATATCAATCTTTTGCGATTGAATGATTGAAGATTCAGAGGCGGAGCTTCTGCCGACATATATTCTGATTAAGTTTGTACTCCGCTTTAGAGAAGAATAAGCCATTGATTGGACTTGAGGGATTCTAAAAAAATTCTGATACGCTCCTAATTTTCAGACTCTCCGCGCCGTATCCACCTTAAGGATCTGTGCCGATCCATTGTTTGGTGTTTAAATAATCCAACTTGACAGGCGCTCTTTTGCTTTATAGTATCTCCATATCTGCAACTTTTCAGCTCCACATGTTGTATTTCACACACGCTCCAGCTTGTCATGCCATGTCGAGTGTGTTTAACGCCGTCTCCAGCCTCGGCGCCGTGATACCAGCTGAGTGTAAGTGCTCCTCAATATCTGTTTCAATTAGTTTTTGATTAAGGAAGCCCCGTGCGGCTGTTTGAGGGCCTTTAATGTTGTGTCAACTGGATGATGATGGAGCGAGCGCCCATGGTCGTCCCCCCCCGGTAACAAAAGCAGCCAGTAAAAAGGCTCAGAGTGAACCAGTTTATCTTCTTAATGGAAACCAGATGACCTCCCTTTTTGTGACTTCCCCTCCCTTTTACAATGTGCAAGTTTTTTTTTTTTTCTTTTTCTAGAGTATGTCTTTTATGCCTGATTTTATTAATATTGATTACAATTGGGAATGTTGAACACGTTTGACCATGACTGGAACACGCTCATTATTACTCATTGAATCAGAATTCAAATGTAAACAATTAAAAAAGGTTGCAACTACAAACTACAAAAAGAATATTATTGAATTAAAAATAAACAAAGAGAACTTAAATGATCTGTTTGAAAGAATTGTAACCGTTTAAGCAATTTTAGCATTTTCACCTGAACACGCAAGAGCAAGATTGTGATGTAACAGTGGAGCTGATTTACATAATATAAGGTTGGATATTTTCATACTCCACAAAGCCAAAAAGATAAGCAGAGCTGCATTACTGGAAGCACAGCATGAAATAGGACAACCCCCTCAAAACAGGCTAATTTCACTGAGGCTAAACGTAAAAACATGACTGTGCACACAAAATCTGATAAATTGCTGCTTGTGTCGTTTTTGTTTAGTTTACTTAATCCCTCGAGCTGGAAATGACCTTGTGAACTCAAATCAGCTTCGGTGTGTCGTTTTTTTTTTTTTTCCACGACCTGCCACTCAGTCGACAACTTGCTCTTTACCTGCTTTTTGGACTCTATCAGGAGTCAACGAGCCATTAGGAAGAGTTTTTTTTTTTTCTTCCCTTTACAGGTACATAGCAATGACTGAGTATGATTGTGAAAAATTCGTCACAGGTTAAAAGATGAGCAACAATTCTGTTTCGGATCCTTCCATGCAGCAGCACTTTTCATGCAAACACGTTTGTGCACACATGGCCTGGCCTCTAACCTGTACTCAACCTTGGCTTAATCATTAGCGCAACCAGTTATCTGATTGTCAAGCAGGTAACCATTAATAAGTGTTTGCTTCCAGATGACCTGCCCCCTAAAAAACAGCACGGAACCACAAATGACAACTTTTAGGCCAGATGAGGTCATCTATAATTTTTTTTTTCAATTGATATACTCTAAATAAAAATAAAAATTAATTTAAAAACATTAAATTAATTAATTAAGAGGTCATCTATGATTTTTTTTCAATGATATACTGTAAATAAAAATAAAAAATAATTAAAGAAATGTAATTAATTAAATACAAATTTAAAAAAATGAGTACATCATATAATAATAAAATTATCAACTGATATATTGTAAATAAAAACTAAACTAAATACAAATTTAAAAAAATGAGTACATCATATAATAATAAAATTATCTAATGAAATAAATTAGCTACAGCTAATAATGACTAACTATTTTAGTCGTTTCAGACAAAAATAAGAGTAACTTTCACTGGACCGTGTCTCATTTAGTGTGCAGCACGGCTATGGTCCGCAATGATAACTCAGCACCCTCCCCTCCCTTTCCTCCCCTCCCTGGGTGAGGAGGCTGATATACAGCGCCGAGGTGTCCTGACACACTTATATCTGCCCGTGTCCTCCAAAAAGACAAGGAGAGTCAATTACGACGGCGCGGCGGTGATAAATAACAGCTGACCTCACACGCAGCGGGCTTCCGGCGCCGGGCCCGGAAAGACCAGCCTGCGTGGGATCCACAATGTGGGCCACGTCTGGAGAGGACGAGGGGGGCGCAAAGGTGGAGGACGCGGGACAGAGGACGTCTGGAATGAGTGCGTTTACTTCACGCTAGTGACATGTGTAAACACACAAAGCTTCAATGTGGCCTTTGTGGCGTGTTTTGTGTAAACCGGCATTGTCACCATGCCACCTGCATTTTTGTCGACACCCACTTTTATGGAAGTTAAGAATAAAAAAATATGTGTTGTTCAAAAATAGCACTGCATATTCTATTTTTAAATACGACACAAATGTTCAAAGGGAGTTTTATGGCAGACTCGAAGAAACTGATGACGAACTTGACAACTCCATGTCCCATAACTTAATATACCAAAATGTTCACGAATATTTTGGCAATTATCACTAACAACTCGTATCGTTTTGGACAAAAATACCCAGAAAGTTGTGTCAAATGGAGCCAAGTTGGTACGTTTTGGACCCAAATTGGATTTCTTGGGTCAAAGGTGACACAAATTGGGTGAAATAGCAAATCTGGCAGCACCAACAGTCACCAATAGAGTATTTTGGGACTTTGTGGTACTTTTACACTACTCGGTTCCTATCTGCGACAAGCCGGGGGATTATGCTACTCCCTTTTAATGACCACTTCATATTCTTGACATAACATATGCAAAAAATGGAGGGGCGTTGAGGGCTCGGGTGTTGTCGGGGGTGTGAAGTCCTTTGGGAGAAGCGCTGTCTGAAAGAAGGCAAGAACGAGCAACAGGCAGACACACAAGGGCACGGGCAGATGTGTGCAAAGATAAATGAGCAGATAAATCACAGAGTGTCTGCGCCCAAGGCACATTTGCATTCCTCAAATGAAACTCCAAGGAGAAACACTGGCACGGACCTCCGGAGACTTGAAATAAAACGTACAGACGACACGCACCGAGCGTGGCTGAAAGAGAGCATATGCTTCCTCCCAAGGACTTTGCGTGGCAATCGCTTGATAAAGAAAGCTTCTTTTTACAGCTCGGTAATGAAGCCCGTTGACAGTTACCGAGTGTCGACAACTCCCGACGCAGCTTTTATCACATGTTGCACTTAAACAACATCATCGACTGCAGGAAAATTGGAGGTAATTTTGATAACAAGCATTCCTCTAGTGATAGGAAGGGGTGTGTGTGTGGGGGGGGGGTCGCCCACGCGTGGCTTATTTAAAAGGCAGGTCATGTTTGATCTATGGTGGTCCTGGGTTGCCTCAATGTCACACGAGGAAGGACATCATTGCATTCCACAGCTGATGTTCATGTCCATGTGACAGGTCGCTACCTTGAAAGGAAGGATGGATGTCACATGGCAGTAATTGAGGAAAAGCAGGAGATATTTTGTAAAGTTTTACCTCCAGATGTGCATGTGTGAAAATGGAAAAGCTGACACCGGAGAGTCATGAAAGTCATAAAATGCTAATTGCTTTTAGTAGTTATGCGGTTACACAGAACACACCAAACACTTACGACACATCTTAAAAGTCTTCGTACGTTTTCGTCGTTCAGACGTAAACAATGATGGGGTTGTTTGCAAAAAGCTAATGAGTCAACATTTAAACAATAAAAGTGAATAAAATGGCTAATAGGAGAGAAATGACGTTTTTTTAGCATTTTTACAAGTTGGGAAGCGATGGAATAAAACATGGCAGGGTTGTTGCGTTTCGGCCAAGTGTAGTAAAAAAAATATAACGAAAACATTCAAATAATCTCTTCGACATTTTTAGGCCGTTCTAATCTTGGCAATTATAAACATTGGGGGTGATGTTTACAATCCATGAACTTTGGAGGCTTTACTGTACTGTAATTATAACTTGACTGCAAAGCTAGCATTAGCCTAGCATAGACTCGAAATACACCAAACAAACTTGACTTAGTGTAAGTTGTACCACAGGAAACTGAAAACGCAACGAAAAGCCACAACACAACACTTGAACCGAGACAGACTACAAACAAACAACATTGAACTCTTTCAAACAACCATTCCCTCCTCCAAACTGGCGCTATCGTGCAAACAAATGGCAGGAATTACGATATGCGCCGTGTTGCCGGTTGAAAACCATGCCATGTAAACGGCCACTAAATTGAAATTGTTTTGTTTTACACAAACCACTTTTGTAGACTTTACAATGTATTCACACTAAAAAGAGCATTTACCGACTTGGTTTGGGGAGCAATTGTAGCCGTGCTTATAACACTTAAAATGTCAATTTGTGTTTGCCTTCCTACATAATCATGCTCACTCGCTCGTAACTTTTTGCAGCTCAGGGACTTTCCCATGAACGGAGACGAGAGAAAAGTGGTGGTGGGAGGCGCGTGCGTTTGTGTGTGCGCGTGTGTGTGTATGTGTGTGGGAGGCTGCATGAAGGAGAGACTGTCATCACTAATTCCTTGCCAGCCAGCCCAGAGAAGTGTTGACTAACTAATGGCCTTGTTTAACAAGTGAAGTGTAACAAGCTTGAGGAAACACAGCTGGATATGAGTCCCGCGCATTGAGTGACTCCGAAAAAACAATTCATTGTCTTCAGCGACACCCACCCGCACACAACGACGGGCGGGCAAAGAGGGAGTTAAAAAGCGGCCAAGGGGAAACAGCTGGATTCTTTCAAGTGTGCTTGGACGCTCCATCTTTGCTGTGGGAGTGCAGAAGAACACAATCGTGCAACATTTGCATTCAAGACTCTTGAATCTTGAAAGGAGAGAAGATATGGCCAAGAGACGAAAAGGATAATCAGAAAAAAAATTCTTTATATTAAGGTTAGCGAGATTTTCTAGTTTGGGGTTAAATGGTTGAGGCCGGATTAGGGTTAAGTCAGGGGTTAGGCGTTATTAATAGCAGGGTTAGTCTTATACTGGAAGGCGGGAAGGAGGAATAACAAAATTCAGATGTACCAACATACGCTAAAAATACTTCAACCAATTATTTCATCACAAATTTGGGCGGCGGCACCAGCGCCAAACATGTGTTGCGACGATGCGGTGGAGCCGAGTTAATGTTTCATATTATAATAAGTACGCCATTCCTGGCCAGACTGCAGCTCATGCTGTTTTTGTATTCCTCTCCAGAGCATGTTCATAACTCTGTTTGGATGCCAAACGTTTTGCTCGCCTATAACGAGGCAGAAACCGAGTCATTTCACTTTTACAGGGCTGTTTTGTTTCAATAGAGAGTGAGTGTTTCCCTAAAAAAGTGGTTTCCAATGAGCATTTTGCTCCCCGTCATTTAGAATCGGGCTGCGGTTGCTTTTTTGACCACAATTTTGTATTGACAGCACATGGCGGTTGTTCCACTTTACCCGAGAGAAGACGGACGGCCTGCTGCAGCAAAATGGAGACTGCGGAGGATAATTTTTCAATTGGTATCAAAGTTTGCACTTATGTGGAAAATGATGACTTTTTCATGTTTTCTAAAAAAAAATATATATATTTATTTATTTATTTATTATGTATATAGTATATGATATAATATATATATATTTTATTTATTTATTTATTTATGTATATATATGATATAATAAATATATCATATTAGTTGACTTGACAAGACAAAGAGACTGGAAATATAATAAATATATCATCTATATAATAAAAACCAAAAACAACTTCCACTGTTATATTAAAAAATGCTATATTGGGAGTTGTAAATTTTAATTTTTGCATTCAATAAGAACTGCTATGACAAGTAAGTACAGTATGTCTCCAATGGCGGCGAGTGGAGGGTGGGGCGGTTATTCCACTCTTATGCGCAACTAGTTTTGGTGTATTCCAGATGACAGATGGCCACTTGGAGCCGAGCCAATGCAAATGTAAGAAAGTGCCGTTTATTTGCGATGTTAAACAGATCCGCCGCGACAAATTAACGGGTCCTAACGTGGCCAAATGTGAACCTGCGCCATTCGTTTGGGAAAATTGGAAGCTTTTGGAGTCAGTCACTGACAGACAGGTGCCAACAAATAAAATCTCAAAATGCAACATTTTTCTTCTTCATAAAAAACATTTCCTTGATTGTAGATGTCAGTACGTAGAATTTCTGTTCTGCGAGCCGAGTATGAATATATTTCATACGACCACAAATATGAAAGCTGTTGTGTGAAAATTTCATGCGATCAACCCACAAACAACAGCCTGACTCAGCATCGTTTCACCATTTGGTTTCTTTTACAGCCTTTTCCAGCAACGTTTGCACATCGCGGCATTTCGCAGACTGACTAAGCCGTGGGGGGAAAAATAAATAAATAAAATTGAATTCAATTTTTAAAAAATTAAATAAATAAATCACTATTTATGGAAAGCCAATGAGAATTAAAAGCAATGCAGCCAGCTCAACCTTAAGCACGTGTGTAATTGGATGACAGTGTTGACCCAACAGCTGGATCAGAAATATAGGTCACCATCCGTCCCACCCTCGAGCTTATGTCCCCCCCCTCACTTCTTCATCTCCTATGCAGCCAAATTAATGCTTATTTCAACGATGGGGAAAAAACAAACAACCAATTTCATCCTATGAACTTTTTATTTTTTTTAGTCACACCGCACAACAGCAACATCCTTATGTGAGGAAGCCGTCGTAAGCCACTTAAATCTGTCCCGTTTGATAGTGTTTGTGAAACGTTTACTTGTGACCCGTGCGCTCTGACTCCTTAAGCCGTCCGCATGACTGAGCGGAGAAGAGAATGGCCTTTTAAGGCCTTAAGTATTGCCCCCCCCCCTTTTCTCTCGTCCTTATATTACTGATGATATCTGTCCTGAAGAGTTTGCTGACAAGAACCTCCTGGATCAGAAATAGCCATAAAGCAGATGGGGAAATTACATCTGCTGCGGCACATACTGAAATGGCCTGTCTGTTGATAGAAAAGAGTTCTTTAAGCGGGGATTTAGCCTATGACCCTTCCTCCTTCTCAAGCTAGCGGACACGGCGACATCCTGACTCAGTGGCCACGGATAGCGGCGCACCGCCGCGACGCTTGTCAAACGTTCGAGGCCTAAACAGCAAATCCTTCAGCAAACCATCTGGCGCGATGTTGTCGACATTTCAGCAAATAGACGCGTCAAAAGCGCCACGATGACGCCGGCGACATGTTTGGACAAATTGTCCCGCATGTGCTGGAGTTTGATTGAATATCGGGAGAGCGACGGAGTGAGAGCGCAAGACAACATTAATCCCTTAAGCCCTTCAATGATGGCCTCTGACCAGGCCATATGAGATCGACTGGCTTCCGCTAATCTGCTCCAAACAGTGATGAACCCAGAAAGTGGCTCTTGCGTTTAACAAACTGTTGACAGCGGGATTATCCGTTTTGCGGCGATTCAAACCGAGCCGTGAGTGCACGTAAACAGGCATTCGACCCCGTCCGCCCCGACCCCTCCCCCACCCGCCGCCCTTGATTGAAACCTATACTCAACAATTACACTTGTTGACAGAAAGCAAAGTGAGGGCTCCAAAGCGGCTCATCTTTTACTGAGGGGGATGATTACGAAGCTTGGATGAGCGTGGCTGTCAACTGCAGCGTAGTTTGACAGAATGACACTCGAGATTCCAGAATATAAAGACCCCATTTGGTGTTATGCGTTCCTTGCCGGAATGACAACACGGGTCAAGGAAGTTGTAGCGGCGTCACGTCACACCTTTTACTTCTGCACATACAAGTTTATGCATTCTAGCGGCAGATACGGAGCCTCGCAACCTGATCCGCCGTAAATCCGAGAGGCTAAGCTTCGACAGCGACCCAAAAAAAAAAAAGCGTCTCGCAAGTCGTGGAAGACAGCGGCCTGTCGCGGCAATCGTTTGGCAGTCACCGGAGGGACGGAATCTAGGCGCAGTCGGCGAGCAGGAGGCGTAATCCTGTTTTTACACAGACTGGCATCTTAAATAAAAGTGGAGTTCACCATTTGGATTCGCAGATGACAGAGCTGTCTTCCCAGATGGCATCTAATCTCACGGCGGGTTGTGACGCGGCGCCCGTTATCCTCCCCGGCAATGACACGTTTGAGGACAGGTTGCCAGATTTAATGTGTCTCCCGTCGCCAGTAGGTATCCCTCTTTAGCCGCACGCACTCGCATTAGGGGGCACTTTACAAGGAGCGGGGACAGGGGCCAACAATGCCTGCAGGTTCGCTAAAAGCCGTCCGGACTTGGCAGCGAGGGGTGCTGAGGTGGTCCCGTTTCTTTCTGCTGGCCTAATGAGCCGTAGTGTGGAGAGCAGGGTGGAGGGGGAGAAAACCTTTCAGTGTTTTCACCACTGCGAATGAAGAGCTGAATTTCCACTTTTTTGGGGGAGGCGGGTGGGGGCAAGGAGCAGTTACAGCAGCTTGTTCAGGACAATTTGCATATTCATGTCTGGACATTTGGTACACCTGCACAGTGCCGGGATGAGCCAATACAAGTCCATAAATATAATAATGAAGGTTGCAGAGGGTCTGCTTGGGTGTGGAGATCTTGGAATGCACGCAAAATGTCTGCTCCAAACCAAAATGGTTAGACTTCCTGTTTGTTTGTTTTTTCATGATAGACATGTCCGTTTATTTCCATATCAATGGCTGAACCTGATATCGGGGCATTTTATTATTATTTTCATTATTATTATCTTTATTATTATCATCATCTTCGTTATTATAATTATTATTATTATTGCCAGTATTTGTGGCACTACTGAATGAGTTTTGGGTAGGTTGCGTTGGGGAAAATTAAAATCTGTATATCTTCACCAGGAATGGTAAGTCTTGAAGAGGCAAATTCATCTGTCATAACATAACAGGTGGTATAAATTATTATTATTATAAATACACAGTTTGTAGTCAAAGCAACATAACATATTGTAGGTGAATCATTGTGACTTGAAGAGATTATGCTAAATATAAGAGTGAGGACAAAACCCAAGCAAACACACACACAAGCATGTTGGCCGGGATTCAGACCTTGCCGAGAGAAACATTCCGTCCAACTCCCATCCCGATAGGCTTCATTGAAACACGGACCCCACACCACGACACACAGAAATGGGAATCAGCTGAAAATATGTGACATAATCACATTAGTGTCTTCAGCAACACAAAGCGCATAGTCAACTTCCCTTGATCAAGGCACATCTGGAGGGGCGGGGACCTTGAACCCCCCCATCTCCAATAAGCCCCCAACCCACACTCCCTACACCACTCAAATGAAAACAAGCTGCTTCACTCTGCTCGCAGGCCGATGCAGGACAAGAACTTTGACACAATAATGGATGAGCCCCAGCAGCCACACAGCCTCCATGTGAAGATGCCAGAAAAAAAAAACAACAAGAGGGGTGGGGTGGGGGGAGAAGATCTTGAATAAGCCTCGGAACAGAACGCCCACTGCTTTCCCAGTGCCACTGAACTCTGACCTGAAAATGTGAACGTTCAAAGCAGCAATTTTTATCCTCTGAAAGTGGGAGTAGAGCACCACTCTTGTCCCTTTATTGCAATTTAGTTGGCTTGATGCTCAATTCTGTAAAATAATCCATCATTATAAGCTAAAATTCACCATTTTGACAACTATCCCAAACTACAAACCCGCCACCCAAAAAAAAAAGACCCCACCTTGAAGGCTGTTAGCAACATGAAATTTGGTTGTCATGTCTTGCGTGACGAGACCCACAAAAACTCTCGAAGCCCGTATCACTTAGCAACATGAAATTTTCGTAGTCATGTCCAGCATGACGAGACCCGCAAAAACTCTCCAAATCAATACCGGATTAGACGCAATAAGAGAAAGAAATAGATTCGCATTGAGTTGTCCATCCCAACTTAATCAGGGTACACACTGCTAAGCTAACCAGAAGGTGACAGTCGTTATAAACCTTGCTTCAAATATGCCCGTTAATATTTCCAAGAGCCCCCCCCTCACCTCCAGCTCCACCTCCTCCTGCATACTCGTAATGCACAGAACAAAGACTGGTTTCTGTTTCTGCTCTCAGCCCGCTGTGAGAGTAAGGGCCTGGCCAGCCCATTAACACCCACCTCCACATGTTCCATTCCAACACTGGGAGCTAATTACAAACACTGGCCGGCCTTAAAAAGCTCTCCGAGGCGGGCCGAGGAGAGGGTTGGGGGGTGAAGGGGAGAGAAAAGACGACAGAGGGCGAGAAAGGGAGAAAGAAAGAAAGTGAAAGTGAGAGCAAGGCGTTGAAGTGAGGGAGGAAGACAAAAAAGACAGAGGGGCTCAGGAGCCGGGAAAGGGGGGCGATGAAGGGGCCGCTAATGAATCCATCGGCAAGTCCACTGCACAAATAGTTGTTCACTATATGTATGTGTGGCCACTCCAGAAGGATGGGAGGAGGGGGGGGAGGGTTCCAAATGTTCCACTTTTGTTCCTGGTGGAATTCCTCAAGAGCACAGGCGTCCAAAGGTGTGGCGGGGTCTTACTCGCCTTTCTTTTGGCCTCTTTCAATGTGTAGCGTGAAATATACAAGTCGGGGGGGGGGGCAGCTGAATCCTCATAATGCAAAGTTCTCTGCAGCTCTAGCTTGCATAATTGTGTCCTGATATTAATCTAGATTGTATTTGGTTTGTGTCATTAAAAAAAATAATAATGAGAGGGATACTGACAAGATTTTTTTTTTCCGAATCACACAATAGCATTAGCGCATGTGAGCTCGGCTGTCACCAGCCGCGCTAGACTTTGAGTTGTAATACCTTCAAGGGGAACTCGGAATCCGCAGCTACAAGAAGGCATCTCCACATAAGACACATGACGAGCATGCGACTCATGTTTGGCCCCGGGGTTGCGGTTAGCGCGGTCGTTCCCACATGTAACGGCCTCTAATCAAGTCCCGCGCCGAGGCGCCCGAGGCGCGGGGATCAGTCGGGTCTTAAAGTGTGCCATCAACCGCAAATTACGGGCCTTGATTCGAGGTTAACCGAGTGCCACTCGGCCCAGCGGAGCAGACGGTCGGGAGCGCCTTGATTGGCAGCAACCTGCGACGGAGCTTAGCGGCATCAGCGGGATGAAGTCAAGACACGTCGGATATGACCTACTCTCGGCGGTCTTTTCATTAGGGACACCTGCGCTATCCAGCATTCAGCATTACTACCTGATTGAGCAGGGGTACCTAACGAGTGTAGAATATTTAGTGTCAAATGGTGAAATAAAGATTTTTTTTTTTTCCCACTACATGTCAGAACTGAGTAGAATCATCTCGACGGTCTGATCAGAATCAGACTTTTTGGAACACTTAACTGCCAAATACCTCACGAGAGTCACTCATAAAAGCAAAAGGACTGTTTTATTTCACCTTGCAAGGAGCTTTTTATCATGTGTACTTTTTGGCACATGAATTAAAAAAAAAAAAAAAAAAAAGTGGTGGTAGCACAAAGACGTTGCGGGTGCCAGGTTTCTACTTTTTTTTTATTATTATTTTTTATGTCAGGTCTTACTTTGCAGTCACCTTATTCAGTGCCTTTAATTACCACATCGTAAAGCTCAGGCAGACATTTTCCCTCCAAGCCTTCTTTTCTCCCAAATGTATTTCAAGACGACTTTGTTAAGCTGCGAGCCCAAGTGAAGCGAGCGCTAACCCCAGATGGAGGCCTGGAGATGACTCCGCCGCCACAAGAGCGCGACTCACAGCGAAGGCAAGTGGCCAACAAAGCAGCCTCCGACTGTTTAATGTCAATACAGTCACAGACCCGCACTTGTGTTCTGTAAACAAGGTTAATGCTTCTTTTAATTGAGAATCCCAAGACAGAAAATTACATTGCTTGTTGGGCCAGTTAAAAGTGACGCTACGCAACCAGCAATGAATTCTTACAAGACAAAAGACTGCAGGTCAAAATTCATTTTTACTTTCTTATGTAACTTTGACTCAGTGACTCACTGACTGACTCACTGACTCACTCGCTGACTCGCTGACCGACTCACTGACTGACTCACTCACCGACTCACTCACAACATTTTATCTGGGAACGTCGTAATATGATTTCCTCATCCAAACTGCTCCGACACAAATCTATAAACATCATTTTTTATATCTTGGCTGACATCTACCTTCCATAAGGAGCTTGGTAGTCCTTAAATAAAACGTAAAGCCCCTCCATTATCAACCCAAAAGAGGGATTAGGGCTAATTGAGCATTGTAGCCAGATAATTGGGCCCGAGGACCTATCCACATGGAGAGAAGAACCCTCCTGGTCGCCTTGTGAAAAAGACACAAAGCCAGGGGGTGGAGTAATGCGAGTTAAGGGATTCTCAGCGCCTCTTGTGAGAGCTTGTTTCACATACACGTCTCAAAGTGGAGCTAATAACTTAACGCTAGTGTGTTTTCACTCTTGAGGGGTCTTTCTTCTTGGCACCTCCAACATTCTCCCAGATCCCTTTGCTCAAGGACCCTTGAGGGACTCTGTTGAGCTCGCCAAATTCCACACAAAGACTCGCACTCTCTTTATTCTTTTTTTGGTCTCACACACGACACGTACGCCAGTATGACGGAACGTACAAAATACGTCCCGGAGTGTGAGGGAAAATATCGTGGACATCGTTATACGTACTCAACGGAGCCTAAGAAGATTTTAACATACGACACATTTCAAAATACGAAAAAATTGTTGAAAAGAAAAAAACTGCAAATATGCAGGCGTGGATTGTGCTTTAAGTTGTAGTATCACCAATGACTGCTAGGTGGCAGAGTTGAGCTTACACTGGTTCCTGTGCTGCTGAATATTACAACACGAGTCGCACAAATAATTTGAGGATGGATTTGAAATAATATGCATGACAAACATGTCTTTAGTTGATCAATAATAAAGTTCGGAGTGAGAAAATGTAAAAAAAAATATTCTTGCATATTATTTTGATTTCTTTAACAGTCCTTGAATGTATGGTATTTGCATTTGTATTATTATGACTATTTTCCAGCTAGAATATTAAGTTGTAACAGCCAATGAAAATTGTCTAATTTCAAAATGAAAAGTCTGTAAATTTGTATTTTGCGTCATTAAAAACTTGTAACAAAATGTGGTTTGGTTTTGAAGGCCGGATGAGACTAACGGGATGGAGTTATGATCTCGGTAATGTGACTCATTCAACTTGCAAGAGATATTTATGTAACCGTGGTTGGTAAAATCTGCGTCAGTCGGATTTCAACTCAGGAACTCGTCGCCGAGCAGTAAATTGGTGTTGAAGTCGGCGGCTAAGCAAGTGGAAGTAAGTGTAACGCCGCTAATGGGTCCTCAATCCCTCCGCGGTGACCCTTCCCTCCTCCCGTCCTTGCTCCAGAAAAACTGTCCACGACTGTCCTTGACTCCTCCTTTGGACATTGGGCCCTTTGTGACCCTGGCTTGACAGTTCTATGCCTGCTAGCAACTTAGGTTGACTTTTGCTGAGGACGTCATCAGAAAAATCAATACTCAAGTAAAAATACCCGAAACATCTACTCAAGTATCATAACAAAGCATTTACACGAAATTGCGGTCTCCTATAATCGCCGACCGAATCTACCGCTACTTTCAAAACAAAAACGGATTTCACAGGCGTTGGGGATCCCGTCGCTGAGCTCTAAAAACAACACGAGATCGTCAATAAAAGCGCTCGCAGATGGAAGAGTTACTACCGTATCTCGGCGCCGCAACGCAAATGTTATTGCTGAATGAGAAATACAGGTGGGAGCGACTTTTCACGTCTCATATTATAAAGCGATAAAACTTGAGAGTAATTGACTTTCCACGGGCTGGTCCTGGGAAGTCTTACACATGTGGCAAGCATGTAAGAGCCCAGGCAGGCTATACTGCTACGCTCATCATGGTGGTTAGGTTTCAAATGAATGAATGGTTAGCGGTAAGGAAAGGTCATCATGCTAATAGCGTGTTCTGTAGCTTACCATTGATGCAGAACATCCAAAACAAGCAGAAAGGTCAAAAATATGCCTTATATGCAGTTTTTCTTGATGTGAAATGTTTTAAAAGAAAAATTGTTTAGAGCAACTCTCTAACAACAAGAACAAATGTCTTTTGGGGAGCATAATAATAATAATATAAATAATAATAATTTAAAAAAATAATAATAATGATGATAATAGTAATAATAATAATAATAAAAAATAATAATAACAATTATGAAGGAGCAGCAGTAGTTGTAATAATTAGATACATTTCTTTTTATTATATTTGTGATGTTAAAAAAAAGAAAAGGAAGAAAGAAAGAAAGAAAAAGCGAAATAACTAGCAGAATTTCCCAAGGGTTCAATAAAATCCCTCCATACCGCACCAACACTACCAGGCTGTATTTCAGCTATTTACCAATCAAACATGTTACAAGCTGCAAAGTAAAGCACCTGGCATTCTTCCACAAGCAAATAACAAAAAACTGTTACTTTTAGGCATATTAAAAAAAAAATCATTTGAATGTATCATTTGGGGTTCAAGTCTTCATAAGGCCGAGCGGCGGTAGCGCTGGGCGGCTAAAGCACAGTAGCCGAAAGGTTAATACAGCCAGCACATGTTGCCCCGTACAACAGGTGGCGGCGCGTGATCGGCGGCCCACGCCATTCCGACTTTCCCATGCCGGTGGCCTTTGGTATTTACGCCGCCCGCCGCCTTGCAACTCCTTTCAAGCGCACAGGTCTGACTGACAAGCTAATGGTCAGGCTGGGATCCCCTCAGCTATTGATTCCTCGGCAACACAACACCCTCCCAGTCAATGAAACTGCAATATAATGCTTGAGCTGAGAACAAGGGGGGGGGGCTGGGTTGGGCGGGGGTGTATTAGCATGTTGTTGAGCAACTGGAAGAAATTTGCCGCCGCTGCCTGACTGCGCTGCTGGGCTCCCTGTTTGCAGCTGCCGGTAGGTAGAAACAGAGCGGTGCAAATAAAGTTGGGCGGCTAGGAGGAGGGGGGCGAGGGCGGGGGGGTGGAAATGTGTCTCAGGGGGGTGGACGCTCGGAGGGGTAGGTTATTAAAAGCCACAAAGTGGAGCCCATGCTGGGTATAGAGAAATAGCCACAGCGTGTGAGAGGCACAAAGAGAAAAAGAAAAAGGGGCCCAGCTTTCTAAATTGTTCTAATCCTTTTGAGTGTTTTATTTCATTCACTTCAACAGCTTCAAAAATCCGCCTTGCTAGGGCTGCAGCAGTGGGAAGAAGTGATGAGGTGCAAATACTCCAGTAGTTTTTTTCTGGTATCCCTATTTTTTTTGACTACTTTTATTTTGACTGTACTGACTGTACTGTAGAACTATGTAGTAAGTTAATAAATGGAAATAATATTGATGCGTTTTATTGATTTTTTTAAAATTGTGCCAAGTTATTAAAATGTGTATTATGCACAATTAACAAAAGGAATGCATTTTAAAATGTTAGTTATTTACAGAAATCTAATTAAAATTATTTTAAAAAAAAGTATATTTCCTATCATCATACACCGTAAATTCCGCTTTCAAAAGACATAAGAGCACTTTCACTGTTTTATTGCAAAATACACGTGTTCACTAAGAAAATAGTTTCGACAGTAAAGCAAACAGACAGAGAGCTGCCATCGGGTCATTTGAGCAGCGCTCTGACTGCTCTCCAAATCCATAGCCAGCTACTCTAAATATTGATCCTTAACCACAATTAGCCCTATTACTGTTGGCTCCAGTCATTTGGTCCCCTATCCAATTTCCAAGCTGTGCGAACAACTTAATTAAAACAAATGTGCTACAAATATATATCAGAGATCAGCAGCCTTCAAAAAGCCTCTTGTGGCTCCCGGGCCCGGTCAATTCAACAAGGAGGCCGGCAAATCAATGCGGCCGCCGGTCACTAATGCAACAGGGGACTTCATCAAACGTAAACGGTGACAACAACAACAACAACACACAACGGAGTGGGCGGATGAATTATGTCTAATGGCCTCTCTGGGAAAGAGAAAAGGGGGAGAGAGAGGGTGGAAAAAAAAAAAAAGACCAGAGAGGTTGCTTGTGTCCTGTAACAACTGTCGATTGGCAAAAGTAGCTTGTATAATTTACAAGTTTAAATTTACTGTGCCCTAAAAAATAAAAACAAATGTCCCTGAGTGAAAATGTCCAAATTGTGTCCAGAGTGTGAATAATCTGTGTGCTATTATTTTCCCAGCACTCCTTTAACCCAGTTGTGTATGATGTTTACCAGAGCTTGACAAGTAGCCACTGGAATCCTTCACATCTCCACATCACGGAGCTGGTGGAAGAACTTTTGTTGACCTGGGTCTGCAGATATGCTTAGCCAGTTCCACACTTTTACCTTCAGCTTTGGTAGGAAGACAATGGTCCCCTTGAAGCTGTAACCATGATGGAATACTGTCCTGTGACCCCGTCTTGTCCTGGTCTCATCAGACCACAGGACATTTCAAAATTCCACGGTCAAACTGTTAGCATACTCAAAGTAGCACGATTCACCATCCCAAAATGAGACATGTCGGTACAACACACACATTGTGATGATCTGCCCAACTTGGCTTTTCCCCAGAACTCTAATCGTACTGTTGAAGATAATGAAGGAATCAGTAACAGATGGTTAGCATGCCCATAAATAGCAAAAGGTAATTAGGGAGCCTGTCATGATGCGAAATGTGCAGTTGGTTCAGGTAAAGAGGAGGAAATCGATTCAGTGACAGATCTGGTGAAAAAAAATCCTTCTCAAGGGTGTTCCCGGATAGAGCACAACAGATGATTGAATTGTCTTCGGCAATTACCGACTTGGCTGAAGAGTTCCCAGTGACGCGAGAAGAATGTCTGCAGAAATTTAACAAATTTGTTTTGTTTTTTTATAACGACATATTTTCGCACACATCCCCAGAAACACATTTATAAACAAATAAATAAAAAATACTTTATTTGGGAGAGTCCAAATACGGCATGGAAGTACGAACGTGAATAGAAAACGAAGCAAACAATGAAGAAATGTAGCGTAAGCACTTTGAAGGGAAAGCAGGCGAAGGGTGATTTGTAATGCTTTGAAAGGACATGAGGAAGTTCTGCTGTGTTTATCTCCAAAGAACTTCCTGTGTGTCCCTTAGCAGACAGAAATGCGGTTTTGAAGTCGTACAAAGATATATCCCCCTCTGTGTTGTATTACAACCACACTAACTCAAGTCGGCGGACATTTTCAAATGGTCCGAGATGTGATTTACGACGGGCTAATTCACTTTAAACTTAACAAAACCGGACTGACAAAAAGTGCTTCGGGTCCTTTCAGTGTGGATTATTTTCTGTTTTATCTTCGCATAAAGTAAATAAACGTACTCGGTGATTGATGGCTCGCAAACGGTTATGATATTATTAATCCTGGCCTTGTTTTCTTGACGTGTTTCAGTTGGATGTGGCGAGGAAGGTTGCGGGTCGTTTCTGGGTCGCTCTCAGCGAGACGTGGGCCAAACTATCTTGGAGTGAAAAGGGGGCCAAAGTATTTTCTTAATATTTCCCCGCCGCTCTGCATAAACAGACGTGCGGCTCCGGCAACATTTTTCAGTCCTCGGCCATTTCTAGGGCGAGCGCGTACCCTTGGGAGTCGACACAAATACCCACGTGATGGCTTTTTGGGGACGTTCACTCCCCCCCCCCCCTGTTTTTATTTCCAAAGGGCCATGTAAGTCAACTAGGGTTGACAACAGAATATTACAGAATGTTGCAAGAGTCCAACCAACAATTTTACAGTCTCATACTACTCTTACGTCAGTGTATGCACACATATTTTCTCTGATAACCTCTAAAAAAAACCTTTGCCTTAGGGTTAGGGCACAGGTAATCAAACCTAAGGCCCGGGGGCCAAATCTGGCCTGCCATATGATTTTATCTGGCCATTGACCCTCACAAAACAAAACAAGACAAAACAAAAGAAAGCTAAGCTAAACTAAACTTAACTAAACTGTATGTTTGTTGTGTGTAATATATTATATTTAAATTTCTCACAAATTAGTGCCTCATTTGTGGCAGACGGGATACTAAGCCTAACCCCTCTGTTTTCTTCTTTTGGTTATCTTATTTTACGATACGAGATCAGTACGATGGAATGCCGTTCCTTCTTTCTCCAATTGTTCGCAACCTTGAAACGCAGGATGTCAGTGTCGCGATAATCCAAGTCCCTTCTCCCACGTCATCAAAAGGCAGTCCAATGATGTTTTTACTGAATTCATTAGCGAAGAACATACATCACGAGTGTGATATCTTATCGTGATTACGGTAGAAAATAGCATCGACACAAGTAGCAACGGAATAAATCCTCTCGAAACCTCTTTTGGGAACACTGACGGGCCTAGTGGAGCATGCTTCTTGAGTGGTAGCTTTTAAAACTGCTTCTCATCCCTCTTAGTCCAAAGTAGTTTTACTTAAAAACACTCGATGGGTAATTTGAATGCAAAGTGAACTGTCGAGAACGTACCGTAAATAAACTCTTTTATTTCCGAACGGCCGACGTAGAAAAAGAAAAAAAAGAACCGACGACAAAACGAGTTGCGCAGTAAAGCTCTAATGAGTGTCTGTAAATATCTCGAGGAACAGGACATCATCAATTGTTTACAGACAATCTGACAGGTCGATAAGCAAGGCGGCCGAGCGGCGCTTCCTATCAGCGCCATCTACAATCTCCTTCGCCGCCACCGATGCAGTAGTGGATGAACCAAATCAAAATCAGTCCATAGCACAAATACGGTTTTGAAGTCGAAATGACATAGCCTCCCTTACAGTCCAACTCGCAAGTGTCTTGACATGGCGCGGCAAATGAGTAATTTCCTGTATGTGTGCAGCAGGAAGTGGGGCCCGAGGGAAGGAAGAGAGGACGTCACTGACCTCCGTGCGGAGAGAGTCAAGGCTCGACCTTGAAGGCCAGCACACGTTAGATACGAGTTCGTATTGTCGTCACGGTTAAACGATATGAAAAGTGTGCTATAATTATGACCTTATTTTTGAGGGTGAAAGACACGTCTTAAATTAACGCAATGTTTTCATAAAACATGACAGCGAGAAGCAGATGGAAGCGTCATAGTCAAGAGGCCTGACATTAGCCGCTCAGCTAGCCGAGTAGCGACGCTCCACGCTACACGAGCGGCGTCGTAAAAATAAGGAAGCAACCTCGCCGATTAATGAGCCTCCGGGACGGGATGAAACCATTTGCTTTTTTATTATCCCGTTTTGTCCCGGCGGTTGGCTGAGGCCGTTTTATGTATTCAGCTGCCTCGCTCTCGACAAGCATGCGGAGCCGCTTAAACAAACCATCAACGAGAGCGCAGCTGCAACAACAAGCGATCGATCGGGAGGCGAGTTAGCGTCTGAACGCCGCGCCGCCGGCACGCTGGCTTCAGCAGGTGGGGCGGGACTTGTAATTTGCCGCCGAAGGGCTTTTGCGCCTGCCTGACTTCACAGAAACTGTAACTGGCGCCTCCCCTGATAGATAGCCACGAAGGCTGATAGAGCGCGTGTGTTTGCGAGGGATTCGCCGCTGTATAAACAATCGACTCCCCGCCTTCCACAACATCTGGGAACTCTCAAGTACCCAGGCAGAAACAAATAACCGGGGACTTGTTAGTTGCTGATTAGGTTTTAAACAACTCATCATGGCTCGCGGAGCTCGGCGCGCCGTCGGAATACTCGAGGAGAGAAAATGATTTGGATTCTCCTTATTGCGGGAATGTTGAGAATCAAGCGCTCTCGCTAACGCTACAGAAAGAGGGTCTTATTATTCGGTATCGTAAGCTTCACGCAGCATCGGTCGAATTATTTAGAGAGAACAGCCAAGCTAGCAACAAACAACTCTGATTCTTCGATTTAGTTTTTCTTTCTTTAAGTTCACTTTTGGTGTTTTTGCTCTTCCTCTCACTTGCTAGCAAGCTCCCCTGGAAGGCAAAATGGCTTTTGCACACCTCCCATCAATTTCCGCTCTAGAAATCCGAGCTATTACTATCATTATTATTGCCGAGGTTTGACTCTAGTCCCTAATTCATATCTTCGGCTGGCATTTGGCCTGTCAACAGCATCTCACCGCATGGACTTTATGAGGGATTTGCAATATCAGGTATTACCGCACGCCTGCTCGCCCAATAAGGCAAATGGAGCGACGGCTTCTCCGAGCGGGCCCCGCCGGCGTCGCGGTGGCGCCAATCTGCCTGTGCTATTTACTTTGCTGAATTCGATGTTCTCGCACCTCCCTTAATCTCCTCGTTCAAACAAACAAGCAGCGTAAGCATGCAGATTCTTGTCACCGCCTCCCCCTTCGCTCCCATGTTTGCCAGATCGCTTCTTGAATGACGACTGGCGGTTGTCTGAGAAAGGAAAGTTTAGACTTTGCTTTGGTTTGGACCAAATGGCGGATTCGATACTTCCACATCAACAGAAGCTGGAAATAGAACAAGCGATTAGAACTAACCCTAACCTCAACTCTAGAAGTGTGAGCTATGCATGCTAACTACTATTTTACCTTGCTCCCATTGCTAATTGTACATTTTCAATTAAACCGCAGAAATTAGAAGGAAACTCCAACATTTACGACCTATTAAGCTGAGATACTTCCCATCACTGTCGCCCATTGGTTAGACACCCCCCTCCCCCATCACACAGAACACACAATCATGTCGGCTGCGACTGAACTTTTGCACTGCAGCATGGTGCGGGTTCTGCCCCTGCAAATCCGGTTGCTAGACAATCTAAGCCAATTACAGTACGAGGGCAAATGGTTAACCTCCATAATATACATTTCCCAGCCTCTTTCTGTGAGCTTGCTTGTCATCCCCCCTTCTTTCGCCCCCATCCCGGAGGAGAGTTATGCACCGAGGCCCAGTGTCCCGGGCGACCCGGTTTGAATTGGTTCAATTCATTAAGCCGGGACCCGTGCACAAGCCCGAGTTCACACGGCGAAGACACTCGCAGCAAACAGCTGCCGCGCATTCCTGGTGAGAGGGCCAGGCAGATGTCCAAGCAGAATCAAAGGGAGGGACGGGGGAAAGTTTATGAGCCGGCGTTTGCCAAGCTCAATGAAGAGCTCTCCATCGCCTCCTCAAAGACAGACTGCAGCTGGCGGAACTCGAGGCCTCAATCCTGTTTGGGTCTCCGTCGGTTCTCCCACTACACTGCAACAACTCAACACGCTGACAACATCGGTCGCCTCCTCGTCGTTCGCTATCTGAACTACAAGCACTTTGGCAGAGGGCGCCGTGTCTGGCCGAGGGGCGGGAAGCTTCATTACGTTCTGTCCTTTTGATTTCCATCATTTGAAGGATACACATGTGCCGTCTTTGGAAAAGACAGAACTAATTAATATCGTAACTAGGGGTTGTCCTAACCACATTTCTGGGGTTATATACAAACTAAAATTTAAAAAAATAAAATATGAGGACGACCACGACCCCTCACCAATATTGGGGACTAGCCACTTGTTTTTTTTATTAGTTTAAATTTCTAAGTAGCTTCACAACGTCAAATACTTTTTTCAGTCGTGACGTGTACGCAGAATAACAAAGTATTCTTCCCCTGACAGTTAAAGCTCTTCAACGCATCTCTGCCGTTTGACGTCACGTACGTCTCCTCCCGTTGAGTTGTAGCAAAGTGTCTGATAATGCAGCCGAGCAGGACGGAAAGCGCGCAGCTGGAGACAATAGCAGGGGAGGAGGATACACTACATCTCGAAGATGCCCAGCTTCATGTTACTTATCAAGTCCGAACAGATCACTTAACGTATACGTTCCGGTGTTTACTGTGCAACCCTAAAAGGAAGCTCCTGTCAACATCCATGATGACCAATTTAACCACAAAGCTAAAGCAACAATCCAATGCTAAGCTAGCAAATAACAACAGCTAACAGACAAAGAAATTGAGTGTGCAGTTGATTTTCTCTACAAAACTACATTGTTGAAGTCGGTGTAAAAAAAATTATTTGATATTTAATGACGAATAACATTTAATAGAGCACATGTGTCAAACTCAAGGCCCGGGGGCCAGATACGGCCCGCCACATCATTTTATGTGGTCCGCGAAGACAAATTGTGCATCAAATTCACGTGTCATGACTACAATTGCAAATTGTCTTCACTATTAATAATATATATATATATTTTTTAAATATTTGACCAGTTTTTACTCATCTGATTTGAAAACGAGTTATTTGTCAGTTTGTTTTGTAGCTTTTACTGTATATAATATGAGGTGCTCATACATTTATTTGGGTTGACAGTCATAACGGCCCTCCGGAAGAAGCTATGACTACAATGCGGCCCGCCAAAAAAATGAGTTTGACGCCCCTCTATTAAATAGAGGACAATAATGACCACATATGCAACTATAATACTCTATTGTACTTTAGCTTCATTTTACTGTAGCTTAGCTTGCTACATTTCTCTGATGCAACGAGCCTTCATTTAATGTACAATAATCGTAGCTCCGCTCAGAACATTTTCCAAATCGCTTGTTCCTGATGTATAACCCTTTCACGGAATCAGTTAGCATCCCTGTGAAAGTGTCAGCGAGTTCCTTCGTCGACTGTTGCTTTAGCCTTTGCGTGACAGCGTGTCCTTTCAAGACAAGTCAGCGCCTCCAGCGCTGCTCTGTGCTCTCATTCATCACTTTACAAACAAGGGGCAGGAGCATGGTCATGCTTGGACCTCTGCCTATGTGTGTGTGTGTGTGTGTGCATGATTACCTTTACCGTGCATGCGGCCTTGTTTCACCGCACACACATGCACACAAACACACAGCAGGGCATCAGCTGTAATCACAGTTGGATGTCATTTATAAGAACAATTTGAGGTCTGTTTGTTATCTTTGGTCAATAAAAAAACAGGAGAGGAGCATTTTGTGTGTGTGAAACATCGATTGGGTTCATAAATGGATCAACAGGAAGGTTATTACTCTTCATGTGGTTGCTTTGTGTGTTGTTATTGGACTTTTTCTCTTTACTGTTCTGTGGGATTTCAGTCGCCGAAAACGTATATTGGGAGTAAAAAAAAATGCTTGTTTTTTTATTGTGCAAAAAGAAAACATGAGAATCTTGTCACGGCAGAGGATGAGCAAAATAAATAGATAATAATCCAAATATTTCAAATTAAAATATGCAGTAGTTCCTACAAATTGTTTTCCCCAGTGAAATGGATTTTAATGCCATTAATTTGTATTAATAATATTTTTGGGGGCGTGGGCGAGTGAATGAATAATTATTTGCTATTTACCAGCATTTATTTCCATGTGAGCATCTTCCCCATGCCCCTAGCAACTATTTTCATTTTGTATTTGTGTGTCTGATGCCTGTACGTAATTACGATAGCAGACTGCCCTTCCGTGCTGTATCTTGCATTACCTGATCCCTGTTTGTACGGTGTCCAACAAACAATTAACGTGGCGTAAACACATTTGCCCGCTTACTAAATGGAAGAGCGCACCTGTGAGCTCTCCTCCGGGAAAGGAACCGGTGATAAAAGTAGTGTAAAATGCTTCAGGATGGGACAAACTCCCCTCCAGGGAAAAGATCCTCTGCAGGGCTCCAGGTAACACAAGCCTCTTAATCACACATGACCTAGCGGCTAAGAGAAAGTCAAGCAGCAGCACGGGGCCTCCCGTGGCGGCCCCGCCCTTCCGACAACATCATTAGCTCGGCCACACGGCAGGCCTGCTCCCCTCGCCGTGTTTACAAACACCGGCCTCAGCGGCATGCCGGCCCTTTTATTTTAGGACGTGTCAGTGTCTAAACTTAACAAGATAATTCCACACTAAGCCCTGCTTTGCTGGAAGCATCTGCTGTAAATGAGGGGGCACTGCAAGGATGACACGCAATGTCAGTGATAGCATTATTTGATGCTAATTTGTTCATCAATTCAATAATGTCAATAAAATAATTATGAGTGCTTAATATTATGATTTTTTTTTTATTCTTTAAATCATGTTCGAAATAAAGATTCATTCATTCATAATAAGAAAATAAAAAGGAAAACATAGGAAAAATAATGGAGAAGGATATGTAAGACAATTGCAGGACATCATTAACTACAATTTGGAGCGAGTTGATTTTTGGAAAGAAAAAAAAAATTGCACAAAATGGGTTCTTGGACTTCAAGAGGAAGTGAATTTAAAAAATTCCCACTAATCTAAATATTGTGTTTGTGGAATATAAATTAGGCAGCAAAATCAACTCATTTCTATCCATCTCAGGGGGCGGCCGTTTTGTCATTTACCGTCGACTGAAAATGACATCACAGTTGCTCAGAGTTCAGGTAACGACACAACTCACCTGAGTTTGGTCACGTTCACAAGCTCAGCTTCAGAGGCTAAATTTTAAGACCCGGGGGTCAGTCCAGCCATCCAGCCATCCACGAGCTGGAATGCAGAAGGAGCCTCGTAAATTAGAGGTCCTAATGAAAACTCTCTGGTGTCCAACTGGCGCGATCATCTGGTTCGAATCAATCGGTTATTCTACTAATTTTCCTCCAGCTCGTTGAGAAGCCTCCAGGTCTAATTTGCAAGCGGGGAAAGTGCATGTTCCGTTTTACACACCTGCGCTTTGGATTTTAAAGCCTGAAAAATATCAAGCAAAAAGGTTGCGTCCTCGAATCTAAAGTTTCACTCTAAAGGCTTGTAAATCACTTCTGCAGGCTTTCTACATGCCACTTGGAAATAAATGTTGAACTAGCATAAATTAAGGAGCGGATGATGGCGCATTGACATTTTACAAATGGATGGAAATGGAGTTAGCTTGAGAAACATGACTTTAAAAAATTGTTTTGTGTTTTTTTAATATAGGCTAAATATATGAATAGCATTATTCAATTGAATTACTTTTTAAAAATAAAAGCTCTGCCTCATTTTTGATGAACACATAGACCTACTACACTACTATGTTGTTCGTGATGGTAAGTATTTGTTGAAGTGATACTGCTGTACACATCTGTGTGACTTATGGCATAAAGCTGTAAGGTGTAAAAGATGTTGGTCACTAGTTGCCTTGGAGTTATTCAACCTTTCACCCACTGGGATCCCACCCCACCCCCCCGAATCTGACCTTTAACCAGATGCCATTTGCTTAAAATCTCCCGGCCAGTTTCAACCTCTGGAATCTGCAACGCATTACGGGAGAAGACGGGAACAAAGGAGGCCTGCCTGCCTATTAGGACGCGCCTCCACTTTGACATGGAGCAGATTCAACAAATGTGGACGACTAAAATGGCAAATCGGGTCATATGTGGGAACTATTTTAGAATAACCCGCACCTATAAATCGTTTCCACACTGGTTTGTTCACACTTTGTTCTTACACCTTATGTCCGATTAAATACAGCGGTAAGTAAATAAATAAATGAATAAATAAATAAATAGCAATTAAATAAAAATGAATAAATAAATAATGAATAAATAAATAAATACATGTTCTGTTTATGTAGAAATTTCTTTTTTCATCTTCCGATTTTTTTTACATCTCTATTTTCTCGAAGAGAAGTTTTAGCAAAGATGTCAGCGAGTGGCGGTGCTGATGCATTGAGCCACGTCGCTCCTCCTTGCTGACAGCTTTTGTTTCCTGGGGGCTTTTTCAATACATCACAAAGCCTTTGGTGGGAAGAGACATAAAGAGCGCCTCTGACCCCGGTGTGTGCCCTTTGACCCCAACGAGCCCAAAGGGGACAGATTTTGGGCAAAGTGTGCAATCGCTGCCAGTTGACCACAAGCTCTGCCGGCCCCAATGAATGTGAGGACCCGGTGGGAAAAGCGGCTAATTTATAGAAGTGGAGAGTCTATTTCAAAAGGGGTGGTGGCGGATCACCTGACACCAGGGGTCAAGGGTCATGTTTGGCCATGATTTCCTGCCTGTGTTACTGTAGCATCTGCGTGTTAAGAGACGTTTGGACAAAAGCGGCTGGATCTCCTGGGGGTGTTGAAAACAACGTTTAGATTGCGGATGGAAGGGAACAGGTTGGACGTAACCACACCCAGATTCCAACCTTCACATCGAGCGTTGGTATATATTTATCCCAGCCCTTGTTACTTTGCACCCTTCAGCGTCCCACTCCATTAAATTCACTTTTAAAGACAAAAGATGCTCCTGCAGTCGTGGCCCTCTTATGAGTGATTATTAAGTGGATGCTTTTGGCTCTGGCTGCATCATCCACAAGTGTCCCGGGAAAAAAATAGCGGGAGTCCCCGGCAGCCTGAGGGCTGGCCATTAAGTAAATTGTCCTCTCTGGACCTTTGGCGCTGCCAGCGTTCGTGACCAGCCGCCACCTATTTGACCCAAGCGGAGGAGTCCAGTGCTGACCGGCAGCTGTTCCCTGGGCTTGCCTTTCCAAAGCCTGGGAAGTGTTTCCTAATTAGCCTCCCACACCCATAAATGTGTCCAGTAGGTCAGTCACTCGGCACTCATCGATCGCGACGAGGCCTTCCTCGCCGAGCTTCACTTCATCAAAATGAACGAGAGGCGGCAGGTGACGTCAGCAATCCGTAAATGTCGGAGGAAAGCTTTCCGGCACGTTTTTTTGTAAGTGTCTTAAGGAAAACGCCATTCGTCGGATGTGATGGTAGAGGTCCCGCGGTGTTCTCGTAAGATTTATTCAGGACGTGTCAACCGGGTCAACAAGTCTGCGCCGGTTATGACGCCGGTGAAAAATGGGCGGTAGGAACACTTGAGATCGGAGTGAGAACATCATCCAGCCAGCCAGCCAGCCGCACACTTCTCTTTTTGCAAAGTCACAGCAAACAAGTTTTGAGGACCTGCCCTCCGCCATCACTCATGCTGTCACAATTGTGTGGGTGGGGGCACTAAAAGATGTCCAACTGCGGACAGGATGATTGTATAGACTTTCGGTTTTGTGATGACATCCAACATCACTTTGGGTAACATTTTACAATACGATGTCACAAGAATTATGCAGTGCCCCCCCCACACGGATAAAAGGGGAGAAAAAAGTCCTAACCTTTTCCCATTGCAGTTTTGCAGGGATACAAACAAAAATTCGGAGGAATCTAAACAGAACTTATTCGGGAGGGTGTCATCATTTTTGGAGGCGGCTACATTGGTTTTATAAGAAAAAAAAGGAACTTAATTCTCATAACATTACATTTTGTAATCTGGAAAAGAAAATACATCTTACTTGATTACACCTATTTATTTATTTTTTAATTTATTTATTTACTTATCTATTTATTCATTATAATTAATTATTATTATATTATACTTTTATGTATTAAATATTTTTTAATTTTTTTTATTTTTTTTTTATTTGTGACTAGTGGGAGGAAATATCAATAAATAAGTTCTTTTCGGGGTATCTGTTTAGTACTCCACAAAAATCCAACGGCACTGAGAACAGACTCCATTTTACAGTTTTCCACCAGTGTCCACCTGGGTGCCCCCGCCGTAACTCCTCCAGAAATTTTTTCGTCTCCTTTTCTAGCCTCCATGACTTGTTTTTCCCCTTCATCTAGCCGGCCTCCACCAATAAAAATGCAAGCCAATTTTCCAGCGCATTAACCCAAGAGATCTTTAATACACAAGAGTTTTTTTCTTTTTTGGTGCAAAGGGGGACGCCGAGGTCTCACAGAAAGATGGATGGGACTGCCGACTAAGAGTGGGCAGTTTTCCCACTGCCCTGGTCTCAGCCCCCGGGACAAAGACCTCATTGAGTGCCATGCTTGACATCAGCATCATAAACTAGTCATTGCCACAAAGACGGTGACACTTTAAAGTACCAGCTACCGCCACTTTCTCTTTCTCTCCTTGTTACACCAATTGCATAGGCTAATCACGTCACTGACACTTGTTCCCCTTATTTTTAAATTTTTTTTGCAAGCCCTGGAGATGCTGATAAGTGAGTGCTATCGCACATCCCTCCTTAAAAATAGTCCAATCCGAAGTAAAAGTCATACCAAACCAAGAAATTGAAAAGTCAGCAAAGTCAGTATAAATCATGAGCCTCAAGAGTTTTTTTTTTTTTTTATGCTTATATGTACAACTTATAACATTGCCTGTACAGTTAAATATTTTACGGCAGCAACAATTGGATCCACTTCACATGATTTCCTATGGGAACATTTGTTTGGCGGTTTCACCCTATATTTGGACAGGGGGGGGTGATTTATATTGATTTAAAAGCAATCCAAAAACTAGATGCATTCTAACTGTAACAAAAGAGCATTATTCTCATTGGAAAGCGGGATTAAGGGAGTGAACGACGCGTTCAATGACATTAAAGTCACAGTATCAATAAGACGAGGAGCCGGCGGAGTGCCGGTGTCCGCCGAAGCCTGATCCTTAAGCATGATGTCAGCTCAAAGCCGCTCCCACATTCTCAATGTCACCGAGGAAGGCACGGGTGCACTTTAATAGATTAAACAGCCCGAGCCAGACAACTGGGCTGCTGCCAGGGAGGTGCTGATGGATGCAGTCACATTTAATATGGCTTCATGTGGGATTGTGACTAAACACTACGTGAAATGCAAACGGCATCTAGGTAATTGCCAAAAAGTGTCACCCCAAAAACAGTCTGGCCATCCTAACTCAATCAAGAGTACGTAATAACTATTCTTTTGGGCCTTTCCTCCCTCTACAGTTGGAAAATATCATTTAAAAGTGTCAGAATACAAACAAATGACCCAAAACGTTGAATGTACCGTACACGCTAGACGCTAACACAACAATTTAGCTAAAGTTGAATGCTGACAATTTACATTTTCACTATTGACAGATTTGCCCGCCTGACATTTTTGTCCTGCGGAATCTAACTTGAGATTTTCCCAATTGTGCACTTTCTGTAGCACCCTACTGTAAAAAGTTTTGCTAGTAGCGCTTGCTAGTAGGACGCTTGTGATCGGTTGGCAAGGCGATATACATGCCGACATCTTACAATTAGATTTTTTTCAAACTCAAATCATCTATTATTTTTAAAGCGTTTAATATAATATGATATATAGTGTTAACCATACTATAAAGTAATTCACTGTACTATAAAGTCACATAAAACGTCAGCGTTAAAATCGCCATATCATGACATCACACGCGGGATAATTTGACCATCCAATGTAATCTGCATCACTTTGTACGAGCATGGAATAAATTTGTAAAAAAATAGAACTAGCATCTAAGGCTACATTTGAATGGTAAAAAATTGAAATACAAAAAAAGGACAATAAACTCCATGCACGTCAATCATTAAATAACCAAAATAATTGTCAACTCCGATCAATAAAATGCGATGTTAACATTTTGTATTCTTGATATTTTATCGTTTACAACCATTTTGTCACTGCCACCTGTCATGGGGGTATTTACGTGCAGTTTAAGTGGCTGGCCATGCGGGTCGCTTCGCATATTCTGTGAATGTAAACACAGTAAGGCAAGCTATGTGTCACTTGAAATGTATGTAATGATACACCCTTAAAACTTTTGCGTTGAACCATTTTTTTGTACACTATTCAGTATATGTACACACTTTCGGACTATATATACAGTATCTTGGATTAAAAAAGCGACAATTCATCTTTGCATTGATCAGGTCATAACGATGTTCGACTGGAAGCTATAATTGCCCTCCAGGGTCATAGCTCCACATGAGCTGTGCGGGAATGAAAGAGGCCATGTGTTTTTATGTGTGCTGGTGAGGATTGAGGTGGGTTGAAGAAGCGGAGGCTCCATACAGTACAGGGAAACAGCTGCTTCACATTGCTAACAATGTGACGATTGTATGTTTAGACAGGTTTGGGCAAGACACGGCTGCCGCAAAGAGAAAGTAGCCACTGGATACAGAAGGTTGATCTCACCACCACCTTGAATACTGTGGTCTTGTGACTGCTTTTATATTTTTTGTATTTGACAATAAAACGTGGGAAAACATTGTGGAAAATTTGCTTAATGTCTCGTCCGAGGAAATTGTGTGCGTTTGCCGCTTCTGAGAATTGGCGAGCCACCTGTCACCGACACTACTCTGCACGGATACAGGCCGATCCAAGATAGTCGGATGGCAGGTCCCTGAAGAAGGCAGGGACCTCAAAGAAGTGTGACACTATTCGCCGGCGTGACTGACAGCCTCGCAGCTGCCCCGGCGATCCATAGGGCAAAGTACTCCGCTGTGTTTTTGTCACCTATTTACTGAGGCATGTGTAATCGATCCTTCAAAAAGAAAAAAAAAGAAAAAAAAATCCTCAAGGGCTAAAGATTATCACCTCTGCCAGCTGACTTATATGCGAGTGTATTTTTAAATAATGAAAAGCGAGAGTGAGTAAAGTAAAGTTAATGATGATTTTATTTGTTTTTTTTTTTAAATCTTACACGGATTTTTTTATTTTTTTACAGATTTTCAAGAATAATTAAATTTTTCTATCAAATTAAAAACATGAAGCTGAAAAACATGGATTTTAATATTCAATAGGTCATGTTTACATGACCCGGAGTTAACGACCAATGGTAAAGATAGTTTTTGAGTGCGCCTTATAGTTCAAAAAAATCATCTGAGGCTAAGAGTAATTACGTGAGCAATTGATAAAGCCAATTAATCTCCTAAAATAATTTGTATGGTCGCCGCCGGCTGCCATGCGGCAGTGTCCTTTGAGTGACTGTGGCATTATTCTGTTAATAGTTATCTGTCCTCAAGTCCTTGACCTTCTTGAATTGTAAACAGCTTTTTTACACCACTCTCAGCACTCTTTGACCAAGGGAGTTTTGTCGACATTCCCACCTCCCGAGATAAGCAAGCAGGGGCTGAACCTGTTCCGGCCCGCGTTGCCCTCCGCGGCACCTCTGCTCCGCACTCAGTCACATTTCTTCCAGCGCTGCCAGATCACATGGGTTAATCTTCCGTGACCCTGACTCCTCAAAAGCACAAGCACTGACTCTTTTGGATGTAGGCCCAGTGCGGAGCTCACACACACACACTCACACACACACTCCCTCCTCCCGGCGCGTTTGCTGGCACCGGTTCGCAGACGTTGGGAATAGCGCAGATAAGGTACAAGAATGTCAGGAAGTCTGACACCAACGAGCGCTATGGTAAACAAACAGTTGCAGACGTCTGCCCGCATCCCCTACCTCTTGACGACCTTCAGTTCCACCCTTTTAAATGTCAAACGGTGAAATATGGATCTTTGCCATTGGGGTAAACAAATCACAGCGCAATAACTGAGAGCGAGGAAAATTACAGTCTTCACGACAAGTAGGAAATTATTACTTCATTGCAACGACAATTCAGGTGCTATTGTGAGGGAAACAACTGGTTGCACCTGTGCCAGCTAGTAAAAATTCTGGGAAGACGAGAATGGACCTCAATAGAGTGATTCAATCTACCAAGGCTGAGTGGGGATTACTTTTACAGTTTTTTTTTCTCTGATGGTTCTGGTGGGTCACTGCCCCACTTAGCCACATAGCAAGTGAAGTGTTATGGCAAAAAGTTCTTGTCTTTAAAAAAAAAAATTAATGTCATTCTTGTTTTTTTGTGGTTTTATTGAATTTGTACTACATCGTCATTGGTGACACGAGAAGTGCAAAATATTAGAAACAGCTATCAATGATATCATTTTACACAGCCGCTGCATAATAATTGCAGAAAAACTTTTCATTATTATCTTCGTCAGAGCCGAAATTCAATGTGTTAAATGTCACGGTTAGCGCAGGTGTCCAATGAGTGAACATAAAACGTACGACACATTATTTAGATGACCTTCGATTGCGACAGTTAATGCATCATTTATCTTTTAGAATTGCTTTTAAAAGGACAGGCTTTAATTAAAGCTACACGCGCTCTATATTTATGTAGACGCTGCTTGAACGGTCCCCAGCGCTGCCCCCTTGCCGAGGCCCTTTAAGTACATATCAAACATTATTGTGTGCGACATGCCCACGGAAGTTTGTGCCAACGCTAAGTGGGGAAACCTGACAATTATATATGCAGGAGACTTAAAAGTGGAGACGCTCTCGTATTCTTTCCGACGATTCCGATCCCTCTGGCGAAACAAAGCGAAAAAAATCATAAGCCAATCACTCCGGTGATCATAAAAGTTAACAGATCGTGGCCTGGTATTTAGCGTTATGCTTATCTGGGTTATTATTGCTCAGCAAAGGCGGTCAGGTGCTGTGGTGATTTGTGCTGCGATTTGCTCCAAAGTGAGTGAAATGACGCCAGCCTTAACGATAGGTTACGGCTCAGCGACAACCATCATCCTTAGATGAAGAAAGTGTAAGACATATGGAAAAATGAACTTTTTAATGGGTTCTACAGGTACGTCTTAATAAATACAAATAAAATAATGTAGATAATTTCATTTATTGCAATAGATTTTTATTTATTATCATGATTATTTTTAAATTTATCGATTAATTCTTTTTATTGGACTTATTACTTATTACTCCCAACATATTTATTGTGTGAAATTATGAAATC
The DNA here is from genome assembly GCF_901709675.1 of Syngnathus acus. Lineage (NCBI taxonomy): Eukaryota > Metazoa > Chordata > Actinopteri > Syngnathiformes > Syngnathidae > Syngnathus > Syngnathus acus. Next base: position 2,812,403 of record NC_051092.1, on the reverse strand, counting down.
AAGTAAATTTAGATATTTATTTAGCTGTTAGCTATTTAGTTAGTTAGTTTAGTTAAGATCATGCCAAACTTAAAAAAGTGCACAAAGCTGTGGATTAGTTACGAAAATTGAAGTTTTGTAGCACGAATTGCTAATTAAATGAAGTGCCACTGTGCTGTTATCAGTTGAGGCTATTAAATACACAGCATGTGACTGCACAGCTAATTGAAATATTAAGATACCAAAATATAATCTGAACACTAATAGTTCATGAGCGGTGCAATAACTATCCAAGTCCGGCCTCTCGCAAAGTTCACAGAGTCCATCCCAGCATAAAAAGAGAAACAACACACACTAGCATTTAGTCTAATAGGCCCAGAGGCCTCTTGACTTTCTCATTTAGCTCTTTTGTGCGTGTCAGAGTGAGGCCAAAGAGGAGGGGGGGGTTGGACGGCAGTCATTTCTCTCCACACTCTGAAGTGTACTGCAGATGGGAATTATTAATTTGTATCTGCTTTGCCTCAGCGTCGCCCACTTACCGAAGAGGGGGGGCGGGGGGGGGGGGGGGGGAAGTGTCGTTCTATTCCATTTTTGTCTGCGGTGTACGGCGGTGGCGCAGGCTCGCGAGTGTTAAATGTCAAGCCTTGTAGTGAGCTGTCAAAGAGCAGAATAGGGCCAGCATGATTGATGACTGGAGAGCTTGAAACCAAAACCTCCCAATTGCAAACGCTACCTTGTGTCAGTCCTCTTACCCCTTTGCTTTTTCTCGCCGTTGATAGCGGCTCAGCAGAGGGCAAGTGCACCGTCGCGTACGGTAATGCGCCGGCACATTCAAGCTAGCAGTTATTTGGTTTGTACAGCTTGGGCTCTCTCATTTTTAATCCCTGAGAAAAAATCACTGTTGTATCATGTGTGGTATGGCAAGAGTTGTCCCGTTTTGATGACCCAAAAAAAAAAAAAAGCGACGCACTGACAAGATTATTAATGTCCGAGGTTAGAGCACACTTAACCCCGTGCATATTCATTGGAACTGTACAGATGGGCATTTGGCTGTGAAAAGCGCCTACTGCAGGTCAATTAATCCGCTTAATCTGCCGCACTTTGCCAAAAGACAAATCTATCACAGACAAGTTCGATGTCAACACAGTTTTATGCCGATTTTGAATGATTTTGGAAGAAAAAAAAAGGGCAGCTCGACAAACATTGTACGTCTGGTGTGCCCTGCGATTGGCTGGTGAATGATTCAGGGTGCGCCCGGCCTACCGCCTAGGCACCTGCTCGCCCACGGTACGGAAGATAAAGATATTTGGAGGGTGCTTCCGATGTAATGACCTGATATTGATGGTCTCGAGGCCGCTGGAGTGTGATGGCTTAAACGCGGAGCAGCAGTGATGAAGAGATCTCAATGTGAAGCCATCAGAGTGTCATGGCGTCACAATACTTCCATTTGTCAGCCTGCACGCTCAATTGAAGGCTGTGCTGTCTTCATTGTGACAGTTCGTACATAAAAAAATATATGCACAATTTTAAAATGGGGGGGGGGTCAGTGTAAGTGCCATTCTAGTTGCTTTCTCCCAGGCCTTTACCAAACATGAATCTGACCAGCGATAACATCTTCAGAACATCAGCGGCGTCTATTCAACCCTCAGGTCAGGGAATTGACGGCTTCTTTTGGAACAGGGCGAGCCTCTTGGAAAATCTCCTCCATCTTTGTGTGCGTGTGTGCGATACGCTTCGCTAGCTGCATACTAAGCGTGCTGCCAGACAACTGGTCATGTCTTAACTGCGAAAGTGGCAACTATTGTTGGTGCTGCATTTGAACATGCCTGCAACGCCTCCGTTGGCAACCTTTCATGTGGCGGCGAGGTGGCGAAGGCTTGGTGTTATTTACAACAAACTTTTGGGATTCGGGCAAACTTTACAGGGCAGAGATATTTCCAAAAATTTCAAGAATCTCAACTTTTGAAGAATAGAGTGATTTGGCTTTATATCTCAGAAAATGAAAAATGACACTTTATTATTTGTCACTTCTAAGTTGAGGCTAACTACAAAAATTTTACATTCGAGCAAGGCTGGCCATTTGGTAAACAGGGCAGACAATTTCGAATGCTCCGATACTACACACCGATACCATATGACCAACGTGCCACTCTGTATACTTTCCACGCCATCTACTGAATGTCCATCAAAGTTTTCACAGTGCCCCCTAGTGTTCCGACTTATCGTATATATTATATAACTGAAAAACCCAAGTCGACTTTATTTAAAGAGCTCTGAAAAATATCCCCAGCTGTATATAAAGTATTTACTCAAAATTCAACACAACGTGGGGGGCGGGAGGGCAGATTGTAGCACAGACGATTGGTTGTGATGTCATCATAGAAAACCTCATTTCCCAGAAAGATTCATCAGATTATGAGCACGGCAAAGCCTCGCTCGCAACACTCGGCTAGCTGCACCATATGGTTGCATCCGTAAGCCACGGTCGGAAGGTTTAATGACAGAGCGGATGTGCGACGCACATGCCGAGGGATGTCAGGGGTGTTGTGCCGGTGGGGGAAGGAGGGTAAAAAAAAAAAAAAACACTCATCAAATCTTTGGAAGGCTGCACAAGGTCAGGTGCGCGGTCGTGGGGGCGGGGCAGGTCGGGCCAACCGGACGCATGTCGACAACAAAAGGCAGATTGCTCGATTTCACCGCATCATTTCCGCCACCAACGCTGACCTATTTTAGCCATTAATAGCATTGAGCTTTCCTCAAATACTAATAGGCCGCGCAGTCCGCAATACGGGAATATGGCCAAAATATAGTGACACGGCCAGCCAATCCTCTGGGCAAATATGCACAGCTGCCGGCGCGGGCCAGCGAGAAAAAGTAAACAAAGATGGAGTCGTAATTAATGTTTACTAAGGCTGATGCAAGCACATGACATTTCTGCCGTGTCCGCTGACCACAAATGAGCTCCATAAACACGTAGACATGCCGCAAACATGTTTAAACATACGCTCTCAGGGCTGCCTGATTGGGAAGGAGTACAAGGGCCACACCCAAAAGAAACAATCGAGTAGGACTGATGATCCATGAATCACATACAATCGCAATATGTGAAAGGAAATTAGGATTAAAAATGAAAAGAAAGTCACAAAGTTGATATTTTTGAAGAAGAATAAATCAACGGGAGGGCGGCGATATTTAGTTATCGGAAATAAAAACAACACAGGAATAAAATGGATCATTTTTGGGAAAGTCCAAAAATGGAAATGAGAGTAACACTGCAATGATTAAAAAAATTAATAATGAGCAAGAAAGTTTTCATATATTGTAATATTTGCATGCAGAAATCATGCAAATGTATGGAAAGTTGTAAAAAAAAAAAGAAAACAATATTTTACTAGAATAAACTTAAAACAGTGAAGGTAAAATGTACTATGTTACGCTAATACAAGGAATTGAGAAAATGTAATACGACAAAACTACACAAAAAAAGTTGGAATTAACTGACAATGATGTTGTAATTTACACCCAAAACATTTTACTGTTCACACAAGGGAAATTATACAAATAAAAAGAAAATAAACTTGATCATTTGAAATATGAGACTGCAATAAAATTTTATTTTCCCATAAAAACAGATTAAAAGAATAAGATGGCCTTACGGCACAAGAAACTTTTTTTTTTACTTTGTTTTGAAGGACAGCCGGTGACGGGAATAAAAAAAATCTGTGGAAGTGGTATGATTATTTTCAGCGACGTAAACACAATATGTTATATCGGGTTTTCACAAACGGTCTCCGGCCATCGCTAGATAAAAAGCGTCATTTCTGGCGCATCAGTCAAAAAGCCTGCTTGTGTTTTCCAGTGCACAATTGTGATAATATTAGCCGTGCTGCGGTGAGAAAATGATTGATGGACTTGTGGTTGGTCTATAAAGGTCCGCAAAGAGAGCTTGGAGATAATCAACGCCAGGGTGTCGGCAACCCCCCCCCCCCAACCCCGACACCGCACATGTGCACACAAACGCTGACTCAAGAGAGAGACCAGACGGGTGCTTCCGAATCATCGAGAGGCGACGGTGATGAAATTGTGAAGGTCGTCCGTAACAAGCTAGCCCTCGCCGGCCGGGTGTTTTGTTCCACGTGGGCCCCCCTCCCCTCGTAGCGCCGTCACCTTCCAACCTTTGTGCTCACCCGAGGAGGGGGCAGGTGAGCGAGGTAGGGGTGAGAGTGGGGGGGGGGTTGTGGTACATCCCTGTTTATCTGCCGGTGACCTCTAGCCGGCAATTCTGCACTTGATAAGGGGAGGGCTGGCCTCATAATGTGCACGGCGGCCCGATATCAGCCTTGTATCCTTGTGAAATTGATTACCGGGGTCCGGGCGGCGTGCGGAATATAATAAATAGAGATGACACGTAAGGAACACACGCACGCAGACTTGTAAGGCTGATGGGGGGAACGCCGCCTCAGCAATTACCCGCTGGCCACTTAAAAAAGGGGTCACGCAGGGCAGGTTGGCGGCGCAAGGAGTTATGGTTATTTCTTCTTTTTTTCTGCACCCCTCTCCCCCCCACCACCCCCGCCTTCCTCTGCATGGCAGTTGTACAAGTGAGGGGTCGCAACTGCACTTCATGTTTAAAAGACAACTTGTTACTGCCATTTTCCTGCGTTGGGTTTGTAGTCTGAGACATTTTTTTGCATGAGTCACACTTTTTTCAAATTGCAGTCGTTTGTAAAATTACAGTCATCATTTGGCTTAATGAAAACAGTTGTATCACATGAATATAAAATAAATATTTGATAAAGCACTTTAAATAAGTTTCTTGTGATGGCAATACTCAATAAGTAACCGTGCTGTACTATAAACCACTTGACGTAGGTGAGGTGGGGCAAAAGGTGGGGTGCCCCACCGTCTGGTTGACAGAGAGACAAAAAAACACGGACAATTTAAGGTCTTCCCCTAAACAAAGAAGCCAGAGAGGCCACAAAAAAATAAATCAAGTATGAGGGGGAACATCCTCACACAAGAGTAGATTGACACCAGTAATCTCAAGGCAGACATGCTAACCACTAGCCACACCGCTAACCGCCATTCCAACAAAACCATGCGTTGCCACCCGGTGCCCGGTTGTGTTGTAGAAAGCGCACCCCGGCCGGCGCTGGCTAAATATTAGCACACAACTCAGCATGTAGATGCGCTGGCTCGCCGTTTCAATGAAGAAATGGCGACGGCTGTAAGCTGCCAGGCAAAACCTTTATATCTATTTGTTCCACTTGTCTGCTCCTCAATGAGTTTAATCAGCTGAGAAGAAGCCGCGAGGGGGGGTGTTGCCTTACCCGCCCATACATTAGAGCGCTGCCTCCCCCTTTTCACCCTACACTCAAAACACACACACAACCTCTGAGCCCCATTCTCTGCGCATCGATGTGAGAGTTGAGGGTCCCCCCCCCCCTCACCCCATTGCCTCACGGATTATCAAGTACACTTCAATTACTCCCGATCGATACACTCCTGGCTGCAAAAGGGAGTGTGAGGGGAAATTAGACAGACTTTGGGTATGGCTGTGACTACAAAGCAATGGATTAACCCCGATATGCATCTCTTCATTTACATCGGGAATGGGCCCATTCTCCATCAGCGCCGCGCACATTCACGTGGGTTTTTGTGTGGGGGGGACTTTGTGAGAGATTGCTTCTTTAAGTGCCGGGCAAGGTGAGGGCAAGCCCGACACACCATGTGTGCGGATTAAAAGCCGACCCACAGTCGCCACTGTAACGGTGCCGGCAAAAGAAAATATTCTGCCTTGAGTCAGTTTGCTTCGCATTGATCGCGGCTCGTTAAACGTACTAATTCGACAGTGCATCAACTCACTTACAATCACTTCGGATATTTGTACAAAAAAAAAGAGAGAGAGGGGAAAAAAAAAAAAGACTGTTTCCAGCCTTCGGAAAAAAATGCACGTCAGCAAATATAACAATGGCTTGCGTCTGGTCGGAAATAATGGAGGGGTACTCGTCCCGCTGAAGTGAGAGGAAGGGGAAATGAAAGCAGTACTGTGGAAGAGGATAAAAAAGAAGTAAAAGTGGAGGAAGAGATAAGCAGTGGCTGTATCCCCCGGAGCACCCTTGTGAAGGTCTGGCCCCTACCTCTGAACCCCCTTCAGGTCATGTGACCTCGCTCTCCTACCCTTCCTCTCTGCAGAGGCAGTAAAAACACTCCAGCACCTGCGTTCCCCCCTCGCTGCAATGCACCGCTGACTATATTTTTCATCTGCAGACAAGCCAGCACACGAGAGGCGAGGCTTTGTGATCTCGATGGCCAAACAAAAAACCTCTGGTGAGGGCCCGATCATATCCAGGGGAGGGGGCCCCCGCTACGACGTAATTACGATCTGACCTTCAAACATGACTAATAAGTTTGACGTAAACTGTAAGGCAGGCTTCACAGATACCAATTTGTAGCCAATTTTTTTTTTAACGTGATCAAACTTACACACAAGGTTGGAAAAAAATATATTAAAAATATATTAAAATGATTAAATCCTAAAAAATAAATAAATAAATAAACATGGAAAGGATGGGGCTCATCTTCAACCCAAAATAACCCCAAAATAAATAAATAAATAAAACACGGGGCTCATCTTCAACCCCAAATAAGGATGAGCGGTCTAGAAAATGGATGGCTAGCCCCTCAGGATGTTAAAATATCACTTGAGACTTTTTTTGTACATAGAGATTGTGTTAGAATCAATTAGTCAAACATTATCTTCTCCTCTGTTCTTTCTATTCTGTGATTCCGTCAATTTGTTCGGGTCACGCTAACGGCGGTCCGTTTACAAGTCCCGCTGAACCATATCCACTCATCTCCGAGTCGGAGTCACGTTACACATTACGGAGCCGAGTGGAAGTTTTGGGTTTAAAATGGGGCCCCCTTCTCCAAATAAAGATGCCTCTCTAGTGAAAGCGCTTCACTTCATGGCGAATTCCGCGGCCCTCCCCTCCAATTCGCCGAGCATCCTTCCAGCTCCCACGGTTCGCCTTGGAAGTGATCCGTCCCCGAGCGCTGAGCGGAGCCGCTCGGTGTTCGCCCCGGGCCCCTCGAGGCGCTCCTCGCCGGCCCGCTACTCTCCCTTTCTTTTGTCAGCCAAATGGATCCCAATTAAATCAACTGTTGTCCAATTAGAATTTGGAAGAATCTATCTTGTTCAGTGGTCTAAATCCCACCGCTTGACTTCTTTCTCTCATGTAGCTCCTTTCCTGGAATCGGTTACAGAGAAAATGAGACGAGCTATTTCCTGCAATGGGATACTCCTGGGTGTCTTTGTAGTTGATTTTTTTGGGGAGGGTTGCGCTCTGTTTGCTCAATATGTTAATAGCGCATTTATTCCACTGTTTGTAGGACGGCACACGAGGGACGTTATTACGGTGAAAGTTGGGTTAAGAGTGGTCATCCTGAGAAATTACTATGTATCGAGGGTTTGGTACAAATGAAAAGAGCCACATACACACAAGTAGTAAGAGGAGTTAAAAGCTGTACAATAAAATTAAAAGTACAGATACTTTGAAGACATTGAAAGGAATGGGGAGGGAAGAGAAAGAGCGCCGTATGCTATTGCTAGTTGGTATTGGCTACATGCTAGCTAGTTACATTAGCCATGTAAAAATTTATTTTTGGATGTAAGTGATGTTTGGAGAATTGTATTTCCCTGTAGCCAGCGATGACACGTTTTCAAAGCGGCGTCGCAACCGAAATTAGCATGCAAGTCAGAATCCGCCTTTGCCTGCTAACTAACGCAGCAGTAAAGTCGTAATTACAACAAATATAAAGTTGATGTAAGACGATAATGACAAACACTTGCGGGCCATGAATATAAAATAAACGCCGTATTGTAGTCCATTGCTAACCTAAGCGAACGCACTGGTAACGTAAACATTTTTTGGTAAATATTTGTTTAAAAAGCATTACCCTATGAATATATTGTGTGTACAACAAATCTAAAATCATAACTATAAATCAATCAAATAAAAAAACAAGTGAGAATGGCGAAAACTGAGCTTGCCTACTTGCCTATTGCTACGCCGTATGGGCAATAATACTTCAAACAGAAGGCAAAACAATCCAAGGAAATAAATAAGAAAACAAACCCATGACACAAAATATTTCAAACGTATCAATAGCGTTTGACTTTGGAAGCTATGTGTCACAGTCACAGGGTGAAAAATGTGAGGAAGTGGCCTTTCCTCTCCTGCTCCAGGAGCAGCCACTCATGCGTCGCCCTCACACGGAGGCCACTATTTGATTAATACAAGGAGGGGCATATTTTAATCTACGCACACACGGACGGAGAGCCAACGGCTTGGACCCGAGCCACATCATTATTGCCTAATAGCCGTGTTCAGAAAGTATGCCCCATTGTGTTTCCTATGTGTGGGGCCAACCCCCCCCCCCTCCCTTTTCGCCGCTCGAAATCACATCCAGCTAAACAAACCAGCGGGCCCGCTTCCTGTGGAGCCGCCATTCAAGTCGCAGGCACTAGTTAAGACCTCCTCGGCCCGCCGCTAGCTACCGGACCTCTCGTCGGAACCTTCCGCCCCGGCCGAGGCTTCTCCACCTTGGCTTCAAACGTCCTCCCGGGCTTTGTTTACATCAGCCAGTTGTTATCTTTAGAATAAATGTGGGCAATCAGCCCCCTGATGTGATGCAGTAATAGACGTGGCAATCACGGCAATTGCAATGCAAAGACAATAAAGTTACTAAATGAGCCAAAGTGTGCTCTCCCTGATTTTCAGGTGATTTATGAACACGTAATCGCCCCGATTATTTGCCACCCTAGCATAATAGTCCAAAGTAGCTGCTGTTAATGAGAATAATTTTCAGCACAAAGTTGATACGTCTTATTTATTCAGCACAGCCTTTCATGAGAAGGGCTAATATGTAAATAATCCAAGCCGGACACTCCGAGTTTTAGATGTTTGACGGCCCCCCACTTTTACTTTGTTATGCTTATCTGCATTAAGAAGGAGGCTCATTGTGTGGAAACAATGGACGCCCTTTCATGTCCATCACTGTGCAAGGACGGCGACTGACACGTAAACTCTTTCAAAGTGGACTTAAAAAAAAGTCAAGGCGAGGGGGGTGGTCAATATTATTCCGCTAATACTGTAAGTTAGTATGGCACAGCCAAAAAGATTATAAAAAGACTGCTAAGTCAACAGAGATAAAACAGGCACAGTGCTATGATGAATAATAAAACCAGTAAAATGATTTTTGTCCAATTCCAAACGGCATGAACCTCCGGCAGCACTTTTTAACTCTCGACCTCAGCGTCCCGGTTGGGAAAAGCGAGGGAGCTCTTAATTAATGTCGGGCCAGAGCACTTGTTGTTCCAGCTGCATGCAGGCAGGTTAGCCGCTGTGTAATCATGAGTACATAAAAAAAAAAAAAAAGTAGTTTGATTTGTATCACACAACGTGAAATTGGGATGCGTAATTTGTAGCATATGGAGAACATTTTCAAAACTTCCAACAGTATGTAATCTCACTTACTGTGGGAAAAATTAAAAAAACAACCATTTCTGTTTAATTCCAGGAGAGGAAGAATGGAAAAATAGAAAAACAATTAAAAGTCCCCCTGTTTTTCCCTTCCCATCCAGACATTCCCACACATTTTTTTTTTTTTTTTGGCAGAGCTCTGCCGATGATCTCCGGAGGATTTGCTTCACGAGGAACTTGTCAGGAAAAGATCCACATTTCCCAGGGACGAGTGTGGGTGAAAGTGAGAAGGAAACGGAGAGGCAGAGCACAAGTTTGAGTGAAAGCCAACAAAGTGAGAATTAAAAGGAATAGAGGAGTTCATGTATTGACAGGGCGGGTTAAGAATGACAAGGCTGGGCTCAGGCTGCGGGGGGATTTGGGAGATCCACAAAGAGAGCGCGGTTAAAAAAAGAAAAAAAAAGTGAAAAGGAAAAATGGCAGCTATCCGTCAGTGACTTTTGTACGTCAGGAGAAGCGCGGCATTAGGCAAGCCACGCAGAAACAAAAAGATCCTTTAATATGACTTTTTGTTCTTCAGAATGTGACCCGAGGAACACAAGTGCATTACTAATCAGTTTAACCCTGTTCCACCGCTTCAACTCTGCACTTTCACATGATGCCGAGTTGACAGAAGTGCCAGGCCCACTCTAGAGTTAAGCGCGGCCCCGGTGCCCGGGGCAGGGGCAAAAGCCCCGACCTCCGAGGCGGGAGGGGGGGAAGCGTCTCGTGGCATTTTGACATCAGGTTCAGGCACAATGGCGTTGGCTCCAACGGCATCTTTTGGACTCCTCAACCTGTCGCTATTATGATATTATGCTCATTCAAATGAGGGCTCATTGCTTTTGTTTTTTCATTTGTCTCCGGTGACATTTTGTTGACGGACTGGGTCAAGCTGGATGAGGAGTGGGTCACAAGCTGACAGAAATGTCAAAAATGCTTTCCGTGGCTATTCAAACACAATCAGCAGTGTTTGCTTTGCTTGCGACTGACAAGTTGAGTCGACGTCAAAAACGGGAGGCTTGTTTTTGGTGGGCACTTGTCAACGACAAATGGAAAGAATTGATAAAAAAAAAAAATTGAATTTATATCTACAGGTGGACAGTGATGAGGACATCTCTCACGTGTACTGTTAAAATAAACCGTCAATAAAAACGAAGAAAAGTTTTTTTTTAGGGTCATTTTGGTTGAATTTTTAGCGTCAAAAAGCAGAACAATTCCTAAAATAATTTGACTGAAACTGATAAAATAAATTGTGATGAATCAGACACATATTTGGAACTTTGTCTTAAGTTTAACGACCTAAAAATTGTTTATGGGTCATCAGCACGTCACAAAAAAAGTCATTTTTACATAAAACGTGCACACAAAACGTGACGGATTTTTTTTTGGGGGGTGGTGTATTTGTGCCGTAAAACTTCTTTATTGCTCCCGAAACAAAACAGCATTCTTGTAATTGGACGGATGACGCTACGCTGTAATTTCAATGAAATCTCTGTGGCTTGATTCCAACAGCAAGGCGGATCATTTCCTGTAAACTCCTGTTGATCCCTTAATGACTAATAACTCAAGGATGGCCCGTCTTGTTTTCCTTCGCTCAAGCTCGGGACGTGGTCATCCCGGGGGATCTTGAAACTTCACAAGCCCAACAGGAAGTCACAACCCGTCACGCCCGTTAGGTCAATAAGCTCTCGCGCATGGATTTCAGCTGTGGATATATTTATATAAAAAAAGAGATAAGCTTATTACGTTTGCCTCATGTGCGCCTCATGTTACGGAATTACGGAAGAGCGCTGAATCTTCCAGGAGAACACCAAAAAAAACATGAGTTGGAGTTGATAATGTTCATTAGAATATTGTTAAAGACGCAGCTCTGGATTTAAAAAAAAAAAAAAAAAGGAAGCTGAGGCTTAAAAATAAAATAAAATAGTGTGAAGACATTTACATGGCATTTAAGCGTTTCTCATGATAGACGCAAAAATGATGTGTTGATGTGATTCTGCAAAAAGTGGATTACTTCATCAGAACAACCCCAGCCTTTTCCAAGAGGGCCTTTGCACAGCCTGGCGCTCTGGAGAATGATGTCATAACATTAAGAGGATAAAATAACGCAGTCATTTTCAACGAGGGAAAGTTAAAATTCCCCAAACGGTCCGAAGTGGGCTGTCGCTGTCTCTCTTGACCTTTATTATACAATACATTCTCATCACATTATTCGAAGTTTAAACATTTTTCTCACAGTATTTTATTATTTTTTTAATTTTTCCCGTGGCTCCTTCTTCCCCCCCAATATTCTTTTACAAATATCAGGCAATATGCGCCCTGTGGAAAAAGAAATCTACCAAACTAGATAACTGGCAAATGTTTGGGTTTATTTTTCATCTGTTATTACTCATCAACTTTTCAACCAAACTTCATGCATGTGCACTTAAAGCAATGGTGTGAGTTATGCGGCGAGTGTCTGACAGTGTTTGATCTATATTCACCTGAACCCAATGTGCATTTGGTGCTTCGAGTGCGTACATAAATCAAAAAGATCCAAAAGAGCAGGTGCGCGGCGCAAAGCCCCACACGCTCTGTAAGCTCAACTCCACAGCTTTGCTCCGCTTATTGCACTCCCGCGGTTAAAATAGGACCCCGGCGACAGGCTTCGCCGCTTCATTTGTTTCGGGGCGGGCGGTGTGGCGTCGGTGTGTGATACTTAAGTGTCGGACACCTGCATTTGCACAGCGCTCGCAGACAAAAGCACAGCGTGATTGAAGGAAAAACAAAAATAGACCGGAAAGAAAGCTGTGTATCAAAATATACACAACCAGGGTCACTTTGGCCTGTATTAAAAATAGAGACTGGACAATGGAAAGAATTTCAAGTACTTTGTAAAAAAATGATGCTTTTTTTTCCCCCCAAAAATGAAATACCCCAACTATCGAAAATCACAACACACCTGAGTAAAATTAGCCTGTTTAGCACAATGCTACGATACAGCTTTTGCTACTATGACAACCGCAAACATGTTACCATGTTGTTGACCAAAATGCAGAATTTCTGTTTGACTTTTTAAACTAGTAGCCCTCAGTTTGTGACAAACCCGACGGACGGGGTTTCCACTTGATAAATGGCAAGCAATAAACTAGCTTGCGCAGCGGTCTAAGGATACGTGAACAGTTAGCCGCATACTTTTCATTTAATGGTTTTACATTTATGACTTGGAAGTGTTTTTTTTTCATACACACATACTGAAATATAACTTGCACTACCGCGTTAGCATGAGTTGGCGATAGCATTACAGCTACTTCTTTGAAATTGGTCTACATTTACGGTATTCTTAAAATGTACTTTCCTCAGATTTAACATGCTTTATAAATGTCATTCATACAACATCCTCCAATTATTTGCAACTTTAATATCTTCACCTTTAACTGCTACTAAGAAAGCCCAAGAGTATAAATTCAGAGTAAAGCTGTCGGCCTGTCTCCCAATATACAATAAACAATAACAAAAACAACATTTTAAAACGTCGCAAGGTTAAGGTCTAACAATATAACTTTGGCACAAGGCCATCGGAAGCATTTGTGCACTCGCAGCCGTAATGTATTGCTTTGCAAAAATAAAAATTGGGTTGGATATCCGAAGCTGGATATTCCCAAAGAGGAGTGCGTGTCAGTTTGTCTTTATTAGGCAACAAGCGAGTGGAATCAATGTTGGGGAAACTGTACACCTTCTTCTCTCTAATGTGCCATTAAAAGCCATTCAGAGTGACTGAACAGTTGTCACCAGAGCTCGAGAAACACTGGGTAATCAATGGTAGTTAAGAACTGTAATTTATCACCTTGCCACAAGTGAGTGTCTACAAAGTGAGCCCCCCCGCCCGCCAAGCCTCTTCCTCGTACTGGGGTTGGTGATGCGGTGATGGGGAAGCACACAAGGGTCAGGGCCCAATTACTCTTCATCTACAGAAGCACAGTTCAATTGGTGCATTATCTAAGCATATCAATAGTACAGAATTAAAAGTCATTGATTTGGTTCAAAGAAGACATCAGGCGCCGAGGTGCCTTTAAATGACGGAATGGGAGGAGCCTGTTCAATGGCGCTTTTGTGTAATGTCATTTAGGTGCAGAAGCAACTTTATCAGGAGATGAAACTCCCGAATTAACTTTTCTTTGGATCGGTTTTGGGAGGCTGGAGATCCTGATTTTGGTGGGACTAACTCAACATTTTGATAAAAATAATAGCATCAATAAGTAGAGCAGCGAATGTTTTCATTGGTCGTCTGTGTCGATAGCAAGACTGAAAAATGTCGTCCAAAAAGTGACATTGTCTCTAGATGATATTGATATTTTGTCACAGTTTGGATCGCAGCAACATGGCTGAACTCACGGCTATATGAAGTGAGTTGAGTTCACCGTCGAGTCAAGCCTCTCCCAGGCAACATAACCCGACGGACAGAAATCAAAATGCTAAGAATCCATCACGTTGCGGATGAGCAATCGGTATGACCATCGGTGGGAAGGGCCAAAAGTGCCAAAAAGGGAGAAAAATGTCTATTTCAAGAGCATTATTATTTTCATTAATCATAGCCCCGCCATCAACCTACCCTTATGCCTTAGGGAGAGATCTATTATACGCTCCATTTAGCCACAGCCATATTACCTCGTATGTTTTCCTGGCCGACCAAATAAGACTTAAGAGATAAAACAATTTACTGTTCATTATGAGCCATGTCAGTAGAATCAATCTATTAACCTACGTTAACAGGGATGGCATGGCAAGATCCCGCCAACCGAAATGAAGTAAAATAAATGGATATTTATGCCTTGTATGTCCGCGGCCATAAAACGAGCGGGCATTTAATTTGCCCTCGGCTCTCGGATGGCTCTATTTTTCCGCCGGGGCCGAGGCGCCCTGGTCGCCTTTAAGCAGCCCCTGACCTGTGAAAGATTCTAACAAATTAGCTTCTATTGTGAAGCCAAAGGTGCCATCAATGAGGAAATGCTCCAATGGGCCTAAAGTATGATGGCAGAGGCGAGGAACGGCGCAGGGAACCTTGACATGATTGAATTAACCCTTTGTGGGCAAGGTGCTGGTAAGGATGGTGCTATGGGGTGCAGAGGTCCATACTCTTTGTCTCACTGACGGAAAACAGGTGCCGCTAAGGCTGCGTTCACACCGCGGGTTTTAATGTTCAATTTGGATTTTTGGGTGGGATCTGTTTTTGGTGTTCCCTCAGTCCTGGTTTGTTAGCATATACCGTATTTTCTGCACTATAAGGCGCACCTAAAAACCTCCAATTTTCTCAAAAGCCGACAGTGCGCCTTATAATTGGGTGCGCCTTATATATGGACCAATATCGAGCCACTACAGCAGGCGTGTCCAAAGTCCGGCCCGCGGGACAAATGTATTTATCTTATATGTGGACAAAGTTTTAAAATGGGCCATTCATTGAAGGTGCGCCTTATAATCCGGTGCGCCTTATATATGGACAAAGTTTTAAAATTGGCCATTTATTGAAGGTGCGCCTTATAATCCGGTGCGCCTTATAGTGCGGAAAATACGGTACGCATTCCCAAGATGAAAGAATGTCACTCGAAATTGAGAGAAGTACATAAATATGAAAAACCTCCAAGTCATACGTTTGATTACTTGGTTGACTGAAGATCGCAGCAGTTTTTAGATTTCTATGTTAACGGTCATGTTTGACGACATTGCCTCCCAATGACGGAATAAAACACCGTTTCGTTCAACGTCCTGAAGAATGCTTGTTAAATGATTGCAGCAGTGTAAGAATTATAAAGTCAAGCCAAAGCATCACATAAAATACGCCTCATATTACATTTAATCCAATTCATGTCACCGCATGGTCAAAATAGTTGTGAGCGAGGACACGGACATTATCATATTTTTAATCAGACTTCAACACCTGTGACACTTTCCATCACGGATAGAGGAAGGTGCCACCTATGAATATATGTTTGGATAGAAAATTAAGTTCATAGGTCACCGGCGTCTGCGGGCTAACAGGGCAGGGAAATAGGCTTGTTTATTTTGAAGCCAAGTCTGATTTCATTAAAACGGAAGAAAGGTCAGGATGACAAGAAGAGCGGCTTTCGGCCGCACGGCGTACAATGAGCCACTGGGGTGTCTGGCTTTACTAGTTTGCAGCTAATTCTCTTACAGAAGATTGTTCATCGATTACACCCCAAAAAAAATATTGCAGTGGGATCAGGAGCAGAAATTTCAGTTCATTAAAATGAAAAAGCAACCAAAATATCAACCGGGCATTTCTCCACAAAAATGATGATTATTTAGCCTGCACGATGTGTAAACATCATTTGTAATCAAAACATTAGCTGGTCTCGCAGTTGCAGAGTTTACCCAAGGAAATGTATGTACCTTATGGCTTTAGCTAGAGCTAAAGAAAATAAATAAATAAAAGGGAAGAAAAAGAGTCCATACCGGAGTATTGCCTTCGGGGGAGTCCAAGTGTGGAGAGGACAATGGGGTCAAAGGAACTTGATTTGTATCTTGTGTCCTGCGGGACGAGAGAATACACCAGTCAAATCCAAGTTACCTGGCCTTTGGCTACCTCCGTGCTCCCGAACAATAAACGGGAATACTACAAGATATCCATCCCGGAGGTGGTCAAAAGGAACGGATTAAAGCGACAAAAAATCAAATGAGGACATTGTACAGTACGACGACAAGAGAACGACATTTGGTTAAAACGGGAGCTCGTCATCGGCTCAGCAACAATTGATTTTGATGATCCGTGCTTTTCTTGGAAATCACTTTAAAAGGGTAAAGTGAAAAATGTAATAATGGCTTTTAACATTAAGATGTTAGACTGAGCCATTTCCTGGCCTTCTTTCAAAAGGGCATTTTCTCAGAAATGCAAATGACTGGAAACATTCCAGGTTTCTGTTTTATACGATGCGTTTTTTTTCTCAGGTGTCTTCATTTCGTTTCAGAAAAATCAAGAATTAGCACACACTGGTTATGCAGACTACCATGACTAAAGCGATCAGGAAAGCTTCATCCGATCCAAGAAATCCAAATGAATTATCAATTAGTGTAGCTTATTAGTGCATGTGGCACCTGCAGCCGACTCATGGCCAAACACAACTGGTTCATTTTCACTTTCAGCATCGATTATTAAATAATAACATAATATATACTCAACAACTCTGTGTTTTGTTTTGAGTATCCTTGGAGTAGGATTTTGTACAAAATACAAAAACAAATATACAATTTCGGAATAATTTTTTTGATGAACATTTGGACCCACTACACTGCTGTATTTCAAAGTTAATATTGTGCTGCTTTTTTTTGGGAGACTGGTTCGGTGATAAAACAATGAGAAACATGATAAGATGTAACACGAGCCTTCTTTTTGTGCAAATCGTTAACTTCTAGCGTTATGTGTCGTAGATTTTCCCATGCTGAATTACTCACCAAAACTTTGTCTGTACGTTTACGTGAATTTGTACCGTACTGCACGGTCATCTATTCCTTTTTGTACTCTGCCAAACTGAATATTTCTGCAGCTCTACGGAATCCTTTAAGACAGTCTTCGTCTCCATTTAGCTTCCTCGACTCACTTCACAGGACAATTCCACGAGTGCTTTTTTTTGTATTTTTCTGCACGGGTTTATTCAAAAGTAAATTACTAGGGCAGTAACCAACGCCGGACTCACCTATTTGTGTGTTTAATTGGCCATGTTGTCGCCGGAGTTAATTGGTTCTCCGAGTCCAGGTAGTTACTAAATGTTTGGCGGCATTAGAACCTCAGCACTTTTCCATTAATGGCGCGTGAAATGAAATGTTTGATACTGCAAATAAAATCAGTGATATTCAAGGATGTTATGGTTGGTAATGTGTTGAAACTGCCATTTAATGGGTGCCGGAAGATTGGGGTAGTGTCAGCCGGAACCGCCCGGGCCCTCTCCTGACATTCCTAGTTGCCTCTCCATTCCCTTAACGACTGTCGACACTGATTACACAGACCCCCCGAAAGCTTGGAGCTGGGGAAACGGTCTCTATTAGCAGTCCAATTAGAGGCATTAGCATTTTCAACTTCATTTTGATGCAGTGATTATGCAGCACAAAATATAAAGCTCATATGGAGGTAAATCAGAAGGCGAGAGGAAAAGCACTGGATACAGCAGGATCGGGGAATGGAGAGAAAAACTTTGCAACAATTTACTTGGAGTGTGTTTGGAAAAAATGGACTCGATGTCACATTTATCCTGTAGTTTTTTTTTTTTTTTAATAAAAAGTGTGTACCATAAATTTCGGACTATAAGCCGTGACTTTTTTCGCAAATTTTGAACCCTGAATCACGGGTTTTATCTGGTGCGGCTTATAGTCCGGTGCGGCTTATATTCCGAAAATTACGGTATTTTGTGTGAGGCTAGCCGCTTTAGCCCGAATCCCGCCGATGTGGTGTGTGTTACTTGGCGACGGGAAAAACTGTTAGAGAGCCGTAAAACTGCTGTCGAACGTCAACGCGACCGTTTGAATAAACCCTGACGAAAACAAAAAACATTCACTTGACTCGTAACGGTTGGGAAACGTTGGCTTAAAACGTAATCAATAAATAAATTGCTCATAGGAAATATGTCCACATCATTGCACTGCATATTTTGCTTCCCCCAACGAGAATTTTCAATTGCAGGACTTATGTAAGGAATCAATAGCATATTGAAATGCCTTCAAAATGAATTCAAACCCGACTATTAATCGCAGGTGGAAAAAGCTTCCGATCGAGAGTCGTCTCGACTCCCACGACGACAACTGACGTTGACAAATGGTGTAAACAAAGCGCGACGCCTTTGGGTGACTGACAGCTTTTAATGAGCAGAGTAGTGTGACGCTATCGGGTGAGCATGGAAATGAGGCCTCAATCTCTCTTTGCAAAAGGTTACGCTCCTGGTTGGTCGGAACACACGCAGGTGGGCCAGATGCCCGCCATGTCATTGAAATCTCATTTTTGAAGCGCTAAATAGACGGTGAGGTGACAAATCCGGGTCAGATGGTTTGAAATTCAAGTCGGTCATACATATACGTATATATGTATTCATATAAATAAAAAAGAAAAAAAGAAATATATATATATATATATATATATACACACACACACACACACACACACACTTATATATATACATATATATATTTATGTTTTAATATATGTATATATATTTTTTTTTTATTATATTTTTATTTTATTTTATTTTTTTGGGGGGGATTAACATTTCATTGACTTAAACAGCCAGGGTTAAAATATTACTTGATATAGCTGCGGTGGGGGTCGGAGGGGAAATAAACAAGATGTGCAACTTGTATATAATCTGTATGAACACGCGGCTGTTGTTTGCGATAAATATTCAGTTGCTGATGAGCGGAAGCGATAAGCGACGCGTCTTAGGGAGGTTATCGGGGAGGCTGCCACATTTGGATATATTTTATCAGAGTTTATCTGCCGTTTATCTGGCCGGCGCGTGGCAAAGCGCAGAAATCAAAACAAGGGCAAGATTTGGAATCAGAATGAGCTACTTAGGGAAATCGATAAATCTTTCAATGTAACCTTTTGTGTTGATGGACAATTATGCGGCATTTAAAGTGCTTTTAAATGTTAACTGAGCCATTTTTATATCTACTGTTATGTCTTAAAAGTCTGTGTTCACCTCACTCAAATGTTTTTTTATTATTGTTATTATTAAGGAAATGTCAATTATCCATACGGTCTCGGATCATTAACGTCAATGTACGACATTATATAGCAATACAATGCACAGGAGGGACCGAAAGGTTGAACGCTTAGGAATATCCGATTAGCCGTAATATATTGAATAAATCCCATCTGTGCAGCCTGGCTGATTTGTTTTGAAGGAAAACGCACTTTACGCCGGCTGCGTTTTCCATCGGTAAATAAGTGAATGACACAAATTGTATTTCCTCTCACCTACACGTGAGGGGGAGCCAATCAAAAAGCAGCCTGGCCGCCACTCATGTTATACCTTTTTGCCAATTAGGGACACCGAAGGTGGGACCTCTTTTGAAAGAGTGGCTTTTAGATTAATCATATTATACGTGGGTTGGGGGAAACAAGAACGCTTCTTGACCTCCTCTTCCATAAGAATCCATTATCTTAAACTATCGCAGTAATCCTGGCTTTGGGGGGGGTGGGCTGGCGGGGGAAGCCAAGGAAGCAAGAATCAAGCCTAATAGATAGCAAATAAGATTAATCTATGATCTAAGTGCCGATTACACTTGGACCTGCCCTTGAACACTCAGGTGCAACCTTGAGATCTGCATCCGCTCTCAGACGCCAATTGGATTGAAAAGTCCCTTAAGGGTCCCGTGTGGCCTATGCGCATTTGGCCAGGACCTTAACCCCCCCCCCCCCTTGCCCCCGTCAGAGTTGAAAGGTCAAGCGGCTCAAAGTTGACGAGAGCCAAGGTGTTAAATGTGATAGCTAATGGTGGCTTGTTAAAAAAAAACAACGGAAAGAACATTCATGGGCTCGTACCCACACATTCTTCTAATATGATTTTGTGCTTCATTAAGCACATTTGAATTTTCTATTATGCATTTACTCACATCAAGTTGAGCATTTAACCTGCTATATTGCGACATAGACAAAGCATGTTTCAATACCTTAATAGAAAAAAAAAAATTATATTCGAAAACAAATAATACAAGTATTATGTTGCGTAAAAAAAAAAAATCACAAACTTAAACCAAAACAACACAAGGGTCAGTCAGGCATGCTGGTAGACATTTGTGGAAAATAAACCACAAGCCCAAATCTCCTTTCACTTCTAATTAAGCACACGGCATTGTAATAATTGTTTTGTGATGGACTGCGCCTGTTGAAGCTATGCAGATCAATACGCAAGACAAACACGGACACGGCGATCGATCCACGCCTTGCCTTAGTTTGACTCCAGAGCTGACTATTTGATTAATCTGCTAGGGCCGCCCCGGCGTGAAGAGCGTACAACAACATGATAGTTTCATGCCATTAGGACGGCCGGACTAATGAAATTTCATTTAATTTGTCAGGAAGAGAGTGCTAATGTTAAAAAGCTTTTGGGTAATAAAAAAAAAAAAAAGTAGTGAGGAGAGATGTGAAGGAAAGCTTTAAGTAATTACTGGCTGTATCTGGGGTTCTTGTGATGGAATATTTACATTACTGTCATGAGGTCCCTGAGAGTAATTCAATTAGCGCCGGGGTAAGCTCTTTATTTCCACGTTTTTCTGAGAAAAAAGGCCTAATATGTGAACAAAGCCACATTTCTCTGTCGTGGAATTTGCTTGGAGGCTTAGCTATTATGTCGTATAAACTTTGGAGTGTAGCGTTGCCTCGAGATGAAACCCTGTTGTTGTGTCGTGGGTCAAACTGACCCGTTAGAAGTTGTGAACTTATTCTGCCCTTGATTTTGTTCATCTATTTAAATAATTTTTCATATTTTTGTATGATTTAAGATATAGCGGGTCACATTGACCCGTGGACATTGTTGGTAGGAGACAAGAGATATAAATTGGTGAATGGAGTTGCAGTAACATCCACCTGGTCTGTTGTGGGTCAAATTGGCCAGTTTGAAAATGCTTACAAATATGTAAATATAATTTTTTGGATGAAACAAAAAAATTTCAATTTCTGATCTTTGGTGATTATCAACATGAATCCTCCTGTTCTGTTGTTTGCCAAAATGACCCATCTTCAAAATATGCAATTGTTGTAAATGTTGAGTATTCACCAAAACATCAATAAAAGTCAGCTAGCTTAATGCTAACACATGATAGCTTTAGATGAGCAAATAAAATGTCGTCTGAGTCTTATAAGCAATGGAAATTTGTACACAAACAGTGCAGCAACACATGTAGACACTCATTTAGTTGCGAAACTTTTTTTTGTCCATTAATTGAATTCTTTTGGTATTACTTTCTGAATAATTCCAAACGTAACAGGCTACATTGAACCACGACAAGGTGCCGAAGCCTTTTAGCCTTGTATGAGTCATTGGGAGTATATTGAATTAGCAGGTAGCAGCCTCTCTGTTTAAGATCAAGATGAAAGCCTTGTCATCGCCACAAGGGTGACAATGGCAGAAGTTAAGGGAATGAATGGCACGGCGGAATAATGACTGATGGCTTTTATAGCGGGGAGAGCGGGTTAAGCGTAATGCTATTACAGTTTATTTTCCAAGGGTACAGGCCTCATAATGGTGTTAAAAAAGGTCTTAAGAACAAAATAATCATAAATCGGGCGGGCGGCGTGTTGCGCGTGACATCTCTATCAGGCCACATCGGCATCCTTTCTCACTCCATTCCAGCCTCACCAAGACAGATGTGCCAGAGGTGCCACGGAGAATGTATCTGACCGCCGGCTTCCTCTAATGAATAACTTCCACTTGAGCTCCTGCAATGTAAGCAGAAAGTCCGCCGACCATGAATCTGAGCCGACGGCCGACATAATATAAAGGCGACAACACTTGTATGACTTCCATTTTCTTTGCTTTCTATTGATTTTCAGTTAATAACGCAGGGAAATACTAAACGGTCGCTCTGAGCACCTAATAAATCCTGTCTGAGCTTTTTTTATTGAGGCGAATTTAATAAAAGCAGCGAGCGGGGCTTGGGGATTTGTCTCTGAGTGTAGACAGAAGAAAAAAAAAAAAATCGGGATGAGTCAGGAAGGTTAACAGCAAATACTGCAAAAGTGAAATAGCTGAGCTATTTCATTAGGCTAAATTTCAAAAAACAAAAAAAAAATACAGAACCTCTGCCTACCTGCTAGTCCGCAAACAATTGGATTTTTTTCGAGTGCTTTCGGTAGCACCTTAAGTTGCTGCCTAATAGGAAAGTAGTAATTTTTGCAGGTTAGCAAGTGGCGACACACAGACATCCGCATTGCATTAAAAATATAATCTCTGAAAATAATAATAGATCGGTTTTATACAGCGCTTTTCTTAACACTCAAAGCCGCTTTACTTAGAAAATTCACAAATAAGCCTTTTATTTTAAAGGGTAATGATGTCAGATGAGTTTGGAATGATAATAGCATTTTAGCAAGACCACCACCGGGGCAGAACGCTTCCTGCCCCTTGCCCAAAAGATTCCTTTCACTTCCAATAAATACAACAACAGGTCCTTGGTTTTAAAACATCTCTTTTTTTTAAACATTTATATGCTATATATTATTGTGACCCCCACTGCAGGTTTTCATGTCAAGGCAGTGCCTGCAATCATTCAAATTATTATGATGTCTTATTTTTTGTTGAATATGAATGAAAATAGTCTATAAAAACAAAATATGTCAACATATACCGTACGACCATAAACATCAAAACACATCATTAGCTTAAATAGCATGAATGCTGTCAATGAAAGGCTCATTTAATGCATGCACTTTGTAAGACTAGAACAATATTTCCATCCCTGAATTCACCCTTCAGTAAAGTAGGAGCCGCTTTATATGAAGCTTCAACTTTCATGACGCCAATCATTTCAGACAGGCGCTCACTGAGCCAAAGGTCCCGCAAGCGAGCTAATTATGCGCCATTGAGGGCTAAATGAGCGCGCAAAGGAGACCTTCAAAACACGCAACAATGGCGCAAATAAGATAAGTTGACAATTTTGCAGTTTAGTTTCATTACAAGTGCTTATGTCAACCTCAATGACTTGACCGCTTAATAGCCGTCGTCTCTTACATTTATGTACTGTATGTATGCGGCGTGTCCTTGTATTTTGTGAGCACACAAGGGACGGTGGCGAAAAGTAGTCCTCTTATTATATATACAAAGCGGATAAAATCGTCATGAATTTAAGATGAATGATCCAAATGAGTTCAAAATATTCAATGTTCACCCTCATTCATGTGAAATTACATTTTTCTTCTATGAATTCAAATGGTGGAGAAAAAGGAAGCGCTAATAATAATCGAATTAATTTCCACCTACGGAGAAAATTCAAATGGTACAAAGCTGTAATCATGAATAAAAGTAAATATTTGAGCTGATAAAACTATGACGAGCGCATACATCATCCGAGCAGTGTTACCGTGAAGAGTTCTCAACATTTATTATTATTAAGCCACTTTTCAAATTTCCTCACAGGCCTTTTGTTTGTGTGAGAAAGAAAAAAAAAAAAAAAAAGCACACAGAGGTCAAGCCATTACGGGGTCTGCCCTTGCGCTGGTTACATTTTCTCACAATTGAAAAGCGAGAGTGAGAGATTAGCAGACAATTGATTCGGGGTGTGGAGGGGGGAGGGAGGGCGGGGCTCAGGTATACACAAATGATAACCTGCGCAGGTCAAGTATCAACATCAGCGACGCTTACAATGATGAAGGGTGGAAAAAAAAAAATATTGTACGCTGGCTTTGAATAATGAAATTACATACACGAGTTCACGCACAATGAGTTCTCACACTCAGAGATGCCAAACATGTCATGTAACTATGCAACTCAGCGCTTTAGTTACAAAATGGGTTGCTACGGGATTTGTAGATGCAAATATGTTTAATAAATAAAATAATTATAAAATAATATAATAAAGGTCGCCATTGTAAATGAGAAAGTGTTCTCAATTGTCTTACCTGGTAAAACATTGAATAAATTAAAAAATAAATAAATAAAATCATTTTAAAATAATAATTAAAAATATTATAATAAATCATAAAATAATCAAAAATATGTTAAAAAAAACATTTTATCATTTTTCCCTATCATAACAGAATTTGGTAAAAAGCTATAGCAACAGTCTCAAGGACTTACTGCATTCATGAATCAATAGTTCACCTTCCACAGAGCTTGAAAAATGACCGACTCTGGATCGGCACTCAAGCGGAGTCTCAAGTAATTAAGTAAAGACACTTTAATAATCCTCGATACAAACATCAAGCGCATCAGTTTACAGGATGCGCAGACACATGGTAATTATCTTTTACGGCGTTAATATAATCTATGGAGGCCCTCCCCTGTCCTCTTGAAGACACACGCAGTCATTATCATATTGCACAAGAGGAATCATTTGCTTGATTGGACGGAGCTTTTAAAAAAAACAAAACGGGAGAAGTGCGGGGACTCAAATGAGGTTGTTTAATGTCCTACATCATTAACAGTGTGCAGATTGATGCCCGTGAAAATTCAAAACATGTCGCGGAGACGCTTCGATGCGACATGGAGATCTGTCGGTTCATTTTTTTTTCTTTAGCAAATGCATGACCACATGTTTTTACCTCAATATGTGATATTTGGGGGGGAAGTAACATCGATGAGTCCGTCATCACCATGATGGTAAAATTGCAAAAGGGACTAACCTTTAGCTACGATATCCTGCCACTGATGAAGTCAAATGTTCAGGACAGGGTGTTTGTTTTGGGGGAGCGTGTCCCTTCACATTTAATAAAGCAAGCAGGCGGCACGAGAGTTTCCGTTGTTTCAGAGGCGGCGGCGCAGGACCTTGTTCATCTACCCGGCTGCTATTATTCTGTCAAGAGCGCCTGTGTTTTCCCGAGAAAAGGAAGTCATTTCATTTCCACCTTTTGTGTGCGTCTGGATGCGAGCGACGCTCTTTCAGCAATATTCACTCCATTCAACTCCGCTCTCCATCCCAACCAAAATATACAAAACGTTCCGTCGGACCGCGTGGCTCGCCCGGGTTACAGAGAAAATGGGAATTTCCGAAATTGGTGTACCTGTCAACACTGGCGGTTTCAGCACTTTTTCGTCTCAGGGGGGATTTTGTCGCTCTCTGTCCCGACTGATTGGCAGTGACTGAAAGCCAGATAAATAACTAAACTTTAGTCGTGACTGATGAGTTATTTTAGGTCATGTGAATTTTCTTTTTAAAGGATGCGTGAATGAAAGTCTAAAGACCAAAGAAAATATATTCAAAAAATATCTATATTTTATTTCTGTACTTGGAATAAGTAACTCATATAGTGTATAGAGTTTTTATATAGTGGACGATATATTCACCTACACCTAGCAAATGTTTTTAATTAATTATATCATTGCTGTCAATAAGACCGATGTCAGTCGATGCATCATCATAATAAATATCGAGCAAATGTGGAAATGATCGAAGGCCCTCTGAAGTCGTCTGTGTTCACTCCCACAACGGCGCAAACGCCCAGTCCTACTTGCGCTCTTCTACAAAAATGCCAAAAGATCAAAAACTCCACCTTAGACCGCACTTTGCATTAGGTCAGATGGCATAAAAAATGCGGCGGGTTCTGGCAAAAGCATGACATAAATGACTTAAGTTGAAATTCCTTTCTAACTCAATCGCATATCCAATAATCTCCAGCTCTCAGCTTTTCCTCCACTGATGTGCACAATATATGACCTGTCGTCCTCACGGGGGTGGGGGTGGGGGGGCAGAGACATTAGGAGCAATGACGCTATTAACATCTAGCACTCTATACGGAACATCAGCGCACAGCGATGACAAACCTGTCACCGGGCGTAATCTAGGATGAGGTCGTAACATCCTCGGAAAACCATAGCGATTTGCCTCTCTTTCCGCGCCGTCCCCCTAATAATGGAGCGCCCGTAAATCCTTTACCTGCCAGCGGGCTGCGAGTTCACCCGTAAAAAGCCGCGCAGCGTTACGAGATGAGAAGTGTTGGATTCATCTTCATTTAGCCAAGCCTTGCTCCTTTTAGTTGGACAATATATACTGCAATAATATACAATAAACATCCAAATTATTATTCTAGCCGTCATGGTGATACTAGATCGTTTTCCCAGTCCCTTATGTTGGTTCTTTGAGGTCAAACTAACTTAATCAAATGATTTGCCACCGCTATTAGCTAGCGTGTATAAACATTAGCATTAGCATTTTGATGTCTTGGTCAAACTGCCTTAATCAAATGATTTGCCACCGCTATTAGCTAGCGTGTATAAACATTAGCATTAGCGTTTTTGATGTCTTCAAAATGACGCCACTATTTATTTGCACCTGTGTCACCTCACACGGAGGACAATGCGTTGTTTATTAGCCAAATAGTGTACAAGATGAATGTGTTGTCTGAGGGAGGATGTAGGCTTTTCATGACAAGATGTATGCGTGAGCATCAGGAGAAAGGAAAGGGATGTTTTGTCTCGCCAAACATGACTGGGATGTCAGCGCTAATAGAAAAGATTGGTGAATAGGGTCCCAATCCTGAGACTCGCCGGTGTTAATCCTGTTCTAGATTGCTGCGGCGGGACCGCTCGTATTTACATATGCAGAGGATCCCGCTGTTTGGCGCGCACCGTTGACACGACAGAGCAATTAATCATCCCCAAATACTCCCGCCGTGCAACAGACGAGCCTCGCCGAACATGCTGCTGCGGAGCGTTTTCGCATGTGTGAAAGCAGCGGTAGAGAACATTTTTCACAACAAACCTTCTCTGTAATCTGCTTTATTTGTCACGGGCCGTTTCTTTAGTTATTCTTTCGTCAACAGAAAGCATAAATCTTGATGAGGCAAATCAATTGGAATGAAATTTTCCACTGTGTATTGCACAATTGTCTTGACTTATACATGAAATAAGCTTTGTTTTAATGGCGGGATTTCATTAGCGTAAACATTTTAAAGCACCGCTGACTGACCCTGGACCTCAAGATGATAAATTAGCACACTAAGGCAAATACAGTGTATGCAACGGCTTGGGGAAAATTGTCAAACCTTGCGGAGTTAGAGACCAATCCCATACGAATTAGCAACAATTTGCTACGTTCTTATCTTAAATGGTGAATTTGGGGTTGGCATTAGCTGTAAGCATTAAGTCTAGAAATTGCGAAAATACTCAAAATATTTCACGATGCGTGGCCTGACTTGTCAGTTGAACTGCTGAAATATCCATACAGTTTGAAAATCATTCAAAAAAGAAAAAAAAAGCTTACTAAAATGACCTTTGGAGGTCAGCAATGCCAATTATGGTTTGAAACCTGAGGCTATCTTCGCCACGAAAAAAAAAAATACAACCAGAAATCAGTAAATACTTCTGGAACAGACCGAAAAGAGTATCAATTTACTCCCAATCTACACGAAGATATTTTTGCCAAAAATCAAACGGTAAATATTGAATAGCCAAAGCTAATTGGGTCAAGAGATCACGTTGAGCTACCTTAGCTATTATCGCCAGGCATCTTTTTCCAAGCAAGCCCTGCAGCGAGCAAAGACTGCTGAATCTCAGCGAACACATCTGCTTGTTCCGAACAACAGGGGAGAACAACGTGCTCTCTAGATGTACCTCGCAACTAGCTTCTGCTTCTTCCTTTTGGCGTCCCGTCTTTGGAGATAGCTAATTCTCAATTCTGGGAGAGTTGACTTGGGTTGCTATGACGCAACACCTAAAACTCAAAACCCAAACAACCTAAATGTTGACAACTGAACATTTGTTTTGATTTTCAGAAGGTAGGACTTGTAATGTTAGCTAAAGCTAATCTATGCTAACAGCGCAGCAGTGCTTAGCCTTCGCGTCAGTGGATTCTGCGGATATATTCAAGTTTTTTATTTTTTTAGGAGCGCCCTAACGGCCAAGGGCAATGTGAAGTACAAAAAAATAACACCAGTGGTTATATGTGAACATCTGCTCCCCGGATATTTGATTTCCCAGACAGATGTTGGAGCCCAGCTGCTATCACAATATCGTTTGTATATTTGTAGAGAGGCCTCCCATTTTGACTCTCCGTCTCTCCGATTGTTTTGCTCCGTTTACAAGCCAGCATAGTCGAGCTTATATTTTTGGTCCCGAGGTTCCCAAATATAAGAATATGCCGGGGTCACTCCACCCACTCTACCACATCAACCATACAGTAGGACCTCAAAGGTTCGCTAAGAATAAATACTTGGATAACTCCACAAGGCTGCATTTCAAGACCCAGAACCCAAAAGTGCGAGGCAAACATGGTAACCGCTAGTCCACCTTGTTATCGGTGTGTTTTATTGTTTAGTTTTAATCCTCCAAGCCATTATTCTCGCATTGGCCTCCCATGTAAACATCAATTGGGAGGCAAACAAGGCATCCAGCAGAGATATCTCATTGATAACAGCCTCGCTCGCTAAACGTCGACTCTCTATACGCTGCGTCGGAGCCGAGTTAAATTACTACTCAGCAGGTAACGCCGCTGTTTCGCAATAAAAGCGTTCAGTTTGCAAAACGGGGGGTTGATTTTAGCGTCGAGTAATAACTCTCCAGAAACGTCCAAAGAGGGATGCTTATTTTTAGCCGCTTGTTGACGGCTCATTTGCATGTTTGCAAAGTGATTGTATATGAGGAGTTGTAGCCAACAAAGCGGTTGTTGCAAATTTAACCACCGTAACACACACACACACACACACAGCCGACAATCACTTACTTGTTGAATATTCACAATGTCAAAACCGTACACGCTTGTCAATAGCAAGTGGAGCCGAGCCACCGACCCGTGTGCGCATTGACGAAGAAGTTAAAAATCAATAAGTGATCAACCCGCTTAAAGATGCTTGACCTCATTAGTCAAATGCAATTTTAACCATAATTTGAAAATAAATATGAGTCGGTTCGAGTCAAAATGTTATAAAATGGGGAGATGAGGGCCAAGTGCATAGCTGCGTCCTTCTTTCTTGAAAATGTACAAGTTGTAAAAGATTAGACACCGCCAATATGTCTCTTAAGTGACCCCCGGCACTCAGCGCTCCTGTTAGGGGGCTTTAAATTCTCCCCTCCCAAGTTTGCCGTCGATTTGTTATCAAATCAAGCGTCGGGCGTCTGATTCATTGCTATTCAGCGGCGGGGCTGATTTATATGCAGAATGTAAAACAGATGCTTTATGCGATACATATTTATGGTGAGCCTTGCTCTGTGAGATTTATTAGAGCTTCTCTCATCGGGGGGGTGCTGTGATGGCTTGTATTTCCTCACAGCTGCCAATGCCAAACTCATTAAAAAGAGGTGTGACTATTAATATACATTGTAATACTGACAGCTCCTAATTTATAAGTCCCGTACATGTTTGGACTTTCCATCTTTCCCGTTCCCCTTCATGGGTGCAGTCGTCTTTTTTTTTTTTTTTTTGCATGCGCCAAAGTTTGGCATGTTGCTAACATCGACCGCTACTTTCTCGTTGCTTCGTAGCATGATGCAGAGGGAGCTTGACTTCTAAGTCATAAATCAAATCAATTGTCCCTATTAAATTGAAGTGGAATCCCAGGAGTGGAATCCATTCCCAAGCATCTCTCCAAGTCTTTGGATAATGACCAAAGGATGAAGGAAGAAAATTCAAGAAGCGTCTCGTGAGGCTTTTTGGGGTTTTCATTTTTTCTTTTTTGTATATTTTACATTATTTTTGTTTTGTTTTGAAAGTCAGGCTAAACACAAACACAATAAGCACCATCAGGCAAAAGCTGCTGTTTGCCACTGCTCACGCCAAAACACTCACACGCAGACTCACTGATGTCACATGGCACCGAAACTATTTAGAAAAATACGTTTTCAATATAGTCACGGAAACAAAATGGTGGTTCCCTACACATTGACTGAGCCAGAGATGAACAGGGGATGGCTTTAAAGACAAAACGTGTATTAGATAAATAAACCCGCCGACTTGACTACGTCTATGAGCACCTCTAAAGATGGAAAAGGGCTTCAGAACCATTTACACTTCCAATTTAAAGCTTCTTTGCGCCCAAATGTTAAATACTAATAATTAGCCCCTGCGGCACCTCCCCTCATTCTGAGTTCAACCCCCACTGGAGGCCTGTTCAACATCTTCACAGAAGCATTTTGTGCGCTCTCTCTTCGCCTTTCTTTTGCTTTTAGCCGGCCGGCCTCCACTTCACAAGGCGCTCGACAGCCCGTGGACGGCGGATGAAAAAAGAAAAAAAAGAAAAAAACTTCCATTCTGCCTAACGCCGCCGCGCCTGTTAAGTCTTCAGCTAATTAGCAAAAATGGTGTCCATTCTTTTCTTTTTCAAGCGTTTCGTCTCGGAGGGGGTGGCCGGGAGACTCAGACGGCGAGAGGGTAAATATAAGGCAAGGAGAAAAGAGAGCTGCGAGGGAGGAGATGCATGCGAGCGCTCAGCTGGGCTGTTTTCAAAACACGCCGCTGAAAGCCTCTCTGTTAATTCAGCCACTTTTGTTTTTACACCTTTTGTGTTTGCCAGTTTGACCATATAACGTCATACATCTGCTGTATAGATTTCTCGGCCTCTTCTGGGGGAGTCGCTGAGTACCCCCCCCCCCACGCCCCTTTCTCATTCCCTCCCTGAGGGCTCAAATTCACTGCTGGTCTGACATGAAAACACCTCAAGTGTGAGCTTCTGCTTGGGGGAAGCGTCACACTGCAGGACTGGGAAAGGCAGGGATGCTTTCGCTTCAGATAAAAATCCTGACGCCATATGCTTTGCCCAATCTCAATATTCCCTTCAAATTTCCCAGTGCTTGCTTAGACAACATACTCTTCACTCATGGATGCAGCAAGAGGTCAAAATATATTTGTCGCTTTGTCGGCAGATCTGTGTACGTGGTGCATGCAGCGGGCAAACAAAAATGGCCGAAGCACATGGACGATGATTCTGACTGTGAAATCTTGCCCTGACCGCCCACCACTGTAATTATTCAAAGTTACAAAAGCTAACCAAACAATACTGATTCATAATCACATAACCATACGCGGGACAATAGCAGACACTTAATAGCCATGACGTATTTCATGTGAAGACGGTGGCGGGTGCAGAGGAGGAAGTCCACATGGTAAGCAGAAGTCTTTGAGAGGCACAACAAAGCGGGAAATTAACAGCGTGGAAACTTAATAAACGAGTTGTTTCGCCGCGCCGCAAACGCCAGGTGATTCCCGCAGGAAGGGAAAGGCCAAGAGCGACAGCGCCGTCCTCCATCTGTTAAGACAGGAAATCAGAGTGTGTGTGTGTGTGTGTGTGCGGGGGGGGAGTGGGAAAGTCAGAGTTCAGCAATTGCTATGGAAAGGCCAGTGAGTGTCTGAAGCGACGATAGCAATACGGTGAAACATTGCTATTAAAGTTTTATGTGTTTGTGTATTTGGAACAACCAAAACAAATATTGCAAAACAACTCACGAATAGCATTGGTGTTACGAAATTTGAACACAAACGGTGGCGCAACACGTACGGACAAACAATACTGTCTGACAATGGATTTATTATTGTAGCTTACTGAGTCAGTTGTGAAACTCTTCTTCATGTCTTTGTTTTGTAAGCCATTGCACTGCCCCCAGGTGGCCGAATCCATTTTTGTAGTCGAGAAATTTGCAAAAGAGACGATTTAATTACATCATTACTGTATGTTTTTAATAAAGTACAGTACTTTAAAGTGCTGATTCTCAAAATCAAAAAACACTTCAGAATGAAATGTTCTTTATTTGGAACAGGTGAAGCAAAGCTGCTGTTTTCTTTTTCGCGTCTTTAAACGTTCACATGGATAAGTGTCGCATATACGGCGCATTAAAAGGAACAGGATATATATAATAAAAAAAAAAAAGACGACGATGGGCAGGGGAGGGGGGCGAGTCGCCTGCATTGTGCACTACTTTGCTGAAATGGGAGTATCTATCAGACACACACCCTATTAAACCAAGGGCAGCCAGAGAAATTCCTCACGTGATCGCCGCCGCCGCCCCGTAACTGCCTGCCACCAAAATGGAGGCGCCGTCGTACGTCACTTATATGGAGCAATAAGCAACTTTGGGAAGGGTGCTAATAGAGACGCTTAGCTGATCCTGACAAATCGCACTCACGCACGCGCAGGCACAGGGTCACACACAATAAGTTTGGAGTGTGCAATAAGGCAAACGTTGCGTTTTAAGATCAAAAGGTGCAATGGAATGAGATAAGGCTGGCCATGCAAATACAATTACATTACTGAAGGCAGAATGCTTTATTTGGCCAATGTGCACTAAATATAGCGCCAAATGGGAGTTCATGAAATTGATTTGTTTTAAAAAGCATTGCAAGTAGTTTGCAGTTGATTACTACTAATGATAACAGTAATAGTAATAATAGCAGCAATGAAAATGAATGTAAAAATTAAATGCATAAATAAGATTTCAACAGAAAAGTACTGTATGTTTCCAATAATAATAAAACTGCCTAATAATTTTTTACAATAATAGTAACAAACAAAACAATAATTTAAAAAGGTTTTTTGGTAAATACACAAAATGTAATGTGTCAAAATGATTGACCCATGAATCAAAGCAAAATTTCAAAGATGGATTGCAACCCCAGGTAATTGTGACCTCGTGAAAATTGGCAAAATGATTCCTCAAATACGGAAAAAGAATGAACCGTCATGACGATGAACAGAGTAAAAAAAAAATTGATGTTTTAAAGTCATTCAAGCAGAGCAAGTGATTCCCCACCAGGGTATAGTTTCACTGAAAATTATCATTCTATGCTAGCAACACAATGACAGGCAGGTGGTGTGTTGAGCGTTTTTTTTTTTTTAACGTCAACATCGTTCCTTGGTTGGGATTACTGCCGCCAAGCACCGTATGCACTAAACGCTCTCTTTCACGCCCAGGCGACATTTCTGTAACTAGACCGGCGTAAATAAGAACGATTTTGTTGCTGCCGCTCGAGGCCTCCATTGTGTTGGCCTGTACACAAAATGGCACATTTCGTCGAGTCGTCTTTCTGCAATTGTTGAAAAACAGCTGAATGGCTTGGCGTTGGGAACGTCTATTGTGTTTTCTGCGTGTTAGAAGTGCTGAGTCATGTGACTGGCATCGACAAAGGACAAAACGGACCACTTCTGTGGGGATCTTGTCATGCTGACAGATTTGACAAGTTCTGTGTATCTAATATTAAATGTTTTTCATTCAACTATTTTTGTTAGAAACATTTTGTTAGGCAACACTACTTGCCGACTTTTTGTAATGTCCTGAACTTTATTATAGTAAAATAAAGAGTATTTTGACTTTCATGTTTGTCTGCCCACCGGTGGTTCTTTCACTGCATGTTGCGCAGGAGTCGGTCGGGCTCAGGCAGGGGGGATTAGGCCGCTGGAATAATTTGAAACAGGAGCCGCGGGGGCCACTTCAGGCGGTGCAATTGAGCAAAGTGTAAAAGGCACAGGGAGGGGAACCAAAGCGCGCTTATGTATGTAATCATGCAAGGAATATCCATTGACGGGCTAAAGATGGAACCGCTCCAAGCTCCTCGTTGTCTTCCAGACAATTGGGGAGCTTAAGGAGCAGTGTGACTGCTCCCCCTGGTGTGCTGGCTGCTGCATTGCCTTATGGCACAAGCTCGGGCTGCTTCCTAATTAGCTTGCAGACACGCCCCAGGTCAAAGGGCACAAAGTGCAAAGGGAACACAGAGAGAGAGGGATAAAAATATGTTCTATGCTGTTTTTATAAAGAGGGCTGTAGTTTTTTTATTATTTTTTGTTCTAGTGTGTTTTTATGTTCTATGTTGTTTTTATAAAGATTGTCATTTAAAAAAAAATATATTTTTTGTACTAGTAGTTTTTATTATTAGTATTTTATTTTATGTTGATTTTTTTATTCCCATTGTGCTTTCAGCTGTGTTTATTGTTTGAATTAAAGTTGAGTGGACAATGTTTTGGCAAAAACTAAAAAAAAAAAACACGACAAGGGAGCCTTGCATAAGACTTGCTGACAGTTTTTTTTCTTTTTAAACAATATATTTTACGCAAGAAAGGAAAAGAAAAGTTGCGTGTGTGGATTTAAATTCTGTGGTGAGTTCTTTTCAAGTCTTCTCAGTATCAAAAAGCACACAAAGGAGTTCAGCCACACGCACACGCACGCACACTGTACATGCGTACGCCCACTCCAACATGTGTAAAGACAAAATGTACTTCTCATATTTCAGAAAGCTCATAAATCACGATGAGGTTAATGCTCCACAAAATCCCTTCCCCATCCTTTAAGTGCTAAATCATCACTTTGTGGCTAGGCTGGCAGGAAGCGCCAAAAGAAGACAGCCTTTCAAGACAACATCTGACTTTTTTTTTTTTTTTCCCTCCCATCCAACATGTTTGCCTTGCGAGGAATCACAGCAGTGGTAGGACGACTTTTGTGGTCCACATTTGATTTTCAGAGCGGACGGATAAACTGCTCGGGTTTGGTCGTTCGTCGATGACGTAAAACGAATGAATGAACAAATGAATGTGGATGAAAATAACTGAACGAACTACTAAAGAGATAAATAATATTCAAGTGTGTCAAAGTAAAACAGGAGTGTACATTAATTGACTTTTTATTTTGAACACTTATTTGAAAACAACCAATATTGTTAAAAATGTATTTATAGTAAATTAACCACCTATGATTAATTAACCAATTATTTCTAAAAAAATAAATATTTTTTTAGTTTTTTGATTAATGATGAATAAAAATACATATTAAATGCACGTTTATTTTACCATTCAAGTATTTTAAACTGATTATCTTATTTATCTAGATTGAATGAAAAATAAAGTTAATGTACACTAACATATACACAGAAAGTATATTCATAATAATTTAATTTACAGATTATTTACATTTTAATATTTTTCAAAATATACATAGAACAGTCTTGATACAAATTATATCCAGAAAATAATTTTTTTAAGGGCATGCAACTACTGTCAAACTCTCGATAATGTAAATGCTAGGTGGGCTGGGTTCAAGAAAGACGCTGACGATCGTTAGCCCCTCGGGCTATCCTTTGCCCACCCCTAGATTAGGCCAAGCGCCAAGCAGCGGGTCTCGACCCGCGGGCGTTTGGAGCCGAGCTGTAACTTGACCCAATACCAGGTGTATGCCTGTGGGTCAAAGGGGCTGCTAAAGCAACTCCCCCCCCCCCCAACCAGCCCTCAATAAAACCCTCCCTGTTCCAATTAACTCTTTTAAAGCCAACACGGCTCCCGTGTACAATTAAGTGTTACAAAGTGCACAGAAAAGCCTCATATTCCCTTAATTGTAGCAGCCCACACAAATGTCACCTAAATGAAATGTGGAGTGTGTATTTCTAATAGAAAGCATGTTAATGGCATGACAACCGCCCCCCCCCCCCACCACCTTCCTTCGCCCACCTAACCACCCGCCTTTGCTTTTACTTTCAAAATAATTTACGGCGCCTTTAAAGCACCCCGTCATCTGCAGCCAGAGACCCATAACTGTCCTGCGAGTCGATCATTTACCCGCCGATCTCCTAAGTGTTACGTGTTAATGGGGGGTGATGGGGGAGGGGGGGGGGGTGCTAGTGGAAAACACGAGGAAATAACTAACAGCTCCAGAAGCAACAGATCATCCCTGCAGAGAGGAACGCTTCATAACACTGTCAAGACTGCAGTGGTTAAATCCAGTTAGTGTGCGCCAAGGGGGACACAACCAGTGGCTGGAGTACTAAAATCGTCAGGAGGGGGAGGGGCGACTAGGCGACTACAATTGGATCACACCTAGTTAATATTAGTTGCCATCATGGCTGTCGATCTGGGAGAAATGGGAAGACTTCCTGGGTTCTGCAAGCGTGGAAAATATGGGAGCCCAGACTTTGGAGCAACACCCCTGGTTGCTATTATTTATTTCTGAAGTATTATTGGAGTAAATATAGAATAAGTCCACAAGAGGCAAAGGTATTAATTGCTCCAGCATGGCCTCGCAAAATACAATGTGTTTAAATAGGTGTTTCTTCTAAATAGAACACAAAGAAAAACTGTATCGCTTCACTTTGGTCGCTGCTGACTCAATTAGGGAAGGAAACTCGAGTAAATACAAAAAGGCCATTGTCTTTTTTTTTCCAGCTGCAACATCAGCCCACAACTCGGCTCTTTGGTATCTTGTCTCGTGTAATATGGATGATATGTAGGAGGTCGACAAGATGACTTGTTCAAAAAAAAAAAAAAGAAATCATTCACTGCTAAGTGAATTTTCTAAGCAAAATAATTTGGATAAAGGGTAATTCTCAGAACACATGGTCCAAAAGTGTGACATGAGCCGCAAACTGAACTTGTGCAAAACCGATTAAAATCAAGATATATGCTTCAAATTAAACCTTCCTCGAATGAGTAGATAGTTCACACCATATTTTAAAGTGTAAACATTGACCTTCCAATTCTACTGAACATCGTAGGTACGCAATGTTAAATTCAGCCTGAGGTGTCTGGGGGACTCAACAATACACATGACTAAGACCCAAATATCTGTAAAAATGTCGGAAACGTGAACCTGTGGGACCCCCCTTCCCCCCGTGACGGGGTGTTTACTGTAGATGAAATAAAGACGAAAGTGTCTCAGTGTCGTTCACCCGTTGGGGATTTCCGTAGTGAGGCAAATTCCAGCGTGTACTCACTAAGTGACCCATGACCATGACCGTGCAGGAGGGGGATGGGGGGGGGGTCACCGGTCCAGACTTTTTATGGCCATGTCTGCCCCCTGCCTGAAATAGTAGGTCGGCTAGAGCGGGTAATGAAAAGCAGCAAATTGAGAGACTGAGGGTGACGCGTCTGCTGCTTCTGCTTTTGCCGCTGCTCCGTTGCCCTCCGGGGCTGGAACCGACCACGGCGTGGTGACAATGACGGGCAAATATGAGAGGTGAACAAAAGCCCAAAGCACGTCGGAGGGAGACGGGAGCAAAAGGTGAGGGAGGACTCGGATCTACACGTTGAATAAAAGAGCAATTTAGCACCTTGATGGGTTCGGGGTCACCTGTGGAGGGGAACTCGTCGTCGTGGCGATAGCTTTGTCTGTAGCGGCTCTCCAACTGACAGGCAGCCGGTCCTGGCTAAGCCCCGCCCCTCATCGCAAAGTCAGTAGGAATACAAGGACGATAAGCGCAAAAGACGGAAATATGATATGATGCATCATATTTTTCCTCGCTAGCAGCGTCAACACCCTTTATCGTCGAGTGAAGTTCAGATTAGCGCCGCAAATATTTTCTTGAAGCCTGTTGTGAATTTTGCATGCATAAATATTATTTTTGGGAGAACATTCAAGGTACAAAAATTTTTCTAGAACCACAAATGATTATTTGGGATGGAGGCTGACCTTAAAATGGCAGGCTGCTAGTTTTTCTTTAACTTCTGGAGAAACTTCTACCAAACTCACTAATCATTGTTCTGGGTGATCTTAACAGGGCGAACCTCGCACACGAACTCCCCAGATACAAACAGCACGTAACGTGTCCCACCAGAGGGGCACAGACTCTGGACCACTGCTACACCGTGATCAAGGATGCATACCACTCTGCGGCTCGTGCAGCTTTAGGACTCTCGGACCACTGTCTAGTTCATCTGATCCCGGCCTACAGGCAGAAACTAAAAACTTCTAAGCCTGTGGTGAGGACTGTGAGGAAGTGGACAGTGGAGTCAAGGCAGGACCTCCAAGCCTGCTTTGACTGCACCGATTGGGGAGCTTTCGAAGCTGCAACTTCAGACTTGCATGAACTCACTGACACTGTCACATCATACATCAGTTTTTGTGAGGATCTGTGTGTGCAGACTAAGACCTTCTGCACGTACAACAACGACAAACCTTGGTTTACACCGAACCTCAGGAGGTTGCGCAAAGTCAAGGAGGAGGCCTTCAGGAGCGGCGACCGCGACCTGTTCAGGCAGACCAGAAACACACTGAACCGAGAGGTCAGGAAAGCCAAGAGGGGTTACGGGGAGAACCTGAAGAGACACCTCTCTGCCAATCCTGATCCCTCAACAGTGTGGAAAGGTCTGCAGAGCATCACGGGCTACAAGAAACGAACCCCCCGTCCTGTGGAGAGCCCAAGGCTTGCTAACCAGCTGAATAAGTTCTACTGCAGGTTTGATCGGTCCTCCCACACAACGGGACTTCCTGCAGCACAATCTACATACTCACCTCTCCCCACAACTGCTCTGTCCACACCTCTATCATCGTTGTCACCCACTCTCTCTCTTGCAGAGGCCGCGCCCGCACTCCAGGTCCGCGAGGAGGAAGTGCGCCAGATGTTCCGGAGACAAAAGACCAGGAAGGCACCGGGCCCAGACGGCGTGTCACCTTCCTGCTTGAAAGTCTGCGCTGAACAGCTGGCGCCCACCTTTGCACGGATCTTCAACCGTTCTCTGGAGCTGTGTGAGGTGCCCTCGTGCTTCAAGAGCTCCACCATCGTTCCAGTGGCCAAGAAGCCCGCCATCACAGGTTTGAATGACTATAGACCCGTCGCACTGACATCTGTGGTCATGAAATCTTTCGAGAGGTTAGTGCTGAACCACCTGAAGGAGGTCACGGGCCCCCTGCTTGACCCCCTCCAGTTTGCCTACCGGGCAAACAGGTCAGTGGATGATGCGGTCAACATGGGACTGCACTACATCCTGCACCACCTGGACACTCCAGGAACGTACGCCAGGATCCTGTTCGTGGACTTCAGCTCGGCGTTCAACACCATCGCTCCTGACATCCTCCAACAGAAGCTCATCCAGCTTGCGGTGCCTGCCCCCACCTGTCAGTGGATCACCAGCTTCCTGACCAACAGGAGACAGCGTGTGAGGCTGGGGGGCATCACATCTGACACCCGGACCACCAATACTGGAGCCCCTCAGGGGTGCGTCCTCTCCCCACTGCTCTTCTCTCTCTACACCAACGATTTCTCCTCAGATGACTCTCCTGTGAAGCTCCTGAAGTATGCAGACGACACCACTCTCATCGGACTGATCCAGGACGGTGATGAGACTGCGTACAGACAGGAGGTGGAGCGGCTGGTCCACTGGTGCAACCAAAACCATCTGGAGCTGAACCCGCTCAAGACCGTGGAGATGACAGTGGATTTCAGGCGAGACCCTTCACCACTTTTACCCCTCACTATCCGCAGTAATACTATTCTCTCCACAGACACCTTCAAGTTCCTGGGAACCACAATCTCTCGGGACCTGAAATGGACCGGCCACATAGACTCTGTCCGGAAGAAGGCCCAGCAGAGGCTGTACTTCCTGAGACAGCTCAAGAAGTTCAACCTGCCGCGAGAGCTTCTGAAGACCTTCTACACTGCCATCATCCAGTCTGTCCTCTGCACCTCCATCACTGTCTGGTTTGGATCAGCCTCCAAACAAGACAAGCACAGACTGCAACGGACAATCAGGACTGCAGAAAAGATCATTGGAATCAACCTCCCTTCTATCCAAGACTTGTACCTGTCCAGGACCAGGAAACGTGCAAGGAACATCTCTACAGACCCTTCTCACCCAGGTTGCAGTCTGTTTGAACTACTCCCCTCCGGACGGCGTTATAGAGCTCGGTACGCCAAAACCAGCAGACACCGAGACAGCTTCTTCCCCCAGGCTGTTGCTCTGATGAACTCACACCACTCATAGAGTCTCAGAGGCATTACTGTGCAATAACATCCTGCTCTTCACACCTTTTGAATTTGTCTACACTGTTTTTGCCATTATTCACATGTCCTGAGTGTTGTTAGTCACCTATATGTTGAACAGAGGGTGTGTTTTACCGAAGTCAAATTCCTTGTTTGGCACGCTCAAACATGGCGAATAAAAACTCTTGAATCTTGAATCTTGAATCTTGAATCTTAAGCTGGGGTTGTCACAAAGTCATTTGTACTTTGAATAATCGAGAAAAAAAAAAACGCCAAGGATTTATTGAGTCAGACGTGAGATCTTACAGCCCACCCACTCTCCCCCTTCATAATAAGAAGTGAGGATGTCAGGGGTGGGGCGGATATGTGGCGAGATTGGATGTGCTCAGTCAGTGCACTGTCATGAAAACAGCTCCTCACCAAGCGGCTCCCAATTTCATGGCAAATTTCCACCCCGGACTACATCTGTTTGGGCAATGTAAAGCGATGCAGCGGGTGAGGAAAAGGAGGGAGGGGGGGCGTTTCTGGAGGATTAGGTCTGCTCGTAAGTTTATCATTCGA
The DNA here is from genome assembly GCF_901709675.1 of Syngnathus acus. Classification (NCBI taxonomy): domain Eukaryota; kingdom Metazoa; phylum Chordata; class Actinopteri; order Syngnathiformes; family Syngnathidae; genus Syngnathus; species Syngnathus acus. The sequence goes on along the minus strand of NC_051092.1, from coordinate 2,772,039 downwards.
CAGACGGGGGGGGGGGGGGTGTACAGTAAAGTCAGCCCGCTGAAATTCTCAGCGGCTGAATTATCATTAAGACACCTGGGAACTATTTTAAATTGCGAAAGAAAAATGCGTTCTTTCCAAAGACGCTCGCTTTGTGTCACCTCGAGCGGCTCAATTTACAACAATTTGAGTTGTCGCAGCTGGGTGCTCTGTAACTATCCCGGCGCTGTGATGACAACCAATAAAAAGCCTGTCAGCCTTTCCACCCGTGTCGAGGGGGCGTCAAGAGTGAGGAGTGTGTCGACGTGTGTATTCAGGGGGTGTCACCCGCGGTCTCAGATAAGTGCGATCCCTCCGTGAGGACCTTCACGAGCAGACTTGCCGGCTTCCTGCAGACACCTCTTCCTCCCCTCGCTTCCTCGTGTTATCGTAGCACGGGGGCGTCCTTTTGTGGCCGGCGGCCCCCCGTCTTCCGCCAGCACACGTGTGCGTCACATTATCTGCCGAGGGGCCACAGACGCGGCATCCTGCCGGGCTAGGCCGGGCCGGGCCGGGCGGGCAGGGGGAGGAACGGCGCAACGGCGGTGGAAACAGGAAAGGGAAGTGAACGCAAGCAGGATTAAGTGAGAGAATGGAAGGAACAGAGTACAATATCTCTCCTCAGTCTGCCGTCCATAACTTATAAACAACCGTGTCATATTTTCAAAACTGTAAAAATCCGATTGCTAGACAATACAAGTTGGCCTGCGCCACTTTGTTGTCCGACTATCCGTCAGTGTTAGTGGGGTTAGGAAACATAGGCGCATTTTAATTTGTGGGAGGGGTGGAGGAGGTCATGTTGGCCAGCGAGTGATTAAGTCAAGTCAGGCCACGATGTGGCTGGGTACACTAAACGTGGAGGCTGGAAGCTCTTATTTCAATGGATGCCTGAGTAGAACCCGACTTTTGAAGACTTTGATCCGGAGGCGATGGCTGTGGCTTGTAGCTTTAAAAAAAAAAAATAGCGCGTCAGACCTCTGGGGTCACGGGGATCACTTAGCGTAGCTGAAAATAACCAGTAGCTAACCGCGATTTGTGGAATCTAAGAGAGGCCTGACATGAGCAGGTGCCCCGAGGTGCAACGCAGACAGCTACAGAAAAGGTCAGCGACCTCAGACCGTGGAGAACATCTTTAGCTTTCTCCATTTTTTTTTTTCCTTTTAAACCGGAGGGCCTACTTTCACTTTCGCCGAAAAGCCGGTGAACAATAACAAGCCAGCGCGTGCAAAAAAAAAAAAAAAAGCTGCACAAACGACGTTTAGTACAAATTATTTATTAATCATCTCCCGTGACCTTTGCTCCATATCCGCGCCAACTTTTTCCAGCAGAAACTTTCTCAACCGACACTTTTTTAGGCGCGACTTGTATATATTGAAATTAGAACTTGGTTCGGCACCTAAAATCGTCGTTGCCTAAAAGTGCTGACGTCAGCCAACAAGTTACGGTTGGATTAGAAACTTCCACTTAGGTTAGCATTCTAGAAAGTTCTACTTGGTATATAATCTGATCTAGTTTATTGTTTCCTGCGCCTACTTCTGCAACAACAAGCAGAACGTTATCTTCCAAAGTCGCTGACCCGCACTAAACCAGCAGAGCACTTTTGAGATGGTAGAAAGACAAAAAAAACAAATCGTGCAAGTTTACTACCCGCAAAGTCAAGCGCAAGAGTCGCTTTCAATAAACCTTCAAGAAACTCTTAGGGCAAGCCAGCCACTCCTTGGGTTTCACCAAAAAGAATGCCATCACCGGTGGTCTTTGTGACATTATGTCACCGGGACCATATCGAATGACTCGAGTAGCTCGCAGAAGTCAGAGTAGAAAAGCCCCGGGCCGTGTGTGTGACACCAGCAGGTGCTCTTTATTACCGCGCCACCTTTGGCACTCGGAGCCCGGCGCGGCTAATGAAAATGTTTGCTTTAGCAAGCACGCAAGAAGATCCATATCTTGTCCCTCTTCTCTGGTACACCTGCACAATCCAATAAGATCCAAAATGAGATAAATTAAGAAAGACTTGGCTGAAATCTGTCTTTGGACATTTGTAGAAAAGCACATCCTTGTCCAGAACTTTGACGACCATATTATCTCTTTCAAGATTTCACACAAAATCAATTCTATTATGGGAAATTTCCTTTTGAGATGCTTGTATATAAATCGTAATATACAAACACACCCGATGGTCGAGGGGTGGGAGGAGCAGTGGCTCATTAATATAAAATAAAATTTAGCACAGGTGCTTCCACTGATCACCTTTCAGAAATTCAATGTACATAGTGGATAGAAATGGAAAAGAAACCAGTGAACTATTATATACATGAAAAATAATAAAAACAAAATGATCCAAATATAATTTAGAGTAAAAAAACTAAAAAAATATTATTATATTTTTAATGGGAACCATTTTTAGACTGTAAATAAAAACAAGGCAGTTAACGGCGTTTTAAAATCCGTCGTGCGGGTGTAGTATGTATGTGTGTGGCCAGTGAATGAAAAAGAGTGCCGACAGCACAGACGGATCAATACAAGTCAGGAAATAAGGTAGAAAAGGTTATTTACTTGACATTGATCTGTTGTAGCGGCGGCGGTGTTTGGCCTGTTTCTCTTTTGTTAACCTCTAATCCTGAGTATACTCACAAATGACAGGGTGAGGGGGGAGTGAGGGGGAAGTCGACTAACAGGTGTGAATTATGGATCCGAGGAGGTCGCGCCACCTCTGCCACCGACTGGCGCCTGAACAGCTCCAGACATGAAGAAATGCGTTTCGAAATAAGAGCGCATGGGACAATTTGAAAGCTGTATCATCGACTTATAACGGCATGTGAGCCCGGTGTTAATGCGTGATCAAATTTACATACAGGATTAAGTTTGCAAAAGCAATATATGGAGGTCAGGATGATTAATGAGCATCCATAGATTTGGAGAAAAAAAGTTAATACCACATTATTTGGGGTATAAAAAAAATGTGATCTTTCTCCGCTCGACGTAAGTGAACAAAGGCTCAATTTTGACACGGTTCCGAAAAATAACCATAATAAATATATTTTAAAAAATAATAATAAATAATTAAAATACAATTAAAAATTAAAAATGAAATAATGAATCAATAGCACAATGGTACTGTCAGACATTTTGAGTATTTAAAGTGCTAACATACAAAAGGAAATTGTAAAAGAACATGAGTTAACAATTAGCATCCATGTGGCGCTGTTGTTAGCATTTACGCAACCGTATATCTAAAGTATGGCAACAGAGAAAATAATCACTGGTATGTATTCTTTATCCTTTGCAAAGAGCGATTAATATTACAACCGTATTGAGAAGCAAGAGAGGAGCTGAGTCTTCAATTTAGTACTGCATATCGATGTTGCCGAGGTGTACGCAACCCGCAGTTTGCCCACACTGGAAAAATTGTTGCTCCAAGTTACGTCAACATTGCCAGCTAAGGTTTCAAACAGACGACTGCACACTTTTTCATCCTGAATTCAGAATCGACAGCAAAGCAGAAGCTTCACGCTGCCTGCCCAAAAGCGGGAGCTGGCCCTAGCCCAGCCGACACTTCCGCACATCCGTCACGTCTCTTTTTGAGGGCGTGAAGATGGCACAGACTGGATGCGCTGAACGGGGGGGGGGGGAACTATTTGTCCATCCATATGCCAGCGCTTGTAATCGCTTTTTCAGGAGCCTGCCAAAGATGGCCTTTTGCCAACAAGGGCCCACATGTTGCAACAAAGCAAAGCCTGGCAAATAGTTGACGCTGAGCATTTTGTAGGAATACGAGCACACAAACTACAAAACCAGTGAGGCATTTTAAAACATGGAAGCAGAAGTTTTGAATCCAACTGAAACTCGCTCACTGGTCTCAATACGATAATGGAAAATGGAGTTTTTTGGATGCCAGTTCCAGTTCTAAATTTAATATATACAAGTTGCACGAGTAGAAATCGCAGGACTCGGTTTGCGAGCATATGATGACGATAAAAGTTATAGAGTCGTTAAACCGGGTCCGCTTAAACATTTCAAAACACTAACTGTACACGTATAACATGTCAGTGAGGGTTGTAAAAATACAGATTTATGTTTTGGGGATTAGAGCTGTCTCATAACAGTCATTTGCGGTATGTTTTTTTTTTTAAACTGTTGCGTTTGTTTCGATACACGAGTACCGCAAAGACATCTTATGTAAATAATCCGAGTTCTAGGTTGTATAAGTGGTTCTGACATACCATATGTTGGACTTTGTTTAGTTCTTTAGGGGAGGTCAATTCATGTTGAATGACGGCAAGTTCCCATGACTGCTTTTTAGTTGTCCACTGTAGGGAGTTAAGTATTTGGATAACTCGGCAGAAACACGGAATTTCGGATCGCATCGTTATATGTTGTGGATCAAATTGTCCCGTTTTATGAATCTACAGAAAAGATGTTTTATTTTTAATCCCCAATTTTTGACTTATTATTGAATTCACAAATATCTCTCCATACTGAGCACGGTGGACCAAATTTGTGACGGGTTAACGGCAGGGTACATGCAAACAACCATTCTCACATGCGGTCAGTGAGGTGGAACCAATCCCACGCCAGGTGAACGAGTCACTGGTGTGTACCGGTGTGTATCAGTGACCCCGAGTTTGAAATAATGGCTGTGTACAGTCGTAGTTGTAACGCACCGAGACTAACGTAAGTCAATGTCCCGTCCTGAGCTGGGGAAAACCGTCCGATGGAGTAAACCCTCAACCGGACGGCCTCGCAGTCCAAAGTTTCACGGTTCAAATGTCTGAGGTCTACCTACGAAACGAAATCCATCCACACCTACAGTGCGAGTAAATAAATAAACATGCATTAGTTGATGTGGTTTGCCACTTGAAATGGAAACGCTTGTGCTTAACATTCCTGAATTTCATTTAGGTAGACAACAAGAAATCCCTGCGGGGACCCAACGTTTATTCCCGGCTATGAGTTAAACACTGAGGTCATGGCACCGGCTTAAAAAAAAAAAAAAAACCAACAAGCAAAACAAAAACAAGATACAGTACGTATTAGAATACGGTAAAATAGCCCAAGGAGAAAGCACTTCCCCGAAATCGGTCCATTGTGTATGCCGGTGACTCATTTCCAGCAAAGAGGTATACCCGAGGGGTGAGCTGACCCTCGACGAGCCAGGAAATGTGTTTTTTCCACCCGGGCTCAGCCGTATCTCACTTTCGAGCGCTGCCTGTCCGACTCAGTCACTCTCAAGCGGCGGGCCAATCTCCCTTTGTAAATAGAGCTACGTCTTATAATTCCCCCCTCTCCCTCGGATGACCGTATCAATAATGCAGAGGTAGCGCATCTGTCCCCGGCCACGAGATTATTTCTCCGATTCGGGCTGACAGTTATGGTAATAGTTTGCCGAACAATCTAGTCGGGCAACAATGAGCGCAGATTACAGCTGTTTTCAGATTAAAGAGACTGCAGAGAGAGCCATGATTGATTGTTGGCCAAGAGACAGAGTCATGCGGTTCACCCCCAACTGCCAACCGCCAGCGCCGCAACTATGGCTCTGTTTTGCCTCTCTAATCTGGTAATGGAAACATTCCTTTATCCGCCTCCAACTTCTTGAGGGGTTTTGATTACATTTCAGGTGTTCACGCTTCAACAAGTTCCAGAGGTGGCACAAGTACTAAATGTGGAATAATTTGGTTGGAACCTGACTAATGCTAAAAATGCGGAATTAGCTAACCGTAGCTGAAGGTATTATGACAACATTGGGATTGAATGGTTTTTGATTTGACCAGGTGATGACACCAATGTGGTAGCACCTTTTGTTAGCTAAGTGTGAAAACCCACGCCGGGATTTAAATGTTAGCGATTAAAAAAAGGTGAAAAATCCAAAAGGAGAATAACAGGGCGGTCAGAGAGCTATTTAGAGGAACGGTAAATGGCCTTTTTACCATTCCGCCCCCGCCCGCTGCCCCCTCCCCCATTTAGGGATGGCATTAGAGACTGCGAACTGACATACATTTTTTATAGCGTCATAAAGTCGTCCAATGACCAGGTCAGCCTTCTCATAACTAGAGAGCAGAACGCTTGAAAAAAGCCATTCATCACCGTGAAAAGGCCTGCCTGTCCCAACGCCGTCACACACGCACACACAGCGGCGGCCCTGCACAAATGCTAACGTACTCGCGCCGCCGCTAATGTCTGATGACCTTCTCACATCTATTAGCGGGGCCAGATGACGCAGGGGGGGGAAGACTCCTCGTCTTCCGGCAAGGTTTGGATGACAAGAATGGAAAACAGCAATGGCGGAAAATGGCACATGTGACACATTTTCAAATCCAGGTGATAGCTCATTCAAATAATCAAACCTTTATTTAGCATATACACACCTACACACACACCGACTTTTTGGGTGCGTGAAGAAATGAGCTGCGGCCTCGGTAAGGACGTAATAACGCGGTGCGGCTTTTTGCATCCGCTTTGATTTGACCAGCCAGAAGGACCCCCGTTGTCGAAGCTGGAACGCAACACACGGACAAACGGTCAGAGCGACGCACCCCCATTAGTGGGCAATTAGAGACAGCTGGTGGCTTGTCAGCCTGGTAATGGCCTCAAAAGAAAGAGACGAACACGGGCGGCCATGTTGGGATGTAAAAACCAAGAAATGACCCCCCCTGAATACAATTTGCAGGCATTCAAGATGAAGGCACACCCAAACTATAAATGATGTCAAGTCTACTCAGATGAGAGGCAAGTTGAACTACTTCCACCTTTTGGTGGGCTAAGCTAAGCGATACATGATGTGGACGGGCAAAGAAGAAGAAGAAGAAAAAAGGGAGGGCAGGGGGTTAGCTAGTTTAATAAATTATTGAAGAGGGAAAAAAGCCAGCCAAGGGGAACAAATAGTCTTTCTCCCGGAAACACCCCCCACCCTACACGACCTCGCTTCCCTGACCCCAGCCGCCTGTGTACCTGCACCCCCCCGACCCCATCGCATTAGTGGGATTCTTATTTGATGGCATTTTAATATTCTGCCTTGATGACTTTTTAGCAACATTTACTTTCGAGGGTCTGAAGCGCATCCCCTCTGGAAGAAATGAAACATGTCATTTTAAAAAAAAAAAAAAAAAAAAGGAAACGTTTAAATACCTTGTCCGTGTTAGCGGTACGACACACGACACCCCCCCCCCCCCCAAGCGCTCCGCTCACAAACACTCATCTGCCACGTAATGAGTCTGTTTGATGGCCAAGCGATTTGTGGGTCAGTGAGCATACGTTACAGATCCAATTTAAGATCTGATTGCTTGTACTCTGGAGGAGCTGGGAAAACGTGTTATTGAAATTTAATATCACATCATTTCTTTTGCCTCCCGTGCAGATGGGGGGAGGACAATCCAATGATGCCTAGCCAAAACAAAAAGCGGATTTTTTTTTTAATACACTAAAGTCATGGAGGTCTGAGAGTCTCGCAAAACACAGATCCAATTAGGAGCCCCTGAAGGCAACACGGAGAGCAGCCACTCACTTGACTGTAGTGTTTGGCGTCATGTGATAGATCACTTTCATCATCATGCCTTTGTGCCGCGCACACACACACACACAGACACACACACACACACACTTTTTCACCTGATAGTGTATAGTGCATTTCAACAAGTGTATACCTGTTTTAAATATGCGTCAATGTCACCGATTGCCTTTATTTATATTTTTGAAAACTATATTCATAATTACTATTTTTTCCACTCATTTACAGCGCCACAATTTGCAAGTTAGGACACAAAACAATTATGTCTTTATATTTATTGATGCAATATTTTTAAAAACCTACAAACTCAAATAGTGTATTGAACTTCTGTGTCATGGGGTTAAGGCAGAAAACAGCAAACGGCTCCGACCGAGAAAGCGGCTACATTGCATTAATCGTCACAGAATTATATTTGTGAAATCAAACGCTGGTGCAGAGGCTAATTGAGAGTTCAATTGAGCAGCGTGCAGGCTGGCGTGACCCAGATTTATTCATGCTGCCCCCCCCCACCACCCGCCCACACACATATGCTTACTCTACATATCTATATTAAACTTAATAGTCTGTTACATTGCGCCTTAACCTCGGCTCTCATACATGATTACCTTCTGATTTCCTTGCAAAATGGCACATAAACGCGGGGCAGGGGTTTATCAGCGTGTCACCGACTTTGTTTCCCCCCCACCACACCCCACGCTGATTTATTTGCTCCCTCCACACTTACGTTTTACAAACATTTGGCACAGCTAAAAGAAATTATTTTCATTATCATAAATTTAATAATTACACTCTATACCAACAAATAGCAGAACTACAATAGAATCGAGAAATAAACATGGGAGGGGAAATTAGGGCAACCACTTCAACCGTCTCAAAAAAAAAAAAAAAAAAAAACATCGGCCATTCTGCCTGGCTCTTGATTTACAAATTGCTGCTGTGGATTGGCTTTCTAGGAAGAAGGAAAAGAAAAGCTTTGGGGAAAGGGAAAAAAAAAGGGCCCACTTGGGACACTTATGTTCCTCGTGCAATAATAAAAGCAGCAAAGCCCGTCAGTGGCTAACAGTCAAGCGCATTGTTTCCATTTGTCCAAGCTCGACGCTGTCAATAAGCTCCCTCTATGCGTGCTCCACAACCTCGCTTATCTTTTCAATCTACTTGGATGACTTCCAAGAACCGAAGCTGCTAGAAGAGGAAAAAACCAAACAAACAAAAAAAAAAACATTAAAATGCCCTGGATGTAAGCCCTCAATAGGCGAGTGTAAGTCCCTCTTTAAATGTAATATCAGGGCCTCTTTAGCATGCCAATGAGGCGACATGGAGAGTGGCGGTCCCAGCGGACAGCTGACAGGAAGAAGGGCAAGTCCTTTCTGAAGGGCCAAAGCGGAGAGAGGACGACATTGAGTGCAGACATGGCTTCAAATGGGAGGTTGGTATGGCCCCAGTGGCACAATATGGGATGCTTGACCTCCCAAACACACATTAACAGCCATTTTCCTAAAAGTTAGAGAATTGATTTTTTTTTTGGAAATCTCTCAACTCATCATGTTCAAAAGTGAAAGTAATCCAATTAAATGTTAATCAAGTGAATGTAGACTTTTGCTTAAGTGCACCATTTTCACCACCCTTCCATAAATTATATTTTCCACTACATTTGCTTTTGATGGACAATTAATTTTGGGCTTTATCCCATGGCTAATTACTTTTTCTTTGTGGAGACTGCAGAATGTAAATATTTGCATGTGTGTGTGTTAATATAGTTAGATTTTTTTTACGACACACATTCTTCACATAATTTAAATCCTTATTAGATTCAGGGGAAAGGGGGTCAAAGTTATTTTCAATTATTTCTTTTTTTTTTTTTTTTGGAGAAGTTGCTCATTTCTGCATGAGCAAGCACCGCCCCCTCAAAACCGCCTGATGCCCCCCAAAGATTTTGCTGCATAAGATATTTGAAAGCTTGCCACAGACATTTGCTTAAAACACCTGGGAACTTTTAAATTAAAAAAAAAAAAAAGGCATAATGTCTCCTTTAAAAGTCAGGTTTCTTCTTATTAACAGGTACAGTATCTTGAAGCTGTTACACGTTCCCCCAGCGGGAGAATAATAACGTTAATACAAACGCTAACGTCCTGTCTAAATTAAACGACGTGAGAAAAGTGTGGACGGGGGACCGCGGCGGCGTCCTTGACAAATCCCCCTGACACAAGCGCAAATGCCTGAATTAACTGGCAAATTTAAATACAAGTGACACCTCTGGATTATCATTTTATAATTGGTTTTGAATAGTCGAGCCCGGCTCCTCTGTGGGCCGCTATTCACTTGATTCCGCTTACATTTGATAAGAGTGTTAAACAGTGTGAACGGCCCCCGTGCCCGCGCCCCCACCCCGGTGAATTCCTTGTCTCTTCATCTCGACATTGCTTGGCTCTCAGTGAGATCTTGAGTGTTTAACATACATGTTTGGAGCCCTGGAGTTTTCTTTTTAGAACAAGGCGTTTGCGCCGTTGTGGGTGTGAACACAGCCGACCTACTTTCTGGCCAACCGTAGTGGCTCCACTCATTCCCATTCTCTGAAATTGAAATACATAAAATAAAAAATGTGCGTGTGACCGATTAACACGAAATATCTTTTTTAATATTATACCTGACTGCCGATTAAAAATAAAAATAACAAATGATACACGGATTCCGCTCGCACGACTACTGCGTGTGAAGACGAGGGAGCAGCGTCGTTATCTGCCGATCGCAGAACTTCCCGTGGCGCTCCGGAGAGGCTCTCTATCACGTAACGCACCCGGCACGGGGAGTGTGCGGCCCGCTGACAGGAAAGCTCCATTAGCCGGACCACAAAGAGGCCAATAGAGAGGAGCGCTTCCTCGGCCAAAGGAGCTTTGTCCGGAGAACGCTCCCGCTTTGCTTTTCCTGACAGAGGATGGTGACACACACACTCACACATGCACACACACTCGAGGTGGAAAAGGTACTCACAATCCGTACTTAAGTACAGATGTGTTAAAAGAACAGAATTTCTTGACTGAAGTAAATATTACGTACTCTGAAATGTACTTGAGCACAAAACAAAGACTTGCTCTTAATTATTTACAATCGGCATCTTGCTAACTCAGCTAACAGCTAACAAGGAAAGTTAACAAAACTTTGGTACATCATTTTCTTTTCAACTTGCAAAGTGCTCATACTGTGAAGGCAAAAGTATGTTGAAAAATATGTATATTGAATATGAATAAGTATATGAAAATGAGAGAAAAATGCCCTCATCAGAGAAATAAATCCGAAAGTTACCCAAAAACTGCCACGCACACTTGACGGTTGGGTTTCCCCAAACACGAAAAGACGCCTTGTAAATAATCACAACGTGATCCTCCCTCGTTCTTTCTTTGATAGTCACGCTGACCGCCACCTTTGTTCCATTGTGAAACACAAGTCTTAAGTTGCTTCGGTGGTAATTTTCTTTTTTTTTTTTTTTTGGAATAATGCTTGGCGGGCGTCCAGATCCAGAGATGAGTATGTTTGGACTGGCCTCAGCCCCGCGCGTGCTGCCTCAGCTAAAGACAATGGGACGTGGACATGGAAGTGGGCCTGGGCCAGATGAGGAAAAGGAGATAGCGAGGGCGGGATGAGGGGTGGAGGTGCGCCCAGAGCAGACTGGTAAGCCGTTATGGGACCCTGCGGCGGAAGGGCATTGTTCGGCGGAGGAAAAGCACAACAACAATAAAAAAAAAGAAAAAACAACTCTTCCTGAATCTTTTTATATGATTATGTAGGGAACAATTGGGTGGGTGGGATCCGCCGCTTTGAGGATACTGCAAAGAGGGGGTGGGCGGGGTGGCGGCGCTCCTCGGAGACTTGGAAGAATCCCTTCACACCTTCGCTCGGAACGTCAGCAGGAAAATAAAACAATGCGAGCGGTCGCCGAGCACGAGGCGGTTTGATCGAGAACGCCGCGTCCATTGAGAAAGATTACAATGGCCTTTGGCCCCGTGACACATTAAGCAATGAACTTGGGGGTTAATGAGGAGAAACGGGAATCCGAATGGATTTTGCAAGACATCCGTGTCGTGGTATGTCGGTGTGGAAGTTTGACGCTATGACATAAGAGAGGTGAGCGAAAATCTTACAGTGGCCCCGGCGAGTTTGCTTGGCGGTAGATCTTCACTAAAGCCTAAGGTCACGCACCTGATATACCTTTGAATCCCGCGGTTTGCCGGAGTACACGCAACTCTCGGGGGGGGGGGGGATGCAAGCACAGATAAGAGTCGGGTGTGATGTTGCACTCAGGCTTTTCCCTCAAGCTGTGACACGCGGTCTTCATCTTTTTTTTTTTTTTCCTGCTGCTACTCTCCACTGGGTTAAGTTCAATATGGTGGTTGGGCTACTACAATACAGACTAGGATTTTTACAATCCAATATATTTCTGATTTATATTGAGGACATATTATGGAATTTGCACATTTAAAAAATGGCAGCCACATTGGAGTGGGATGAGCTGTGGCTCATTTGAATGAAACAGGACTCCTTTTTCTTATCTGGCCCCTCAAAATAGACTAAAAAAAGTGAAAAATAAAAAAATTCAAACAAAAATGATGTCAACTACTTGAAAAAGATGCCACGCGCCTCAGTCTTGTGGCCACGTGATCTCTCCTAGCCAATCAGCAAAGACATCATTCACTAAAAAGTTGAACGCAGGATGTAGAAAATGGAAGACCAGCATGTAAAAAAACATTTTTGGACTGTGTGAGAAAATCTAATAAACCTTCACCCCCTGACCTCTTTGTTAACAAACGGTAAGCATTTATTACAAGAGGGGGCCCCTGAGGGGCTTTAGAGGCAGTGACTTGAGCAGGCTGTAAATGTCATCTTCGCTTTGACACGTTACTGACAAGCGAATGACGGGCCTGTTAGGAGGAGTGACGCTTTGGTCCGGCTAACGAGCGATTCTTCCCAAACACGTGTACTGCAGGAGGACATTTGCACAAACTACAGAAACTATCAAGACATTTTGAATTTAATATTGATATACTCATTGCCAGCGGTAGGGGTGGCAAGAGGGGGCAGCTGCCACCCCTTGTCACCCTGTAAAATCGCCTCGTCTCTGTCTCACATTTTACAACCACAAGTGAAATTTACTTGGGTAAGACTTTTTCTTCACCCAACACACACACACACACACACGCACACACACCATTATGTTGCCTTCTGGAAGTTGTGACCCAGACCACGCGGCATGGCTGGGGGAAGTGGCAACTGTCTGCGCACGCCATTAATCAGGCCCACAGAGGACCCGCTTCCATCCAGATGGGGAGCCTCGGAACATCCAGAGGAAAATAAGCGGGCTAATTAATTCTTATTGTTGTGGACAGACGGAGATTAGAAAACTTGGACGGGCGACGAGGAGAGGAAGCGGAAACACTAAGTCACCTTTAACAAAGCTGTTGATTCACAATATGTCCGCCCCCCCCCCATTCGATAGCATCGTTTTTCTGGATGTACGACCTGCGCAAGTGACGCTATAAAGAGAGCTTAATGACTGATAAGGAGCGAGGAGCATCACGAACCACGGGGGGGGGGGACTCTTAGTCCACCCTTTTTCCCTAAAAATAAGCGAGATAACAGAGAAGAACTCCCATAGGCACTTTGGTCTGATATGGACGAAGAATGAGGAATACAAAGTCTGCCTTTTGTACACAGAATCAAACCGTGTGTTGTAATGGTTTATTTTCAGTGCCAAATTTGAATCAGCTCGTTTGAAAGTGCAATATAATCTCATCCCACTGAAAACTCCGGCATCAATCATGTGTAAATATTCATTTGGAAAGCAAACAATTGACGGAATTTTATTGTATTAAGAAGTTTCCGCGATGAAAGTCATATCTTCTGCAACGAGGTCATTTCTTGTGTTGGACAGGAACAAGAACATTTTGCAGGAGTATTTTTTTACTACTAGATGACTTTGTCCGATGTTTTAAATATTACCACACATCATCATTATTATTATTTCCATGTTATGTTTAAATTAAAGGTAGAGTTTGCAATTCTACAAAAAATATATATATATAATGTGTCAATGTCAGGCACACATGCTCTCAAACGCAACTCAGTCCACCGGTTCCGCATCAGGTACGCTTCCCGCCATGCGGTCTTGTGCGGACATTGTCCCTCTCGAACTTGCGAGCGTACTCCTCAACCCTCCGTGTAGGCATCTATTATTTGTTTCCGTCCGGAGGGGAGAGAAAAAAAAAAAAAAGGTCTCCAACATCATTATTTCCCCCCTCAAAAGCGACTTTAACGCCGCGGCCTAATTTGCCAGCTGTAATTATAGGTCGCGCTCTCCTTTTTGTAATTTATAAAACCTTTTGTTCTTATCAATAATGAATGGGCTTCAGCAAATCACGGCGCTATAATATTTGGATATTATGATTATGCTAATGCATTAGGGACCTTAAAAGCCTTATCGGGGCCAGGTCCGATGCTCTATTAAGCAGAAGTTGGACGCAAATTGCTTATGTTAATGCCCCAGTTGTACCCAGACAGCATGAGGAGCCCGCAATTAATTTCATCCAGGCGCTGGATGGACAGGGACATTTATTTCCCTTCCAGAGGATGCTGGTGCTCGTCTCCCCCACCCCTCCCTCCCCCGTGCACCACCTCCAACCCTCCGCATCTCAGGTCTCCTCCATGCCTGAGTAAGAGAGTCTCCGAGAACGAGAGGGCAGCGCCGACTTATAGTAGCAAAGTGTGACCTAGTTGAACCCCCCCCCCTAAAAAAAAACAACAACAACAAGCAAACAAGGAGGGTGGCGTCAGAGAGACACACACGAGGCGGAATCTTTCTTCATCCCCCTGACAAGTGTTTTCACAAGCTGAACCTGTTTTATTAATTATGTTTGACATAGCCCTAATTACTTCCATTTACGTCTCTCGTCTGCTCCGAGCAGATGATTAGACCGCATATCAATTTGGTGCAGTAGGGGAAGGGCAAAGTCACTTGGTTAAGTCTTATTCTATATGCAGATGGAGTCTGAACAAGGCTTCTTCAAGGAGCAGTAAGTATTCACGGTAGTTCCATTTTTATACGTTAGAATGCAAAATTATGCAAAATTGTATTGGATTATTTTTCTTCTTAAATATTTAACACTAACAAAAGAACCTCTCGTTTATCTACAGGTATTATTTGATGATTTATTTAAAGACAAAGAAGAAGTTTACAGAAGTAGTCATGTGATGTTATATCATCCTTTAAATGTATGAATAAATTAGAAAATCAAAATGGAGCTCATTTTTTTTTGCCCACACCTCACTTGGGCTGAGCATCCACACATAGAGGCCACTCTTGTCGCAAGTTTCAGTCTCCGGTTGTCATGGTAACAAAAGCGATACTTGTTATGGGTACATAATCGCTCATTTGTCTGAGATAATTTTAGTAAGACGAAAAATAGCATGTGTTAAGTTTCACTCGCCTCCCAGTAATGATGGCAAAATGAAACTTCAAATATGCTTCATGAACCAGTTGTATTGTTTGATTCATTTAGATGGCACTGTTAGTTTGAATAAAGTGGTTTAAGTAATTGCAAATCGGAGTACATTTGTCTACATGTTGAACAGAGAGTCACATCTGGAGGAGTCAAAAAATACAACTGGTTCATGAAACATATTTGAAGCTTCATTTACCACTACATGAGTAATTCCCCCAGGCACCTCCAGCAAGTTAAATATAAGCTTTAAGTCTCAGAAAATTGAGAGATGTATTTTTTGTGTTCATAAAATGTGTTCATAAAAAGTTAAAAATATATCGTGGTTAATGAAGATGTTCGCTTGTCTTCTGTGTACGTTCCAAAAGTTACTCTTATGGTTGGCTTGTTAAAGGAAGACCCCAAAGCTTTTCCCTCAATGTCCTTCACCTTCCCTGGACAATTTCCATAACGGCGATAACAACTATTTCCTGTACACATGCACTGGAATGTTGTCAAAATGACACAGACCCAAAAAAAGCTGCACAATAACATTTTTGTGAATATAGCATAGAAGTGTCAATGTCAAACGAGCCCATGTGGGATTAGCATTGGTTTGGAGGATTCTATTCTTTCTGAGGCTTCCTGAAAGTAACTTTAAAGGTGACATATTATGGAAAGTTTACTTGTTAAGGGTCTGTGTTTAGTCTCTGGAGTGTCTGCGAATAAAAATATTATGCTAGCATGCTAGCAGGGGCGGGGGGATGGGGCTACCTCCAACTGTCTGGAGTCATTTTTAGTCAAACACTTTTCTTCAATACATCCTGGTAGTGGCAATCAAAAGTTTGCGAATCACTCAAGGAATTAGCGTCTGCTTAATCCAGATGTTTCAACATCACAGGAGAAGACGTACCTTCATTCTCTGTTTTAATTCACAGCCCACCCTCCAGCCACATATTATTCAAACATTAATATAAAGAAGAAGTATACATCAAAAAGTGTCAGATTTCACTCGGTCATGCATATTATATTTTTGCCTGACCGTTGCCGTGCGCCTTATTGCAATCGCGCACCTTAAATAAGCAGCCGATTGATGGATTGATTATGTCTCTATTTCCACATTCGATACGGTTAAATTTTAATGACCTTTTGGGCACCCTCCCTTTTCACTTATGTTTAGATAATACACTTTATGCAAATGGCGGGATTCTATAAATTTTAGATTTGTCTCTATTTATCTCGCAGGGATGTTCATTGTGGGATGCAATTACAGTCGAGTGATAGCTTTTGCACGCGCGCGCACACACGCGCGCGCACACGCAGAGTAAAAGTCCACTTGTTATCGGTAACAACAAAGTAAATAGTGTAATTGCGTCAAATGAACACATTAGCAACATGCTGGTGAAACCGTTGTTTGGTGTTAGCTACAAGGGGGGCGAGGTAAACATTGAAGTATTTTCCTTTGTCTGTCCCTCATTCTTCTTCCCAGTCCCTCATGCTTGGTAATGGCCACTGGTAAGTCAGAAGACATCAACTTGACTCTATTAATTACCACCTGATCCTTTCTTCCTGGATAATTAGGTGCTCATTAGTTCTAATCAAGTAGTTGCTTAATTATGGCGGTAATTAGTCTAATGGTGTAGCAAATTGAAGCTTTATCACTTTCAGATACTTAATGTGCTTGGCAGAGTACGTCAAAAGTGTCAAGGCTCGGACATAATGTTTACATGGCAGACTCACAATGTGGTATCTCACAAAAATCCATTTTGAGGGAAGCTTTGATTTTTATACGAGGGCAATGCTGTTTCCAGTGACAATTGCAAGGAAACTTTATTTAAATGTTCGGATAGTCAAATAATATTAAAACTTATTTAGCTGTGTGCAATGGTTAATAAACACGAAAGCTTTTTTTTTACTTTGATGCCATGCACCGCCTAAATTAAAAGAGACGTGCAAAAAAAAAAAAATACTTCTTGTTAATTGAGCATTAGCAACTGGGACTCGTTTATTAAATTTCCTTGTAAGATTTTGTCAAAGTGGGACTTTTTGTGTCTCCTGTTATGATGACCAAATTTTGGCCATTTTCTTCCGTTTTCCACGGAAAAGCTTTGAAATTCTCATTTCATGCGCACATCAAATAGCAGAAGCAAAATAGCTTCCCAACTTCATCATGGCGGATTCCAAAACAAAATGGACGGCTTCCTGTTTAATTTCCGATATGGGTCCTTGACACTTTTTCACGCATCTTGGTACAATGCACACAAATTTTGTCTCGATCAACATAAGCAATGTCGCCACCAAATCATTTTGAATTTCCTTCTTCATTGCGAAGCTCATCAGAAAAATTATATCAAACGTCATTGTTGCTGGGGCCCCAATGTACATTTAGAATAGATTGTAAAATATAACTTCATCAAATATACTACGGAAATAAATCTAAACCAAGTTACTACTATTATAGGTCATACACTTAAATAACTGCCATAAAATAATACAATCCAGGCAACGAGGCTCAGAAAAAAAAGTCTTCATATTCACATTTATGGCTTTTCCAATGTCCATTGCATCACACAATGGAGACATCACATGCCAAACTTTTGCTTTGGTGGGGTTGAAGGGTGTGGGGGGGGGGTTCTGAAAGCGATGCTGCGACGAGATGACTCAAGGGGAGCGCGGAGGCAAGGTGAATGGCTTGTCTTCAAACTGCAATAAATTGGGGCCGGCTTGTCTGTCATCGGCGTCCAATTAGCTGCAGTTTATTGAGTCTGCCAGAGAGCAAGGTTGCTGGCAGGTGAAGAGGGTCCAGTCTGGAAGGTGCCAGCGCTGCTAAAGCACAATTAGATGTCCACTACTGTGCCCCCCTTGACATCATGACTAAACAGGCCAGACCAAAAAAAAACACGAGAGAGGCCATGGCTTGTATGTTTTCCAAAAGTATTGGAACAGCGGGGTCTTTGTTTTGGACTGTAAACATTTGGGGATTGATATTTCAGATTTGACTCGCACCATCAATTATATTTCCCAATGAGATGATTTGCGCTCCCCACAATGAAACTTTCCAAACGTACACAAACCCTGCCTTGCTTTCCTTTGACCCATTTTGTCAAGGCACCACCAACGGGAGAAGTAGAAAAGACAGAAGTGTGTGGCGCTCCCTGCTATCTGACAGCAGCTGAGTGTGAAAAGTGACACACAGGACTTTTCAAATTGGGACCCGGGGAGCTGAAGCATAAAATAACTTCAATCTTGCCGGGTTCTCCCAGGAATAGAGCGCAAGTGCGACCAACAACAACAGAACAACAGCAAGGCGGGAGGAGGAGAAGGGGGGGTGGGGGTGAAGGTAGGAGTTATTAGAGGATAAAACATGCCTCTCCATCTCTCTCCCTCTCTCCCTGGAAGTCCGAGGATGATCAATGGATTTAGTCAGAGGGATATTCAAGCAGAAAATTGTTGCCTTTTTGCTTTTCTTTGACGTATTTCCAGAATACACAGCCGAGAAGACCAGCCCCCCCCCCCCTATCCACCACCCTGTCCGCCAAGGTTGAAAACAACAGCACAAGAGCGGTCTCCACCAGTAATCCCGCAAAAAAAGAGGGGGGGGGCAGCCTGGGGGAGGCTGCAAGTGTGGGAACCGAGTGTTAAAGGACGCGAGGAGGCCCGAGATTGAAACTTTGCAGGTATAAAATTGAAGGCAGCCAGCTGAACAGGCATAGTCAAACCAGGGCTATTTTTCAAAAACAGGGGACCCCTCGATGACCAACGGCGATAGCTGAAACAGCTAATATAAAAAAAAAAAAAAGAAAGAAGTGCACATGGGGCAAAGCTATGCATATATGATACAATGATTTATTAGCCGTTTCTTTTGAAGCTGGAAAGCGTTTGCTGTGTGGTGGAAATCTTGAACTCCTTGGCAAGAAATACTGTGAAACTACTAAGAAATACAAGTGGTGGGCAAAAGTATGGCCCGTCTTTAATTTGGCTTGCAGAGCATTTGCTTTCATATCTTTTGTTGCATCAGTTTTCTTATTTTTCTCCGAATTAAACAGTTTTATTTTTCACAAAAACATTACATGTCTCAACTGTTTGAACGTAAAATATTAAATGTTTGATTATTATTATTATTTATATATTATTATTCTTTAAATACACTTTCGGGGTTTTTTTCTCCAGACAAAGAATTGTCATTATATAATCTTTTTTTTTTTTTTCAAATACTCCATTTTTTTTATTTTATTTTATTTTATTTTATTACCTCATCTGCAAGAGTCTTGGCTTGTCGGTTCATCTTTAAAATCAAATTATATCTTGAGCATCAAAGTTTGCCCATTGCTACTATAGCAATAGTGAGGAAGCTCAAGTTGTGGACAATGAAGAGCGTCCCCCCCCAATACCCCCTACCCCCCCCTCAGCCAAGAGTCCTGGGGCCCCCGATTGCACTGTGCAGATGACAGCAAAAAAGCATGTGATGTCCTCGTGCCATTATGGATGGAAACAGCAACGGGGGGTGAGGGGGCCTCATTGCTTTTCTAACACATCGCTCCTAATTAAGATTCCAACTTTTTTTATTTTTCAGAGCAGGGTAGTTTAGCCACAGTTTTTTTGTTTTTTTTTTTGCTTTTGTGGATTAATTGCCAGCTAAATCAGCGCTCACAACAAAACCCAGCGAGAGACTCCCAGGGACTCTAATTCTGCATTGTGTGATTTTTCAGACCCTCCGTAGGGAGTTACGTCTATACTATTTGTCAGCGGCCATCATCTATTTTGTTTAAGCCTAATTGCATAGTCATTAGATTCTCCACTTTAAATGCATACTTGCGAAACAGAGTGCCGATTTGTCCTAATCAGATTACCTTGGTGCCACTACAACTTGTGTTCCAAGCTTGTACGTACTTATTTCATTTAGATGAAAACTGACTCGGATGTCTTAAATTCATGCTACTATTAAAAAAAAAATTCTACACTGCATCCCGCTATACCACAGTTTATTGTTCGAGGCACTGCTATGATCACACATTTAAGCCATTTTTTTTTTTTTTTTTTTACAGAAGACTGAGCACTTATTTTAAAAATTAAAAAAAGCTGCAAATGATTAACATCCTAAAAGTGGTTGGTAATTGCATATACATAACACTAGATGGCACAATCACTTAGTAGAGCATCATAAACCACAGAGAAAGTCCTCATGAATCCGTTTTACATAAACGACTGCTAAACTAGCGACACGTAAGACATTAGCTGCCATGACTACTTGTATTTATTATTATTATTTTCCTCATTCTTTTGGCCAAACTTACCTTCTTTAGCATGTAGCGTCCGCCAAAACAAGAATTGACATTTTACAGCAGCAAAAGGCACAATAACTTCTAAATACCTTTGACTACAAAGCGACGTGGGATTCTAAAAAGTGGCTTCTCTACTCACATTTGTACAACTCCAAATTGTACAATGTCAAGGGCATTGATCACCACCGTAGCCATCTAATTACAACACAACCTTCAAGTGCCGGTAAAAGCAAAGCGACATTGCATAAATACACTTTGCACACAGGAGACCAAATAGTACACGTAATAGAATAGAACAACAACGAGAAGAAGAAAAACAACAATCTTCATTTCCAGCGTATGGTCGCTATCATGTCAAGGGTGGGGAGGATTTCTTTTTATGGTTTAATTCAACACAATACCATTTGCGATTGGGGTTTTGGGCATCTCAAGGGCATTCCTGGTGAAATTACTGAGACTCTGCACCATTTATCACAGCCTGACATGTGTCATGTTCCAGATTCTGGTGCAGAAAGGTTACAGCCGAAGACAGCCCTCTCTTTGTTGAGCAGCCATCAAAGACAACATCTCACGCACACACATGCCCGGGCGTAAAAAAATAAAGGCGAGAGAAGGAAAACAGACGCGAGGATGAGCACTGCAAAGATGGTCACGACATTCATCTGATTGGGTCTCGTTGAGAGTACACTACGTTGTTAGGGGGTGTCACCGAAACAACATCAACACTTTTAAGGAAGCATAATTATACTGGAACAAAGAAAATATTCGGGGGATGCAAGATGGATGTCAGCCGTGAAAACAGTCAATTTTGTTCTCAGGTGGAAATATGGCTTTGATTCTAAAGTGTTATATTTTTCATGCAGTTGTATTTATTTATATTGGATGGATTTATATCATGCCAGCTTATATTTGTAGATTTGTCTTTAGGTATTTAATTAGTTCTTTAAAAACAAAAATTACAGAATTGATTATTAATATTGAATGAATGCAATAGAGTTCAAGTGGAGTGCACTACTTTGGTATGACCAGCAGGGGCACTGTTTATTCCCTTATCACTTGCTAGTCGTTCCAGCAAACTTCCTGCTTTCATTCTCGTAACTAATAGGAGAATTTTTTAATGGGATTTAGAATTTTTTGGGGTGCCATGATAATTGTATTTTTCATCTTCAACTTCTACTCTGATCCACTCAGCAAATCCGACATTATTCAGCTAAAGTTAAACTGCGCTGTCATCGAGTACCGTTGGAAAATGCTTCCATTAAAGAGGCATGTAAACAGTCATTGTTTAAAGAGTGCATCAATAACTGCTGACATGGTTAAATGTAAAATACCGCATGAAGAAGAGGAGGAGGCTGTATGTGTATATAATTCATTAATCCTACCGCCGCATTATTTATGACTTTATATGATATACTGGTCCTCTTTATAATATCACTGAATGCGCATATTTTCCAAAGGGAGACACTGGAGTAATTATGCAGAATGTCTTTTACCACGAGCGTACAATATTAATTACAGGCGTGGTTGTTTATCAATGGCCAAGCGGCGTTTAAAAGCTGTTTGGAAGATTGCCACCGTGACCCCGCCTTGTCTGCTATCGTTTTATTCCTTTCTATTGTTAATAAAGGCAAACCACAGTGAGCCTTATCCATTTTTAATAAAGAAGATAATTCAGGGTTGAATTAAAAGATACGTTGGATCAGAATGCGATGGTTGCCAAAAGAGGTTTTGTGTGTACGCATGCAAGCCAAGTATGTTTAAGTGTCTAAAAAATTTTTCTTTTGTGAAAGTTCCTTTGAACAGAGCCAAAAAATATGAAAATTTGTCAAATTACAAAGCCTGCCATTCACCTCAAAATGGTTTCTTGAAAACCAAAATGGCCGACTTCCTGTTCAATTTCAATCACGGTTCCGTGAGAAACCGAACCTGGTCTTGTTCCTTTGCTATGGTGAGAGAAGCTTCAAACCAAAATGTCTTCTGTTCAATTTCAGGCATGGGTCCTTAAGACTTTGTGCATCCTGTATCGTTTAGCCATCATGTAGCATTAAATGGCACTCTCGTTCATTTTCCAAGAATTCAAGCGGATGTACCGATCTGCTTCTTCCTCATGAGTGACGGATTCCCTTAAAAACGCTAATCTCTATTACATTTTTTCAAACAGGCGTAAAATAAAGCAAACTAAACATCACAATCATCGGGTTATCGTGTCATTAAGTGTAGGCAAGAAGGTCGGCGGCTCCATAAAAGCTTTGATGAATTACACACGCCTTTGGATTTGTATGTGTGAAGTGTAGTGTGGTGTGCTTCTGTTCAACACACTTGAGAACACAAGCTTGGAAGAGGACTAAGTGCTACTTTGACATTGTATCGTGTGTCTTCACTGCCCTCTGGAGGATGGAGATGAACTGCTACGCTCTTATTGCCACAATATTGATATTTAATCACTAAAATTGTCAATATTGAAAAAGAGATTGCCGTGCAACATTATGTCAATGAATACAATTAATTGCACAAATTAATATTGTAGGTCCTGATGCAGTCATAGAAATGATTGGTTGATGTTCATACACGATAAATTTGAACATGGTGTTAAATGTTTTCAGTGGGTCATTTTAGAAAGTATTACTACACAGAGTGAGATGATTTTAGCTTATAGCTAACGAGTTTAGCTTATAGCTAATTTCATTAAAAAATATAATTATAACATACCATAATATATTGAAATTAAGTAGAAAGTGGCCTTCTGAAAAGTAATTTTGCTTTTAATTCATCTTTATGGGTTTCACTTTTTGAATTGACAACTGTAATGTTTTGAAAATCTTACACTTATTCTATATCATACAAATTTGACTTTAGAAGCTTTTCCATGCAGAGATGGCGACTTTCTGGGCCTTACAATTTTATCCGAGAAAAAAATGCTTTAAAATGTGTCATTTCTAAAAGCTACAAAGCCACATTCATCCCGTATTTGACCTTGTATGACGTCAACATGCGCGTGCTCTTACTCACCATCTTGACTCACTCCCCCTCTCACTCTCCTCACAGTTCAAGCTCCGGTCTCCTCAGTCCTCTGTTTGCCTTCTCGTATTGCCTCCTCACTGTCTGGGGCGCATGAGGTAAACATGTCAGAGACTCCTATATTTAGCCCGTGTTTACGACACTAAAGCACACTTGTCAAAATTGCAATCGGACCAATTTGTACCTACTTGCTGTAAATACCATCCTCTCGGAATAGCATCACCATTCAACAGATCAAATCAATTCATGAAAGTAAAAGGGGCTCGAGACGGATCCCGATAAAAGTGACCTTATGGACTGGCTGGGGGGGGGGGGAGATTGCTCACTGTGTGGGAATCACTAGTGCACGAGGACAGAGAGAGCAGCTGCTGTCACTTCCAATGGCATCTAACATTCCTTCACCGGCATCACTGGACTTTTCCGTGTAAGCCCAGTGGGACTCATCCAATATCATACTAGTAGTGGAATATTAGCAGATATATTGCAGTGAGTTTCACGGGCAAATGAAAACCTCATATTTTACAGTACTGGACATCCAAGTTTTAAACAAAGAGGGAATTCCCATGATACATTCCGGACTTTTCCATGATAAGTGGTTTCATATGCACATGAAGCGTCAAGAATTGAATACTTGGTTTGATGCTACTAATATCAAACAAAAGAGGTAAACTTTTCTTACTGGCAGCACATTTGGTCTGTGTCCTTGTCTTCAGTGGTTCGATAATATCAAACAAAAGAGGCAAAATTTCTTATTGGCTGCACATGTCCTTGTCTGACAGAACAAACTTTGCTAAACATTTCCTCACCTTTAAATATGGCTCATGGTCCGTCACTAGAAACGTTTCAGCAGAAACGTGTACCAAAAGAAAGGTTCCTACCCAACTGAAACTTTTATAATATAAATTAAATCAAAAATATCTTGACAAGTATCTCTGGTATCTTTTCCAGGATGTTGGTTGACCAAGGTTGAAAGGATCCTACCCAACTGAAACTTTTATAATGTAAATTAAATCAAAATATCTTGACAAGGCATCTTTTCCAGGATGTTGGTTGACCTATCAAATTAATTTTTTCTTCCCATTGGAAAGAATGGCAACAGAAACATTCCATTGCGGTGTCACACTGTCAACATTGTAAAAACAAACTTTATGAAAGCGAACATACTATGGAAAATGTACTTTTCTTTTTATTTCGGCAAGTGGTGGCACAAAATAAAATCATTTGGATTCAGATGCAGTTTTTAAAGTAGATATATAGTCTATTTATTTATTTTTAAGTAGCTGCAGAGTCATCCCTAAATAGAAAAATAGAAAGGCTAATGGCTACATTATATTTCTGCTGTTTAAAAATGACATTAAATCAACTTGACTTTTTTTTTTTTTGCTCTCTGGGGCAACAACATAGTTTCAAATGTTCTCGGTCTGACTGTCATGTCTTTCTCCCAATTACATGACAGCGGTTGTGATTTGTTCTCTTGCCACTCGCTTTGGATCTGTCACAATATCGTCGCGTTCACGTTAGGAGGGCAGCAGTGTGTGGTGCAGTGTGTGCGTGCGCCTCCAAAGAAGAGATGCATGGAGGCTTCAACTGCCATCGCACATAAAATGCACTAATCCGCCATGATCTGTGATCAACATACACACACACACACACCAATCATTATGTTGGGTGTTGTTATTTAGGACATTGATATTATATGGTCCTGCTGCTCGCAGATTACTCTACTGGCCAGCTGAAGATGGAATCACTCAGCTGGGAGAATGTAAAACAAATATGACATAAATTCACATTACAGTAAAAAAAATAAAAATAAATATTGGTATAGCAACATTCATACGCAAGGCCATTTTAGCGAGAAAGAATGCTTAGAAAAGATGTAACTCTGGATACTGTAAAACACAGGTGTCAAACTCAAGGACCGGGGGTCAGATACGGCCCGCCACATCATTTTATGTGGCCCGCAAAGACAAATTGTGCATCAAATTCAAATTTTTTTAAATATTTGACCAGTTTTTACTCGTCTGATTTGAAAACGAGATATTTGTCAGTTTGTTTTGTAGCTTTGACTGTATATAATATGAGGTGCTCATACATTTATTTGGGTTGACAGTCCGAAAGAAGCTATGACTACAATGCGGCCCGCCAAAAAAATGAGTTTGACACCCCTGCTGTAAAACTTAAAATAAAAGGAGGACAAATGAAAAGACAAAGCAAAAATGTAAAATGACAAAGAACCGATTATGGTGGAAAATCCAAGATTGTGAAGTTCACCCAACACTTTTTTTTTTCTTTCATTATGGTCTTACTGTGACTTTCAAAACTATAATTTCATTCTCATTAATATGTCCCCTGGTTTAATAAACTCAGTTAAAGGCTCTTTAGTCATTATTTATCTACACATTTCCCCAAAAGGATGCACAGATGGTAATGAGCCCATTATCCAGGAGGTACTCTATGTTGGTCCAAATTAGCATGGATGGCCATTCTAGTTTCATCAAATTAGCCTTAAAGTACACTTCCCTATTAAACAGAAAACAAAGTATGGAGTCCTCAGAGGGACATAATCTCCTGTGCTGTAGTTCCAAACAAAGTACTATTTATACAATGCAGATTGAGCAGAAAGCAGCATAGATGTCATTTAGCTGATGGGAAGAAGCAATGGGTGTCAGAAATCCAGCGGTGACCCAAGCACCCCCCTCTGGCTACCCTACCAGTAACCTCTGCCCTATCCAGTTTAGCCAGCATCGGGGTTAATTCCATGTCCTGAAGCTGAAACAACAGGATCACAGCCACAGCACTAATACTCAATAGACACTGACCTACTTTGTTGGATTAAGCGAGGGGGAGAAAAAAACGGATCTGCTGCCCTAATGCCAGCAATGAAAATGATCTAATCTCAGTTTTGTTTAATCTGAGAGCATGCTCGTGTTATTTATTTCTCATTATAGGAATGCAGTTTCTGTTGATGGGATTAAATGGCCGTCCCGGGTCCACTTTCATACGCTGACCTCCCGACACAATCACAAAGTCCAAAAAAACATTTGGATGGACACTCCTGTCGTGTGTCTCTTGTTTGTGTGTTGCTTTTTTGTGTGTGCACAGTAATAGTGATTACTCATCCATGGTGGGACTTTGCAGCGATTTGGACAGCGGTGGTTTTGGTGATTACGCTTTTCAGGAAAACACATCACAGTCGAGACAGTGCAGGTTCAAAATCTGGGTGGTAATAACTTGCGAGTTTTTATTTCTAGTTAGACTTTTGTTTTTTTAATGCAATGGTTTTTCGTTAATTCAAAGAGCAGTTTTTATTTATTTATTTATTTATTTATTACAAAAAGCTTGTTTTTGTTCAGTTTTCTTAATTTTAGTATTAGTTTTATTTATTTTTTTAGAAAGGAAGAACTTCGGTTCAGTATAAGTTTTAAACGTTGTTCTTTCGTCTGTATGGCCTAACGGTAATTTCAATTTCAAAACAATTTAAAAAAAAAAAACTTTACTTTTACGTTGACTATAATGACCTTGTTTGAAACACAGTTAATGCATTTTATCCCCAACCAGCACTAGACCGGGTTCCAAAAACAGCAAATTCAGCGAAGACACAAAATTGTCCATCGATGGGAATCGTTTAGTCCTGCCTTAACATTAGGCCCAACAAATTGTGCCAAAATGGTGCAAATTTCAGCTCCGGTGAGCAGTCTAGGGTGTATCCCGCTTCATTCATAAAATGATCGCTGGGATCGAGTCCAGCTCACCCTAATGAGGACGAGCGCTATCAAAAAGTGGATGGATGGACGGATGGCCTCATCATTGTTTCTCAATGGCTAAATTGAGCTTTTGGAATAAAACCAAGAAAAACGTCATTTGAGGCCCGCCACAAATGACTTGTTGACAGACTTGTTTCCTTCTTATGCAAATTAATCAAAGAGGCGCGTGAGCGCCGGCGGCTGGCGCGTAACAATCAAAATCTATTTTTCTGCTCCATTACATCACCACCAGGGGGCACATGATTCCTGGAGCGTGCAAGTGTTTGTGTTTGACAAATTGCCACAGAGGTAACATGTACTCAGCAGAGGGAAGGAGGCTTTTACAATCAGCTTCCGATGACCCACGTCTGATTTTATATGCGTGTAATTTGCTCCGCCGTGACAGCTTGCACGTGACCGTGAACGACATGCTTCACTGATATGGCGTCCATGTTGGCAATAAATACAGCTACAGGCATGTCACAAGTCATCAATTGCAACACACCACTTATTTCCTCTTCATGGTACAGTTAAATAATTTCTAATGAAATTTACATACGTGGTATGTAGAGGCGCAAGGATTAATCGATTTTCAGATTATTTTTGATAATCGATTAATCGTTCAGCAACCTTTTTTTTTTTCTAACTGTGGAACTTTCTCAGTGGCAATTAGGATGTTTCTGTACTTTAGTGGTCTATAAATGTCATTGCATGAATATAAACAGTAACGCATGTGGTGAGGGAGTTTGTGACTGGCATGAAAACTTCATTTGTCCTCATAAACGTTCTCACGTTGAGCCAACAAATTTCACCGTAATACGTGCATATGTTCCAAGGCCCGTGTACCTTTAAGTTCACAGAGTCAAGCCAGGGGTTGAAGCAGCGCATGAATTATTTGCCGGAAGGGGGTAAAAAAAAAAAAATGCCCGATGCATCTTTTAACGTGTGCAGCCACTGCAGAGTACGGAGCCTACAAATGTCACGTCCGCTCAGCGTCAAAAGTAATTGGTCAAGCTGCAGAGTACGGCGCGGCGGGGGTAACGAGGCGCTTTGCCGCCGTAACAAACTCAAACGACGCACTTTGCCACGTGTCGCATGAGCTAATAGAGGTCGCGCAAGTACACACAGCACTTAACATATTAAGCTAAAATGATTCTCCGCTTTTATTTGTTATCATTAGCCACCTGTCGGCCATCTTGTTTTCATGCTAACTGCTAGCCTTGTTTATTTAAATCCATTTTCCCCTTTTATTTAGAACTGTACATATTACACATTATTATGGTGATACTTTTTTTTAATTTTGGGAGTTTGTACTTAAAATATTGGGAGCAACCACCGGCCCGTAGTTTTCTCAAGTTTCAGGTAATGTATATTCAGTGATTTTACTCCAGGGGAGCTGACATTGAAGTGTAAAGGCCATTAGGAGGGACACGAGGAGATTGGGGGATGGTACTGTGCACTGGACTCGGAGTGCGGTGCCTGGCGGGCTGCAATGAAGAGGGTGACAACAAGGGAAGCAGCTGATGTGCTCCAAGTGGCCCTTCACCACTTTTCCCGCTGCGTGCGTCTTCGTACCCGCCAGAGATCATCACATGTCAGCTCTCATGAGGAGCGCCTAATGTGAGCGTGCACATGTGGTTTGATTCCAGGGTCAGCAGCTACTTCAGAAATGTGAGGTAACTGGGTGTTGTTTTTTAGATGGGGTTAGAGGGCTTGATATTCACCGGATAGGCAAATGATATTTCTTCACGGCTCTTCAGGGGGGAAAGAGATGTAAGCAGTCCTTAAGGGTCAAAATGTGGCCATCAAATAGCCATTACACTGCTGAAGGGGTTATCATTAGTATAATACATTAAATTAAAAAAAATGAAAACTGCAAAATGTAATTACGGTTAAATTTCCTCTTGGTACAAAATGTGATTTCAAATATTCAAAATTCATAAAAAAATAGATACATAAAAAGTATAGTTTTGAGTCAAAATTCAACTGGTAAGACAATAAATTTAACTAAAATAAAATAAATACCTTACGGTTAACATTGAATTCATAAATACTAATTAAGATTTGAACAAATATATTAAATTGACTTTAAATGATATTTGAAAATTACATTTTAAATTAAAAATTAAATAAAACAATTTATCCTAACTTAAATCGAATCTATCAAAATATAATAATTTTAATACATTTTATATTAAAATGTAATGAAATTACACATTTATTTAGATTACAAATTTATTTAGATTTTCTTGAGTAAAATATATTGGAAATTACATTTGAAAATTTAAAAAATCAATTGTAATTACATTTAATGAAAATTATGTTTTAAATGAATGAAAATTAAAAAAATAATAATACACTCAACTTCACTGACAAGTTATCATGTCAATGTCTTAAAACAAACAAACCACTGCGCATAAAAAAATTTACAAAAAAAAAAAAAGGACATTGCAAGAGTGGCTGTGCAGTTGGAAGGTACAAATCAACATTGCTCTACAAGACGAATGTGGGAAAACATCGCGCACTCGTCAGTGGTTAAGTAGGTCAAAGGACCGAACATGACCCAGAAATGGGTGTCGCCCCTGCGGGTCATGGGCCAGTCAGGCATGAGGTGCCAAGTGAGCGCCTCTGATTTGACTCCCAGTAAGGTGGCCGGCCTGCCTGCCCGCCTTGCCTGGCTGGCTGGCTGGCCTTCAGCCCCTCAGGTTACGCCTCCACGGTCTCTCGCATGAGAGTTCACACCCAAAAAGTGTGCTTCACTTTTTCCTTTGCTCTCCAACCAAAATGATTGCCGCTTTTTGTTGAATTATATCAATGTAATCATGTATTAATTTTCTACCACATTTTTTCGGGTGCTGCCACTTTTGAAATGCATCTTTAACAGCACATGAAACACTTCTGGCGTGAGATAAGCAGAACTATGCTAGCCGATAAATGATAAAGTGAAGAAAAAGGTAGTAACACTGCGGTACACAACACACGTTTCACTCCTTGGATATCCGATTGTTTATTTTTGTGGCGTCTCTTTGAAACCGCCTCGCCTGCCTCCAGTCACCTCTAGTCGCAGCTTGTTGAAGTGTGAATGCCCTTTAACCCGTGATTCCACAACCATCATCGAAATATTTGGCCTATTGTGTTCTGTTTGGAGGAATCACAAAAGCAACTCGGAGTGAAAAGCCCTGAACCTTCTGATTGACAGTACGACACACACACACACACACACACACACACACACACACACACACACACACACACACACACACACACAGCAACTATTGGGAACGGCTCCATTGTTGAGGCCTCCTGCAGTTATAGAAAATATTTACCAAGGTTTGCCCATCAAGGACATGATTTATAAAAGCCGTTGAAGGAAAATTGGACGAAAAACATCAACCACATCACAAAAACCACAAAGAGTAGGAAGGCTATGTCACTACATTGATGGCGTTTCTTTATTTAAATGGCTCCTGGCTTGCTAAATATATCTGTGACGAGCTTTCAATAAAAAAAATTAAGTAGCCGAATTACACTTGTCAATTAGTGTAGAGATGTGTTTATGTGGCGCATGCAGCAGACGCTTCACCAAATTTATAAGCGATGTCACAATCCCGCTCGCCCACAATGACATTAAATGTTGGAACACTCATAAGTTGACGTTTTTCCTAAGACTTTCATTTTCATTTCGTTTTCATTATCTGTTAGGACAAAAATATTTATGTGGGTGCTGGTGACCGGGTAAGAAAAGAAAAACAGAGTTTCAAAGCTAGCATGTTTTTAGACTTTAAAATCGTATCAGTTGATTTGTAGTTAAAAAACGTTTTTTTCTCATAATTCCTATGAGATTAATTATTCTTACATATACATATATAAACGACAAATGTATTTCATGTAATTAATTGTTTTTTGTTTGATTTTTCAAATATTTCAACTTTATTCCTGTCAAACCTGGGGTGTTGTTTTTACCATTACAACTTTGTCATGTAATTTGTTTAATCCTCATGATGATTTTTTCTATGTATGATTTGAAGTTTGTATTTAATTCTTTAAAAAAAAAAAATATTATTATTTATTCTGATATCCGTATTTCACTGTTGGCCATTATTGTGTTACTTGGAGAGCTAATTAATTTTTTAAAGGGGAGTTCTCCGCAATGTGTAGAACCCACCACTAGAGGTCAGTGTGTTGGACATGGTACTGTAGAAGCAAGTGTGTGAGTTGGCTTTACAGGGAAGTACATTCCACCCTATTAGTCCTTCACATTCATATTTTGGGGCTAGGGGTGTGTGTGTTTGAAATGTTTTCATAATCCTAATACCAGTTAAACATAACCAATGCTACATTAAGTGTTACCATATATGGTCACCCTAATGACCACATCAATAGGCACACATTTGTTTTAGGAGACTAACAGCGGAGAGGGATTTGTCAGTCATCTCAGTATTTCATAATCCTTTGCAGGGCTTTTTTTTTTTTTTTTTTGCTGTTTGTGTGTATATTAACCTGTGGTTGAACCCTCTTTAGTGGCAACCTCTCGCCACAAAGTTCAGTGAACATTCAGCACAGAAGCAGCCAGCATGTCATCTCGCATCTATTTGCCCACGGGGGAAGCAGCCAGTCAGTGTGTGTGGAGCTCTCTCTCTCTCTTTCTCTCTCTCTCTCTCTCTCTTTCTGAGGTGAGCTTTGCATGGGGAGAGAAAAAAAAAAAAAGCACACATTCTCCACACACTGATGGTGCATGTAAGTGAGATGATTACATAGAATGCCCGGGTGTTGACCTCGGCTTTTTCACTCATGCCTAATGATCTCATCACGCCACGCGCCGCATCACTCTCACCCGCTCGGAGCGCCGTAGAAAGAGACGAGCGGATATGGTTGAGGTGTGTAATTATTTAACTTCTCAGCGCTCCCCACCTTCGCATGGGCAGAGAGCTCCCACGCATGTCAAACGCAACATATTTCATAAAATGTATACAAACGAATGTAAGCCTTTAAGAGCTGATGTTAACATGATGTGAGCGACAGGGTGTGAGATGTGGCATACAGCAGCTTCTATGTGAATGTGTTTACGTGTTTTGCGGGTCTCCGAGCAGTCGGTAACAGCTCACGATGCAACTTTTTATATTCTGCATTTCACTCACAATAAGTCATTAACCCTTCAAACACTCTATAACCCACTTTTTTCTTAATATAATCCATCGTCAAAGGATTAACAGGTTAATTAAAGAGAGACAAGAATGGAATTCTCTCATGTTCATTAATCTCTCCAAATGATAGGCCCTTGGCAAGTTTCACTTTCTGTTTCATCGGTGAAGTACTGCAGGCAAAGTATTCTATTTAATGTAATCTAAATGCCATATTGTTTCCGAAATTGTCTGTAAATCTTCCGAGGGTTCGGGGTGCTAAAACGGCATAAGCTCGTCGAGGTCATTTTCACCCTCATAAAATACATTTGGCCGTCCGCCCCATTTATCTTTGCCGCCCCATTTTCTTCAAACGCTTAACCTGAAGGAGCCTGAAGAGCCTCCCGAGCAAACACCTCGAGTACTTTACGTATTTAAACGGCCCAATTGTCTCTCTCTCTCTCGCTTCATTTGCAGAGGCACGCTCAGATTAGCACCCCGCCGACCGCTCGGTGAGTTACTCTCTTAGACGCCGCGCGGCTCATTTTATAAGATCAACATTAAGATTCATGAGCAGGCTGTCGAGGTTTAGACGCTGTTAACACAATCTTACTCATCCCCGGGGAGTCTTTACAAGCGCTTCCCTAGAACAGGTACAAATAGTACGTCGCATCCCCAACAAAAAGAACCGAGTAATGTCGGTGTTGGAATAATGCGAGGCTAATGGGCTATTAAAACCAATCACGGCGTTCGGTAGAAATTGACCGCCAGATGTTAGCCGTTCTATGTGCAGCTGGTAAGCTAGCTAAAATAAAAAGGTGCGTGGTATCAATGGAAATGAAGGTATTACAATTTTGAGTTGGACACACTTTCCGGAAAGACATCACGATAAATCGTCGACATATTATTTCGTCCCGGTAACTGATACCAACTGATACCGGATTGCGGACTGCTGATCTCCGAAATCGTACTCAGATTTTCACCTATCGCGGAAAAATTTGTAATGCGACCAAAACTGTAATCATAATTGAATTGGTCGACTATGAATAGTAACACCGTAATAAAATGTTCGCACTCCGTGACGACTTTTTAGCGCAAATCAGGTGTCGCTAATTAATTCAATGTCGAGCTACTTAGTGTCAGTCATAAATGAAATGTTTGGACTACCCGGAGCCGTGAGCTTTGCAAACTGGCGAGCTTGTAAAAACAAATCGGAAAGGCTTCTTGTGAAAAGCCTTGGGGTGATGTTACATATGTGGATGGTGATTTTTTTGCCCTTAGCGGCCCCCCCTTCCCTACGTTCCTGATGAAGGGTTAAGTGGGGCTAGTACAGGTTTGTTTGGCTCCGTAATGCTGGGCGTAGTCAGCGGCAACGGCAACAATGTGTCTTGAAAAGTAGGCTTATAAAAGTTTGATGAAACTACAAGAGCTTAAGTGATCTGCGCTAGCCCCTCGGCAAGAAGGATGTCTGCTTATATTAATTTCATGGAGTTTAAGAGGTCACCAAACTCATTTGGAGAGTCTTACTCATTTATGAACTCTGCAACCTCTCTGTTATGCGGCGCTCTGAGCTACGAAATGTTAAATTGACAAGGAATACCAGCGGGGGGAAAAAAATAAAAAATTAGGTGTATTTGGAGTTTGAACAAAAATATATTTTGCTATGACATTTACCTGACTTTAAATTTGCTTATCGGGAAATTGAGGAGCTGCACCCGGGGAGGGGGACTTGAGCGGAAAATGGCTTTAGCCAATATTCACAAGCTTTGCAATAAGACAATAGACTTCTAAGAATGCGGCTTAGCTCCGGAGCACTCAAGCCTCCAGAGTGGAACCGAGTAAATGAGCTCACCTTAAATGCCGATACGTGGGGGGATCGGACATTCCTTTCAATTAAAAATAAATCGGAGGGACTCAAACAGGAAGTGGTCGGGGGGCCCATCTCGGAGGTTAAGCTGATGAGTCAATCTGCGGAAATGGAAAATATTGATTCTATCAGAGTTTTGATTTGGACTTTGGAGGTCTGCACATTAAATGTTAAAATTTGTGTTTGGATTTGAAGAACTGGGTACAACGATGGACTCGAGGGCGCTCAGCGGGGCTCGCGAGTGATTAATTGATGGTCGGCGTCGCTGCCCGCGGCGCCTTGACGAAGAGGGATTAGACTCAGATAATAGGAGGACGCGGAGGAAGTGACGGTGTCACGCTCCCCAGCAAAGATTTCAATCAAACACCTCTTCAGTCAAGGTGCTTGAAGACCAAGTGCGTTCCAAAATGTGTCCTCTGAAATTTTGAAATTGTAGCTCAAGGCATTAAAACACGCACGACACATGGCTTGAAACTTTTTTTCCTTTTTCAAACTAGCTTGCAGATCGACATCACACTTTAATTAACATATTGGAGACATTCATTTATAAGTATCAAATAAAGCTCCCGAGCTTTACAAGTTTGTTAGATTAAATTTACCGCAATTATAAAACGCACGTTGCTGCATATAGAGGCGGGGAAAAAGCCAAAGTGAAAGGATTGATACAGTTTTTTTCCCGAGCCTTTATTTAGCCCCCTTACTTGTTCTTCTTCCCGCTGAACTAAGATGGCGGTGCACTTTTCCCCAGAGAACGCAATAATGTCACATGCGCATGTGGCAAGACTATATTTCACATCCAAAGCAAAAGCTATTAGGGATGACTACTTACCATAGACAAGATCCTGTATGTCCTTCAAAGCAACAACCTTCACATTCACCCAAGTGCTCATACACACGCTGAGTGATTTTTCATCTACTCGCACTTGTGACGATGTTGTAAAAAAAAAAAGTGGAACTATACAATGTGTGCGGAGCTGAGTACAAGGTAACAACCAGTATCGATGATTTCAACTTTAAACAAACGACTGGCTGTACCGAAAAGACTTTTAGATACAAAGCCAAGATGAGTTTCGCACTTGAAGACTTATCACGTGAGTTTTGGGGACATTTTATGAGGCTGCAACTGAGAAAACGTGAAGCTCCACATGATAAATAATAAATATATTATATAACATATAATAATATATTATTATATAAACTGTATAATAATAATAATATTAAAATATGAACAAGCGACATCAAAAATCACCACTTACGCCCAAAAAATCACCGAAAAAAAAAATAGTTGTCGGCTCAAACAAAATGGCGGCTGAGGCTCACTCACAGTTCACCAAACTGGAAAATCGGCAGAATTTGTAGCAACAGCTGAGCTGAAAATCTTTCTACAACCACCATTTTGTGACGTCATCGAATAATCACAACATGCTAACTAACCCGTAGGGCCCCAATTCTCAAAATGCGACAGCCGATTTTCGGCATTAAAAAAACCCGATTGATTTGCCGATTAACCAAAAAATGTGCAACGTGTAAAATAACGAGCCCCCCGATCCATTTCAACTCTCAGAATTCTCAAAAGTTGAATTGCATTTTGTTGACACATAACATCAGCAGTATTCCCCGTAAAAAATAATCCGACGGCCAAACATTCGTCATGTTAACGTCTGTACGCGTCTTGCTTTTCCCCGCTAAAGAACACTAGCTCTTGATTTATATTCCCTCCCATTCTTTTGAACTATAAGAAAAGAACTCTCCACCTTGACCGCTCTATTACGCTAAGAAGCCAAAGTTATCAATCGAGGTACCGGGAGCTTTTTCAAAAGGCATGTTTGCTTTGCGGCCTAATAGATCATACCCGACGATGGCGAGAGAGTCCGAGAAGGAGTGAGATGTTGCTTCAAACAGTATAGCTTTGACTGATTATGCGTTTTCTCCTAAGCTATTCATAGAAGATAGATTCATCATTCCAATTTGTCAAGCGAGTGAAGATTTCGATTAATTATGTGCAGAGAGGGGGGGGGCGGCGCTATGGGTGTATTAGGCCTCTGCTGTCAACTCCAGTCTGAGGCCCCATTTACTGCACTCCACAAAAAAATATATATATCAGAGAGGTGCTAGGATCCGCCAGTAATTAATTTGATGAATGCTTCGGCGGCACAAATAGTGGCAGCCGTGCATCTTTTCATCACACACGCCCAGCGCGGGTCTCTTTGCTTGGTGCTAATTTGAGGAAGGGGAGGGGGAGGGGAAGGGGGGCTCATCTGGATAGTGGATGTGCTTGTGTCTGGCGCTATTCTTCACCCGATGTCGTCGCAGCCTCCTGCTGTCCAGGAGGGCTTTATGTATTCTGTCAACTCTGTCCTTGTGGTGCTACTACCTGCTCCACATTGTGGCTTGTTTGTTGACTCGGCGCCCTGAACTTAATAATAGGGGGGAGCGCCTGGATTAATGGAAGGTACGATTCAGGTCATTTCCCTGAAAAATACAGCAGGATTTGGAAACACCTGATCCATTCATCACTGTGGGCCAAATTTTAGATTTGTTTTCTCCCCGTAGTACCTAGAATAGGTAAAATATTGTTTTGAAACTTTTTTTTTTCCACCAACTTCAGCATTAATCCCGCCAAAACTCATCCAGAAAGTAATTCTATTTTTTTATATTTTCCAAACGGCTCCCTCATCGCTTTTTTTACCCAGTGGCTGCAAAAGTTTCCTCGACACGAGTCCAACTATGACTTGAATAATTTAGTCAAGATCTGACTTTGTCGACCTAAGTTGTTAAATTGTTGTCTAGTAAGCCACATTTGAATTTTGCAATAAGGAAGCAGTTGTCCTTGAATGACCCCTGGAAATGATCAGATTGTAAACATTTATTATGACGAGTCATCAAATTGTTCCGCTCCACACACACACTAATGACAACAATACAAAAGTTTTGCAATTTAGCGACATAATTCCAGTATAGGTTCAAAACAACCAAAATTGGCCCCTTCAAACCATAAAAACAAACTTTCCATGACTTCTTGATGCTTTTTTGTGGGTCTAATCAAGACGGACACGCCTACAAATGTTTTTATTGGGGAGTGTATTACACCCACAGCGCCACCGAATATAAATTTTCACCTGGAAAAATTATTATTTTTACAAAAAAATGATGTGAATGCTTGATGATAATGCACGAATACAAAATGGACTCATATTGTTCCCTGACAGTATAAATTCCCGATTAAAGCAAAAATGTATGCAAAGGGTCACATCCAGACAGCCAGCGTGAGAGGTATAGTCGGGCCATGGAAAATGATTGATCATATTATTGTGATCAGGTGAAAGCTTCAGTTCGCAAACGCGCACTGTCAATGTCACCGGGCGCCTCGGCCTGACAAAAAAAAAATAATTGGACCGGTGCCACATAATTCAGGTTCATATTTTCACAAGTGTGGGGAGGGGTAGGCTCATTATAAATCAGGTCGGCCACTGATACAAGACCATAAATCATAAAAAAAGACACGGCTTGAACAATTAGATAATTACCAGAGGGCCGTTTCAACGCCGTCGACATGTTTTGCTTTGTCTGGGAGGGAGAGAAGAACCGAGAGTCCCACTTTAGTCATCAATTCAGAGTCAAGATGAATATTTTGACACTAAAATAATTACCTCTACCATGTACAAAAATGAATTGATATTTGTTGGACAATCTTACATCACCAATTCCCACATAGCTTGTCACATGTTGGCTGTATTTTCAAGCAGTCTGGTTTTGACTGCCAATGACTCTTTAATGTTGCTTAAATATTCAGTTACACTCGCTGAGCTACAGCTTGTAACTTTAATTATATCGGCGGCCTGTGATTAGCCCTTGGCAGACAAGGCTGCCGGAAATCCAGAAGCAGGGGTCCAATTGACCCCAATTGAAAGTGTCATTTTACAGGCTCGCCAAGTTCGAGATGCCGCCGCGGTGGGTTAGGATGTTCACGCGCGGCGTCGGCGTCGTTTGATATTTGAGCAGCTTCCGAAAAAGTACGCAAGAGCGGCAGTGGAGAATTGAGGTCACAGCACTGGAGGGGAACCAAATGGAAGAGAACCTTCGGGCTTTCGTAGACACGTGTTGAAGCTTTTAGCTTCCTAAACGCTAGCTAGCTCCCTTGACAGCACCTTATGGATCTGCAGAACGTGTGAGCCCTTCGAGTTTTTCTTTGGCATGTTTGACAAGCGACCGTGACTCGGGTCTGAGCTTCCTTAAAGCCTTCGGAACAAAATGTAAATGTCTCATTAGATCATTGTCTCCAAAGCACTTAAAATAGACGTTAAAGCCGCTCTGGCGTAAGCCCCATCTGCTCCACAACACATCCTCATTGAGAAGAGGGCTTGTTTTAAGGCACAATTGAACCTTTAATAATGTCATGACTGATGTATGACCCTCAGTGGACAGAAGGGGGAGGGGCCAGGGTTCTTTCTGGGGGGGGGAGATGACGGGGGGTAAGACAGGTATGATATCTCTTTTGCAACGTCGTATTGCTTTAACGGGCTACGTTAGCAAACATTGATGACGTTCTGTCATTATTGTCACTTTGCATGAGAAGCGTGACAGTAACAGCAGAGTGACCCCAGATGCTGCGCATTTGATTGATATCTCCACCGACAATGATCGTTTGGGTTTTTTTCTTTTTTCCTTCCTTGGTGCTTCTATACGAGAGGGGTGGGGGGAGCAGTGGGCGGGGGCAAATACAGCAGAAATGTCACACCAGGGAAGCCAGCGAGGCGTAAAGCCCCGCCTTGACGAGCCCAGGGTCAGTAGCTCCTCTCTGCCCCCTTTTGCGCTTCGGGTAAAATGATCTAAGTGATTCTGGACCTCTGCCACCGATCTGCTGGAGTGCAGAAGTCAAGCGCGTAGGCATGGAGGAGTGAAGCCCGGCGAAGGATTTGCTGGTAGAACGACATGTTGTGGGCTATTGCCTAGAGGGAACACTCGCTCCTATTTGCAGCTTTCTCCATAAATAATAACAAGGGACGAGAGAGAAAGAGAGAGAGAGCGAGAAAGAGAGAGAGATTCTGCTTCTCAGGTATCTGTGTTTAATGATGACGATCACGATCAATCCAGCTAATTAGGCTCAGTTCATTCAAGATTAAGGATTTTTTTTTTTAAAAAGTTTGCTTTACAGCTGGAACTGTTTTGAAAACATTTCATGAATACTTTCAATGCAAAGTTAATGTGTGTTAACCGTTGTCACCGAGTCAGAGGGTTCAAGAATGTCACTGCGTGGGGGTAATAAGGTCAATCCAAAAAGCAACCCGGGGGCACATTTGCCAGCAAAGAGGCAGAAACACACACACACACACACACACACACAAAGGACACATACACACTCGCGTCCGTCCCTCCCTTATGTTGCACAATCCAAACCAATCGAGTCAATTGCCAGAAAACATGACATGACCTTTCAGATTCACTGAGCATCAAGCGTGAGTGGGACTAGCGTGCTTTCCGTTCCAGCGCACCCTATGCCCCTCCCGCCCACTCCGTCACCCCCCGAGGTTCTAAAAACCTCCACAAATAATTACTCTCGCTGGAGTTTGCGCTCCACAAGGCTGAGCCAAAAAGACTTGACTCTTGATTTTGACCCATACTTAAGGTGCTCCCTGCTATGAAAACAAGACTTGAACAATTTTGTCCATGTTAAACGAAAGGAGTCGTGTTTGGACATAAAATGTCAAGTTTGCAGGTTCGGTTACATTCACTACCACCATCACGGTGAGTCCCGACTATCTGAAAAGAGACTCCTTACTCGGTAAAAGACTTTCAAGGAGGACTAAAACACACATGGTGACAATTGGACTAAATTTGAGCACTCCCTCCCTTGCGTTAAAAAAAACTGATTGTCCTCAATAAATGTTTTCTCCCGAATCTGCTTGGAAAACAATCGGGCCGACAATGGTGACTGTTAAACTGGTTCAAAATTCACAATTGTGAATCCCTGTGTGTGGCCAAGTGTTTTGAATGAACAGGAAGGCGGCCATCTTGTTTTGGAGCAGCCATGTAAGGCCTAATTAAGAGCTTGACAAACTTTGATTTGGGAAATCGTCCCAATTAGAAGCTGTTTTTTTCCCAACACTGATGTGGGCAAAGCCTGCTGTCAACATTGGATAATCATTCTTAGGATTTAAGATAAAATTAAAAAAAACATACCCACCCAAAATATGTTTACTCTGAAAGAACGTATGGAAAACGTCTCATGAACCCCTGAACACAATTTGACAGAAATTCCGACATCGTAGTTGTGTTATGGCCATTTTAGATTAATCCCAGTGTATGTACAAATTTCTAATATTTCTCTTAAATCCCTCTGAGGATTAAGCAAGAATCCTTAGACAGATAGCCAATGCTAAATGCTAAATCCCATCCTCAATAGGTTTCAACCAGCCATGATGGATCATCTACAATTTTACAAAATGATCGATACACAACTTTAACCAATAAGTGTGTGGTTAGCAGCTGTGTTTACCATTTAGGGTAGTAGGAAAGACAATTGCAAATGGAACAAGACAGACGCCTGGCATTCATATGTAAGACGGAAGGAAATGTGTGTCAAGGTCAAACGTCATTGTTGTTTTTAGATTTTGCCTTTGATTGCTACTGGCTCCTCCATTATCATCGTTCTCACTCACTGGATTTAATGCCAGCAACAATTCAAGGTCAAATACGATTAACCTTACATATTTAACCTTTTCTACTGTCATCTATCTTTAAATTAATATCAGCCCCGAGTGCATTTGTTGTCCACAGCGGGGGAGATGGGGGGGGGGATCCGACAAGTCGCTTTTTATTAACCTCAAAGGGAAGAAGGGCAGAGTGATAGGAGGTCACAAGTTGGACCGCAACAATCTTATTTCATGGCGCGTTCTCCCTCTTTTTGTGCCCGCGCTAGTTGATTTGAAGTCATTGTTAGTCCTTTTAATGTGAGATTGGGTCAGAGATATTTGCCAACTGGCAAGATTGGGGGGGGGGGGGGGGGGATCTTTTTAATTGTCAGGTCACTTTGTGCAGGGGCAGAAGATCCTTTGGGCACACATTCTGTCTTTGTGTGAGCGGAGCAGACGTCGGAAATCCCCCGCCTCATTATAAGGGATGGGAAGATTAATTGACCAGTTCAGCAAGTGGCAGCCTCAAGACTGGATCAAGCCGAGGACTCGCCAATTAAGACCGGACTACAGCACCTTCTCTTATTCCGAGACTAATCCTTTTCTATCGGCATTAGTCGCAGCGGTCCTGCCGGGAAGATCAAGGCTCGGCTGTCCTTTGTCAGAGGCAGAGACATATCTATCACGCTTGACAATGAGATTTAATAGTCTTAATAATAGCCAATCAATTTAAATGTCACTGCATTGCCAGCCACTGAACA
The DNA here is from genome assembly GCF_901709675.1 of Syngnathus acus. NCBI lineage: Eukaryota > Metazoa > Chordata > Actinopteri > Syngnathiformes > Syngnathidae > Syngnathus > Syngnathus acus. The sequence goes on along the minus strand of NC_051092.1, from coordinate 2,730,631 downwards.
GGTCATGTGATCCATGTAAGAATTTTATGAAATCTCAAAGGACTGCGTCGTGTTCATTCGGATCTACAGAGTCGACAAAAACCTGTAATTTATTTTTGTTTTAAAATTGCTGAGCCACAAATTAGCCACATAATCTTTTGCAAAATCAACTACAATGATTAGCTAGCCATTAGGTACATAACATACCGAAAAAACGATACATTTTGAATCTGAAACTTAATCCTAACCCCAATCCTAAACACGATCCCAAACCAAAATGCTAACTCACCCTTAATCCCAAATAATAAATATGGATTAGGTTAAAAATGTAATAAAAATCCATTATAGTCCATCCATCCATTTTTATCAGCGCTTATCCAGGTCAGGGTCGCGGCGGCCATTTTGAAACATTGAACAAAATGTACTCAATGTTGAGGTTGAGTTTCATCTTGGATTTCTGAGTTGAATTAATTCTTCCATTTCACATCATTTTACTTCCTAGTATATTTTTTACCCCAAAAATAAAAATGTCAACTAGGACCATTAAATTGGACACTTTGCCAACCATGGAGGTGTCAAAGGCTGCTGCCAACACCTGTCGGTTCCCTTGAGCCATTGTATCTTCTGCCGCAAAACGTACACACACACACAAACACACAAGCCTTGCATGGTATTTTGCGCAAACCTAAAATCCTCCGAGGGGGAACATACTGAGTGCTAAAAAGATGTCATCATCGCTCTCTTCAGGAGGCCATTATGGACGAGAAGCTAATATACACTGGAGATATTTCCCCATTTTTTTTTCACCAAGGGCAGTTTTCCCCTCGTGGGTGATGGGTAAAATTGGTTGACATTTTCCTGGCTCCAATTAACCTTTGATTTGACTCTCAGTTTGCCTTGTCTTCTTTTATTTTCCTCCAGAATGTGGCAAATGGAAAGCGCCATTGGAAACATAGCTATTGTTTTCTCATGATGATCATTTCCTCTTTTCTTTTTTTTTAAGTCTAATTGTTATTTTTTTCTCTTGAGGATTTTCACATATACTGTATATGTGGACAGAAGATGTTGTTCAATGTTAGGTCATGACATTTTTCACATTGGGTTAATAAAGCGCTGCTCTATTATTGTATTGTTTGAAATTAAGTCGTAAAGGAAAGATGGTTGCTATTAAGTTGTTTTATTTGAAAGTCTCCCAATAGATTCTTCTAATAAAATGAAATAAATTCGACAAACTAACTTTTCTTTCTCAACTTTCCGTGTTTTTCTAAGAAACAGCAATTCACGTATACAGTGAACCTTTAAGGCAAAATTCTGTTTAGTGTTGGGTTCAGGATTAGGGTAAATTATTTTTTTTCGGTTAAGAGTTTAGTTATACAGTACGGAACTTTTTACATGGTTGTCCGTAGCCTCGAAACTGGATACTGTCCTGAACCAAAAAAAAACGATCTTGAAGGTAAAATTCTATATTTGGGGTTGGGTCAGGATTAGGGTTAGGATTAGGATTAGTTTTTGGGTTGTAAGGCTTAGTTATGCAGTACATAACTTTTACAATGTTGTTTGTCCAATTCACAAGAAAATCTCACAACCTTCAACACATTATAGAACGGCATCGCATCTCATTTGCGCAGTCGTCGTTGGAAGATAAGGTCAAAACGGTTCAGGCATCACTTTGGCGGTGTCTAAACAACTTGAATGCATTATTCAAATCCCAAGGTCACAAGGAACCTTCGATTCAACAACGCCGAGCCGGTCGCCACATGACAGCACTTTAAATGCACACTGCTTTACAAGTTACGCTTCCCTCAGAACGGCACAACATGAAATGCGTCACCCTGATGCCACGTATACGCATTAGTGAATGACCTGAAGAGGCACTGTGGATCAAACCATTTCATATCCAGGCCTCTTGGACTGCTTATGTTCTGTAGAAAGGAGTTACATAGCAAAGGCTTTCAAAAAAAAATAGGAAGTGACGACCGGGTTTCTTTGAAGCGTGCAGCGAGAGGTCCCTGTACATCATTAAACATTCTTGTCAACATCACAGCTTGTTAAGCTTTTGTAGCTTCAGGTCAGAAGGCTCATAGATGGGAGTCACACTAGCATCTGAGTAGATTTGACTTTGACAGGCACAGCTTACATTCCCACCTTTTGCCTATTATCTCTTCTGGGTAAAAAGCTAGCAAGGTGTCAGCAGCCTTGGTAACACTCAAACTGCAAAGCAACGCTAGTGAAAAGAATGTGATAATGTATCAGTCAAACAAGCTTCTGAGTTATTCTCTCCCCAAAAGTACCTAAAAACAAGGAGCCATTCAAAATTTCGATCTCGGTGCTGTAGCTCTTTCTCCGCTCAAATTGCTATCTTGCTAAACGTTAGCATAACAACTGTTAGCGAAACGTTAGCATAACAACTACCAGCGAAACGTTAGCATCACAACTATTAGCAATTGAGCTATTCTGTTTCTTGTTTCTTTTAAGAATAATTCACGACTGATATTTTGGGTGGGTCACATGCGCAGATGGCCTTATGATCTGGCACCATGCCCCCAAATGTCCTAGCCCTGGTTTAAGCTAGGACGAGGTTATACAGAGCCCCAGATCTCATAGCGCTGGAGTGTTGGCTCAACGTCAATCAGCCTAATGTTAGCTGACACACTGGTGAGGGTGGTGACAGGGCAAGGTTATGTGTCACTGTATGCTGGAGGCCTGCATGAAGACCACCACTGCCAGGGTTGTGTCTCATGTGAGTAGGCAGCGGGTGTAGGGTCACCCTTGAGGGCGAGGGGGGGAGGGGGTGGGGGGGATCCAAATTAATTTACACCACTACTGCACTGCACTTATCAGCAAATCAGCTCTAAGAGTCTTTGAGGACCCTTATCGTTGATATGCCATCGTAATGTGTGCTTGCTGCCTTCACACAGAAAATTCAATGATTAACTGGTATCGGAATGTTTAAATTGATCATCGATAATAGATCACAAAGGACTGCAGTTGTTGTTGAATCAAAGCACAATCCTTGAAAGTTGTCAGATGATGACATTCATACGAGCTGTCAAGATGCGACAACAATGTTTAGTTGTGTAGGTTTCAAGGTTTCCTCACAGATGACGGATGGATCGTTGTGCCCCGGAGACGTGAATCACATTCACCTGGCGGGTCGACCTTTAATCGATAAAAATCGGAACTGTTGCCGTGACCTTAACCCATAAGAATTTCATGACGACGATTTTCCGAGACAAAGCTCCAATCACTCCGCTGTTGATGTCAACATTCATCACACTCTAGTTTTTGCAAGGCAAATAATCAAACGTATCTGAGGGAGAATGGCGACAAGAAGGAAACAAGGCCTGTGTCAACACAAAATTATACAAACGTTGCGGTGACATCTTCAAATTAATCAAATGTAGTGAAGTACATGAAAACAATTTCCTACAAAAGCCGTGCTCGGTGAACATAGTCGGGAATTAAATGATCACATTTAATGAGGACAAGTACTTTTGAAACATGGAAGATGAATTAAATATAAAAACGATATGATGCTAACCACGTTTTACAGTTCTTATTGACTAGGACAATCAGCTCTATTTTTGTCAACGACATATATCAAACTATGATGCGGCCGCAGAGCAATAAGTTCATAGATGTGGCAACCATGAATCTTTCACCTCCATAAATATTTGACCACTTTCTTTGAATCATTTAAAGGAAAGGCCCACTCAGATGGTTTGCGGGGCAACATGTGCAAGCAGTACATACTTTTTTATACACCCCCCACTTCCATCTCTCTCACTCTCTCTCTCTCAGTTGGACAAGCTGTTCAGTGGCCCTGAAATACAGCACATTATGCCGCTTTGTTGCTCAACATTCACATTCCACGCCGCATCCGAATGCGATGTAAATGATATGATGATCTGCCCCTCTAAGGCAACATTAGCTTTATGATCGTTAACGCCTTCGTCGAGGTGTGAGGGTTGAATTTGTGACTTGCTCCTTTTTAACGTGGTGGAGCGATTTCACGGGGAGAAGAATATTTTTGCAGTAATCAAAATGGTGATAAAGTCAAAGTGCAGACTGATATCCTGTGTTGTTTTGTGAATGAAAAGAAGCAACCGGACAATATCTGATTCGCGTCAAGCGTCAACTGTGCAGTCTGGAGTCAACTCGAGGTCATCGGTGCTTTCCAGCTGAGTGGCTATGCATATGCGGAGAGCGACACTAGAATGTGCATGACCGCTATTAGCCGGAAATGCTCGTAGTTTAGCTCTCTGTCAAATGGGGGACTTAGGGGACATTATACAAATGGAGGAATAAATAAAAGTATTGTATTGTACATTCAAACAGGTAAACATTCTAGTGTAGCGTGGTAGTAGTGTAGTTGATTTTAAAGATAAATTTAAAAAATGTGGTACACTACATAAAAAAAGATTAAAGTAGTAATATTTTCACAATTAAGGTCATAGGCCTTCCGATAGTCTGCACCTGCTTTGAGCACAAAAACGGTGAGCACTATCCTCGATGTCATTACTAAAATAGTTTGTCTTACTCAAATAGTTTGTCTGTTTCATGTCTTCGTGTGTTTATTAGTAACATTTTGTGTGATCACTGTGAACAAGGTAAGGACACACCGTGGTGGGTTTTAATAAAGCAAGAGCGTTTTTGTTGTCCTGCTGCGCCCTCAGGTGGACAAAGACCGCAACAACATGTAAAGAGAACCAAACCATAGACATACCGAGGATGTGACACATATCGTAAAATACAGAAAACGCGATTTACCACTTTTCTGCACAAAATATGATTTGAACAGTCGTTCCACTGTAAAATGTAAAACTGTATTGCACTGCTATCGTATCAAGAGTCGTTAAGTCGCTATTTTAAACATTTTTGTAACATGACAAAAAAAATTAATAAACAAGAAGAGTCTAGCAAAAGTTGCCTCAATTCATGTCCTTTGAAATTCAGCTAAAATATAATTCAATAAGTGAATGAAGATTTTGTGTTTCCATCGTGCAGAACACAAATGGCCTTGTTGGCCCTGACCTCCCACCACTTCAATCGCATCCAAATATCTGTGTGACTCTCGCAAAAGCTCCACTTTACAAGCAGCAGACGCCATCCCTGACTCAGACATGTGCGACCGCAGCGTCTGTTGAGTGCCTCTGGCCAAATATTGTGCGCTTCGAAACACCTGCCAAACAAACTACACTTCTGCCAGGATCTTTTGGTGGGCGAAACAGATGTAAAGTATTGTAAGAGCAGAAGGCGGAGGCTTGTACCGTGCAGCAAAGGTGAAAAAACGGCAGGTCGTTGGCACAGGTGCAAGTGCCAGACTCGGGAGCCTGCAACTACGGGACACTGTTAATCGAAATTACTGGAGCGGTGTTTTTATAGTTTGGATTGGTTGGCCAGATGCGAGCACTGTGGGTTTCTCTTACTTTTATTTTTTACTCGCTCCTTACTTTGACGACATGATGGAAAAATATATACATTAATCCTTCATTTATCGCGGATAATCGGTTCCAAAAACCACCCGCGATAAGTGAAATCCGCGAAGTACGGTCACCAACAAGAAGTACTGGGCAGGCTAACGAGTTAGCGGAAAGATGCTGATTCATGATCGTGCTAACACGCGAAAACGGACTTCTAAAGGAATGTAAACGAACATTTGGAGCAATACTACATTGTCCTAAAGGTTAGACACATATTTCCTCAATTTTGAAGTTTGATTTTGACTTTTAAATGTTTTTTTAATTTGGAAACAAAATCCGCGATGTAGTGAAGCCGTGATAAACGAAACGCGAAGTAGCGAGAGATCACTGTATAAATTACAGCGGGGGGCGGGGGGGATGGTTGTGACGTCATCATTCAGGCAATTTATTCTGCTTCCTCAATCACTGTGCTTTAGTCAAGTGACATAAACGGGGTTTGTGACGTGACTCGTTTTTGCCACCAAGAAGTGTATTAATTACATCCGAGCGGAGTCTCAGCGTGAAACGGAATGCAGTTCTCGTGATAGAACAGACGGTGGCGGTAATGAGTCTCCAGCCTAGTGCGTCCGCTTTTAGACAACCATAGAAGAAGCGCCCGTTGACGTCACTCATGCCAACTTGAAGTTAGTTAGCGCAAAGTAGCTGTTGGAGGGGCTGCGAGCGTTACGAGCGTGGTGCCTTTTGTTGCTTTCCCCTTTAAGGTAACAAACTACATTGGAGGCGCGACAGTGTAGGCAATTTTATATAGTTTGCTCTTGAAGAACACCATAGCAGAAGTAACAAACGTCAGGTTGGCTACGCGTTTGGGGAACACGCTACCAGAGTAAAGCGCTAACAAGGCTAACTGAGCTAATACGCTAACTAGGCTAACGCGGAGCTAACTGAAACGGCTGTCTCCCAGCTGCCTGATCAAAAGTGGCACCTCTCCAGTCTTAACGTCATCTAACCAACCTGCTGTACATAACACAGTAAAACATTAAAATATATTGCATTTTACACGTCATGTTGGATGAGTCGTAGCTGCCCACCTGTTTTTATTTTTATAGCAACAGGCAGCCATGTCCAAATGCAAATGGGTTACCATGGTAACAGCCCGTCTGGTTTTTAGCTACATAGTTAAACCTGAAAAAGGACTTAGTGCTCACTAACTTGTCAAGTCACTTTTGTTTCAATTACATTTAAACCTCAGTATCCTCAAAGTACCAGCATTCATTCACGTTGAAATAGGAAATCCTCCCAAAACGGAAATAACACGTTTTAGGCTCAAGCTCACATCATGACATCTTTATTAAACTCTACATGTAATGTTTTGTTATATTTGAACAAACAGGATCTAAAGTCACACCAGTTTAAAAATAGTATAAACGCTCATGAGCGTACGTAGTGCATCAACATCAGTGCAAATGAACCAACCAAATGAATCTACATTGTGTCAACGAAGATTTAAGAACCACAATTGTCAATGAAGAAACTCTTGAATAATGTATAAAACTATCCAATGAGAACCAGCCCTTGTTGAGACATCTCATCCTTGTTGGAATTGTTCTTCTTCCAGGCTTGGTGTTGAAAAATGCATCGCGGGGATCATGTGCCGCACGCGTTCCAGGCCCCCGTGGACGTCCACGCCAGTGCCGACGGCCAGGTTTACATGTTCAAGAGGAAAGTCAACGGCATGGCCTCGTCGTCGGATGAGGAAGAAGAAGAAGAGGCGGAGGAGCTTGGCCTGATGGAAATGAGGCCTCGGCCCTACCAAGAGTCAGAGCAGGACAGGCTCAGGAATTTCCACTTGCTGGAACGGGACGTGTTGGACGGTGACAATCTCAACAAGCTGGCCTTGCAGTACGGATGCAAGGTAGGAGAATGATGCGGGGCGTAAACGATAATGGTCAAATAAGGTCAAATCCGTGACGCACTTCTTCCTTTGAACAGGTGGCAGACATAAAGCGCGTGAACAACCTCATACAGGAGCAGGATTTATTTGCACTGAAAAGCATCAAAATCCCCGTGGCCAAGCACAGCTTTTTAACGGAATCGTACGCAAGCCCGACTGACTCTTTTGAGGAAAAGCCGGCGAAGGCCCAGCCAAAGAGACAGCAAATTACGGACTTCCTCATAGAGGTGGACAACGACATGGAGAGGCTGATCCCGAACTCGGACGACTTTGACATGGAGCTGTTGGACGACGGACCCAAAAGGCCCGTCCAAAAAGGACAAAAGGGCCAGGGGGCCGACTGGGGCATTCAGTGGTGGAACGCCGTGGTGGCCATGCTGCTCATCGGCATCGTTCTGCCTTTGTTTTATGTCATTTACTTCAAAACCCAACACAGCGGCTCAGCCTCGCCAACGGGTGGCGCTGTCACGCCTACGTCCGTCACGTCTAACAGGACCGGGACGGGCACCTTTCCTACTGGCGGACCCGAACCAGGATAGAACGGAGTTTGTCGTTTTAGATATCATGAAGCTGAATATATCGAACATCATGTGTGCAATACCTGCCTCGTTTTTTTTTTTTTTTGTTTGTTTTTTTTTTGTGTTTTTTTTAAGTCGGCCTTTAACGTTGCACTCCTAGATCGTCAAAAAATAATAATTGTTACCGTTTTTTGTGTGCTTTTGTGGTAATTATTTTGTTTTCACCCTCATTTGATGCACATTGCAGCTGATTAAAACCACGTTAAGCTGCAGGGTTCTTCTGCATATTTACAGTTCACTATTTGCATTTTTTCTTTCTAAGGAACCTTCCTCAGACCTCTTCACAGTTTTTGTTGCTTTTTCTCATTCCAGAGGATGGCACCAAACGCCTGTAGAAAATGAAAGTACTGCTTTAATGCCATCTTTTGGCATCTTAGTGCCAAGGATCTATTTTGAAATAAACGAAGGAACCTTTACGGACAAGCCAAAGCGGTGCTTAATAGAAACAAAGTGCCTTGGCGCCATCTTGTGGCGTCTGCAAGGTTGGCTATGGCTAAGATGGTTGCACGGGTTATCCAAGGACCATAGTACCTGCTCTAAAAATAGCTCATCCATTGTGGCATTGTGATTTCCTCGGAATCTTGACAGAATTGGTGAATAGTGAACCATAAATATGTGGAAGGTTACTGTAGCATGGCAGTTTTAGACGGCGGTGTGTATCGGGTTGTATGTGAGGAGGAATCTTTGTTTTTCAAATTAACTTATGGGGCTTTTGTGTGTGTGTGTATTCATTTTGCATTGTTCACCGAGGTTGGATTCACACTACAGGTCCAAGTGAGCAATTTTGATTTGATGACCCCACCCATCTCTATTTCTGAAAAAATATCAAGCAGTGTTCACTTGCACAGTAAATGTTAAATGACACAGAACTCAACATTTGCAGATTGCCAAATGTGCCATTTTATGTTCAACATTTGCATACCAATTCGTCTTTATTTCTACATTGACTCGTATCCCAGTTGCTTGTACCGAGTGGACCCGAAGCGTGTGCCAAATGTGTGAACTGTGTTTGCAAAAAAAAAAAAAAAAAAAGCACCGCGTAGTGCAATAATGTACAAGTGACGTATTTCTGCATTTTAGTTTGGAATTTGAAATCGTTTGTTCGTAATGTGTGAAATGATAACACGGGCTGCCTTAAACCTTCTTGGTTAAATTCAGATTCTGAAATGTGCACCTTTTTTGGGGGGATTTTGTGAGACTTCAGGGAGTTTTAACTATATTTGAACGAATTAGCCTTGGATGTGCATATGGCTCAATGGCTTAACTATTTTCATAAATCTCATTTGACTGTTACAACTGAAAGTCTCAAACTTGTTCATTTATTATTATTATAAGTTCAACAAGAGGGGGGTAAATGGAATCGTCACATCAGTATGTGCCACTTCTTGTACTCATTAATTGATACCAAACATTTGAGTGCTACTCGAGATAAATATGCGTCTCATCCCTTTCAAACTGAGGGGTCCTCTTGAGAAAACTGAAAATCTCACCTAGTGCAGTTCTTTTTGTTGCTTCTGTTGGCTTCTAGTTAGTAGCATTCATGTCTGTTTGGCGGTTGGTAAAGTGCAGTTTGGTCCCCGGCCGGTGGCCCTGCGGCTCGGGGAAGATGCTCCTGAAAGTCAAGTTGATGCGAGGGCCGCGGTCGTGGTACTCCTTCGCCACCTGGTGCTGGGGACCAAAAGAGAAGCATTTCAAAATCAATAACGTGTGACAAAATGTGAAGCCACTAACTTTCTATGTGAAAGTGATTGGTGGAGTTGAACGTACCTGCCAATCATCTTGCGTGGCTCCTTCCATCAAAAGCAGAGCACCGTGACCCAGAGGAACTTTAATACGCTCCACATAAGTGAAGTCACCGTTTTCTTCCTATAACATAAAAAAAGACAATGCGTCAGAAATACAGCACTGAGTTTGTCCTATGGCACAAAATGAAACAAATCCCGGAGACTTGTAAAACAATAAATAAGACAAAAATAAAATAATGTGTTTGTCTGACCGGAGGTGGCTTCTTGCGTAGGCTGAACACCCTGCTATCACCCAAACTAAGCGAGGCGATGACGGGCTGCCGGCCCAGCAAGGCTTCGTCGTCGCTGTGCCAGCCGATGCTGTCGTGTCCGTCTCGGTACAGGTTGCACAGCAGCGAGTTGAAGCGTTCGTCGCCGCCGCAGCCGCCGCTCGCTTCGGAAACCGCTCGGCGAAGGTTCAACAGCAGCGGGTGCCACTAAGGGGGAGGCAGCTCAGTCACAAAGTGTGACAAAGTCAAGTAGTGCTTTGCCACCATCTTGTGGCCACTATCAGCAATTACAAAAAGATTTCCAAAAGCAGTGTTTGGTAAGGATTGGATGTTAGAAAACCTTTGTGTTGGCCGCCATGGTGGAACGAGCATACGTGTAGGGTAACTCCCCAAACCAGCATGTCAACCTTGGCTCTTCGTAGGCCTCACCTAATAAAGGGGGGGGGGGGGGCACAAAATTGATGAGTCAGCATAAAACGCCCCAGAAGTTTGAGAAATTATTAGCGTCTGTCACGAGCGTACTTTATCTAATTGTGAACGCGGACGCAATGTTGTGGCGTTTGTAAAGTGAGCCATGAAAACATGATTTGTTGAGTCGATGATCATGTTGACTTCTTCTACCCACCTTGTCTAAAGTTGGTCTTTTGCGACCAGGGAAGCTCAGCCAGGAGCTTAGCGAACATCCAGTCAGCCTCCTCAGCTGGAAGGAATCTCGGCACCAACCGCAATCTTAACGGAATGAACAGGGGGAACATTTAGGAGAATTACCAACTAATGCCTTCAAAATGCAACAACAAATAATTGGGGTATTGGAGTGAACAGATTATTGGCATTCGATTCATTTCATTGCTGACCTTGACACCCCTGACGGTCCATGGCTGATCTCATAATCACCTGCCTGGCTATGGAAAGCAAAATAAAAAATAGTGTTATGTATGGAATACAAAAAACGTTTTCAACTTCCCATTCAAATTCAATACTTACTCAATAACCTTTTCTGATGGAACATCTCTAACTTGCTGTAAAGAAGACAATACATGTCTTTAGATCAAATGCTATATTTATGAATTTTATTAATTTTTTTTAATGCAGTAAAAGACCTTAATGGGCTGTTGGAACTCAACATTCCCAGATGTGGTCTGTCGATGTATTCCCCAGGATGCGGAAGCTGCATTGGCACTTTGGCTTTGAGGAGCTACATCGCCAAATTAAATGAGAACGCATATTTAAAAACAAAATTTGAAAGTGATTTTGAGTGTATATAAGGAATTATAAAATACCTGCTGGTCTCGGTGGTTTGGGCAACTGTTTGGCCCAAGAGCCCTGCACCCTGGCACGCTGTCGTTTATCTGCCATAAACTGTGCAGGGAAGAGTTAAGGTCATTATTCAAATTCGAACTTTTGGTTTCTATAACCATCCAATTTATTTATAGACAAAAAAATAAACCATATCAATAAATACTTCACAGTGCGCCACAAGTTTATATAATACACAAGTTAAACGTTCGTATTATTAAAATGCACAAGTTAAACGTTCGTATTACAGTGATCCCTCGCTACTTCGCGTTTCGTTTATCGCGGCTTCACTACATCGCGGATTTTTTTCCCCAAAAATTTAAAAAACATTTTAAAGTCAAAATAAAACTTCTAAATTGAGGAAATGTGTCTAACCTGGGACAATGTAGTATTGCTCCAAATGTTCGTTTACATTCCTTTAAAAGTCCGTTTTCGCGTGTTAGCACGATCGCGAATTAGCATCTTTCCGCTAACTCGTTAGCCTGCCCAGTACTGCTTGTTGGTGACCATACTTCGCGGATTTCACTTATCGCGGGTGTTTTTTTTTTTTTAACCAATTATCCGCGAGAGACGAGGGATTACTGTATTTTAATGCAAGTTAACCAGTTCTCTCTTTGGCTTGCACGTAGCACTTGTTTAAAACCAAAGCCATAAACGCACGACAACACAAAAATCTGTCATTCTAGTCTATTCTATATTTATGGAATCAAATTCGAAACTACGGTAAGGTCCTGTTATTCACTTAATTGTACATTTTCAATAGGGAACACGGCAGATTAAGTTACGATGCTATTTCGTTCGTGTAACTTGAGCTAGAATCACGAGAATAGTATTACATTAACATGATAAAAGTACAACTAATGGAAATAGTGTAATTACTTACCTAGAGGGATAATAAAACATCCATGTAAAGGAAAGTAAGTACTTTCAGCTACGACACGCTCGACAGGGCGGCCATTGCTGCTGTGTTACATCAAAATAAATACTACCCGGAACAAAGATTTAATATATGGTTCCTCTTCGCTTCTGTAATTTATTTTAGCACCTGGTCTCTTTTTTACGGAATTGTGTTCTTATATTTAAACAGTATCTTTTTTTAACCAACATACAGGAAACGTTCGGGAAATGTGAATGAAAAACACCCCAACTGTCAAACGTGTACTTTTATTAACAAACGGTAGCAAAAAAAACTACAATCGGAAGTAAACACTGCATATTATAGAGTGGAAATTTTTAAGCATTATAAAAAGATTGCTATCAACCCAGAGGCACTCATAAGAACATTGCATACACCTAACTCAGACTATCCCTGCTGAAAAATATGTGAAGTTACGGTTTCATCTGTGAATATTTTGGTCCATTATTGAGGCACACCAAAATGGTATGTGTGTGTAAAAAAAAAAAAAAAAAAAAGAGAAAAATGTCTTGTTCCCTTGTAATTCAAATATCAACGACCATTGAAAGGCACTTCTGTGTAGCTTGTCAAACAAACAAAACAAAACAAATACAGTGATACCTTGGTTTGCAACAGCATTCCAGCACAAGCCATCATAATAAATAATGTCAACACTTAACGGACAATTAAACGCGACTTGGAAACTCACTCTTAAAGCAACAGGTTGTGTATGTGTGAGGTCTTATAGTAATAAAATAAATAATTTTACATTCATATATATATATATATATATATATATATATATATATATATATATATATATATATATATATATATATATATATATATATATATATATAATGTAAAAAAAAGCCCACCACCATTTTTCACTGCTTACAACAGCAGGGTTTAACAAACCACAGTTTAATTATTGTTTTCTTCCCTATTTTAAGGCAGTTGCATCTACTCTCAAGTAACATGGCAGGTCTTTTTTGTAGAGGTTCTTCAGTAACACACAGACTCACACACCCGAGTTCTCTGACAGGACCCCCAGAAGGGAGCACTTACACACACACACTTGTTAAACACTGCGTTGGGGTCACATTGTTGGTCTCAGTCTGTCTTCAAGCCGGTTCCGTTCTTCTGCTCGCGCAATTTCCTCCTGTGCAGGTATCCCGTACGCTGGAGGCGGTTCATGCGTGCTCCCAAGAAGATGACGATGCCGATGGGAACTATCTTGGTGGTCACCCAGCCCTGATTGAGAAGAACAATGGAAATAACAGTTAAGTTTGTATTTGAGATGAATATTTTCTGATTGTTGTCGCACAGGTGTCTTACCATGACGGCGTGTGGAAAGTATCCGTTGGTCTGACTCTGCAGGCCCACGGTGTTGAGCTCGGCGGCCACGTAACGCTCCGGGGTGGGCTTGTCCAGGGTGGGCTTTCTGATGCGGGTCATCTTGGTAGCCACGAAGAAAGGCAACACGCTCTGCGGGCGGACAGGAACACGGGGAAGTCAGCAAATGAAAGATTCCCTTTTAAAAATAAATTGTCCACCGACGTGGCTCAATGCGTCGTGCTAAAACTGCTTGAGATGTGTTCAGATGGGGCTTGCAGAGGTCAAAGTGAAGTACTGTCTTTGACCGCCAGGTGTCACAAGAACGCTAAGTACGGGTGCAATAAAATCAGAAGGTCCACACAGAAAGTTTGACAGAATATTCCTCGATAAGTCAAATCGAAAAAAAGTATTTTAATTATGAATACGTATTCACACTGGATTGATTCAGATGACTTTTTTGTTCGATATTATTTCATTTTAATACCTTGCTCTCAAAACCTCACCTGGATGATGATGCCCTGACGCCTGTACTCTTCCTGGAGGCCACGGGAAAAGAAGTCCACAAAAGCCTAGAGTGGGGGGGGAGGTGAAAAAACTGATTTTGATGGGAAATTCTTCATAACTTTCGCTTCAAATGAGTGGCATGAGGACAGCGCGCAAACCTTTGTGGACGAGTAGATGGTGAGCAGAGGGACGGGGTACATGCCACTGGCCGAGGAGATGTTGAGGATGACACCTTTGGATCTGAAACACCAAATAGAGGATTTACACTGAGAAGCAAACAAATTAAAATGGTGTTTCGATGAAGAACGGTTTGTGCAAGCAGCAGTGTGCACTTTGAGAAAACGAGACAGAAGATAAAGTCCACACTAACAAACTTTAAACATCTCACATTCAGCTAACCCCTGCTAAGTACACTAATATAAAAACAATCAAATAAAATTGAAAGAAAAAAAACAACAACGCAAGTGTTTGAACCTATTCTATGCATCTATTTTTGGATCAAATCGCATCAACAATTTCCCAGGGAACCCTTCGTCTGCCTTCTCAAACACACACACACTGGCAGTGTACGTTGCCATGGCAGTCTGTTGCTGCAGTGATGTAGTCTAAAGAGAGCTAGAGGAAAGAGAGAGAGCTCGAGAGAGCGAAAGAGACATGCTCGGGCCTCACACGGCTGCAAAATGTGCCTGCAACGCCATTGGCCGACGCCAGTCACGTGACCGTGCGCCAGGCCAATCGGGGCGGGGAGGGCACTTTGTGTGAATTGAAAGCTTGTCAGCATTTGTGAACAAAGGGAAGGAGAGGAAGCTGCCATGGCGGGGAAAGACTCACTGATACCTTAAGCTCCTTAGGACAATCTGACATTAACGAGCATTGCTAAAAAAATAAATAGTAAATGGGAGGAAAATAAAAGAGGAATCTCACCTGTTAGCCATTCCGGGCAGCACCAGGCGGGTCATCTGGTGAACGACAGACACAAGTTAGCATGTCAAATAAATATAAACAACCTGACAGGGTTAAAGAATTGGGGGAAGAAGCAAGTGTGTGGGAAAGAAGGGAGAGATGCGTGGGTGGGTGGGTGGCGGTTGCAGACGGCGTTGGTGTAGTCCACCGTTGCTCTGGGAACGAGAGACACTGCAGGTACCACCAAAGAAGAAGAAGGAGGAGCAGCAGCAACAGAAGAGCAACACAATGGCATTTACATGGAGGCTGTTGCCTCAAATGGATCAAGAGTACCTGGCACACTGAAGTCATGTTGACGTTGATCATGTTGGTGATGAACTGAAACACACGTTGGGCACGATATTAAAATCAATGCAGCGACAACAACAAAAATAAGAAAAGGTCATACTCACATTGTCGAGGTCCGGAATACGGAGGTAGTATTCAGGGTATCGATAGGACACACCAACATTATTGACTGTTAAACACACACATGGAATACATTTCAATTTGTTCCACAAAGCTCCACAAGTGAATGTCATACTAAAAGCATCCAGAAGGGGGCAGTAGAAGCAAAGGAGAGAAACTGTTCAGTCCGCCACGCCTTATAACCAGTAGTGCAACTGGATTTAAAACAAGGACAAAGAGTTCTTTAAATGTTCTTTTCACACAAAGTACATGCGAAATTGACTCTGCCGCATTTTTTTAAGTGAGTCATATACAGCAATGTAACAAGTCATATTGCACAAGATGTATTGTATTTGTGTACATGACCTGAAGCTACACTCTACATTTTGTTTCAGTGTTCCTGTTTTTTTTTTTTTTTTTTTTTTTTGCTTAATAGAGTGACTCAGTCTACCCAAGACTTGTGTGTGTGTGTGGTGGGACGACGAAACAAACGTACAATGAGCCTTCAGTAGAGTCACGACAAAGCCAACAACTGGTCTAAAATTAAAACAAACATTGTCTCCTAAAAGGAATGAGAGTAAATATCAAAGTTGTTTACCAAGAACACCGATCTCCAGGCCTGACAGTCCCGCCTCGATGGTCGGGTAAATGTTGGTTTTGCCAAAGTCCGCCGCGATGGTCTTTGTCTCCACTCCAAACCGGTCCTCTGTGGCACAAAACAAGGAAACATCTTATTTTTCTGTATCTATTTCAACCATTTAATATGCGAAAAGCAATTATTTAAAAGTCAAAACACAAATTGAATCCTGGGCATTAGGATCCTTATGAAAAGCATACTGCAGTGTCATAGTTAAACAGCAGAGGGCGCTGCATACCAACAGACTGCATGTCCAAGCACTCGTTAAAAAGCAGTTTGATGGAAGTAGAGAAGAATAATTGAAGAAACACCACAAAACAAATTAATGACAGTTGGATCAGATACGATGTTGTTGGTCAAAGTCGCGCACTTACCAAGTGACCTGGCCACGTCATCCAGTTTGTGTTGGGAGCGGCTGATCAACACCATGGCAAACCCTCGACGAGCAAGCTGGGAGGAGAACACGTCAGTTTACAGGCTCACAAATAATTCCAAAAACATAATGTTGCCTTTTTTTTTTTTATCACCCAGAAGTGTGTCAACTAAATCCATTTTTAATAACTACAGTATAAAGATGAAAAATGAAATATTTGTTCTCAGATTTTTTTGTGAAAAGGGGAAAACAAACTCAAGAGACTCACCTCCTCCGCATAGGATTTTCCGATTCCATCAGTGGCTCCCGTCACGACTAAAAAACAAAGATAGGCTGTCAGCGGTTTTAGTAGTAGATTGATTAATAGACATCACAAACAATTTTTTTAGTAGCTGAACTCTGCAGGTTGTCGTGATATCAGCAACATGGCCGCCCATGCCGCTTGACTGCATCCCAAACAAAAGCGTGAAGCTCATGCATGGCCACACCTCGACTTCAAGTTGGACCACTTGTCAAGGCGAGGGTACACCAGCTAAGCTCCAAAGTGATTGAGATTCCCTGTGACAACAATGCTTGTCGATAAGACGCACGTTGTCATCGCAGCTTAGCAGGATCATCGCCTACAATACAATTGCCTAGAGGCCGAGGAGAACTGTTGAGTCAACGAAACCCGGGCAAAGGTTTCTGTCATCCATCATACGGGGTGTCAAACTCATTTTTTTTGGCGGGCCGCATTGTAGTCCTAGCTTCTTTCAGAGGGCCATTATGATTGTCAACCCAAATAAATGTATGAGCACCTCATATTATACACCATGAAAGCCACAAAACAAACTGACAAATAACTCGTTTTCAAATCAGACGAGTAAAAACTGGTCAAATATAAAAAAAAAAAAAAAAGATTATTAAAAGTGAAGACAATTTGCAATTCTAGTCATGACACACGAATTTGATGCACAATTTGTCTTCGCGGGCCACATAAAATGATGTGGCGGGCCGTATCTGGCCCCCGGACCTTGAGTTTGACACCTGTGGTCTACAGGATAAGAAAAAATACAGTAGCGCTATCCCACAAATTTGGCCACAAAAAGGTAAAGTCACTCTTATACCGATAAAAATTGCAACAGTAAGGCATTCTTGACTAAAGACGGATTCTAAAAGATCAATTGTGAATTTGTTCTTTGGCCACCTCGTAGCTCCGCCCCTCAACTTGGGTTTTCTCTGGTTTCGCTGTCGTACATTGCTTAAAAGCGAGCGGACGCCGAGTGTGTCTGTCAAGTTGATGAATTTGATGATTATTCGAAACAAACACTGGGAAATAAAGCCGATGGCCACGATGGTGTGCTCGACGCATCTATGATCAGTTGATGAAAGATTAATGGAGGCACAGAGGACATTCTCGAGCAACGGGCGAGGAGACGAGAGGGAGGGAGCGATGACAAACGAAGGAGGAAGAGGAGGAGGAAGAAGATGAGGGGCTGGCGGGATGTGGAGGGATCCTGGGGGCGTCTAAAAATAGAAGTGGAGCGAAGCAGGAGAAGGAGCGTGTGAAGGAGAAATGGAGGCAAGCAAGGAAGGAAGGAGGGAGGGAGGAAGGGAGGAAGGCAGGAGAGGAAGGCGAGCAAGAGTAGCACAAAGTCAAAAAGTGAAAAAGGCAAGCAGAATTTATTTATTTTTTTAAAATCGGACTCTTTCTTCAGCACCCCCCCATCTTCCTCCTCGATGTTAAGAATGAAACACGCCGACACAAAAGCCTCAATGGGAGCGGATCATACCAATGGACGCCACAGGGGGAGGAGGAATAAAATGATCACTTTCCTTCCACAGATTTGACAAGCAACACAAATCAATTAATTGGCGGAATGATCGATTTTTAAAATATTCGATAGTGACAGCACGACATGCCCCCAATACAAAAATAGCAAAACTATAACTTACAACCCAATCACTAATTATCATTGAACAATTTTGAATATTGTGAGATATGTTAGGAATAATACTGAATTTAACAAAAACTTTAAATGTTAGATCCAGTAAGTGCAAATTGTAAATATTTCAAAGGAGTGGATATTACATATAGACATTTGCAAATCATTTATATTTAGAAAAAAAAAAAAAAAAAAAAAAAAAAAAAGGTATATGGACCAGACTCCTGCGGGACGCCACCAAATTGCATCTGCATTCAAGCGTGTCGTGCAACGAGTGCATGTCAAACATTCCAGGTGATCAGCGGCTGGGTGGGGCTAATTGACTGATGTCACTTTTGGTGACTTTCAAATTGACCGGTTGAGTAATAAGCTGCTGAGAGACAAGTAATGCAACACTTGGTGAGCAGTTTAAACCTCCATAAATAACAATTGAGCATATCCAAGTGACACATTTCTGGCAACGCCCCAGGTCCTATTTGGCTAGCAAGACTTTTTTGTATTAACCTTGATCGCTTCGAGTCCCGCGGCGTTCCACAAGGTTCTATGTTGGGGCCCTTGCTGTTTTCATTGTTAATTCCAACCAGGGTATCATTAAGCGGCTTAAAGTCACGCAGGAACAGCAGAATTACCTAAGCTACATATTTGCATATATGGTACATCACCTCCAAAGTCCACAAAGGGTGATAGTTTAATTTGAATGCCTAAATGACAGCCTAGCAACTTCCAGTGTTACTTCAATATCAATTTACATGAACATAAAAATGTATTTTGCATATACACACACACAAATAATAAGCTTTCGTTGAGTGTGCTCCTTTAGCAAGCCCTCACCCCTCCCTCTGAGAAATACATCATGCCCCTGCCTCCTCCTCCTCTTCTTTCACGCACATCTCCATCTCCTCGTGTTGTACTTATGAATGACAACACTCCTCCCACCTATTATATAATAGCACCATTCTCTCAATAACAGTTGCATGTGTGCGTGCGCGTGTATCGCCTTTAGTGTGTGTGTGCGCGTGTGGAAGTGGGCTCTGATACAATGGAAAGCGGGAGGGAGGGGGGGGCACCAAGCTCCTTTATTCATTGTGCAGACATTTCTCATTGTTTTAATTGAAAAGAGATGCATGAAAGCATTCCCATTTATTCTTATCGACGTGACATTAGATGCACCTGCACAATCTTATGAGATCAAATATGATACAGCAAAGTCAATTCTTTTTTTGGGGGGTGGTGGGGGGGGCAAATTTTCACTCTTCGCAGCAGTGCTTCATCATTTATACCTCGTCGAATAGCGGAGCCTTGCGCTGATCAAATTATTAGAAACAGTCCATAACAACAACATCTATATTGAATTAACATCTCATTGGATTTTGCAGCCCAGTTCTCCCGTTGGCATCGGTTGTGTTCCCGAGCGTCGCGAGAAGCCTGACGGGGGCGCTTTTGCACCGCCGACGCCGCCTCAGCGCTAAGCGTCACGTCCAGAGGTATTGACATCCCCCAGCCTTTTGTCCCCCCCCCTCCTCCATCCTCCCTCCCTGGGCTGAGGAGCGGCCGCTGCCTGCTCGCTACGGCGCGGCTCTAAAAAAAGCAGCAGGAGGAGTAAAAATAGCAGCGACTGCCTCGTCTGGGAGCTAAACCCCCGCCCGCCCTCTACCTTCATCCCCCCTCCCTCCCTCCATCCCCCCCAATCCATCCATCCATCGCCTCCCGCCTTGCATGCTTGCCTGCCGCATGCACCTGAATACCAAACAAGATCACCAGCGTCACCGTCAGCATCATCGCCACGACAACCGGGGCTGCAGCATCCAAGCTGCATGCTGGGAAACACCGCACGTACACACACACTTGATTGGGAACGGGAGAAATTCTAATAAAGCTACAGATACATTTTTTACTTTGTGAGGCAATCCTAGAGCCTTTTTTCCCCTAATGAAGTGAACCCTCATTCATCATATGAGATATTTTGCAGGCCCACTAAATGAAAAGCCGACAGATGCCATATAGACTTTTTTTTTTTTTTTTTATAAATCGACGGGGAAGAATAAATAAAATTATATATATATATATATATATATATATATATGCCCATCACTGTCTTAAAGGCACAGTAGCAAAAATAAGCGTCCAGCAAATCTTCAATTAAGATTCTCAGTGAGGAGAGACTGCGGTCCTCGTATGCCCTGCTCTTGTTATGTAATCTGTCGCACCCCAAACTCGCCTATCAACGAGCAGAGGCCTCCTACGTTACACTGAGCAAAGGAGAAGGGAGGGATGCAGCACAAGGTGGAAACACACACACACACACACACACACACACACACACATACGCAGACGTGTATATTTCTTTAAATAGCAAGGGAGAAAGTCACATGGGTAATATAAAAGTCGACAAAAATAAAACTTGATGGGGGAGGAGGGAGGCTTGAGGACTTGTACTTCAGAGCCAACCAAGACTGATCCAGCATCTATATTTGGACGGGGAGCAAAAAATAGCTTTTATAAAAAAAAAAAAAGGAGGAAAGAAAAGGGGGCACCATTGTTTAAAAAAAAAAAAAAATTTTTTTTCTCCAACTAATTGAGGTGATTCTTGAGGAAATTTCCCAATCCTCCGCCATGCAAAGATGCAAAGTGTACCATCAACACGTACTTTCTCGTTTTGGACGCAAAGGTGCTCAAATAAGAACACGTACAGATGGACAAGTGGTTGTTTACGACTAGCGGGAATGTGAAATTCAAATTAAGAAAGGTTCAATTAGCCAGCGATGGCTTTATCCTGTCACGAAATGGGTGGGAAAAGTTACCAACTCACCACAGAGTGACCCTGGCTTCATCGCAATGCCCGGTCGTCATGGTAACCAAAGACAGATCCTGCATTGACCAACATTTTTGAATAGTGGACAAAAGATATATATAATTTCTCCATTACAACACTAGGAGTGACTATTTCTGAATTCAATTGTCCAAAAAACTGGTTTCAAAATGTTTTAATTGCTCCAGGAATTTGACGACACGAGTGCCATACCAGTTACGCATGACGTTCAAACTCCTACTAAGTCTTCGTGAGAACAAGCTCTACGTCAAACGATTGCACAATCGTCAGAATCTTCCCGAGTCAGGCACGACGGAATTCCGATTACATACATGAACTGGTGGAGCCAAAAGATGATGAATGTTTGGCTCGTAAACGATGTCAAAAGGGAAGATGGTGTACTCGTGGAACGTGGATCGAGTTCGTCAAACATGAGAAGGTGATTACAACTGGATTAAGCAACAACCAATCTAATAAAATAGACAACTATTTTAAATCATCGAGTCACAATTTAGAACAGGGGTGCGAAACAAATTTTTGTTACAGGGTGGAAGCAAAACATTTTTTTGGGAAAGTAGGACTATAACAAAAATGTTGCAATATCTCACTGTTATTAAAGAGAATTTAGAGTTTTAACAAGAAACATTGAGTTGACACACATGATTTTGCTTTTGCGGGCCACATAAAATGATGTGGTGGGCCGGATCTGGCCCCCGGGCCTTGAGTTTGACACTTGTGATTTACAACTTCAAATTGTCCAAATCCTCCAATTATAATCAAGTCGAAAAGTAATATACTATTTTTTTTTTTTTTTTTTAAATAAAGATCAGTCACAACATACTACTGGAAAACTTCCACATTTCCAAAAACGCCACAGTCAAGACTAACCGCTTCTTTTTTTGCCATGTGACCACTTTGCCATCATTCCCAATTAATTTCATCGCATCACCAAAGGAATGCGGACCAAACGAGAAAAATGAATGAGAAGATCCCGAAGCTGAACGACTCAACGACCTCTCCATCCTGCTCTGCTCGTGTTGCTGAGGAGCTTGAAAGGGAAGCTACAGCATAAGCTTTTTTTCTTTTTTTTTTTTTTCTTCCCAGCTTCCCCGGCTGCGGCACGTGTCGCTGAGCGTGTGCAGCACATGAACGGCGGTGTTCTCGCTCTCCGCCCACACACATCTACACAAAGCGTGCACACACACACAACAGTTGAGGGAAGCACATTCACAGAGATTAAGATATCCATACCACCCCCCAACACACACACACACACACACACACTCGCATCATTCACATATAAATGCACATTTGCCTTCAAGTACATGAATGGAGGTTGGCTACATGCCTCTTATATAATACCACTGTTTTCTTAATAAAGTTAGAAGAGGCACAGTGAGGTCCTTGCCTGTCATGGAATTTAACACACACATATGCACACATGCAGTAGAACACGCACTGGCTTTATATAATACTGGGTACTAAAGAAACATGATGGCACCAAGTAATATTTGACAATATTTTTCAAATAAATGATTAGGATTTTTTTAAAGATGAATAATCTACACGTGGAAACATCTTTTGCACGCATACAGTGAAGCTGTTACTGGGCGCCCATAAGAAAGTGAATGGGGGAAGCCGCTTTGACACACTCACATTGGCTGCACTAGCTCGATCCTACCACTAGGAGGCACCTGCTCTGCGTAAAGGGGAAGACCAGGGAAAATCCCTTCTGCTCATTGCAGAGAAGCTGAGTGGAGTGAATCACAATGGCATCGTGCAATAAAAACCACAAATCTCCCTTCGCGTTGAGGCGTTTTCCCCGTCAAAAAGAAAAACTTTGTCAAAAAGCACAACCCAAAGCATACAAATCTGTAATGATACACATAAAAAGCCAATACAACTGGTACCTCTAAAACGATTTTTTAAAAACTCACTAATTCTGCAGTGACGCACTTTTCTCTGGAGAGCAGTGATATTTTTTAAATGTACTTTTTTGGTTCATTGTTGCCAAAAGTAAAATATGGAACAAAAGTCGCACAAAATTGGAATTGTGTTTTTCCTGTTAAATAGCGACAGGATTTGTGACTTTTTTTTTTTTTTTTTTTAGCCAAAAGACAAGATATTTATATTGTCTGCCTCATATATTGCTGTGCTGTTTTTTTGCAGACATGATTCATTATATTCATGCATTGTGTGTTAGCTTTAAGCTAGCACGCGTTTTTTGGAACTTATTTTAAACTTATTTTTGGAACTTTTTCAGCCAAAAGACAAAATATTTATATTGTCATCCTCATGTATTGCTGTGCTGTTTTTTTCTATTTGCAGACATGATTCATAATATTCATTCATTGTGTGTTAGCATTAAGCTAGCACACGTTCCAAGTGTTGTGCTTGTTTAGAATACATAATGTGTAACCCTTTTTTTTTTTTCTACCAAAAAAAGCAAACAGCTTCAGGACTCTTTTTAGGAGAATAATTTCATATATGCTTTTCCGCAAATATCAGCGGATAGGTGACGCTACAAATGCCAAACTAGTATCACTATGCTAGTATGGTGCATGTTTTTTGGGCGGCATAATGAAGCCTTATGCGTGCGATCGCCCCCTGGTGGTTGGCATTGGTTGAGAAGGCGCTTCACGAGCTAATTCAGCAAGGCCGCCATTTTAAATGTAAATCTTCCCAAAGATTTCCAGTGATTTCTGTTAACTTCCCCTAGTTATCAGACTTAAGCCTAACGGACTGAGCACGTGCTGACAAACCAGTTGGACCAGCACACGCCGCCGCCCCCTGCCTTGTAAACTTCAAGAAGCTCACGCGTTCTCGTAACTGACGTCACACATTGTACCGATTTAAGCACACGTTGTTTCTTGTGCCTGCGGAATTCAGCCCGTGACGCTGACGCTAAGTAACAAATTGCATGGATGAACTTCAAGGAGACTGTGAAGAGCTCCAAGATGGGAATGCAGTTTCACAGCCACATTCCCACCAAGATTGGCATTTGGAGTCTCCATTGTGCAACATGTTGCAAAACACAAGTCTGTCAAACATAGATGCTCACCCTTTCTTATAAACTTTGATTTAAAAAAAAAAGAAAAAAAAAAGGTTCAGCAGTTGAAATGACAAATCTGCATTTTTACCCAAGTCTGTTTTATATTTTTGTCGTACCGTGTAAAACCAATCACTACTATGTGTGTGTGGGGGGGGGGGGGACTATTCCTACAAACACTGTGATTGAGTACTTAAAGTAACATTTCAAGGAATTATTAAAATCTACATTTTGACATTTTACCTCACTAGGATTTCATTTCAAGTGTTGTACCTTTCAAATCCAACAATTACAAGAATTTCAATCATTCCTTTAAAACCATAATTAGGGTGCTTTAACTGTGGCATTGTTCGAATCTGCAATTATACTTTAGACAGCCTTGCCTTCGCCTGAGAGACTAAATTCTGAGAATCGGCTCATACCTTGACACCACCTGCAAGCACGAGAAAAATCTAAACTATTCAATTGTAAAAGTCCTACTGGGGACTTTTTCCACTGAAGATAAGGGTGCTCTTTATGTTTAGGACAACAGAACACAGGGACAAATCACACCACTCAGCAAATCAACAGGCCCGACTCGCGTATCTGGTCCGACCAGCCCGGGCGAGAGCACTCGTTGCAGCCCGTAAGGCTTTATCAAGCGCACTTCCCGTCTGGGCTGCAACGTCTCCATGCGACAATGGGAGTGGTGTTTGGAAAAGGGGGTCGACATCCTCACAAAAAAAAAAAAAGACAGAAGACGACCATGACGAACACCGATATACAAGACTCCAATTTTTAATGGGGTTTTCCCACTTGCAGTTCAAGAATGCATCGTCAGCATTTTTCTTCCACATTACTACATACAGCAAAAAAAGGGGGGGGGGGCAGCATCGAACTAAAGAGACCAGCAAGAGAACTGGATCTAGGTTTGAATGACAATGTGGGGGGGAAAAAAAGGACTTTTTGCTTTCACATTGGTTTGAAACCGCATCTGATTCTGATTCACTATCCACATTAAAAACAATTTTAGATGCCAACTGGGGTGAAACAGAATGAAGATCACCTCTGGAAATAGTCTCAAAGATGTGCAATATCAACACAAATAGGATCAGAAAGAGAATAGCCTATTCACATTTGCAATGTGAAAGCAAACTGAACTAAATCAATTATTGTGTTGGTTTGAGGTAAACAAGGTAGGTTTCTTAAAAAAAGAAAAGTGAACTTTGTTCCTCTTATGCGTCCATTGCAAGTAATCTGAACCTGGATGTTGTGGTTTTGGGCCACATTCAACAAAGTCAGTACAATGCAATCTGAATGGGAACTGAAGCAGATATTTTGGGGGTTCACGTTGCAATTTGATTTGAAATACCATCCAGTGCAAGATAATATGATGAACACTTGTAGTCCACTTAATTGATTAAAAAAAAAAAAAAGTAGAGCTGTTCACATTGTAAAAGTGCACCAACTTCAGACCAAATTCTGGGCTCATTTTTAACTCAGTGTTATTTCACGGAGATCATTCGCAGAACTATTTAAAATTACACGTGAATCACTTTCACGTATACTTTTATAACAATGCATAACTCGGAAGGAATCTAATTTAATGAAGGTATGATTTCATAAATCAATGAAGGAGATGCGTTCAAGTGCAGTTGGATTTCTCAATGCGACAAAAAGACGGGTGCAAAGGGTGTGTGGCGACTATTCCGAGATGGTCAAAGGATGACTAAGCGGTGAACGAGTGCATGACTCATCGATGGGCACCGGGTACGTGTGTGCGCAAAATCTGTGACATGGAAGGGGAGGGGGGAGTAGAAATGCGCATTAGTCATCCCTAAAGGCACCATTCATCAATCTACCTTATTTTTTAGCACATTAGGATTTCGTCACGATAAATGGAGGGGGGCGGTGGGGTGTTACTGGCACACTGCGCAGTATTTTTCGTCCATGCAAAAGTGGGTCAAACCCTGGCAGGGGAGATTCCAACGAGTCTACCTTTGCAAAAAAAAACAACCAAACACGCAAAAATATCCATCTAAGGTTCAACCTATTCCGAAATATGGACAATATAAATATATTTTTTTAAGGCATCTAAATGTAGGTCACCCATTCAAAATAGGACCATGTGGCTTGTGAGGATGGATCAAAAGTGCGCCATAGCCGAACACCCAAAAAAAAAAGTAGGGAAATCAAAATGTAGTCACACTCAATTGAACCTCATGGCCGTCATCTTGTCATGCAATCAACTGCTTACCTGCGCCAGTTATGCAACCACCGCAACAACCTTGATTGAGCTTACAAAAAAAACTAGCAGCCCCCCCCCAAAAAATAAAAAATAATGCGCCAAAAGTGAAGTTTGGGCACACCTGGTTTCACTTTTAAGTAGTGTGTGTGGAGGTGAAGTAAGGGAGGAGAAGGGGGGCACTCACCTGCCCACTTGCCCAGCCGGGGGGAGATCAGCTGCCCGTTGCCCAGCACCCACACCCTAAAGCCGGACAAGAGCCGGTAGAGGAGCCACAGAAGCAGCGAGGCCACCGTGAAGGCGCCGACCCAGAAGAGAGGCGTCTCGGCCCTACGGAGCATGTCCCCAGCGTCTGTCCACGTCATGGCGTCGGTGGTGTTCGAGTCCAAAAGTGTGCGTGCGAGTAACCGAGTGAAAGAGACCTCAATTGTAAGGCTGAAATTTCTAATTTCCACGGCAGGACGTGAGAGAGGCTTTATAAGGAGGTTGTAGCATCACGCTCCTTCACTTCCTCCCCCCTCAACACTTGCCGAGCCTGATTTGACCACGCCCCGCCTACCTCGGCTTCTATTGGCCACACGCAACGCCTTTCAAGGCCCTCCTCGCCTCCCATTGGCTTCTGCTCTGTGAAGCAAGCGGATCCAAGGGAATCTGAGAAGTGTCGCCATTGGCTGTCGGGGCCGAACAGGTTTGTCGGCATCAGGGTGCATTATGAAACCCAGCCAGAGTGCCCACGCCACTTTATGAATGAAAGGTGCATCTCATTGGTCGGAAATGCAAGCCGCGGCGTCATGGGGGGGTAGCACCGATTAGCCGCGCGACAAGTCGGTCGTGACGTTATCGCATGACGACTCGGACGTGAGTCACTCACTTGGTTATTTCAGGTATCCGCTCGTCAACTGCATAGAAACCTATCTATCTATCTATCTATCTATCTATCTATCTATCTATCTATCTATCTATCTATCTATCTATCTTTCCCTCCATCCCTCCATAATCATCCATTCATTCATTCATCATCCATCCATCCATCCATCTATCTATCTATCTATCTATCTTTCCCTCCATCCCTCCCTCATCCCTCCATAATCATCCATTCATTCATTCATTCATCATCCATCCATCATTCATTCATTCATTCATTCATTCTTTCATCCATCCATCCATTCATTCATTCACTCTTTCATCCATCCATCCATCCATCCATCCATCCATCATAGCAGCATTGTAGTCATGGCAAAAGTCTCGCTCGGTTGAAAAGAAAAACTACAAATCCCAGCAACACTTTCTGCCAGCTGATCCTACTCTCGCGAGACTTTCGCCCCTATCCCCCATCATGCCAGTCGGAGTCGTATACGAGTTTAGTTCAATAAACAACACAGGGACAGTCCGTTTGTCAATATATTTTATTTTACATGTTATTTTAAAACCCTATATATATATATATACACGTGGTGTTCATGCACGTGTCCACATCGTCTGCACAATTTCTCACCCATTACTCACGCAGACACACAAGTGCAGTCGCCATACCATTACTTCTGGCACGCACACGCAAGCACGCACGCGCAAAAACCAAACGTAAAATGGGCACGAAATGAGCTGTGACGACGTCACGTGAAACCTGTCACGTAGTCTGCAAGCATGCAAGACTACAAAAATGTTCTCGCACGGCCGGCGTGCGTGCGCGTCAGCTCGCAAAACGCATCACAAGTGCCAGCCGATGCGCGTGCACGAGACCAAAGCTCAACACACACACATACAGTGGATAAACTTATGCCACATTATAATGTATATTACTCGTGACGTCATCTTTATAACATTGCAACTTTTACACACAATGTACAGTACATATGAAAATGGAAAGAATATAACACACTCACACTCTTACACACACAAAAAATACAAATACAATTTGGTTTACATTATTTTTAAGTATCCTCCTTGACACGTGGTTCGTCCTAAAGGCTGTAAACAGGACAGAAAAAGTGGAAATTCAATACTAGGAAAACTTTGGATACTGACTTTTTAAGCAGTTTATCTTCGAACAATAACTATCTTAATTCAAAGTTTTTGTGTGTCCTTTAGCTCGGTCACTCACACATGCACACACAGACTCTTTGAGCTGTTTATTTTTTCCAGCCCCTTCTCACGAAACAGTCACAAGTCACTAGATTAGGTACACCCCCCTCGATTGACACTCCCTGAGAGCATTTAACATGATGACCACACTCAGATGTTTGTTATAACTTTACTGTATTGAGCTATACAGGGCAGAATAGGGTCATATTATTAGCAACACCTCTTAGTGTGACACACACACAATTCTAAACTAAACCAAACATCTCTCAGATTTACTTTTTAAACTGTCAGACTCAAACACACACGTGCCCGTACATTAAAAATATAATGTATTGGTGGAGTACGTCACAAATTCTCCTTATCTTTTTGTGTGTATACTGTACAGAGCAACTTAAATTAAGACGTGATACTTTTTAAAAAATAAAAAAAAAGATATAATAAAGTGAACATAAAATTTAAAAAAACATAATACGTGTATCTAATCTAATGATAACATTAGGAATACGTTTTGAACCATTTTAACCCATCTTTGCTTTTTTTTTTTTTTAGCTGGTTTTAGACACTCGTTTCAGCACCACCGAAGTGGACAGCGACACATCTATCTGCTATCTTTCTATTTGCTATCATCATCTTCATCATAACATTTTAAGCCAACGACGTCAAGCTTGTAATATTCTCTTTCAAAGTACGACAAACGGGTGCAAAGTGACGACAAAGACATACAACTGCCGGGCGTTCTCAACATACACTCTTCGGACAGGAATATCACATTTTTACATGAAATAAAAAGATTATGGGGCATAACTTACCTACTCTGGGTGTCAGGTGGACGTCTGTATGTCATCTGAGCACGCGCACACACACACACACACACACACACACACACACACAAAGAGAAAGAGGGAGAAGTTGGGAAACGTCAAACAAAATATTTACAAAAAACTCTTCCAATCAATTATTTTAATTCAACTATTTTTATCCACGTGTATGAAATATTGTTAAAGTTGTCGTATAGGATGTGTGTGTGTTTTTTTTTCTTATACATATTTTATTTTTTTTTACAAATTAAATCATTTAAATATCCACCCATTTCCTGTCAAATAAAAATGGTTTTTTGAGCATGTGTGTGTTACGCAACTCCACAATTATTATTATCAGTCATTTTATATACGAGATCATAAAGGCATTCACCTGAGTGTTTGTGTGTGTGTGTGTGGGGAGGGGATGATGCTCCCAATACTCAAGATCTTTCTGCAACATATGGCAAAGGACACAATGCACCTAAAAAAAAATGAAATAACAGTATATTGAAATAACTGACACACACACACATTCACGTCTGTTAGTATCACAGAATGTAGCACACACCATCTCTGATAAATTTTCTCACACACACCATGTAAAGTCACAGTTGTGGTGAGCTTCATGTCCAAGAGGGTTAAGAAAGGAGTGGAAAATAATGGTGGCCATTATTATTATTGTTTAAGATGAAAAAAAATCTTTACCTATAGTTTGAATTCCACACCTATTTTATTTGTGGCACTACATAAAGTAGCCAAAATATTAGAAACGTCTCCCAGTGTGAACAAAAAACAGCTTTCTGATATTTTACCAATTCAAAATGTAGTTTTCTGTTTTTCATTTAGTTACTATAAGAGATTTACTGTGGAGCATCTCAAAATATAAAAATAACACACACACACAGCAACAAAAAAAACAAATATTTGATACTTTTTTTGTCAAGTAGAAATACATTTTTGTAAGCCTCGTGTACAGCAGAATAAAACAAAATGTGTTTGTTTCGATGAATGTGAGAAAGGGGGAAGTGAAAAAACTATAAATGTACACTTTTTAGTTCAATGCATCGCAATTGTAAAGCTTCTTCTCCGTAAAACTTTGAATTCATAAAACAAGTGTGGTTCTACAACATACTAGCATGTGGGAGTTTTCCAGGAACTATGTTCACTGTCAAAGGAAATAATACATCTGCGTTTTCTCGGAATTCTTTCCAATATATAATTATATTCCTTGAAAAGGAGAATTTGCAGTAATGCTTAAAGTTGACCATGCACAAAGAATAAACATGTGAAGAGCAAGTCAAGTGGTGTCATGGTAACATCATTGCATCCATTTATCAAAACTACTCAGCCCTTCGGCTTGTCGCAACAAGATGGCCGACATGACTCTTCAACACTGAATTAGGAACATCTTTTTTATTTTGTTTCCCTTCTGTCTTTCATAAGACACACAATTATTGATTTAAATTGGCTGATGAGGTGAATCCTAATGTAAATGCCATCTACATTGTTTTCATCTTTTTTAATTCGCTAGTTTTACTTAGCAACATAAAATTGGGTTGACAAGTCTATTGCGAGTAGACCCACAAAAAAATCTCTAGCGTTTGCTGTTTTGGTGGCCATTTTGTTGTATCATGTATACTCGACAGCTGGGTAACATTAAATTTCAAAATATTTCAGTTTGCATCATCACAGCTTGGGAATGAAACGAATTCGTAGATACCTGGTTCACGTCTTCGCTATTTTGCAGATTTCACTTGTGACAGTTAATGACTATATATATATATGTCACGAATGAGTGAAGCAGGGGGACCAAATGCAGCTTGGACCAGGGTTTATTAAAGGGAAGGGAAGTGGGCGAACACAGACACAGGCGGGATAGAGACTGAACCGCAATCGGCGGCATTCCGGGAGACGGAACCGCAATCGGCGGCATTCGGGGAAACAGAACCGCAATCGGCGGCATTCGGGAGGCAGAGTTGCATGTTGCAGTCGCGGGGTCGGGTGATGATGGCGGGTTCGGCTGCTGCCGGCACGAGGTCCAACGGCGGCCGCGGGTCCGGCGACGCTGGGGTGGATACCGATGGCGTTGCGGATAGGAGCCGGTGGCGGTTGTAGGTCCTAGCGCTACTCGCTGTGATGGTCGGTGTCTTCTGTCATCTCCCGTCTGTGTCCACGCCTTGTGTTCTTGTCCTGCTCGTCCAGTTTCCCCCCAGTCTTGTGTGGAGGCTCACGGTCAGATTCTGTTCCGTGTCCGAGTGGACTTCTGTTTGCTGGCCATGAGTCTCTGTCCAGTCTGTGTCTTTGTTTACCCACTTCCCTTCCCTTCAATAAACCCTGGTCCAAACCGCATTTGGTCGCCCTGCTCCACTCATTCGTGACAATATATGCATACAAGGTCAGCCATTTTGATTTGAAGCAGCCATTTTAGCTATTCTTTGGGGGTCCTTCAATAAAAATCTTCTCCTTGAGATCTTTGCTACCAAATTTCCCCCCCACTCTTTTACAACACTGCTCTTAACCGCACAATGCAGTCGAGACGCATTCGAAGTGCACAATTATGTCCACGATTCAAAGTCTGCCATGATCATTGTTGATGAAGATAAAATAATACATTTTGATTTACTTTTTTTCCCCCATACAAATACTGATTCTGAACCGCACTGGATGATGTGAGTGGTACAGTTGCTTCTGTGTATTCCAATTTTGTGTAGTATTGATGACTTCTATAATTAAATTGCCAAAGTGGAAGTATTAGGAAGTGGAATACAGATAGAGAATATAAAGTATAAAATACACTCAAGAAATCAATCTAACTGTATGAGTTTAAAAAAAATAAAAAATGAAAAATAAAAATATATAAGACAATAAGAGAGTCGGACCTGGAAAGCCACAGGTAAAGTCATCCTTCTCACCGGGTCGTTCGCTAAGTTTAAAATGTATTTTTAATTTTTAATACTACTCATAATCTACTCAACATTGCGGCCATGGCTAACGTCAGTGCACGTTATATGTACAGGGCACATGGCATGGATGTTTCTGAGGGCCGTGGCCATACGGTAAGGAATGTAAAGGCAAAGGTTACCAAATGCACAGTTCGCCACTGCTCGTGCGCGTGTGTCTGTGTGTGTGCAGGCCTCCCGCTCAGGCGTATATAAAATATAAATAGCGAGGGTGACAGAAAGAGAGAGAGGAGAGCGAAAAGAAGAGTGTTGTATAAGTCACGACCAAGAGTGACAATACACAGCTTACAGACACACACACACACACTCTCTGTCCCTCCATAGAAATGTCGAGAGGGGGAGAGAGCCACGTTATTTATTTTTTGTGCCGGTTAAAAATGTACAATTAGTAATAATAGCTAGAAAAAGACTTTTTTTCGTCTTGTACTTTGGACGAGACGAGACCGAATGCTTGGATTTTTGTTCTCCTTCTTCACTGTGTGCGCGCCTCTCGTCGTCCTCATTCTGACATCATTTTTTTAAAACTACTTTTAAAAACTATGTGCGCTGTTTTGGCAGTACACTGCCCACAGACCTTGAGAGACTTTTGGTTATTATCAAGGAAATTAAGAAAATGGCATCTGGTCTGAAAATGAAACTCATGCGAGCTCTTTTTGTTGTTATTATGTTTGGACAAACCTTTGCTTGCAGCAGGTAGTTAAAATGAACAAGAAACTGAAGAAACAAGGATAATTTTGTGCACACTCTAAAAACTGTACGGTGAGAAATGATCCGATATGCGTCCAAAAGGAACTGACCCAAAAAGTTGGTCAAACATGTTTTTGGTAGCAATCTCCACTTGCCCACTTCACCAAAAAAAAAAGATGCTTTTCTGTGCATTTAAATGGAATGAGAAGTGATCACGCCCACAGATGCGCACACCTCCCATTTTCAGAACCGCCAACCAGCACATGGCTACAAAATGACCAACAAGGCACCATGAAGGATTTATGCCATTCCCAAAAAATAGATACCCAACTTTCAAATCCAGACATCGCCAAAAGTGTTCCGTCAACATCCAGATTTAAACCTTACAGTGCACACGTAACAAATAGCGAAAGGCACACATCCAACACACTTTAATAAATTGTTAAATAGTCAACTTATTAATACAAAATAGCATCCAAATTTTCCGTACGTTTTCCGATTAAATTCTTACTAGAACGTCTCAGATTCACTTTTAGGAAACTTATCCAGCAAATAAACGTCCCCAGAAATGAGTGTAAAAATAATCGTCAGTACAATACAGACAGACAAATATTGGGGTCAAATATTTCGAATGATTTAGGGCTAAATTCTTGGAGGAAAAAAAAAACACTACAGTCATCATCAGTAATATTTTTAGTGGCCGTACAGCACACACAAGCAACCAACAACCAAATCAACACAACATACAAGCTTCAACTGCTGTAAAATAGTCCACTCATTAAATAATGTGGTGTTAAAGTCCTTATACGATTCCCTCCCAATTTTTTTTTACATGTGAAGAAGTCTATAGAAAATGAAGTGTACACACCTAAAAACAACAACAGTCAATCAATGTACACACCTAAAAACAACAACACAACTTGATAGACAATCAAATGTCGTGTCTGATTATTGATAAAAAACAGTACAAGCAGCTTAAGATGTGTCCACCAAACGTTTTACATGCTAAAAAAGTCACACAGCTGAGGCTTATATCCTACACACACACACACACACACACACACACACACACACACACAAAAGAGCAAAAAAAAAAGAATAACAGCCTAAAATCTAATTTTGCAGTCATCATAAAATCATTAAATAAACGTGTAGCGTAATTGTCACAAATAAAAATAAGTGTTTAGGTGAAGTCATCTCAACGGCACACACAAGTGCCTCACAATCACACATACCGTCGCTGTCCGACAAAAAAAGTGTGCGTCTCAAAATATCTTTCATAATACAAAACGTTTTTGAAGTCATATTTTTTGCACCATCCTGCCCTAAAATCAGCAACGCATTTAAATTTTATGCTGCACATGCAATATTTCAAACGTGAGTACATTTTCCTGCCTCATTTGTGTAAAAGAATAAATCCAGATATGCAATATTTCTTTTTCGTGTGTGTGTGTAAATACTGTCTGTCCTCTAAGAGACGATTTAGTAAGATTTTCCACACCTCCCCCAAAAAAACTAACAAAAGTATGTATAAAATATGTATAAAAGTAGTATATCATTTTGTAGGATTGTTTGTTGTTAAACTACATCCTAATATTATTTTGTAAGTTTGTTGTTAAAGTGCAACATTTCCCGCCATAGCGTGTTGTGACTGGTTTTGTTGCTTCACGTGGAACTCACACAAAACATTTGGTACAATTTTGTGTTTCTGTTCAAATTAAGCAGGATTTAATAAAAAATCTAGACTGTTATCAGCAGAAAACTTTTTTTTTCTAGGTGGGAAGATGTACAGCTTGATGCAGTGCTTCGCTTTTTGTATCGGTCACAACTAAAAAAAAAAGTAAGCCACTGTTTTTATACTTGGAAAGGTATTTTTTTTAAATAATGAATGTTTTTAAATAGTAATATAATCTAAGGAATGGTGGGCAAAGGTAGCATTGTGTTTCGTCAACACATAACAAAGGCAAATTGATTGTATAATCTAGTTGATCTTCCTGTCGAAATTTAAAAGGTTTTCTAACGACAATTGAAGAGCAACATATTAGAAATGAATGTATACCACCATCATAGCATCACCTAAAGTTAACCTCTGAGATATTCGCACTAATCAGCTTTTTGTGGTGACGATATAAGCGGCAAAGCAGGTCGCCGTATTTGCAGAGTGTCTCGCAAGCCAATCCGCTAACATGCTGGATTCAAATCGGTTTTTTTCTTCTTTTTGTTTTGCTATAAGTATAGAATACAATAACCGTTGCCTCGTAGAAGTTCTTGTATGGGTTTTTGTGGCACCTGGGTGATATTTTATTCTATTTTATTTATTTATTTTACACGCCCGGCACACCTAAAAATTTGGTCGCAGAAAGTAGACGAGACCTTAGACCGGCTAAAAGCAGGTCTAAGTTGTGGCGCGGGTAGTGTGAGGCAAATTTGATTTTGGCGGCACTTTTTGGTTGGGTGGCTGGCTTTCATTCATAGATGTGTGAGGTGTGATTGTTCTAATTTTGTAGTTTTTGATTGTTTGTCTCATTCAATAAACAGTTGGCGGTGCATATGCTCTCCTTGCCCACATGCGAAGGTATTAAGGTACAAATCAACTCTTAATGCTGACTAATCAGAATCCGCTAAATTAGCCAAGTATGCCAAAAGCAATCTAAATGTTTTCCATTTGACAGATTTGGTCCTAAAATGTGCCTGATCTTAGAGACATGACGTCTGACATCTGTTACAGCTAGCACAAGAAATCCCACGACTTTTAACACACAAGTGTGAAGCTCAAATTTTAGATTTGGCCAATTAAAGCAAATCAAGTGTGGCTGGAATTTATATTTCTTGTGAAATTAGTTTCACCTTCTGATTCTGGTTGAAAAAACTACCCAAATTTCAATTTTGTTTTGCTTTATTTTTAACAATTGTTACAAGAATTTGCCCCACTAAATCTCTTCTTAAAATAAATGGAACAGTAGTTGTGTACACATACTGAAGGTGACTTTGCATTTATAACTGTGGCCCGTGACAAAAAATGAGTTTGACGTCCCTCCTCATACACAATTCGATTCCAATCTATTTGTGTATATTTCAGTCAGTCGTTTTCTGAATAAATCCCGATTTAAAGTGTCACCAAAATAGCTCACTTACTATAATTAACTGCGTATCATTACAGCTTTACATTAGTCACGTGACTGCCAAATTGCTTGTATTTTTTTTCAATTAGTATTTATTATAAACGTGTGTCGAACACACGCACACACACACACACGTTTGTTTTGCAGCGTCCATTTTGTTTCCGGCTGTCAACCAGCATGAGTTAATGAATATTTTATTCCAACTACATATTCCTACATAAGTTGACTTGATTGAAATGTATCTCCAAAGTACAGATGAGGTGGAAACAAACTCGTGATGACGTCAATGTCTGCGCACCTCTCTCATGGTGGACGACGACGTCACACCCAAACACGAGCATGGTGGCTCACCTGTGCACGACGAGATCGGCCTCCTGGTCGTGGTCTTCAGGTTTGTACTTCCTCCTCACCTGCGAGACAGAACAGACACGAGAAGTGAGACGTTTTTGCAAGTGGGAGTTCCTGTGTGTTTTCCTATGACGTCACTTTTCTGCTCATCGGTTTGTTTTTAAGCACTCTTTAGTTTTTTTTTCTCGACGTGAGTGTTTTTTATTGCAAAGTATTGCAAGAAGTGGGACGAGAGAATTAAGTTTTTGGTACCGTTGTTAGAACTTCGAATGTCATCATTTTACTGTATCATATTCTCACATGTTTGTCTTGTGTGTGTTTTTTTGAATGCAATGCATTTCAAGTGGTGACGTACGTGCTCTTTTCGTCATTGAGTTTTTTTAGTCTTGCCACAACCGTCAACAGTGTCTTCGTAAACTTTCTGCATGCTTGTCACGTGGCTTTTTTTTAAAAAATGTTGCTGTAAAAACTTCATGTGTACATTTCTATTGTTTTGTTTCCTGTTTTTCTGTAATTAACATACTGCATGTCTCATTTTTACTTTTATGAACAGCGCTTTGTTGCTTTTGCAGTGCTCTATAAATAAAGTTGGGTTGTCTAGCCTATAAAACAGCCCTCATCATAATGATGTCATATCATCAATAAAAAAATTCGGCGTTTTCATCATGGACTGCGGTTTAAGCTTTCTGTATGCCCTCATCATATCACATTATCAATAAATTTCTGTCTTGTGTCTTCTTTTTTTTTTCCAATAACAACAATGTTGCTGTCTGCCCTCATCATAATATCAATACATTTCATATTTCTTGTATAATAAATGGATATTTACGCTTTTTTGCGGTATTGTTCTGTTGGACACGTCATCGCACGCACTTAATGTTGTTGATGATAATGGTGCGTTGACGGGACAGATGACGTCACCGAGCAACCAATCACGCGGCTCCTGTGACTTTTGTGTTTATGTCTGTGCACGCCACGCGTGATCGGTGGGAGGAAGTGGTGCGTTCGTGTGCTCCTTGTTGTTAAAAGGGCCATTGGAGCCCATTAAGCGCTTATTATTGTTCAATTGAAATGTTGCACTTCTCTTTTTTTGAATGGGTCAGGTGGTGGTCTGGGGGTGCACACGTGTATTCGTGTGTGTGGTGGGTGTGGGTAGAAGGGGGGGGGGGCTTGAGGTGCGTTCAATTCATAAAACACGACTGAGAGGGGGGTGGGCTTATGATCACAAACCTTTTTTTTTTCAACCCTCCTGTTATGTTTGCTTCTTATACAAAAACATGTTACGCGTCATAAGTCAGAATAGTAGCCAACTAAAAATACATGTAAGGTAAAAGAGTACTTTTTTTTTTTTTTTAAGTATATCTTATTTCTCAACTTTACAAAGGGCCGATTTGACCCGCAACATAACAGGAGGGCTAAAGGAGGTCCAAACAAAGTTACTTTAAGGGGAACTTGGTGTGCATTTGTGTTTGACTCACAAAGTTGGTGTGTTTTGTCGAGCTACCAACAAAATAAAACATTTGCACATGCAGGGAAGCATGCAAGAGTTGGAGTAAAAGTCAAGCGCAATTTAAAAAATAAATCAAATAAGTGTGAGAAGGGAAGTGGGGGTGTAATTGAAGCCTACAATTAGATGACGAAAGGGTGCACGGGTACAAATTGAGTGCAGACAAGACGAGTAAATGAAGACAAGAGCATAAAGAATGAAAACCGCGACACAGGGAAAAAACAGAACAAAATGGAAAAGAAAAAAAAGCGAGCGAGGAGCGCGTAAGGGGAAATTCCACGAGTGGCTGCGATGAAATCCAGCCTCCCGATGTGTCGTCGATGTTGGCGGCGGCGAGTGCGCCCCCCGCGAATGCTTTTTGGGGTAAGGGCTTCCCAGATGCAGAGCTCAGAACAGCAAGCCCAGACCGCAAAAAGATTCGCAAAGGGCAATTTCTTTGTTGTTGTTTTTTCTCTCTCTTTTTTTTTTTTTTGCTGGGGTGCTCCTCCGTGACTTCTGTTGCCGTGAATCTCCCTCTCGCTCTCCTGCACTGCACTTGAGTGTATCTCCAGCTATATCGGCATCACACACACACGCGCGCACGAACAACCACACTCATAAATGGAAATAGCAGGGAGGGGAATCTCCGCAATTTGAGAGCTGTCCGTGGTTCTGTTCCCTCTCTCCTCCTCTCCACTGGAAGCTATTTGCATGCCACTAAATGCATGCATCCCCCTTTCTCCTCCCTTCCCTCTGAATAGTGCTGAAAGAGATGCTGCTGCTGCTGCTTCTGCTGCTGCTTTTTTTTGCTGCTGCTGTTGCTGCTACTGCAGCCGCTCCGTGCGAGGAGGGAGCCGGGCTGTAGACTGCCGGCAATAAATAGAGTGCAGGGAAGGCGTGCGATTGGTGCGCGGGCGAGATCGTCATCAGCCAATCGCAGCCTCGCTCGCATAGGGACCCCCCTTTTTGAAAAAAAAAAAAAAAGAAAGATAAAAAAAAGAGGAAAAAAAACAAGAAATGATGGGTGGGGTGGGAGGTAACCAATTTGTGATCAATATCAATGATAGAGGGATCGTGCTATTTCCTGGAGCTTTTTTTTTTTTTTACACATGCAAATTAAATTAGGAGTGAGGGGGGGGGGGAGGTGAGGGAGAGCTAAACCAATCAAAACGCCGCAATGCAAAGTGTCCACGCAGCATCCAAACAATGCTCGTGTAGAGAGGAGGGGGAAGAAGTTAATAAACTTACCTGCTTCCTTTCCCAAATAAACCCATTTAAGCGCCTCCCCTCCCTTCCTTGTAAACTTTCCTTCAGTGAGACCACACACAACAAGCTTCTTCATATTGGGCATCATTTTGGGCATGGTTGGACTCCGGCTATTTTTTTTTTTTTATGATGATGGTATCGGTGGTGGTGGTCGTTTCATTTGCAAGCCCCTCAGTCACGATTCTCCCCCCCTGCCGTCTGGGCTGCACAGTGACTGCCTCTCTCCTGACGCAGCCAGCGAGCGCGCACGCTACCCACGTCACGACGGAGCGGGATGAGATGAGCACCCCCCCCCCCCCCTCCCTTCTTCTCCTCACCCCAATTTCCTCCCCACCCGCCCTTCCACTCAGCTTCCACGCGCTTTGCCTGATGCAGAATGACCATAAAAAAAGAGGGGGGGGGGTAGTATGGAAGAAATGGGTTAAGGTAATGGGCCGCTATTACCCCCCCCCCCCCCCCCCATTCACTTGGCGCGCTCATTCACCCTGAACTCGGTTGGCGAAAATAGCAGGGCTCGCAAGAACCCTCTTGCGCGCCCTGCTGGTCACCTGCGGGAAGAACCACAGCTAGCGGGACTCAAGCTGGTTTGGCGCGAAAATGTGACGCCCCACCCACACCGCCCTGATAATTTTATGCACAACAAATAAATGAGGAATTAAAAATGGAAAATATATTGAATAGTGGGTTCCTAATATTTTGCCCAGGAGAAAATCTCCCCACAAACACTCACGCAGGTTGAAAACAAGCTCACTACTGCCACTTGGCGTGCGATCAGCACCACTGACGCTGGACAGCTCCCGGGTCTCCCCTCTCCTCTCTCACTCTCTGCGGCTCCTTTTTCTTCCTCTGTCCCCCCCCCCCCTCCAACTCCATGCATGTGTGTGTGCGCCTCCTCTTTCAAAATAAGAAACCGGGGAACCCCCCGCACCCCTTCTGTCTCACACACATCGAATAGAGATAGAACAGACAAAGAGGAAGAGAGGGGGGGGTCTTACAGCGTGGAAGGGGGGGGGGATTCCAAGCCTGCAGGAAGTGTGCGCGGTTGCCATTCCGGCGTCGACACAGAAGGGGTAAAAAAAAAAGGAGGGAAAAGGAAAAACAAAAAAAGGTACAGCATGCACATCGGTGTCACTCACCTGACTGCGTCCGTGTCCACCTCCTAGGAAACAAAAACACATTTGGTCAAGATTTTTCCCCCCCAAGCCCTGAAGAAAACATCTGCAAGTTTTCCCCGGGATCGCCTTACTGACACCCCGCCTCCCCACACCCCGCCCCCCCACCCTTGCTTTTTTTTTTTTTTTGCATCGCTAGTTGTAGAGCATGCAAAACTAACTATCAGGCTATTTTTAGCAGAAGACAAGCATGTTACGTGGAGCCACATGCAAATAAGCCCTCCACAAGTGTGCACGAGAGCCGCCGTTGTTTGTTGCACCAATGCAGCGATGTTTTTTTTTTTTGTTGTTGTCCACTCTCCACCAAACATCCACCATACCGATGATGATGACGATGATGATGATGAAGGCGCAATCTACCTGGCACGACGCGACTCCACAAGTGGAACAGTCCTTTCTTTTTTCTACAAAAACAAAACCTCTCCTTTCTAGTCGAGCAAATAATGCTCGACTTGCTGACGAGACTAGAAGCAACCCCTCTGCAAAAAAAAGGAAATAAATAAAAAGGAGTTTTTCTTTTTTTGAGAGGGGGGGGGGGAGGATGAGGGGGGCTGAAGGGCTGCGTCAGTTACTAGGCATTGACGTCACGTTTAGATTCTCTCACTTTTTTTTTTTCCCCCCTCCGCCCTGTGGAGCCTGCTTGGAAAGATGCTGCTTGCTGCTGCCCTCCTGCGTGTGTAGGAAAAAAAAAAAAAAGACTAAAAAATATATCACGTGCACCGTGCGATATTTTGCTCTACTTAGAGATTTGAAAAAAATTAAAGTATATATTTTTATAAAACTGTATTTGTCCTTTGTCTCTTTGCGCAAACAACAACCGGGGCGTTCTTTGTAACAGCATAATGCAAGCTATACACGCGTGGAATTGCACTAGTGGGTGCTTTTTGGGGCGATGAGGGGTGGAATGGTCGAAAGTGGACATGAGTGAAAAGGCGGTTCTGACAAAAAGTGAGGAGAGGGAAAGGCAAGGCAAAGGGGGGGAGCAAAAGGGCTGCGCCCGTCGCATCGGTTGGTGCTATTTTTAGCCCTGCCTGTGGGCCAACTGTACACGGCGAGGGTGCGTGGACGCGCACGCGCACATCATGAAAAATACACGTCAGTCTTACTTGCCTTCCTTTGATGCCCCCCCCCCCACCACCCCGAGGGAAAATAAGAACCAATGGGATAAGTGTGTGTGACGTCACCGTGGACACACACGAAGGACACCTCGGGGGGTGGGGAGGAAAAAATGCCCTGAATCAAGCAGGGTACAGGCTTATCAATGGGACTTGCGGCCCAGAGGGCAAAGGTGCAGTTCTAGAGGTTGACCGCATGGTGTCGACAAACTCGACCGAGAGATTTCTCCAGTAACTCGACAGAAGAAAATAATTGGAAACTTTACAGAGTACATAGACTTTTTTTGAGTGGGAGGAATGAAACACTAGGCAGCAATATAAATATGTTTTTTTTTTAAAATAATTATTGCTTAAACTCTCTAAATAACACAGCACGTTTGAAAATTAAAGCAAAGTAAAAAAAAAAATTATGAAAAAAATTAACTTACAAAACAATTGAAAATATTTCAACCCCACTGTGCTTTTAAGAAAAAAGAAAAATTCTAGTCTATTAACTAAATGAGGAAAAATACACTAAATTGAATATTAAATTTAAAATATCTTAGAAATATTGACACAAAAGTAATTGTAGACACTTCACCCACAGAATGCAAACACATTCTTCAGCCTTTGCATAAAAAATTTACCCTGCATGAATGAAAAAAAAATTAAAGGCGCCTTTGTGAAAACAAAATACTACGAGAAAAACAAAGTCAGGAAATACAATACCAGAGATTCAAAATGTCACTTTTAAAAAATAACAGCAAATATTCAAAGCAATATTTTAACCACAATTCAAAAACGGAAGAAAATAACAAATGATTCAAAAATGACTTCGAAATTCAATCGCAAATCAGGACAAAATACCCCAAATGCCGGTTGCGGAGGATGATGCTCTTTGAGCCATTTCAAAATCAATCAAAATCAAATTGGTCGACCTGATGGATGTAATAATGTTCTTTCAAGCATCCGCTAACTTACGTCCTACTAAACAATCAAGAGGGGTGGTGCAGCCCAGCCCACGCGGTACTCAATGTTCCACGGCAACCTGCTGCTGCTTCTGCTGCTACTTCTGCTGCTGCTGTTGACTTTCTCACTTTACTGCTGACTTTTTGCAATTCTTATCTATTTCTTTTTCATACGACAGTTGCGCATTTTCCCCAAGCAAAGCGCTAAGACACAATAAAGTTGTGTTAAAGAGACAAATGGTGTCAGAGCCCAACAAATGTATTACAAGATTGCTTTTTTTCCTAACCTGCCTTGTGTGTTCCCTGCTTGTTGTTGCCGAGCGGCGCGGCAGAGGATCCCCCGGCATGTGAACAACACTCCTACGCATCACTGCAGCCTCATGCGTCCTCGCTCGCTCTCATTCGTTTCTCTCTCTCTCTCGTGGAGTGTCTGGAAAATCACACAAAGATCCCCCCCCAACAAACCTCTCCGCCAAGACGGATCGACACGTTCACCTAAATCCACTCGGCAACCACGTCAAGTTTGTCTTGAAATTACCCGGATAAGATGGGAAGGGGGGGGGGGGGGGGGTCTATGCCCACATGAAGTCCTCCAAAGAAATAAAGAAATACACACATGGTCAAACTTTCTGGACTACAAATGGAAAGACTTACCCTTAAAAGTGTTTTGGGAGGGGGCAGGTCACTCCGATGCCAATGCTTCGTCTCCCTGGCTCACTCCCAGACGCAAATGTTTGCCGGCATTCCTGATTCCTAATGGAGGTGTGTGTGGGGGGGGGGGGGGGGGGGGGGGATGATGTTGGAGGTGTAGAATAGAGAGAGGAAGTGGTTGGGGGGCAGAGTTACAAATACGAGGCAGCGCGCCAAATCAGAGAACAGGAGGTGAGGAGGTGGGGGGGGGGGCACGATTTACCTCACTGTTCGTGCGTATGTGTGTCTTTGCAGACAGAGATGGGACACGAGAAGGAGAAAAAGCATAGAAATATAACATCTAGCGAGGGATGGAGGAGAGGTGGGGGGGGGGGCACAGCCAAGTCTTACCCAGAAATGAAGCTCCGGGTATGGGCTGTATAGTAAGCATGCCAAAATCTGTGTGTGCGTGTTTCCAGACAGCGAAAGGGCATGAGAAGATGACGCATGCTTTCATGGAAACCCTGCAAGAATAGAGGATGGAGGGCTCACAGTCAAGTTGTACCCAGAAATAAAGGCACCATGGCTGGGCTGGAGAAGCACCATGTCTCTGTGTGGAGCTGAGAAAAAAAAAAGCAGCACTCTCTCTCTTTTCCCTCTAGCTGTCATGAGTGTCTCTCCCCCCCCCTCTCTCTCTCTCCCCCTCTCTCCGACGGCGTGTTATTGACCTGCATTGACGTCATTGCGTCATTAGGTATCCCTTAGAAACACTGACTTTCAAAAATAGTATCAAATTAATTCAGCTCACAAGCAGAGCGAGAGAGAGAGAGAGAGACAGACAGAGGGAGGGAGCGTTTAAGGTCAGGGTGTTTTGGAGTGATGTTTTATCACCCAAATAGCCCACCACCATCATCATCCTACACACACACAAGGACACGTACAAACAAATGAGATTCCACATTGGGATGCAAGCAGATGGCGCTACAATTATCTTTCGGGTCAAAAACGTCAGAATGGAAACGTCTACACGCTGTGCGTCTCTTTCCCTCGCTCTCTTTCGAGCTGGTCTAAAAATATCTTCCTGCCTTCCCGGCCGACTACGTTCAACAACCCGTTCCCCCCGTTTAACCTTAAGGCGGAGGGGAACGGGAACACCTTGAAGACCCCTGACGTTGAGGAACAATGATATAAACGTCATGACACGCAGGACCTTTTGTTGAGAATAACAAAAAAAAAAAATCCAGAATGATTCAAACAAAGGGAAGAAGATGAAGGGTAGAAAAAGAGCGGTTATCACCGCGCTATGACGTCACCAGCAGGATTTGCCATCCAGGAAGTGGCTGGTTAATAACGAATTGACAGAGCGGGAGCTGTCCGTGGTGCTGAACCGCAGTGCGAGGTCGTTTAAGCTGTGTCCATGAACGGAACAATGCGGACATCTTTCTTTGTAACAAGACAGGCGTTGCTGTTATTTTGTCTTTCACTTTCGTGAGGCGAGCAACCGACCCACATTCTGCCCAGTATCTAGCTCCGCCCCTTTTGGTAGCATTTCGCTAGGCATTAGCATTAGCAGACT
Source organism: Syngnathus acus (assembly GCF_901709675.1). NCBI lineage: Eukaryota > Metazoa > Chordata > Actinopteri > Syngnathiformes > Syngnathidae > Syngnathus > Syngnathus acus. The sequence goes on along the minus strand of NC_051092.1, from coordinate 2,686,095 downwards.
TAGCCGCTTAGCTATGAGGTCATTTTAAGTAATTCTCTTTGTTGTACCTTTTAATTGGCCACTGAATAACTAAATGAATAAATTAAATATATAAATTATGAAATAAATTAAATTGATAAATTCATTAAAAAGAATGAACAAGCCTTCAAGACTTCACAAACAGCCAAATGAAGGCTCTTGGAAAATCCAAGTCGTGACACCGACGTCTCGAGGCGCCACTGGATGAGCACAGATTGAAGCTGTTTATTTTGTATTTTTGGCGCAGCTTCACGCCGCCACTGTGCGTTTGTGTTTTTCCACATTCCAGTGTGAAGGAAAGAGTGACAAAGAGAGACAGAAAAAGATAAACACTCACTCACACGCGGCGTCAGGACAAAATTAGCAGTTATGAATCATCCACTTGAATTGAGGTGGACCGTAGGCTCTGATGTCGTGGGAGGTTGCGATTCTCGCCTTTTGGTACTTGGAGCTTTAGAGGTGACACAAACACACGTGAATACGTTTGGTGGAGGAAGGAGTGGAGGAAGATGCATCCATTCTGGGTGGTGTTGACGACTCACCTCGAGAAGTCTTCAAGTTGTGAGGAAGAACGGACTTCAAAGCCATAGGTGGCGCTATAACATGTTAGAAATGGGACAAATGTTTACTTGTTTTTGTTAGCGAGCAGGCTACTGTATGGGCAACAACGGAAACTAAAGCACAAAGAATAGATAACGTGGACGATACCATTTTCATTTTGGGCTTGAGGGTCATTTCCATTGTATCTTAACCCCCCCCCCCCCCCCCAAAAAAAGGGAAAATAAATTCACAAAGATGCCTTTTCATGTGCAAAATGTCTGTTAGCTTTGTTAGCTAACAGGCTAGGTTCCGCTAGGTTAAGAAAAACATTTTGGGATGGACGCATATTTTCTTTGTACCTCAAAAAAAAAGGTGAACAAAATTTTTTGATAACATTTAGCTTTTATTGGCTACTGGATTTATTTTGGGAAAATTTCTCAATGTTTAGGTGTGCCCTTTAGCTTGGTAGCTCGAGAGAAGATTAAATAAATAAATGTTTGATTGTCGTTGCCTAAAAGAACCAGCGATCAATCATGTGAGGCCTAAAAAGGAGGACAAGATGGAGGAGAGCCCCCGCCAGGAGTAGGGGGAGCAGGGGGGGGTTCTTGTACGACAGAAGCACGTCACTGGAGAAAGTCACGCAGCACTCAGGCGTGGCTGCCAAGGCTGACGACACACGGCGAGATGTTGGGCGTGACGAAGGCACTCGGAAATACACACGCGCACGCACGCACGCACACGCCCTTTTAATTTGTTCTAATGTCCCTTCCCATCTGCTGGTGGCTTCCCACTCATGTTGGTGGCTCGCATCTTTCCAGTAATTGTCGTCATCCCGTTTCGGAACCTTATACCGATTTTGGGTGTCACTTTCCAGTGCTAACAATAAAACGATTGTAATTGACTGTTTTGTCAAATGTGAGCCAGTATTAACTATCTTAAGTCACTGGGGAAATAAAACATGTTTTTTCTAGTTTTCTTTTAGGTATATTCATTTCATCGACTGGACCTCACAGATTTGCACTTGGTGGCATTTGCTGATTTTTTATTGTCACAAATTCATGACCAAAAAAAAATACAATCACTATACACCCCAAAAATATCGAAATGAGATTTTTTTTTAGGAACCCCACTGTGTCCCTACATCCCGATTTCCCCACTATTTATTTTTTCATCTCTCCTGCCTAAATGATGTCAATGGAAGAGCAGAGCTATAGTGGGGCTATTTTTAGACTGAGCACACACTCACACGCAGAATCCATGGCATCACATGTTTGGTTGGGAGCTCTGCTGCACACAATAAAGCATCTCCAGAGGACACTATTGTCACAAATGCAAAACACACACACACACTATGCTAATGTGCGTGTTTGCTTTCCTTATGTGTTTATTACCACGACCAGACGAAGAAAAGAAATGGAAGGACAAGCCCATTGAGACTGAGAGGAAGGAGGGCTGGCTTCTTCATTCACTCACTCCTTCATTCATCACTCCCAGACTCACCCATTCACAACGTTTTGCGAGCAGACTGTGAATGAACGCAGGAGTGTCAGGAGTGTTCCGCTGATGTACGTGTGTGTGTGTTTAGGAATGGAGGGGGGCGTCTCGGTGGACATGTGAAGAGTAGAGTACACCGCCTGCCAGGAGTTTTGGGATATATGTGTGTAGAAGGAAAAAGGAAAAAAAAAAGGAAAAAGAAAGAAGGGTGTGAACTTGCCCCCCCCCCCTTTTTTTTTTTTTTTTGCCATACTGCTTTTCCCCTAAGCGAGTTAAACGGGATTATTGTTGGATGATGAATTGAACAAACAAGATCCTAATTGGCGAGGACAAAAAAACAAAACAAAAGGAAAAGGATTCAGGGGGGGCAGTTTGGACTTGCCAAATAGTGAGCCATACTAATTTAATCTTTAAAAATAATGTATTTTGTCAAATGAAAGTTTGCTTAGGTTTGAATGTCAATTTCATTTTAAACACAGTAAAATGTATTCTTAATTTCAGTTTTATAAATAAATAAATAAATAAATAAATAAATAAATCCTTTATTTTACTGGGGGAAACTGTCTAAAAAAAATTTGGTGGGGGATTAGATATTACCCTTTTTCAAAGTAGTTCAACATTGATAAAAAAAATAATAAATTTGATGTGTAATTTTAAATTGAATTTCAAATGTGAGTAATTTCGATTTGAAATCTTCCTTTACATTCAATTCAATTTAACCTAAGATCCACGTTATGATACAATTTTCAAATGAGATTTGATTCCAGTTAATTTCAATGGAAAACGCAAATTCAAGGGGGGATGTGCACAATTGAAGAAAAAAAAAAAGAAACGAAGGCAAGACATTCTCCTCCTCCTCCTCTTTTTCTCCTCCTCCCTCACTCCTGACATTCACATGCTCCATTACGTAACACGCTTCGGTTAGGACGGGTAGGGAGCATGTTTAAAGTCTCCTTCAATCAAATAAGCGCACGCTTTGCTGCACAAGCGTCTTCAATGGAGCTCCAACTGAGCTTTTTTTTTTTTTTTTTTTTTAGCCCGCATTCTATTTCCAAGATGCAGCCGTGGTAAAAATAGACCTTCCTACTCCTCCTTTGCCCACCACCACTACCACCTTCTCAAGATGGTGCATCTACTCTGATGTAGTCGTCATCAATGGAACAGTGCAGATGGCTATCAAGATGACAAATGTTTTGGGTGTGACATAATGCGTAAACAATCTGGTCCAAAAACAAGTTCAGATTGGAGGAAAAGAGTAGAAATTCAATATTTCAACCACACAAAGCCGTCATTCGTTGGATGCCTCACCGGAAAAACTTAAGTCAAACGGGAAGACAAGTCAAAAATGTTCATTTTAGGGTGGTGGCCGTTTTGCTGTGGACTGAAAATGACATCATGGTTGCTAAGGTTACGCCCAATCATCTGTTTTCTGAGTCAGGTTAGGTGATGTTTGCAAGCTGAGCCGTGATTGGCTGTTACCTGAGTCTGAACAATTGTGATGGATAAAAATGGGTGGATTTATATTTATTTATATTTATATTCCCCAAACACAACATGAATCAGAAGGCAGCGTTTGGACGAGAGCGGGGTGCATAATATCGTAAATACCATTTGTGGGGGTCGACTTCTCATTTAAATCGCGTAAATGGAGCATCTTTTGCGAGAAGAGCAGCGTGGGCGGTCGAATAGGCTTTGGTCATCAAATATTTTCCCATCAATTTATTTGTTATAGAACATTTTAGAGGTGTTTGAAGTGCTCATTCTGTTTTTGTTTTTTTATTCCACATAGATGGCAGCCGCTTGTGTGCTTTAACATGATGTCACCGCTTTGGCATGTGTTGTGTACGTGGCTGTTGGCATATTTGCGATGATTCACTTTTATCGCCAAACTTCATGTGCGGGTTTATATTTATATATATACACACACACACCTCATACACACACGTGCAGCGGCAAGCGCTCCTCCGCACTCCCGTTGAAGTTGACATGTTAACACTCACTGGCTGCTATATTTAGCGCTGCCTCGCCGCACTGTTACTATTCCCAGCATTGCGCATGAGGGGGCGGGTGGCTTTTCATGCATATCCATACATACATACATAAATACAGATACAGTATGCGCTTATTATATTTGGGTATACCGACTCGAAAGCGAATATTATGAAGGAGGAAAAGAGGAGGGAAAAAAGGAAAGGGAAGAATATTAAGATTATGAAGAACGGGAAAATACCACCGCCCTACTCAACTGTCAATCAAATATCTGTAATATGACTTGGAAAACGGACAGCTAAAGATGAAGCACTCGAGAGCGGCCATGCTTGTAGACCATACAAAGGGGGTGGGTGCATTTTTGGAGTGGTGGCGTAGCTAACTAGCTATTGCGTGGCATAACCGCTGATGTAAACAAAAGGGATTAAGTTCTTATTTGGTGGGCGAGATGTTACTCAATTACAAACTGGTAGGGCAGGAAGTGGTGGGAAAGCGTATGTGAGGAACTCTGCTTTAAAAAAAAATGACTTTGTGGTTTTATATCATCGTATATCTGTGACAGTTCACATTAGGACATGGTGGTTCAGCACCAAGGAGAGTTCCAAAGACAATAGTAATGATAAGGATGTAATCATTTAAACGTCAGTGGTTCAAAATAAAAAAAACTAATTTATCTGGGGTATAAATATGGCGTTTGTTCTCGGTGATGCCAAAAGGAGGAAAAAAAAGTGCATCGCTGACGCAGGTGATTCTTTTTATAGCCTTTTTACAGACCTCAAACGGACGTGCTCCAATGGCGGCTTCAAGAGCAGGCAATTTTGATGGGTGAATTTGGAAGCAACGCAAATTCGGTTCCGGCGTATCGGTCGTTTTGGGACACGGTTTTGCGTGACTGGCTCAAGAATCAGACGGTGACGAAAAAGAATAGATTTTTTTGTTTTCTTCCATTTCTTTTCATATTTTAATCAAGACAGGCATTCTATATTAACTAGAAATATGAAGTCCTTTCTCTTTAATTGAATTTACTTTATAATTATGTTCGCTACTGAATTTTTCAATTTTAATATTTTTTCATTTTTAAATTTTTTTTTCCAATATGTTTATGTTTTACAATAAGAAAAAAATTTGCTTATTTCAAGACAACATATTTTATGCAGATTTTCTTTTTTTTCCATTTCATTTCGTTTCTACCAAAACTTTGCATTGTGGTATATTATATTCTCATTTTGGGAGAAGAATTGATTTATTTACTTTGGTTTGGGTGGTTGCCATGGTAACACCATTGCACCCAAGCGGGTCGTAAGAGGCAAGAAGTGAAGTTACCTGTCAGTTGGTGGAATTTCTTTCTTGCGTTTCCATTGGAGCGGATGATCCGATGTGTGAGTTATAGGAAGGATCTGATTGGGGGGGACAAAAATAGAAAGCAAATTAATTTAGGATTTTTTTTAATGGTTACATTTTTTTTGTTAACCCCTGAAAACGGAGACACTCTGCTTTCAATGGGAATAGAAAGGCATGGAAAAAGAAAACTCCGGATCCAAATCATATCACATCTAGTTTTGATCCCCTGTCCGCCCACACCTCTTTCTGTATCACTGCATGATTATTTTAAATTCTGCAGTGTGTGTGTATGAGTGCGCGCGCGCGTGCTTTGGGAAATACCTGGTCACGATCAATCACTAGAGTTCTTTCCCCACGGTTGCTTACCGCCCCCTGCTGGTCAAAGGGGCGACGTTCAAAGAGGACCTGAAAAGTACCACGGAAGATGGACGGTTTGAGTGGATTGCTGAGACAAAATTTAAAAAAATAATAATTAATAAATCAGACAGATGGGTCTTTTCATTCAAAATATAATGCAATAACATCCAGTTCACGGACCCAGATTGTGTGTTTCAATTAAAATGTGTTCATTGTAATTTGCATTGATTTTTGGGGCTTTTTTGGAAACATGATTGCGACATACGTTTATCACGTCAATAACAAGGCAGATATTGGAGAATTTGAGTACAATGTGAAAATGTTTGCTAAATGCTTTCAATGGCACAAAACATCATTTGGTGTATTCCATACAAATGAATGGTTTTTCGCTTAAAGAACATTGCTTAAAACATTTATGTATTTTTTTTTTCTGTATGCAAGACAAAGAAAGAATGAAGCCTGAAACGATCAACGGGGCTAAAAATAGAACTGGTTGTTGCTCTGGCAGGAGGGAAAACCCTGGTCTGCATCGCCCCCGAGAGGGGAGAGCCTGTCACAACATTTACTTTCTTTTTTTTTTTTTGTTCCTTTGTTCTATACTAAATCCCAAGACAGAAAAAACATGCGCAGAGTGGTAATTAAAATAAACAGAGCTTCCTCCGATTATTTTTTAATCCACTGTTTTTTTTTTTTTTCAGAATTGGAATGGTTAAGACTACTAAATTAAGTTTTTTGGGTGCGAAATTGAATTAGCATGAGGTTGGATACTAAAGAAAATTTTCAGCAGGGACACGCTAAGTTATGTATTCATTTTTTTCGTGTTTCCTTTGTAACCCACCCACCCCCACTCCTGGAAACAAAAACGATCAGTACATTTATCGTACATGAAGACATGACAGCCACCGTTCATACTTCCATACAAGTTTATGATAAAAATCCGACATTGTCAATTCTTACAAAGTTCTAATAATTGCCCAATCCATACTGAAGATCATCTAACAACAATTTAAAAAATGAAAACAAGATTAAATAAACAGGTAACAAAAAAAAATGCACCCTAACATTACTTTGCAGGACAAAATGAGGACTCCTTTTTTTTTTTCTTCTTTTTCCTTTTGAAAAAATTCCCAGCGGGACCAAAACTACTTGTGTGTCACAACTTTGCAGTCTTTTTGTTCCACAAGAATACACGTCATAGATAAAAACAAGGGAGAGGAGCTAGTGCTACGGGCCTTGGCTTCTTGACGACTTCTAGTTGGTCTGGATAGAAAAGTCCATTGTGAGGAAGAGGTGAGGAGGAGGAGTTTAAAAAAAAAAAAAAAAAAACATGGAAACTAATTATTTAAACATGGAAGTGGGACAAAAGTGGTGTCCGTTTAGATTGACAGTACAGATTTTGGCGTGATGCAGTTCAATGAGTGACAAGCGAGCACACCCCCTCCCCTTGTGACCCGCCTTAGTAGATCCGCCCTCGGCTTCTGTTGCCTCTGGTGCCGAAGCCCCGTCCCCGTCCGCCCCTGAAGCCGCCGCGCTGCTCTGTAGGCAACATTGTCGGTGGAAACCACAACGTTAGCAATGGCCCACACAAGTCATACAAAATAAATCCAATTTGAAAAGAGATCTGAATTATGTTGAGTGTTTCTGCACATGCTGCACGCAAACTTTCAGTATCATTTAAGAGGTGCATTTTTCATTTGTATTTTGATTCATTTCAAATTTATAAATCAGGATCCAAGAGCATTTTACTTCATTTTGATTTATTTAAATCTATACATGAGGAAAAGCAAAGATTCCGATTTTTTTTTCCTATTAAACTGATAAATTTTAAACTCAAAGATGCTTTCATTCTTGTTGTTCATTGAACTAATGAATTAAAAAAATAAAATAAAATCCTTCCAAGTTTTTTTTATTCATTTCAAGCTCCCGTGCGACGCAAAACAATCCACTGGCAAATATATTTGTTATTGATTTGTAAATTAGTATACACTTTTCAAATAGTGTCGCTGCTTTGGACAAATCAACTCAACTTTTTGTGTACCAAAAATTTAGCAAACTGCTATGACATTTTTGATGTTGTTAATTATGTTTTATCTAAAGCAAATCTGGTCATCAGTACGCAAATTTTGCAAAATAGAATCATGGCCAGCCATAAGGTGTCCATAAAATAATCAAGAACAACATATCGGTAGATTACTACTAAAAGGTCAATGTGGTGTGCTTGCATTCCCACCGTAGTTTAAGTTTCCTAGGGAGGCGCTGTATTTGCCGCTGGGTGGGTTGTAGATTTGCCGAGCGTCCCGCCGAGGCTGCGGGGCCGTCTGCTTCTTCACGCTGGCGACCGGGCCTGCGTCGTCGCTGGACGGACGCTTCAGACTGCGGGCGGAGATCGGAGAAGTGATTGGTCAGTCAAGCAAGGACATTTCAGACTCGGCCGCGTTGCAACGTGTCAAAACGTACGTCACGGCTGCCGCCTCGGTCTTCTGGACTGGCTTCCAAGACAGAGAAACGGCACTCTTGAATGATGGAGGGTTGTGGAAGAGGTCCTGAGATGCAGAGTGACAATTGAGTTGTGGGCCAATGATAGAGAATTGCTTAATGTCTGGACACGAAAAGGACATTTGGGTGAGTTCCTCGTCAAACTGCGACCAACCTTGATGAGGACGTTGATGTTGTTTGTAATCTTCAGGGCCACTACTTTGATCTTATTCTGGAAAAAAAAAGAAAGACCCGGTCAGCACTGACGTGGCGACAGACTCAGAGCGACAGACTCAGAGCGACCGCTGCGTCCACCTCGTCCGTCTTGAGTGCTTCTCCCGTCTTGCCCTGCAGAGCCACTCGCAGCTGTCTGATGTAAACCTGCAGGCCTCTGGCGAAATACTGTAACCTGCAAGTCCGATGACACGCGCGCGGGTTTTTCGATGGGGCCCAAAAGGTGACATTTTCTCCGTTAGTGTGATGCCTCTCGACTGTGAGCGACACGCACCTGATCTTGAAGTCTTTGAGGCGCTCGGCGTCCACTTTGTCAATGAGGAAGTCGGGCAGCTTCTTGCCCAGCTGATGGAAGCTGAAGAGCAGACACTCCACGTAGCTAAACTGCAGCTTGGGCTCCTCGCCGGTTTGCTGCTCGCCGTTCTCCACCTCTTCCGGGGGCAGAGGCATGTACTCCTATGGAAAAAAAAGGAATGTGCAAAATGAATGCCTGTCAACAGAGCCGCAATGCGCAATGACACCAGTTTGTGCCGAACCCAGCGCCGATGTGTTTACCCACCAGCAGCTTGGTGAAAAGCATGTTGAGGTTGGTCTCCAGCTTGTCCATGTCACCACAGAAAGGACTCATCTCTGCCAGCGGTTTGAGGACCTACGCACACGGACGTGAAAAAGGCAATCGAGTCGCCGCATACAAACTTTTAAAACGACAAATCGAGGAACTAGATACTGACCTCGAGTTGAATGTCGAGCTCGGCCACAGGAGTCGTCAGCGTGCTGAGGTTGGGCAGAACGTGTTCACAAAAGTAGGTCACAAAACGTGTGGAATGAACATTTTTCTAAAGGAGAAAGAATGGAACACATCGTGAGTGACCTTTTGCCCCCCCAAAAAACAAATAAACATCTTCAGAAACTCTAAGCTCTGTTTAATCTCCAAAAAAATGTTGGTGTACTCACAGAGAAGAGGGGCAGTGCCTGGCGTGTGCACTGCAGCAGGCGGTCCACCGTGTCGGGGTCGGCCGGGTTGAGCGCCTGCTCCAGGAAGGCCTGGTCCACCACCAGCTCCACCAGCTGCTGGCGCCCGCTCACCGTCTGCAGCACGCGCAGTCCCGACACCAAGCGCATCAGCAGCACAAACTCCTCACCCGTCACGTCCTCCAGCACCTGCGAGCGAGCGGGGGGCATCGTCAACAAGAGCAACAACAAATTGAATTTACAAAGACACAAGGCAAACCTTCTTCGTCTCGGCAAAGACGTACTCCTCCACCTCCTTTGTCATGACGTCCTCGGGCAGGGTCTTGAGCTTAGTGGACAGAAATTTAATGGCCCGCTCGCGCACAATGTCCTCCCCTTGAAGGATCTGCGAGAAGAGGCCGCCGAGGGTGCCTGCGGGACACGCAACGTCCTTCATCAAGTTAGTAGGGAGGGGGGGGGGAACGCAAAGACGTACTGAAAAGCACACTCGCGTACCCTTCGCGTCAATCTTGAAGATGGAAATCAGCGAAACGTTCACTTGGTTGAACTCAGCGGTGTCATCTAAAAGAGGAAAGCAGATATACTTCATTTCATAATGCCGTGAAGATGAGTGACAACAAACGCCAACACTTTTTTGTAGGTTAGTATAACCTTACTCATGTACAGACAACGTAAAGAAAAAAACCTGGTTAAATAAATTGTAATTGCTGCACACTCACAAGTCAAGGTACCACTTTGGTATCTATAAATCCAATACAATACCTGTCTGGAGGAGTTGGGTGAGAATATCGGACACCTTGAGGATGTTGTCGCCAGTTGCAAACCGCGGAAGCTCCTTAATAGCCTGCCGTCGAATCTGGACCATAGTGAGCAAGCGGATTGTGAGACGCTTGGATATGCCAGCGCACGAACGTAGCCTGAGGTTCAATACTCGAGACACTGCGCGTCGTCGCCACACTTACCGACACGTCATCGTCTTCGCAGAGATCCAGCTGGGCGTTGATGGCCGCATCCGCAAACTCCGGAAAGCTGCTGAAGAACTTTGGGATGAATTGAGCCGCCAGGCGCTTCTCCTTGGGCCCGCCTTTCACGCCATTCAGGATGACTTGGTAGGCGTCTTTGTGCTGCAAAATGCAGGGAACAAGAAGCACATTTGTTATGTTCAACATAATTGTCGTCACTGATTGATTTGCTCATTAGAAAACAGTCAATTGATATTGAAGTAGTCAGGTTAGTTCTGGACATACAGGCAAAACTGCTGAGGGGTAAAATGGGTCTGAATAAGTAACAGACATATTTATTTTACTTGTATCCTGAATAGGGGCAAATCCTTTTCACTCAAGAACAAAGAAAGGGGATTTTAAAGCAGTATAGGACGGGTACAGAAGGAAGGTAAACAGAAAAAAGTTTGCATAACAATAAAGTCTAAGGGAAGGAAAGGGGACATGGGGAAAACAAATCTGAGGTGGAATAAAGCAAGACTGAGGGAAGGAATTGAGTTTAATAAAGAGGAAAGAAAAATGAGTCAAACTAATATAACGGAGTAAAATAAAAACATTTCATTTCTCGCTATCCTGTTATTACTCTATTAATTATTAGAAAGGACAAATACTTCAAAGGTCCAATTGTGTTTTGAAAAAACAAAAAATGCCTCAAAAAACGTTCTATTGTGAATTAACAAGAGAACATCAGTCGGCTCAAAGCTAGCCGCTAGCTTAGCACCCCCCCTCCCTACTCACAACACAAGCTTACGTAAGCTAGCAACTAGCAATAAAATATATATATGAAAGTTTAGCGTATTCGCTAAGATTTGAATTTAACACAGATATCGTATTTTGCTCTTTTCCTTACCTGGCTGACGTCGTCCTTGGCATCAGCAAGGACCCCGTAGCTTCGATAGAGATCCTCAATAGTGACCGCCATCAGCGTGCGTCCGATGTGCCTGGCACTCAGCTCAAATGAAAACTAATACTAAAAAAATACCCTCTCGATTCTTTTTATCAATGATTAACAGGGGTCGTGGCGCTACACCGCTATTTTGTGTACGCAAAATGGGAGTAGGGAGGCGAAATTTCGATGATCAGTCCTCACTCGTCGTCTGCAATACCTGCAACGTTCTGCGGACGAGAGCGGGCTAAGCTAGGCGGCTACGGAAGTAATGACGAGGCGCATGTGCACATTTAGCCAATCACAAGGCGGATTAAGGCGCATGTGACTAAAAAATGAGCGGAAAGTGCCGCGCAGTTATGGCGCTCATTTGACGCAGCCATCCATTCAATACATAATTTTTTTTATCTGTACATGTATTGATTTAAGTCCTTAACTAAAAGTTGGTAATAATAATTTAAGGACAAAAGTCGAAATGACTGAGAAAAAAAAGTAAGCCAAAGGTGCGTTCATGCAATCAAAATAATGTGGGGGGAAAAAAAACTAAATTGGTTAATAATAAAACAACAGAAAATAAACACCTCAATTGTATAATCTCGGATTATATGGAGAATTTTTGAATACCAGGCTGTTGGTTATTGAGCTGACACAAGTCAACGTATTTTGCACAGGTCATCCTTGATGGGAATACTATGTTGCTTCTCCAAGTCTCTTGTTTACATTACCTAACTTTTTTTTTAAACACAATGGCATCTGCTAGGGTTGTAAAAAGTGATGAGCCTAAAAGACTAAGAAATCCAGTACAAATATATTTTCAAAGGTAGGAAAAGAAAACGGAGCAACGCGAATTCAGTGCAAACGTGTTTATCATTGAAGTGATAAGTTGCAAACAAACATCTAATATTCGCAGTCTTCCCTTTCAGCGCCGTGGCGTTTCCGTTGTACAGAGACTCGTGGCTTCAGAGGAAGCGTATTCCTGCTCCAAACTGCACCCCATCACATATCCTGGAAAACAGCAGGCAAAGAAAACATATTCAAATTCCATATTTTTGTAATATTAAAAAAAAATAGAGACCAAGAAAAATCTTTTACCTGTCTCCACTCTGAACTCCCATGGGAATGCAGTAGTTCAGCTCCAGTCTGGCAATGTTGCCCAAACGCAACACAATGCCAAGTCCATATGACCAGCGAATGCACTCAGCCAGCTTCTTCAAATGTGCTTGAGGGCCCTCCCCTAACCAAGACAAACCTGTTAAACTTTTGAGACATAGCAATCTTTCTTTTTTTTTTTCTTAAGAGCTTATTCACCATAGTTAAGGTTACAAAGATTCCCAGCGTTGAGAAAGAAATGCGTTCGGAAGAGGTCGCCGAAGCCCCCCCTGCCTGGCCGGAAGGGCAGCGGAGTGTAGAGGTGAAGGCCTCCCGCCCAGTAGGCTTCTCCTCCCAGGTAATCGCCTGTCATACCAGTAAAAAACAAAACACAAAAACTTAACAAACACAAAAAGAAGCCTCGAAGCTGACAATGAATCTCACCTTCGCTCTGGGGGCCCATGCTATACATGCTGAAACCACGAATACTGGTGGGGCCGCCCAGATAGAACCTGGAGGGATGACGAAGAAAATTATGATCATTTTTCCCCATTTAAAATAGAACAAGAAAACTCTAAAAACCTGTCTGCGATGCTTGTTGGCTTTTCACCAATAGGCAGCAGCAAACCGCCCCACATGGAGGCAGACAGAACCTGCGAGGGAGAGAAAAAAAAAAAAAAAAAAAGAAGGATTTTGGTGAAGAATCATTTGATATTTTTACAGGCTTTAAAATGACAAAAGATGTGGAAATCTTACAGAGTCCCAAAAGAGGCTTTTATTGAGCTGGATTTCAAAGTCCTCCTTGAGGAAACTGGCATCTCCTCCCGTGTAACCGGCAAGCTCCTGCAAAACATGGAATAATTAATAAATACATGAATAAATTAATATGTTTGTGGATTAATGGAGAATAAAGTGGTCTGCAAGCGACCTGATGGATTTTCAAGAGGACGCCTTTCCTGGGCAGGATGGAGGAATTTCTGGTGTCGATGACCATGGCGTGCTGACGGGGAAAGAAAGATGTCATCCAAGGTGGTGATGTCATCGTTAGTCGACTCAATGTCATTCAAAATGGCAGTTTATGGAACAACTGTGCATTTCTTGATAGATTAAAATCAAAGATACCGCCAGTGACGACTTGAGGGAATGTCCACTCTCTTCCCGGACAGCGAAGGAGGCGGTGCGAGCCAGACATCCCAAATCTCTCCACACGCCTTCCCACTTCAGGGTTTGGTTGGTCTTCCATACGGGGAACTGAGCAAAGATGGATGGTATAGAGTCAAAAAATTCTCTTCGCAATGACGTAACTGCTTGCGGGTATTTACATTCAGCTCCACCGAGACGCCACGATCCGTCTCCCGCAGGGAGCTCCACGGAAATTGACCTGTTACTTTATAGGCATTGAACGTGATGCTACACGAAAGGGGAAAAACAAAGAGATGGAAAGTCACTTGACCTTAAAAAATACAAATAACCTCAGTCTTGTAAAAAAAAAAATCCAAAATGTGTTCTTACTTGCGTTCAAAGTTCCCCACTTGAGGTTTGAAAAAGGAAAGGCCGTAGGAAGTCTCTTTGGTGCCGTACGAGAATTGAAAGGTGAGTTTCTCGGCCCGGCCGAACACATTGGGCAACTTCATTCCCAGCACCTGCCGTGACGCATTATTGTAACCATCACTGAGTAGTGACAACTCAAGTGAGACGGGTCCTTTTGCACACTCACCATGCTTCCTTCATTGTTGCCCACCATCGTGTTGTAACTGCCGGTCATCCGCCTCAACTCGGTGACCTCGAAGGTCACGTCGAGGCCGTTGGGAAGAGCGTCATCACCTTGAATATAAAAAGAAGCCAAAGTAGCTTTGGATGAGAAAAAGTACAGTTGGCATTTGTGTTTGGCGTACCTCTTGAGGTGTCAATAACAACTTCAACTTTTCGGAAGATTCCGAGACGGAGCAGCTTCTGCCTGGCTTCGTGGGATTTTTTCATCACCTGAATTAACAACACAGCAGCGAAGACTCAGTTAACAAGCCGGAGATTCACGTTGTCGTATTTACAATACATACATCGATTAAATTCTTTGCTCGGAAAACGCCTGAGATCTCGTAAGACAGCAGGTCCTCCTTGGTCCTTCCAAGCCCGTCTATATGCACCCTCTGGACCACCACCTTTGGATTTCAAAAGAAACATTATTTGACAAAAGGATATTTTGTAGCATGCTTGGCAACTACATGGATCTTACATCCTTGTTTTCCAGAATCTCCTGCTTGGGCTCCTGCTCCATTTCAGGAGGCTCAATGTCGTCGGCGTGAATTCCCAGCTCTGGACCCTGCATGGGCAGAGGGTCCAGGCTCTGCAACACCATGTTGCAGAAAGAAAAACAATCATCAGAGGCACACTGTGATTTCAATAATGAATTTCCTGATGTTTTTCCATTCCCAGATCATACAAAGATGATGCACAAAAAGGCATGAAGACAGCGAGTTGGCATCTTCCGTCCAAGCAAACCTCAATTTTCAGCATTTTTGGGTTAATATCTTAACATGCACAGCAAACAAAATGTGATAGAGATATAAAAATGCATATTGTGATCGTTAATAAGCAACCCTAATGCCCAATGTGTCGTCGAAGGGTGGACGCTGTCACCGAGGGCCTCCCTCCCTTTTCTCCTTCGCAGCCGCACACGGCGAGAGGTCAAACGCCAAAAACAACACGTTTCCGTCGCTTTTCTTACCCTGGCGTGGACGGTGCCCATGCTGGGATCCAAGCGACGGTGACTGGGTGGAAAACGGTGACAGTTGAGAAAGGAGGAGAAACGCAAAAAGCAAACAGCCAAGACTAACAAGCGGAGACAGGAGAAAGGGCTTCGCGCAAGGAGGCAGCCATGTCACTTCCGGTATTCGGCTTGGCCACGCCCACCGGGAAGCGGCCATTGATTCTCCGGTGAAAACTACAAAACAGTACTAAAATGAATAATATAAATACAGTACATATGAAAATATATCTAACTAAAATACTTAAGTAAATATAAATGATAGACAATTACATAAAAATAGACTTAATACAAACCAAAAAAACAAATATACTGTAAATACAGAAGATAGAATATATAAATAAAATACTAAAAAAAATACAGTACATAAATATTACATCACACTGAATGCCATGTTCATAATAAAATTAAGCAATCAATTCACTTTTTTATTCATTGATATGTTTATAAAGATATTTTGTTTTAACAATATTAACTGACAAACGGATGAGTGACAAATGTGCAGCATTCAAATGAAGAAAGTCATGAATCATAATTTACTGTGAATACCCATGATTCACATCATTCAGTTCCACCAAATCAAATGCTCCATTGTTTTATTTGTATTGTTATAAAATAATGTCATGCTATCTTCTCATATAGGTCTGTCTCAAAGCATAAAATGGAACAGCATTGCAAAAGTGTATAAAGAAACAAAAAAGGGTTACTTTTAGGAGTAAAAATAAATATTTAGGGTTGTTTGTATGTCGATGAGCCTTTCTGCAAGCTTATCATCCTGTAAAAAAAAAGAACACAATATTATGATCCAAAAATAAAGACTTTTAACTAAATTCCCACAACCTCTCTTACCCTTCTGTTATGAAAGTATCATAGGATATTTTGTCTTCGTTTACACCATCAGGACATTCATTGATGTCTTTCATGCCCAGTGAGATCAGAGCTGAGGAGAAAGAAAGGCCCGTTTAACAGAACAGTATGTAAAGATGTTTCTTTTCTTGATATCTTTGGCACTCACCCTGTTTGTATTGTGTAAACGTGACATGTCTTTGATTGGCTGGGTCCACTAGACCAAACACTGCATCCAGGTTGGAAGGGCTGAGGAGACTGGGCGCTTCTTGGCCGTTATCTCGAGCTTCTTTTAGTTGTTTCAGTTTCTCAATGAGAAACTCTTTGGGATCATCTAAAAAAAAAAAAGAACAAATCAGATAGATGAAAAATAATATGAAGAGCAAATGAGAAAACAACGTGAAAATAGATGAAAAGACTAAGACAAATATATATACTGCAATAAATAGTGACGTCGGCTAAAAAAGTTAAGTTTATAAATAAGACAATCAAAATAAAATATGACCAATCAAACTGCCAATGACCAATCAAACTGGAAAGGTCGACAGTGACTGTTTTTATTAAGATTAGCAACATTTCATAGTATTTCTGTACAATTGCAGGATATCTATAAACTTTCTAAATATACAATAAGCTCAAGAAACTAAATGAACACATACTACAAATAAACAATAATAATTTAATCAGAGAAAAGAACCATTAAACTGACTTTCTAGTTCAGCTAACCTACTAATTAGCTGGTAAACTCGAGTCGTTTTACCGGAAAAAAAAAAAAAAACCTGCCCTAAAAAAACAGTTGTTTGTAATATATAAAAGGCTAACCTGGTCTGTAAAAAAAGAGCATGCTGGTGAGGTTTTTCATGAGGTCGAAGATTTTGTGTTTTTCCAGGTAAGCAGAAGCTTCTTTCTCCCGTTCGGTCGCCATCTTGTCTTCAATTCTGAATGTTGATATTCGGTTGCTAGGATACGAAGTCTCCGCACAAAAAAATTGGGTCGTCGTGCGACATTTGTGTCTCAAAGAAATCAAAACAATAAAAACTTTATTTCATACATAAATGTGGCGTGGCAAAATTCAACAATTAAATACTAGCAAATTTTCATTACAAGCAATAAAAAATGCCATTGATTTATTTATTGTATTTTATTTACATTTTGAAACGAACTAAATTTTCTACAATGCTTATCCGATGAGCAGGAGATGATGCACCGTCTTCCTCCACCTCGCCGATGACTGTAATAAAGTATATTGTCCATTGTCCTGACATTATAAATTATCTCCAGATTAGTTCGTCTTGGGTTCTTCTTTCATCTGCTGCTGTGCGGCTGCTTCTCTGAGTTTGAAGCCCAGTAATTCTGTCTTTAGCTCACCAGGTTTTGGGGGGACCTCTGGTATACTCTGATGGAAAAGAAAGAAATGCACACAACTTCAAATTGAAAATTGTCTTGAACAGCTCAGCGTTGCCAGAATTTTGATACGATACCTGCATAAAATAGAGCTACTTAAATCAGTCAATACTTCGTAATAAATTAACACCCACATGTGTGGACTGATGAATACGTTTGTAAATGTGAAATATTGAATTCAGTCGCCTCACCAGGTCTGGTAGGTAGTACTGGTGGACCGCCTGTGCCCCGGCAAACATGGCCAATATACATGCTCCGTACATCCTCAGGTAACGAGTCCATGACACTCCAGCAGGCATTTTTGCACAACTTCAACGTGGAACACCATGCACACTTTCGGACTGTGAACAAATACAAACACATATCATGCCACGACTGTACATTGCTAAAATGAAAAGCTACATGCTTATGTTTGAGCAAATAGGCTCCTAATAATACCTGCAAGTGCTCTACACGTTTCCCTTTAAATGTTTGCATTAAAATGGTAAATTATCGCATTGTTAAATGTGTAAACACGTTGTTTCCGACCCAAGGACTGACGGTCACCGGGACACGAACAGGTCGCATGCCGAAGAGATTACATCCGGGTTGGAGTCGTCACCTTTCGTTTTGTCCGATAGAGGGCGGTAACGCGCATCAAGTTGCCGAGACGGCGAGATGATGAAGAAGAAGAAAAAGTACGCCTTCCGACCGATAGGTGGCGGTAAGCGAACACATCGCAAAGTTTCGATGCTCTTTGTTTTGAAATAGCTTCCCTGCCCCCTCGTCTCAAAATCCGAAGCCTTAAAATGTATGACAGGTATGTCAAATTTGGCATATATGTGATTGTTTTATCCCGCCAGGTGTATATTATTTAAAATCGTTTGATAAACGTAACGTAAAGCGACAAGTGCCATTATCCGGAGATGTTTTTTGTCATGGTAGCGTAAGCAGCACTGCAATGCGCTCTCTTTCGGCACAGCTTCGTTGTTCTCTGAATCTTGATGTTTTTGTGAAGTAAATTGACAGTCAGTATGGAGGAAAACGAGTTTACACCGTTGACTGTGCCCATGGATTATTTCCAGCAGTGGTGAGTTGTTGCTGGAATAATTCCGAGGAAATGCAATCGTCATCTCGGCTTGTTCTGTTTTCTTTTCAATTATTCAAATGATCATTTTTGTGCATGCAGTATAATGCAATCTGAAGGCAGAATTATTCGCATATACACGTAAAACTAGAAAACAACACCACCATTTGTGAGCAACTCCTTTTTTTTTTTTTTGTTTGCATGTTTTGGGTAGTCTAAAGAGTGTTGTGCATTCATCATGTGTCTTCACTGACCACTAGATGGACAGTAAATTGTCCTACAATTTTATGGAAACCACAGGGAGCCAAAACTGTGCAATAGTTGACATCATGGATATCGCCAAAATGCTTAAATGTCTTGTCGGTTGTTCCAAGGTACCAGTCAAGCCAGCAACACCCCGAGCTGCAGCCCGTGATGTCCCACCACAACCACTACAGCGAGGGCCCCAGGGATGAGCCCGTCATGACTGAACTGTCGGTGCACAAGGAGCAGCCGCTCTACCAGGAGCAGTTTTATCAGAACTACTTCCATTACCAGGAGCCCGTCTACCAGCAGGAGCAGCAGCAAGATCAGCATCCTGCATACCCGCAGCAACAACAACAGCAGCAGCAGAATCAGTATGAACATGCAATACAACAGCAATCTCAGTATCAACATCCAACACAGCAAGAGGAGCTGAATGTTCACCACCAACCTCCACCCGCTACCCCACCTCAAGGTGAATGAAAACCTGCAATATGTATTTATTTTTAAATATTCCCTGAGAATAAGTGCGATTGAAAATAGATCATGACTGCTGTCTATAAGTTAGGCCAACTTTTTCTATCATATGTACTTATTTTTTGCAGCAGCGATGCCGGTGAAGAAAAAGCGAGGGCGCCCACCCAAGAATCAGCGCGAAGGAGGCGGGGCGGTGAAAGAGGAAGATGAGGATGAGAGCGAGGCGGCAGCAAAGAAGGCCAAAAGGACACTGAACCGCTTCAACGGCATGTCAGTGGCTGAGGTTATGGCCAAAACGCTGCCTGACGTTATTACCTACAATCTTGACATTTTGATCGTGAGTTATAAAGAACATACCGAATTCATAAAAAGTGCACAATTGTCAGAAGATGCGTCGTAAGGTTTTTGTTTGAGGAGCGTGTGGTTTTCTTTGGGATGTGTTTCCGTGGTGACCCCCCTCATGTTTCTCCTCAGATTGGAATCAACCCGGGACTGTTGTCGGCCTATAAAGGACACCACTACCCCAACCCTGGCAACCATTTCTGTATGTTGACATTTCTATTCATTATTCATGTAGTTTGTAATTTTTTTTTTATCCTGCTTTGTCCGCAGGGAAATGTTTGTTTCTGTCCGGTTTCACCGAGGAGCAGCTCAACTTCACGCATGACGAGAGCCTGCCGGAGAAATACGGCATCGGCTTTACAAACATGGTTGAGAGGACCACACCTGGCAGCAAAGACCTTTCCAGGTGATTATGCCTCACATTTAAAGAAAGAAAAGGAAAAAAGGGACCGGCACTGTTTTGAATGTAAAAAGACATTCAAGCTTGTCTTCTTTTCCTTTGCAGTAAGGAAATCCGTGAAGGAGGGCGACAGTTGCTTGAAAAGTTGCAAAAATACAAACCGCTGATAGCAGCTTTTAACGGAAAAGGTACAACATCAAGTGATGAAATATTATTTCCCATCTTATTGTCAGATTAAAAAATATCATTCAAAGGTCTTAAGACTTATATTTGATACTATTATATTTTTTTTAAAAGAAAAATTATATATAAATAATTTTATTATAATTATATACATTTATTATAAATAAATATAAATAATTTATTTAAAAAAACATTCATGTTGCCCAGTCATAGTGATTTTGAGGCACATTCAAAGATCATTTAAAAAAATATTTTTTATTTATGCATCCTCAAAGTTGCTTATACATATATATATCTTTTATCCTATTAGGTATTTACGAAATATTCTGCAAGGAAATCTTTGGCGTGAAGGCCAAGAACCTGGACTTTGGCTTGCAGCCCTACAAGATCCCTGACACTGAAACGGTATACAAAACATCACAGCCACATATTTAAAACCCTCATCAAGAAAAAGCCATAGCATGTTTCCTTTGGTCTAGGTGTGCTACTTGATGCCTTCATCCAGTCCGCGATGTGCCCAGTTCCCCCGCGCGCAGGACAAAGTGCACTTCTACATCAAGCTGAAGGAGTTGCGAGACCACATGAAAGGTGGATTAGTGCCCGGCCGGGACGTGACGGAGACAGACTACTCCTTTGACCTGCAGCAGGCCAAAGGTAACCCCTCGCCACATACAGCAACTCTGGGATTCCTTCCTTACCCTCGTTTTTTTTTTTTCTTTTTATTGCTTCTTTGTTGTGCAGAAGACGCAAAGAGGATTGCCATCAAAGAGGAGCAGCTGGATCCCGAATACGAAAGCTGTAGTGGTCAGCATGAGAATGTGAGGCAAAGCAGTCCAGGAAACTTTTATTGAAGTGACATTTGCACACTGCAATTGGCACACAAGAGGAATCACACAGTTTACTGCAGAATTTTAGTGGAATGCACTAAAAAAAAAAGAAAAAGACTGCACACAACTGTTTCAACTTAGCCCTCACTGAGCATGTACTGTACTAGGTGTGATATTTTCCACTATTTATTGCTTTTGCTATCACCTTTTTTCTTTGGTTACTTACTTTTGTACTGTATTTTGAAATAATGAAATTTTATGTGTAACCATCTGTGCAGACAAGTGATTTGACTATGATTTCTATTAAAATCGTAATGATCAATTTCCTGCTATGGTTCTTTGTGTACTGTACATATGGGTGGAAAAAGTCAGATTTTTAATGTTTGAGACGTAATTATCCAAACTTACTGGTTTCGATTTAAAAAGGTTACTGGTTTTACTTTGCTAAGCATACATACGCTTCGATTTTTTATATATACGCCGCGTTCTACGTCACAAACTTTTAGCCAATAGAAAACATCTTCACGTTTAAAAGCCTAGCGGTTCAAACCAATAGTCCACTAGGTATTTCTCAATTTTGTAATATTCTGTACAAAAGCAAAGAATAAAGAGATTGATACGCATATAAATGTATAAAACTACAGTGAATATTTTTTATGTCTCACACAATAATTTGAATAAAGTCGCTGGTTCATTGTATTTTATTCCTCTTTTAACCGACCCCTACGTCTCAGACTTGGAATTGCCTCGTGTCAAAGTTGAATGAGACTGCGCTGTCACGTCTTTGTTGCCCCTGAAGCTCTGTCAATGTTCTGAAAAAAGAGCGGCATATGTGGGGAAAATAAGACTGCTTCCCCGCCCGGAGAATCGGATTAAAACAACCGTTAGCTAGGTACGTCTAGTTCATGTTTATACTCTCAACTGTTACGCTGTTTTGGTGTATCGTTCAAGCGAGATCATCCATCCGCGGTAGCTTAGCGGCTAGCCGGTGGCTAATATTAGCTGTAGTTTTGGTAAGGGTACTTGTGTCTCGTTTACTTCATAAATATTTTTCTTTTAATTTGTACAAATTAATACGGAATGGAAATTCTGAGTTTTACAAATCAAACGTTTGATAACAATGGAACCAGTTGTTCATAAAAATTGAGGTTTACATCGTGGTTTGTTGTTAGCATTGTTAGCATTTAGCCGTGGAAGAAAAGGTATTTAATTTTTAAAAAGTACTCACGTGTAGCTGATGCACGGGAATGTTTGATGACGCAATGACAGTTGTATTTTGTTAAATAGGGTTCGATTGAAAAACACAATCAAAATCATTATACACAAGTTTTCTATGAGTAAGAATGAGTGGGAAAAAGGCCTGATTCTTGATTTCTCCATGTTTTGTTAACCATCCGTTTATTGCATGTACCACTCCCATTTTATCACTCACGACGCATGTTGGATTTTATTTAATGAAGTTAAAGAACCCACAAGATGGACAATAAGCTGAACGGATCCCTGCCTGTTGGCTCTTCGGAGTATCTGCAACAGTGGTGAGTTGTACAGAATAGGCCAAATAAGTAACCATCAAGTCCTACATTAAATCCAGTCTTTGTTGTATGATTTCAACTTTCATGTGTTTTGATGGTGTTTTGCATTGGGAGCATCAAGAGACACAGATTTTAACGGGTTCTTTCAATTTCTTGCCTCAGGATTCAGTCAGCTCAGCGGTTCCAAGCCCTTCAAGCCCAATATTCGAACTACAACCATCCGCCGCACTACCCGGAGGCACACACCGGGGGAGCAGCAGCAGCTCCACCGCACATGGATCAGCCTGAGCCTATGATGGAGCAGCAGGAGCCTGCTAACTTGACAAAACGTACAGTGTATATAGAAAGTCTACACACCCCTGTTTAAAAGTTTTTTTTTTTTTAATCAAACTGAAAGAAATCATTTATAATGCAATTTAATCTCCACAACAATAACAAATTTTGTTGAATCTTCCACGCAGCTCCGCCCAAAAAGCGTGGCCGAGCAGCTCAGCCCAAGGAACCCAAGCCGCCAAAGGTCCCAAAGGAACCCAAACCTCCTAAAGCACCCAAACCTCCGAAAGCACCCAAACCTCCGAAAGAACCCAAACCTCCTAAAGCACCCAAGCCTCCGAAAGAACCCAAAGCGCCCAAGGGCAAACCAGGCCCGAAACCCAAAAAGGGCGCCGAGGGTCAGGCGGTCGACGGCAAGCAGGAGAAGATCGATGAGACCTTCAAAAAGGTGAAGAGGAAAGTGGATCGTTTCAAGGGCATGTCGGAGGAGGAAGTGATGAAAAAGACCCTGCCGGACCTGCTGGACTACAATCTGGACTATGTCATTGTGAGCAGAACTTGTTGATATTGCTTGAAAAGAAAGGCAAGCAGCCGATATAACCTTGTAAAACTCTTTTTCTCGCAGATCGGTATCAATCCGGGGCTAATGGCCGCCTACATCGGACGATGGTTTCCTGGTCCTGGAAATCATTTTTGTAAGCATTTACAGAATCAGCAAATCAAAGTTAGCTCGACTGAGATTTTTTGTTATTTTTCTTCGTAGGGAAGTGCCTCTTCCTTTCGGGATTCACCGAAGAGCAGCTCAACCACATGCACGACGACACATTGCCCAGCAAGTACAAAATGGGCTTCACCAACATGGTGTCCAGGGCCACGCCGGGCAGTAAAGACCTGTCAAGGTTAGCGACAATACCCGCTGTGTTTTTTGTCGTTGAGAAGCTGTCTCCAACCTTCTCGATTTCTGTCCCGTCAGCAAAGAGCTGCGCGAAGGAGGCAAAATTCTTGTGGAGAAACTGATGAAATATAAACCTCTCATTGCCGTGTTCAATGGAAAATGTAAGTCTCGGCCAATCCTTTATTGCTCTACATATTTTACATCAGCAATAATGGTCGCCCCTCCTCTCCCTTCCAGGCATATATGAAATGTTCTGTCGAGAGCTATTTGGTAAAAAACCAAAAACGCTAGACTTTGGTTTGCAGCCGCACAAAATTCCCGACTGTGAGGTGGTGAGTAAACATCCCTCCAGTCTTCGCTCTAACAATGGCGCACAAGATGTTGAATGTTTTCTTTCGTCAGGCTCTGTACCTGATGCCGTCCTCCAGCGCCCGTTGCGCTCAGTTCCCTCGCGCTCAGGACAAAGTGCACTTCTACATCAAGCTGCGGGAGCTGCGCGACCATCTCCAGGGCATCCAGCGGCCCAAAGAGATCGAGGAGATAAAATACTCGTTCAACCTACAATTGGCCAAGGGTACGCCGATCGTTTCGAGCGTCGTACGTCGCCGCTTTGTTTATTTCACCGACCGTCTCCCTCCGCAGAGGACGCCAAGAGAGTAGCCATCAAGGAGGAGCAGTACGATCCCGGTTACGAGGACGCCTACGGAGGAGCTTATGTCGAGCCGTCGGCCGAGGGAGGTCAGAGTCAGGCCAACGGGCATTTTGACTCACCGAGCCAGGGAAATAATGCCGGTAAGGCACCCGCGGTCCTCCACATAAGCTGGGATGGAGAGACAAAAATGAAATCACAGCAAAAGAATGACAAGGGTGGATTTGGTTTCATTTTGCAGTGTGAGAAACAAAACGTAATAACAGTCGATTTCTAATTCCACCAGAAGAGGGAGGACAGAATGCAGGCACGTCAAAGAGTTCCCAACTTCCCGACGGAGACGGGATGACAGAATCGCCAGCTGATCAGATTCCAGACGTGAGCGCAGAAGAAGGAGGTGGAGGAGCTAGCCAGGCCCCAGATGTATGAGGACAAATTGTTTCTATTTTTTTAACTTTTCTTCCTTAGTGGAATATACACGCCTAGATAGACTTTGTAGACATATTGCAGAATATTCTCTCTGCGCATTTTTAAAATTTTAGTTTGTGGTTTGATGATCTCGACGGCAGCCATTTTAAAAACAGGTGAAAATGCAGGGACTTTTGTTTGGGCTGTCCATGGAGAAACTTGGAAGTGGACTTGGAACTCTGCAACAGCTGAGAGCTGCAGAAAAGGAAAAGACATAATGGAATGGAAATGCTAACTTCATTAGCATTGTTGTCTTCTACTATTCACATTCCAACTCAACAGACAAAAGTATTGGGACATGCCTTTTATAGTTCAATCACTGTCTTATGTCTCAATACTTTTGTCCAGTGGACAAAAGTATTGAGACACCTCTGTAATGGGTTGTCCCCTGTCCCAATACTTTTGTCCACTTCTAAATCAAGCGATGTGTCCCAATACTCGGTCGACTCTCATCTCCACTCTGTGTGCAAATGAGAGTCCTACTTGAAGCCCTTAATTCAAAACTTAGTCGCACTTGTTTTTCTTTTTTTTTTTTTTGTTACCTACGCTTCTTTGGTGCCCTTTTTGAATCCTGTTTACATTTGTACTGCACACTGATGCAGTAAACAAGCGAGTATACAAAAGATGTTGTCTTTTGGAATTACCTCAGCAGCCTTTTATCATAAATTAATTTTCTTTTAGGACTTTTTAGAATCAATTTACTGTTTGAAAATGTCACAAGGGTTTTATGATTATGTTGTGTCCATTAAAAATGTTCTGATGGTGCTTTTTATAAATCATTGCATTTTGGTGTTTTTTCACCTGTTCTGTTGAGGGAGTTTTTATTGGAAAAAAAGATTAAGTAAAACATCTTTATCATAAGTTACTGGATCCTCCTGTGCAAGGTTAAATATTCACAAAACCGATACATAAATATGTCAAAAACTACACAGCAACATTAAATAAGCACATTTGTCAATCATTTTTTTTCAGTGCTGCGTTTCTTCTTCGATGACACGCTGGAAGAGAAAAAAAACCCAAAATCAAGCTCCATAATTATAACAGTTAACGGAAAGTCGGTTGAGTGTGTTAAATAATACATATAAAGTGATTAAATAGGGAATAAAATAGATAAAAATGTCATTCGAATTGTATAGTAGCTAAATATGGGTTAAAAGCTACACAAATATACACCTGCTGCAGTTGTTGTCATGGCAACTGCTGTTTTGTCTTCGTAGATTATTGGTAGTCCTTAGGAGGCTGCCAATGAAAGTCATTATTACAATATGTCACATATTGAAGGACCCCATAGGGGAAAAAATGACATTGTGACTTGTTGCTAGGCAGAATTAATTTAATTAGAATTTAAACGTTACCTTTTTAAAAGGAACCAAATCAACTCAACGGCAACCACCAGTGGAGTCAGCACGTAGTAAAAAACTTCAACTAGACACAAGCTTTGGCTTCCAATTCGATCACCTGCATCCCTACACGCCACACACAATACTGTTTGCAACCACACAAAGGACAAAAAAAATAATACAATTATTTTCCCACTTTTAGGATATTATGGGAAATTTGGTTGAATTTTATGAAAAGTTTTACTTTCTATTTTTCACTCACTGACTTGGATTCTATTTTTAATTTGAACTTGGGCATGTTGTTTGTTATATACACTGTATTTTTATCATTGTATTATATTATAATTAAATTATCATAATATATTATATATATTATATTATATATAATAATAATATATTATATATATAATTATATATATGATACATTATATTAAAATTATAAATATTATAATTATAATAAATATTATAATATTTGATGGCTTCACCTCTCTTGATATTGAGCGGAAGGTTATGTGCATGTTTATGCTCCAGCCTCCAGGGTTGATCCCCCAAAGCTTCCTTTGTAATGTCCACCAGCTCTTCCGGGGAAGATGTAGCCAGCAAATCTGGAACACGTACATTTGTGTACAAAAAACAAAGAATCAAAAGGAAAATGACTGATAATTAGTCTTACCTTCTTGTCTCAGAAAGCAAAGAGCATCTGTGTAGCCACTGTGGAAGATCTCAGCCAGCTCCTGTGAGTCAAACAAGGAGTCACTTGGGCACAGTTATGCAAATCAAACAAATGGAGTCAAACACTGAGAGTCTAACCTCAGGTGTTGGAGGTAGGAAGGAGGTGTAGATGCGCCGCACGTTTCCCGTGGTCACCTGGATGCTGAGGTTATTGCAGTACACCGAAATGGCGGTCCAAGCGCCATCTTTGGGGCTGATGTCACTCTCACTGCAGAATGGAGCCACTGTGATGGTGTTTGGACACTCCAACAGCGGCATGTTATTGCTCAGGGCTCCATCCATGTATAGCTAAGATATATACCGATTAGAAAGGTAATGATAGTTGGGTTTGTCTTTTACGGTATTGACTCACTTGTCCACGGTAGGAAGGTGGAATCAAGCCACAGTAGACTGGGAAGAAGCAGCTGCACATTAGCACCTACATAGACACGAACACTATGATGTGAGTCAAACATTGATTTGATTCTGATAGATTTGAACACATGTGAATCAAACATGGAGTAAAACGCGACAGTCAAACACGAACACTATGATGTGAGTCAAACATTGATTTGATTCTGATAGATTTGAACACATACATGTGAATCAAACATGGAGTCAAACGCGACAGTCAAACACGAACACTATGATGTGAGTCAAACATTGATTTGATTCTGATAGATTTGAACACATACATGTGAATCAAACATGGAATCAAACATGGAGATTCAAACACAAAGGTTGACACTATCATTTGAATTCTACTCTGAGATTCTAACGAGCCAAAAATACAATCAAAAATAGATTCAATAATATGAATCAATTCTGGAGTCGAACACTCAAATGTGAACGACCCACCTGTATGAGCTCCTCCCTGCTGTCAAAATGGGACACCAGGACGTTTCTCCTGTCCCTTATCCTGGTGATGGACACGCAGAGCCTCCCCGAGGCACGCCGGTGGGCATCTTCCGGAAGTTTCTCCCGCAGGGAGTCGCGCAGCGTTCGCAGGAGGCTGAAGGTCGGGTGGAAGACGCTCAAGCGGTGCTTCCTCGCTTCTTTAGCCGCCGATAACACGTCCATGTACAAATGTTCTGAGGATCACG
The DNA here is from genome assembly GCF_901709675.1 of Syngnathus acus. NCBI lineage: Eukaryota > Metazoa > Chordata > Actinopteri > Syngnathiformes > Syngnathidae > Syngnathus > Syngnathus acus. The sequence continues at coordinate 2,658,176 of NC_051092.1, read as the reverse complement.
TTTTAAAACGTCATCATAATGTTGCAATGTGTTTATGTCAACTACTACACTGTTGGCCTTGAACCTGTCATACACACTGCAATCTGTTTTCTTTTATGCTGACCTGTGTGTGAGTGCATCTGTGAACCAATGAACTCTTTGTTTGTTTGACTCTATGGACTTGAGTTCAATTACTGTTATTACAGTACTCCCCCCCCCCCCCCACCTGCCCCATTTAACCGTAGTCAACAAATAACAGTGTAGCATTTTGAAGACACAGACTCTCCACGCTTCTCTTTTGCAGATGCATAAGAAGTTCTAGATATTGTGAAGTATTATGATTTTTCATGTTTTAAGGTGGCATAAAAGTTCGAGAATGACTAGTCTAGGACAAATGATGTCACGTTTTTCCATTCATGTGAATTATGTGAATTACAGAGGTATCATTGTAATATTATTGGATTTTTCATGATAGTTATTTCTATTAGATTTTGAATTCCATTACTTTAATACACTTTAGAGTGTGTTTGTTTAGGTTTTATTCATTTTCTTTTTCCAATGCTTCATTTTAGTTTTGATAGGTAAGTTTTTTTTTTATATATATATACTTGCAGTGTATGTTGACGGTAAGATGAAAAAAACAGTTAAGAGCTCTTGCTTTCTTAGCTATTTCACCATTTTTCTTGGTGAGGTGTTCATTAATGTACACGTTGGTGCCTTTTAGTTTTCTACCTTGTTTGAGCAGATTTATCTTACTTTTCCTGTTTGTAAATCGGACAATTATAGATGGTATGACAGGCTTGCCATTTAGACTCTTGGTTGGCAGAGTGTGGCAGTTCGCTATGTACTCATTCTCAAATGACTCGAGGCATTTATGGGGCGAGTGTAACAGGTTGTTTTTAAAGCTCAAGTTTCTCACCGATGGGGAGTCCCACAGTCAACGCCGCCGCCACCAGGCATCCCGACGACGCACCGCAAATCTTGGAGGCCCCGTGCACCAGGTTTGGCGCTCGCTCCAGGATGCACGTCATGGCTCCCATGTAGTAAACACTGCGAAAGCCGCAACCCGCAAAGGATATATTCCACTCTTCAGCCCGGCCATACATCCTTTCAACTCTTGGACGCTTCACACACAAGCTCTCACAGGCATGCTCGGCAGTGTTGCGCAACATTCTAGATCAGCTTACGACAGCGCTGATTTCATAACTGTAGTAAAGGGGCAGGCCTGGTTCAGAAAAATAATCTTAATGGGGTTTTCGCTTCAGGATGAAAGTATTCAAATATATATACATCATAACAACATAAAATAAATAAATAAATGTTCCTGTGACTTCCATTGAAACAGCAGTTTTATTGAATTCTAATTAGTTCCTCAGACCTCATGATGTTGTCACGCAGTTCTGGCTTCAAGGTGGGAGTAGGGGGCGGAGTGAGGGGCACATATATGTCCATCTCATTGGACGCCGGGCCGGATGTGGGCGTGGTCTCGTCCCGGTCAGCCCGAAGGTGCTTTGGCAAGCTGGAGCATCTTTCCGTCCTTGGCACCAACCTGCAACACAATGATCATTAATATATTGCTGATTTTCAGCGGGTTATCTTCTGCTATACCGTTCATGGTCCTCCTCATCTTTTTTGTAGAGGCTCTTGTAGAAGCCTCCTGCAACCCTGTAGAGCACATCCGGCAGCCGGTACGACACTCTGCAACATCAGGAAGGTTCTTAGACCTCAAACTCAGCAGCCATCTTGTTCTTCTCGAGAACATTTCGGAATTTTATCATCCAGCTGGATTTGATTCAAAATAAATCGGCATCTTCTCATCACACTCTTGTCACCTTTGTGCCAGTGAGATGGCTCGACTAAGGGACTTGGTGCTGGGGAGCCACAGGTAGGAGGAGAAAAAAATTTGCCCCGTTTGTTGTCTAATTAGACAACATTTTACAAAGATACTATTTACGCCAAATATAATAATAATAGAATAGAATGCCCTGTCATTTTACAATTTTGTTGTACAACGAAATTCGGAGAGCTGCTCCCTCCTAGTTGCAAACATTACAAAATTTAAAAAAGTATCAAAGGAAGTGTGAGAATAAAAGTGAAATATCTTATTTACAGTATAATGTATAATAATGACAATAATAATAATGCATTAATTTGAGTGTTTTTGACGACTCACCTAGCGGGAGTCCAGTGGTAAGGCACGAGGCCATTAGGGCCCCCGCCGAGGCTCCGTAGATTCTGGATGCATTCCGGATGAGACAAGGGAACCGCTCACGTCATAAATCCCCATAAAACCACAACCGGCGAAACAAACGCTCCACTCTTCGACATTCTTGTGTTTGTAATGCGTAGAATTGTGTTAAAACGTGGTAGGATTGTGTTCACATTACCTGTGTGTTTCTGTGTTGGCATCCAAAGGTGAGTTCACGAACCCGGCCGTCTGATTGGTCAGCAGTGATCACGTGACTGCCACCTAACCAACTACGTCCCACCAAAGCGTCATTTTGGGACCAAATTTGCTGTAGTCGGAATACTTTTGCACGTTTCATTCAAAACCATGAGCATCCCGGTGGTAGATTTTAGCGTGGCCAGCTTGAACGTCGAGGATATTTCCGATGTTGAGCTCCAGGAACTTAGCAGAGAGTTAAAAGAGGCTTTTATGGAAGTGGGTTTCGTCTTCTTGAAGAATTTTGGCATCACGCAGGCGGAGGTAAGACGCAACAGAAATAGTCGTTGTAATTATTTTTATTTTATTTAACCTTTATTTACCCAGGCAAACAATTATGAACAAGTTCTTAGTGGTGGAAATAATTAAGAAAAAAAAAAGAAACGAAGTAAAAAAGTATTTTAGTTCATCAAAATTTATACGTAAATAATTCATTGTTGTTAGAGCTAAATATAATCTCCTGTACATGCAACTTTTACAAATCACCCTCTTTCTAGAATTGTGTTGATCATTTTGCACTCAAGTATGAGAGAAGAGTATCATGTTTGTGACTTGTATATTTCTTGACGTATTTGTAATTTTGTTGGCAGTTGGAATGACTTCTTCATTTCGGAATTTGGAAAACAAGTAAAAAGGAGCATTTTCATGTAGGTTGATCGTGTCATGGATGCTTCGAGAAATTTCTTCCTGCAGCCAGACCATCTCAAGATGCCGTTCAGAAAGTTCTCCTTTCCAATCAGTCCACATCACGGCTGGTTATCCATGGAGAGTGAAAGGTCTTATTTCTGTGTCTGTTAATTATTTAGATTTCTACAGAAGCCAAGTTGGGTCATACAACCCGAATAGTGTTGTTTTATTATCAGTTTTGTTGTCACGATTGCATTTTTTAAATGTTAATCCATTCATCAGACATAACAAGATGTGATCAATCATCAAAATGGAATATTGTCTTTTTCTACTGATAAGGCATTCTTACTGCATCTTATCAGAAAATGTGGTTATATAATATATTCAGACTACTTTTGTGATATTTACACAGTAGATGTCAAAGTCTGTTAGCTCCAGAACTGGTGCTGTCCTTTTAATCAATAAAAACCATTTACAATTCTGCATTTGTACACATTCAGGTTAAATCGAGAAAGACCGGAAGATCTAAAGGAGTCGTTTAACGTGACTTCGCTACATCCTGACATAGTAAGCGTTTTGTTCTGTACCACAGGCTCAAAGTACAAACTGTTTTTGTAGCATCCCTTGAATCCGCGTGATTTGTGTTCCTCTGTAGAAATGGCCCTCATCTGAGGCTGCCCCAGGATTCCAAGAGACCCAGATATCTTTTTTCCACCGCTGCAAAGAGCTGAGCCTGCGTATTATGAGGGTGATGGCCCACAGTCTGGATTTGGATCCCGATATCTTCCTGAACGCACACCGCCTGATTGGAAGTACGACGTACTAATTTAGCTTGAATTACATAAAGGTTAGTCCAAAGAAAGGCATTGCTCTTTTTTTTTTTTTTAAATTGCACCATGTGCGTCTTGCCATAGCCGAGGGGAACTGTACAACCCTACGTTCGCTGTACTACCCGCCGGTGAACAGCGAGCAAGCCAAGGAGGGTCAGCTGCGATGCGGAGAGCATTCCGACTACGGTACCATCACTTTGGTGTTCCAGAACGCAGAGGGTCTCCAAGTATGAAAACAAAAATGACGCGAATCCAAATGTCTTTAGCTAAAGCGTGTGTGTGTTTAGGTGCGCCGTCGCTCCGGTGAGTTCGTCAGCGCTCCTTGCGTGCCCGGCGCCGTTCTCGTCAATATCGCTGACCTGATGCAGCGTTGGACCAGCGATCATTTTGTGTCCGTGGTGAGCACGTTCAAAACAAATACTGTATATTTAGAATATTTTCAAGGGGGGGAAAAAGCATCCTTATTTCTTTATATGTTTGAATCCATTGATTTATTTTGTTCTATTTTATTTTCCCGTCGCTTCGCCTCACAGTTTAGAAAATATTTCCTTAAATTACTGGAATTTAAGGCAGCTTGTGGTTAGGGAGGGAGAGTGGAGTGGGGGATACATCATGAGACCTGACAAAGCTTCTCTTTCATACGTGCCCATCAGCTCCACAGAGTTTTGCTTCCCCCGGCCGGCGACTGCAGCAGCACTCGCCAGTCTGTGGCTTTCTTCGTCCAGCCTGACGACGAGGCCGTGGTCACATGCATCGACGGATCTGACAAGTACCCCCCGGTGCGTTCGGGCGCCTATCTCATGGAGCGCTTAAACTACTCCTACGGGCGAGCGTGAAAGGCATCAACTAGAAGCTTCACTCATTTTGCTGCCGCAAAACAATACAATGAAAAGTCAGTTGAATTTGGAGCCTGGGTTGAACATTCCTCGCTACCATGCACACAATTTTTCAGGCCACACCCCTTGCATGCTCTGTGTTTCGGTTTTGAACTCTTGCAATGAATTCCACATACACACATGAAGACTGCGCATTTTGAGCCGCATTAATTGTACTTTTGCAAATTATTATTTAGAATTGTTAGTTGATTGATTAGTTCTTTACATAGAAATTTAAAAGACTGTAAACTTGCCACTTCATTCGCTTTATTGTCACTCGGACCAAAATGGTGATCAAATGTTGGAACTCAGGAAGTGTGATGCATTAATGGTATATCACAAACACCAAAGGAATTATTCCAAATATCGAATTATTTCAATAAATAAAATGACATGAAAAGTAAACATCTATGAAGATGTGGTTCTTACAACAGTAGCTATAAATTAAATTCAATAAATGAATAAATACAATGAAACATTTCAGGAATTCTTCAAAGTTGGAAAGCAGGAATTGACAAAATTAAAGATTGGCCCCTAATAGGTAAATTAAAAATATTTCCCCACGTTAAATTCCCAAGCCTTTGCAACCCGACTTTTATTTAATGGTACTTCAAACAAACAACAGAAGGTTGAAATGACGCGCGCACACAAACACACCCGTCAATTATGTCCCGTTTAGCGCCTGTTCACCTGCAGCTCCCACGCCTCCAGACTCTGCAATCAAAAGAGAAAGCGATCATCACCATGTCACAAGTTTAAAGGTAACAATACCTTCTTGCTTAAAGAGCCAGAGAATTTTTTTTCTTGGTATTGCCTGAAAGTCTCAGCTATTTTTATCCATCTGCATATTTCTTCAACATAGATCTTTAGCACCAAAGATGCTACAAAATGGCGCCAAAGCAATATTATATTTGTGGGATGAGCACAAACAAAAGGGCGAATTCTCAAAAACCGTTAACGTGCTCTTGGCAAAACAATAACAGTATTGCTTTGGCGCCCTCTGGTGGCAAGAAAACAACTTGAACTATGGGGGTTATTAAGTTTAGAACAGAACAATCATTACCAACAGGCTAAAGTTGTCCTTTGCCACCATTTTGTGGCATCTCATGGCAATCCAAACAATTATAGGGGAGCTCACATTTTCAGTATTTGGCCGCGTCCCTACCCTTACCCTTGACGTCAGACTTGGATTGGCTTTTTTTCTTCTCCAGGTCATCCATGGCCTTAAATGGAGAAAGTAAAAATGAATGAATTAAAGCGCATTGCCATCCTGTGACTGAAGGATGTTGCGTTTAAGGACCTGCTGAATGTTGAGCTTATGCGCGTGAAGCGCCTCTTGCTTCTTTTGGAGCTCCTCGTGTTGCTTCTGCAGCTCCTCCGCCTGTTGCATGATCATCTTGCCCTCTTGGGACAGCTGCTCCTCAAATGCCGCCAGCTCCTCTTCAGTAAAAGGTGCGTTTTGCTTCTCCACCGTCTGGAAGCAGCGCATGAGTTCAGTTCAACAATAAGTGTGACAGGAATTCCACTAGTGGAGTGAGGAAAAAACATTCTTACCTCCCACTCCTCCTTTTGTTTGAACTCCATCTTCTTTGTGCTCTCGATAAACTCGGCGAGCGACACCAGTCTGTCTTTGTCGGTGTCCACCTGAACACATCATATCATGTGTGCACAGTGCTAGAGTTTCTTCATTTTTTCCAAATGTAATTTTGAATATGGGGGATTGTATTGAATAATTTTAATAATTAATTAAAAAAATATATATAATTTATTTTAAATAAAAATCCATAAATACTTTCCAGTATCTGAATTCTGAATCGTACCTCAACCATGACATGCTCTCTCATGCGCAGCCGATCTTCTTGCATCCGCATCATGTCGTATTCATTATCGGTGGACTTGTACATCTTGTCAAGCTTGAACGCAGAATATACAAGTCAATTATTTTTTAGGGAGACTAATTCAAGATACAGAAACATTTCATAATGATTTATTAACTCCCCCCAAAAACATTTTCTTAACAAAAGTAGCCAACTTAGAGAATCTAAAGACTAATTTTATATCTTAAAAGAAATAATAAGCTGCTTACTATTTTTCAATGTGAGCTGGTAGATTTCTGCTCTATCTATTAAGATGTCGGTCCGGACAGAAAAATAGCGATGGAATGATGTCATACCTCAAGCGAGAAGATGGCCTCAAGTTCGTTCTCGTCCAAGAAGCCATCCCCGTTGCTGTCTGCGCAGAAGTGCCAAATATGAGCGTCCGGAAACAAGAGTTATTTGTGCCTGTTGGCCTACCATGCAGTTTGAAGAAAGTCTTCGGATTAAAGTCGGTCGGGTCAAGGCCGTCTGACTCCTTCCACACCTCCTTCAGCTGGTCTTCGCTTCCCTATCCAACCATGCGCTGTTGTCAACTTGGGCATGTGCTAATGCTAAATGCTAACTCACAGTATGTTTTTTTGTCAGGCAGCCCAGGTCAAATAGTCTATCTATAGTGAATGAGTTAAGTACAATAACATTTGTGACTTTTTAACACTGCCGACCTACCGGGTGGTTAACTTTGGCGTGGTCGGCGCGCTTCTTCTTCATCTCCTGGTAGCGCTCCTCCTCCTTTTTGCGCTCCTCCTCCGACATGGCTTTCAACTTCTCCCGCCTCTCGTGCTCCTTCATCATCTCGTACTGCTTGAACTCATTGTGGCGTTCCTTATCAAAATTTTGAAGGTCGCTCGTAGCCTGTTCGAGGGGGGGGCATGGGTATATCTTCTATATGACATATTCAGTACGTACGTTTTCATACCGCTTTGATGAGGCGGTCCAGGTCGTCCGGCTCAAATGAATGCGGGTTGTCATGGTTGAGATGCTCAAATTGTTTCAGCAAGGCTTTGTGGTCCACTTTCCAGCCTGCAAGGACAAAAAATATTGATGATTCATGATATTTTGCTTGTGTGCAATCTGTCAACAGCCTGTGCAAGTTGTAACAGCCGCATACTGGATAGTTACCATCCCCCGCCTCCAAGTCGTGTTTGGCCTTGATGAGCATCCGCAGCCTGCTCATTTCCTCCCTCTTCAGCTCATCCAGCTTGGTGCGTAGATTGTGGTGGACAAAGTTCAGTTCTTTGGCGAGTTTACCTTCCTGCGAGTTGACACAAAAGTTCAGTAGTGCAACAAGTGTGTGAGTCAACAGATTTTTTTTTTTCCCGTACTTTACCTTGATGTCGTCGACGTTGGTGTTGGTTAACTTCTCCCGAAAGTAGGGGTCTTTCTCCAGGTATTCGATGACCTCCCTGAGGTAGCGGTCATAGTGTAGCCCAGTGTTCTGAGACATGAATCATATGGAGTGAATTACTATTCTTAACCTGGATACTTAAAGGTGAACTGCATCACGTGTGCAGGTGAGGAGAAGCCCATTTTATTGAATTAATTGTGCAAAAAAAAATCACTTTATACACAGCACTTTTTGCATGTGGCGCATGGACACATTCACCAAACTTTAAATAAATAAATTTACAATAACAAATTTGCCTGGTTAACTTTGAAGTAGCTGTGAAGTGATGATATCCCAATTCATTTGATAAAAATATATTGTGGGACTCACTACACTTTGTGGGGGATCCAGTTCGCCCTCTTTGCTGGTTATGTTCTCTTTGCTTTGGTCCACCACAATGGGCAGTGAGTGGATGCACAGCCACAGACTCAGCAGAACCAGAACACAACTGGCCAGCGTCTTACCAAGCACCATCGCCATCTGCTTTGGAAAATAAAAATTATGATAATCATTGGCAAACATGCTGGGGAAACATGATAATGTGAAATTTGAACTGGAGGTACTCGTCAGCACATGCAGCGCTATTGACAGTAGTTCACTTTTTTGTTTTGGGGGGGTACAGGTTTATTCCAAAAGTGATGGTCCGAACCCAAAACTCAGAGGCACATGTGCAGCCACTTGACCACCATGCTGCAAGAATGATTGACTTCGTAGTGTTTATTTTTAAAAACCTGCAAAAACACCACTTTTTCAATTTGTCATAATAAGGTGTTGTGTATAGAATTTTTATTTAGATTTCTTTTTACTTCCATTTTTGAAAAAGGCTCCACCATACCAAAATGTGGAAACAGTGAAACGCTGTACATTAATTATTGGTCAGACTCATTCTTAAAACATCCCAAGTATCAGATAATTGTTTTTTTTTTTCATCCTTTTATCTACAAACGCAGTGAATCGTCACAGATGCAAACCATCTGTTGGCTTGTGAAGCAATTCTGCCAGAAAAAGAAGGCACCAAAACAAGCATCAAGCAGTAAATTGTGATAATTAAAACAGTTCAACGAATTTTCATTCATAATACTTACTTGCTCCCAGAAGCACTTTTAACTCTTCTTGACTGCTTCTTGTTAGCTTAGCTTATGTTTGTTTACAACCGCCACCTGCTGCTTGCCACTAGCTCGTGGCATCAACCTTCAAGCCGGGGTGGGTGGGGGCGGGGGGGAGTCACCATGGTGACGCCCCTCTCACGCCCAACTCCATTGGACGTCATAGCAGCGGTGCAGTCGCGCTGGATTCCGATTGGACTACAAACCCGTCAATCAGGCTGTGGTCGAGCTGATTAAGCAGAACGTACGTGGCGCTCAGTCAATCAGCGGGTGGGCGGGGTCTGTGCTTTGTGACGCTTTCGACTCATTTGCATTTTTTTATTGAATATTTAATATGTTATAACTCTGGCATGACGTTAATATTATTACAAATAATAAATCGATAATGAATATAGCTAATATTTTTATAGCGTTGCACGGAAGCTGGGGTCAAGAATGTATTCGTTTATATTTAATACTATTAAGATTTGTATTTATTTTCTATATTTTCGTAAATATCTACATGTTCATTTATCAATGTATCAGATTTCTTTCAAGTGAGTTTTGCCTTTTATTTTCATCGTATTTTATGTTATGTTGTTTTACATTTCATATAAAGAATTATGGTATGGCACATGTCATAAAACCCTGCAAAACACGCATTAAAATAATCACACCCATGCATATAGAAATCTATATTACGCATTTTGCATATGCTGAAATTAACACATTCATTCATTCATTCATTCATTCATTCAAAAATGTCAGACACTCTACTAATCTATTATTGAAATAAACCAATAAAGCATGTAAGTTGTGAAGCAAATTTTTAACCATGAACAATATTTACAATTACAAACAAATTAATTACATAGTAAGTCATGTTTAAAAAAAAATCTAAACTTCTGTTCGTACCTTAGTGTTTTTGATTTTGTTTTTGGTCACACTGGGGCAAGAAATGCGGAAGTAAACTTGGTCGAACTCAATTGTCCACAAGGGGGCGCTGCTACCGGCTCTTTCACCGCGCGGTCGGTCAACTCAGTACCTCCCCCCCTCCAAAAAAACGGGTCGTCCAACCTCCACAGGAACTGACGTCTCCGCTGTGCAAAGTGGATGGAAAGAAATGCAGCTGCGGGACAAAAATGGCTCCGAACAGCGCACCGATAAAAGGTGAGAAAGTGATACATTCCCTCTCTCACTAAAATGATTAAGACCAAACTTTTTTTTTTTTTGGGTCAGTCGTCGCCTTGAATCCACGGCTCCTCCTCCGGGTTGGAAGCGGCCGCTTCCCGTCTGACAAAAAAAAAAAAAAAAAAAAGCTTTTCTTCCTTGTTGTGGGACAGAGGCGCTCGAGTCGTCTTTACTTTTAACAATCATTAAATCGAACTCACAACAACTCTACCGTCGTCATTGTTAAGAAAAGCGAACCGAGCGTGTGTTGAAATTCAACGTGGCTGTCGCTCTTTTATTTTGTTAGCCGCTAACTTAGCAGCCAACTCAACTTGGAAGTTCGAATCGCTTCGAAAACGAGTGTTGACAATTAACAAAAAAACTAACCGATATTCTAAAAAACACAAGTTCCTTTAACTTATGTTTTAGCATTAAGCTAAATGCTAGTGCCCAGTGTCAGGAATTCGTACTGGAGTGAATCAGGTGAGTGCAGGTTGTTTTTATCATGCAAGCTCTATTGTTGTTTGTAAAGCTTTACCAATCAGTATCAATAGTATAATATGTAAACATCATTAGAGGCACTTAGCGCTGTTTTAATTGTTTGCTTAAAACTAGATTAAAAAGTCGGAATTTAACATAAACCTTTATTTGCTCCATTTGATGATAGTGTTGTGCTTCGAATCTTAAAAGGGGGAGCAAGAACAGTAAAAAAAAAATCAAAATGGACGACAGCCCTTCCTAAAAAATGCTTATATTGACATATATGTATTATTTCAATCCAAGACCTAAACATGTCAATGACTACTTTCCTTTTAGCCATTTTAGACTCTGTGGACAACTTTTGTGGACAATGATGTCTTTAGTTGGGCACTAGATGATAAGCTGATAGCAATCCAGACCTTTCTGTGCATCATCTTGAGAGGTTTACCATCCTGCTTTGTGTCTACTATGCCCCCAGTTACATCTTTTCTATTTTCAAGAGCTTCTTGCACTTTGATCCATCAAAGTGCTAACATTGGCAGTTTGGAGCTCTGATTGGAAAGTAGCAGTATGTTGTCACTTTATGGAGGAAGTAAATGAACAATGTCGCTTCCAAGTGTTTTTATTTTATGTTGACCTCTGCACGCATTCTCCATTTGTTTCCACTCTAGCGAGCATTCTCGGCTGCCTCCTGAATACTTAAACAGCACAGCGGCCGACAGCTCCAATGTTGTTTTAATGTCTTAAAGCGCCACAACGCCGCCCCTTCCACTCCCACTTCATTTTTTTGTCATATAGCAGTAGAAGCTACTTGGTAGTTAGCAGCCTAGCTTAACTTTGCTAACAAGTGTATTAATACTGAGTCGGCTCGCTTCATGAATAACTTCTTGAATTCTTGTGCACACTTGTAGAATGAATGTTGTGATATATTGCATGGTGGTTATCTGAAAACAATGCTAATAAGCCAAAGAAAAACACCCAGAATGAATCCTTTTTAAATTTTACATGCTCATTTTTTTCCTGACTTTTTGGGTTGATGCGACAATGAATTGCCTGACATCACATGACTTTTGAAGGCAAAATATGATGACTCCGGACTATCTCAGCTTTGTTTCGACTCCCCGCCGGTGTTAGCACAGCTGATAACACAATCTTGTTGCTGAGAGAGCGAGGGCAAGAGCGAGGGAGAGGGAGCCAGCCCTCAGGTTGCTTAGTATGCCAAATTCTTGAGGCGCACAATGGTGTGAGGCGAGCTGTGGCCCTAGCCAGCCTCCTCCACCACAATAGTGAGGGGTGGGGGGGCATTTCGGAGTGCCTGGCGAGAGGAGGAACTCGCTCGACCCCGTGGCGAGATGAATGGCACCTTTGAGGAGTGTGCTTTCTTGCTGAAGGTGGTGGCGGGAAGTTGTTTGACACGTATTAAGCTCCTGTGTCCTTTCATCGTAGGTGTATGAGGCTCAGCTTCGCAGTCCCGATGTAAAAAGGCGTCAAGCTCATGGCACCTCCCAGTTAACGCCATGGCCCAGATATCGAGAGGTAATGGCTTTAAGATGGATGTCCCCCAGCCTAAGGGGCTTGTGGGTAAAGAGGAAGCCCTTCGCATGGAAGAGGAGGCTTTAGCAAAGCTTCAGAGGGACAAGAGGCACACGTTCTCCTCTTCTCCCACCGGGAAGTCCTCTCCTCCCAAGTCAACCAAGCCCAAGTCTGCCAGCGTCCCTTCCGCTTCTTCTCAACGTTTGCCCGCCGCCAAGAGACCAGAAAAGGACCTCATTGTGTTCCCCGAGACCAAGAAGCAGCCGGAGGCCAACAAGTTCAGGGACATCGATGTGGACAAGCTGACCAACAAGGAGCTGGAGAAGCTCCTGCTGGATGAAGATTTTGGGGCCAACAGTAAAGTAACCCGCCCGTCGTCGCTGCTGGGCTTTAACCTCAGCGCTTCTTATCCCGGAGGCAATACGGGTAGCTCCTCCCCTTTCCAAGGTTCCCAATGGACGCCCATCCTGTCCACGCCGTCGAGTTCGGCCGTGTCCACGCCCACCCATCAGCCGGCACCCTTGTTCCCTTCCGCCTCGTTCTCCAAGCCGTTTCAGAACGGCTTCCCTCCAGCCATGTCACCCTTCATGCCGCTGCCTGCCCAGCAGACTTCTTTCCTGGCCTTTGCTCCCATCCAGCCTGCCACCAGCGCCGCCGCCGCCGCCATGGTGTTCCCCCCGCCGCCTGCTGTGGACCCCGAGATGGCAAAGCTCTTTGACAAGATTGCCAGCACCTCGGAATACTTGAAGAACGGCAAGTCGACCTGCACTGACTTAGATTCGGCTCCGGCGCGCGCCGCCTCCCTGGCACCCAACCCGGCGCCCCAGCAACCGGCGGCCGCGGAATCCACCGGCATCGGCCGCTTCGACTGGCTGGACCTGGACCCGCTGACCAAGCGCAAACCCGACAACGAGGAAGCGGGCACGCCGCCGGTTGACCAACCCGATGAGGCGCTGGGCGTTCCCGCCGGGGATCCCTGGGACGCCGTTCTGGAGACTGAAGAAAAAAGTAACAAGGGGGAAGCGTCCGGGTCGGCCCGGTCGCAACAGAGGAGGGCGTCGACCGGGGCCGCCGTCACCAGGAGCCACTCGCTCAACATCCCGGGAAGTTCCTCACAGCACAAAGCAAACTGTCAGGTAGGTGCACAACACCTAAATCTAATCAATCAGCAGTTCAGTGCTGCTTCATTTTCCAATTAAGCGGACTTTGTTGTCAGTCTGTGGTTTGAAACACAAGTGAGGAATATTTAGAACATCTCCTCAGGACATCGCTGTGGGTAAAGGGTTTTTGTTTTTTTTAAATGTCCATATGTTGTTTGGTGGCAATTTTGACTTGTTTTTACAGAAACTGCCCCCTACCCCCGATACTTTTATCCAAATGAATGTAAAAATCAAGAAGCGGGATTGTCTCGTAAAATAGCTCCAGTTAAAATATCAACGAGTGTCAACAAGCATCTCACTCTGTTCATCGCAAAGAAAACCTTTCATGGCAATACGTAAGAGGGTCGCCATGGCGACCGGCGTGTGGAATGTCCTCGATCAACGCCTTCATGTCTGCTCTTTGAGACTTTGCTGTCTTAAAGTAGCACACGTTTAAATCTTGCACAAGTTTTGTGCATTTCCTCCGAAATATTGCTTTGCACTTTAGAAGCCGTCTGACTCTGTGTCAGTGTTGTTAGCCAATCTCTCCAAGGTGTTTGCCTAATTTAAGTTTAGTTCCTCTCCATGCATGCCCTTTTTTTTTTTTTTAAAAGCTCTTAAAATGGCTCCTGCTCTTACCCTAAGTGTGCATCCATCCAAACAACGCCGCTCCCTTCGGAGTTCATCCAAGTGCGATAATGGTTCCCCCCCCCCCCCCCCCCCCCCTTCGGATGTGTCAGCAAAATTTTAGGACATACCCCAAACACACTGAAGCGCAGACCGATCAAGCGTGTTCCCGCTTGTCTTGCCTTGCCTTTCCGCCTTCTTGTTGATCTTTATCCGCTCGGGCAATTTAATCTTCAATTCGGCGCAGGTTGTTGCCGTCGAGACAGAGCTACCATGTGAACTCCTCGACTTGCAGACCACCTCAGCGCTTTTGATCTTTTTTTATTTCATGCTCTAATTGCGGTGCACTTAGCACAGTGGATGCTTTGGCTGTTGCCGTGCCGGAGATGGCAACAGTAGGAGCCGAGTCTCCCGATGGAACCTTTCATTTGGTTTACTGACCGAAAGAATTTCCTCACATATGAAGTGAAACGTGTTTTGATTTTTTTTTTTTTTCTTTCTTATGCGTGTCTTTTGAAGATTTGACTCCAAATCATACCCACGCTCACTTCCCGTTCGAAAGAGGAAGCGTGGTGAGCTTGCAACAGCACTTGCCCACATCGATTTGCATGTTTGTAAACACGAGGCAGACGCGCTCCGCCGACTGCTCGCAATTTGTCTCCGGCGTTGTTGCAATTAATTGATCTGTTAGGGACGCCATTGATTTTTGCGTGATCGTTGGCGCCAACACGCAAAAATGATAGCGGTCAACTATGAAAGGTCAAAGAAAGGTCAAAATAGTCACTGAACCAGAGCGGTCTTGGATTTTAAGAAATTCCGCTCTTAAATTGATCACAATTTGTTTTGCCATAGCAGCTGTTAAAAATGACATTTTCTATGGTCACTTTTTTTTTTTTTTTCCTCCCTGTGGTCTCAATGTGCCACTTTGTGTCAAACGTGTTTGTCACACACAGCAGTTCCACCTTCTGGTCATGACAGTGCGCAATTTGTCACATTCCAACTGGCGGTGTGAACACGAGCCTTTCTCACGGTCGGTCCGCCGTCTTCGCGCTGCCCCGGCCGGCCGGCATCACAGCGATGAAAAGGCAGAAAAGGCTTTTTAACCAACGTGGGAATCACATGAGCGCCTCCAACAAAGGGCGGCCTGTCTCACCGCACTCTGTTTGTTTGTTTGATTCAGCCTTTTTTTTTTTTTTTTTGCTTACTATGTGCCGGTCGTGATAAAAGCACAGGACAATTTATATAAATATTGCCAGCTCAGCAAATGCGCTGCCACAAGAAGGTCAAATTGAGTCTACATCGGTGGAATACGCCAAAATATTTGTGAATGACCTTTGACCTCCATTGTTTTCCCCCACCTTCAAACTCATCAAAGCGCTTTAACACAATCTCACATTGATTATCCGCCATCAAATACAAGAACAAAAGAATTGGCGGCTGACGACAGAGCCACATGATATTCTATTCAAAAACAAAATATTTCACGGGGGTCACTACGAACCGGATGACCTGATGTTCAAGTATTTCAGGAAGTCTTGTCAGTGTTATTGTGACACACTTGCCGCCCGACAAGCGCTTTGGCGCGTTCAAACACCCGAGACGATTCCGATGGGAGGAAACGCCGATTACGTCCACGTTCCAAGCATTTCTCTCTCTCCCGTCACTTCTTCTCCTTCTCCTCCTCCTCGCCAGAACCGATGTCAGTCACACTTTTCCCAAAGCCGTGACTGAGCACTTTGCCGAGTTGCGCTAAGCATTTCCTGCGCCACGGGAAGTGCATTCCTCCTGTCAGACAGTCCCGTAAAATTGTACAAAGTGTTACTGCCATTTCCCGGCAGTGAGACGCTTATCTCACAAGTGTGTGCGTGCTCCAGAAAACCCCTTTCCAGATTTGCTTCCGCAGCACGGCCTTTCTATTCCCACCTAACGACAAATAAATCATGCCCTCCACCATTTTGAACGGAAAAATAAGAGATTCATAAACAGTCAGCATTCCTGGAATTAAAACCTTGAAGGATGACATCAGAGCGATTGTGTATGAAATGTCTCATCTGGCGTGTTCCTCTTTATTTTCAGCGTGCTTCTAATTTTTTTTTTTTTTTTTTGCGCAATCAGGACAAGGGTAGAGGAAAGGGTCTACTGAAGAACGATGCCCTGGAAACGGAAGACGCTCAGAACCTGGAGGTGGTGGCCTTCTGCAAAGATGTTGCGAGGTACCATGTCCGGGCAACGTTATGAATTTACACAACACAGCTTTCTCATTTTGGTCCCCACCCTTGCAGCCTGCGCTCCAAATTCCCTCACGGCGACACGTCCAGCAACCCCGGCTACTTCCGTAGTCCCGTGATCGCCCAGAGGGACGTCGGAGGAGACGGCACCAGCTGCTCCGTGAAGGTGTCCATCGAGATCTCCGACTCTCAGCAGCCCGTGACCTTCACCTGTGACGGTAAGGAAAATTGTTTTCGTGTCCTCAAGGCATTTTTTTATTTTGCGGTTAAGTCCATTTTTTTTTTTTTTGCCCTACTTCTCATCATTCTGCCTCTGCTGACTTGGAATGGGCTTTTCTTTCGCGAGCTCACGCAAGCTGCTGCGGCACATCTTGAAAACCTTTCTGGCGCGCATCGCGTCTTACCCTCAATGTGAGCTCCGATTCCAGGCTGAAACAAAATAGCCTCCATTCCTCCGGTGGGTGGAGGGCTGTTATTACTGGATCCGGGGGTGGTCTCCAGTATATTTCACTTAATCGCCCTTTTTCTTTTTGGGGAAAAGCCTTATCTCTCCTTATCTTCATTTTAAGACGCTAACATAGCAAAATTAGCTTCTTTGTGTCAATAAACGACAAGCTATGCCATTAAGAGACTTCAACAACACACTTGCGGCTTTATTTACTTTGACCCGAGAACAGGTTTGGTTTGGATTATGAGCCCGTTTAAAACATGGGACGGACATTAGCAGGTTGGCCGATCACAATGTCCGCCATCTATTGCAAGCACCGTATCATATATTCCGCCACTATGACGAGAACTCAATAAACATGGCGGACCACAAAGTATCCCACCGGAAAGCTTCTGGATTTCCTCATGCATTCCAATATGAAAGTGGAAATTGAAAGTGAGGCCTCCACCAAGGCAGTCAGTGCCATTTATTTCCCCATCATCAGACTTTTTTTTTCTTTTTCTTCACAGTGAATTCTCCAGTGGAGCTCCTGATCAGTCAGACCCTCTGCTGGGTCCACGACGACCTGGACCAGGTGGACTTCTCCAGCTACCTCCTCAAAGTGTGCGGCCGGGAGGAAGTGCTGCAGAAGTGAGCTCTTTTCACGACATTGGCCGTCATTCCATTTCCCCTCCGTGTTCATAAGCGGCCATTCGTGCTTATGCTCGGCGTAACCTCGCATCTGCGTTGTCCCCGCGTCGCAGTAAACACAGCCTGGGCAGCCATGAGTACGTCCAGAACTGCAGGAAGTGGGAGAATGAGATCACATTACAGCTTCTGTCTCACTCCACCATGAGACGGGACTTGGCTCGCACTGTAAGTCATTTCCATGTCCACTGAGATGTCCTCCTTAACCGCTTTCCCAGCCCGGCCATTCATCCTCATTTTCAATCCGGCGAACCCGCTCACTAGTCTGTTTTTTTTTTTTTTTTTTGACGCTCACAATCAGCTGCTTAATCGTTCTTGTGTCTGTGCCAACTCAGGTGGATGATGACAACGCATCCATCAACTTGGAGAGACACCTAAGCTACGTGGAGCGACCATTCAAGGAGACCGCCACTAGGTAAGTGAGCGGGATGATGTAATCCTGGAAATGTAGTTTTTAAAAATGTCATATATTGTACATGGACATCACTTCCCTTTTTTTTTTTTTCTTCTTTGCCTCTGTGCTGCTAGACAAGGCCTCATTGACTACCTGGAAGGTTATCACAACCAGGTTAACATCTGCCTACAAGATGAGGTAATGTTGCAAAGTCCACGTCATCTCTTGAGTCCACTTTTGCGACACACGCTAACGGTAGCACACGATGTGCCTCAGAGCCGATTTTTTCACAAAACACATCTGCATCTCTAAATTCAGAGTACCCAGTACAAGACTGTGGACCGGGTGGTGCAGACGGTGAAAAACTTCTGCTGCGCTCTGGACGAGGTGGAGACTCAGGCTGTCGCCGAAGCCATCAAAAGGCTGCGACACTCCGTCAATCTGCCGAGGACGCGCTCGCCAATGGTGGGCTTTCAAACACTCGCGTCATATTTGTTGGTGTGTATGTGGTCCTTAAAAATGAGTCTTCTGTTTTAGTTGGGGTCCCCATCATCTGGGCAGACTGCAAACGGTAAGAACCGTATTTGGTGCATTCATTTAAGTTTTTTTTGTCTTAATCGGTAAGATGTCTTCATTAATTTGTTACATTTACATAAATTAGAATTTGCGATTATTTTAATTGGTTAATTGAATCCACCTTTACCTCCTCATCAGGTCACGCCAGCCCAGTGGACGAGAGCATGGCGCTGCTCACCCAGGCCGTGTACGACTTAGCCAAGCTCTACCTGCGCTCCTTCTGCGCGCCGTCCGCCTCCTTCTGCTCGCCCTCGCTCAACGGAGACACGGCCGAGAAGGTGCAGAGCAGCAAAGAAGCCTCCGGAACCACGGACCATCTCCAGTTCACCCTCTTTGCCCTGCACGGCATCCCGGCCAACTGGGTCAGCAGGTAAAACGCAGACGTGATTGAGCCGTATGGATTGAGATGAGGGAGGATTAAAAAAACACGTTTTCAAAGAACGCACATCAAAACAAACAAGTCCAGCGTTGCTCCTCACAGCTTGTTTTTCCACTCCAGTGTCGGATTTCAACCTGGCTTTATCTCCTGACTGCACGAGTGCGTGCCTGGAACAAACATGGACAAATTTTCCATTCCCAACTCTTGTCGTGCATCTGTAATCACAAAACTGTTGTCTTTCTGCACGCGCACAGAAAATGTGTGTGCTAACTGTTTTATTCGGAGAGGAAGAAAAAAAAAAGCTACTTCAGAGACACAAGTGTGATGTTACCAAATAACTACAATGCAGATCAAATTAGAGTCTCGACTTGAAGCCAATGAAATCTCATGGCACACTGCCAAACAAAAAAAACGTCCTAAAAATGCTGATCTCGTCTCAATTTACTCTCAAATGTATTTACTCGCTGCTAAGTCCGTTTTTAACTAACCCTAACCATGAAAACTACGATCCTTTTTTTCTCTCTAGTATTTTATCCCTCCGTAGCAATTTTCCTCCTAATAACCGGCTTCTGCAAACTCGCCGCCCGGATTTATTTCAAGCCGGTGGCAAACGTCGTCACTGTTTTTTCCATCCACATGCGAATTAGCAGACATTTTTATCGAGTGATGCTCTCTTGTTGAGGTCACGTTGCGTTTGAGTTTGGCTTGCGTGTCATCCATCTGCTTGGGCCACAGGGCGAGTAACGGAGCCGCCAACGCAGATGGCACAGAGCGCGAGGCTTGTCTGTTTCTAACACGGATCTCGGATCAATTTGCCTTTCACAAATGGAATTGAAAAAAGCGTAAAAACCTTAAAAAAACAGTCTAACAGTAATGAAAATGCAATTTACAGAATACCCGTCTGCAAGTTGCTCCACCCACACACTTGTTAAAATTAGACTTGTTCCTCATTCTCGGGAGCGCGTGGGCACGCCTGGATGTCAAAGAGAAACGAAAAGAACCTTCGCGTACATGTGCAGGTGTTTTCGCCGACTGCAAAATCGTGCGTCGAGGCCACATTTGTCTTCCCGTTAAAGATTCAACAAAAGCGACCCATTAATGTTGCATAATGTCATGTTTTTGTCGTGCGTGCCTCACAGTTACGAGAAATACTTCCTGGTGTGTTCCCTCACCCACAACGGCAAGAACCTCTTCAAGCCGGTCCAGTCCAAGCGAGTCGGCACGTACAAGAGCTACTTCTACCATATCAAATGGGACGAGATGTAAGTGACCAATCGCGGGCTTTTATTTACATCACATTTTTCTCCACGACAACAACCAAATCATCTTCCAATTTTTTTTTGGGGTCAAGAATTCATTTCCCCATCGCCGTGGCGGTGCTTCCGCTGGAGTCCATCTTGGGCCTGACCCTGTACGGTGTGCTCAACCAGAATGCCGGAGGCTCCCCGGACTCCAACAAACAGAGGAAGGCCCCGGAGATGCTGGGCAAAGTTTCCATGCCGCTGTTTGACTTCAGACGGTAGGAAGAGAAGCAATCTGGTCGCAATTCAAATCCGCAATCCTGCACAGGCAGATGATTCGAAACCGGCTCTGCTTCTCAGGGTTCTCGCCAGGGGCACCCGGCTGTTGTGTTTGTGGGCGTCATTACAGGGAGGCGTTGCTGGTTCTGCAGGCGGACGCAAAAGGATGTCTGCGGAGAGAATTGTGCTGCAGGTCAGTACAGTTTTTTTTTTTTCTGCGCGAGTGCCTTGAGAGATTTTAGAGGTTGCTCGACAAAGATTTATTTATTTATGATCAACTTGAGACTGACTTGCGAGTGTCACCGACAGGTGGATTTCCCCAACCCTGCGCTGGATGTTTTGTATGTGGGACCTCTGGAACCTGCCAGTTCAGAGCCAAGTCCAAAAGAGGAGCTTGATCGCGACCTCCGACGCAAACTGGAGAAGATCTGCAGCCGAGCGTCCAATTTTGGGTAAAGAGTATTTTAAAATAACAAAAAAAGGAACAGCATCCGGCATTTTCCTATTTGTGTGTTTTGTCACTGATCCAGTTCCAGCCTAATATCCTCTCCCTCTGCCCAAAATCACAACTGGCACATCAACACAGAGCGCTTTCTTATCGAGCCCTCGCTCGCTCGCCGCCCGCAACCGCTTCTTTGCCATTCGTGTCGCTGTCCCGTGTGGGCACAAGGCTTTTGTGTTTGCCCTCTTTGTGTTTTGGTGCTCGCCTGATCCTTGGAGAGCAGCAAATATCGTATACAAAGAGGTCAGCTGTCGACCAGTGCGTAGGGTCAACTCAATAACAAAGTTGGAGTTATTGTCATGCAAAATATTTCAACTATCATGGCATCGTTAAACATCTTTGAATGTAATATCATGGAGGATGGAGCAGTCAGCTCTAAAATCCTTCCAAAAGGATGATTGTAAGACAGTCCTGACATGTGGGCCTCCCCCAACAGGCTGAGGCGGGCAGACCACCAGCTTCTCTGGGACCACCGACTCCATTGCCGGCGGGATCACCCCAGCAGCTTGCCCAAGGTGTTGGCCAGTGCGCCCAGTTGGGATTGGGCCAGCATGGCTCACATCCACTCCTTGCTGCACCACTGGCCCCCGCTGCCTCCCGTCACTGCGCTGGAACTGCTCGACTCCAAGTATGAGCCGTTTATGCTTCGTCTGTCATTGTGGCAAGTCCTCAAATGTGTGTGCGTGTGTGTGCAGGTTTGCTGACACCGAGGTCAGGCGGGTGGCCGTCAGCTGGGTTGAGAAGAGTACCGATGACGAGCTGGCGGACTACCTACCGCAGTTGGTGCAGGTACGGCTGTCGAGACACACACAACGCACGCCCGTTTAACAATTTCGCTCCTCACCTTCTTGGATTTCCCCCCCCCCCCCCCCCCCCCCCCCCATCACAGGCTTTAAAGTTCGAGTGTCACCTCAAGAGTGCCCTCGTCATGCTGCTGCTTTCCCGGGCGCTCGGCAACATCAATATCGCGCACTACCTCTACTGGTGAGCGACACATGCACTTTTATTTAAGGCAAACGTTGGAACTTTTTTATTTTTTTTTCTCGTTGAAAGGCTGCTCAAGGACGCCGTGCAGGATGCGGCGTGGGGACGGCGTTACGAGCGCGTGCTCGGCGCCCTGCTGTGCCTGTGCGGGACCAAACTGCGGGCCGAGCTGGAGAAACAAACCCAGCTGGTCACGCTGCTCGGGGCCGTGGCCGAGAGGGTGAGACAGGCCGGCGGGTCCACGAGACAGGTCAGTTTGTCTTTCTGTCCGCCTGTCGTTGAGACAATGGAGATCTCCACGCTTTGTTGCCAATGTCTTATGCTGATGTGTGTGTGTTCAGGTGGCTCTTCTTGAGGGTCTTGAAACCGTTCAGAACTTTTTCCAGAGAAGTCGTTGCCGACTTCCCCTCTTCCCCAGTCTGGTGGCCAAGGAACTCAACATCAAAGTAACACACGCACACGCGCAGGGGGAATATTTATTGGGGGGGGTTTTGCTTGAATGTAAAATAAATAAAGTCCTAACTTGTTTGTGTGGGCAGGCCTGCTCCTTCTTCAACTCCAACGCTCTTCCTCTCAAGCTGGCTCTGGTTAATGCTGACCCGCTAGGAGAGGAGATCAATGTTATGTTCAAGGTACAACACACGTCTGAAGAAACGTGCGCAAACAGTGTTTCAAATCTCGCATCCCTGCTTCTTGCTACCTTTGGGGTCGTGAGAACGAATGTATTATTAATTGAGCACTGCTCCCTCTGGTGGCTGCAAGTTGAAATGACAGTCATTTGGCTAACTGGCCTTTTCACGCTGGTTGGTTTTTTTTTCCATGTTCAACGCAAGGCATTATTGTTCATTTCGGTCTTCAGGTCGGAGAAGATCTGAGGCAGGACATGTTGGCGCTGCAGATGATTCGCATCATGGACCGCATCTGGCTGCAGGAAGGACTGGACCTTCGCATTGTCAACTTCAAATGCATCTCCACCGGCAAGGACAAAGGTACCAAACGCCTACAAACCCTGGCAGTGGAAATCCGTTTTCAAGGCCTCTTAAAAGCTTCAAATTTGCGGTGTCGTCGCCAGGCATGGTGGAGCTGGTGCCGTCCTCCGACACTCTGAGAAAAATCCAGGTGGAGTATGGCGTCACGGGCTCCTTTAAGGACAAACCGTTGGCCGAGTGGCTGCGCAAGTACAAC
The DNA here is from genome assembly GCF_901709675.1 of Syngnathus acus. Lineage (NCBI taxonomy): Eukaryota > Metazoa > Chordata > Actinopteri > Syngnathiformes > Syngnathidae > Syngnathus > Syngnathus acus. The sequence continues at coordinate 2,635,224 of NC_051092.1, read as the reverse complement.
CCCGCCGAGGACGAGTATGAGAAGGTAAATCAGGAGATCCTTCTGCAGTCATGTCAATTGCTTTGTTTCATGTTGTGGCTTTCTTTAAAACTGTTGCACGTCACGGAAGGTTGGCATTCAGTTTGGAAATTGGTTGTGGCGTCGCTAATGATGATTTCCCGCTCGCAGGCGTCCGAGAACTTCATCTACTCTTGTGCCGGCTGCTGCGTGGCCACCTACGTGCTGGGCATCTGCGACCGGCACAATGACAACATCATGCTGCGCTCCACGGGCCACATGTTCCACATCGACTTTGGCAAGTTCCTCGGTCACGCTCAGATGTTTGGCAGCTTCAAAAGGTGACAGTGAAGCCCTCACGCCTTTGATTGAGTTGCCATTTGCTTTCCATCTGATGAGTTTGCATTCTTTTGGATTGTTTCTTTGTTTTGCCAGGGACCGAGCACCGTTTGTGCTGACCTCTGACATGGCGTACGTCATTAACGGCGGCGAGCGTCCCACCAGTCGCTTCCAGCTGTTTGTCGACCTCTGCTGCCAGGCTTACAACCTCATTCGCAAGCACTCCAGCCTTTTCCTCAACCTGCTATCACTGGTAAACACTTAGTTGTTTCTTGTAATTATCATTGTTGTTATGGCAACGGTCGAGGTGCCCTTGAGCAAGTCCAAGCTAGTTGCCAAGTTGATTGTATGTTTAGGGTTTCATGAATCCGACCTTTTAAAAATCTGTCCTTATTTTGAACTGTGTTGACCTCGTTCCGCCTCAGATGACGTCATCGGGGCTTCCAGAGCTGACCGGCTCCCAGGACCTGAAGTACGTTTATGACGCGCTGCAGCCGCACAACACTGACGCAGAGGCCACCATCTTCTTCACCCGGTATGTTGACCCCTGACCTTCACAATAATTATAGAAATTATGTAATTATTTGTCATTATTCCTCCAATATTGATATTTGAGTCGCATCTTCAACCGGGCTCGTTAAATCCAGCCAATATAAGGAATTGTATCCACTAGATGGCAGCATATACCTGTACAAAATGGTGTTTCACTTGCGTAAGGTCAAGTAGAAAATTACACGTTACGTTTCCAAATTCATAACATCACCGCAGACTGATCGAGTCCAGCCTGGGCAGCGTGGCCACCAAGTTCAACTTCTTCATCCACAACTTGGCCCAGCTCCGCTTCTCGGGTCTGCCGGCCAACGACGAGCCCATCCTGTCCTTCTCGCCCAAGACATACACCTTAAAGCAGGACGGCCGCATCCTCAACGCTTCCATCTTCTCATTCCAGAAGAGATACAACCCTGACAAACACTATGTGAGTTTGTTTTTTTTCTTGGTGTAGTTATTGGATTTCTGTTTAATTATTAAACTTGTTTTTCTTCTCTCCCTCACTGGAATTGCTCAGACGTATGTGGTGAGGTTGCTCAGGGAAGGGCAGAACGAGCCCCAGTTTGTCTTTCGCACTTTTGATGAGTTTCAGGAGCTCCACAACAAACTCACTATCCTCTTCCCCCTCTGGAAGCTTCCAAGGTATGCTCCCACAAGTGGCGTTTTGCATTTTATTCTTTTTGTTTTGGTGTGGAGGTAACCAGAGAACATACTGTGACATTGAAAGACTCAGATGAACTCACGAAAATGGGATCATGGCGACTTCCTCAATCTTTTGAGGGAAAAAAAGGCTTCGTAGAAAGTCAGCCAGCACCCTCGTGTGGATGAAATGTGAACTGCAGATAGAATAATGATTTACTTTTTGATTATTTGCACACGTGATGTTTTTCTCACCAGTTTCCCGAGTAAAATGGTGCTAGGCCGCACGCACATCAAGGAGGTGGCCGCTAAGAGGAAGCTGGAGCTGAACAACTACATCCACAACTTGATGAGGAGCTCAGCTGAGGTCACACAGGTATATATACGCACGCATGCGTGTCAGTAAAATGTCACCTATTGTGATCTGATCAGACATTCCTTCTCGTCTAGTGCGACTTGATCTACACCTTCTTTCATCCGGTGGCACGGGATGACAAGACGGAAGGTTTAGATGCGACCCAAAGAGCTCCTGGTAAGGAGATGCAAATGAGCAGCCTTTACTCTATATCTATGAGATACTTCATCTTACGCTGTCGCAGAACCCCCGTTGAGTCCAACGTCGGGCCGCGTGGAAGGCGAGATCAAGCTGTCCGTCTCGTACAGGAACAGCAACCTCTTCATCATGGTCATGCACATCCGAGATCTGGTAAACACTCGCAACAGCCAACGTGTTGCTCCAACGGGTTCCTTCTCTTAGCCTTCACGTTTTCATTTCAGGTGTCTGAAGAGGGGACGGATCCAAACCCGTACGTGAAGACGTACCTGCTCCCGGATCCACACAAGACCTCCAAGCGCAAGACCAAGATCTCGAGAAAGACTCGGAACCCCACCTTCAATGAAATGGTTAGAAAAAACAAGATTAGGTTCAAAATCATTTTGGTAAACTGCTTATACATCATGAAATGACTTTGCTCCACAGCTGGTGTACAGCGGCTACAGCAAGGAGACGTTGGGCCTCCGCGAGCTGCAACTCAGCGTGCTGAGTGCCGAGTCACTCCGCGAGAACTACTTTCTGGGTGGCATCACGCTGCGCCTCAAAGACTTTGACCTGGGCAAGGAGACGGTCAAGTGGTACAAGCTCACTGCCGTGCCCTACTTCTAAAAAAACAAAACAATCAATCGCCGCTTCCTTTTTTTGTCTCTCCTCCTAATAACAATGAGATGTAATGTTTTGTACATTTTGATATTAGAGGACCAAAACTTTCACAAGAGTAAATATAAATATATAGAGAGAGATAGACACATTTATTTTTTAAGGACTAGAAACAAGGTTTTTTTTTTTTTTTATAAACATGTTCTCCTTCCTTAGGGGGCTTCACATTTTGCTGCTTTAACCGCAAAACACTTTGGGATGGTTTCACAAGCCGGATTTAAGGTTATAAACTACCGGATTCTCCCTGAAGGTGTTAAGTTGTCGGTATTACTTGCAGACATTTGGGTAGTTGAACCCACCAGATTTCAAATAATCAATTACAGGACTCTTCCTGGAAATGTCAAGTTTGCTGTTTTATCGCAGCGTTTCAGGTCATTTGACAAGAAATTCACGGTATTGCAATAAAACAGTCCCCCCCCCCCTCAAAATGTGCCAAATTTAGCTAAATACAGCAGCACGAATTTACCACTCAAACAGGTGCCTTAGTGACGGCTCACAATCTCTTATAATAACGCGGCCTTACTGCTACACTTATTTTTAATAACCACCTCACAAGGAAGATGTATTGTGGAAATTGCTAAGTTTTTTGCAAGGTTGTTGTTTTTTTATGGTCAAAGTGGGCGTCCACTAATTGCACACTCGCTGGTGTTAATGGCAAGACAGCACACTTTGGGGAGTTTGTGACTTCACTTGCAGTGCCTACATGTCTATTTGCAATGTTCCGGGTTTCTCCCGTTCAGCACTTTTTACCCTCTCATAGAAAGAAATAAAGGGAACAAGGAAACTTACAATAAAGAAATTAATAAAGTTTTCCATGACATGCAGGTGTGTTCATATATCATGACAATGATGACCATTGGTGAAAAAAAGTGAAACTAATGATAATTAATCCCACTTTGGTTCACTCTAGTGCTGTATAAAGAGAGCATTTGTGTTAACACGGCCAGTTATTTATTATTAATTGGTGACTTGTACCTTCACTCCTCAATGGCACAGTGTGTGGACTTTAATCCCTCTTTCCTAAAGCAAATTAAATGTTTTTTTGGAACAAATTGAAAGTTGTCTCTTGAGTTTTTGCCTGCGTAATAGTGTTTTATTATCACATTGTTGCTGGAATGCAACTCTATTTGGTGGAAGAATATGTCTAGGTTATTTCAGAATTTCAAATTAAATCTGTTTACAAGAGGGTCAGCTGCTCATATTGATGTACAGCAATGTTTTTATAATATAAAAATTATATATTTTATAATATATATAATGAATTCTTTACGAATTTAATGTCTATTTTGAAGTAAGGTGAGGAATTTAAAGTCAAATTCAACCCGAAAGATTTTTTTAACTAAGTTGATTTTTTTTGCGTCATTCTTTGCCTAATTACGTCACATCCGGCGGAAACGCAAAGCCCCATTTTCTGTCTCGTGTGCGGCCTCTCTTCCTCTACCGCCATCATGGGTCGCATGCACGCTCCCGGGTAAACGCCGAGTTTTGCCTTTAAAGTTACATTTTCGCCTTCACAGGCTAACTCTGACGACTCGAAAGCGAATTTAAGCATGTAACGAGCGATAGTTGGCCAACTCAGACGCATTAAAACGGTTCTAGAAGCTAGAAAAAGGATGAAGCAGACGCGCCATTGGCCGTCTGTTAGCTTTGTGCTAGTTGTAGTTAGCCGATGCTACTAGAACATTAAACGCTCAAGTTGATCAACTTGATTTATGTAAAGCACACGACAGCACTAGTATACCTCTCTTTTACTGCAGTGTTATAGAGATCATGTCATGGGTTAAATCATAATTGTTGTCATAGTGTCGTTTAGAATAGTCTTCTCAAGCGAGCAGTTTATCCACGATGCTAGTCGAGCTAACGTGGAATTCTGCACACTACATTGACAGTTAAATGTGTTTTCTTTCCCCGGCAGAAAGGGCTTGTCCCAGTCAGCTCTGCCGTACAGACGCAGTGTCCCAACCGTGAGTCCCACACTTTTGCATGCAAACGATTTGAAGATTTCATATCACGATTAAAGTAAAGGAACGTCAACACCAATATTGTCGACCACACAGTTTAATCGCCCAAGTCTTATTTCATTGGATTTTAGGAAAACAAGTTTTTTGCACACTTAATTTTATATTATGTACAAAAGCTGCAGCCTAATTGGTGGATAAGTGAAAGAAAGATGTCTAAAAAAAAACTAGCAAGTCTAATAAAAACTGGCAATGTGTTTTCCAAAAATATTGAAATATGACTTTGGTAATCATCCTATGTAGCCAACGAGAAACACAATTTATGGGACTATGTATTGAATAATTCCAATTGGTATGAATGGTAATAGCAGCTAAATTGTCACCACAAGCTACCATTTTATCCTGTGTAAAGTATACGCTATAATACATTTTTCCCGTTTTACAGTGGCTGAAGCTGACATCCGATGACGTTAAAGAGCAGATTTTCAAGCTGGCCAAAAAGGGCTTGACCCCCTCTCAGATTGGTAAATCAACTGGACATCGTCGCTTTGTTCATTTTAGCACGCATGGTCATTATTTTTATGGGAGCATTTAAATATTATTTGTGTATGTGGTGCCGTGTATGTTAAACATAACATACAATGTTACAAATATGCAAACTGCATTGTGGTAAATTACATTTATTAACTTTTTTGTTGTGCGTTCTTGGCCCTTAGGTGTGATTCTGAGGGACTCCCACGGTGTGGCTCAGGTCCGTTTTGTCACGGGCAACAAGATCCTGAGGATTCTCAAGTCCAAGGGCCTGGCCCCTGACCTGCCCGAGGACCTGTACCACCTCATCAAGAAGGCCGTGGCCGTCAGGAAGCATCTAGAGAGAAACAGAAAGGTGCCGCGTGCAAAAACCGCTCGATTGTTCAATTCAATTCTTGATTATTTTGTGTTCGTCCTCGTACAGGACAAGGATGCCAAGTTCCGCCTGATTCTTATCGAGAGCCGAATCCACAGGCTGGCCCGCTACTACAAGACCAAGAGAGTTCTGGCCCCCAACTGGAAGTAGTACGTATTCAGTCGCCTTTGGCTTTGTTCTACTTTCCAGTCGTGGCACAATTTCATTGTCCTGCTCTCCCTCATCTGGAGAGTTGTGATATTTCTGTTGTGCTAGAGTGAAACTTGGAGGTAAATTAGCAGAGCGGCTTGTTGTGTCACTTCTGCCAGTCCCCTTCGTACAAGACAAATTGTTCATATCAACGTATGCATTCATCAGTGGATCTGATTTTGTAAGCATTGTTTAACAACTTGGTTTTGTTTCCTTCTGTTCGCAGTGAGTCTTCTACAGCTTCTGCTCTGGTGGCATAAAAGCTTTTTTTTTCAAATAAATGAAAGTTCAAATATGAACCTACCTTTGTCCTTTTTTTCATTTTCATTTCTTTATTCATTGAAATAATTTTATTCAGCACTGAAGGACATTTTATAGAAAGATTTTTGAGTATATTTTTTATTGTCACAAGATGGTTTGGACAGTGTTTAATCACTGTATTCTATAACAGCCCAGCTTTTCTTTCTGGGGTTAAATTTCTAATGCCAATATCCAATTTTATCACTGATTTCTTAGTCACGAACTGAGTTCAGGGTTTTTACCACATATCCACAAATTTTGATTTTTTTTACTCTAATTTTAACCAACATTATCTAATTCACAAACGCGTATCGAACATTTATGTGATTTGGTAAATGTGTACAATCCCATCGGTAGCGTTTTCATTTCCAATCTCCTTTCTCTGTTGTGAGGATTTCCTACCTGTTCGGGAAATTACGTGTACTTTCGCAGCGTCCCTGTGACGTACAAAAGAGGGCGGTACCATGTTATGGTTTGACCGATACTCGTTCTGTCCAATCAGAATGCTGAATGACGTAGCACGACGAGTGAAATCTCAAAGAAGATCAAACCCCGCCTTTGGACTTCTTGTTCTGTCCAATCACAGTGCAGTGTGATGTCATCCCCACGTATTAAAGTAAGATTATCACGACAGGGACTCACTCGCCACTACTAGAAGACGCAAGAGATATGACAATCGACAAAATGGAGACGCTAGTACAACACGGGAAGGCTTGACCAAGAAAGAACAAGAAAAAAACATGGCGCTAATTTGGCAGAAAATGAAGAAGCGTCCGTGTAGTGACATTCATCTGTCGTTGACGCGGAGCCAGTTGGTCTTCGACGAAGAGTACCAGAATACGTGATTAGAGTTGTTGTTGTTTTTTCTCCCCGTCCAAAATGTCTCCGGCAATGACTTGCGATCGGACAACAACCATGGAGAGGTTCGGCAACCGGGGAATGGCACTTTTGCCGTGGACCAAGCAGATGTTGACAGTGCTGTGGGGGCAACTCTGGATTATGGTTCGGGTCATCTACTGTACCTTCTTGTCTGGTAAGAAGAAAACAAAAACGTTCGACTTTTCAGTTTACTCGTTCACTCCAGCACGTCCGCGGTGCGTTCAATGCATCCGCGGAAAATGGAGTGTTTTCCCGAGCTCTCGTTATTTACCTTTTCATTGTATTGTCCATCGATTCACTTCGCTCTGGTCTCTAACGACAACGGAGTCCGGGACTCCTGAAAAACAGTTTATAGAAAGCACATTGATGAGTTAATATTAGTTTTGGACCGTGGATTTGAAAGAAGTGGTGAGTTTGTAATAGCTAACTTAACTCAGCTAGCTTAACTCAGACAATTCGTCAGATTGAAATTTATTTTATTTTTTTACCAATAAAAATTATATTTACGTGTATGACTAAAACTTATAAACATTAAGATGCGTATTACGCCACCGTGGAATGTTGTGGGTTACGTAGACTGGGAGACTCGGGAAATACCTTTTCAGTTGAGAAAATATGATGCAATACCTACATTTTAAATGATTTATTATATTATAGCTGTTCCAATTTTAATTATTGTTTTGCCCCGAGGAAAAAAAAGCTCTGTTGATTTAAAAAAAATGTGATTGTCAAGGATTCCATTTTTTATTTGATTTTCTGCTTTTTCCCCTTTTCAAAACTTCTTCCAGTTTTCCAAATGTTTCGCTTTGAGGTGCACTTCCGGATCACAGACGAGATGGGCCAGCACAACCCGACCGAGTCCTTCCTTTTCTCCTCGTTGTTTGACGGCGACGCCGGCATGATGGTGGGCCACCCCAACGGCCTCTCAGACCTCTGTGCCGACGACGGCGGCAAGGCTGAGACGCTGCTGTCAGGCCTGGCTCCCGACGACAGCGTCTACATGGGCTTCCACGGCGACTGGAACATCTTCTCGGCTTTTCCCAAGGAGGACGGCGACGCTAGCAAGTTTGACAGCCAGGAAAGCCAAGCCATGTGGGAGTCCATGTCCACCACGTGCAACGACCATTACGACCTCTTTGTGAAAAAGTCCAAAGCTGATATGACGGGAGGCAAAGTCACAGAGGAAATGTCGGGCCTGAAGATGTGGGTCAGCCGCTCTGACAGCGACTCCAGTTGGTCCAGCTGGTCCAGCTCTGACGTGTCTGTCGCCGACTTGGAGGAGAACGAACGCCTTCTCGAGTTCTTCTCCAATTCCGACGACCCGTATAACCCCATGTGCTTCACCGCCTGCACAGTCAGCACAGCGCCGCTGCCCGTCTCAGCGGGTACCGACAGCGGCGAGGGCGGCCTTGCCTCTTCCTCAGAGGACGAGGACGAGCTTTGGAGGAGCCTCGGCCGAAAAGACGACCCTTACCACCCGCTCAATTTCCAGGCCCGTCTAAACCACCAGCAGCCTCAACATGTTCCAGAGCCTGTGAAAAACACTCCTGCTAAACACGCCACACCCCAAACACTCCGGAAACATTACCAACGTGACACGCAACGCGCCGACCGTGTCATACGGGTGCCATGGCAACGACCCACTCAGAAATGTCAAACACCCGATATACGCAGACCCGAAACCCCCAAAAAGGTACGAGATTACCAACACACACATATAATTTTTTTTGTCTTAAATTGGGGCGTGTCGTCAATGGAATGGGAGGCGTGTGCGCAGTGCGCCAACGACTTGTTTATCGGTCGGCGTGTTGTCATGTGGACTGTTCACGTGACTCCAGCGAGTCATCTGAGACTTGTTGCCAGCTCGCAACATGGATTGCATCACAGCCACACAATCAACACAGCAGCTCCACACAAGACGTAATTAATAGATGTCAATAATTACAATGACATCTATTAAACACACTTTAATCATGTGGATTGAAATATACGTAAAAAGGCTGACTGGCTGACGTGTTTTTGTTGTTTGTGTTTCTCCTATAGCGTGAGGTCCGCTTCTCTCCGGTGGTAGAGGTTCACGTGATGCGGGCGTGGCGCTTTGCCGCCGCCGCCTCCCGTAAAGGACCCTGGGAGGAGATGGCTCGGGACCGTGAGCGCTTTCGGCGCCGCGTGGGCGAGCTGGAGCGAGTCGTCGGGTACTGCTTGGAACCCGCGCATCGGGCCAAGATGCGTGTGTACGTCAACGCCCACACGAACCCAGGATGATTTTTTTGTTTTTTTGCTTGCAGTGAATATTTATTTTGTGTTATTCATGGGATTGTTGTTGACATTTCACAACATTATACCTCAGAATTTTTTTTTCTTGATAGTTGTTTTTAGTGTTTATTATTGCACTGACTGACACTTTGTGATGGTAACTCCAGCATTTTTGTTCGTTGCCTTGCATTGGGACCTAGTATGAAAATCACTGTTTTGTGTATACTGAATGTACATTAGATGCCATGAAAAACAGGAATGGCTTAATTGACTTTCGAAATATTTATTGAAGATGAGGTGCGAGTTTTTTTTTTAATTTATCCCTCAACTATTATAACTTGATGTTTTTCAGTATCATTTTTGTATTGTCTTAACACAATAGAAGACTTTTGGTAATGCTGTGACTTTGGATGTCGATTATTACTAATATTGATTGGTTTAAGTGCTAATAACAAAAAAAATGACATCAATAAAAAAATAAGATAATCAATTTTGAGTTTGTTTTTTGGGCACTGAGTAGCCTCTGGAGGTTTATTTTTATTTTTAAATCACTACATACGCACATTGCCACCCAAGCTTTTATCTGTGTAGCGAAGACACACACATGAACCAACCAAGAAATAAATTATTTCTCGAAGGCCCGTTCATCTTGTCTCTTGTAAGACTGTCGTAAGACAACAGCGCGTATGATGAAATGACGTCCCTAGGGGGCGCAATCAATTAGCAACACACACACGCGCACATGCAGTGATCCTAATTGGTTGTTGCTGACACACAACAAGGCAGTTCCTATTAACATGAATCATGTTGACATTGGGTATTGTTCATATGTTGATGCACTTAATTATGAATGCAAATAAAATGTCAACGACACTTCCATTTTGGCTCCACTCTGGTTGCTAGGCAACCATCGACGGCGTGGAAAAGATTGCAGGAGATTGCAGCACATGTGGATGATAACGATGGAGATCATGAAGATGATGATGATGAAGATCTGCTCTTTCGCTCAACCTCAAGGGTGGCAATTAGCTGATGATGCAACCTGACTGCAGCACGCTAAACTGCTTCATTCAAGGGTAAGACACATATCAGAGTTGCTAGGTGCGTAAACCCTCAAAAAAGTTCCAAGAATGCGAGAGACCTAAAAGGTACAGAAAATCTGCCATTTTAGTTTGAAATCGCTATTTTACATTCATTTTGTTCATTTTCAGAATTTGTGGATGAATTCTACCTCCAAACCAGTTTCACTTAGCAACAGGAAATTTGGTTGGAGCGTCTATAGTGAGTAGACTCACCAAATATTCTCAAGACACGGGGACGTTGTTATTTTGATTTTAAGCAGCTATTTTAGGGTAACATTGATTTCCAACGCTCCATCACAAGTTTAAGTGCATGTCAGATAAGATCGTATTGAGTTTCGAGCTGTCATGATGGACTTTGTCGCCCTCATGTGGTCAAGATATGTACTGCGCCATGCGTCGTCAACAATCAGTAAAACTGTTTATTTCCCACGTTGCAGTATAAAGACCACCGAAAGAGGGCGACAAAGTAACATAAATATTCTAGAGATTTGCTTTACATTCAAATAAATGATGTGATTTTATAATATAGGATATAATATACAGTACATGACATTGATGTATTATATATATTATAAATAATATATATACCTTTAGGTCATATTTGTGCAAAATTATTGTGCTGATAGTTTGCAGCAGCGGTTGACGAGTGCACTGCATCATGCTGGGAGAGTTTGAGCTGTTTTGAAGACTTGAAAGTTTGTGCTGAGTTTGTTGAAATGGAAGCCGAAGGAAAGGGAGCTCGAGTGAGGCCTGCGAGCAGCAGTCAGTTGAAACATGGCGCTCAGCCATGCATTATTTAGCCTTCATTTGCACAAGACAAGACACAAATGTGTGGCGGCGGCGCTCACATCGTGCCAGAAGGATGTTTTTAGGTTTAGGTGTGATCTTTACTCTCACTGTTTACTCAAAAATAGTCCGTAAAATGCTCGAAAATATATTTAAAAAAAATAAACCATAATATTCATCTTAATTTTTATTAAAAATAATACGTAAAAAAAAAAAAAAAAAAAAAATATATATATATATATATATAAAGCATAATATTCATCTTCATTTTTGCAACTGTGTGCGCGTCACATATTGTTTTTTTTATATATGACTTTTCTAACGGCGACAATTCCTTTCACCACAACGTGGCAGTAGAAGTGTTATGCTTTACTTCACCTGAAGGTGATACACATGATTTATCGTTGCAAGTTTGCCTCGCCTCTTTCCTCATCTAACTTCCAACAATGTGAATGTTTGGCTGACGTATTGGTGCACTTTTGCCCCCTGGCTGTGTGTGCACAAAAGGACCCTCAGTGTTTGTAGTGAGAGGAGGAGGGAGGTGTTTGAAATCCATCTCTGTAATCCTGCACCTTGTATGTCTTTCTGTGTGCAGAGGCGGAGCTAGGATTTTGTTTTCCGGGGGGGGGGGGAGGATATCTCAGGGTCCGCAAAATAAAACCTTTTTCTTTTTGCACCAACCCTGAAAAAAATCTTCAAAAAAGACTGATAAAGAAATAAAAATCCCATAGAATTGATAAAATACCCAAAATTCAATTATACCTAGGAGGTTCGAGCATATTTCAAAGGGAGGCAGTGCCCCCTTGGCCCACCCTCTAGCTCTGCCAGTGAGTCTGCTTTTCCCACCACTGTTGCAAATACTGGCTGGGTTATTTTGAGATTACCATTCCAGGTTGCTCCACAGTGTAACCTACACGCGTTCTCACGACTACAGTAGTTGGCCCCCACTGCCTTCCATTACGCTTTCTTCCTGGGGAACATTTTATCTGTCCACACAAATACTCTGCAAACCCAAGAGAGACCCAACTTCTGCGCCCTTTCCTTAACCTGCCTCGTCGGGAGGTGTTTTCCGGGCCTCCTGAAAAAAAAAGTTCTGCCAAGCAAAAGCACTTTTGAGATAAGCACACAGACTTGGAAAATGTGCTCACTCTTGGGACGGGGCCAGAATGTTGTTTTTTTCCATCACACGGAGAATGAACTTGTTGGAAAATGACTGTTTTTCTTTGTGTTAACAGCGGATTTGAAAATGACAGGGCGGCAGCGGGTGTTGTCACAAGCACGCCACCACACGCCTCATCCAGGATGCAAAAGGAGATTCCGATGAACTCAGCGTTCCTGACAGGTGACTGTGAACGCATCGTGTACATAGCGTGTGTGCGTTTGCGTGGAATAATAAACGGCTGGCGGAGCGATGACGCATTTACAGCATGCAGACGTCAAAACAACAAGCAACAGGACCGTACGTAACCGTAAAAGTCGAATTTTGAAAAGGTGTTCACAGGGTGCAGTTCTGATCCAAGCCTGAGAGGCAGATGTGATTCAAATAAAAAAATATTCATCCGACTCACAAACATGTTTGCGAATTATTTTTCCGAATAAATCATTTCGCATGACAAAAAAAAGCGGTTTAAGTTTCAAAAGTGACGTTCCGCATAAGCTCTGAGTCATCAGCGCCCTCTCCCGCATACAGTTGGCCGATGTCCGCCTCTCGACGGCGTCCCTGAAGGCAGCGCTGGCCCGTGCTAAGTGATCGCGTCTCTCCGGGGAGACTCAGCCGAGAGATGAACTAGGACAAGCGGATCATGGCGGCACCTCTGGGCCGGGACTCCCTGCCCGAACACTGGACGTACGGTGTGTGCGGGGACGGGAGGGTCTTCTTCATCAAGTGAGTCAGCCCCCTTCCGTTTCTTTTCGCCTATTTTTGCTCTTCGCTTCGGCGTAACAGGTGTTTTTTCCACCCCTCCCCATCCTCTTCTCTCGCCACCTTCCTCCACCCCTCTCCCGCGCGTTCGTGCGTGCGTCCGGGAACAAGCGACCAGACACGGGAGACCACCTGGCTGCACCCCCGCTCCTCCGAGCCGGTCAACTCGGGACATATGATCCGCTCAGGTAAGCTAGCAACGCCTCGGTTCCTTTAGCCCCGGTTGGCCCGGTTCTTGTCGACACGACTCGGCGTTTTCAACTTTCAAGTTTTTTTTATTTCATCTTTTTAGACCTGCCCAAAGGATGGGAGGAAGGCTTCACGGATGAAGGTGCGAGCTACTTTATCGAGTAAGTAGGAAATGAAAGTTTTTTTTCGAAGTGTTCATGAACGCGTCACCTGTATCAAGTTAGCGTCGCTTTAAAGTAATGGCTGCCGCTCGTTAAGCCACAAGCACATGTGGTTGCTAGGAGAACCCTCCGGGACAATTCATTAGGAACATACCTGGATTTGCATTTCATGTGGCTTTAATGTATTTTGCGTGGAATAATATATTAATATTTCCTCAAGAGTTTTTATTGCACCTATCTAGGTTTGCTGATATTTTTATCGTATTTTAAGATTTTTACATATTTTTCTCAGGTAGATGTTTTATATTCTTTTCACCTAATATTTTTATTTTCAACAATTTTGGCAATGATTTTTTTGGTAATATTTTCTGATTTTTCTCCATAACATTTAAATGTTTTTGTCCAAACTGTTACCATTATTGTCAACAAAATTGTTTTGTTTGTCTTCCAATACACTTTCATTTCATCTTTCAGAACTGTTTGTTTTCAAAAGTTTAGGTAAACCTTTTTTACGCCAGGGAGCGTAAATGACAAGAAGAAATGCTATCAAACTTCCCCACAGTGGGACAGATATGTCAATATCTACTTGAAAGGGATCTGTCATGTTTTTTAGTGAAAAGCGATCTGAGCTTTTTTTTTTTTTGCATAAAATATGCCGCAGGGGATGTTTTGCCTGTCGCTTCTGTCACGGTAGGCGACTTGCATCTTTTGAATCCCGACATACTTGTGCGCTAAGGCGACCAAATATTATCTTCAAGGTCGAGAAATGAGGCTCAAAACACTGTTGACAGAATACCTCGCTTGCAGTGTCAATTCCAACTGAGGATAATTTAATTAGTGCTTTATTGCATTGTTTTATTACACCGTTTCGTGTTAACCTGTTTATTTAACCTATTTGCGTTTCGTTTTAGTCCTTTATTAATTCTCAGTGCTTATTGGATCTGTTGTGGCCAATTTATTTCCATTCAATATCATTTAAATGAAGCTCTTGAAATGGATGGCCGTAGTGTCTGTAAGATTGTGGCCAACTATTTCTTTTTGTTAGATATTTGTAGTGTGTTAAAGTGTACTGAACAATTTGGATTATTATCCTTTATATTATCTGAATCCATTATTAATCTCATTTTGATGCAACTCCTGTGTTTAGATGTGCCAGATGGCGAGGTCACTTTTAGTATAGCATCAATAAAGTAACTTTTTTTTTTTTAGCACCCCCATCGCGAGTCGTGCTGTGCTGATAAATATGGTGACATAATGTTTGTCTGCCTGCCGGCTATTTGCTGGCATATTTATCCCGCCGGGTGAAGTTTACTTTGCCTGGACTTGTTGAATAACCGCTCTGACTTGTGGACTCAATGTGGTGCGTTTGAACTCAAAGACCCCCCCCCAACATACTTCCGTGTGTGTGTGGTTAATTATTGTTCAATATCAGCACTATTACACTGTCAAAAAGACAACTATGCATTTTTTGTGGGGGGGAGAGCGGCTACTAATTTATCTTGCAACAACTTTAGAAGATCAAATATTGACCTAGTTAAGCCAACTAAGTGAGTGGCAGAGTTGTTTTTGCTTCTATCAATACAATAGGAATTATAAGTTAAATAAAGTACGTGTTGTCATGGTAACAAAAACCAAATACAGTACGGAGAAGGTGAAAAGCCTTGAAAGTGTGTGACGCTATGGGGAGACCGCGACAAAATAGGCTTATCTCCAATCAGCTTACATCATGTCAGGAGTGTGCGTGGTCGCGCGTCTAGGAAGACTTCGCAACATTTCAGAAGCATACGTCTTACATCGGGCCAAGGTCGACTTGATTTGTCGTACAATGAATGAATTGTGTACCGAATGAGCATCCGAAGAGAGCCAACACAAAGGATTCGTCATCGAGATTTACCGAAGAAGCAAAGTGGACTACTTCGGATTTGTTCAGGTTTAAAATGAATTAGGGAAGAGGCCGAGAAAGATGAATATTGAATATTTTGTTCTGTAAGAAACAAAGATGTTTGAGGTTTTGGCATTATGGCGGCGGCTGAAAAGTGTTTGCCGATTTTTTTTCCGGGGTGGCTGGGGCAAGATGTTAAAGTTCGAGAACACTGGCTCGGTTGCCGGTGTTGAATTTTTAACGAGCAATATCGACTCGTGTGCAGTTTTATTTGTCACACGTTGGCCTCACGACTCATCCGGCAGACTTTGACCTTACGTAGTCAATTAATAACCAGCTTGGCCGAGATGTCAGGTATGGAGCAGGATGAACGGCGTGGATCATTAATAGATTTTTACCCCGGCGGCCAGTTAACGATTTTGAAAAAGGCCAAACACTTTTTGAGGCCTTTTTTGAGTGGCACAAAAACAAGTGTTCAAGCTGACATTTAAACGCAGTGATCATAGAGTGTCCAAAAAACCTGAATGCTAGGAATTTCTTTTTAGAAGTCAGGAAGAAAATGAAAAGTCTTTTAATATAATGCAAATGTCAAGGTGAGATGAGAGAGACAATGACTCACACTTGACTCACTGCGTTCTGACTCGAGCAGCACCAACGGCGAATGTTTTATCTGCAGCTGTGTGTATACGTGAAAGTGCGTGTGTGTCACAACACTTTGTTTTTATCGCTTCTTAATGGTAAACAAAGGAAGCTAAGCTCTTCATTTTTCTTATCAAAACAGAATTTTCTTGTTTTTGCTAACAAATGCAAAGAAGCCTCACTAATAATAATAATAATAATGAATCCTATTCCTACTTTGATTTAGTCTTTTAATATATTAAAGTCAGAATTCTAATGATGTTAGATGAATCCTAAAATGTATACCCCAAAAAATGGACTTTTTCCAAAAAGTATCCCTAAAGCATCAAAAAACCTTGGAATTTTCTTCGCTCAATGGTGAAATAAAAACTCAAAATATTTAACAAAAGGTGGACAAAAAAGGTGGTTTGTAATGATTTAGACTTTTCTTTGTATATTTGTAAAAAAAAGAAGAAAGCCTTAAATATCAAAACAAAATTTGAAATTCTCTTTGTTCAATGGCAAAGCAAGAACTCTAATGATTACGAACAAGATCTGACACAGATAGACCGTTATTTTTTTTTTTAAAAATGTGCTTCAAACATCAAACGAAAATTTGAAATGTCTGCGCTGTATTGTCGGCGCAAGAACACAATACATTTTAAACGTGATGTAACACAAGATTGGACCGATAAAGTCCTCCGAAAGCTCCAGTATGTCCCAAAATTGCTCTAATTAGCAAAGTGAGAACCATAATGATCTTGTACAAGATGGACCCCAAAAAGCAGTACAATTTTCTCCAGCTAGCTTCTCTTTCAGTTTCACGCATGAACTAGAATGAGGCTAATTGAGATGGAAGCGGGTTAATTAGCAAGATTAGCAAGAAAATAGCCATGAAACAACAATTGTGTTATTTTCAGACGCTCTCATTAGATGTTTCACTGCCTAGCTTTGTGTGTCTTTGAAGTTAGCCTGAAAATAAAATGTCCTGAATATTTAACCTGGCCCTCAGGCGGCAGGATTAATCCTCGAGACCTCGCGGAGGATCTGATTTAAACTCGGGGAGCTTGACTGCTAGTTATTCAAAGTACTCCTTTCGGTATAATCGTTCTAAAACCTCCGGCCATTATTCGAGAAAAGCCTCGGGGAGGATGCGTATGAAATCATCGAGAGACTATCTGACCTTTGTACCGCGTTTGGCTCGGAATAAAATGTCAGTTCTGCGCATCGGTCTGCACGCTGGCATTTCTTTCATACCCCCACGGTCAAAATGTCAACACGGAACTGTAGAACATCTGGCTCTGCTTACCTGCAACACAAAAACAACTTGCTATTTCCTCTCATTGTGTCTGCTAGCCTTACAGACAATATCACAGATTTGACCAAAAAAGGACGGGTGGGGAAATACAAGCAACAGCAGAGACAGGTGAGAAAATGTGTTAACAAGGCGGCCATTTTCTCTGAACAAAAACAACCGAGCAGCTTGATTTGTCTGGGACTGGAAATCGCGGTGGGTGTCCGTCTGTGTCCAACCCGGAGCAAAGGAGGCCTCACACAATGGAGCGATTGAGGGACAAACAACAAGACGGTTGAGACCATGTCAAAGCCGGCCCGCTTGGAAGAGACAATCGCCTTTGTGTCAGCGGAACCACATGGGCGAGGTTGCCAGGTCACCAAAACGTTTTTTTTTTCCACCACGGGGTTAGTTAGGAAGCCGAGTCGCGTGGAGCTAGGTGGTTTTTGTCGTCGCTAATCATCCGGCGTGGAAGTTCGAGCAAGGATGGGGACTTGCTGCAGCCGGAAGCCGATCCATGAAGGCGGGCTCAAGTCGGTTCCCGTCAAACGCCGCGTTATCTTTGCTATGACCGACGAGCATCGGGAACTCCCCGCGAGGAATCTGTTACGTGATTCGAGGTAATGTGAAATAACATAGAAATGGACGTGATGATTTGATTGGTGGAAATGGAAATATTGTGCTAGTTGATGGGACAAGTTGTTTGACTCATCTTGTGTTCCAGCTGTTTCTCCCTGGGGGGGGGGGGGCAGGGATGCAGTCAGTTATTTCGAAGAGCGACGGAGCTGATCATAACGAGACAACTTTAATAATTGCCGCCACGTCTCCTGGCAGTTCGTCACGTTCCGCCCCACCGTTCAAACCAGCAGAGGAAAATGGATTTCGTCAAAAGAGCAGCGGAGTTTTTCCGTTACTTACATTTGTCTCTCGTATGGATTTTTCTCCTTCACGGTTGCTGCTTTATTGACAAAAAGCCACCGGAATTAACTTCTCCAATTGCCGAGCACATTTTTCATGTGCGGGTATCTAATGTGGCTACCGGGGGTTGTTTGGAACACGCGCACGTTGACGTACAATCATTTTTTGTCTGGGCATGCTTTTTAATCAGATGTGTTTTTGTGAGAGTGACGCAAGCGGTAAAAAGCAGTCCATTAGAATGTAGCATCCTGCCAGTTTGTATTTCTGCAGGTGGTAGCCGAGCTATTATTGTGGCATTTATGTTTTGAAATGTGAGCAAAATTTTGAGAGCACTTGACAGCGAGGACAAGTTCGGTAGATCGTGAGCAATTCTTCAAAAAAGAAGTTTCAAGCCACTTCCAGTTGAAGTTTACCGTCAAATAAAACAAAAATCAAAGAACACTTTTTGTAGTTGAAAAAAAACATGTAACTTTGCTTTAAAGCCTGTTAGCTTAATGCTAACAAATACTGGGAAACACCATTTGGTTGTGATATTTTAAAGTCATTCATTCAAATGTATTCATTCATCTCAGGAGGCGGCCATTTTGCATAGTACTACTTGTCGACTGAATATGACATCACAGTTGCTCAGATAATGACCAATCACGGCTCAGTTTACTAAAGTCACGTGACTTAACTCACGAAATAAGCAAAAACGAGGTGTAAAGTTAAATACTAAAGGATTAATTAGTCATGTATTTTATTCATTATACTTGTATAGTTTTGATTAATTAAGATGAATCGGTTATCTAAACTTCAGTCTGCCAAACATTGGAGTTACAACACCCTCAAGGATGCCACTTTTTCCCCTTAGAGAAAATGTGATCCGAAGTTATTTTTCGGACTGAATCAACACGACGGACATGCGGCGGTCGCGCAGATGAGACGATCTCATCACGATAAAAGCGCCAGCGTTGCAATTTGAGCGCCGCACTTATCTGTCGCCTCCATTTGCGCAACCCGCCGCAGTCGTTCCTCTTTTTAATATTCGATTGCTATTTACTGCCGCCGGAGTCCAATTTGTTGCTCGCAGAATCGTTATTAGCTTCGTTCCGTCTCTGCGAACCGGGCTCGCCTCGCATAGAAAACGGGCCTCATCAAAAGTTATACGTGAAGGAGTGAAAGGGAGTTTTTACCTGCGACACAGGTGGCAATGCTACTTTTATATTGGACACAGATGCTAGCGGCGCATTGTGTGGTCAGGGGTTGCTCTTTATTATTTTTTGAGCTGTGACACATCCTAATGGAGGTAGAAGCTTGTTCTGGAAATAGAAACAGGTCCACAAATTGCTCCGTGCGTAATCATTTTTTAATCTTCACGTCGTGTTTTGAGTGTGGAATAACACCGACTGTTGACGTATTCATAACAGATGCTAAAATATGCTAATAGACACATCCTCTCATATCCCCTTCAGTGTTTTCTTTACTACATAATTAAATGACTCAAAAGAGACTTGCCCAGAGGTGCAAGAAGCTCATTTGGAAAGTGGTTCTTGCGAATCAAACGTGAGCAAGAACTGACCCAGAACCAGCTGGACCCAGTCCAATAAAAAGAATAAGATTTGGTTTTAATTGTAGTGTCAGATTTTAGTGGTGATGCCCCAAGGCGCAGACTTGGAAGCGTATTAATAGCACAGCTTTTGTGTGTGCACGTGTGTTTGTGTGGATGAGAATCGGGTTCAACAGAGCCTGCAGGCATATGAACACACACTCACCCACACACACACACACACGCAGACCCCTCTATGGGCTTAATAACCGGTTGGGAATATGATTGATGATCAGGTTCTCCACAGGAAGGTGTCCCACCAGGCAGTGACGGAAGGAAAAAGAGGAAACGAGGAAGGAAAGTGTTGAATGGGGTTTTAGATTTGACTCAGGGCTCCTAAAGTGAAAGAAAAAAAATATCCTGAACAGGATAATCAAAAAGCATAAATGGATGTAAGATCGTGGCTTAACTGCATCTTGGAGTAATTGAGGCCAAATGGAGGTTGACGTCGCCGAGCGTAGGCTGGAGCGGTGTGACCTCGAGCGCTGAGGTGTGTCGGGCGAGGGGGCGGCTTTAAGAGACGCAACGGGTCCCGTAAGCCCGAGCTCAAGTCGCACTCCTGCTGCCGTGAGGCTTGTGGATAAGAGGCTGCGTTCTCTTGTGTTTTCCAAGCCAGATTAGACTTATATTTCCAGATAAAAACAAACTCTCTTTCTTTTTCCATCCCTTCCAATCTCTTGTCTTGCTGTTTCCTCCCAGATGACAATTGCTTTTTCTTCACTTTCTGGGTGACTGTGATGTGACTAGCCAATTACCGAGCCCTTCACCTCGCCTCCGCTGTGACTATATATTTTTACCCCGAGTGCAGATCTTATATTTCCGTATAGTCTTTACATCTGGAGTGCAAAAACGTTTCTGCTCAAGGGCCACATTTGAGTTTCAAATAGGACAGATGGGCCAGGTTGTTGTTGTGGATGTCATTTGAAAGTGTTTGTCAAGTGTGTGAACAGGAGGCAGGCAACAAAAGGTCTGTGACAGTTTAGTTGTAAGGAGTCGCTGCGGGAGTGTTTGCATTTTTTAATTTAATTTCAGTTGGTTATTTTTGGGGCTGGATATTTGAATGTCATTATCTTGTGTTGTATTAATGTAAAAAAAAATCAGCTGACCTTTTTTAAATGATTTGAAAGGATTTATTGTCTGATTAATTGGTCAGACCTCACTTGTTATTATTAACATTATATATTATTATGTATTATTATTATTATGAATATTATGATTATTATTATGATGATTATTATTAATATATATTATAATATGTATTATTATTATGATTATTATTAATATATATTATATTTATTATTATAAATATTATTATATATATAATTAATGATATATCCTATAATATTATGTATAATTCATTATATATGATTATTTATTATTAGGAATATTATGATTGTTATTATCATGAGCTGACTGGGGTCAAGAGGCGGGGCTTGATCTGGGCTGCTCACTAGTCAATCACAGAGAATCCCATTAGCTAATCAAATTATTATACAGCCATTACACTTTTAATGTTGCGCATCCCCAGGGCACGACGCTTTAGGAAGGCCCAATCTAATGTAAGAGTTATTGCTGGTCGGTGTAGCTGCTCCGAGAATGTAAACAGCCTTCTGCCAGGTGTAGGACTGTGCCAGGTCACCTTTGCTCGCTCCAAGAATGGCGGGCGCACACCTGGATTTAGCTCATCGGCCACCTGTCGCATGCTTAACTGGAAGGTCAGTTTGTTTGCATGCTGCATTTCGCTTTGACTCGCAAGGTTATTTGGATCGTCCGATCAGATATTTTGGCACCCGAGTCACCTGATTTTGAGGATCTGCCGATTCGTGATACCTCGGGAATATTTTAATCAAACATCCTTCCGACTCGCTCTAATCGCTCTACCAATCAAGTGACATGCTAAATGGTGGCGGCGGATTATGAATTAAACATTAAAGGAAATGAAAAGAGAACAAAGCAGTGGGAGGTGGAGTTGAGAGAGAGAGAGAGAGAACCGTGCCGGTTCATTTAAGCGGACTTTTAGGCACTGCTTGAAAAATGCTTTTGATAACAACCACGAGGAAGATGAAATGTACCGTCGGAACGCTCAAAGGTCAAATGGCTTACAATTGACCCAATTTACGAGCTGAGAAAACTCCGCCTCTTTCTGCGAGGAGCCGTGCAGCATTTTCTCACGGTAAGAGTCAACGTCAATAACGTTTGAAAAAAGAGCTTTTATTTTTTTTGCTGACCAAGCATTCAATGGTGTCTGTTCTGGACAGTTAGCTGATATTACGCAAGCTCGACAAGCAAGCTCAGGTTTTTGCATTCAGGTGTCAAATGACACCTGAGTCACAGTTTCGCTTCCTTCTCGCTCTCTCTCTCTCTCGTCCTTTCCGTCCCACAGCGGCGTGCATCCTGTCGGTGGTGCACGAGGCAGGAATCAGAAGGCAGGCTAGCTTTGTATACCTCCCTCTCTCTCTCCCTCTCTCTCTCTTCCCTCTCCACGTCCCGCCTCTCCTCCTCCGGCTACAGACACTCGCTGCTCTTTTGACGAGGCGGGAAAAGCCAGTACAAAACCAGCGGTCGCTTTTCTCTCTCTCAAAAGACGACCCAGACACAGATTTGGGATGAATTGTCGACATTCCGTGAACTTTGCGGGAGGGATGCGTGAGGATGGACGTCCGGCGGGGGTTGGCCTCAAAGACAGCTGTTTTGTCTGATTATTCTCGAGAGCCTCGGGGAGGAGGAAGATCTGACTCTTGGCGGGATTGCAACGGGAGCCTGTGATGTCATTCCTCACCTGGGGCGCTTGTCTGGGGTTCTGCTGAGTACTTCTTTGTGGGTCTGACTTCCATTCCAGGTGTGCAAGCCACTCGGTGATCTCATTTGACGAACGTGAGATCACCTGAAATAGAAAAGCACACTTTTTGGACTTGAAATCAAATCATCATGTGGAATCAGTCGGGATACTGCAATCACATACCTCAACCTGGATATCCCTTCTACCACGCTCCTTGCAGGTATGCGACCTACAAAACCGCATTCCAAATTAGCTGTCTTGCTAGAAGTATGTTTTAAATGGTTTACAAAAAACACTTAGCCACACCTGACTCAGTTGGATGACAGGTTCGCTTCTCAGTCTCACGTACTTCCAGATTATGTTGAAGATTTTTTGTAGAAGTTAGCAAAGCGAAAGAGACGCAAATTGTAGAACACACAAGTAAAATTTGTGTAAAATGGAATCAAAATAGGGTTTTAATTTTACCGGCCTTGATGTGTGTACAGAATTTGGTGAGATTCTCGCTTGGAAAGTCAAGTCTTGATGAATAATAGCATTCTAGAGTCTTGTTTTTGATTTTAAAAGGGTTGTATTCATCTGTGGTGTACCTCAGGTGTCTGTACTAGGGCATCACTCATTCTAACTTTGCATCTTTAATTTATCTGCGTTCATCTAGTGTGGTTTGATCTCTTTTGACGCACAATTGGACAAAATGCAGAGGCATTGTGAAGCTTTGTTAGAAAATTGAAACTACAGCTGTACTCGACGCTAGCTCAAAGACCCCGCCCCCTCTTTGGCTCATCTGCATATTGTGCGTGTCGAGATGTTGACGTGAATTAGATGCAGAATTACTCCTAAGGCGTTTTTGGCACATTTGAATCCAAAAACCTCGATTTGGAGAGAATAAAGCCTCCATTCATTATAAACATTGATATCCTTTGAATTGGTCTTTGGTATTTATGACGTATTTTCCACAAAACCTTGTGTCGAGCTGAAGCTTGTGCTAGGAAATAAATGTTTTGGATATAAATTGTGGTTGTTGGGCCTTGGTGAACTCTGACTAACCAAAATCGTCCTTGCTTGAATATTTTCATTGCAGTAGCGATTTTATTATTCATTGAGTGATGCTCACCCATAATATCATTTCTTATATATGAGATAAAAGTCTGATTAAACGTTGCCTGATTTAAATTATACTAGGTCACTCGGTGACTCGCGGTCAAACTGGTTATTCCACGCTTGTTAATTGTGCACTCAGCTCCAACCGAAATACTAAACTGGTTTTACCTGTGAACCAAAGTCGACTCGAAAAAAAAATACATGTATTGTGTGATGTAGTTTACGCAGCTGTTGGTCTTTCTGAGAAAAAAAAAATCTCACCAAAAAGCTCTTCCAACCTGCTCCTTCCATTCAGCTCCATTCCCCGAGGGAATGGCCGCCGACGAAGAGCAGACCCCTGCCCACGTCTGCCTCTATATCAGATACGGTCGCTACCGGGGCGCTGTGACGCTGATTCATTGTCGCTATGTGTTATTCATGCAGCTCCGCAATGTCTTGAATTAGATTTCCCAAAAGGAAGTCCTTAATTGGCTATAAAAGGCCTCTTTACTCTCCAATCGGCTCTTCAAAGTTCTGTCATAGGTACGATTAACAAAAACAAGTTGCGAAGTCAAGAGTTCATTTTTTTTTTGGGAGTGTTTGGAAAAAATGCTGCTAGCTACAAGCTAACGTTCATGGTAGAAATGTTTATTGGGAAGTAATACTCCATTTTGGTCATTTTTAGTGGATATTTTGAACTTAGTTGTGTTGTGGATATTTTTAATGGGATATCAAGTAACAAGTAAAGATTATTTATTTATTGAAATCCCTGTGCTTATTTGTGAACAGCAGCGGAGGCGGTGTTGGTAGGCAGTGATCATTGCTTCGGGGCGGAGGGAATTAGCCACGGAATGACTCACAGCTCGGACCGTCGAGCAGGTTACCGAAGTTTGCCCTCATCTGAATAAATCGTCCGAAACAACTCAATCGTCATCATTCCTATCGCAATCTACGGGGACTTTCGTCGCCACCGTTTTCTGCATTTAAGAAATTTGAGATAGTTAGTTGAAATGATTCTGCTGTCTCATTTATACTTTTTTCTTTCTTTCTTTCTAAATAACTGTCCTTCAACTGATGCTTCAATGTCGCCGTGCTTCATTTGGATTATTTTTCCCCTCACCTGTGGCAGATACAAAAATCCCACTCAGGGACTTCCTGTTCACCTTCAAACTTATTCCAATGTTTTAATATTTTAAAAGATACAAAGCTGTACTAAAAACGTGGCAAAAATTGAAGTGGCGAATACTAATGCACTGCATATTTAAAATTGGAAGAAGTCTGCGGATGTTCTCCAACTCTCGTTTTCAGCCTGTTAGGCGGCGGCGGCAATAAGACGTCTGTCAGGCAATGATTGATGAGTCTCTTAAATATTTACAGTATGTGTGCGCATGGACGATACGCCGCTGAGTAATGTGTGTGACAGATGAAAGTCTTTCCAGTGCCGAATCGTTTACCACCTTCGCTGCCGCTACCGTCTGGGGGCAGGTCGGGAAATAAATGTATTTCGAAAAGGATGCTTAAAAAATTAAAAACAAACGATGCTATGGTTAGCCAGCTTTTTTTTGCCCCTTTCCTCTGGAGACATCAAGCTCCCAATTCTAGCAGACTTGTCATTCACTCTGGATATTTTCTCCCATTCTTGATCTTGTTTGGAGGCCACTGACACTTTGACATGAGGTCCTCACGGAATTACACCCCGAAGGTCACGGTGGCAGTCCGCTCAGACGGAACATTCAGCATTCCTTGACACAAGACTTGTTTTTCCCTCACAGTGACATCTGACACTGAAGCTTTGAGCTAAGACCAACTCTTTCAGATTTGGGCTGTATTAGTCGCACTGGCCACTAGTTGGCGCCAAATCATGACAGCCATTTTCTCAATGGGGTTACTGCAAGGTTTCAGTATCGGCCTACTCTTTATTTTGGCTAAATGTTTTTTATTTTTTTTTTATAAATATCGAAAAAAAATTTTTTTAAATCCATCTGTTTAATGTAGAGATAACTATGTACTCATTTTCTTAATAGCCAAATTTAGCTGTGATGGCTTTTAATCAGATGCTCTTTGTAATTCGGAAATCACTGTAATTAGTCATTTTTTCATAACATGGCCCCTTTCAAACATACTTAATTAGAGATATTAATTACCCTGTCGTGCCGCCCATTATTAAAAAACAAGCTGAAAATGCACTGCGCTTCGAAACAAAATGTCATTTTAAAACGCATTCAGTGGAGACTTTCTGCGGCGACTCTGTCATACGTCTCGGCGGCCTCAAAGGCGTCGAGTGAAAACAGTTAAATGGGCCAGAATCATCCAAACACATTTGTGCCGCTCGTCTTCCCTGACGTGATTCCCGTCGCAACCTCCTAATGAAGCGTAGCATCTCGTTTCAATACGCCTCCTTTTCCCTCCGAGGTCCAAAACGCGCAGGACGACGACCGCTGTGTATGCTCAATTTCAGAACTGGAGCACATAACCTAAAAATAGAAATCATTTTTGACTTTCTCTCCTATGTTGTACAACTTTTCTATATTATGCATGGCTAGCTAATAAATAGTGCTGTATATTTTTGTGTCCCTAATGGGGAAGCTAATGTGTTTACTTTGGAAAGGCAAGTGATGAATGGAGATGAGTGGAGCTGCAAACTACATTTTTAAATCAGGGGTCCCTCCTGCTGTGTTAATTTCATCATCTTTTCATCGGCGAGTATTTTCTAGTCAGACCGCAAAAAGCACCGTTACTCAGATAATCTTTGATTCTTGAGATTTTGCGAGGGTGTTTTACTACAAATTGTCTGCAGTCATATTAGCAAGGCCTTTAACATCACTCATGTAGTTTATTGCATAGCACCCGGATGATGAAATCGGAGGCGCCGGTGTGTATTTGTGTGACATCATAATGGAGCACTGCCGGCCACTAAACTTGTCATTTATCACCCGTTTGGGTGCTTTAGCCAGTCGTACCGGCAGCACATCCTCAATGTCAATGCAGGGCAGATCCTGTCATTGTGCAAAGCTCTCAAGCCCACACACAATGAGGAGCTTAAAAAAAAGAAAAAGAAAAATGGAGTCGGCTCGGGAAAGTACGTCGCACTCGCCGCCTCATTAGCGCCGTGCAAACATTGACGCAATGTTGGAAACACGAAAACAAACTTTTACTCGAGACTTCCTGGAAATTGCAAAGGAAAATAAGGTCAAAATGTTTTTCAAGCCTGAAGCGCTGGGTGGTGAAATCACTGTTTATTAAGATACTTCCAACTAGTTAATCACCTTTTGGACAATTTCCTACAAAGGAATCGGCTCAAATGAGTCGTAATTGTAACCACTTTTTGTGCACTTGATTTATGCACCCTCGAAGAGTTTGCTGGCTCAGGTCATGTGTGTTGTCACATTGTTTAATCTGAATTTAGACCTTTTATTTGGTCGGGTCTTTGAAAGGGCGTGGACATTTGTGTCTTTGAAGTAGCTAGCATATCAACTGTGGCACAGCAGAAGCGATTTGCAATCAGTTGCTAGCTAGCTTGTGCTACGTAGCGAGCTTTTGTGGTTTCATCGGTGAGTGTTGCTTCATGTGTGTGTATTAATGTGACGTTAGCGTGATATTTAATCATATTTGGTGATGTTTGCAAGTAAGATATGAATTGGACTTACGGCTGTTGCTAAATTTAGATAGGAATTGTGTGTGACGTATCTTTCCTCCGCTATTCTGTTATAGTTTATTCATTGTTGCCAGGAAGTGAATAAAGGAGCAAAGACGCATGATGGCAGGGTTTTTACGGCCACATCATCTCACGTGGTATGTACCGTATTTTCCGCCCTAAAAGGCGCACCTAAAAACCTAAAATTTTCTCAAAAGCCGACAGTGCGCCTTATAGGCCAGTGCGCCTTATATATGGATCAACTGATGAATTTGTTGATCCATACTGGTTGTACACAGTGCTCTGCCAAAATGTTTCAGTACGTTTTAGTACGACTAGTAAATTACAAGGTCGCATCGCTTCCCAGCATTACGGCAACTGTAGTCAGGGGGCGTCACCGAATAGCTGTTGTACCCGCGAGGCTATTTCATGTCAAAATAGGCTGCTCTGTTAATGTTTCGAGTAAATCTACGGATCGATATGGAAGGGAAACATAGGTAAGTAGTACCAATGCGTTAGATCGAACTTTAGTCAGTTCCGATCATTTTATAGGAGATCGTTTGAGAAACGCGATTGTTTACACTTTGCTGAGGCTCATGGGAGATTGCGAGCTGAGGCTCGTGAGACTTTGCGGATGGCTAATGCTATTGCGATAGCTGCTATACGTACCAGGCTATTTCATGTCAAAATAGGCTGCTCTGTTAATGTTTCGAGTAAATCTACGGATCGATATGGAAGGGAAACATAGGTAAGTAGTACCAATGCGTTAGATCGAACTTTAGTCAGTTCTGATCATTTTATAGGAGATCGTTTGAGAAATGCGATTGTTTACAGAGGGCTCGTTGGTTATTGGCTAGTGGATGCATACCGCAACCCTAGTCAACCTCAGTTTGATGCAGTATAGCTTCTATTTTATGCGCCTTATAATCCGGTGCGCCTTATATATGGACAAAGTTTTAAAATGGGCCGTTCATTGAAGGTGCGCCTTATAACCCGGTGCGCCTTTTAGGGCGGAAAATACGGTACATGTCTTTGGCAATTTTGAGATTCGCTATGAAAAAAGGGAATTTGAAAAATTTGAGGATGGCTAAAACCAGTGACATCGTCCAGCATGAGTCACCCATCTCCTGATCTTTAAGAGCAATTTTCAATCATTCAAATTTAATTTTTAATCATTCCAATTTAATTTTTCTATGTCCTTGAGACATGCCTGATATTTGCCATTTTTTTCCCCCGCTATGTAAACTTTGGCTTTGATTCAAATCTTATACACACACACACAAATTCTGTCCTGTGAGGACCTTTCAGGACACTGCGAAATGTTTTTTGAATGTGAATGCGCTGTCGACGTGTCGTCTATTAGCATGCCAGGCTGTCAGTCGCCATGCCGACTGCCTCGTTTCCCTTCCTAACAGCTCGACACAGACACGCAAATAAACACGCACGCACAATATTTTGATGAGGCGTTGCTGGAAGTACTCTAATCTCATCCCAGCGCTGGACATGAAAGTAGGGGGGGCTTATTTAAAGCTATAGATGGTCTCATCTAGAAGTTACCATGGCAACAAGATGTCCTGAAACCTCTCAGGGGCCTGGTTGGGTAAGTGGGCGGGCGGGCGGGCGTTGAGGGCTACTTTTCCTCTGTCTTACGGCATCATAATGCAAAGTAGTCGCGGCTCAGGCTGCTGTTTTCCGATGGAGCCTCGGCGATACGGACCGCCCGACCCGCCCACCTCCCCTCGCGCTCCCAAAACAAGACGCAAATGCGGAGACAATCAAGAAGGCTCATCAGCGCTGAAGAATTGTCACGGCGCTTCTCAGCGGCGCGACAATTAAGTGGCACTTTACAGCGTTAACCCAAGGTGACAAGGGCTGCAAAAAGAAAGAGCAGAGGAGACGACACCAAGCAGAGTGGTATTAAAAGATTTGAAAGGAGCAATAAAATAGCACCCCAGGGCAGGAACATTATTGATTCTTAGCAATAGCTTCTGAAACAAACTTCGGCGCCACTTATTGGTTCCTCGGTAAACCTGTATTAAGACTATCTTGGAAGAATCTTAATTTGTTGGAACCAATTTGAGCCGTTTTCCGAAATCTTCCCATCAAATGTTTGATTATATGTTTAGAAATTTGGTTAAAATGTCAAAAATGGTTAAGCGCCCGTATCTACCACGACCTCCAGATGACAGACCGGCCTTTAGTAATTATTGTATTTGTCTTCATTTGTTATTCCACCAGCACTGCCGCCAATGGGATTAAGTGTTAGCGGTCGCTAATGCCCCATTTACATGAATGAATTAGAATTAAGAACGTAATCCTCTGCCTCTCCTTTCACTTTGCATCATCCATCTCGCTCAGCATAAAACCCATGTTCCAGCCGCTAATTAACACTCATTTCTTATATTCAAAGAACGGCTTCATTTGAAACTGCTGTGGACGTATTATCGCATATTCGGAGTGTCTCGCAGCTTCCACATCTGCATATTTATCTCACGGGGCTTCTTTTTCCTCCACCATTTGTCATTTGGCATCAAGCAGAGCGACGGAGCGGGTGAAGTGTTTACGGCGTGAGACGAGCTTTAACGCCTGTCTGGGTGTTTCCCCTCATTTGTTGGCAAGTTGACGCATACGTTGTTGAGTCGCCACAGACGGGAAGCGATGGTGCCATGACAGCAATATGCAAGCAGTGAATCTTAATAGGCAGTGCTTAGCAAATTTATGAGACTAGCTGCAAGCATCACGATGCGCTTTAATACTTTCGATTTCTGTGAGCTTACATAAGATTTTTTTTCCTTGGGGGTGGTCGTGGAAGGTACAAGGATATCTGAGGGTCCAATTTTACAAACTTTGAATCTTCAAAAAATGCTGTCAAAATTCATATGTGCCCTATAGGGAAGAGGGAGGGGAGTGCCCCTGCCGTCCCCCCCGTTAGCTCTGCCCGTGCTTTTGACTCACCTGTTCAGCACTGTAATCATCAGTGTGTTGCCTTTCTGAACTTCCGGCGACTAATTTCTTTCAGTTTTCTCGAGTTGATTAGGAGAATAAGAAAATTTGAAATCTAAGTGCTGCTCACTTGAAGGTTTTTCTCATCATTAATAATTAGAAGCACTCCACAGTTTGACAAGCATCCATTTCAAAATGAGACACCGGAGTGTTTTATTATCGGCTTTTTGTATGCTTTGTTATTTTAACGGTGCAAACTTAAAACTGCAATCATGGAGCGTTAAGGCTGTATTTTATATATCATAAACCCCCTAATCAAATATTTGATGTATCCTAAAAAGCTTCTCACCGCTTTTCTCATGTGAAACCCGATCAAGAGAAGATGTCAGCAACGAACCAAATGTGTCAGCACCGTATGCTCGCTGGAATTCAATGACAGCTCAAGCCGGCTTGGAATTCAGCACATTGACTCAATGTAGTGTGTGGGTGTGTGTGTGTGTGTGTGTATTTGCATACAACATTGCCTCTAGTTCTGAGCATGCCGGCGGAGAGTCGGCACATTTTCACGCACGGAGGAATAGAGAAGTAGTGAAGCCCTTAAAGTAACCACGCGGACAAAAGGTAAACAACATGCCTGCTTCCTGTCGGGATTTATTTAGCAGCGGCATGGCAAGTGTGTGTCTGGACGGATGTTCGTACATCAAGAAGATATGTCTTCTAATTATGAACTGTGGATGGCTGAACGTGCACACGGAAATATTTTCAGATCTGTCAACTTTATAGGGTTCATTATTCTACCTACTGTACTTGTTCTAAACCAACCAACACACATACACA
This sequence comes from Syngnathus acus, assembly GCF_901709675.1. NCBI lineage: Eukaryota > Metazoa > Chordata > Actinopteri > Syngnathiformes > Syngnathidae > Syngnathus > Syngnathus acus. The sequence goes on along the minus strand of NC_051092.1, from coordinate 2,604,289 downwards.
CACACAAGGTGGCGGAATGGGAATGACCTTGTCTCTCGCCACGCCGCTCCGCCTCGCTGCACTTCAAACGCATTTCGTGTGGAAAAACCTTTAAATAGAGCGGGCCTTTGACTCGGAGAACACCCACTACCAGATAACTTGAAACGACAATGTCTGCCGCACATCCGGGTTTCTGTCTAAAGGAAGGACAACATCGATATCTCATTGAGGGCCATCCCCAATGGCCAAAGATATTCAGTCATAGGATGTAGATTAGAAACGTGTAGCTCTTTAGAGCCCTCCAATTGAGGTACCAGTCACAGTCGCAACTGTCAAGTGATGGATGTTCTTGTGAAATTGTGTGCGACAACAGGTGCAGCATTGCAAGGCCAGATCATGTGTTGTGCATGTGTGTTTGCATGACATGGGATGGGGGGGGGGTTAGCAAGATGGCTATTTTGTGTCACACAAAAGTCGGCCCCCAAGTGTTTATGTAACCCCCTCAGCATTTACCTCCTGACTTTGGTAAATGCCACTCACATTTGGATGGAAGGTCAAACGCGAGGGTGAGATGACGCCAACGACATGGCGGCTCCTCGGTGGCGGGGATTCTTAGAAAGAGGGGGATTGCTTCAGAAGAGCGGCCGGCCCCTTAAACCCAGTTTGTTACACAAAACCTAGTCTGGATGTCTATCATAAGACGTTTCAAGAAAACTGGAGAGACAGGAAGTCTCAAAAGTCTTTACGACTTGTTTTTTGTACTCCTTCATCACTTTAATACTTGTTTGGAGCCAATTCTAAAGCACCTAGCTAAATTAGCACTGGCTAACGCTAAAAATTAACGCTACAACTCAGAAGTTGTAACTTGAAAGTCAATAAATGCCTTTGTGAGGATGATGTCACAGCATTGCCTTATTATTTTTTATTTATTTTGGTATCACCAAGTTTTCTTTGGATTACTTTGATGTATTAACTAGCGGCAATAGTGGTCGGCCATTTTGTTTATCTCTCTTTGAATACCGTGGAGGCCCAGTCCTGCTCGAGCCAGTATTTTGTGCTGAGTCCACATAGGCTATACACTGTCGAGGGCAGTGGGGTGTGGGTGGGCCTTTTATCATCCCATTTGTGCTCAGACTGTTTGGCTTGTCATCCCGTTGAGGCTACGAGCGAACTTTGCTAACCTCTCCCTCTTGTTATTTTTTCTTTGGTTTTAGTCATAACCAGAGGAGCACTACCTTTCGTCATCCCGTGACCGGGCAAGTTTCTTCAGAGAACATTGATTTTCTCCCTCAAGAACAGTGAGTGATGCTTTGTTGCTTCTTTTTATGCTGAGTCAGACAGCTCTTTTAACTACATTTTGCATAATTTTTCCAGAATGTCTGCGCTGGAGTTTTTTTTTTTGTCTGGCAGTGTCGCTTTCATTTCTCCACATGTTATTTTTCTCTAAATAAAGAGGCAAACTAGGAAATGTTGGTGGGTCAAGGACGAGCAGTTCCGTTGCTGGAGTGCTCTCATTACAGTACTTGCAATCAGAAAGCTGTTAAAAGCGCTTTGTAGCTCTATGGAAACCCGTTTTGGTTATGAATAGAGGAACGATTGACTTTTTCGTATTTCCTTATTATATGAATTATTAATATGATATCATTATTATAATATAATTGACTTATTATAGACATTATGATGTAATATTATATAAAATGCACCTTAAGGTTGGTGTTGAATAGTTTGGTCACAGAGAGCGAGATAAGGCTCTCCGAGGTAATATTAGTAAACTGTTAGCATGATCAACAAATTAGCATAGCTTAGCATTGCGCAATGACTAGGGATCTTCTGTCACCTCTATTTGACATTAAATTTTGTGTTCAATTGTTTGAAAAGGACTCTCCGGCGTTTCCAAAATAAGAGACCATGATAAGGTGCTCTCCACACTTATATAAAGTCCTGATACTTGAGCCACTCCACTCTTTTGCGATAACCTCTCTGACACCAGCCGGCCGACGCACACACCCGGGCCAAGCCTTCACTTGCAGTTTCCACTCAACGTGAGCTGTCAGAGTTGACGTGAAACAAAAATATCATATATTTGAATATGATAGAAAGTAGAAAGCGGGCATTCTCAAGTGGCGCTCGTACGCGCACACAGAAAATGGCACCGCTTTCGCCATCACATCTCGATCAGAGCGGCTCGGACGACGGGCCTGCTTGACGCCCACGCCGCCGCCGCTAATAAGACCGATCCATCAGCAGACTCAGCGCGGGAACAATGTAACCTGCTGGCTCGTCTCACAAACACACGAGCACACACACGAGCACAAGAGGAGGACAGACATGTTTAATGAAGCACAAGAGGGGAAGGGGGGGTGAGGAGGGACAACCGAGCGAGGCAGAGATGGAACGACACATCGTAAACATCAAATTTATATTCTTGTTTTGAAATATAGCCAGACCTCTGTTGCTTTTGAATGGGAGTCATGTGACCTAGCTAGTTTTTGACATTTCATTGAGAAACGCATTTTTGTCAGTGAGGAGAAGCGCTTAAAATTCCCAAGCAGCACGAACGGTTTTCAATAAGCGCCATCCCAGCGGGAGTTTCGCTCTCGTCTCCATCGCTGGTAACTTCAAAGCGCTTGCCTCATTCCCTTCCCGTAGATATTCAAATTCTACTCAGGTTGAATTTTCTATCTGTGACGATGCCAGTTTGGAGAAGTGTCAAAAATGTTCTCTGCACTTTGCAGGCTGCCGGGTCCTCGCGTCATGTCCCACCCTGGCGTCGAGCAGCTCTCCAATACCACCATCAGCGAGGTCTCCACCATCACCACCTCTTCTGCCGCGGACGCCGCCCCCAACGGCAAGGTCAGTGACACACAATTAATCCAGCCCCGACGTACTTGGCTTGAAGACTAAGCCAGGGATGGGCAGTTTAAATGCTGTAGGTTGGTTGGCCACCATTTTTTTATCGGTGCTATTGGGGTGAGATGTTAAAAAAGAAAAAGAATCATTTGGGTCGAATCCAAAACGATTCTAATAACTGCTTTGTTTGTTTTTGTGTGTGAGCCGAGTGGATGCGATTTGCACGCGCGCACACACACACACACACTATTGTCTTCTATTTTTTTGGCTCTTTTGTCTGTTTGGCCTCGCAGCCATCACAGCTGTTGCCAACGTGATTAAAAAGAAAAGAAAGAAAAAAAAAAAAGAGTAAAAACGCTGCAAGGCTTTCCGCGTCATTTGAGTTGTAGAAATCAAAGCTAACTTTTCTTGTCGATCTGACAAGCCTTTCTATTCAACGTTTGGTTGTCACGCTGTTTTGTTCATTGTCTTGGCCTCACTTTTTTTTCCTCATCTAGACTTCTTTGCAGCAGCCTTTGCTATCCCTCGCTTACATCTACTTATTCCACCCCTAGCTCAATATTTCGACTTGTTTTCTATTTGCCCAGTTGCTCTTGTCTCTTTCTGCTGCTCTTTACATTGCATGACCGCTCAACAGGTGCTTCAGCTGTAAGATTGAAAATGTGCCACGGGGGTGAGATGGCTCAATGACGGGGCATTCATCAAAATGCCCCGCCACCATAACCGTGCCCTCTGTTTGCCCCCTCCCCTCCCTCCCCAAGTGCTCTGGCTCATCAGCCCTGCCATGAAACATCAAGGGAAATGTAGCTGCTTCATTGTGACAAGAGTTTCCGAGGAAAGATATCCCCCCCCGACCCCCCCGGTGTGGCGCATTGCCATTGCAAAATGAATCTCATTCATTCCACCTCTGACAAAAAACATCAGAGGAAGCGCGTCGTCGCACATTCCACCTCGAGTCGTGTGTCACAATTGTCCTCCCTTGAGCTCTCATTTCCATCGCCCCCCCTCGTTCAGATTTGGTGATGTTCTCGAGTAAGAAGCTTCAAAGCTAGAAAGAGCCATTTAGGAATTCCTGCTGCGGCCTATTTCGTCTCGGCTTCTTTTTTTTGTAAGGATTAAAAAAAAAAAATCATCCACTTTGAAGACATCACAAGGGATGATTAGACAGCATTTTGCCAACAAATTGAGTTGACACCATGAGGTACAGGTTGGGAAGAAGTCACTGTCAATAATGCACTTTGATATTTGCTATTTTAAAATGATGGGTCAGAGATGAATTAGTCATCGACTTCATTTCTGTCTCCCTCTTCACTGCCTTCTTTGAAAAAGCATAAATGTAGTATTTGTTATGAATGGGTAAGCAGATGTAAATAAGCTGTTTTTCCTCTGCATCCCGCCCAGCAAAATTTTTTTTGCACATCAACGTCTTCATATTTGTTTTTGATGTCAGACTAGACAGTTGAGGCTTCAAAGTTTGCAGCGTGGGTTGCCTTTGCCACATAAAACGGACTTGAAAAACATACCTGAGCCGGCCTGTCCTCCCCGATTGAAGCAGGGGAAGTTTTTTTTTTAATTTTTGATGAACAGCTCAGGGCAAGTTTACTTCCGAGTCGCCATGTTTCAAAAGGTTCTCGCAAAGAATTTTGACGCTTGAAAGGCTCGCTGAAGAGAGTGCTAAAAATGCTAACGAATAGCAACCTCAATTTTTCGCTCTTAAAACTTTTTAGTCTTAACTTTTTGAGTCCCAAGGAAATCACTCAGTCTTCTGACCTGTTAACATGTTAGAACATTAGCCTCCAGCTAAAAAAGACTCCAAGAGAATCACTGTTTTCTGACCTGTTAGCATGTTAGCACATTAGCCCCTAGCTAAAAACAGACAGCAAGGATGTATGAAACATGCTTAGCATTCTCTCAATGTGTGTGTCTGTGTGTGACTTTGCATCATGCTTGGACAACCAATCGCCTCCAAATGAGCAACTTGTTGCTGTGCAAACCTCGCGTAGCGTCTCACTCAATCATACAGTCGTAATAAGTGTGTGTCCCGTGCACGCTTGTTTGTGTGTGTACGGACAGTGCCCGAAGCTTGCTTTCTGCTGATATATCCGACCAGAAGATTGTGTAATGAGATTTGATGAATGTGTACACAGCGGATAAGGCCGGTTATTCCTGGTACAAGCACACGATGATCAAACAGTTTGTGATTTGCTGAATTGATTTGTAAGCTGAACTGATGGGGATTCCGATGAATTCTGTTCTCGGCAGTGTATGATATGAAAATGTCAAAAAATATGATAGCGTGTTGCTCCTTTCACCCTCACTGAATTGAGGGTCCGACTTCAAGATGTGCTCGAACGGAAAATGTTTGCGTCATCTCCCCGAATGGTACGACTTGACACATATTTGAGGTGATGCTTTCAGTTTTCTGAATCTTTCTCTTGTCGTAGTGTAGCCTTGCAGGTCACATGAAAGCTCTTGAAACCTCCCACTCACTAATAGCCTATTGAGTTTTTCGGTCGCCGGTGGTCTAATGCATGTGGAGCTGCGCTTATGTAACCAGAACAAGTCGGCCTTCCTGAAAAAGATCACGCTGACGTGTGGGCGAAGGTCCACGCTGGAAGACAAAGTGCTGCTGGGACTGTAGTCTGTTGCCAAATGTGTTTATTTGTGTCAATTTGATTATATTGTATTATCTAATTCATTTCAGTCCAGTTCATCCTAAACACATTGCTGCAGCTTGCATGTATTTTTCTTCTTACGGGTCAATTTGACCCGGCCAATAAACTTGCGCAGTATTTAGGTTACTTCAATTTGATTATATTATATTTTCTAATAGAATTCAGTCCATCTTATCCTAAGCACATTGCTGCAGCTTGTATGTATTTTTCTTATTCCGAGTCAATGTGACCCGACCAATAAACCTGCAGACAGTATTTAGGGTTACTTGCTCTTTGATTGTTGACACCAATGCGCTGACTATCATCATGTTAAATTCAACCGCAGGGACTAAAATGCCAGTAAATTGGCATGATCAATTCTATCCTGTCCTATGCACAATGTCATTTTACAAATTTGTCAATTTGTTTACTACTACTAAAATATCCTAGCTTCACTTGCCTTAGCGTAATTGACCCAAGAGAACACTAATGCATGCAATAACATGGATAGGACAAGACTGGACGAACTACATCCAAACATGAATTCATTTTTTTTCTTAGTAGCCACAACAAGCAAAGCCCAAATGATAAGACATGAAACATTGACTAGGTGCAAACTGATCCATTCAATGCCATTGACCGAACTTGACGTTTTCATTCAGGGTTCTCGCTCCGTCGGCGCCAGGGTGCACAGTTTCGGCAAGCGAGATCATGCCATCAAGAGGAACCCCAATGTACCTGTTGTGGTCCGAGGATGGTTGTATAAACAGGTCTGTGTTCACGACTCCAAAAAACCCATTGAACAAGGACAAGCGATATGTCTCAACTGCTCGACTCGGCTAATCCTTTTTTTTTTCTTCCTTTTCCAGGACAGTTCCGGGATGCGCCTTTGGAAGAGGAAGTGGTTCGTCTTGTCTGAATTCTGCCTCTTCTACTACAAAGGTAAAATCTTCATTAATCCTTTGGTTGAATGCTCGCGGTTGTTGCATCGGCGACAGCAAAAAAGTATCGGAAAGCCTAACGAACTGTCTGAAATGTCTCGCTAAGATGAAGAATTACACCGACATCCCCTTCCGTCTGCTCTTCGTGACTTTTCTGTGTCATTTTATCTTCATCACGTCAATCAAAACACTTTCAGAAACGCCTCCTCGCCTCAAGCCAGGAAATCAATTCTTCATCTCCTTCCCCCCCCCCCCCCCCTCGCCCTTTTCTCTCTCATGACTTCAAAGATGTTTTCTTTTCTGCACTCGACATGATGAAAAGCCGCCTCGCCATTCAATTTTGCTTAAGAGCTTCAAGAACATTTTAAGCCGTTTGACTCCAGTCCGGCCCATCATGCAAGTGTGAGAGTGCAGTGTTGTCTGACATTTCGGGAATGTCTCCTCCAAAGGTCCTTGTATTATTTTTAAACAATTACCACCCCTTTTTGTCCGGCTTTATCAGCACCCGGGCCGTCAGACGCGGGCACAGGTTCTTCTGCATCTTTGTACTGTACATTTTATGATGTAATAATTGTTCAGTACTTTCTCTCTCTCACATGCACAGCAGAAACAAATACTGTGTTATTTATAGAAAGTCATTAAGATGCTGGCTTATTTGGGAATTGTTGATTTTCACTTTGCTGTTAAATCATTGGCTCAGTTTAATTAATTAACCTCAAAGGTGGAACACAATTTCTCTAGGAAATAACAACGTGTCAGGGTCTTTTTTTAACATCTTTTTTCCTTCTCTCAGCGCCGCTTGAGGTTAATTCTGCTTTTGTCCTAATAATTAGCCAATGATACATAATTTTATCATCTCCCTCCCTCCCTCCCCACACACACACAGACAGCAGAGAGGAGGCGGTCCTGGGCAGCATTCCGCTTCCCAGCTATGTCATTTCACCCGTGGGACCTGAGGACCACATCAGCCGCAAGTATGCCTTCAAGGTACGTTGGCCTCTTCCTCGCTTTAGCTTCGTTAACTTATGCAGAAACCGAGCGATTGTAATGTACTAATTAACGATGAATTCGGAATGCATCCCGCGTAATAAATACGGTTGAGATCTGGCTTTAATAAAAAAAAAAAAAGTAAATAATAATAAATTATAGTAAATATTAATAAATAATATAAATAATAATAAAGAATAAAAATACTGATGATGAAGAGTCGAAACCTTAAGTATGACATATTAAAAAAATAATAAAAATAAAAATACTGATGATGGAGAAGAGTCAAAACCTTAAGTCTGACATAAGGTTGGCATAATTTCTGATTGTCACAGACGGGTACCAGTGATTGCTAAAAGAGGAGATGAACACATCTGGCACTGTCGGCAGTATGATCACTTATCTGTTTATCGCCGGTGTTTGTTGTTTTGCTAAATGAGCTCATGAGTCATCAAGAGCAGACGTTTCATCTGGTGGATAGATAAATACTTTATTCAGCCCCGTGAGGAAAATTAGATTCTCACAGCAGTAATATCCAGACTTTAAAAAAAAAAGGGCAATCAACAAGTAGAGTCACGTTGAAGGGACTCATGAAAAAGTAACATCTAATTTAAGAAGGCAAAAATGAAGACAGATTTTAACTCTTTAACTACCATTAACGAGAATAGACGTCATACTTTTAAATCAAGTTTATTGGATAGCAATAGCAAGCAGATTCCATCGTAAATACACAGGACGTTGTAACGTAGTAAGCGAACAAGCCTTCCGGCGTGATTTGGCAAAGAGCACCTGCTGTAGTCAAATTTGTTCCGGCTGTCAAAGGAGGTTTTAATATTGACGCTGCTGTGGAGTGGATTTCCCTTTGGCACAACTCCGCTACTGGACTTAGCGGGGATGCAAGCACATTATGCACTCGCTCGCATTCTATAATGGGGGGGGAAAACATTCCGGATTAGAATAATCTTGTGGCTTTGCATACTGCTGTTTGACCAAAAAATGACAAAAGACTTTGCTGATGCCACTACGAATGAATGTCCAAGTCCTATTTTAATTATTGGCGTTGTGTTTATTGTCGGCATGCCGTCGTGGGAGCTGCTTGCGGCCACGCTGGATCACGTTTGGGGATTCTGCGCCTCCGGCTATAGATAAAACTTATTTTTGGACGTGGCGCTGAAGGGAAAACATGCACAGCCGTCATTAGAGGCATCCCAAACAGCCAAGCTCAATTGAAGAACTTATTATGGTGTCATTAATATTTCATCTTGTCATTTGTAATTAACTAGGTGATAATAGAGAAAAGGTGAACATAAAACTGTCAACTTGTCTTGATGAGTAACTTTAATCCTATTTTCCTTAATTAATTAAAGAAATACATGACAAAAAATTTCAGTGCCAGTAGCAACAAGTCTGTAGGTGAGGGCTGATCAATTGGTGTATGATGATTGTGAAAATTTAAACCTCCACCCTCCACCTCTCTTTCCGTTTGTTGGCTGGCCGACCGGGACACACCCCTGCGAGTGTGTCGCCATTGACAGTCCTCGCGTAAAATAGGTACTTACTCGCTCCCCCTTTACTGGATGTGGGATTAAACTGTACATTGCACATTGTCATCTGTCTCTGCATGATGGTGAGCAACTTGTTGTCGTGTCAATTTGCTCTTTTTGCTTTTTCTCTTCGTATTTTTACATTTGTGGGTTTCTTGTTCAAGTCGAGACTAACTTTTTCTGCATGCAGTCCGCCGATGATGTGGTCCCCAACGTTATTTAGGCCAGGAACTGGATCATGGTGCGAAATTTCAGGGGCCGTGGACGAGTGGTTAGCGGCCACTGAATAATGGCTCTGAGAAGAAAGAAAGGGAAAAAAAAAGATGTGTCTTTGAAAGGTTTATATTCCTCATTACACGATTAATGCATCTTTACAAATGGAGAGCACTGAGTGTGTATTCTTCCATTAAAGCAGCAGACTTAAAAGGGAGACACCCAAAGGCTATTCTTGTCTCCATTTGGATACTTTTTTTTTTTTTCCCACTCTAAAATCAATCCTCAGTTTGGGAGAATGCATGTTTATCAGGAGGAGCTGTGCGGCGCTCAGGCTTATCTTTACGAGCACAATGCTGCCTTTAAATAGCTCCGACGACACGCGAGACTGATATGTGCGTGGAAAAAGGACAGGAAGGAAGCGATGAATGGAAAGTAAAGCAAGGCGAGTGAAAGGAAACCAGGCGGGAGCGCGATTAGCCGCTTAAAGACTGTGACATCATCCAATGATTTTGTGAATTTTACATATAAAAACCTAACTGCTTTTTAAGACTAGGGATTGACTTGATGGATGACTTTTTTTGGGAGGGGGTCTAAAAATTGAAAAGAAAAAATCGGATATTTTAAGTGTTTACTCGTGACGTGGCTCAATTAGCCAGATTAGCTGGTTAGCATTAGCAACAGACGTTTGGGGCACTTAAGAGCATCTTGCCTGTTATTACTCTTCATGTCCAGTTGGGGGCGTTCGAGCGCTTAGTTTATATGCTCGCTAAGATAGGGGAACTGCGCTTATGTTTGAAGGCAGCTAGCACTAGCCAGGTATAAAGTTTGTAGAAAGTATTCAGTCTGGCCTGAACATGAACCCAGTTTGCTCTCCCGTGGGTGTGAATGCTTGTTTCTGTGTCCGTACATCTCTGGCCTCATAAAGCTCAACCAACTACCAGGAAAGATGAATATCCTGCATTTTTAGTGAAAGCAAATAACACCCCTCTTCTCCCACAATAGCCACATTTCATGGACAAGAAAACAAATAGCCACCTCTTACTTTCCTGCAGATATTACGCTAGCGCGTAGCCACCCACGCGGACACTAAAAGCACTCTGATGAACTCCCTTAGGTGCTCTTCAGAGATGCGCATTCAGTGCCATTGAGCAAGGAAAAAAATGACAATAATTGATATCATGGTCCACGTCTCAATACTTTTGTGCTAGTGATGTATTTGTGTTGTGTTTTGTCTTCACATTGCTGTCGGGATGGACACCTGTTGGAATAATTATGCAAAATAATCACAAACGGATATACGCAAACATTTGGGCTTTTGTTTGTTTTGTTCCTTCCCTCTCATTGCTCAAAAGCTGTCTTTGTTAGTCGTGACTGGCTGCCGCCGTTGTCTTTGTCCTCGTTTCTCAGTGTACTTAGCCTTGTCTGCCCTCAGGTTGCTCGGATTTGGTGAAAACCTTTGCTGTGCTCTCTGTCCCCCCCCGCAGGCCGTCCACCCGAGCGGGCTCTCGCACGTTTACAAACGCAGCTCTGTGATTGGCTCTCAGGCGGAGCACACGGGCATGCGGACGTACTTCTTCAGCGCCGACACGCAAGAGGACATGAACGCCTGGCTGAGGGCCATGAACCAAGCCGCCAATATGAGAGGCCCCGTCAACACAGGCGGCAGGTCAGGAAAACGTATTTATTCATTCATTCATTCTTGAACTTGGTTTGACTTTTGGGTCCAGCCATACTCCAGTTTATCCTCTGTGGCTGACCTGACCGTCACTTGACCCTCCCAAGTCCCTTCTGAACAAAAGCAGTGGAGCTTTAAATTGCCCGTTAAGTGAGTTCCCAAACAGTCAGGTCAGGCCAAATTAAATTCAAAGTTGACTTGGCAGCTTTCCGACAACTCATGCAAACAACATCAGCTCTCCTCACACGCAGTTGGGAACTGTGGGCATCTTAAAAATCCTCAGTGAAGCATTCAGATGCTGCATTTGGACCTGGGGGTTAAGTCATGGACTGTTTTTTTTTTGTCATGCTTCAAGTTAGGTTTTCAAGTCAGGGTTGGGTTTTCAATTTTGGCTCTTGACTCTCCACAGAGCATCTGAGCAGTCGACTCACTTCCAGATGATGCAGCATCAGACCGTCACGCACACCAACAACCACGTCAACAACCACAAGGCTCCAGAACCCCAGAGACACACCGTCCACGAGGTCCTTCTGGAGCCCATACATCACGACATGGACGACCGCTGCAGCTTCCACAAAGACTCTCCCGTTACCATGGAGATGGACACCCATGCCTCCCTCCCCGCCAACCTCACGGCCACCGGTTTCCTGGCGTCGGACCACGTGTCCACGTCGGCGCCCGTCTCCAGGGTGCCGTCTCGTGCGCCCTCGCGGTCCGCCTCCACGCTGCCCCCGGGCGTCAGCGCCAGGAACGGTCTGGTGGAGGTGCACAGCCCCATCTTGGAGCCTAACGGGATCGCGGCGGGGACGTACCAGAGGGCGCCAGAGACGTACCAGAGGGCGCCGGAAGCCCCCCAGGAAACGAGGAGACGGAATACTCTGGAACAAGTAGAGCAGTGGGTCAAGGTGCAGAAAGGGTAGGCGAATTTGTCAACATATGCAGCCAATCCGCTACAATGTAAAGAATGTCGAGTCAAAGTCGTGACACTTGTGTGTATTTTGTAACAGTCCTCCATCCCGAGACAACACCCTCCCCCGCCGAACGCCGCCCACCCAGCCCAAGTTCGGCACCCTGGAAGCATACCAGACCCTGCCAAAGACCCCCCGCAATAGCCCCCCAACGGCACGTCCCAGCGAGTACAAATACGCACAGGACCGCATGAGCCACTTCCGCCTCACCCCCGATCTGGCCGGCCCGGGTTCCAACACCATCCTGCAGCTGTACGAGTGGCAGCAGCGCCAGCAGTACCGCCACGGCAGCCCCACGGCCCCCATCTACACGCCGGCCCCGGACTATCCTTTCGGGCCCCGCCCGCCGTCCGCCCTTCCTCCAGCCGCCAAGCACAACGGGCCGCCACGATGCGTGTCCGTACCGCCTTCGCCCGCCGACATCCCGCCTCCGGGGCCTCCGCCGGGTAGCAGCAGGACCTTGTCGCCCGCCCGCCCCCCGCACACGCCGATCGACCGCGTGACAGTGAGACCCTCGACCGACGCGTCGGCAATGGATACAATGTTTGCCATTTCACCTCGCAGGACCAAGTCTCAAGTCTTCAAGGTAAAAAAAACCTCCTCCTCCTAAATTTGTGTTTTAAAGCCTGGTTGCATCACGATAGACTTTGTGTGCTGTAGGTGTCCACCATGGAGAGGCGCTCTTTGCCTCCATCCAACTATATCACACACACGGTCAGTGCGCCCAGCCTCCACGGAAAAACGGTAAGTCTGACTCAAGTAAAATATCCTTTTGAAAAATGATCTATGCAACAATGGTGGAGATGAATTTTCCGTGACTCTTGTGTTATTAACTGTCACGTAATACTAATCCTCTAACTTTCAGCTAAAGTCGGATTTGAGGCTAGGTTATGGCTTCAAGGGTTTGAGGCTTGGGTTTCAATTGAAGGTTTTCATCCTTGTAATCCAATTTATTTGTATAGCACCTTATATCATACAACATGTGCAACTCAAAGGACTTTACGGTTTAAAAAAAAAAAAAAATGTTGCAGATTAAACTCAATCTGTAAAGCCTGACAAGACATATAACACTCTGGTGTGTGTGTGGTGAAAATGACGACGACGGACAGCCCGATGAGCTCACCCTGCTCCTCATTCAGCTGCGCCGCCATCAGGCCAAGATGGCGGCCGCCCGCCAGCGCACGCTGGAGCAGCTGCAGCACCACGGCCTGTCGACCGCCGACCCCTTCCTCACCGCCGTCCCCAGTCCTCCGTTAAACCACCTCAGTCTGTTGAGCCAAACGCAGGTGGGCGGTCCACCATCATCGCGAGGCCCTGGTAGAGGTTGCCCCTATGCGAGAAACCAATGTTTGCTAGCTCACCAGCAAATTACAGGTGTTTAGTGGCAGCCTCTACCTCCAAATCCTCATCAATCATCTTGGGACAGGCTCACGTTTACAAAGAGGCAGCAGCGTGCCGTGTTGGTTGGTCGGCTTCCGTGTGCTGCTTGTTTTTGGCATGTGGCATGTAGCTTTTCCCTGGCTTCTGTTTGCTTTGGTTGCTTTGCTGACTGTGGAAGTGACATTGGTTGGACTGGGGCTGACCATGTTTTCATTGGTTTGTGTTATTAGCGTTGTGCTCGCGGCAGTGGTGACGCTTGTGCAGATAAATGGGCTGAGTTGTTTTTGAATTGTTTTTGTAGTCCATGCAAATATCACTTGATTTGTGTGTGAGTGCTGAGACGTGCATTTCTCTCATAGCTGTCAAGTTGCTTAATGGATCCCAACATAATTGAAGTCATTTGGGACATGTCTTCCATCTAGTGGTGAAAGGTGGTACTGCAATAAAACCTGTTGGTCCTCAATGACTTTCTTTAGCATGACGACGTCGTCTCAGCATTCACACACAATTTATCATCTCATAGCGATAATAGTGAAATAAAAATATCACTTGGTTGCAGGTGGATGACACGTACAAGCAGCTGAAGCAAGACCTGGATTATCTGGACCTGAAGGTCAGAACCTTTTTTTTTTCTTGCTGATTTTCTTAACAACACTGACGCATGTGAAGCCCACCGTTTCTCCAGCCCTCTTTTAACTTGCAAGGCCCCCCTCCCCCACTCACAAATAATCACGGCGATAACGTTAATCCGAGTCTTTTAAGCAGAGGCGGCCGGCCGCCAACATGTGACTGCCGCTCTTTTCTTGACTCGCAGATCAGAGCTCTAGAGCCCCTGATCCTCGCAGTTCACAGTTTGCTACTGCACTGCACTGCTGGGCCTCTCAGGCCTCTATTGACCGTAAGCTCTGTGTGTGCGCATTCACTTCCATATACAGCGTGCTGGTGCATGTGGAGGCGACTGTTCAATTGAATCTTGAACAGCGTCACGTGTCCCCCCCCACCCCCACTCATTGTCACGCACACTCGCACACATACACACACGGCGGCGGCGCAAAGTGGGCATGAGACGGCTCGGCAGTGCATGCGTGGTGGTGGAAATGACGCCAGTTGCTTGGAGCGCCATCTTCCTTTCTGATGTGTCATCATAACACCCCGATTGAGAAATTGCCGGTGGTGGCACGATCGTTTTGAATGTTTTTCATTGTGAAGGATTTTCTTTCACAGTAACTGAAACAAGTAAAAGGTAAATGTTTTGATACTCCGCGAGTGATTTTTCTGAGCCGGCATCAAAAAATGCCCCACCCCCACGGTATTAGCGCGCTATGCTAGCACAGGAGAACCCTGCCGCTCATTTAGTCGAAAATCGAACGCCCCACTTGAGTCGTTGAGATTTTGGCGGCCGCGTCCACTTGTGCAGGGCTTCTAAGTGTCCATCGTGGTCTCCATGGCAACCGCTGTTCTACTGTATTTGTTGTTGTCGTGCACGCCAAGTTGCATCACAGCATCGCAGTCTGTGTTCAATCTGCATTGTTTCTGCAGCATTCGAAGTTCCAAAATGTGAGAAAAGGAAGATTGATCTTCTTTGCAGGTGGCCGGAAGTCAAACGCTGAAGCCCGTCAAGGTGGCAGAGAGTGACGTGGATGTGAGTATTCACATTGTTACAATCTCAATTGTTGTAGTACAACTTTTTATTCACCTTATACGACTTTTAATTCTCATAACAACTTGAGGTTTGTAAAATCCAAATGCGTCACCGTGGATCAAATTAAAAAAAAATGCAGAATCAATTATTCATCTGGTGACCAGTTCAAGTTCCGACACGGAGGAGTACTTTGTTCCCGGCACAACATAATTACATGAATGTTCACGCTTGATAAAGTGAAGCAACCTTTGCACCGACATAATCGCACTTTGATTAATGAGACGCATTGCCTCCCTGACAGTAATTCAAGGTGTCAGCTAGACACATCCACTTTGTGTAACGACCTCAATACCGGTCCCGGTGATTATCCGTTTTTACATTTGATGCGGAACACAGCAAAGGCGGGCCATTGCATTGCATTCAGCCGTCAGATAATTGAAAGACTCCAACCTAAAGCTGCTTTTCTATGGTTGGCAAAGTACCAACTCAAAAGCTCTTTACTGCCCCCTGCAGGTGAAGCTGAGTCGGTTGTGCGAGCAAGACAAGATCCTGAAGGACTTGGAAGTGCGGATCAGCTCGTTGAAGAAGGATAAGGTGAAGGCGTGTTGAGCAGTCATAAAAGTGTGCGATTGTAAATAACACATGACAACCCTTAGGACAAGCTGGAGAGCGTGCTGGACGTGTCCCACCAGCAGATGGAGCTGTTTCACGAGCAGCCGGCCCACGCCCAAAAGATCTACTACCAGCAGAGACTCCTGCAAGAGGACTTGGTGTCCGTAAGGGCCCAGATATCCCGACTCTCTACGGTACAAAGAAGTGCTTGATGGGATTTTTGGTCTTCCCCACTCACCTCGTCCAACCGTGCTTTGTGGAGAACAAACTTTTGTGTTGCTGTGATATGCCGCAGGAAATGACACACGCCTGGGAGGACTACGGCTGGCTGGAGAATTCAGTGGAGCAGTTGAGGACGGCGCTACAGGCCCGCATGAACCACAGCGCCACCCCTCAGGTGAGGTCCGGTAGTGCATCAGGACGGGACAGAATTTACATGTGCGCATGTGCACCGACGCAGCAAGAAAAAGGCGAGATGAAGCGCGAGCTGTGGAGGATCGAGGACGTGATGGCGGGACTGAGCGGCAGCAAAACCAACTACAAAGTTACCATCGACTCTGTGCAAAACCCGGGTTGGTTGGCTGGACTCGCCCCTAAAATCCGTTGTTTTTTTTTTAATTGAACCATTTGATGAAATTGCTCGCAGAGAGGAAGTTAGTGCCTTCCGTGTCGGAGCCCAGCGTGCCTTCTTCCACCGCCGACGTCCAGCCGCCTCCCCGTAGCTCCGTCCCGAGCGTCTTCTCGCAAACGTTGCCTCACAACTTTGTGCCAAAGTGGGTAAGTGAAGCGTTGCCTAGTCGGGTCTGAGAGGTCAGCGGCATGAAAAGCGCTTTTACATCATTGCTTATTTAAAATGTTGACATGTGGACCATAACAAACGGTGTGTCATCTCACGCATGAACATCCGCTGTCAACAATTGTGGTTTACCCCAAGGCAGAGGACGGCGCTCCCCCCCGACCGCCGCTCCCTCGCCAGTACGACTACGAGGAGACGCCGCCCGCCGTGCCGCCGCTGCCCAAGGAGGCGTCGGCAGCCATCCGCCACACGTCGGTGCGAGGCCTCAAGCGACAGTCTGACGAGAGGAAGAGGGACCGGGAGGGCACACCCTATGTCCTCAATGGAGACTGTAAGGTACGGTCGCATCCACTTTCCACACAATTCCACAGTGCATTCCTAAATTGTAATATTTGATATTTTTGCGTGCTTGCAGACTGACTTGCGTTCATACCTGAGCGAACCTGAGCTGCTGGCAATTACTCACCCAAACACAAATGCAGACAACCACCACCTTGATCATAAAGGTATTATGTAACACTCGGCTTGTGTTATTAGCAGCTTTGTCATGTCATCTTTATTTATTTCAATCACGTGTTAGCAGGTCTGTCGGGCGCGTCATGGCAGATGGCCAACAAGTCGGATGCCCTGTCGTCCTTTGTCACGCTGAGGAGACGCCCCGGTACCGCCGTGGACAGGGTGAGGGGTCACGCCTACTGAACTCGTCATCATTTCCAAAACTGTATATTACATTTTTTTTTCCCTATTGTGTGTTTCCCAGCAGGAGCGACCCAAGAGTGCCTTGGACTGTCTGTCCTCCGAGTACGCGGGCGGCACGCTTCCTCCCCAACGCGGCGGCCGAATGAGCGCCGAGGAGCAGCTGGAGCGCATGAAGCGCCACCAGAGGGCGCTGGTGCGCGAGCGCAAGCGCAACCTCAGCCAGGGCGAGCGCTCGAGTGCCCCGCCGCCCGCCTCCGTACGTTACCTCCACCAGTCGGCGGCGACGGCCTCCACCCTTGCGCTTTCCCGCAGAAGCCAGCCGCATAGTAACCTAGCAGGGATGCTAACGCGCTAAGCCGCATGAGCTAACGAGCTACCAGCTAGCTTGGTTAATGCTTTAAGAACAACGGAAATGGGAGAGCCTTGTTGGACCTCGTTGACCGGACGTTGAATGTGAACCACAGAGAAGCTAAGGCGTTTATTTATCTACTGAGGGATATTTTCAGTATATAGCTGTACAGTATACAGGAATATATTTTGTAGCGATTCGTTCTATCGATCTAGAGGCCATAGTTGGTATGTTTTCAGGTTGGACAGGGAATGTTGGTGGCTAAAGATGGTTTCCCACACCTTGTTCTTTTCATCAAAATCTAAGTGCCTTGTTTCACACCATCCGATTTTGCCTTGGTCCCAAATGTTTTACTATTTTAGCCATCACTTTTGTTTTATCTTTGAAAATCTCATAGGTTTTCTATAATACGGCACTTCAGTTGAGCAAATTTTTTATTTTTACCGAGTGATGCTAATAACGCTAACGATGACATCATGCTTAAAAATTGCACTTTTTGTCCATTAAGTTCATTACAATCACAACAAAGTGATCAATATTTGATCACCTTCCAGGACGTCGAACCTTACATTTTATTTATCTTATTTATTCCACGAACGTACCGATACTTTTATGCCATTTTTTTTCTTTTTTCTAAAAAAGGATTTAACCGAGTTCGCGGTCTGTTGTTTACCAGCCAAGCTGGTTTGAAGCTATGCTGAAATGCGGTCGTGATTGAAGAAATGCAATAATACAAACGATATATATTGTATGTAAGAATAGTTTTAACAAGGGAGCAAATGACTGATGGGAACCAAAAACGGAAACAAGGACTCAAGACGACGCAGCTAACTCTATCCCACTGGGATAAACGGAAATTATAGCATTTTTGTGTGTTTAAAAAAAAAAGTACATGAGATGTCAACACAGGCCAAAAACGCCACCCCCGTCTTCAATTGTGTTAAATTCACTACTTTAGCATCCATGTTGAGAGGCTGCCTTATATATATATATATATATATATATATATATATATATATATATATATATATATATATATATATATATATATATATATATATATATATATATATATATATATATATATATATATATATAAATTACATCACTGAAGATAAAATATTATCAGAAGTCATAATGAATAAACAACACAAGGAACAAGTTGATTGTTTTAACTTAAAAGTTATGAATGAATGAATCTTTATTTCGAACATGATTTAAAAAGATTTAACTTAAAAGTTAATAAATCCCTGACATGCTTTTTATTTTTTTTCACTGGGGATGGGTGGGGGGTGGCGTTTAGGTCAAGTAGATTCCTAACTGTATGCCGCCAAGAAGCAACTCTTGTAGACATTTGCACTCCACAATAAAGAGTGTTTGCTTCCCAGGACCGCCGTTTTCTTCGTCTATGGCCCGCATCGGGTCTGCATGCTTTTTCTTTCTCTCCTTTTGTCACTACTTCTTCCCTGAACGCAAGCACGGAAGTGGCCAGCTGCTGCCGGCTGCACCCGGAGGACGCATTGCATGGCTTTGGATGATTACTCACACAAGTACTACACACACTACACACACACTTGATGTAATATAAGATTTTAATCTTGTGCCTGCCTAATGAGA
Source organism: Syngnathus acus (assembly GCF_901709675.1). Classification (NCBI taxonomy): domain Eukaryota; kingdom Metazoa; phylum Chordata; class Actinopteri; order Syngnathiformes; family Syngnathidae; genus Syngnathus; species Syngnathus acus. The sequence continues at coordinate 2,585,380 of NC_051092.1, read as the reverse complement.
CTAAAATCTACCCGGATGGACATTCTATTAATCCGCAGTGCTGATTTGTGGCTGCGTAGAATTATCACGTTTTCACCGCTTGGTTGCCTCCCTCAGGAGTTCGATTGTCGGGAGGAGCGTCCCGGGGCAGAAGGCCAAAGCGATGAAGGTCACAAGGAGGGAGGAGGTGAATGGCTGATGGCCAAGGCCAGGCTGGTGAGAGAAGTGGACGTGGAGCCTCTGGACTACGACCTCGACATCAGCAGAGAGGTGGGACATGCTCGATGATGGTGTCCATGACGATGGTGATGATGACCATCTTGTGTCTTGCAGCTGTCCAAGCCAAAGAAGGTGTCCATCCCAGAGCGTTATGTGGAGTCGGATCCAGAGGAACCGCTGAGTCCGGAGGAGGAGGAAAAGCGAAGTCTTCGTACGGAACGTATCAGGAAGATCCTCACAAAGTCCAAGTAAGCGACCGGACCCTTGATTAGGAACACGTCGAATTAAGATTAATTTACAAAATGACAAGCACCATCTTGTTTGGGATGGGTCACCAGGCTGTCTGACTCTAAGAAACATTTGTGACCCCAGCGTTCAGAATTTGCAGTCAGCGTCATTGGACCTGAGTGAACTGGACTTGGTTCTTCAAGAGCAGGAGAAGATAATGAAGGCATCGCAGACGCTCGCTTCGCAGGCGTCCAGGAAGAGCAAACTGGTGGCAGGTTTGGAATTTACTACAGTCTTGCATTGTAGTTCATGTCAGATGAACAGTGATGCCTGACTCACGGGCTCCCTCTAGCGTTGTGGTTAAGTATAGACAAGAACATTTGTTGATACATTCTAAAGAAAAAACACATTCAAGATCATTAACATATCCAACAGTTGTATTTGTCAGCTTCAAACTTAAAGTACAACTCTTGAATTCTGACTTTATCTGTCAATATGTTCTATAAGTGACAATTTTTTTTTTTTTTTTGTCCCCTTAGCCAAAGCTGCTGCCTCTGCTCGCGAGTGACAACCTCCACTGCCCCTCAAAAGGAGACCCAATGTCGGAACACAGGGAGACCTTTTAAATTAAAAACGCAACACAAACATTTTACATCACAGTTTTATTTTTTATGAAATAGTTTGACCAGTTTGTAGCGTCATCTAGTGGTCACACAATGTATGTATTTGCTACTAACAAGGACGATTAATCGTTCACTTTACAAACTAAATGAACAAATAAGAGGAACCTGTGTCTGTTGTCTCTTTTTAAAGTAAACCAGTGATTTTGGGACATGCAACAACACATTAATTACGCACGGTGCAAAAAATGAAAAAATAATTCTTTAATATCTCCTATGATGACTTGACAAAAGACATTTTGTAAGCACTTTTCCGTTCGCTCACTTCCGTCCCGCTTTTTTCTGGGACGCTTGTGTCCTTTTCTGCTGCGCTCTCCGTCTTGTTTGTGTCGCACACTTTGTCCTCAAGGTCTTTGGACTCGGTAGTGGGTGTCTCCGACGCAGGCGGGACGACCTCACTCGGCTCAGACTGTGGGGTAACAAAAACTTCAAACTCAGCTCTGGTTGTGAGACGGCGCGTTCCGCTCACCTCGCTGAAGCCGAGTCCGCAGTGTCGCCGGTTGCGCCCCGACAACTTCTCGTCCATGCCGCGCTGGTACTGCATCTCAAGGCGCTCGCTAATTTGCTCGTCCTCCGTTCCTGTGGAGTACACAGTAGTCACGGCACGCCCGCGCACGCTTCACTTCCGCACACGGAGAGAGTGGCGCGGCGAGCGGGCGGGCGGGGAAAAAAAGACATGTTAGTTGTGCCTAAAGAAAAATAATATTTTTTTTGCTATTCACATATAACAAGATTACATAACTACAATATTTAATCTGTAATCCATTATTATTGCGGTGAAATATCTGGTTAAAAGACAATTGTTTCTAAAAGTTTTAATGGTTACAATTGTAGTTAATTTATTCTTACCACTGCGGACGTGTGACGTCGACTTGTGGTCGCCAATGACAAGACGTCCAGTGCGTTCTTTCTATAAATAAAAAAAAAAAGACATTTGAAACGTCACTCTGAATTCACATTGACAGGAACGCTTCAGAAAAAAAAAGATCAGTCTTCAATGATAGCGAGAAACATTTGGAAAAATGTAAATGAGATGGTGGATTTGGGAAATACAGAACCACGGAAGTAAACCTTGCCACAAACAGACAAAATTTAAAGAGGTTTTATGGCTAATAAATTCTGCAAGATGGAGTAAAAGCAATGAGGAAGTGCCTCAATACACTTAAACATGGGTGGCACCAAACTCATAGGTGATCATTTAAAGAAATAAGAGGATCGAAAACTGTATTCCAATTTGTTTTTTTTGTAAATTCATGAAAATGCAAACATTTCACGTTCACGAAATTTCTTCTAGTCACAAGGGTGTGTGCAACAAATAGCTCCCCCTCAACCTTACCCGGAACCATTTCCGAATTAGTGAGAGGACGTGCAAAACATGTCAGCTTTAATGCGGACCACCTTGGAGGCTCCCATCAGCCGGAGAAACTTCTGCTTCCTTTCGTCGCTTCCCAGGTCAGCCGAGGCCCACTGGGTCGACTCCTCCTGCACAAGCAAACACAACAGATTATACATCAATTATCGACTGTTAATTGTGCGCAATACTCTCATTTGACTGTTTTAAAGATGGTTTACAAGACCACCGCTGCGTTCAGGTAGCAGGGTGAACTTTTGGACATTAGCCGAAATGCTAATCAGAAGCTAACCCTCTACTCGTACATTCCGCGGATTTTTATGCCGACTAACACATCATTTCGATCAATTGACTCACTTCGCTCGAAGACGCTGGTCGTTTAGTGCCGTGTTTCTCACGCGGAGAACTCATAGTTTTTGTTAGTTGGGTAGAAACACCATAAATAACAAAACAGTCGTGGCATGCAGAAACGGCTATAACTGGACGTTGTGTCGTCACTTCCGATTCAGTCTTCTTCGTTTTCAAGGATTGCAGAGTAGCAATGCAACACTGGCCCTCTGCTGCCTTCTGCGGTAGAATTGTGGGAATACAATTTAATTTATTTCGTAAAACTAATCCTGAAAAAAGGTTGTTTTTAATGACAGTCTGTTACCGTATGCAGAAATCCTAACTTTCAGCGAAGGCTTAAAATTTTATGTTGCAACAGTTTCGTCAGCTCAACAAACTAATGTTAAAATCGATCTTCAGCAAGAACTGCCTATTCTATCATAAACATCAACATTTTGCAACATTTTTTTTTTTTAAACTAAAAAGTCAATAAAAGCGTTTCACGTGACTATTTTATGTCGTGGTGGAAAACATATATGATTTAATTTTTAATTTAAAGTCGAACCTTTTTACACTGCATTATTATTATTATTATTATTATTATTATTATTGCTATACACTCCCAAATTATTTAATATTTTCCTTAGCTGCGAGTTACAGCACATATTGGTTGTCATGCATAAGACCTACCAATAGATGTCGCTAGAATAAGTGTATTAACGTAAAAGAGACGCACAAACTTTCTTCGTCCGTATTTTTAACGGATGGTGATTTTGTTCCGGTTTGACACATGTGTGGTATTAGGTAGGCATTAGTTTGTATTTTTGGTCATTTTTCTTATGATTACGGTTGTCTTCATTGATTGGCTTCTACTGAAGTTAAGATTAGGTACACCGTGGTTAAAGTGTAAAATAAAAACTTTTGCAATGCCGTTAATTATTATTTTAACGATTGTACCATTTTCAAATCATCTTTGATAAATAATAACAGTAAGATCTCGATAAAATGTACCAATTATTTTTGTCATGTTAAAATACTTAGAATATGGTGTGGTAATAGACTTAATACAAGCCATGATATTTCATTTTACTTCATTGTCATTGACTTCTCATGGAGCTAAAATGTCACTTTAACAACATTATCCACCATTTAACCACATTTCTGTATTTGGACAATATGTTGTATTTAACAAACATTTCTGCTGGATTAGTTAGTTTACGTCACGTCAATTAGCCTTCATTATTTTTGTTGCAAATGTAAAATGTTTGCATCATAACTTTGCCCAGTCACATTTTTCTTGAAAATAGTTACTTTTGCAGACTGAGGGACAAAGTAGAAACACTTTCTGCAACATATTTTCAATAAAATCCAATTTTATTTTGCCATATTATTCAAATCTGTACAAAACTATCCACTATGAATATAAAACTGATCACGTGAAACGTTTTTGCCATCATTTGACCTTTTTACTTTCCTGTAAATCCAAAACATGACTCTACAACACCATTCAACATTAGTTGTTGCTGATAAAGACGCGTCACAATCACATCACTGACACTCTGATGAAGGCGAAAGAACCCGCCGAAACATGTCAGGTAAATGAACCTAAGAAAATTGTTTGATATAGAAGAACCAGTGAAGTAACCATTCAACATTTTTAAAAAAAATTCTTTGCTTCTGACTTGCCAGTACAGGTATTTAATTACTTAACTACCAGTGAGATTATAATGCTATTTACTTTGTTTTCTTTTATTTATTTTATGACATAAATGCAAGAGCAGCGGTGCTAGAACGAAAGATAACTTTTTATTCCCAAAGTTCTTGAACGGGCCCCCCAAGGAGAGCATGGGTAAAGGGAGAGAGAGAGAGCGAGAGAGGTAGCAAGGGAGAGAGAGAGAGAGAGAGAGAGAGAGAGAGAGAGAGAGAGAGAGAGAGAGAAAAAGAGGGAGTGAGAGAGAGGAGGGGTTAACTCTCCGCTCCGTGTCTCTCTATCAGTCACTGGGTCACACACACTCTCACTTCACGTCCACATCGCGCCGGACGGGGAAGGAAGGACTAACTTTTTCTTTTTTTCCCCCCCGCCCCAAAACAACAAGAACTGCACTACGGGACCGGGACCCAACTTCCCACTTTCCCCTACTTCCCCCCCCTACACACACTCTCACGCTCTCTCCGGGTGTGTGAGGACTTGTTCGCCCACCACTCCGCCCCCACCCACCCATCCACCCATCCACCGCATCCCAAGTGCGCAATGGTGACTTTACGCGCGGGATTGGACGTCTTCGGCTTCTTGTGATTCAAAGTTGCGGCATCAAGAGTCTCATCGCAAAAGCGTGCAGGTAAGAAACGTTTACTTGTGGAAAGTTGTACAAAAAGTCGCCCTAATCATGCTTTGTTATTTATTTCAACAAGACCTACTCAGTTCACACCATGCTGATGACGTCAAATAAATATGTTAAGCGACATTTTTTTTTATGATAATCATAAAGCAGCAACGCACAAAATGCACTAAAGTTTGCACAATCAGTCTAAATCTACTAATACTGCAACAAGTTGTAGACAAAGTAAAAATATTTTTTAATAGCCACCAGTGCGACTTAGTAATGCAGCAAGTATCTTACATTTGAATGAGATAAATGATAGTTTTGCATTTTACAAATAAATAACTGTTTGATGTAGGCGCAAACTATCTGGTGTTGCAAATTGTGGAAACAGTTATGTCCCATAGAATCACTAATATTGCATGAAAAAAGAATGTGTTGCGTTCAGATAGTGTCGTGAAATCCATTATTTTTCAGAAAAAAAAGTTTTGGTCCTCTAAACAAAAAATGAATAATGAAACGTCACTCACGTCCAATTTGTCACATTTCCGATTATTCCAGTAAGATAAGTTCAAATATGAATCATGACAGGCAATGTGTCACTCCAGACAACTAATGCTGATTTTAAAAAGTGACTTTTTACAGGAAAAAAAATGTTTAGGAATAACAACTCTCACTATCGACATAAAACTCCTGCAGGAGACTTGGAAAAAGTTGGCAAATATGTTAAAAATGACTATTTGGTGAGTTGCATCATTTCAGATGAAAGCAATATGTCACTATGCAGCAACAATTTGAATATTCTAAAATGATCTTAATATAGACATCTTTCGCTTTCACTAAATCATTGGCAAAATGTTGTAATTATCTCAAAACTATTTTGTATGAAGTGCACTAATGTTTAGAAGAACCTCCGGGGTGCCATCTTGACTCATCTATGTGTCAGGAATATTGAACTTCAAGTCCGAATGTTTGTAATAACTACAAGTCGACTCATTTATTCTGTAAAAAAAAAGGTGAGTCAAGACGACAAGCAAATTCAACTGCACAAATGTTTATTTTTGACACCAAACATGTTGCATTTCATTCAACATTAAAAAGACCACTGGTTGATTAAAGAAAAAACAGTAATCAATGAAGTGGGCTTGTTAATGCTGCAAAATATAAATTAACAAATGTAATTTAATGTCATATTTCGAATCTGAAGTCAAAATGTTGATAGTGACCTTCAACACACTTATAATGCTGCAAAAATGTGGAAATGGAAAATGTTGCTAATGAGCCTCAGTAAAAATGATCCATTTAAGTAAAAATGTTTATAAAAACCACAAGTAGACCCGCTAATACTGCACACATTAAAATGTTCATAATGACCACAAAAGACTCATCAGTCTTATAAAAAAACTTCAAATTTGAAGTAAAACTGTTCACGGTGACCACCAGTAGACCATCAATACTGCAAAAATTTTCAATTTGACATCCAAATATTAAGTATGACCGCAAGCAGATTCATTCATTCTGCAAAAATGTTACATTTCACGTAAAAATGTAAATAAAGACCGCAGTAGGACATCAATATTTTAGCACTTGCCCTTTAGTGGATTGAATGAAAATGTTGACTGATGTCAAAAATGTGAATAATAACCACAAGTAGCCTCCTTAATCCTTTTGAATTGAAAAAACATTGCAAATATGGGAACTATAAATCAAGGTGAGACATTCAAAGTGTATGTTGAATCTGTAAATCGGGTACAATTTATTTCCGTACTGTCTGCTCTGTACAAAATGTACTCGTTGGACTCATGCCAGACCTTTAATGACACGTTGTACATCTTCGACGCACATACGTTATATTATCCAAGTGAATTTGTTATTTATTGCTAATATGTGTCGAAGTAACATGACTAGCTGACCCCACTTTGGGGGAGGGGGGGGGGGGCGGGGTGGTTAAAGTGGGTGGTGGTCCTATCCTATTAACTTTCCGCCTCTTTTGGGATGGGGTGGGGGGTCCGAAGACATGAGTCATGTGTAAAAATAGAGCATCACAACATGGAGTAGAAGCATGAGGAGAAGACAATAAGGCCTGATCGTCATGCGTTGATATTGTGAAGTCAGCAAGTGGCTGGCAGAGGGTACGGGAGGACACGCTGGCTCGAAAAGGGGGGCGGGGGGGGGGGGGTTGTCCTGCAGGCGGCTGATAGCGGTCTCCTCGGGGTGGTCCCCTCGCTACACCTCATAGATAACGCTCACGCGTGTTTGCTTTCTGCATGCACAAATGACACACAAAAAGTGATTTGACGCCTGAAATAATAATTCCTTTGTGGGGGGTTTGTTTGCCGGAGACAATTTAATATAGCACACACCATATTTTCTGTCCTGTGTGTAAAACAATCTGAGTGGGGGTCTTATATGTGGGGGGTCAGAAGTTGATCTCCTATGGCATTCTGTGCGCAGCAGGTGCTGCGGCCCAACGTTCCCTCATAAGGTAAAGTGGCATTAGTGCGTCCAAATGGCAGACTTATATATAGGCTGTCAATTCAGCACATTGTCCCCCGGCCTGCATAGCTGTTCTGCGAAGACCCGCGACTTCCCACCCCCTCCTCTTCCTCCTCTTCCTCACAATCAGTCGAGCGCAAGAGATATCCCGGTTGAAAGAAGAAAAAGTTCTGCGTTCACTGCGAATCATACAAAGAGCGTTTGGAAGTAGCGTGTCAAATGGCTGTTCCTAATATTTGGATATTCTAATATAGTGGACAGCCATTTTCAAAGTTGCTCATATTGTCAGGGGAGACGCACTTCTTTCACTGTAATTTTTTTTCCCTGTTCTTTAGTAATCAGCAGTCGAGCATGGGGTGGGTTCACCAAAAGCAACAGTTTCTGACAAAAAAGCGGGGAAAATTAGTGACACCTCAATTAAAAAAAACAAGAAATGCGACTGAGGAAGCACAATAATACTTCTGTAACATCCTCTGTTACTTTTGCTAATATCATACAAGTGTAAAAAGAAGATTTGCTTGTAAAAACAAAACATGTTTGAACATCAGCGTTCATAATATGTGCAATTGTTTCAACAATTGTTGAGCTATAATTTTAAGTCTTTTTCTTTTCAGTGGTATGCATTTCTTAAGTGTGGCGAAACTTAACCACAATTACGCACTTAAGCTTTTTGGCATTAGTCAGAACCGCCACCACTATATAAGTACAGAACTAAACGCCTTTATTAAAGACGGTCCACATACAAGGCCGTTTGCTAGCTAGACCACAAACGCAAAAGCTCGCTAGCTTAATATAGCTTATAAAGCTTCTACCAAACCGAGTTCCACATTGATTTATTGAACTGCATCTGCGTCATCTAAATAAGCTTCATAATAATTTTACATTTATTGTTGGGTACTATTTCTTGATGAAATGCTAACATGCTAACAAGCCATGTAATGTGTCTGTATTGAAACGTTTCCTTTCCTAATGATTTGCCATAGACTAGTAGGCTACATATGTTGTCTAAACGCAAATTTTACATTTACTCGCAAGTGTTCCAAGCCTACTGTAAGTGCACATTAGTAGGCCTATACAGTATATATTTATCTCGGGCACACCCAAATTGCAGCGTTGCAAACACAAAGAATAAAGAAAGACGCCTGAGGCCCTGTTCAATGAAGATGAAACACACATGCGCACGGGACCCCAAACTTGGCATTTTCTTTGTCCAAGTTGCTAAAGTTTAGTACACTGTTAGCATAAATTCTTCCCAGGATTTACTTTAGTTTAGTTTTTGTTCGTCTGTGTCTTTAATATCAATAGTAACCTTTAATATCAATTATTTATCTTTTGTTTAAAAAATGCATCTCTCCGCAAGTGATTTTTTTTTCATATGACAAATCTCTGCTGTAACGGTTGAATTAGACAAATACACAAAAACTATTTAACTTTGGATTGGAGTAAATACACGTTTCATCGTATACATTTGTAATGGAAATAATATACAAAAAATGTAGATCTTTAGAATATTTCTCAATGTCATGCCGCTTCTTCTAGTCATGTTGATATTTCGCTATATGTTAGCATTCAGATGTTTAGCATTGTTCTCATTCTTAGTGGAAATACTATACAAGGATAAAATATATCTTCCGGTAATGCTTGCTAAACACATACACAAACAATATATTTGTTGAATTAATGAACTGAAATAGTTATAGAAAGCAAAGGGCCTTACAAAATAATGGTCAAGAGCCAAAAAGAGAGTTAGCAGATGACTGATGTGGGGTTCAAGTATTAGTGAGAAGATGACTTAGTGGCAGATGTACATTTATAGCGACATAATCTTTTGCTACTCAGTTTACTATCCTGCTGTGTTAGCTTACCAATTGTTAGCATGTTATAATTGTATCAATTCTATCGATCTCTACTCTGCTATTTTGCTACATGTTAGCATATTAGCATGGTATTTTTTTTTATTGTATAAGCTTTAATCAAACAAAAACACTTTTAAGACTTCTTTTCATCAACCCCGCCCCTGCAACACGCCCTGTGCCTTAAACAAATAAAAAAAAATAGAGTGTTAATGCTAGACTGAAAGTGATGTGTAATTGTGTCTCGCATTGTTGACTCAGACTGGAGAGACCATTGTGGTGCAGCAGGTTTCTATTAGGAGCGTCAAAAAAATAAAGATGAAATATTGGTGGCGCCGTCGTCACGGTGCCTCATTGTTGCTGGCACACTCCACTCACTCTGACTAATCAGTACCACGCCGGCGATAAAAACCACTTTGGACCACAAAATGTATTTATATAGTCTGCTGTCGCTCACATCCAGATAGTGATGCACCGGCCAAAATATTACTAACAGCGTTCAATGCTATTTTATTCCCCCTTCGGAAATAATGTAAATAAATACGTATAATATCTTTCAGGGTAGCCATCGTAAATTCTCATGATAGAAATTGTCGGCAAGGTTTCATGAGCAGTCGTACAAATGATGTGCAAGCTAATTTCTCTGAGAAATGAAAAGCTGAAATATATTTAAACAGTACATATGTGAAATAAAGGAAAAAAAATACTGGTCATCAAATGCTATAGATTTCAACATAAAGTAGACATCTCACTAAAATGGAAAGTGTCCATATTAAAGCACAATATGACACTTTTTGTCGAGCACTGTCTCTGCAATGGTCCCAAAATAGCTCATTTGACGGACAGCTCCAGAAGTTCCTCCTGGTGTGCCACATTTGGCGGCGAGTCGTATCGGTAAACGATGCTGAGGCCGACATGCGTGTAATGTGCCCTGGACATAGTGCTGGATTAGCACAAGCTACGCGCAATGCTGCCATATTGTTGCTGACTGCGCCCCCACCTCGGGTTTCCGCAATGCAACTCGAGCCGAGGAGAAACCACGGTGGCATTGGCTTGCTGTCATGCAAAGTAAAAAAAAAATAAAATCTGATCAAATATAAAAATATATCAACCCCTGAAGTTAGTTTAAAAAAAAGTACTTAAAAGTACACAAGTAAAAAGGATTTTAAACTTTTCAAATCGACTTAAGTACAGTTACAAAGTTTGTATACTCAGTTACTTCACAACACTGATAAGAGGTAAAAAAAATAACTGAAACTCTTGCTGACTACGCTCCCGCCTCGGGTTTCCACCATGCAGTCCGAGCCAAGGAGACGACTACGACGACAACGGCGGCCGCGACGTTGGCCTGCTGACACTCGGGCGCAAATGATGCGTTTAATGTGCACGAGGGATGATAAATAAATAAATACAAGGAACGCTAACTCAGCAACACTTTAGTGTCACTCTCCAGCAGCAGCAGCAGCAGCCGCTTTAATATGGGAAACATACGTCTCTGTGCCTGTGATGTCACTTGTTATTGCTGGAGGCCGCCTATAGGAAAAATCCCATTTGTAGTCGAAAGGAGCTTATGTCATAAAGACTCTATTGTGGCTCGTGTGTTCGCGCGTGTGTGTGTTTTTCCTCACACTCCGGCAGGCTTAAGTTGGTTACAAGGAGTCTTGGGGCCTGTGTACATGACACAGATGACCGTTTTAACAGGATGAAAATGGCGACTTTCTGCAGAATCGTGCACTTTCCACAGAGACACGAGACTCTGAAATCAGATAATAGATAGCCGCCCCCACCAAAAAATGACCATCTTTTTTTTTTTTTTGTATCCACTTCGCGTTATAATTAGCCATTGACTACCCTATTATTGCGAGTATCAATTATTTATTTATTTAATAAATGGGTATTCATCAGAGTTTTTTTTTCAAAGTTGAGATAAGATGTCGCCCATAAGATCTCCCTGCTGTGAATTGTACACATATGGAAATGCCGACGGTTTTATTCAACACTCCCTTCCCTTATACAGTGAGCTGGGATGCTGTTTTATGGTGCTGCAGATTTGCGCACTGTCGTCTAAATCACTCGGCTTCTCTCGCCAATTGCTCCCAGCATTTACATTTATGCATGCGGCAATTAATTACAGCCCGGCACCGGCCTTATAAATTAGAGACGGGAGGGGAGGGGGGGGGCGACACATACCCCCATACCCCCATTCATATTAATTGCCCGTGACAGTTAAAGCCTTGTTCGGGTCGTGACAAGGTTGACTCCAGCCCGGGACGCTGCTCCCCTGGCGCTCCTTCACACATCTGATCCTCATTTTCAACAAGTGGCGGCGGCGGCTGACTTCCATGATGAATGACTGGCTTGTGTTGTATTTTGTTCGAGTCATTTCTGCAATCAGCGGCATGCGCCCTGACGAAAACGAGGAAGTAGTGAACCTGATTAGCCTGGTGCTAAAAAAATAATTCACCATGAGCAAAAAAAACTAAATGAATAGCACACAGACAATAACATCAGTTGATGGGTATTTATAATGCTTGGAGGAGTTGGGGAGCTCCCATCATGACCCAAATGGAGAAAAGAGGAAATAAAGTCCTAAAGAAGTATAAGCTATTGTTATGATTGTTAGTTTTCTTCTTTTGCTGGTAACAAGTTGGCATGTTCACAAAGGATGTCAATAAGTGAAAGGAGTGTACCATTTTGGCACCTGAGGCAAGGGTGGGTAGGAAAGTAGACAAGTGAAAATATTCGTCTTGTTGTTTGTTCTCTTGTTTGCGAGAAGGCTACTTCCTGATTGGTGATGACACAGGATTGACATTTGCATTAAATGTTTCGGAGTCATGCATCATTCTTGTGTTTCTTTAGACTACTTCCTGGTTTGTGGAGAATGGCTTCATGCGAGGAGACGGCACGGACTCTACCATTTGTGTTCAGAAGTGGGGGTTGCGACTCGAATGCCAAAGTGTTAAAATAACGTGTTATGTATTTTTGTTTGTTGTGCTTCCATTTTGCGACCTACTTCCTGGTTCTTGGGATGCTACCATTTATATTCAGGTGTGGGGGGGACAGTTTAATTGTGACTCAAATGGGGGGAGGGGGGAATACAATTCCAATTTTTTATTAACCAGCCGGCTACTTCCTTGGATCAAAAGTAGAATCAGAACTTTTATCTCGATTCCAACCAGATTAATTTTCAGAATACGTCACAATTTGCGTCTCTTGTCCTTTGCAGTCACGGGTCATCAAATGAGCGCATGTTATGTCTGAATGGTGTCTTTTCTTGCCAGGGGGGTTCCGCGGAGGTCTTCTCACGCTCTTTTCACGTAAAGACATTCTTTTTTTTCTTTTCTTTTCCCAACTCCTTCCCTTCTTCACAAGGCCCTCCTTTCTTCTCAGTCACGCCAAGCGAGTGTGTTTGTGCATACCTCGGCGGTCGGACAAAAGAGATGCTTTTGACATTCACCTCTTGTTTTTACAGTCCCGGCAAGGCGCGGCGTTTGCACAGCTTTGTCTGGCAGACGCGGGACAATGGCGTGCGCCCATAATGTAATCTCCTCGGGGCTACTTAGGTGCGGACGTATGTGCCGGCGCTTGCCCCGGCCCCGAGCCGCTCCTCGCCGTCTTGGCGATATTTCACGCCGAGTGACTCAGCGGAGAGAATGCGTGTTGTCACTTAAGCCTCACTTGCTCTTTTATGAGACGCACAACACAAAAGCTTTTGCACTCATGCAAACATCCTCGTTGTCGATCCAAGTCGTCAAAGGTGTGCTCATAACAACTTGCCCGTGCACATGTGTTTTAACAAAAGACACGCATCTGCCATCCAAAGATCCCGATGACTTGTCTTAAGTGAGATTGCGGTAACTCAAACCTTGAGATTAACTATTACACTATTTGACCGAGCTTCGAGTTTAAATCCTTTAACTTTAAGCATAATCCTAAACCCTCAAGCCTCACCCTGAACCCCTACCCCTAAACCCCATAACCTCACCTTTGCGAATCCTTACCCCTAACCCTACCCGGATTTCCTTAAAGCCCAAATTTAACTCCATACCTAAACCAAGCCCACACCTGAACCACTATCCCACCTTCACCCAAACCCTGAAGTCTGTTTCCAGTAGATTAGTCCTACACCCTAAACCCCTCACCCGAACCAGACCCCCAAATTCCACTGTAAGCCCCCTAACCTATCTCAAAAGCCAAACCTTGAACTCTAACACAACCCTCAATCATAAGGCTACCTAACCCTAAACTCACTCCAAATCCTAAATCCAACCATGACCCCTTAACCGAATACTTAACCCCAACTTTAAACCCCTAACCCCACCCTCTAAACTCCGCCTTAAACCCTTAAACCCAAACCTGTTGAAAGAGTTAGGGCCAATGACTTCGCCTTACAAAACCAAAATTTAAAATTCCTGGAGTACCCTTACCTACCCATGCTAAGCCTCAGACAAAGGAGTTGAGTGCTCAAGGCCCAACCCAGACTGAAACATTGGCCCTTTCCCAACAATGTGAACAATTAGACAAGCATTTCGTCTGTAATTAACCACCATTCGTCATTGTCAGGCCGCAAGTGAAGACACGTTCGTCATTGTCGTAAATACCGGTTCACTTGCTGCTTCTTCATTTGATCAATTGACGTGAACTGAAACTCTTGATTGCTTCGAGCAACTGAACCGCGATGGTCATGGATTGTCACGTGTACCGTTTGTTGAGAATTGTAAAACCACTCACGTAGAATGCAGAGCGGAGAAAAGTTCTTGACGGTTTTAATTTGGGATTTTCTCCAAAGTACGGTGCACTCCAAGGGTCAAAAAGTACTCGCAGTTCGCACTGACGGATTCACATATTTGGATGTTTCGTATTTTTTAACTCTCCTAACCATTGTGAGCACATGTATGGTGGCCCTCAAGGCTCAAAAATAGTTCAATACGGGTTTTGTCTTGTAAAAAAAAAAAAAAAAAAACTGAGCTAATTTTATTTTTCCGGTTATCTCAATTGCCCGTCGGGACTCTATCACATTTTCACGCTTTCGTCACATTTGATCAACCGCAAATGACAACAAGCGGTCCTCGGAGAGAGACATCGTTTATGGGTCAACTGCGGCTCATTGTGGTTTAATTGGCCGTGTGATTAGTGGGAGCTCCGGTGCGCTTCCTGTCGCGTGAAATAGACGGCGCTCATTGTTGGTTAGCGCAAATGGCGCTGACAGCTGCGATGTGGCAACATTTGTTTGCCTGCGTTTGCCACGGTGGGTATTCACCCTCAGAATAATGTCCATCTGATAGGACTGTTATGCTGACAACTTTGTAATTAGCTTCTGAGAAAATTGTAGCGGGTTTATCTTACAACATATAACATCTTCCTAAATATTTTATTGTTTTTTTTGTCTGGGGTGGAAACAAAAAGGAGCTTGATCTTGGTCTCTGTAGTTTGTGGGAATAACTTTTTCTAACCTACATGGTTGACGATACAATGTGGAAAAAAAAAAACAATAGATAGAATAAAAGTCAACTATGGTAGATATGTTGATTAATTAAGACCGTGGTGTTTTTTTGAAGTGGAAAAAACAAGCAGAAGAACATTCCAAGAATATTTAAGACGCTTGTTTGTTTGTTGTCAGCTACAAGAATGATTTTTGGACTAATAGACTTCTGTAAATTTGAAAACCACCAGCTTCTGGCGTTTAGAATGTTGAATAACATTAAAAAAAAAAAAAAAAAAAAAACATAGGTGAGAGGTAAATGTTTACAGCATGTGAATATTTTTGCCAGCTCTGCCTAAGAAATGTGAGCTGGGCACATTTTGTTTGACAGCTGCTGGACAGCATTTGTCTCCTCTGTTTGTTGTGCGGCTGGAAGGAAGAAGAAAAAGCTACAATGTATTTTTGTCTCTGCTTGTCTACATATTAACAGTAATTATATTATATTATATTATATTATATTATATTATATTATATTATATATTAATTCAGCCCGGCCAAACACAACTATGTCAGTGGTAGTCATGTACAATATAGATTTTCTGGCTGAAGAATAGACATGCACTTGACGGGACAGATTCAGACAGGCTGAATGTTTTTTTCTTTCTTCAATTTTCTCAGCCAGCGTCTTGCGCCTCCGGGTTCGCTGAGAGTTCGCACGTTGTACGTATGACACATTGATCATGCTATGCCGCCATCACGCATGGCATGCTCGAATTCTCAGCAATTACGTCATTAGGTGTAAACTTCAAAGGAGATCCATAGTATCCATTGTGCCTTTATTTGCTTTTCATCTATGTTCTTAAAAATTGTAAGAGGTCAGGTCTTGTGAGGTGCACCACAGGTTTGGTGTGCGCAAGTGAAGCCAAGTATTGCATAGCACACCAAACCGGTTCTTCTGACATTGTAGAACATGTGTAGATGAGCTCACCAACAAAGAAAAAAAAAAAACAATTCAAGCTCATAAATCATTTTTTTATGTTTGATTTTAATGACTTGCTATGTTCACAAGAAGAACTTGTTAGCGACCGATCGAATTGTTTGGCTGGCATGAATAAAACATCACATATCGCTCTGATCGCTCTTTATTTCTTGATTGTTCTCAATTAGCCTCACATTGTCGAATCAAAGCCGTTGTACACTCTCTGTACAGAATTTGTGAGGATTGGGAGTGTATATAAAATAATTCTCTTTTTTTGTACTCTTTTGTGCCTCTCCCAGCTGCAGTTAAGTAAATCCCCTAAACAAGATTTTCTCTTGTCTTTGCAGGTGATGTTCAGGAATTTCCAAGTCGTCCGCAAGTGAGAAGAGGGCGTGCCGGAGTTGTTCAAACCTCTTAGTTGTGTGAGTCTCCTTTTTTCTGATTACTCGCTTGTTTAGCGCGGTGCACCGAGCGCTGCGCTGTTCAATAGCCGCTTTCACTCTGCGGGCGTGTGGAGAAAATTGGGCCAGCGGGCGCCGTGCCAGCAAGCTCTCAACACGGGGACCTCGACAGTGCACCTATTTAATGGACTCCCCCCCTACGCTAGTAATAAAGATTATATCAGGAGTCCGCCGGTAACACAAGCTGGCGTTAGCCCAGCGAGAAAGCGCGTACCAAAAGTGCAGATGGCAGAGGTTGGAGAAAAGAGTGATCCTGCCATATGGCTAATCCTCCCGTTTAAGAATATTTATTAAGACCGGCCACGGCGGCCCGTGAGCGGTGTCAGCCGCAGGTCACTGAGTGGCCGTTTGGATTGCGGGCCGACGAGGCTCGGTGTTGGGTTTCCGGCGCTAATCTGCATCCTGCTGATGGGAGGAAGGAGGGGTGGGGGCTTTGATTTCCAAGGGTTTGATTTATACTTTGACTCAAATTTTCTTTTGTCAGAATGTAATTGTTTTAATCCCGTGAAGGTTCTGAATGGATTTTTGAGGAAAACTTAAAAGGTGGGGCCCTTTTGAGTGCTGTCGCTCACCAAAACAGCAGCGTACTGTTGCTAACCAAAACAGCAGCAGCCCCGAGCCAAGCTTGTAAATGCTCTTTTGGATTTGTGTGGAATTTAACACCTGTGTCTTAGGTTATCTATAGACATCATCTTAAATGCCAATTAGCATTCCACGCTACCATGTGGCTCAATAGGGGGCAAAAGTAGGAATATCATTTGGAGTCGAGAAGAAATTCATCGTGTAAGACAATGTATCACTTGATGTGTAAAAACCGACAACAGTTGCACGCTCGTTTTCAAATTTCCCTAAAATAACAGCATTTAAGTGCATCTTAAAACCGAGACCTGTTGATCCACTCCACATGTGACAGGAGGAGTGTTTTAAATGATAACGAGCATGCGGTTTAAACAAGCGGGGATCGTTTGAATAATGATTGACGTAACTGGATGATGTTTGTTCCTTGGCGTTTGGAGCACGATATGTAATTAAGCTCCGGCCGGACGCCCGACTTTTTCTTTGAAGTGGCGTTCCGAGTCTTGATTGCAGCTTGCCAGCAGGGGTATTCACTTACGTGCAGGCTCGCTTTAATTTCTTCGACGCCCCAAATGGCATTACGCCGTCCTTTCAACGGGTAGATGCAATTACGTGTCGTCGGCGAGATGACAGGAGCGCCCTAACGAAATCTCTGAGATCACTGATGCTGCCGTAACAGCGGCGAGGATTCTCGTGGTTCCTCTTACTGCCGATTTTCTCTGTCCTGGGATCCGTTGTCAGGTTGCCAGGCAAACATCGTCATCATGAATCTGACTGACAAGTTTCATTTTGATGTCTGTAATTGGGCTGTAGTGGGGCAACCACGGTAGTGCCCCTGCAAACTCTGCCTAGCAACAAGAGGCAGTGCAAATATAATTTGATGTGTAAAAAAAAGTCTGTTGGTTTGCCCCGATATACCAACTAGATTGTTCACCCAACTAGTCGAATTATTTGTTATAGAAGTACAAATTTGGTTTCACACAATGTATGTGCGCCACGGTCAACATTTAGGATGCTAGCGCCATGTTTATGAGGTTAAGAGGCGCCATTGTCAGGTGATCTTCAAATGTTACAGATGTTCCCCAATTGCATGTTTGCTTTAAACACATCAAAAGAAAAGACTTGGACATCTCGAGCTAACGAGCTAACTAGCTAATATGCGCGCTGAGGTTACCTGTTTGGTCCGCTAGCTATAATGATCTCCCTTCACCATCGCTCTACGCATTAGGTTGCAAGCAGCTGTGCTAATGAGCAGCACGAAACATCATTTAGCGTCATTTGAGGGGCGGCCGGACATTAGATCAGCTTTCGACTTTGGCTAACTGATCCCATTTGGACGGCGGTGAGGAAAGGGAATTACTCGGCGGTGGGAAAAACAGGAGCCACATTTTGCTGATGTGTAGCGAAGGCGTGAGAGTTGAACACAATTAATGTCGCTTCAAAATGTTTGCGTTTCAAAAAGGCCCGCGGGGAATATTCAGGCTGATTGTTTCCTTCATAAAATTGGTGAGGTTTGCTGTGATGACTTTAAACAGTGAACAGGCTTCACTACTTTTTAACTTTCTTAAAATTGGAGTACCTTAATTTTGAGCTCATTGTAACCTTGTTTTTGGATGCATGTTTTTAATGTCGGAGATTTCTTTAGAATTTCGTCATTTTTGCTCAAATTTCTCTTGAGTTGCACTCGGCTCTCCATCCCCTACTTGGAAATAAATCATACCCATCGAGGCGAGCGCACAATCCCCGAGTCTTGTGGGCCTCCTCCCAAACCGCCCGAGCTGTCTCTGGAAGCGGGGGTCTGCTCCACATATCACTCCCCCCCGCTTCTCTTCTGTTTTTGCGGCGAGAAGAAAGGAAGCTGTCGGGCTGAGTCACTCTTTCCCCACTCGCGTGTCGTCTCCCCGAAGGAAACCGCAAGCGGCGTCTTCCTGGAGATGAGCGCTTTTGTCTGCTCCGGGCGGATCCTCCTCGGCTGAGGTCACGCATGGCCTCGGCGAGGACGGGATGGATCGATACCGTTTTTTATCCCATCTGGTGCGGTCGCCAATGAGGAATTTGGTCAAAAAGCGGATTTATTTCAGATCAAAGTAGTCGAGCGACCTTGCGTGACTTTTGTGCGCGAGTCACTCGTCATGTTTGCACTTTGCTTGTTTGCTCTGCGTTACAACTCAGGTTTGAAGTCACGCATTAAAATTACAAAAAAAAAAACCATATCGTAGATTGACAACATTTAAGAAGAAGATGCTAGCCGAAGACATCAGAAGCATGTCTCACTCTGCATGTCTCGTCTAGACGGCGGCACTATAATTGTGCAATATCGGAAATATTGCCTAGCATCGCTCGTCTTTACATTATTGCAAAGGGACAGCTGCTGATCTTCCCGTTTGCTCTTCTTGCTTGATGGGATTGAGGCCAGCTTTTAACAAAGCCTCTTCCTCCTCCTCTTGATCCCATTTCACTCTATTGTAGACTGTGACACTCTCGTTTAACATCAACGAGGCGTCAAACATTCGGCCGACGAATTCTAAACGACCATGGGTCACGTGTAGAATAAAAATCCAAGTTGATTCCGCTGACGTTTGAAAGACGTGTGTGTATCAAGCGGCTCTTGCAGATCTTCCACATAGTCCAGGTGTACCTAATATAGTGACCAAGCCACGACAGCTCAGATTACACTCGTGCAGACTAGCACACTGTAATTAAAGACTTCAATCCCCTCGGGTTGACTTTCTTTGCGGGACGGGACTAATTGATGGTGACACACAACAAATGGAGGCGGGATGATGCGATTCACACCACACGTGAGTGTGCGTGCACAGACTCACTTTCACACGCACTCTCAGATCAGCTTCAGGAACTGGACGAAAAGCACAGAGCCGCTCGGTTCGTCTTCCAAGGCAGAGTAACAAATATTCTCAAAAAAAGAGGAAAACTTAAAGTGCAGAGATTACCAGCATTCGCACGTCAATAACATACTTGAGTTGTAAATAGTTGCCCCGATTTGAAGGATTAGATTCGTGCTAATAACGGGCGCTCTGATTGGCCAGATTACAGAGCGGTTTGAAGCGAAACCATGAACAATGTCTATTAGCCGAGGCGCCGTTAATGCACAATGGATACCTTGTACGGTAAAAATAGAGCGGACGTGTGTGTTGTAGTCACTCTCGCAACTTCAGAAACTCAATTTCTATGACCAAGCTCCAAATAGTTTTTTTGAATTACGTTGACCTTGAATAAAAGTGCCATCTGCACACATTACATATTTAAAACAATCAATAATTGAGGTTCAAATTGAGTTCCGAGTGTGCGCGGTCGTGAGGAAATCCCGACAGCGTTTCCTCGGATCGGATCAGACGGGAGGAACAAAGCTCATTGTCGGAGGGAAGGGACGGAAAAGTGCCACTGGGATTATCAAGGGAGCATCCAGTGAAATGACTTGTCACTCCTAATCTGAGATTAGCAGACTTTAGCACCTCGCGGGTGCGCTAAAAGCCACCTGTTTGGCTCTTCATCCTTTTGTTGCATCAAACTTTTACGCCCTGGTTGAACACAATGGTCGTTGAGAGATATTTTTAGAACTTGGTCACGCATTGTGCGCTTTTTAAATTTAAAAAGTCTTTGTGCAATCTGTGGTTTTCAATCATGCTATCCCGCGGTGCCGTCTTGTCCTTTTAGATCAACGTTTGCTCAAACGGATTTGTGGATTGAGACTACCAAAAAAATGGAAATAAAAAGTCGATTGTCTGTCCTCTCAACTTGACAGAAATGATTTAATATTTGGTGATTTATATATTTTTTTTCCGCTTCAGTGCTGACAGAACGAGCGAGTGTGCTGATAGGTGAGACGAGGCGTCCATAGGGCCCAGTGTTCTTCAATGGCCGCCTTCAATGGCTCCCTGTGTACGCGTGAAGTCGATAAATGTATGCCGACTCTTGTGTTTGCGCTCGCCAGGGTGTGTTGCCCTGCCAGCAAAAACAAGGCGGGGTGTTGGTCAATACGTCCACTTCTGGACTGCGGTTTACAGTTGGCATAGTCGTCGGCGTTTACACCCACTGTACAAACATCGTGTTTATCTGTAGAAAAACACATTCCTTCGTTTGATTGATATTTTCCATCTCTGTACTAACGAAGGCAACAAACTCCAGTTCATGAGATGATGAGAGAGCGCCTTTATTGCACACATGCACAATTGCGTATTTGTCAAGTGTGCTTTCTTTTGGGGCTAGATATCAAAAGATTAGTATTTTTTTACATTTTCGGCAAAAAGACTT
Organism: Syngnathus acus; assembly: GCF_901709675.1. Taxonomy (NCBI): domain Eukaryota; kingdom Metazoa; phylum Chordata; class Actinopteri; order Syngnathiformes; family Syngnathidae; genus Syngnathus; species Syngnathus acus. Next base: position 2,564,216 of record NC_051092.1, on the reverse strand, counting down.
TATTGAGGAGCTAACTATTAGCTATTTCAGCTATTTTATTAAAATATAATAAAAAATAAATAATATATATATAAAATATAATAACAAATATACCGTATTTTCTGCACTATAAAGCGCACCGGATTATAAAGCGCACCTTCAATGAATGGCCCATTTTAAAACTTTGTCCATATATAAGATATATACATTTGGCCCGCGGGCCGGACTTTGGACACGCTTGCTGTAGTGGCTCAATATTGGTCCATATATAAAGTGCACCTGATTATAAGGCGCACTGTCGGCTTTTGAGAACATTGGAGGTTTTTAGGTGCGCCTTATAGTGCGGAAAATACGGTAATTAAAAAATATTTAAAAAGAAATATATAAAATATAATAAAAAATAGAATTAAAAAATATTTAAAACAAATATTAACAGGACTGTTAAAGAACATTTGGCAAACGTTTGTGACCTTGAATGAACCCTGAAAGACCTACACATATTTTCCCCAGTATTTACACTTGTACAAAAATTGCATTTTAAACCTCCACAAGGCCTTTGACAGAGCTTTCAAAGCCACGTCAAAGAGGTGTCGCCGTTGAATGTTTCTATTTTGGGTGACAGCGGCGGAATGATGGCAGTGGTGGTCGAGGGGCGATCCCCAGGGGGGAAAAAACGGGCGTGTATGCGTGGGCATTCCTGAGGCCTGACCTCTGACAGCGCCCCCTCTAACAAGGCTCCTCACAGGCTTGAGACACACAAGGCCTATTATCTCTCTCTCGCTCCCTCTCTGTCTTTATTTGTCCACTCAACTGCATTTTATTCGCACCTGGGTGTCGTCCCAAAGAAGCATGCTCGAAAAACGTAGAAGCATTAACATTCGAGGTGTTTAGACATTGTGTGTGGTTGGATTAATATCTTACAATAATGCCGATACGTTATTTCCCAAGAGGCAATCCAAATCAACCCGAACTGTGCGTCGTCATTTCTATTGACACTTAGGCCGGTAAAGAATTTTCAAACATGACTCTAAAGATTTGCTGTACGGGTAGCAAAGCTGTTTTGTTTCATTTCTAATTTGCATGATTTCCTCGGAGGGAATTCAAGTGCGCCGTTGGATGGAAAGCCAGCAGGTGGTCTTTTGTTTTGTTCATTCTTCTAGCTGAGAGGGGAAAACAATTCTTGGAAAAGAAAGTCCTCCGGTTCCCGTTTGTTTGCCTCCGGAATCTTCCTCTTGGGCTCCACGTGGCCGAAGGGACCTGGCGGCTCAATGCTGCGTTTTGTGTGCTTACTTTATTTCTGGGAGGGAGGGGGGGGGGGGGTACTCCTCATCTGTCACAGGTTTCCCTTCGTCCCGCCGCCCACAATGGGCGATTGTTTGTCGCCGGGTCCCCCCCCCCCACCTCACCCAACCCCTCAGGAAAGATCGGACCACTCTTTCCTACCAAATATCGAGCCTGTTTTTGTGTTAAGTTTAATAAACCGACAACATTGTTGAATATTTTATCCATATAAGGCCTCCCCTCTCCATTCCCAGAATGATGTCTTCCATGCGAGCATCGCCTCCGTTTCACGCAGCGCCCGAGGGAGAGGGGGCGCTCGGCTGCAGCAACACCAACGCGGCCTGGCTGGACGACCACGGCCCCAAGGAGACGCCGTCACCTTCCCCGCCCGAGCAGCCGCAGCCAATCAGAGAGAAGCGAGCAGACGGTGACTCTTGGGACAACGTTGCGTTGGCTGCGATGGTGAGAGAGGGAACACGGCTCATGAAACACGCATGAAACATGCGCGAGAGGCGAGATCTCTTGCATAGTTATATAGACACGCACGCACACACACTCACACACACACACACACACACACACGCATGAACTGTATTCGTGTGCTGCAGGCACTGCTGGAGGCAGCCCAGTGAGGGTCCTCCTCTGGAGACTTTTGACGCTTTACTCCGTGTGTGTGTGTGTGTGTGTGTGTGTTTCAAAATCTGAATCTTAAAAGTTAACAAAAGGTCAAAATAAAAACTTTGAACTGGTGAAAAACAACAACAACAAACAAATTTGACTATTCTAGACAAATAAACCAACTATTAAAAGTCTAACAAAATTTTTTTTTTTTTATAAAAACAATAAATGTCCGAAATGTACGAACAAGCTGAGCTTTTTTTTTTTCCTTCTCAGGAAACGGAGGGCCCAAATAAAGGCTCCTCTGTCATCTACTCATACCGGTCCAGCTCCACCTCGCCGCCCAAGCCCGACGAGTCTTCCCGGGATCGCGGCGAGCAGATGGCGACGGGCGCCGGCTTGGCCTTGGGGACCCCGGAACGCCGCAAGGGGAGCCTGGCGGACGTGGTGGACACGCTGAAGCAGAAGAAGCTGGTGGAGATGACCAAGACAGAACAAGACGGTAAGTGTCCGAGCTTAGGATGCTCGTCTGTGATTGGCCGGAATTGACCCCGCCTCTCATTAATACATTTGGATATTAATTGCTGTCACTGCTTTCTTTACTTAAGGAATTAATTTTGTTTCATGACAAAACTTGTAACCGTATATTTATTTCATGCGTAGAATTCGTGTGTGTGCGTGTGTGTACATTCCGAAACTACTTTGTCTTCTGCACCAGCAAGTTTCTTTTTGAACTCGCCAAATTACAACGACTCTGGCTGGTTTGATGCCGATATCAATCAGTGCAAATGCAGCTTGTTTCTTTTTTTCACGCCTGTCTGATGTGAAGCGCTCGCACGGAGAAGCGTCGAAGTCTCTCAGCATGCCCGGGCCTGCCCTCGGACGCGCGCGGAACGCCATCCACGAAGCCTGTCACGGCGCCACGTAGTAATCTGGATATCACAGCGCCGCTTGATCTCTCTTTGACTTTGTCACTGATGCGCTAAATGCGACGGCCTCGGGCGTTATCCAGCGTGAAGTCTTTTTACTTGAAAGATGGCCGCCCGGCGTTCTTACGTTCTTCCCGTCACGTCGCAAGATATGAACTTGTGTTCTCGATGTCGCAGGTTGCATGTCTTCCTGTCGTACCAATTTTGCTGGCGTCGTCGTGAACAAGTGAAACGTTGTTGCCCCGCTTGCAGACTGTCAGGTTCCTCATAATGACTTTTTTCTCAATTAATCGATTTTCTAAAGCTTAAAGCGTCATTCAGTGCCTGGAAAGCGATGACCAGCAAGCTGCCAAGCTTTTCTCTCATTAGTTGGTCAATGACTTGGCTCAACGTGTCTTTGTTATTGATCAGTGAGGCTTTAGATGTCAATTCCTTGGAGTCAAAGGCCTTCCTGGTGAACAGGTTCTCGTGCAGGAGCTGTTTTTTTTTTTTGTCAGATGATTGACAGCTGGACAATGGTTTCCTCCCGCTTTCCCCTTGCTGGAAAGGGCCCGCCCTCATTAGTTAAAGCCATCAAACACAACGTGACCCGTGCTCGCTTAGCTCGGAACGAGAATGTGGGCGGCGTCCCTGTTAGCAAGCACGCTAATGAACACAATGCGATGGATTTTGCTCCTTAAAAGTGCCATCAAGTGCTCGTTAAGGTGGCGCGGTCTCGCTGTATCGCCGCACAGCGGGAAAGACGTCCTTTATGAAAAGACAGGTTTGAGATCGGAAAGGTGAATTTCAGCTCCACTCACATTTCCGCATTAGCTTGAATTTCCAATTGATCTTTTATATGTTTCGTAGACTTACAGAAACATGAAAAAGATGTATTTTTTCTATTAATAAAAAAATATATATATGGTTTTAACCTTAGGGCATTTTTTCAACTGAGTTAATTTAGCAACAACTAAACATTTGAACAGAAATGTCATAATTTCTTTTTGCAAAATTTCTTGCAATAAATACAAAAAATAAAACTTTTTTTACCAAAACAATTTGGAAACGTTGTACCTACCACATAATCTGACCATTTTACAAAATAAATGATATTTATAAATAAATCAATATACTTTTCTATTTTACCCAAAAACTGAAATTGAAAACGTATTCATACAGGACTGAATAAAATGTTCAGGCATGACATGAGATCAGATCGGCGGCGCCGCGGAAGTCACGCAGGTTAGCGTTGTCCCCGCCCCCTCACGCCAGCTCAGCCTTAGCTAAGTAACCACGGCTTGTAGGAATTCAAAGCAAAACGTCAAATGTTGTCTCATACCATGACGGACGCTGGACTCATGATTTTTTCATGAGCGCCGAGCACGCACTGTGTTGACGTGCACGATGATGCCGTGTGACACTCGCACGCATCAATAATCGGCGGAGGGTCAACTCTGGCTGTTATTCCAAAGCAAGACCTTTTTTTTCAAATGGGCAGTGCAGAAGACACAATTAGGATTCACATCCAAATTCAAATTAAAAAAAAAAAAGTTGCCCCTCCTTCCCAGGAGTGTGCCCACGTTGACCCCTGTGCATGTGTGGGGGGCTTATGGATCCAACGAGCCAGGTGTAAGACGTTGTGATGACAGCTTAACAGCCCAGTTGGGCCGGGCCCGAGAGCTAAGCTCATTGGCTAATTAACAAGGTCTTGGCTCGGGGGCACCGTGTTTGCCTTGACTCCGCCAGATTGCCACTTTGAGCTGAGTGTGTGCATGTGCGAGTGTGTTGAGATTAGCATTGTGATTTAACTGTAACAGGCTGACGACATATTAGCAGCAGTAAGCATTTGCTCTTTGGGGGGGGGGACATACGATAACACAAATGAAAAAAATGTAAAGAAGGGAGTCTGGTAACCCCGACTGATGCACGCATGCCGCTTTCTTGATAAAATGCGCCCCTTGTGACTACCCCCCCTCACTGCTATCGCTCCTCTGTGACCCAAATCAGAGGTACTCCCATCGGGCTCAGGGCCCAAAACAACGCATGTATTGTCTAAAGCACACACGTGTGTGTGTGTGTGCGTGCGTGCGGTTTCATGTATCAAGACTAAAGTGGAACCAGAAGCAGGGTTCTTGAACGGTTGAGGTTTTCGGCAGCGTGCTTAGTACAAAGAAGCAATTTTGCCCCCTGACAGCATAAGACGCTCTCATCTTTAAAATAGACAAACAATTTGGATGATTCATAGCGTGCATGTTATTGGAATGTTTGCCTTTTGTGTTTCAAAGCATTTTTGCACCCCGCTTAGAGGAAACAATGGAAGAATCCATTTTTCTGTTTTTCAAATATTTCGTTTGCTCACAATACAAACATATTCTCTGTGTATTATTTTGAGTCAATATTTGCAAGTTTCTCATTGTGACACATCCTTAAATAAAAAGATATTTTAATATATATGTATATATATATATATATATATATATATATATATATATATATATATATATATTAACTAATAATAGTTAATTTTACATATATATATATATATATATATATATATATATATATATATATATAACTAATAATAGTTAATATTTTATATATTTTTAATAGTTCATATTTTAATTGTATATACTATATACTAAAATAAACATTTCATAATACAAAAATAGAAGAGATTGTATGCTCCTGTAAATAAAAAGAAATGAAAGAGAAAAGTGTTACATGGGGCTAAAATGTATTATACGACCGTTGAGGCCCCCCCGCCACACACACACACATACACTGATGTTTCAACCCTGCTGCATGTTTGCCTGTGTGTGTTTTTGTGACCAGCGAGAGTGGGTGTCGTGTGACCGATGAAAATAGTGTGCGTGTGAAATAGACACCGTGCCTATACACAGCCGGGCAAACCGCTTTGCACTATAATGGTTTTACAACACTGATGTACTGTGTGTGTGTTTTTTTGCGTGTGTGTGTTTGTGCGTGTACAATTAAAGGTCCGAGCTGTACAGTGGTATCCTATGATCAGTTTGTATGTGGGCGTGAGCGTGTGTGCTGATGTTTGGACATATGTTGACTTTGATTTGACACAGACATCAGCGGTGCAGGACAGCTGTGAGGACAGCTGCTCGCACACGCCACTTCTACTCCTCCTCCTCCTCTCTTTCCTCCCTTCTTCCTGTTTGTTGCTCGCTTCCTATTTCTTCTTGACTTTCACTTGCTTCTGTGTGATAAACAAATGCCAGTTTTCTGATACTGCACACATTTTGCTGGTTCTCTGTGTGAAAAAGTGGCAATGCCGGGAAGAGCGGTGTGAACATGTGACATTGACTTCTCCAGCCCTGTTGTGATGAACGCAATGCTGGGTTCCGTGTGAAAGGCAAACGGTGGATGAATGCGATTTTGCTGAATCTTTGTGTGAAACTTCAATCCAGTGGCGGCTGGTCAATAGAGGCTTAGCTAACTTCAATAAGAAATAACCAAAAACTGAGCAAGGTCCTCCTCTCACTCAACACTTCTCAGCCACCTCTCTCTTCCTCCACTTGACGAAGAGACGTCGGGGAATTTTCATACAGGCCACCTTTCTAAACAGCACTTGATCCCGACAGATAAAGATCCATGTAGGGTAAAGAAAACACGGCCTCCTCTTCGTACGTTGTGTTTACCGCCATGGGAGGTATCGTAAATCGTCCACACAAGTTGCGTTTTCCTGCTTAAGTGCATCTATAAATTGTGTGCAAATGCGGCCCGGCGTCATCTTGCAGTTCCTCGGGAGCGCTCGACGAGTCGGTTTGCGCGATAAATCCCGTCGAAATGAGTTGATTTCATACGTCACCGTCTGCTGCTCAATTTGGCAAAATGGCTTGTTTAGTCCCGCTGGCATACTTACTCATACTCCTAAAACTGCTGTCTTGAAAGTAACCCAAACTGGGTGAAATATTAGCTAACCCACCGTTGGGTCCTAAAAGGTTCGAATCAGTGCTGGTTTTTTGTGCTCGGTGAATTGTGTTGAGGTTTTGACCCAGCATCAGGATTTGGATTCAACAAGGGGTCTGATTTTATTATTTGTCGCTTGGCGCTTCTCGATCTTCATCTCTGTGTAAACGTCCGACTCGAGCTTTAATGGAGGCAGCAGGCGTCTCGTGATTGTGACAATGAAGCTCCTCCCAATAGACTCGACGTGCGCCGCCCCAGTGAGTGCGGCCTTTTGTCGCCATCCGACCGCCACAAGCGAGCTATTGTTGCCCGACGTCGCCTTTCCAAATCAGTCCAGCCCTCGGGGGCCGCGTTGTTACAAGTGTGTGTATGTGTCTTGAGACTGAGGATTTTTTTTTTTAGGGGGGGGGGTGCTATTTAAAAGACGCTTTTGCTAACTCTGAGGGTTGTCAACATCATATGAATGAATGACAGGAAATAATAAACTGATTGCGCTGATCATTTTGGGGAAGCCAGCAACCACATAATAAAAGCCACATTTTGTTGAACTTGTCCTAACTACAAAGGAATTGCAATTTGGCCATGCCTAACTTTTAAACCAAATCTCATATTATCATCCCAACTGCTTTCCACGGCCATCAAAGCTCACCCGCTCTGCCGTTCGCTGCCTTTTCAGAATCGACGTGCATGGAGAGTCTCCTCTCCAAAGACTGGAAGGAGCGCGTGGACCGCCTGGACGCCACCGAGCTGCTGGGCGACGTCAAAGGTCGGTAGAGTCTGCCGATCTATCTTTGTCTGTGTCTAAATAGAGACTCTCCAATAATGTCTGTTCTTGGGAAAACAAGGCAGGTGGTATGTAAACTAAGAACGCGTGTAAATCAAACGGCTAATAAAAGCGCAAACACGCTGTCGTTCTTCTCCTTCATGTGAATACTTTGAGCGTGCTTGCGCTCCCGGATGCATTAGAGTTGACTGGAAAGTGTATACAATGTAAATGTGGCGCTGATGAAGAGGCGGTGACGTCCATAAACACATTTTCCCACATGACAAATGCCGGAAAAGTGCGGCGTCATGTTGAGATTTTGCAACGTGAGCGAGTAGATGCATGTGTAAAATGGATTACACATTTTGAGCAAGTTTTGCAACAAGGAAACCATAATTTTACTAAAGTATAGATTTATTTTTTAAGTCATTAAAATTTTTCTGAACGTATACATAGTATGTATATATGTTCAAAATAAATTTGGAAAAATATGTTTATAAAAATGTAAAAAAACATATTCGGATGTATATCCATCCATCCATTTTCTGAACCGCTTAGTCCCCACGGGGGTCGCGGGAGTGCTATGTTCATAAATGTTTTGGGAAAAAATATTCTTATAAAAATGAAAAAACAAAATGTAAAAAACATTCGTATGCATATATGTTCAAAATAATTTTGGTAAAAATATGTTTGAAAAATATATTTGATATTATTATATATATATAATTATTTATTTATATTTATTTGTATTGGGTAAGCGTTATAATGACAACTTGTTCTTGTTTAATCTTTTTGGCCCTTGAGGCTCAGTGTCTTTCAGTCCTTATCAGCATTCTCTATTATCGTAATGCTAAAACGATGAATGCTGATTATGCAGTCTACAGTATGTATGCACAGAGGGCGTGTCTGGTCTGTGTTTGAACATAATGAACAAAGACCGATGTCAAACATTTGCAAAACAAACACGGAAAATTTACTTGTGTTTTACTGAGAATTGAACTGCCAATGAACAGCCGAGTCAATATTGACCTGGCGCTACTTTCAGGTTTTACATGAATGAAAATGATGTGGGGGGGAAAAAAACACAATGCTTACTGTCTCAGTTGGCTTCACACACAATTCCACCATTATTGATCAACCAATCTATCCATCCTCAATCCAGCCAACCAATCACATGTTCACACACCACGTTCGCCGCACATGCTTATCCACGACTACCTGAATCAAAACTAGAAGGAAAAAAAACTTTGATTGTCAGGACAGACTCACTCTGGTTTGGTTGCCCGACCGTGTTCCAATCCTAACTTGGAGGAGCTGGATCGGGAAGACGATGAGAACCCAGCCGGGTAAGCTTGTTTGCTTGCCATAGAAAAGAGTAAAGAGCCTCGAAAACAAAGACAAAAACAGAGGAGAATGTTGCCTTTGATACGGGGCTGCTATGGGCTAATTCTGTGAGTGTGTGTGTGTGTGTGTTTTGGGGGGCATATTCGGCTGGGGGGGGCCCCCACAAAAGGGGGACTACAATGGAGACTTTGTTAGTATGCAGGTAATGTCGGGGCCACCCTTCAGTCTCCCCACATGGCCCCAGGGCAGGACCTTGTAGACACACACACACACACACACACGCTGCAACCAAACATCAACACACACATCGCGCTTGTTTTTCCGACACGCACAGCCGTCAAACTCCTCCAACAAACTTTATTTGCAATTTTGTCTTCTACATTTGGACAAATCCACTTGTGGCACAGCAAGCTGGTTCTTCAATTAAAATGAAAATAATAAAACGTATTATAGTGCGTTGAGACATTTTGTGGACCACCATTTTGAAACAAGTGCATCAGCACTGAAAAACAAAACTGCCATTTCATCAGCAACTTTTATATAACCTTCTGCTTACACTGTCAAGTATGTGACGAAAGTATGTGACAAAAGCTTGTAAAAGCAAGCGGCTTTAATTGTTGTGGGAGCGCAGACGTAACGTGACAAATGCTGGCTCGGCGTGTGCGGGCATGACTAATAAGCAGCCCGATTTTCTCCACGGCGTGAAGAAGAACTTTGTATTGTTACAAGTTTGCCGTGACATTGGCTGAAGCGGTCTTTTGAGTTGAAAGTAAAGAGCACTCAAAGCTACATTCAGTGGAAATTCTCATTAGTTTTGAAAATGAATAATTTGAGGTGGGGCTTTCATAAATTCCTCAACAAGGTTGAAAAGAAAAATGTGCACGACTTGAACTGAGTGGGAAGTGAGTCAGACGTCTGTGACATTTGAAATATCTTCCAACACATTTTTCTTTACATTTAAAAACTTTTTTTTCCCATCAAAGCAAATGATCCATCTCGAGAAATAATCAAAAACTTCTATAAATGGTCTTTCAAATGTAAAAAGAACTGTATTTTAGACATGTCTTTTTTTTTGTGCTTGCAGGGACGGCCGAGTCTCTGGAGGAGAAGGAACGCCAACTATCGGCAATGATTAGCCAGTTGATCAGCTTGAGGGAGCAACTTCTGTGCGCCCATGACGAGCAGAAGAAGATGGCTGCCTCGCAGCTGGAAAAGCAACGGCATCAGATGGAGCTTGCCCGGCAACAGCAGGAACAGGTACAGTAAATTTGTGCTCTATATGTGTTAAAAAGTGTTTAAATTGATGTTCATTTCCATTTGCTTGTCTCTGCTGTTTTTTAAAATCATGTTAGCATTGAACTGGCTTGGTTAAATACATTGTGTTTTGCGAAGCGGGTAAAAAACTGTTAGAAAACAATATTTTTTATGGTCTCACTACATTACGGGTTCAAACATGGGTCTTACCTTGGGCCCGTTGACGAGCAAATAAAACTTTTTGATCGTAAACTGGAAAAGTTGCAGGTGTCACCTTCCTGTCTGTGTAAATGCGTTATTAGCTGAAAAGCGTCATTAGCACATCAGCCCAAAGTGAAAAGGGTTTGCAGGTGTCACACTTAATAAACAATTAGCACGTGGCTATTAAGACCAAAGCGGTAAAGTCGCCCCTCGTTAGCACCGACGGCGTTAGCGTCTGGTCAGCGTATGACAGGCTGCGTATTTGGCCGGGCGCCCGTCACAATTACATTCCAGAGCTCGCCGGCGGACAAAGGAAGGAAAGATGGCGGGAGAAGAAAAGATAGCTTCACATCCAGCAGTCATCCGGCTGTTGAGACATGATAGGCTGCTAACGCCCTGCAGACAAAACGTGCCTTTAATGAAATATGACATGTGCGCAAATGGGTTGCCGCCTTCCATTCGGCGGGCCTGTAATTACGTCGCGGAATAAATATACCGAACGAGCCGTCTCGGAGGCAGCGGTTTCGCTTTTTATTCCTCGTCAGGTGCTTCACCTTCGGCGATGGAGCTGTGATGTTTGAAGCAAAACAAACTGAGAAGGGGGTGTCGACGGATGTGCGCTAAGGCTAGCTCAGTAAAATGCATCGCTTCGAGTTGTGACATGCCAGACGGGCTCAGACACGTCCACTTTTTCCAGACCTAAAAATAGAGAAAATCTACCTAATGGTATCAACGAAAGAAAAAGAAACTGAACTATTAGAATAGGAAAGTACCTAGCTTTCCATGCCGCCGTTAGCTAGCGGTTCATTTCAGTCAATTGCAGTGGACAGGCTGACATGTCAATCATTAAATCAACACCACTTTTTTTTTTTTTTTTTAAATCCAAAAGTGAAACTTGCCTCCTCAAATCTAACAAAGTCGAACGCGTGTTTGCAGATAGCCAGACAACAACAGCAGCTTCTGCAGCAACAACACAAGATCAACATTCTCCAACAGCAGATTCAGGTGAGTTGGTGAATGCCTGACATGTTCTAGTTCCATTAGGAAGGTCGTTTTGACAATGTTCCCATATTTCCTCCTAATAAAGAAATTCCAATATAATATTCGTCACAAAAAGGCTGCGCGAGTGTATGGGAAGGTTTTACTTTGCTATAAAAGGCTTCATGTTGCCAGGTTTAGCTTTAGTTCAAATTTTTGCTTGGTGAATAAAATATTTGGACATTTGTAGATTGATATGGGCTTTTGGAAGTCATTTTAAATATTGAAATATTGATTTCATATATAGTCATTTTAAATATCGAAATATTTATGATGGCATCACTGTACAGCTGCAGCAAAAACAATCATTTTACTTTTTACCATACTTGGTGACCTTTTTTATTTTATTTTATTTTTTTTATTTAAATCTTTCACTTGACAAATATGCTGTATGTACATAAAAGAAAAGCCACATACTAAAATTAAATGAAACAAAGCATTTTGAAAAAAAAAAAAACTAACAAACACTAGATACTTACTGCATCTCACACACACACACGCACACACACACACACACACACACACACACACACACACACACACACACACACATGCCTCCTGTCATTAATTCCTCGCCCTCTGTCCTTCTTTCAAACACGTCCATTGTCCTTCCCATCGATCGGCGTGTTGTTGGGCGCCGGTAATAACACGGCAGGTCCAGACCTTGCCTTTTATTCTCCGTGCGAAGAGGTGCGCCTCTTTGGCCGCACACGCACGGGTGTACGGTGACCCCGTAATTGCGGCGTTCATGCCGGGTCGCTCACCCTCGCATTGATCACCCCGGCAGCGATCGATGCCCCCAGCCGTCCTCCCACTCATCCTCGTTCTTCTTTTCATTCCTGTGCTTTCTTCTCTCACTTTCTAACAACACCTTTTATCCAGCACAATCAGCTATGAGGGGAAGCTGTGATTTCAGATTTTTCCTGAATGCAACACATGACTTTATTAGATGGATAATATCGAGGGAAAACTCCAATTCTAAACACCATGGCCAAATATGAAAACTTTGTGATGATAAATAATGTTTCTGGTTGAGATGGAAGCGGATCGGTCGCCCCCCCACCGGCGACCGGGCCCTGGACCGTAGCCATGACGACGGACGGAGCTCTTGGCGTCTGGCCAACACGTGCCATTGTTTCCTCATTGGCGCACTTTGCGGCACGTTGAAGCAATTCCGGCCTGGCGTGAAACAAGCGGTCCAGCTGAGATCTCCATAATCACACGCTGCTATGCTTTCAGGAGCGGTTTGTTGAAACCAGCTCCGGTTGCAGAGCTTCACAGCATGGACCGGCATCCCAGTTATTGCCCCCCCGCGGTTCGGCGGCCCTAATGAAGTCCGACGCGAGCTTTATTAAGGTTCAAGGGGGAGGGGGGGGGGGGGTCCTCGTGGCGAAACGAAGTTAAAAAACACAAGAGCTCGTTAACTACATCACACCGTAAGGAGCTGGCATGAGAGATCCAAAGGAGGCGGTCCGTAGGGGGGTTGATAGCCCTGGAGATGACAGCGGGTCGAGATTGTCCAACGAGGTCGCCGCTTTGATCAAATAAACAGACAGAAATGGAGGCCCAGCATAAACTGAGAAGCTTTTGTTCACAGTTGGAGCTTCTTTTTCCCCCAGCAACATCTCACAGCGTTCATTTACACAACGCCGCTCACTCCTACTATCCGTCGATATTTTTGACCTAATGAATAGTCGTGGACCATGTCTGTAAATTTCGGAATTCTTCGCAATCGTCCGCTCTTTGCCAGAGCGAGACATGATGGGTTAGAAGCAGTGCTTTGGTGCCATCAAAAGAATGATGTTGACGTGTTTCCAGCTTGTGCTGCTCTTTTGTCGTAGATAAGCAGACACAGTAGAATGGCGGCCATGTTGGCAGGGGCGACTGTCCCATCAAAGAAAATGGAGACGATGGACATTAGCTTAGCATCACTATTAGCTAGCAGCTCAAAAGTAGTGTGTCCAATCGACTAAACATATTTAGGGGTGTTTTTCGAATGGATAACGTCTTCCCCCAATTAGTCTGGTAAATCTTTTTTTCCATTGTATTTGACCAAATACTATATTTAGCCAAAGAAAAGTTGCATTTGGCTAATACTATTTTTCTGGAATTTGCTACTTGATGCCATTGAAATTATAGCTTTGCGCTAACATTCATGCTAGTTTCCCCCCATGATAATGGAATCCAAACTCTATATTTATCCATAAAGAGCTTAGAGAAAATCTCAAAAGGCCTCTCTTTCTTTTGCTACTAAAACGCTCCGTTTGTTCAGCTGGTCTGCTTCCACTTATCAAATCCAGACATCCTCTCGACCGAATTCTCTGCAGAGATGACCACGCGCTACTGTTTGTGCTCCCTGCAGACACACTTTGTGTGCAGTTTGAGGGGGAACAAAAGGAACATTATAAAAAATAAAAAAAAGTACTTTATGACTGATTTTATACAATATTGGTCCTGCCCGCAATCGTCAGTTTTCTTGTGAACGGCCCATTTAGTCTTTTCTACTCATGACTTGCCAGCCAGGCTGTGCTAAGATCATTTCATTTTCAAGCCACTGCCAGACTTATTCATTGTCAAGAAGCAGAGCTTCACTGTTATTGGATGCACAGATGGCGCTCTTATTGAAAAACCCTTCAGTATGGGCTCAGTATGTGTGTGTGCGTGTGTGTCGGGGGGTTGTGATCATTGGCTCAATTTGAACAAGACACAACAGCCCCCCCCCTCAGAAAAAAAACCTGTTGATTTTAACACGGCTGCCAAAAGCTGGTGTCTTACTGCTTCCTACATATTTTCTTTTCTTCTCTTCTCTTAACACATCTCTTAACAAGTGTTGCAAAAAACAGCTTCCCAACTTGTGCGAGTTCAGAGGCATGTTTTTTCCCGTAAAATTGTATGTGTGTGTGTTTGTGTGTGCTGTAGAGTTCAAAGTGACCAGGCTTCCTGTCATGTGGTTTTAAATGGTGTGGAGAGCCAGTGGGGGGATGTCCATGGGTTAAAGAAATACTTCCGAAGGCCCCCTTTTCTTATAGATATGGTTACAGACACACACACACACACACACACACACACTTCCACATACACACACTTCCACTTTCTTTCTATTGAACTAGGCTTGAAAGTCTGCACAGTGACATTAAGTTTGCCTATTGACGAAAGTACGCAAAGTATAAAGCCATTTTTATTTTTTTTTGCGAGGTCCCACCTTTTATTATAATGATAATGTCCTTGTGTCAAGCGTTAACACTCTTCTCAGCAGCCTTCATTTTCCTTTAATGTTCTTATAAATGAATCCTTGACCTTTTGTTCGCAAAGTTGTCCCTAAATGGATGTTTTTTTCCCACAGAACTTGCACTTATGATATTCATTATTATCATTCATTGTTATATATGTGTGTGTGTGTGTGTGTGTTGTTAGCAATGCTCGCATGTTGGCTGACAGGCGCGCGTCTTTGTTAGGGCCGTCCCCGTAATAGCTCTCATATGTGGCCCATTTCCCTTCAGGACCCACAAAGGCGCTCGGGTCCCGACCGCAGTGCGCGGGCCCAAGCTAACGGGGCTAATTAATGACTGCAAAGCCACACTCCTCCTCCTCCTCTTCTTCTTCTTCATTTATAGCTCTTGTGCAAGCGCTTTCCTCCGCTTCCATCTTTAGGTTGTTGTTTATGTATTGTTCTATTATTATGGTCAGACCTCACTTCATATTTTCAACGTGATGTGTTATTTGAATCACTATAGAAACCTATAAACATCATTTTGGGGTTACTGTTTGCCGTGACTCACAATTGAAACGCTTCCTGTCACGTGCAGAAGTCCTTAAAGCAAGAAGAAGAAAAAAAAATAAATAAATGAAAACGCATGATGCAATCAATTTTCTAACCAAGATTTATTTTATTTATGAGAGCAATATAATACCACAACACACGCGTAAGATGACTTAGTTGAGTTTTGTGTTTTCGGGCATGTTGTCAAAGTTCACCGCCATGTTCCAATGACTAACTTATGTTACGATGACGATGCCATGACTAAGGTTCTCATGTTTAAGTGTCGTCCAACTGTCTCGTTTAGCAAAATGACCTTACAATTGCCTCTTTCGAGAAAGAAACTTTTGTGGGTCCACATGCCAACCAAATTTTAATATCTATAAATTAAACTGACTTCAGAGGCTGAATTTTTCAAATATTCTGGTTTATTTCTGAAAAAAATGCTGGGTGACCCTGAAATGGTGGTAGAAACAAAATGGTGTGTGTTTTTACAAGCTTGGTATCTTAAACGTTTTTTTTGTAGTTCAACTCATGACAAACATTGCTACAAATTGTCATTTGCTGAGTGGAACTAGCATTTCCTAAAGATGCTGCCATCTGCTGGTCGTGAACTTTCCCAACTCACGCAGTTAACGTTTGACGTCAAATGACGTCGCTGGCACTCCTCGTCGGGATTACCGTCGACATCAGTTGCCATCGAAAGCGTCCAAAAAGTCAAGTGACTTTCTGTTGCTCGGATTTTTGGCACAAAATGGCCGTTTCGATGTTTGCAAACATTTTGAAATGGTCTGTTTGAAAAGGCCTGAAGTGTATTGTTCATTGCAAACAAATCTTTTAAAACAGATCTGGCAACCGACCAGTCACATGACTCACTCAAAAATTCCAATTCACTTTGTTACTTCGCCCGATTGGTCGCCATGGAGACGTCACCATCCTCGTTGCCCCCGCGCACAAGACGACTATTAATAGTGTGTCAGCGTATGTACACGTGTGTGTAGTGAGGAAGGGGCCCTTGTGTTTTCTTAGGGGCCGGGCAGGGCCGGGACCCTCGGCACCTTGTGGGTAAAAGGAGATCTTTGTGTGTTTGTGCTCCCAGTCAGTCCCAGCGTTCCCAGAGGAGCACAATGAATGGAGGCTTTTTTTGAGGGGGGGGTCCACTCTACAATGAACCCACCCCCTTTAATGCTACCCGCCATCTACATGCGGGTTAACATCACATAAGCTCACATGAAGACTTTTTTGCATTAAACTTTATTATAAAATATGTCATGATTTAATTATGTATGATTATTAGATTGTTCTGTATTTTCTGTTTTGTTCAGTAAGTTATACCAAATATGTTCATAATAATTTCCATATTTGTTCTAATTTATTTGAAATTTTATATGATTATTTATTTCAAAATGTCCAATATTTATCTATTTACCTTTGTGTCTTTTTTTGATTTATTAGTACTTACTTTTAGAACTGTATTTTTTTCATTATTTTCCCAAAAACCTATTCCTAAATCTTCCCTGTCAGGACATTTTTAAGTGAGGGCAACGGTCTTATTGATTTGGGAATAATAATCATGTTTTCTCTCTCTCACACACACACGCACGCACATACACGCACACAAGGTAAACCACTCGAATTCCCGCAGGCACACCTTTCTTTTCTTCCATCATAATTTCTATAGAAACAATATTTTTATTTTGGGGAAACAGTGCGTAACATTTACAAAGTTTTGCAAGTAACATTTCTCTCTTCTCTCTCTCTCTCTCTCTCTCTCTTTGTCTTTGTCCATGCACGCTGATGTCTCTCGACCACCTCTCAGGTCCAAGGTCACATGCCGCCCCTCATGATCCCTGTGTTCCCTCACGACCAGCGATCATTGGCGGCTGCTGCAGCCGCCGCGCAGCAAGGCTTCCTCTTCCCACCGGGCATGTCGTACAAGCCAGGTATGCATGCACACACACACTCACACACACACACACACACACATGGAACAATGTGGGGATGAATGTGGAGGAAATAAATGTTTTCTGGATAAACAATCTGTCTCTCTGACAAAGACAGCTCTTATCAGCGGCACCTCCCACACTGTCCCACACACACATACGCGCACACACACGCACATACTGGGAACTCAGTCTACGTTAATGAGGTGTGTCAGGTGAGGAATGTTCTGGAAACAAGCGGAGAGATTTACAAGGCGCTCAACAATACATTGGACACAGCCCAGGCTGGAATGTCATGTCTCTTTTCTTTTTACTGCGTGCTGAAAGCTGCACAAAACATCTGCAGTGTGGGGCATGTCACAAACACACACACACTCGCACACGCGTCTCAGGTAGGCACAGACATGTTTCACACATAAAAACAATTTAAAGCGTATTAAAAAACCAACAACAACCACACAAAGTTCACTCTTGAACGCCTTGATGGTCCTGACATTATCAAAGCAGCCTCAGAAATTCTCAGCGACACACATTTTACTTCAGCATGCCTGCGATTTTATTATATTCAGGAAAGAATTGTGACACCCGAATACACAGTGTTTCTTTCTTATTGCACAAACAAAATTGTTGGTATACAAGGCTCTATTACGGTCTGGGGCTGCTTTGCTACATCCGGCGCTGAGCACCTTGAATCTAGTCACGCTACAATGAGACTGTTGGGCAATTTTGGATCCGAATGTGCTGCCCAATGTGGGAAAGCAATAAAAAAAACATTCTCATTGTAACTTGATGGGCACACTATTCAGGTACAAGCCAGTTTGATAACATGCTCATCGTAATTGGTGACTCACATAATAATGACTCACATATGACCTCAATAAAACAACAGCAGTCAATTATAGTATTAGGTGCACATATACTATGTACACTATCCAAGTATACGCGGGCTCGACAACACACACAAAGGTGCACACAAAAGTATAGTCGCGCATTCTTCCTCGTGCTCCTCCAGGTGTTCCACCAAAATGTCCTCCTACATGAGCACACTTGTCTCAAGAGAGGCAAACATTATTATTAGACTTGTTTTTTTTTTTTAAGGGTAAGGGGTGCTTGTTGAAAAGTTATTATTGGCTGGAACAAAGGCTCGGACATGGAAAGCCTTTTAAGAATCCAACCTCGGGAGAATGGAGTGGAAGTGGAAAGTGTATGCAATTGACCAGGATATGAATATAAACATGAAGCCGCTGTGTGCTCTCTACAGGTGACAACTACCCCATGCAGTTCATTCCTTCCACAATGGCGGCGGCCGCAGCGTCGGGGCTCAGTCCACTTCAGCTACAGGTGACACACTCGAATGCTGACTCTTTCTAATTAAGTGAGCTGTCAACATTTCAACATAAAGTTAAAATGAATAAAACTTTTGGAGAATTTTAATAATAATAATCATAATAATCATAATATTAATAACAATAATTTTCTACATATAAGTGAGTAAAATTGGTATTGTAAGGAACTCCAGAGATTTTTGAATAATTTATCGATGTTTATGATGATGCTAATCGGCGATGGCTTGGTGCATTTTTCTGTTCGACAATGCTTGGCAGTAGGAAAAAAAAAAAGAAACCCATCAAAAACCATAAACGGTTTTACTGCCTTGACCTCGGCATCACAGAAAAGCTGGTTTACTTTGATGGAATAAGAGACGCTTTCGTTTCTTTACATCCTCATTGAAAGAAAGAGCATACAAAGCAAACAAAAGCAGCCTTTCGGGAAAGGAAAACATTCCTTGAACACAAGTGTCGAAACACGAAGCATTGAAGCCGCTGTTTTCTGTAGAGGAAGAATCATCGGCCCGATAAACCAAACTCCAAACGCGTCCTTTAGTTCAAGTGGTGCGATACGGTATTTCGCCCCCAGAATTAAGCCCCTCCCCCAAAAGAAAACTTAAGTTGACACAACGATACCAGTAAGAATGAAACCTCCACAAAAGGCCAGTTAGTTGCCTAAATACAAATGCGAATTGCCAGAATCATGACAAATGATAAGAATTAAAGGTGATTGAGGTGCTCGGCGTGTTTCAAAACATATTCTTTTGTGCGTGTGCCAGCAAGCTCGGGGAGCCACGCGAGCGAACGAGCGCTCTTTTATCGTCCGCCCGCCCATCAGACAAAAGCGTCTGGTTGCGATGAATCGCGGCACAAGGAATTCCGTCCCTCCCGAAAGCGTAACACCTGGACGGGCAATTCATCATACTCTTTACGGCCGCTTGACACCTGTGTTGCGAGAATAGCACTTAACGTTAATGGTTATCGGAGCGTCTATTTGCAAAAAGACAGAAAAGGTTTGGCAGGCGCACTTTGTTCATTCTTATTGCTTGAGGTCGCATTGTTGTCGTGTACCGGGGGTCTCGTTAGCTGCTATTGACACAGCACAGTGAAAGCGTCAGCCGAGTCGAAAACCTGAATGAGAGAGGAAAACGTTTCATCAGAGGCGCGGAGGGAGTTTGTTTACGAGGGAGCAATTATGCCAGTAATGTTTGCGAGGCAGCGAGGCCCGCAGCACATGTTTGGACATTGTTGTCAAAACAATAACGCGCCTAAATGCAATTATAAGTATTATCGGAAGAATTTTTTGGAATATGTTGGAGAGAATTTTTCAGATGTTTACTGTGCTGAAGGCCTGTAGACATTTTTTAATGTTTTATATTGCATATTCGATGTTTTTTTTTTTAACTCACAACTATATAATACAAACATTCAATAATTAGTTCATTAGAGCGAATGCAATTACTTTTAAAGTATGTATTGTAAAAATATACTCTATGAAGTTATTTGTATTTTTTTATATACGTATAAAATCCATACAGATGTAATGATATATATAAATAATTATTAAAAGGGAGGCCTTCATTTTTAGACATAGTATCCAAACATTTTATGAATTATTTTTTTATTCTAACACAGGGCTCCAGACTGCCCCTAAATAGTGTCATTTTACCCCCAAAATTTATTTCGGAGAAGCAGCTCTGCTGTGGTCTTGATTGACAGGAGCCGGGCCTCGCCACCATACAGCGTTTAGTCCCGCTCACGTCGCATTCTGACGGGGATTTTGACGGCCCACCGAGGCTTTCCAAGGAAAACAAGTGCTGTGACATCACAGGCTTTGTGTCGGGCAGCGGCGAGGCCCCTTTTTCTGTTTATGTTTAATATCGAGAACCCAACCGCCAGCTTTGCAGTTTTGACTACAGGGAAATCGGATCTGCCACTACTTGAGGAGAAGAGTGGGCTTCTTTTCGACTGAGAGGGGGATTAGAGGATAAAGATGGGATGGAACAGATGCTAGAGCAGAAAGAGCGAAAGCACGCAAAAGGCTCCCATCAGAAAAACTGTATTAGCTATACCGGCTAGCTAGTTAGCACAGGAAGCTAACACCATGATCTTCACTCACCGCTCCTTGTAGACTTAAAATAAACAGATGTGACTTGCTGCCTAAAACCTGCCAAGACATTTATTGAGCTAACTGCACAGAAGCTAACATTGCATATTCCTTTGGCTTGTTTTCAAATATACACAAACAGATGCATCACAAACATCGCGCGCTGGAGCCTATCCCATCTGTCCTCGAGCGGTAGGCCGGGTACACCTTTGTCCCAAAATTGTATTATGTACAGTACATTTATACGATTTTTGCACTAGAAGATACAAAGTTAACGATGTCAAACGTTTTTGTGAGTGGAGTTCCTCAGGGAAATGTTAGCGGTCCATTCACATTCTATAAGAGTTTGAACAATATCACATATTTTTCACATTTTTTTCTTCCTGTTTGTGGTCTGGGTAATACTCGGATGGTCCAGACTTTGGTTTGCTGGTCTGTGGTTCTTGCTAAGTAGGTCGGTCGGAAAAAAGTGTTTATTTTCCCCCCTTCACTGCTGCAGGATCATCACTTGCAAGTTTTTTTTTTTTATGTTCTACTGTTGTTTTTTCACTGCTTCTGGTCATAATAATAAAAAAAAATCCACTTTAAAGGGCTTTTCTTACTCAAATATTCTTTTCCATCATGTTCATGGGTGTTCAGTTTACCTTCCTACCAAAATTGGCCCACTAATGCCGACTAACCGATCGATAGAATAATTTATGTGCCCAAATGAGCAAATCGGAAGCAAATATCAGACAGATGGGTGGCAATAAAAAGTTTTATTTGTTTATCAATGTGGGCGTAGCATAAAAGTTTGACAAGTATTTTGAATACTGACCACAAAAAGGAAAAGAGTTGAACACAAATCTGTGCGGGCATGTCGATGATAACAGGACGCACGAAAAAGTCTCAAGGACCCATGAACATGAAGTCGGCCATTTTAGTGTAAAGCAGCCATTTTGGTGCGGCATCAAAGTTTGATGATCATGTTGAGAATTTAGCATGAAAAAGGCTTTCATTTAATTTGAGTGGTTTCCACTCGCAGCCGCCGTGGCAACCAGAGCTTTTTTTTGCACAAGCGCCACGACGTGGGTGTTCTAAAGATACAGTCGAGCAAGAACTTGGTGTTTGGACGCGAATTAAAGCGAAACAATCGCCTCAAACTGTTAGTGGCACACTCTTGTTGAGTGAGTTGTTGACGTGTGATTTGCTGTGTACATGTGTGTGTCTCCGTGTACATGTGTGTGTCTCCGTGTGTGCGTGGAGGAGCCAAAGAGGAAAAAGCCACCGACCGACGCGAACAGTCTGTCGGTTTTTCTTGACGTTCTTTTTCTTGCAGCAGCTGTACGCCGCCCAGCTGGCGAGTATGCAGATCTCGCCGGGGGCCAAGATGGCGGCCGCCCCGCCAGGGGGGCGCAACACGCCCGTCCCGCTGTCGCCCTCTGCCCTCAAGAGCGAGAAGCGAGCGGGTAGTCCCCTCGTGCAGGTGAAGGTGAGTGTGGAAATCCATTACTTTCCCTTTTACTTTTTCAAATACCATCACACACACACACACCGACACACACACTTCCAGACACACTGACAAAGTGACACTGGCGCTGGCTGCTGTTTGGCTGCAGGCCAGACCTCTTCACTGTGGAGAGAGCGCACGCCTCGTCTTTATTTGACGAGCGGGCGCTATAATGGAAGCCACATGTGTGCTTGTGTGTGTGTGTGTGTGTTCGCTGAGCGAGTGTGTGTGCGTGGGTTAGCAGCTGCGAGTCACAATGGGCGCACGTCAGCGCTCACCGCACTCAAACTCGAACGCAGCGCCTTCAGAACTCCACGCCAGACACGAAGCACGTGCACAACCGCACAAACACACACACGCGCGCGCACACACGTCCACTCAGCCCATTGGCATCCCGCCGCAGTCTAACAGATACACACAGACACACACACACTGAGTCAATTGGCATCCCGCTAGTCTAACACGCACGCACGTACACACAAAAACACAGAAAATTGATGGATACATTTTTTCAAATACATGTATGATTCATTAATATGAAGTAAGCACATATTCCGTGTACCTGTATCAGTCAGACTAATACTCTTAATATTAATCAACTATTATAAATAACTTCCTTTAATAAACACCTTACCTATAATAAACACAAATGATTTTGCCCAGTAAAAAGTCTATTAAGAAAAATTAATAACTTTGATTTAAACTGTTACAATTAATGACTGAATTTCTACGCATATAAAATTCCGATACATTACACACACTCAAAAAGTCCAAATCCTTAAATCACTATTGAATAATTAGTGCATTTTAATACAAATAAAAATGCAGTCCTCTAAATATTGTCGTATTTACATACAACTAAATAATCTTTTTTTTTTCTTGTCAGCTGGAAGAAGGCTCCACGCAGCCGCTCAACCTCTCGGCCCGGCCCAAGATGTCGCCGACATCGCCCACCGCTCAAACGCTGTTCTCCGGCAACAAGAGCAGCCCCACCGGCGCCGCCAAGGCCCGTATCCCCAGCCCGGTCTCCGCCATGAGCTACAACAACTCCCTGGGTAAGGTGCACTCCACTCTCAAAGCATCAGAAGGGAGTCTACCATTTTGATTTGAAGCAACTATTGTCGTGTTTTCAAAATGTTCAATCCTGTTGCGTTTCAAAAACTCCAAACAACATTCCCAGGCGGGCACAAATGTGCTTCTCCGCAGCTAACAATCGCCAACATAAACGAACCTTAGCTGACTTTGTTGTCGGCATGCCAGAGTCAAAACAAGAGCCCATTCGCACCCCCACCAGCCAGGGTGGCACGTGCCCGGTAGACTGCAGACACCTCGGGTTGTGTTTTACTGGAGGCCAAAGCCCTGTATTTAGCCTCCATGAAAAGTCTGCCAGCGGAAACAGTGAAATCCAGAACGTTAATTTGCCCCCTTTTTCTTTTTCTTTTTTTTTTAAAGAGCTTCCTCACATTATTGTCTGCCAGAGCCCCAGACCTTTTTATGAGCCCACCTATCTGTTATCTGTTATTAAAGCTAATCTAAAGCCTCTCATTGCAACCCCCCCCCCCCGCTCATGAAAACAATTTCACCAGACCGTGCTATTTTCTTCCCCGTTTTAACGGCCACCCAAGCATTTAGTGCTTCCTCACTCGTCTGCTAGTTAAAACGGCAAAGGCGACGGAAACTTTGGCGTCCTTTTATTTACCCGCTTTCTTATTCTTTACATGTACATCTGCTTCATGAATGGGAAACGCGTAAACAAGGTGGCCGGAAAACATCGAGCGACTGCGACAAAGATGTTGTTAAAGTTACAAGACGCAATTTAGCACAATAAACACAGTAAAGGTATTTCTTTAGTGGTTTCCGTAGAGTTTTGCATTCCAAAATCTAAATTGGAAAAACTATTACCATGTGAAAATTATTTTTAAATATATTTTGTGCAGTTTATTACAGTATAAAATATATAAATATTTAAATATTTTGTAATGAATAAATATTTATCATGAATAAATATTTTAATATTTTAAAAATATAAAAATCTATTTTACAAATAGATAGATAATAGATGCATTTGAGTTTTAAGATGCACTTGATTTAAAAAAAAAAAAAAAAAAAAAAAAAAAAGCCCAAGAAGCCAGTTTTGCTAGACAACAAACTCTTCAAGACTCATTTCCTGAGGTCCTTCAAAAACTCATCCGAGATTTTTTTTCTCCCCAATCGCTACTGAATTTGAAACCGTTGAATAACCGGACACCAAATTAAGCATCACAGTCTTTCTGGGTTTTTTTTCTTTTTCTGTCAGACATCCTCTCCAGCCTGAACTCCACGGCTCTATTCGAGGACCAGGACGCCGTGATGAAGGCCATCCAGGAGGCCAGGAGCATGAGGGAGCAGATCCAGAGAGAGCAGCTCCATCACCAGCAGGGACCTCCGCCACCGCCCCCACCGCCACCTCATCATCATCTTCATCACCATCATGCTGCTCCTCCTGGACACCAAAGTCTGGAGGCCAAACTGTCGGCATTGAGCAACATGACCCTCAACAACGGCAACAAGGTGAGCCATCTGGTCAAATTGCTTTTTTTTTTTCCTTGTGTGTTCTTGCGTTTTTCCATTTATGTGGCACAACTTTTAACATTTTATAATAGAGATAATTATCTTTTTAAAGACATTTTGACTGATCCAGTAAAATGATACAATTAGTGTGTGTGAAAAAATCTATGCAAAAAAAAAAAAAACCTTTCTATGTTAAATATATTTTCACGCTATTGGACAATGTGTATGTTGTCTTTCCACCATTGCCATCTTTCCTTTTGGGCATCCCCAATGACGTCTCCAATAAACACGATTAGACACCAGGGCAAGAATGATTAGACAGGCGGGTGAGGATTAGGATCCTTATGAATATTTTAGGGGGCACAGCCTTTGAACCCAACCAGCCTAAGTAGGTCACCAGTGGTGCATTTGTGTGTTTGTTTTAAATTTTGGGCTTGTTTGCGTCTTCACCATATTCCAAATTTTGTCAGATCTCATTTTATATTATTATTTTATTAACTCCCAAGATTATTTTCTTTAGAGACATTATGCTGATAAACATTGAGAAGATATCCAAAACAGTGTGCACTAATAAATTCTTTATTAAGATGAAGAGGAACTTTTCAAACTGCCGAATAAGTTCCCCATACATAAACATGGATACACAACATTGTGGAAAATATTTTTTTGGGGGGGCTTTTTAATCAACAAAAATAACCCTGTATTCTATAAAACATAATAAAATAGAATGGAAATAAATAAACTGGTTATATAAAGTGCAATTCATGTGCATAATGTAGTATCTGTGTTTTGGATGCGTGCCTGGTTGGAGTCTGGTTGGCTGGTTAGTCTGCAATCCCATTCAATAAGCAAGTGCATCGGTGACTGTGGCTTGCCCTGCCCACATGCGAGGGCATGACAGTACCACTTCATCCCCGCCCCCCATTTAACTCGACATGTCATAAAATGGACGCACACAAAGTTGTGGAGTGACCACACATCGGATTACTGATAGCTGTCAGGATGCAGTGTCAGTATGGCCTAAGATTATAATTGCAGACCGGATTTAACGAATAAATGATTTCGGTCCTTGGAACATAAACACGGATACACAACATTGTGCAGCGACCGCAAGTGAAAAGCAACTGGAACACTAATTGTCATTAAAGATATGTTCCCTGCATAACCGCATAACCATTGCCGCGCGAGTGTTTGTTGTTGCATTTTGGTTACCTAACAACAGCACTTCAAACACAGTTTGGGAAAAAAACAGGCTTGACTGTGTCTTGAACAATTCATAAATGGAACTTTGTGAATGCTACGCAGAACAAGTGACTCAGCGCCTCCGCCTCGCTCTCTTTACCTTGAATTTCAACAATTTTGCTTTTACAAAGCCGTGTTGCGTTATATGCTAGTTTTGTTCCGATTTTATTGACATTTACCTGCACTTAACAATCCACCAATCAAAGGACTGCTTGCCTAACTCCGCCTCCTTTTAGGTGCAAGTGGGCATAAGTTATTTTGACTTGGTCTAAAAGGAAATACCTTTTTTTTTTTTTAAAATAAATAAATAAAAGAACAGCGGTTAGAGCAAATGTGGTTTTCTGGACATAATGTTTGTGTGTCTCTGTCAGACTGCTTCAATTTGACGCATAGACAACGTTAACTAAGAGCTGAAAGTAATCTCCTTTTTGTGTGTCTGTGTGTGTACGCCACACACTGCGTCCGTGTCATTCTAGCCGGTGTGCAGACGAGAGGCCTGGCCAGTTAGCGGCATTGTGGAGTATTGCCTTACGCTTACGCCGCTTCCAGCTGGCTCACGGCTGCCAAAGACGATTGAAATAGCCCGAACGTGTGTGTGTGTGCGCACTTATGCGTGCGTGCGTGTGTCATAAAAAACCTCCCCGAGCCCACTTAAGAGTCAAGCGGCCCGTTTAGGAAGCCGCTGCCGGATTGTTAATGCTATTGTTAGCGCCGAGTCGGCGAAGCGTGTAGATAAATGACTTTTGCCCACAGTCGCTTGCGAGTAAAATTGATACAAAAGACGAGTTTATGAACAATGCCACAAGCGGGAGATGATGTGTGTGCCGCTTCTTGAGTCATTAAAGCGTTGATGGCGGCTGAATGAGCACCTGCCGTATCCTCTTTGTTAGTTTGCATGGAAAAGTCACTTTTTATACGGGAGATTGGGTTTTTTTTTTCCCGTGTTTCATTATAGCTAGCAGTAGCGAGGTTTACAGAAAAGCACAGATTTCCCGTTTAGGTCTTTGGCAGTTTTCACAGAGGTTCTCCATGGAGGCAGACGTTTTTTCTCGCGGCACAAAGATGTTTGTGAAAGAAGACTTTCAGTAAGCGGAATAATTCTTGACCATACGGACACGCAACGTTGCGGACCGTTGACGAGTTGACACCGTAAACTCGAGTCAGCTTCGGAAAGACAACTCGACGGCATTCTGAGTGGAATTTACACAACATATTTGAAGGATGTTGTTTATGAAATATTTGAAAAAGACTCGACGATCTTTGCGGATGTATTTTTTTAATTAACGCTCGATTTAATTGTTCGTCTTGACGCAAAGTGTCCTTCGTCGCATTTCATTAACGGAGGCCTTGTTTAGTCAATTCACTCAAGTCTTACAATTTTTTTCTTGTTTTTCGTGAGTTTTTTTCTTTTATTCGTACCTGTGTTTAAATAGTGTAGTGCGTGTGGGGCGGAGGCAGGGTGGGGAGTTTTTTGTTTAGAATTTCTTTAAAAGCCACACAACATTGAAAACAAGCTTTTAAGTGACTAGCAATCCCACGACTCTCTCTCTCGCTCTCTCTCACCTTTGTCATCCATCTTCTTCACTATCTACTTCTCCACTTTCCATTCCTCTGTCTTTCTTCTTCTCGTTCTTCTTGTGAGCTGCCTTTGTTAGTCGCTGGCTTCCTTGCGGTGAGCGCGGCACTGCCCGGGCACATGTTCTGCGGCCGCCCTGATTACAGCCCCGTCGTGGTGCTGACATTGGCCCTCCAACACACACATTCAGACACACACACAGTTAAACACACACTTCTATACGCCGTGGCCCACAAGTTCCAGTCGCTCTGCCAGCATGACTTCACGCGGCAACCATCTCTTGCGTCAAACAAAATGCCTCTGTCACCAGAAAAAGGAGGAGGAGGGACGTGAGGAGGAAGAGTCGCCGAGCGTGTCCATGTTTTCCACCGCACTTTTGTCCTTTTAGCTGCTTCTTGGCTTCTCGCGGTGCATGATGGGAATTTCATATTAGATTTTAAGACAGACCACGGCGGCGTATGAACACGGGCCAGATCAACCCGGCAATTAGTTTTATCGTCGTTACCATCAAAGACGTTCAAATTAGAAGAGCCCAAGACCAGATGTATAAAAATAGAGAGCGGCAAAGAAGGATAAGAGATGATTCCGTTCAGAATTTTGACAGAAATGTGTCAATTGATGTTATTGTTAGTAAAAATGGAAAAATAAAATAATATATATGACAGATGACAAAACATTGTTGTTTTCCCGGCTTCCCGCAGGAGCGTCTGCACTACGAAACGCTGAGTCACCACCTGGGCAAGCTCGGGGAGGATGCTGGGAAGATGGTCCATCGAGTCATCGACCTGACCAGACCGGAGGATCTGGACGGTGAGCTATCGCTTGGTTTTGGTCGTTGTTACAGGAATGTGCCGTGGGCGCTGCCTTGTGTCTTGTGCCAAGCTAAAAACCAGCACCAGCTTCTGTCACTGAAAAAAAACACATACAATTAAGTTGTAGCATAGCATAAAACTTTGCGCTAGCTAGGTTTTGGTTAAGGAAAAAAACTTTTTTTTTCTTCATTATATTATTGTCTATAAATGAGTTAAAAAAAACATTTATACTGACTTAATTCTACCTAATTACAGAGTGTTGCATAGCCTAAAATAGTTTTTCAACCTTTGGTACGAATGTAAGATAATTCTAAGGGGTCAATCATAACTTACCAATAAATGACCATCCTTGGGCTAATTGACCAATTTTAGGATTAGGAGACACGTTTAATCAATTTTTACAATTAAATCATTGCTCTGTATTCAATCTAATTGGTATAAAATACAAAATTTGCCACTGATTAGGACTTCAAACTCATCTCCCCTAAAAGGTCAAGGTATGTTGCAATGCTAAAAAAATGTCAATGAAGCCTTATAAGGTTGGTGTCCCATTGTAGCTGTTCCGCTACAAAGAGTGTCCCGGTGCCTCGTTCAGGGATTCAACCAATGCAAATATTTATTGTCAAGCTCAGCAAAGAAGAACTAAACACAACGTTTCAAGGTCAACAAGTTAGCCTCTCGAACGTTTTGTTTTTATTAGTCCAGTAAAGCCGCATTCTAATTCTGCAGTTGCAAAAGCTTGCAGGCAAGACTTTTTTTGCGGGTCTACTCATGATAGACATGCTTTCCAAATTTCATGCGAAATGAAACTAGGTTTGGCTGGGGAAGTTTACAAAAATTCATATTCACATTTATCGTCACCCTTCTGTCGAGAATACGAAATGTCTCTGAAAAGTTGAACAGCTAGAAATGGCCAACTTTACCCCGAAATGGCTGCTTTAAACCAAAATAAAAATAGTCGACATTTTGTGGCTTTTTTTGGGTTCTTCACATGTTTTTATGGGTCTTCTCATAATTGTCATGGCTACCAAATTTCATGCTGTTAAATCAAACTGTCTTGAGGGGCTGATTTTTCAAAAATGTTGAGTACCAATAAACAAATAAATACATGATACATTTCTTCTTTGCAGGAAGCAACATCGCGGAGGCCCGCGTTTTCCGGGAGGCGCGCGGCAGGGGCAACACTGAGCCGCACATCAAGAGGCCCATGAACGCGTTCATGGTTTGGGCCAAGGACGAGCGCAGGAAGATCTTACAGACCTTCCCAGACATGCACAACTCCAACATCAGCAAGATCCTCGGTGAGCATGTGGTATTGCTCTTAATTGCAGGCGATATTTTAAATCACAATTGAACTTTCCTTTACTGCCATGCAAGGGTAAGTAATAGTAAAACAAAATTCAAGTAAAACTTTAAGGACACAGTGAGTGGACAGGATTGCGATACTATCCTCCAATGGCATTTTATTTATTTGGTTATTTATAAGTGCATGTAAATGCTGAAGCACTGTCGCTGGACTCAAGTAAAATTGAGGAAAATGTGATCATTTTTAAAAGTATGGATAGTGGTCTAATATTATATTAATTGCTAAAATCTGTGCGAATGATCAGAAATTTTTATAATGAGAATAGTTAATATTTTAACCGTAGATCGGCTAACATGGCAGATGACCCGCTTGAGTCCATACTTAGACATGGCTCTTGAATTGGTTCCCACGAGATGGTTCAGGTGTGAAAATGTTTCCCAGTTTGCTTGTGACATCTCTGTGAAAAACGAAAATCCGCGATTATTTCCAGTTCCGCCCTTTGATGGCTTCTCTGGGCCGATTAGCCGGTTAGCATATGATACAAATCAGTATCTTCCTGACCATCTTAGGTGACAGTTCACACAGTGTTGCTTCTACACTTTATGAAGGCTCTGACATTGTGACCATTATTCACACGGTGTGACTCTGCTTAAGAACTTTGAACAGATCTTAACAGAGGTGGGAGTAAGTCACATATACAAAGTCATAAGTTGAGTCCTGACTAAATTTCAAGAAATTTGAGTCTTGGCTTTACAAATACAGTCTTAATCATATCATTTGTAATCGTCTGAACCCAAACTCCACCATGTCTAAATTTAGTCCACGGCTATCGTTAGCTAAACTGTGACATCACCGTAGCTTATCTGTCTTTTTTTAGCCAAGCAAGTCCCAGGCCCTAACTTTTTGCCAGTCGAGTCATGTAATAAAAACTTCAACTACATAGGACATACATCTGCCTGATTGTTTGTTTGTTTTTTTTGTAAAAATGCTTCTGCATTAATCCTGTGACCCAAATGACTCCTTGAAGGGGGTCCTGAAAACTGTTTAGAGCTGTTTGTATGTGTACAATGAGTGTCTTCCGAACATCATAACACAGCTGGACTCATTGCTTTTTTTAAACTGGCAGCATTAATGTGTGAGGTCGCTTGGTGATAAACATCGATAAACGTCCGTCCTTTGGATTGTCCGGTACAAGACATTGATTGCACTCTTATTTACATGGTACAGCAGTTTTAAACGGTTTTAAAATTATAATGCCATCCTTCCGACCTTGTGTTTTTCAGGTTCCCGCTGGAAGGCGATGGCCAACCAGGAGAAGCAGCCGTACTACGAGGAGCAAGCGCGTCTCAGTAAGATCCACCTGGAGAAGTACCCCAACTACAAGTACAAACCACGACCCAAAAGGACCTGCATCATTGACGGCAAGAAGCTACGCATCGGCGAGTACAAGCAAATGATGCGTTCGCGCCGTCAGGAAATGCGGCAGTTCTTCGTCGGGTAAGTCCAGAATGTAGGAGTTGTGTGCGCCCATGATTTGCGGTTTGCTTCAACAATGTTTTGTGTTTCACTCGACTCCGACATGTGGTTGTGTACATCATAACATGCGCGTATAAAATGATCGACGCTTGCAGAAATGTCACGAATGCAATTCACACAAGGCCTTTTTCCTGGCGCATAGCATCTGACAATAAAAGAAATATTAAGCGCGTCTATTTGTTGAAGTAAAAAAAGAACTTCTCAGAATTCCCTGAGCATATTTTCCCCATGTTAAGAGCGCAACGCGTGTGCCACAAAAAGAGAGAACAGTGGCATTGTATTAATGGAATCCAGGCCGCAGAACACGTTTAAAGCCGTCCGCGTCTCACGGATGGATTTAGCAGAAGGCTTCCAACGCGAGCCATTTTTTAATAGTGTGTCATTTATTAAAACAAGGACAATACCGGCGAGTTTGCGGCCGCTGGAATTGGACGCAGACAGACGTGGTGGAATATGAAATGTAAGCAGATGTTTGAATGCTACATTGACTGCGCCTGCACACGTACGTGCGTGCGTGTGTGTATGTGTGTCTGTGTGTCTGTGTGTGTGTGTGTGTGTGTGTGTGTGTGTGTGTGTGTGTGTGTGTGTGTGTGTGTGTGTGTGTGTGTGTGTG
The DNA here is from genome assembly GCF_901709675.1 of Syngnathus acus. Classification (NCBI taxonomy): domain Eukaryota; kingdom Metazoa; phylum Chordata; class Actinopteri; order Syngnathiformes; family Syngnathidae; genus Syngnathus; species Syngnathus acus. Next base: position 2,532,632 of record NC_051092.1, on the reverse strand, counting down.
TGTGTGTGTGTGTGTGTGTGTGTGTGTGTGTGTGTGTGTGTGTGTGGTCAAGCTAAAGCAAAGAGAAGCCTGTCATTGAAGAAGGCCTGTGCTTTCAATCAGCGCTGCGCCAACCGACTAACCAACCAAGCACACTCTTCAACAAGACTGCTGCTGTTGTTTTTTTTGTTTTTTTTTAAAAAGAGAGTTCGACATAGAAAGTGTCAGAGTGAATGGCGCTAATTGACGATACAGAGGAGAGAACATCTCACCAAAGCTCACCTCCTCTCTCTTCATCGCACAAATGAGTTCATTATACAGACCAGTGTTAGCCGGTGGAGTTTTCTTGCCCTGCATGGATAATATAATATAATATAATATAATATAATATAATATAATATAATATAATATAATATAATATAATATAATATAATATAATATAACATAATATAATATAATATAATATAATATATGCACATACATATATATATATATATATGCACATATGATGTGATTCTAATCATATTCCATATTTTATCCAACAGGCCTCAGGCTCCGCTACCCCTAGGTAACAGTGCAGGCGGCATGGGCGTTTACCCGGGCGGCATCACCATGGCGACAGGAGCGACTCCCTCACCTCACATGACCTCAGACTGTTCCAGCAACTCGGCAAGCCCCGAGCCGACCGCGCCCGTCATCCAGAGCGCGTATGACGCGGTCAAGGCCGAGCCCGCCATGGACATGTCCGGCCACCCCGCCAACGGCGACGACGACACGGACATGTACGACGATTACGAGGACGAGCCAAAGTCAGACTACAGCAGTGAGCACGAAACCCGGCAGGACATCAGTGCCAACTGAGCTCGCTTGCAAAATACGTTCAAAGGACTTTTCGGAGGGCAACCTTAACGACAAGGGGCCGAACCTGCGACAATACCGGCGTCACGTTTTTTTTTTTTTGCAACCAGCATGCATGGACTCTTCAGCAGCTATTTGGTCTTAAGTGTTTTAAAAGGAGTGAGCTCGTTCAATTTTTATTTTTTAACGATGTTGATGTTTTTATGACTTTTTTGGTGTTTTATGTTGATTACGTTTTTTGCCGTACGGGCCGTTCGCTCGCTGCCTGTACAAAAACTCTGGACTGGCACAACTTGAAATTTGAGGAGTTTTAATATAAAAAAAACAACAACAAAAAATCCTAGCTCTTATAATCTTATAGTCTTACATTCATGTCTCAAACAAATACAGCACATCAATTTTATTATTATTACAATTATTATTATTATTATTATTATTATCATTTCGCAACATTATTATTATATCTATATCCCAGCTCAGGTATGATGTGCCAGCTTGTGAATGTGTTTTGTTTTGTACGATGAGAGAGATGTAAAGTGTTATGTCAATCAATCACAGGGAGCAATTCCCGTCCGACACAATATTACTTCTTAATGTTATTGCAACAAATTTTTCACAAAATGTGCCAAACCTACATTCACATTCACTCAGTATGGTGTAGTCTTAACTTCCACAAATGCTGCAAAAAAAAAAAAAAAAAAAAAAAGTCTTACACATTTAAGCTTCTCAGCAACGATTTCGTGAACCACATTGCTCGGAATTCCTCGGCGGCCAAAGGCCAACACTTACAATTCATTCAGCTTGATGGCGCTACTGTAGGATGAGAAAATTTCTCGTCACTGTATTTTCTAATTGTGTTTTCCATAGTTGCGAAAAAAATTATTTGGCTGGTGGACGTCTGTAAATGTCTAGGCCAAGGGTAGGTGACTTACACCAAACTTTTGTTCTAAAAAAAAAAAAAAAAAAGTAGTTTTGGTCTGTTTTTTTTTTTTTAATGGTACTTTTTTCTACCCGGCATGTATATTTGGAAGTAATTTATTAAGGAAAACAATTGAGGGAAAAGATGTGCTCAGTTTTTATTGAAATCCTATGCCCATGTTCATTTTCTGCTATAACTGTTTAAAAAAAAAATAATCCAGAGTTTAACTGTAAGGCCATCTTAGCCAATCAGAAACCTGAAGAAAGTCATTTCCGGGGGAAAGACGCAATATCAAGAACGACGTTTTCACTGTAGTAGAAAATTAAGGAAAAGGAAAAAATAAGGACTAGTTTTGACTACACAGGGCAGAATATAAAAGGAGAAGGGTTTGTTGTTTTCTTTTCCTGTCATTTGTGAACTAATAATGTTGGTGAAAATGATCAAATGCTCAAAAATAATCATAAATATAAACAATATATTTTAATCATAGCAACATTAGACATGGGCATGGTCTGTGTAAAGCACCCCAACTTGAGCACTGTTTTTCTCCCCAATTGTAGTGTCTCACTCATTTTATTTAATTTTGTGATGATTTAAAACAGCTTTCCACTTTCTACACTCATTACCTCTGTTTTTTGGGGGCGGGGGGGGGGGGCTAGCATTTTTTTAAAGATACTATTTAGACGAGCTTCACAAGCTGAGCCTGAACATAACTCGCGTTACATGGGGAGCCAACTCCTGCTCGCCTCACACATCCTAAGCACTGGATACAGCTTCGTATATTTTACTTCAATTTTATCTTCAATTTATTGACTGAGGTGATGTTGTTTTTGGTCCCAAGTTGTAGTCTTTGGCCAGCAGGTTTTTGTTTATTCATTTTCCTCCAATGTGGCCTCTGTTAAACCTCATTACACACACACAGTTTTTTCCTGTGATAACTTTTTTTTTTTTTGGTGTTTCAAATTGTGCGTTTTAACATTTCATTGTATTTATTAGCCAGATGTGGCTCTAAAGAGTGTCAGTATACGTCATACTGGTGACAAAGACAATCAAAGAAAAAAAAAGAAATAAATAAGAAATAAAAACTGCTTTCTTGAAGTCTTGTTTCTGAAAAATGTCAAAGAAAATAAAAAAAAGGAAGAAATAAATGCCGTATAAATAGCAAACTATAGATTTTCATTCACCAGACTCCTACAGCATTTTGATCATTCCTCATTTTTACGCTCATGTGCGCCGTGTTGGGGTGTTTTTGTGTGTGTTGCAGGTGCCGCTGCCCGAGCTTTTACTTCCATGACACCATCGGCTGGTGCGCCAATGTCTTTCCACACTTCTAATTGTTTCCAACACACAGATTCCTTTTCCCAAACTTGAGCTTTTTTTTTTCCACATCTTCTTTATATTTTGGTGGACAGTTACAGTAAATGCGGCCTATTGTTCCGTGTGTGTGTGTGTGTGTGTGTGTGTGTGTGTGTGTGTGTGTGTGTGTGTGTGTGTGTGTGTGTGTGTGTGTGTGTGTGTGTGTGAGATCATGCCACACATCCTGACAGCACGGCAAGCGTCAGCCGATTCCGCCACCTCCTCTGCCGCCACATCGTAAATCCTAATTGTAATTCCCCAAAGGACTTCAGCGCCACCCTGTGTGTCACACACATCTTTTGTGTGCGCGCCCAAGTGTTTGTGTGTGTTTTATTTTTATGTAGTGAATATGCGGCGGTTTCATCATAACCTTAATGCCAGAGTGGAACCACAAAATATACTTCAATTTCATACAAAAAGTATATGTAATCAGTAGGAAAATGACATTTTAGGGAGTTTTGGTGGTGGGTGGTAGAATATGGATGTACGTATGGATGGATACTGTCAATAGCAATGATGATCATCATAATGATGATGATGATAAGGAAGGCATTGATAACTGTCCGACCAAAGGCCTATGACTTGTGGGGTTCCCCAGGGGTCAATCCCAGGACCCCTCTTGTTCCATTAAATCAGCTAAAATTCAGCGAAACAGTTAAACTCAGACTGTCTCTGAAATGTTCAAAATTGAATTGTGGACAGTTTGTAACTTTGCCAAAACCATAAATTTGTGTTTAAAAATGATCAGTTTGCTTGGTAATGAGCTGATCATTTGAATCAGGTGTGTTGCAGCAGGCAGACGTGGAAAACATGGAGGATATGGCTCTCATGCCACCAGGGTTCCCTAAACCTGGTCTAAACCAGTCTAGGACAGCTTAACGTGTTTTTCTGCGACCATCATGAGGAAAAGCAATTCAGCTAATGGATGGATGGATGTTTATCTCCTGCAGTTTGGATTACAAACCAAAAATTGGACTATGCATATGATGAACCACACATAAGGTAAGTAAAATGTTCTGATGTGATAAAATATCCACTGTTTTATTGTTGCTAAGTTGTTTCAAGGAAAGTTGACCACACTTGATGCCAAAACATGTGATCATTTGAAATACTGCTGTGCGTGACAGAGGCAAGGACTCAAAATATAAATATGTGAAAAGAAATCAGTGTTAGTATTGTGCGATGAAAAGTGATGGCATATCTACTGGTGAGGGGGTGTTGGCAGAACAGCGGGGGGTCAGCAGCCTTGGCAAGCCTTTGACAATAAATGCACTATCCACATAAAAGAACGCTTTATTAAATATATATTTTTTAAATATCATTTGGAAGCTGTAGCTGCGTGTTTTGAAAGGTAGCATAAAGGCCTATACTTCTCTTTTAATGCAATTAGAGGAAATCTTAAGCAATTTTTTTCCGATGGACAAAAGGCCAATTCTTTCAGCTTTCAGGCAAAGTCCTTGGGTACTTTTAAGTGTGATAGTCTACTAATTAAATATTATACGTATGAGACCGGCGAGGGAGGGGGAGAACGCCACTTTAAATGTAGCGCCGATTGTTTGAATCAGACACGGCTGCAGCCTTGGTGAGTGCAGCAGTGTTACGACCGTGGGCACAAGTAAAGAATTGTGGCCGCCACCTTCGCCATGGTGGACACAATAAACGAAACTTTCAGAAAGATTAGACGATGAACCTTTGCTATTCGAGTGTGGCTTGGACGGGTGGAGTAAACGTGGGGTTGTTAAGTGTCAAACCCAGAGGGGAAATGTACAAATGGACCCCTGTAAACAAATAAAATAATATTTCTGATATTAATGGTGGTTGGCTGTAACCCAATGCTAACTCTACGTCTGATTCCACAACACTAATCTGTTTCCAAAACCTTAGCCTGAAACCCCAACCGCTAATGCTAACCCTTAACGCTAACCCCTAACCCTATTCCCAACCCTAATTATTATTATTTTTTTAATTATGCATTCGATATCTACCGTAATTTTCGGACTATAAGTCGCGGGTTTTTTTCATAGTTTGGGTGGGGGGGCGACTTATACTCAGGAGCGATTTATATACATATATATGGTTTTTTTTCACTTTTTTGGGCATTTTATGGCTGGTGCGATTTATACTCCGGTGCGACTTATACTCTGAAAATTACGGTAATTAGTGAGAGACCACGCACTATTGGTAGTATAGTTTAAATAGATTTTTTTTTAATGAGGAAAAATAACATTTGAAGGTAATGTTGAATGAGATGTGACGTGTTTCGAAGCAACAGAAAAGCCTTTTTTGTCAAGTCTTTGGCTTTTAGGTTGGTGTGGATTGTGTGTGTCTGTGTGTGTGTGTGGTGTCAGAGAGTGAAGTAAAGTGTGATTAAGAGCTTTGTGATGATGTTTAGGCCAGCGCGGGCATGGCGGCGTTGGAAACAATGTGCTCATGGAAAGAAAGCATTTCATGCATTTAGCCGACTGTTAAATCGGAGAAGCGGTGCGGTTCTTTTTTTTGGGGGCGGGGGGGTATCGTAAGCATTGATGGAACGATTAAACAAACCCAGCAGACGTCACCAGGGCGACACTCGTTAATGAATGTCGTTAAATGACGATTAGCTGTACGTTTCATTTGGAACCAACGTTGTTGTTGGACAAAATCTTTCCATTTATTCATTATCAATAACGGGAGTTGTAATATTGCGGCTTAGAGAAGGGAAGGGGGAAAAAAGAGTCCACACCAATAGTTGGATATCAAAAATACTTTTTTTTACTGGATTATTAATATATTTATTTCCAAAGAGTGTTCATACTCCAGTTATGTTTGATTGTACGTTCCCCGGTCGATTCATTCCATTAAAAAATATTCTTCTTTCTTCTCAAAGTAGCGGTTGAGTCGCGCCATGGCATACCTGAGACAAAAACACAAACAAGTTGTTAGGACAACAAAATGATGATTTAAACGGAATATTTTCACCGATCTTCAAATGTATCGTAATTTTTCCGAATAAAGTTCGTCACCTCATATTAAGACAATAATTCATTTCTAAGGAGCCCCTAATATCGATCTGTTCTCTAGTTTGCAGTTGACAAACTTTTCAAGTTTTCTTTTCAACTTTTTATTACTTTTTTTTTTTTCGCACCAATGGTGGCAGGTCACACTTTTAAGGACGGATGGTTTTGTGGATTAGTTGTCTGGCTCGCCTTTATTTTGGGTCAAAAGGTACTTTTGGAAGAATGTTATTAAAGTCCTCAAAGAATGCCACCAGCCTTGGCCCTTTTTGAAATATAATTTTTGACAAAGCAGTGTTCAGTCGGCTCGGCCATTCGTTTTTTTTTGGGGGGGAGTTTTACCGACTTTTGTCTCGATTCTGTTCATATATAGATTACATTTGTATTTTTTAACTCATTAGATTTTGTTTTCACCTGTTGTCACTGTCACATTGTTTTATTTCTTTTAGTGGTGTGTTTTATTCTGAGATTTGAGATTTTTTTTTTTTTGCTTGTCTAGACATAGAGAATTCCTGAAGTCCTGTTAGTGGGTTGTTGTTTTTTTTGAGTCATTTTATCCATCCCAGTCTTGCTTCATCTTCATTTGTGTCCTCAAACATGCCAGAACCATGAAAATAAATGATGTAGAAAAACAGATTTAACTATGACAATCAGTTTGGTTCAATATTTAGCAAATATGACAATCGTGACATTCAAATATCATCAATGTCATTCATTTTAAATTGAAATGAAGCATCACAGTCTGTGCCCTTCATATGCACTTTAACTCAAGCTGACAACTTCAGAAAGTGGCGTACTTAACGTTTATCCTGATCACGGGTGAAACTGAGACATTTTTTTGTGAGAGGAAAAATGAAAAGCAGGTATTCTTTTTCACAATGTCCTTTTTGTGCAAAAATGGACTTGAGCTGCAGTTATGGTGGACCTCCTCCTTGTTCATTTCCTCATAATAATGTCTTTGTCAAAATAACAGGGCTGTCTAGCCAGCGCCGCCGCATATTTAAACCGCACGCGCACACACACACACAAAAAGTGAGCAAAGTAAATACGGAGTCAAGACGTTCCTATTGTCACAATGCACATCTGGCTCGGATTAAAGCACAAGGCCGCACAGACGCCTGTCACTCGTCGGGAAGTCAGTGGAGATTTGGCTCAGTGGGAGAACAGTGGGAGGAAATGGGCACACACACACATGCACACACGTTTCCATGACTTCAGACAACCTTTACAACATTTAGTTGCATTGGTTTCATGGATACTTACCTCTAACTCTAAAAGTCTGATGTTGATCCTTTTACCTTCTTCTGAAAGCACTTTGGGGTACTAAAGCATACTCATGTTAAGTGCCACACACACACACAAACACACATGCACTTGCACACAACATTGCGGAGTCCCCACACAACAGCTTACTTGTCCACAAAACATGGAATGCTCATGGCTGTTAAACATGCTAGCTTTTTATAACATACGAATTGAGACGAATTGGATGCAAGACAATAAGTTGCAAAGTGTTTCAGAATTTAAACATGGACCGACACAACACTGTGGAATGATTATATGTCTGAGTTATCAATCCACACATTGTCGACAAACAACTTGCTAATGTTATGGAGCCGCACAACAAACTAAAATCACACAACATTGTGGGTAACTAAGAACTCGTATGTCAGGGTATCACTGTATGCGTATTTGGGTTCGGGGGGTCGTAGAGCCTTGCAGACCCGCCATCCCGTCAATTTCCCGTCGTGCTCGGCAACAGTTAACACTTAAATGAGGGTAACCCGACCCGGCTGTGCGCTAACTCGGGGGCGACCTGGGAGCAGACGGCGGTAGCGGCGGTGGGGTTCGAGGGACGCGGGTGCGACGGCCCGACGGGAACAATAGCGCCTCTGTGCCTCAGCGCCCCTCTGGATCACATTTCCTCACGAGGTCCGCATCCAAATGAGGCGAGGGCGCTGCTGTTGATCTCGCAAGAGGTTACGAAGGACGAGCGGGGGCGCACGGGAGGGAGGCTGCCGGGTGTCAATAGTGATTTGGATCATCACAGTGGTGCGGGCCAAACACAAAGAACGATAGACGGGGGCGGAGGGGGGGGGGACTTTTCAAAGCCGTAATTGATGTGGTTATTTTTCGTGTACCAAATAAATTGAAGGAAGCACAAACCTGTGGAAGTCAAAATCAATGGAGGAGTAGTGAGACTGGAGAATTGCCCACAAACCCCAGAAGAAGTTGGATACCTGGTTAGAGTAAAAAGTACAAAAGTCATCAGTTAGATCACAGGTGTCAAACTCAAGGCCCGGGGGCCAGATAGGGCCCGCCACATCATTTTATGTGGCCCGCGAAGACAAATTGTGCATCAAATTCGTGTGTCATGACAAGAATTGCAAATTGTCTTCACTTTTAATATCTTTTTTTTTTAAATATTTGACCAGTTTTTACTCGTCTGATTTGAAAACGAGTTATTTGTCGGTTTGTTTTGTAGCTTTTACTGTATATAATATGAGGTGCTCGTACATTTATTTGGGTTGACAGTCATAATGGCCCTCCGAAAGAAGCTATGACTACAATGTGGCCGGCGAAAAAATCAGTTTGACACCCCTGAGTTAGATGATCGTTCGCTATAAAAAAGGAAACTCCTGAAAAACGATTTCCCAATGCCATTTTTATGGATGGATGCAAAATTGTCTCAAGGACCCCCTTATGTAGATTTGCAAGAAACACTCTGTGGGTTTTGTCTCAAAATGATTTTCCCTTTTCTTCCGCCTGTTTCATCTTGAAAATATTCACGTGGCTCTTGTGTCATTGTTGGACTGGCAAGAGCACATTTAAGGCTGATAAGTAGGACAATTACATTCAAAAAAGTCTTTTACATCTCTCTTTTACTTGTCGCTTTTCAATCAACTCGCAGTGTCGCTATCACATGCTAGGTCAGACAATCACACCATTTTTCTCAGTCGTTATGAAGCGGCAGCGCTCACCAAGGAGAACTTGCAGACTTGTACGTAGAGACGCGTCACCTCGTCTCGGGTGACGCTGACGTCTTGCCCTGTGCAGTGTTTGTAACTCAACAGGTAGGCCTCAAGCCAGTCGCTCTGCAGGCTGCGACTTGGGTAGCGGCTGTAGTCCACATCCTGAACGCCTTTCCGAGCACAAAAGAAAATCAATCGTGTACTGGTTTTTATTTAAATTTGTAGAAGAAACTTTTTCGTGGCAAGTTCTGTCATTTGGATTATTATGATTTGAATGAATTCTTGATCCTTTTCTAGATGGTTTTATTCATATTTTGTCTTGTGTGACTTCTCATTGTAGTATTTTGCCAGTTCAAAACAAAATGTCTGCTGGATATTTAGCTGTCTCTGTCATGATTTACGCGCTATGACCTCATCACTTGGCGTCAAGAAAATGGCTGCGTGTCATGAGCTAACTGCAGTTGATAATTGAGAGGTGGCAAAAGGGCTCACACTTTGGAGAAGAAAAGATACAAGACTGAAGTCCAATTGAAAAAGTTCAGATTCAGAAAAAAAAATACATATACCTGAAATACAACACTGGAACTTACCAGCAAATTCATTGAAGTGATTGCCAATATCGAAGGCTTGGTAGTTGTACTCGGCGTACTCGTAGTCGATGAATCTTACCTTCCCTGTTGCCGTAGAAAAATGGACAAAACAGCTCTTAGTAACACTGGCTTCTTTCATTAAAAAAAAAAGTGTAATCATGCTGAAGACCTTAAAAAATAAATAACAAACATGGATGATAAGGAACTAAATTAATCTAAGCATTGTACACTTATTTTTTTTTTTAATTTGATTTTGACAGTGCACTCAACTTTAAATGAAACACGTCACACAGTAAGAGCAACTACTGCAGTTTTCTTAAGTGATTACTTCACCACCATTTTTTCCTCATATAAACCCACCACAGACTTTTTATTATTGTCAGCAGTATTCATGCAGGTTAATTACAAGCGAAGGCTGGCGCCCTGCGACATGCCCGCATGTGAAAATAATTCATAAGGCGTCCCCAAAAGCAACCCCCTCCCCCTTGTCGGTTTACCCTGTTGGCGGTCATGGATGATGTTTTTGGTCAGGAGATCATTGTGGCACAACACGGTGGGCGAGCCCAATGACGAGAGGTGTCGCTCCAGTGACTCCGCCTCCGCCGACAACCTCGCCAAGCCGGGCAACTGAGGGTTGAATGTGGAACTGCAGAATGGCACAAACCACAAAGAAAAATAATTGCGTTTTAGATCCGAGTTTGCATGATTGGGACGAAATGTTTTGCATCGCTAGGAACATGTTTAATTGAAACGTTTTGGCAGCATCGCGTGTTCAATGGTAACACTGTCCTCACAACAACTTCAGAATGAGGTTTTAGGACCTAAGCGGGATGAAGTAGGGTGTGAATCGTTTATAAATTCAGCCCACCCCCCCTTGAGTCAGTTTCACTGAGTGACTTGAAATTTGGTAGACATGTCTATCATGAGTGGACCCACAAAAAAAGTCTTATGTCCGAAAAGACACAGAGATCCTTTGATTTTGGGTTGAGGTGGACATTTTTAGGCTCATTTTGGCCTTTCCTAGGACTCCTTCAAAAAAAAAAACCGCACCCTACAGATTTTGTTTGATCACTACCAAATTTAGAGTATCAGCTCCTATACAGATTGCTTGCAAGTGTTGAAAGAGCATGGTGGCAGAGTCTAATGACATGTCATTGGTCTAGTCGTGCGCCTCAGAATTTGAAGAAAATTCAGGAAGCCAGAATTACTCTGCAAAGTAAAACTTGGAAGGGCTTATCTATCATGAGTAGGCCCACAAAAAAAAAAAGCCATGCCGTAAAACGCACAGGAAGTCTGTCATTTTGGTTCGAACCAGCCACCGAGGCTCATTTAGGCCATTTCCATGATTTCTTGAAATACAAACTTGTCCTTTTGTCAGATCACTGCCAAATCTGAAGTACGTCGATCTGGACAGATTAGTGGGTTGACAGTAAATTGCAAATCATTGAGTTTTTGTCGATGTGTGCGGGCGGATCATAGTGGTAAAGTTTGATGAGTCCAAATTAGTTTAGTCATGCAATTAAAAGAAAATAAACCACATTTGGAAGTTTTGGGTGACAAGATGTCAAAAATAAATATATCATTCACCATATGCATTGGTTGTTTTTGTCGTAGTGCCGCAATCAGATGTCATAACATCTTTCAGTGAAACGGAAAACGAGAATACTGATTTCGGAAACCTTTGAACATACTGAAATCTTCCATCTTTCTACTTCCTGTTTGCGGCGGCCTCCAAAGTCTCCTTTAAAGCAATCGTTGGATAATTACAGTCGATCACCTGCGTTAAACCGCGGCCCCGACATGATAAAACCGACTGATTCCCTTTCTGCTCAAGTGCGTCGATTAGGCGTTATCTTTTGAACCCGACGCCATCTTTCTGGGCGTCCGCCTCCTGCTCATTAACGGGAATTTCCTCCGTTTATCAATGCGACTTATTAACATATGACTCCGACGCCACCGTGGCTTTTCTTTGTGCTCTTGTACGCTCGCGCCAGTGCATGCCAGCGACCCAGCGGGTGGCCTTCTTTTTTTTTTTGCATGCACTATTGCCCTCGGTGTGTGTGCGTGTGCGTGAGCGTGTGTTGCAGCTGCACGCCGCCTATCTATGCGCAGCGGGTGGCACCGAGGCTGAAGACCTCCTCTGCAGGTGCACCATCTTCCTGCTCTTTCTTTGGATGTTTCCTCTGAAGATCACATTCACGCTCAAGAGTACAAAAGTGCCTCTGATGCCTCGTCTTGTAAAGACTAATGAATACACACGCTCACATACATGCTGGTACTTCTAGTGGCATGGTAATTATGGCTCACGGTATAGCACCATCTATTGGGCCTCCATGGGAGGTGCAGCCTGGCTGAAAAAAAAAGGGTGAATGACATTAGATAAATATTAGGCGTGTGTTTATATTTTCTACAATTTGTTGTTGCGTCGCAATTATTAGAAGATGTAAAATTGAAAATTAATTCTAATGGCGTTAAAAAAAATTGTACAACCTCACTTTTTTAAAGACAAAATATGTACTTTATGAATCATAATAAAATATAACAAAAGAGAATGTACATATTGCTGTCAATAGTGTGTGCCTCTAGGAGGCGTGGGCTAGTGGGTGAGATGAGTTGATTGGTAAGTTGGCGAGTGAGCATCTGGATGAGAGCTGTGGCCAACAGCAGCTTATTGCAAGTGTTTGAATCTTGAATTTTAATATTTGAGTGGTTCTTCTATTCAAGTGGTGGCTCATAACTCCAAAATACAATATTGTAAAATGCTTTGAGTGCTCACATGGTAGGAATTCAATGACTTATTACTCCTAAATGTCCTTAAGTGAGTCTATCTCTCCCTTTGTCAAGGATAATGTAAATACTGTCTGTGTACACATTGTATTATAAGTCATGATAATAAGTTGACTCCCTGTAACGGAGCGTGGTATGCCAGGAAGCCTTGAGAAGGAGATAACGGCACAAGAAAATGTTGCTGGATTCTGTCACGGTGCTGACAAGGGTTCACCTCATAACCACTGAGAGAATGCTTAGGGTACCTCTTGCTACTGTCCTCTAAGAGCGTGAGAAGACGAGACAGCTTTGTCCACAGTAGACGCTCGGGGGGATGAGCGCCTGCTGGACGGATGGAGTGGATTCTCGCCATCTCCGTCGCAATCAATCTGCGGGGGGGAGAAGAACACTTTCTTATCTCCTGATGTTTTCTGCTCTATGTCAACGAAATATGACATTATTGTTACGGTTTGTGCACTAGAAAAACCTAATCACAGCCGTCCCCAAAAATCCCAAGCTCAAAGGTTCAGCAATGATTGGAGGATGAACTGTTGTGACCTGTATATGGAGGGCTGGAAAAGCAGCTTGTCCTCCAGCACGTCTCCAGGAACAAACTGGTAGCAGATGCCGTTGCGGAAGCTGCAGTAGATCTGCGGGCCGCAGCCGTGAGCGTGCAGGAGGCGGAACATTTCCATCTCCCGCTGGCGATCCACAAAGAGCTCGGTCCGTTGACCGTACACTCGTACCAGCACGCAGTCGGACTCGTCCACCGAGCATCCCAGCAGTTGGTTGGTGATGCCCTCGGTGAACGTCTGAGGATCATGAAAGAATGTTCGACTAGCGAAAACGAGTCGGTAATCAAAAGAAGCAGTGAATAGAAATCAATCCATTGATCTACAAATATTTCATGTTGAAATGGGTCATCAAAAAGAGTTCTTTTCCCTGCGTCTGCTATACTTAGATCCTCTGGCAAGGACTTTACAGACAACCAACTACAGGTGGCCAAAAATAATGTCATGAATTTAACTGGACTTCAGTCCAAGAATTTTTGGTGCAGATTAGGTCAAATATTCCAAGCAGTACTAGCACGAGCCCGTCCGACATCATTCAAAATGAACACGGTCCGGTTCTGACACTCGGGGCTCCCCGTTGAAGTATCTGCTGACACCAGACATGACACAATGTACACATCGCTCACACGTTCTCATTCTCAGCTGCAGTCCCAGAGCAGGTGTCACTCGTACGTGGTCGCCCACCCCCCCCCCCCCCAAATAAATAAAAGCACAATACGTGATTAAAGCGTGTGTGCTTTAGTAGACCCGCCGCAGATGGAGAGGTCATCCGGCCGATGTGATGTCACCTAACAAACATAAACTCTATTTCAGACTCTGATTGAGCCAACATGGCGACACAATGAGTTTCTTGTCGTTACCCCAACACACCTCTATTCTGAAGACATTGTGGTTTAGTTCTACGTATTACTGTTTTGTGGCTCTGTATTGACAAAAAATGGGAGAAAATATGAAAATAATATGAAAGTATCATTCTATTTTTAATTTTCCACAGTTAATTATAGTCATATACTTGTATATTTTAGATATTACCTGTGGCACAATGGCATTTTATTTATTATGAAATATGCAAATTTCTTTCGATATTTTTCTAACCCGGAGGTCGCACAAAGTAGGACATTTCAGAATGACAGGGAAAGAAAATGTACCAAACGGCTATGACAAGTAAAATACAGCACTAAAATCAGAACAGCGTTCGTCAAAAATACGGGGGAGGGGGGTCCTCACTTTATGATGTCACAATGTGAGGATCTGGTATTTTTCTTTGATCGGGTGGGGTTGGTGCTTAGAGAGGAGAAATAGGTGGGATGCAGATTGGGTGGAACATAGCGAGAGGAACATGTGACGTAAACACAGATGCACACGTCGTGACCAGTTTTGTGGAATGCCAATTTTGGTGAAAGACAGATATGTCGCAGAGTGGCTGGGCCAAAAGAGCATGAGAGGAACAGACAAACATCTGATGCTAAAGACAGCGGACACAAAAGGCGACTGGCCTTCATTCGGATGTCTTGTGGCCTCCAGTGAGGTCTCAGCGTCCTGAAGAGGTCCAGGACGGAGGTGCGGTCTTCACTTTGATCCACATGGACGTCAATGTGGAGAAGTTCATCGCTGGTCTTCATTTCATCAACGTACACCTTCTCCAAATTTCCAAACGTTTCAACGCTACGTCCCGTCTGCTGAACCAAACAAGCTCTGGAGTGTTGTGCTCCGAGGCCAATGTTCCCGTGGACATCTTGTCATGACTAGCAGTTTACTGATTAACGAGCATCACTGGACTACAGCACTCATCCTTTGGAGCGTTGGAGCATTTCAATCAAGTGTGACACTACAGGGTGGCCAAGGGGGACCAAGACCACCCTTTGCGACATTTTGAAATTCTGCAGTTGAAAAGTGCTTTTTATACATATTTATATATTATATTTTGTATATTTTGTATTATATTATATTTAGTATACTTAATTTATTTATAGTTAGTTTATTTGTACTTAGTATACTTATACTAAAGCTAATCGGGTAAACAAAATGCATTTCATCGGGGTATTGAGGGAGGAAGGGGGCTCTTTTTAAATAATTTAGCCGTGATGTTTACTCCTTTGCATACGTAACAGTAATTGCTCCAAATACTTAACAAGCGCTTAGACGCCAGCTCGCCATCAAAGAGCATCTTCAGCATCAAAGAGCAGCTCCATTAAAAATGTACACCAAGCCAGACATATGGTTTTATTTTTATTTTCACCGTTTGGATGCCACCTGCTGCATATGCGGCCTGTCGCATGTTTGCTGTTGTTGTTATGAAAAGATGTGAACTTTTCAAGGTCTTTGATCCTTGGGAATGAATCATTGACAACTAGATGAACAAACGGCCAACAAAAAGGTTACTGAAGTGTCTCTGTTGGCCTTTTGAAGCAAAACCGGAGGGATTCATTCTGTCTTTACTCGGGAATATGTCAGAATTCATATGTCAGCTGTTGAGGAGGTTGTGGGATTTTTTGTTTTCTTTTTTTTGTGTTAAAGGTCTTGTGTAGAACAAAAACACCAGCCATCTGTCATTGTTGAAATTTTTGAGTTGTGAAATTGAATTTTTTTTCAACTTTAGACTGAGAATTGCTTTCAGCCTATTGAATTAAGTTTCAAAATGGATTACATTTTCTAGATTGCAATTGGGAATTTGAAATATTATTATGACTTTAAAGAAACATTTCAAATCATATTTTTTAAAACACCAACACTCATGTGTAATTTTGAAACTGGTGAGAAAACTTTTAGATTATTATTATTTTTTTCAATTCAACACCGTATAATCAAAGTTGAATAGGTTTTTTGTGACATTTCTTAAGATCCCAACAGAGAACAGGTGAATGCTTTATTGAGACACAAAGCCGCCTTTTCTTTTGCCGACTATTGAGAAACGAGAGCATTCCTTTACTGACAAGGCAAACGGTTGTTACCGGCATCCTTTATGCGCGCGTTTAACCTTTTTGATGGAGTCTACCAGTTGCCACGTTATCAAGGCCTTTCATTTGTCAAGAGAAAAAGTCATTTCAGATGTCCATACAGTATATTTATATTTCCTGTCCAATCAAATATAGAATAGAAAGCCTTTATTGGCATTGTAAGGTGCAGCTACCAGGAAAATGAAATATGGACGCCCCTGAGAGGCCCCCTGCAATCCCCACTGTCATTTCCACCAACACTTTGTGTGCAAACGCGCTAATGGACAAATTTAACACATCAAAAGGAGATTCAATTTTCTTTTCAATCACCGCGCCTCGGAAGAATAGCGCGTCAACAATAAGGGTGCCATTACTGGGGCGGAGTCATTTGGGGCAGAGTGCCGAGCCACCGGAGCCCGGCGTAGATGTCACCAACTCAGCGCCGCGCTTAGCTGACAATTTGATTGTCGGGAGAAAATTGCGCCAAAGTGCAACCCAACGAAATTAAAGAGCTAACGTCTTACGTTACTAGCCAAAACAGCAGCACCGAGGGAAAGGCATATTATACAATGAATCATTTTCAGCTTGGTTTAAGATCCACTTTCATGATATAACGGTTATTTTGTTGAATGTCATTATAAAAATGCCTCTGTAGAAATAACGGAAATTAAAGAGCTAACGTCTTCTGCGACTAGTCAAAACAGCAGCACCGAGGGAACGGCATATTATACAATCAGCTTGGTTTAAGATCCGCTTTCACTCGCTCCTTAGCATAATATAACAGTTATTTTGTTGAATGTCATTATAAAAATATCTCTGTAGAAATAAATCTGAGAAAGTCATGAGTAGTAAATACAGTAAATGTGGTCATGGGCCAAAAGCTGCTTTAATGAAACTCATATTCACGTATTAAATATGTATCAACGGGTCTGTGACCTTGGCTCGGGCCCCATTTCAAGTCGAACTAAAAAATTTGAGAACGTCTGCAATTACAAGCTCTTAATTACATATTCACTTTGAACAGATTGCTAGCCCTGCCCTCTGCCGCACTTGCATTAAAATAAATAAAGAAAATCTGTCAAGTGGCGTATGCGTTTGCTATCTACTTGTCCTCACAGCAGGTGAATGCTTACTGCTCTTATTTCTCCTTTCAATACAGAAATAAAGTTATTGAATTATTGCCGGCATTGCCGACATCCTCATTGTGCACATGCATATAAATGCACAAGCACCAGTGAGGAACACACAGGTCATCTGACACACACACACAAACACACTAACATGCACAGACAGTTCAAGTGTCTTTCATTGGTCTTAATAAAAACGTTATTATTAATTTTATATAGTTGACAAGTGGCTCATTTTCACAGTCAATGTAGGTGACTTGGATACCACTGAAAATTCAGCACCACTTAGCGACATATAACAATCATTAGTAGACCCACAAAAAAAGGCTCAAAAAGACAGTTAAGTCGTCCATTTCGATTTAAGGATGTCGTTCAGGAAGTTTCAATTCCTATTTACGCCATGTAATTTTATTTAATAAAACAAATTCACAATTCTGTTATGATTTGGTTCATGGAAAGCAAACAATTATATCACAATTGTGTACAGACACAAAAAAACAAATAGTATTGTCGTCTGCAGGCAAAATAATCGCCACAAATCCTCTGAGATCTTCATTTTTGTGTGTTTGTGTGTGTTTGCACACAAGACCTAAATGGAGAAGGCGTGCTGCGGCGGCATGTTAATGGTTAGAGGGTCCCAGAGGACTGGTGGAAGGGGGAAGCGTGTGCTCGTGCGTGCGTCACAATTAAAGTTTAACAAATGTCGCTTAAATAAACGCTTCTGTTTTGATATGATGGCTTATACAAAATAAGACAGTGAAGGGAAACTCAATCTAAGTCAGTTTAAATGATGCTTTCATCCAATATGGAAAGCTTTGTATGTGTTTTTGGGGCGTGGGTTCTTGAGACTTTTTTGTTGATCTACTCATAATAGACACGACTACTAAATTTTCGGTTGCTAAGTGAAACTGGCATTAGGGGCTGAATTTTCCTCAAAATCGGAATTAATTTTTTTATTTATGCCCACGAGTTCAAATCACACCAATGAATTGTGTTGGACTTATCCAAGGATGCTCAAAAATTGCCCAAAATGACCAAATTGTGCCGAAAAGGGCAAACCACCAAAAATACCTGACTTTTGTGTCTTTTCACGTCAGGCTTCTTTTTTCACGTGTCTCGTCATGTAAGCCACTTCTACTGCACTTTTGTTATAGAGATGTAAATATTGTGATACATACAGAACATGGTACATAAAATAATGTGTGAATTACATTCAAGGTAATTTTCTGTCGCAATTAATCACATCCCTACATCGTCAAAAAAACAGACACACATGAACATGCGCAAACATATACACAATTTCACACTTAAAAAAAGGAAACTAATAAAAGGAGCCTTTGGAAGTAACAAGACTGCGGTTGCTCAAATTTTAATCACCGCATTTCATTAATTCATTCCTTTTTCCACAAGCACGCTCTCTCCAAACGCATCTCGAGCTCAGAGTTACTCCACACTCCAAATGTTATTTGCAATGTTTACTTTCTTTATCTTAATTTTGTTTCCATTTACAGAGCACAAATAAATAAATAAAAACAAATCAACGCAAGCTTTTGAAAAGATTTCGGGCTCAAGGACGTTATAAGATTAAAAACAAACCAAAAAAGGATACACGTGTGGTGTCCCGCTGACCCCCCGCGCACTTGAATGCATCACTACGCATTCAGGCTGCAAGGCAATTGTATATACTAAGTGCATAGAGAGAAATATTTTTATTGGAGGACATTGAATGTACCACACAACTCGTTACTACTTTTCACTTTCGCCTACTTTCTCCATGCAAATTTCTGAAAATCTTCCTTCGGCCAAAGGGGGAAAATGGTTGAATGGTGAGCCATTTGAACACTGTTACTAACCAAAACAGCAGCACCTAGCAAGATGCATGAACGTCTTACACCTGGTTGGCTATATTTAAAAAATAAAATAAAATAAATAAAATAATTTACGATAAATGAAACTCCTGGTTGGCTATATTTATTTTAAAAAAATATACGATAAATGAAACACTATTACTTCAACCGTTCCCAACAAAACGAACAGAGATGATGAACTACATCAACTCAATATAATTGATTGGCTCTTACAGAAAGGCTTTGAAGCATTGGGTATTAGGGGATTTTGGAAAAAGTCACAATTGCTAATGTTAAATTCCTATAGACAGTTAGCAGCAAATTAAACAAATACAATAACCACAACACTACAACGACATTATCGCAAAGTAAAATAATGTATCTAATGGGTCTTAAGGGTTGCACGGTAAAATCCATTCATTTCTGATAAAAAGCTGTGCCCTATAAAAAGTCTGTATCAAATTAATTTCATTAAAAAAAAAAGTGCTGGTTGACTTTTTTTTGGGTCATAAATGTAAAAATGATGGAAACAGTTCTCAAGGGCTGCACAGAAAACCCGCCAGTGCTAAATTTCGCTCAAGTGTTACCGTCAAATTCCACAAATAGCAAAGTGAAGCCAAATATTTAGGGCCTTAAGGCTTGCTGGAAAACTGCTCATTTGCATTTAGCATTAGCATGGTGTAAAAAGTAACTTGAAAACGGAAGGACGTGTTCCCTTCACCAGCGTGCTGGTATTTTTATTGAATGCGGTTCCACTTATTTATTTATTTTTGTTCCTATTTATGCCTTGAACATGGATCAAGCGGGGTGACAATGGAAGCGGCGGGTGCACACCAGGAAACCCAAGGTTGGCGAGCTGAGCGAGCGAGGAAAAAAAAAAATTGCTTTTGATCAACTTGCTCTCACGGTCATGGTCAAAGGCAGCGTGGGCATGAAAAGGAAAAAAAAAAGAAAAGAACCTGTTTAGTGGAGCACCGCCGATACATTCTGCACTAAAGACATATTTGATCACAAAGAGAACACACACATACACATTGTGCGAGTGTGTGGCCTGAGGGGCAAAAGACAAAGTGCAGGAAAAGAAGACAGAAGAAGAAGATTGTGTCCCCAAGGAGAACAAGACATGTGGCGGAAATGTTGTTGTTGCTTTGTTTCCCCACCATAAGAGAAGAAGTTTGGTGCTAGACCACTCACAATTCTGTTTGGGTCGCTTCATCAAAACTTCTTTTCAAAGCCATGCTGGACCAAAATGACATGAACATGCTGTCTGAAAATATAAGATGAATATTAGACAGAAAGGAGAGAGAAAATCAGACAAAAGAAAAAATGCTAGAAAAAAAACACTAGGACACGAGGAGTTTACAGAGCAATACAAACAAGAAAATAGAAAATTTTAGACAAGAAAAAAGAAATGACAAATGCAACAATAATGGCAACAAAAAATAAAATATTGGACAAAATACATGAATACCACCAAATTTAAAACATATTTGGAAAGCATGAGAAACAGTATCTCCAATATTAAAAAAAACATTGTATATGTTACAAAAAAGGCAAACATATTAAATTAATAATGTATGCAGATATGTAAGAGAAAAGAAAACTACTAGTAAAAAAATTGAATAAAATCCTGGAAAAACGCAAAAAAAATACAAAACATGGGATGCGAAAAAATTGATACTGCTGAATATGTGCTAAGTGCCACGTTGACCCTTGAGCGTGCAACGAAGCTGCACGAGTCACCCAAACGCTTTTCTTTTAATCAATCGGAAAAAGAAGTCCGATGCGGAATATCGCGTCATCTTATCACACAGATGCCAGATTGAAAGCTGCTTGTCTTTATTACATCCTTTGCAATTTAACAAATTCCAGTAGCACGTATGATCATAAGAAATATGAATGGAAATTTACAGGAAGTGGATTAATTCTGCGTGCTGTAAGAATATAAGCAATGGCAATGATTCATGCACGCAGTCGTCATAAAAACACAGTACCGTCCGTGGAAACAAGATCTTTAACTGTAATGTAGTTATGCAAATATAGTGGTTTGTATGACTGGAATATTGCAACTTTATATCGTAATTATTATCAAAATTAAAATACTGATCTATTATATTAGTAACATTCTGACTTTTTTATTGGAAATATTTGACTTCATCCATATACATAATATTACAACTTTCATCCATTTATATTACAACTTTATCCTTGGTACACTGGTACTTTTATACTTCTTAGGAACAAAAAAATTTGAATTAAATTTTTTGTATCATTGTGACACTCCTGAAAAAGTGGCTAACATATTGAAATAGTTGCTTTAGAAGTGGCATTTTGTGTGGACTATTTTCTGTCTATTGAATCTAGGGTCTGTTGTTTCTGGGTCTTTTAAATCGAGATTCTAATCTATACACAATATAAATAAATAGAATACGGGACATGGACTCACAGAACCGGGTCCTGATTTGACCTGTGAATTTATGTCATATTTTTTTGAACTCATGCACAATGTCTCTGGTCGAGCAATGTTTTATCGTTTCTCGAGCGTTTGATGCACGTTAGCACATTGGCGTCACACAAAGCTCTCCTCCATGTTGGAGCACAGGAGGAAAGAGTCGACCAGGCGCGGTTTGATCAGCTGCTGATAGTCGGCCGCCTCGATGCTATCCGGACACCCTGATGCTAACCTTCTCAAGGCCGCCTGCACACATCGATGCCAAAATATTAGGTATACGTGAACCATACAAGCGGGAATGAAAAAACGTTTGTACGGACACACAAATTATGGACAGAATGACACATTTGAAATCACAACAATTACTAACCAGGCAAGCGACCAAGACTGAGTCGCTGTTATTCCTTTCCGTGGGGGATCGGCACAGCTCGATGAGACGTGGAACAGCTGAAGGCAGCAGAGGAAAAGTTTGCAGACATTAATCTCGTCATCACCATCACCGCTACGTTTAAAGTAATCTGAGAATAGATTGAATTTAATTTGAATAATTGACACGATGTGCCAGTTGAGTAATTCACCTTGATTGAGTGCTAAATGCCGGCTTCAAAACAAAATGGCCGCCTTCCTATTCAATTTTGTGCATGGGTCATGAAACTATCTCGTGTGTCCTGTTTTCATAGACTGTCCACTCAATTTTGTGTGAGTCAACAAAACTGGGAGTGATTTTGGGGGGGAATTAAATGAACTGTAAACCATCGACCAAAATACCTTTAAGCTGAATGGCAGCCTGGGCTATGTCCGAGTCCCGACTGAGGCGCGCCAATGTCACAGCGGCCTTCTGCTGCACGCGCTCGCAGGCGGCGCCCTCGGATGGACTGGAGGAAGACGGCCTCTCGCCTAATAGTAGCAGCAGTCGCTCCACACCTGCCGAGATATTAAAAATAAAGAGAGAAAAAACAGATAAAGGCAAACATAACTTTGTAAACGTGTGCGTTGTTTCAAGTCTAAGCTGCACGGCTGCCGGCAACTATGACTGTATATAGCACAATGCTGCCATCTTGCGGAGCTTGCATGCACTACAGTCAGGTCATTTTGAATCTTTATTACCTTGCTCCTGTAGGACTTCACTCGCACACTGCTCCAAAACGGAGAGGTTGGCTAAGATTGTTACCACCTAAAATGGAAACACTGAGAGTCAGCACTATTTTATTTTGATTCTGTAAGAATGGGGGTGTCGCACCTGGTCTTTAGAATAGGGCGTGTCTACTCGCTGGCGGTCCTTGCAAGCCTGCAACAAGATGTGGATGGCGTTGAGTTGCAGAAGAATCTCGCAGGCCATGCTGTCGAAGAAGGTGATATTGGCCAGGGCAGCCGACGCCAAAAGGAAGACCTCGCCACAAGAGGCGCTCTCGCACAAGTCTGACGGACAGGGAAAAAAATTCGAAGTTCAGATCGGTGAATCTTAAAATGTTGTACACGTCCCAAATGTTCAAACTGTCCGAAATATTACAGTTTTTTTTTTTTTTTTTTATGCATGATGCATAAGGCTTGCTCACTCACTGATGAGCGCCGTGACAATGTCGTGCATGCTCTCCAGAAAACTGGCCAGGTGCTGCGTGGACGTGTGGTGCGGCGACGTGATCTGCGCCACCACCGCCGCTGCTTCGGCCCGCGCCGCCTCCGCGCTGCCTTCGTCCGTCAGGATGTCCGCCAGGCACAGGATGCCGTCAACCTGTTTGGGGCCAAGCATCCGCCAACATCAACACCACGGACTTAAATGGAATCTTTTCTGCGTGGCATAATCAAAATATAATAATAAAAAAATTTGCACAATTTTGTAGCTTTTCTGTAGCTTTCATTCCTAACGACTCCAATTTAATTTTTTTTAAATATAGTTGCAATTCAAGGTTTCTCCACGTGGAGGCAGTGTTGCACATCACATTAGCTTTGTGCTTCTTTATGCACTACATCAATTTTTGAGCAAATAGCTTGACAATTTAATTTAAAAATGCAATAATTTTTTGTTATACACTTGATAAAATGCACATGACTAATATATCCATCCATTTATTGTGTGCTCCAGAATGATCAAATTAATTTGTTTGGCTCTTACCCTTACCCTTAAATTCATTATTGAATATAATGCACCGTCACTTTGGGGGTAAAAAAGTTTAGAAAGTCACTTTAATAATTCATCTACAGCTGTCACTCTCATCCGCTGATGAGCATCGGTGCGCCCACGTTTAAAGGACACTTCCCTATTTTGGTCTCTGTGGACGTCAGCAGCAGTGACGTGTGAACACCCCCTGTTATCTCCCCCCCCCCCCCCCCCCCCTCTGAGGTTCCTCCCTAAAAGAGCATCTTTCTGATCTCGGAGTTGACCTTACATAACTGCATTGACTGAAGAGGCAATTTTTAGCTTTCAATCCATTTATAATAGCCACAGGTTTTCGCGTTGCGGGATCAACGGCAATCCCAAATCCAACCCTAAAAGAACAAAGTATCTGTCAATCATCTGGCCTGCTCCTGAAATTTGTTAGTCATCAAGTTCCATGTTATGATTCCATCAAGTCCCAATAGGTTGATGCAAGCAAGCAGCGTATCGGCTCATAAACAGCACCTGCACATCACCGGCGGCCTCCACGGCAACAGTTGTGTTTGTCGAGGCTGAGCGGACGCGGCTGACGGACGGACGCTCCCCTGACGACGCCTCGCTCATCGAGAGCGGACTTTGCTTCAAAAGACTTGTCACGCCTGGAAGCTTTTGTTTTTCCCCTCAGTCTTACATTTAAAAAATATTCAGGTATAAGATAAAAATACCTTGTCTAGCTGCTTGATGCCCTCCTCCACGCAGCAGATGGAGGCCACGGTCCTCAGAGCGTGAGCGTAGAGGCCTTGGAAACGATCCTGCCGGCAGATCTTGAACAATGACACCACCGCTCCTTCCTGCCAGACATTCAAAGATGTTTGCTTGAACCCTTGGACCATAAAATTTTTAAAGCACCAAAGCATTTCACTTGCACGGATCCCTCTGTTTGAAATTGACTTTGAGTGACCAAGTGAGAAATGTTAGGGTTCATCCAAAATCTTTTTTTTTTCTTCTCAGATTGAGCAAACTGTCCGACAGTGGTCTGCCCAGAATCCGGGCTGTCCAATCATCCAAACAGGAAAGAGGGTGTGGAGGGCAGCGTGATTGGCCACTCCACATGGTGAACAACGCACGACAGCTCTAATGGGCTTATTAGGATAATGGCTGTCCTTCCACCAGGTAATTCCACCTATTTGCACACAGATGACTACCTGGAAGTGTGTCTGCATGGACATGTTGCCGATTTTTTTTTTTTTTAGCTTCTCATCATCTTCTCACTGTTTTCACTTCATGAAATATGCAATGTTTATCCAACGTGATGAATTTCAATGTTTTGTTGTCGCCGACGGGTCATTCCGGGACCTTCTGTTGACGTAAATGTGCAATGAGCTGGTGGCCCTCGCAATATAATGCTTCCCTTAACTTTTATGTTTCCATAGGCCTTCATTATAGATGATTTTTAGCTACATTTGGCTCTTTGTCCATTTCAGAATGTTGCAATCACAGTGCATTGTGGGATGTGGTCTGGCTGAAAACAAAAATACGTGTGAGGCAAACTTTGACCAAGCTCATTTTAACTAGGGGCCCCCCTTGAAAGTACCGTGGTTGAATAACTTTAATACAGTTGACATAGTTGAATACTTAATTACAGACCAGTCACACTGAATATCAACCAACCATCACGCAATTCTAAATAAAATGGATGGATTCAAGATGGCTTATATATATTTTTTTCTTAGTCTACACTAATTCTAAATATGCTGTTAAGAAAAGACTTGCTTCTTGAATCCTGCTGAGAACTATCCAGTAATGCGATTACTTTGTCGTTTGTTCCACCTGCATGGCCGCTTTGCTTTTCACACGTCATCGAGCAACTTTTCCCTCGTTTCCGAAAACTTCACCCAGACATCGTCACGCACACAGCTAAAAATGCCTCTGCAGCGGCGTATTTGCACCAACGGAATAATGCAGCATGTAATTCTGTCATTTACGCTTCGTTGCGCACAAAATGTCACATCAACTCTTATTTACACACAGAAACCGTTTTTATAATGTGTTTACTCCTGATGGACAAGTCATAGTCTATTTTTGATCCACAGTCACTGTATGTGGTTTAAATAACCAACAAAATCCCCGAACCTTGAAAATGCAACCAAGCAACATAACTCAGCGGAAAACCCTAAAAAAAATAAGACTAAGATTATTGTGGTTTAAAATGTTTAAAAGCAAGACTTGGGACTGAGAGCAACCTCTTAAACGTAAAATGAATTATTCATGAATATCTGGCTTCCTTGTTATTGCTGCAATGAAAATAAAACTGCTCAAATATGTCACTGGTACACTTTAAATTTGTTTATTGATCCCGATAGTCCATTTTCTTGATTTGATTCCTCACGGGCGCTACCCCTATACTTTGTTTACGTCAACGCTCTTAGCCAATCAGATTTCAGCACCAGCGTGCGTTGCCAGGTAAGACAAAATGCAGTGAATAATATCACGGTTGAATTGTTGATTGGCAGATAAAAAGCAGCAGGTGTGTGACGTCATCGCGTTTGCGGTGGATCTTCAGATGGCCGACGGCTAACTAGCTACCCGATTCGAGTTGACCAAAAGTTTGTTTATTAAGCCAAAATGTCAAAATTACGCTCAGGAAATGTGTTTAAAAGGTTCATTCTCACCTTTAAAATTGAATAAAACACCAAATGTTCAACTTTTGAGTGGACTGGACCGTCAACATGGCCTCATCTTGAAGAACCGATCGTAGCTACGTTACTTTCGGTAAGTACAACGCATTTGCGTTTTTTTTTTGTTGGTCTTTTTTGTATGTATTGTGCTGTTGTTGAACTACTTGATAGTGTTCCAACAACTGTTGGTAATACAACAGTTATTTTGAACCTGTATTATTTTGCGCTAAAATGTATTTCAAACAAAGACTAAATTTGTTTTTTTGTTTAATTTTCAATATAAATTCTCAATTGCTTAGTGACTCTTAATAGTGACCATCCCTAAATACTATTACCATGTAAAACCTCCTCCTGACCATCCTAATGGCCATTTCAAGTTCAGGAATGTTTTCACTACAATATTTTTCTTACAAAATACAACTATAGATATCTTACAAGTCATATTTGAGTCACAGTCTACTTAATGTGCACACTGACTCACCAATTTATGTCACGATGTTACTCACCATGTTCAATGTATGTACTGTGTGTCACCAAAGAAGAAATATCAGCTCTCCTTCCCAGCATTTAAAAATCTGATCGCATTTAACGGGAGAAAGGGAGGAAAAAAAGAAGATAAGTACGCCCTCTGCGGAAAATGATAATCAGGATTGGAGAAGCTTGGACACTCTCCAGAAATTACGCACTATGTTGTGTAACGTGTGTGCTTGTGTGTGTGTTTGTGGGTGTGTGTGTAGGTGGCAAGAGAGACTGAAGTGAAGTGATTTTTTTTTTTTTTAAATCTTCTTTAAATCTATTTATGAGAGATAACAAAGAAATACATAACGTTTATATAATAAATGTTCAAGTTGTGCCCATGTTAAATGGTGTAAATACTAAATTAGCTAGCTAATTAGTTTTTGTGTGTGTATTACGGCTATCGGAAGGTGAGCTCCCACTGTCCACCATTCTCTAAGGTGGGGCGGATTGATGAGTAGACACAACTAAGCCACGTGATCAACGCCCTGTGCTAATGGGAACTGACAGTATTGATCTTACAATCTGTGTACGTGTGTGTCCTGGAAGTGGCCAGCTAACTAATGGCCCGCCCAATCGAGGCTCACTGTTTGATATGCTGCCTAATCTTGCAGTTAAACAACCTCTTACACTTAAAAGGCAGGGTACACCCGTAGATTGTTAAAGACACCAAAAGATTGTTCGTTGATTTGGAATCCTTCCCAATCCAATATGGCCAAAATAGCTTAGAACGACTCGGCTCAGATTTCAACTGAGCCAATGTGACTTTAATGTGGACACCCTGGGCTCAAGTTGGAGTTGGTCTTCTCATTACCTTGGCGATGATGCTGCAGAGCTGCGGTCCATCCTGGGTAAGGGACAGCAGGTTGCTGATGGCACTGCCGATGGTGTGGACATTGTCGGAAGATTCAATCTGCTTGATCAGAACCTGCAAGAAGACATCAAAGATGTGACAATCAAGCCGAAAAGACGTTTGTCTGTAATTTACAATTGCAAACCTGGATTTCATTAGCTAATGCCATGTCAATCATATTGCTGAATGATTCACTGACATCCGTCAGGATCTCGTGGATAGCATCTCTCATGGACTTTAGGAAGAACTCATCCTCGGTGTGAATGCACCTGCAGGGAAAAGTGGCAATAAATGGACATGCTCTGGTCAGAACATGGACACACATTCTGCATTGTCAGAGTTTACTGGAAAGATAAGTGGCCAAAGAGATGTCTCCACGTAACTAAAGATGATTCTTTAGGATGATGTTCAACTGGAACTTGAATTTCCGTGAAAGCCACCGACGTCACTTTTAAATTGAGATTGTTGTACCTTTCTGTGATATTCGTCAGCTCCATGCACTTCTCCAGTAGAGACGTCTCAAACTGTAACAGAAGCAAAACCACACGGATGAGTGACTTGACCTCACCAGTCGAGTGCTCAAAGAGCCCAACATCAAGATCACCTTCTGCATTTCGGGCGGCGTGCTGCGTGCTGCGCTGTACTCGTGCACCAGGGAGCGCACGTGGCAGTTTGCTCGTACCGCCGTACTGTGGACCCTCTGCCAGCGTCCCTTCTCCAGCCGCTGGAACATCTTACCCAACTCGGTGCTGACCACGAGGGCCCGACGAAGCAGCGTCTGCAGGTTGTTGCGGGCCACGTGGTCCCCCACCGCCCCCGTCCCCGCCCCGGCGGACACAATCAGCTCGGTCTGCTGGCCGTCGTCCTCGACCTCAATGGGTTTGGCCTGGAGCACGCACATGCACTCCACCTCCGTCATGTGACGCAGGTCCTCCATCCAGCGCTGGACCGAGTCCACCTGCAGGCACTGCATGCGACTGCTGCTGGATGAACAACCACAGGAAAAAGTAAGTGACCCGCATTTAGTCCAACGTCAACACACTCAAATTTAATTTGCTTTGTGGAATTGGGTTCTCGATATTACTTTTTCTCCCTGTGCTAGTACGGATTTTCCGCGTATTCCAGATGAACAAAATGAAGGCACGTGGTATTGAAAATAGATTGATGGAGCTTGGCAGAGTTCCTGTAATTCTTACCTCCACCAGATTTTTGCTAACTATTTGACAAAAGCTGCTTTTCGCAAGAATCCACGACTGGTGTCTGCGTTGGCCGACAAGTGGTCACACCAGGCAAACACGTCAATACTTGCCTAATTAACTGCAGCTTAAGGGCAATCGAGAGTCCAGGTACCTGGGGAGTCCTCAAAGTGGCTGGCTCAATGCCTACAAAATCTCACATTTTCATCCCCGTGCACCAGATGTAGTCAGCCACATTGACGGCGGGCGTAGAGGATCGCGGTGGCGTGCGTTCGCCAAACACACATTTTCCATCGGCGAGCTGTCTGGACGCATGACGTTTGCGCGGCCGGCTATTAGGTTTCGACTACACACGACAGAATCATTAAACAAAAAACACAGCTCCATTTCTGTCGAATCCACTAACAAACCTAACGGCAGCCAGCGGTTTATGAAAGCAAATCAATGTGGGCTTCTCTTTGGGTCACGCAAAGGTCTCATTTAGTGAGAAAAGCAACAAATTCCGCCAACCCTCCACGGCAACAAACTCGCCTCACCGTGGTCCCTGAGCCAATCAGAGAGCTACCAAAGGCTCAAAACTAGGAAACATTAATACCTTCAGTGGAACCCCAGAGGTCGCACAATCATTTAGTACATTTTAATATTGAAATCAAATTCATGACTCTATAATTAAAATCGATACATAATTCAGATTTAATTCAAATTAACAACACAACTTCCTCCCCTGAGAAGAAAATCTCAAATATGAATCGTGTCAGCAAACCTCTCGATGAACGCGACGGCGAGTGAGTCACGCTCTAGAGATCTCGATGAGCACTCGTTGTGGCCGACGAGGGGGAAAGCTCTCACTTTGGCATCATTTCATACGATTAACCACTTAGAGACACCTAAAGCAAGCTGGCCATTTTCAAACCATTTTTTTTCCCACACATTATATAACATCATCGCAAAAGAATGAGCCAGGCTGGATTTACTCGCCTCGCCGGCCGCAAATCGTCGATGATGAGGATAATAATAGGTCTGTTTTCCAAAGGAGGGGAAGCGGTGCATTTCACTTTGACAAACATAACAAATATTTACATGCCGGCCTCGGAGAGGGCTCTCGGCAGCTACGTCGTCTGTAATACCGGTCTTCTTCCTCTGAGAGGAAGAAATCAGCCGCTGGCTACCTTGAGACTCATTAAATGACAGCAGACGTTTTTCAGACTCTGGTGTGACTTAAAATAAAGTTGAAGGAGATAAACACAATCAATCCAACAGAGGAGAAGAAACGAGTCTCAATACCCTGACATACAGTCACACCTTGTTTCTGTTACACCCCTGATAGGACCTCCAAGAGTCCCAAGTCCACTTCATTTCCCAATCGATACTTGAGTTCAGGTTGAAATTCAAGCAAATTATCTGTCTTTTGCTAGGGTAAGACATTGCGGAATACCTCCACATTCAGGCAATGTCCCGCCTCTTGGTGGCTTACGGACATTCTCCGCTTGAAAAACCTTAAAGGTAACTTAATAGTAGACTCTGGTCCAATGTTTACACTAGCAAACGTTCGCCAGGTGGAGGGGAGCAGGGTTATGTGCGGTCCGGTCTGCCGAAAGGTGGTTGGGGCCTTAAGTTGTTTCTATTCACCGTAACAAGACATTCCGGACGATATAATGTGTCCAGATTCTAGGAAAGACTTAATTCTGTAAGGATTTTCTGTTTGTGAGAAAATAAAAACTGTGAGTGATTCATTTTGGAAGCAGTTGCACTTCTGGTATTGTTCCTGATGATGAATCATTGCTCAGTCACATGATGTTTCCCCGCTCCAGAACTCTGGTGCAGGATAGTGAATGGACTAACCAATTTAGTTCTGCCATCCATTGTCTACACTGGCTTGGATCAATCCCGGCTGATTTGGGTGATCCAAGACTATGGACTGATTATCAATCTAGGCAGGTCATCTTAAAGTCTAAGCCCTTTGCCTTGTTCTTTGGACTTGACCAAGTCCTCAACCTAGTGTATCACTTTGAACTAGAGGAGGCACTTCTCTGACAAACATCCTCCCAGTGTATGAGTCAGTGCATCCGTGGCTAAAAACAGCGAGTGTGCATGAAAACACACCACGACCATCCGTCTCGGAGCCAGAAGTTCTGTCAGCCGACGTGGCGGAGTTAGCCTGCGGCATATGGGCAGGTGTGCAGCAGAGCAGATGTTGTCGTTCAAGTATGGCGGTTAAAGCGCAGCTGGAACTAATTTGCGACTGAGGGAGGGGTGTGGTCGCCCCAAAACATTCATACTGGAAACGTACTCAGCCCTCCGCTGATTTGCGTTTCAAGAACCCTTCATAGATCACGAGTGAAGGTTCAGCCATCTTGGCTTTGAGTCAACTGAATGATGGACAGTCTCTTTGCAGAGACCAAGTAACAAATAATGGTCAAAATCAAAGAGACTTTGACTGTCAAATTTGTTTTCAGTGGCGACGAGATCATAGTTACGGTTGCCCTCTTAGAACAGTGAGAAGAAATTCCTTGATTGTAATCGTACACTGAAAATCAGTTCTATATGTCTCTTGGTGTTGGTTACTCGACTCACATTTGGTACAGTCCTCACCGAGCAGTTGAAAACTCTCAAAGCAATTTTGGATTAGGGAGGAAGGAAGCAACTCTTCACTCCTGATGTGATAGATATATATTTCGTGGCGGCTGTGGCGCCAAATGTCACATTCGCAAAAAGACCACAGAAGAAGTGCGTCCGGCATGGCAGCCCAAGTGGAAATGTGGCCAGAAAAGAAAATCATTGTGGATTGGTTTGGACTGAGGGAGGAGAACCCAAGACAAATCCAAAAAGAAGTCAATTTAATGATAAAGGGAGTGAAGATCCTTGTAAATGGAAAATATGTCTTGTAAATATGACACACCAGAGAAGAGTGTTTTTCACAGCAATGCCAATACAGATTGCAGCTGCCTTCGCAGTCTCCAAAGATTCTCCAGCTGCATTCACTGAGGAGCTCAAATCCCCCGGCCAGTGTCTCTAGCATCCATTGGTCTTTCTGTGAGACATATGAGCCGTTGAAGATGGTAAAAGCACATGGTACCAATGGTGAAGCCCCACTTTGATTTGATCCCGCCCTAAGTTTATATCCACGTGGTAATTGGATACCGTACCCATTTCGGTCTTGATGGCAAGCCACGGCAGACATTTGACTGCCAGATGTTGTCGGCTGACCTTTCAAGTGAAGCCAGGAAACTGCATCTAGTCAATTTTGCCGGCTTTCACGCATGGATGTGATCATCTCTGTCATTTCTCTTGCTCTTTTTTGGAGTCTGCGCTCAAGCTCTGTACAAAAAAATCCCATCCCAGGTGGTGATTCAGTGAATCCCCCGGCTGATAGTTTATCCAAAAGCAGAAATATTTAAAGTGACCATTGGGCCATGTTTTGTACACACAGATGTTTCGTGGTCGCAAGTGTATTTGTAAATGTTTAGCTAAGGTCTCCACCCTAATTTCTAAAACTGGACATACACAATCCATGTATGATTTGTTCTTTCCATTTTCAGTGGATGTGTTCGGTTCGGCGTTGGGTGACGTGTCAACTTTTGGTGGCACCTAAAATATACACTGCCCAAAAATTCCATCCTGACTTCCCGGAATTTGTCCAAATCCAAACTGCTCAAAACAATATGATGACCATTCATACTCTCGGTATGGCGCAAAACCACATACCTCAAATCTGCTACATTGTAAGGGGCCAAAGGGGACCAAAGTAGGCTGGTGTTATTTTACACGCTAGCACCTATTACTGTTATTGTCAATCTGGTGTTTGTTTTCGACGACCGTCCAGTGTTTGTCCGTATACTCCGATGTAGTCTTTTAAAGAAACATCCTTCGTTTATGTTGGACGACAGAGTTCTCCAAATGTATTTGATGCTAACCGAATTGCTAGCCCTGGTGGGACTATCATTTATACTGGAGCTTGATGTATTCATTTCCATTTTGGAATCGCTCTTTACTGTATGATGGAAATGGGGCTTCGTATTGCATCAGCCACTCGTGTGGTAGCTTTGGCCACTGGACGTTTTTACAATAAAGATCCACTGCCAAGCCCCAAGTGTCCGTGAGGCCTTCCTTTCACCCTTCCTACTTGCCTGCTGGGAGAAGAAGACAGCGAGCTGCTCTGCCTGGAGCTGCATTGCGGAGTTGCCATTCTTTCGTCCACCTTTCCGCTTCAGATAATCACCTGGAACACGAAGGAAACATCTTTAATTAGGAATAGAAACAAGTGGCTCATCCACTTGAATGTCTCCTTATTGATCCGCTACAGAGTGTCCCATTCTTGTCTAGCCTTTCTTTGGCTACAACTAATTTAATTATGAATACAATTCTCTGTTAGGAGTCGCTGCTGTGGTGCGCCAGTGGAATCATATTTCTTATCTTCTAATTTATTGGCTGGCTGCCAGCCAGGGCCTCTCTCTCTCTTTCTCTCTCAGCACTACTTTGAGCCTTAAGTGCCGCAACTTTATTCCACCCGTTTTTTTATCGATGAATCCCATTTGGATTAGTCCATTTTCGAGCGGGAGATGCCACGGATGCACTCTGAGCCACCCCCCCACCCTCGTTGCTGCCGCCTTCCGGAGAGCTGATCTCTAATCCTTTTTAGTTAATTATATCGTGCAGGGCGGCTACTCATTTTGTGTTTACTGTGGAGTTTAATTACAAACCGATAGTTAGTAAGAAGTGACAGTGTGTCCCACTTACGCACAACAACACGTTGTATACGTCAGACTTTGTGGGAACTGCTGGAAGCTGTTCAGATTTCTATCCGCAAGCAGAAACTGAATCGCTGGGCACCATGCAGAAGAAATACAATGAATTGATTCCGATGATGTATCAGGTGCTGTTGTCAAATTTATGAAACACGATAACGGCCTCCACTCATGTCAGTAGAGCACACAATCTCCAAGATCCCGTTACACCACCTGCGCCACAACTTAGACCTGCTCTTAGCTGGTCTAAAGTCTAGTCCATTTTCAGTCACCAAATTGTGAGGTTTGCCAGGGTCGTGTGAAAGGAACCAACCTTGGTCCGCTATACGTCCACCATGGCGCAAAGCACTCTGCCAACTACTACAGTGAATTAAACTTTCACAAAAATCAAGATGCACCAGTTTTTATGCCAAGCGCACGTGCGCTCTCTACAAAAATAGAGCCCTTAGTGTTTGTTTTAAATAGAGCATACCCAGAACTGCGTGAAGGCAAAGCCGGTGGCTTGTTGAACATCCCAGCATGTCACCAAAACCGCAAATGTTACACAACTGTGGATTTTCTTTCAAAGATGAGAGAGCTTTCACAGCACACTAGCTCATTTCCATACTACCGAAGACATTTCTTTTCATGTCCGGCATTGAAACGCGAGCTACCCTTTCCTGCGGGTTTCCGCCGCCGGTGGGCTGCGGTGTCGGCGGTAAAGTGGACCAAACAAAGGACACTTTTGTTTTGGCTTCATGTCGCATGGCGGCTAAAGCTGGAAGCTCTCGTTGCATGTGTACCTTCCGTAATGACTCTCGTACTTGCATGCATTTTTTTTTTTTTGGTATAAAAGCGGAGTAATCGTGTAAGTGGGAAGTTATTTTCCCAAACTGAGAAGTGAGACCCAAAACGGCCAGTGTAAAATTAATTTGAACCCATTTTATCGATGAACAATATTTTCCTTGTGTGTTATCATTAGATTAGGAACACTACATGGTGTTCTGCTTCCGCCTTTCACCTTTTTTTGTTTGTTTTCAAATACAACCAAGTCAAGTGGCAAAGAAAGCTCAAAAAGTAGAATTTACACTGCGGAGGGAGCTCACAGTCTCTCTTAGTCACGATCAAGCAGTCACTGCATAAAAATAAATGCTCAGTTGCTTTCATGTCAGCTCTGTGGTGAGCTTGAACGAGTCTTCGCAGACTCTGTGACAAACCACTGACTGACATGAAGATTTCAAACTAATCACAGTCTTGCCTCAAATGAAGCCTATGCCCTGAAAGAAGAACAGGGTGGAGGCCATTTTTAATATTCAACTCTTTCAGACTGTGTCCTGCTTTTACTCCTTTCCTGACACAAACAAATTGCATTTTTGTATGGACTGTTTACAGTATCACTTGGTTCTTTATCTGAAGGACTCTAAATACTCTGCATTCCACTGATTACATTGACATGGAGCTCCCTATTGCATGAACTGCAAAAGCCG
The DNA here is from genome assembly GCF_901709675.1 of Syngnathus acus. Taxonomy (NCBI): domain Eukaryota; kingdom Metazoa; phylum Chordata; class Actinopteri; order Syngnathiformes; family Syngnathidae; genus Syngnathus; species Syngnathus acus. The sequence goes on along the minus strand of NC_051092.1, from coordinate 2,497,716 downwards.
ATATTTGGACCTGGTCACTGTCGTGTATAAACGGCATCAAAATTGAAAGTGGGTTGGAGAAATCCAGCCAAGACTAAATGTTAAAAATGTATATAGAGTATCTATCCCAATTCCCCGCTAATTACCCAGTTTGGCAGGGAAGCCGTCATTTCACTTTGAGCGATGCGGCGACATAAATCTTGCCATTAACAACACGCCCCGTCCGCCTCCTGCAACCTAATGGTGGAAAATCAACGGCGAGCGGCTGACATGTGTCAGACTGGCGTGACAGGGGAAGCCTCTAAACGAGGACGATGCTGACAAATAAGCGCGGGTGATGCCCTTTTCCGTATTTATCATAATTCATGTCATTTACTGCATTCCAATATGGTTAGCATTGTGGCTAGCATTTAATCAATTCTTATTGATAATAGTATCTAGTATCTCAACCTTGATACCTAAATAGACAACATAAGAAGACTTGTTTCCCCAAACGTGACATCAGATTGTACAGAAGCTATTCAGCACTGGATGGTCTGCTTTTGGTCTTGTTCTGGTTCTGTCTAATACATTTTTATTGGTCTCTGAGACAGAAACCTTTTCAGGTCCAAGCTGGAGACACAACCGCATGGCCTTGTAAGGCCTTGCCATTCTATTCTCGTCGAACTGCATTCCTTCCCCTGGCAGCATTGTAATGATAATATGGAGGGGGAAAAAAAATGACAATAATAGAGAAATGCAGCAAATCCATAAATGGCAAATTAATCACACACACACTCAACATCGTGGAGCGATCATGCCTTACAGTCAAATGGCACACTAATCATCAGCAAAGATGCTATCTCCCTATGATTTGTGGCTGACGAGAAGCAACTAATAAGTCCCTGCAATTCAGTATAAGAATTTAATACACAACATTGTGGGGTGTTCACATCAGAATATACTGGAACACGACTAAGGATGAAAGAAGGATTTACTAAACGTATGATTGTGAGGCTAATTGAAGCAACAAATCAATGAACTAGCTGTACACAACATTGTGGAGTGACTTCGGGAATGCTAATCATCATTAAAGTGTAGCAGAGAATCGAACCCTGAACTTCAAACTGTATGCCATACTACACACTTGCCGAAGGAGAGCCATTAAAAATTTACCTTCTTCAAAAAAGATAATGTTCAATTTTGATCTCTACGGAGTACTCAATGTTACCACCAGTAGCTAACATTAGCGACGCACGCCTACTCAAGTCTTTTCATTGCTTCAAATTCAATCATACTAATAAAAACAAAGCGGTACCATACCTCCTGAGACATGACCAATGAAATATCCAAATGCATTCTAGCTGCTCCGCTAAGAATATATTCATTTTGATGAGGCGGCTAAGACTTTCTAGTAGGAGCGAGGAACTTCTGGGAACCGGATTGGGTGCGGGGAACGGGATCACTATGGGTACGTGACACCGGAGAAGCGACCGCCGGCCAGCCATCGGGAGCTGCTTAATAATGAATGAGGCCTTCGGAGAGGCGGCAACACACACGGCTATTAGGGGAGAGTCATCCGGACCAAATTGGACGCAGGCACAACGGCCCGGCCGCCTAAATGCAGCAGTTGTAATCAGCCGTAGCGAGTGGTCGCACATGTTGCTAACAGCCCTTGTCATCAACCCGCGGCACTTTACACTCAGCAGGCTGCAAAAGTGTTTACGCTCACAGAGTTTTATCGTCAAGATGTCTGTTGAGTATTATTTTTAAATTTAACTTCAGCAAACTTGATGGGAAACCGAGTTAAACGTGGCAAAGCGCTAAAAGTAGTCTCAGTGTTTTGAAACATCTGTTGAGAAACCTCAACATAGAGGTTAGAGGAGATATAAACATATCTGCGATGCATTTTGGGTTGAAACGACTGGACGTTTGTCAAAACCAGAAGGATTACCTCAGTTTTTGCTGAGCAACCGACAATCTAAAAACAGCAGTGGCGCATTAGACACACCTCACACAGTTGCCAGCGAAGCTTATTCGCAGTCGTTTTTTTTTTTACTGCCAGGATTCAAGCCTCGATGATGACTCCCAATTCAGAGCATTCTTGAAAATATAAGATAAACGTAGCGTAAGAAAGATATTTGTTGAAGATTGAGCCATCGTTGCTTTCTTTAGCCCAAGCAGAACTTTTGCGGTTGCAAAAACAGCAATTTAGCACTTGACACGAGCCAACCGAAATACCTTCCGGCTTCCTTCATTTCTTTCGGATAATAGAAGCTTTGTTGTGACCTTAGCAGATCCTCGTCAGCGTTCAACTTTGAGACGTGTTGATTTTTCAACCACGTCTGGCATGCGGTGATGGCAAGACCTGAAGTCGACCAGCCAATCGGTTTTGTCGTAGAGATGGTCACACCTTGTCCTTGTTCGCCTCAACATTCTTAATTGATTGGTCAAAGTTTAGATCCTTAGAATCTGAGGTTTTGTTTGTGGGTCCTGTTAACTCTAGCTATCATTCACAATCCAATCAGTATTCACTCTTTGGAAGATCGCTGCTTTGCCCGGCAAGGTAACGTAAGAGCAGAGATACTTGATGAAAATATGTGCTTAGTCATCAGATTTGTACTTGGTCCCATTCATCTCTCTGAGTCTTGATTGGATTTCTTTTCCAATTTGACAAACTTTCAAAGTTTCATCATGGACAAGGCTTTGTCAAAGAAAGCTGTCAATTGATTTGGGATGTTTTGAGGGAAGACAAATTTCCTTTTCGGCGCATTTTTCAACCTTCCTTTAACGTATTCTCGCTTCCCGTGTCATTGGGAGAGTTCCACAAAGAAACTGTGACTTCATAACGGAGTCAGGGATGAGAAAACTGCTGGATTGTAAAATATTTGCTTTTATTTTAATATGTTTGTCTGAACAGCCACTTTTGGCTTTTTTGGTTTTTTGTCCGCATATTTTTTTCATCTTTGTTTCTGAGCTGGGAAACCACTGGCAGTTCCCGTGCACACAGAGAGCGGCTGCAGCAATAAAATATGTCGTGTAAAAACAATATTAATGCTGCTCCTCGCTCGTCTTTAAAACCTTGCCAAAGGTTTTTGAGTCGTAAACTCGAGAGTAACCTGTCTGGAGCCTCCAAGTTGGACGTGGAGCAAGTAAAGCCTGTTGAGCAGTTCTATTATGATAAAAGACCATTTAACTTTTTCAAGTATGCTTCGGGTGCCTCTTTATGATCTTTATTGTTCTGAAGAAGCCACAATCTTCCGCCCAGAACTAAATGACTGCAGCCGGATTTTATCGTTAAGCAAGCCCCTTGGTAATTTTCTCATTTCGAAGTTCGACTTTCCCAGATGGACTGCGGTTTGTTCTCTTTGGCAAAGATCATGTGCGTGAGTGGACATCATGTTTTGAGATGTTTTTTACCAGTACAGGACAAATTTCTGTTCCTAACGCTACCCAATTTTGTAATTAAGTCAATCAATCTATCTGCCATCTTGAGCTTTTGTCTGAGATGGCTAAAAATGCTACAAAAGTACCCAATAGGCTTTTGTCGCATTTTCCATCCATCCTCGCCATCATTCTGGCTTCTCAATCAAGCTCCCGGATAACCTCACTCGCATTTATGTCGCACGACTACTTCAAGCGAGACGGAGTGTCTCGCAAATGGCCCCAGCATTACATGTCACCGGGACCCCGTTTACAAACACGCTTCCATACGTGTAATTTATAGGCAGGCTGAGCATCCATTAACACCCACGCCACACGCATTCACGGGTAAGTGAAAGTCGGCTGCCAATATTGGTTTTGTTTTCCCCAACAGACCTCACACCAGTTGATGGCCCGTGATAATCTTTCAAGGACTTTTGAACATTTTGCTGACATTGATCAGGGAAGAGGTGGCAAAGGCTCAATTTCATCCCGATCGTGGTGTCGCTTAATGCTCACGAGGCAACTTCACAGCTGTTTGGCATTAGACAGCGGGGTTGAAGTAGGTGGGCCGGTCCCCCGCGTGGGAGCGTTTAGGCAAAACGGCTAAAACAGGGAAACATGGGAGGGACGATCCACCGGGCCAGCAACACAGGCACCACTTCAAGGAGGTTTCATTCGGGGCGGTTCCCGGCAGCATCTTCAGCAAGCCGCCAAATGGGAACCACATGGGGGTCAACGGGAGTAAATATCACAAAGAATCCATGCATTCTACTTCAAACTAATTGTTTTTTTTTTTAGATACACCCTGACACATCTCACAAATAGTCACGAGGCGTCCGTCGGCGTCTATCGAGCGACAAGCGCAACCTCGGTAGATTTCAGTCCAATTAACTTATAGACAGAAGTAAGGTTAAGCTGTAGAGTTAAAAAAAGCAGAAAGAAAAAGCAGGTCACTCTACGGAGGAGCTCGAAGCCGCCGTTCTAATTCAAGCGGGTCGGATATTGATTCGCTCGGCGGCCTTGGAGAGCCGCGCCGGCTGCCATATCGGAGACACCTACGCAAAAATTTATACCAGCACTCTCCTAATTGAGTCCAACGCTGAGTCCGACGTCGCCCACGGTGAAGCCCCGTTTTGTGACATACGCGCCAAGAATACGTAGGTCCATATTTTTTGCTCACAAATTAAATCACGTCATGGCTACAGTCGATTTAGGTTGGATTTACACTGCCGGTCCAAGTGCTTAATTCCAAATCAATGGCATAACTATAATTTTTTTTGTAGGTACTATTTCACGTGCTACATATCAAAACTGGTTCACTTAAGCCGTGCAGTGTAAATCCAGCCTGTGTTATCCCACATCAATTGTCATGACGGTACTTCAGTTGAACCGACTTTCTGTGATCACGGTAATAAATCTTCCGAGGCTCTGTTTGGACGCCAGTGGGGGTACAAATGTCATCTGTCGAGATTAAAAGACAGCAGCCAGACTCACAGACCAAACACCAGGATGGTTTTTTGCTCTTGATCTAAGTTGCCCTGGAGTTCAAATCGTTTCGAGCGTGTAAGATAATGCCCATAGACACACCCTAAATGTACGTTGCGCTAATCAGACATTTGCTTTGTTTAATTTTCATCAAAGTTTAGGAACCTCCAATGAACAATCTGTAATGTGATTGGCTAAGGACGACGACATGGATGAGCTGAGCCAAATTAGCCAAAATTTCCACCCCCTCCTTTTCCACGCTGTTCGACAGTCTTATTAAAAGTTGGAAACGTGTCCTGTGCGCTGAGCTATCATTTTGGTGTTAGAAGAAAATGGCAATCATGTACACTGGTGATGTCATGAAAGGGGCCAGACAAATTGAAAATTGGCACCCTTGAAAAACTGTCTTGGCCTTTTTTCTTTTCCAGTGGTTAGAATTATAAACGCCAATGTACAACGAAAACACAACTAAAGTGAAAGCGTTAATACTTTTTGTGGTTCTGTCACAAGCAAATGCTGAGTACAGCCTTTGTTACCATGGCAACCAGAAATACAGCTAAGGCGTCGTGACAAAGCCAGGACTACTCAGTTTTGTCAACTTAATGACTTTGTGGGAACATCCTCTCCCCCCTGCCAGCAACTACTTTAAAAAAAAAAAAAGAAAAAAGCAACGAGCCACAAATCAAACATCTTTTTGTGATGTCATTGGACACTCCTGAAGTCTCTGTGCCTCACCTCTTTGCATCCAGACTGCAAATAAATAGTCCTTGCCAGAAGTCGCATATATCTTCCTCATTTAACCGATTTTGGCAGCACAATTTGGCGAAATTCTCAAGGGCTCACACCCAGCCCAATTTTAAAAAGTTGGCAGATAAAAGATTTATGGATTCCCCGTGTGAGAGGAGAGAAATTATCCAATTTCACTTAATCGGTTGGAAATTTATCTAAAATCTTCAATCTTGTTTATTAATTTGTGTTCAAATAAACAAGTTAATATATTTGTGAGTAAAGTGACACAAGATCATCATTACTTCAGAATATCTTGTTTTTTGTTATTTTTGTTTTGTAGTGTGCCATGAGATTTTTTTTTCAATGTAAATTATGTACCTTGTCTCGATAAAGGTTGGGAGACACTCCACTAGGCCACCGTGCAGATTACGGTGTACCTCCTTGAATGATTTTTTAAAAATAAATCAATAAAAGCAACTTACAGTTAATGTTTTAAGTAAAAAAAAAAAAGTAGCATGTTTGATCAGACAATTCTAAAAACAAGTTATTAGTAAAAAGTAAAAACACAATTTTAACAAGTTGAGTGTAAAATTGGATCAAAATTTCCTTCAAAAGTTTGAAAAAGTCTTCCTCAAAGCTCCAGTCAGACATAAGACACACGCGCTAACATCTGTATTATGTTTACAGTCTGCAAAAGTCGCCGCTTCCAGACATGCTCGCGAGTGAACTTTTCGTTGAACTCACCCCGGCCGGCTCCGTGCTCTAAAAAGGTTAAGTGTTCCCGCCGGGATTCATAGCGACGCCACTTCGGTTCTTCTTCTGTCTTCTTCAGTTTTGCCCGTCCCGGAGCCGCGTTATATGGCCTTGCCGGAGTAAAGCTCTGCGCAGACTGGCCCGGCTGTAGAAAGCCCACATCCTACTGTCAGTCAAGTGGCGGAGAATAGTTTGTGCCGGGCCACGGTCCAAACAGACATGAAGCTATTCTATTTCCGTCTACTGCCATGTGAGCAGCGCCACTGCTGCAGATTGAAGGGGCGGGAGAAAGTCTCAGTGTAATTGCATAGTGAGATGTAATTGCACGACAAGGTAAAGAACTTTTTTTGGGGGAAAAAGTAAGACTCTAGAGAAAGAAGGGGGGGAAAAAACATAAATAAATGAGGAGCTGGCTTCCAGATGTGTGGGCAAAGGGGAGGAGAAGTACGCAAAGGAGGGGCTGCAAAAGATGGAGGAAAAAGTGCTACAGCAGCAGAATGAAATCCCATTTCGGACCAAGCGAAAAGCTTGTTTACCTTCCTGGGGAAGCATCGCACGCAGACGAGTGGGGGGGGGACGTGGGGTCAGAGTCTTTGTTGTTTCTGGACCTGGACCGCCTTGACTTGTCCCACCGGTGTCTGCTTTCACGCTTGGAAGTGACACCCGTGTGGAAAAAGCGGGGAGGCACGGGGGGCTTTTCAAACGGCGAAGGAAAGTTCAAGTGTAAACGGTAGTCAGCTGCTTTGAATTAGCTTACGTAGCGACTGAACAATTGCGTGGCCACATACTCGCACCTACTGTCGAGTCTATAAATGTTAGCGTAAATGTTAACGTGAATAGCTAATATCCGCTCGGGTCATTTCCTGGTGAATGGAACTGGAAAGTATTGGCATCTAGCTCGATTTTATCGGAAGAATTACAGTCCTAGGTATACCAGCAAATTTCAATTATGTGCCAAAGTCCGAATTTCAAGAATACGTTGAGCAACACGGAAGAAACGATCAAATATTTACAGAAGAATTGCTGCTGCTGGACTTTGATCGGATTTGGGTCGAAGTATCGCGCTAAAAGCTACGTCGCTATCGAGCGACGTAAGAACATTGGAGCTATGCAATCGCAACTCTTGACTTAGACTGCCCATTCAAATTCCAATCTCGTGCCAAAATCTGAATTTCGAGCGACAAACTGATGAAAACGTGTAACATGCTATTTAAGTAGCTAGCTGATGGGAATGCTAGCATGATCCGGGTTGACTGATACAAACCGCATCGTATCATGAATCGTATCATTCCTTCATCATACTGTCTCCTATGACAATTTATGTCTTGGGTCTTTGTATTTTAAGTCAAGCACAGTCAATTACGGCTCATTGCAAGCTGCTTTTTAAGAGGGGGGGGGGGTTAAGTGAATTTGCAGAAGTAGTAGAGAAGCACGCAACTTCCAAAACGCCTCTGGTTTGGAAATGGTTTTTGTGGTGTTGGATTCTGGGAATGAGACTGGGGTCGTCCACACTTTTGGACTCGGTTCGAGGTGTGTTGGGGGTTGATTTCTCCTACACAAACTTGATTTCCATGTGAAGGACCCCCTTGTAGTGCATCTGTGTACCATTATCAGCGCCATTGCGGCCTTGACTGGGACAGGAGCTCCAAAACCGAAGGAATGACCCACCAAGCTTCCTTCCAGTTAACCCCCCCACACCCGTCCCCACAAAGTACCCAAACGTAGATATCAGATGTACATAATTGTCCTCCGCCTGTGTCGTCCAGGAAAAGTTTCCGTGCGGATCCCCAATGTGGTTGTGGCTCTTCTCCAGCTGGACGTCGAGACGGGGAGAAAAGGGGCTTCGAGCGAACCCCCTCCTCATGTTCACCGCTAGCTTGGCTTCACCTATTAATCATGCATATCATTTCAATTAGTGAGCGTACCTCCCCTAGGCCATCATTATTAAATATTTTCCGCCCGTTACAAAATAACATCCTCACGCTCTGGTTTTCGGAAGCGATAGCGACAAATTTCCTGCCCTCGCTCGGGCACACACTCGCCGCTCATCCGTGCTCCCAAATAGGATCAACTATATCCTGTTTTGCAATTTCACCCTTATTGAATGAGCTCGTTATGACGCTCAGTGCGCAAACACTCTTGCCGACAACCCCGCCCGATTTGTCTGCTCGGTTGACGCCCAGCCTGGCGTTTTCCATCCGAAAAAACTGCGCGATTAATTTTGAATACCCAAAATGGAACGAAACAATGATTTATGGTGATAAATTTGATAAAAAGCGACATGATGAGGAAAACAATTGTTGAATGTTTAGTGTGTGTTGCAAATGAGATGACTATAATCCAGTGCACTGCATGACGTCCATGTTTTATTTTTTTGTAGTACCTTGACTAACCTCTATTCATGGCATAAAGTTTTAACTTGTAGGAAATTTCAAAATTAAAACAAAATGTTAAAATTTTACTGAAAGAATAGTTGCCCCTCAATTGTTAAAAGCTCGTTATAAACATCAGTGATGCTACATTGTGATTTCCTAGGAATGCTGTGATCATTTGAAAAAGTGCAGAGATTTATTATATTTATCTATTTCCTACCTTGTTAAAACAATTTCTGATTACCACTGTGGAAAATCAATTATGATCGTCTTTGAGACGATTGTTGTGTATTATTGTTTTATTGTCATATCAAAAAACAAATTGTGATTTCCGAAGTGTGCGGCTCTCAGTTTCAATTGTTTGGTCTTCCCTGTATATTGATAACTGTTCAGATGATCAAGTGCATTTCTGTATTCTGAAGTGGCAAAAAGAACAAGTCTGATTGCAGGTTGCACTGCCTTTTTTTATTCAGCAATTACCCATGCACTTATTATTTTGCCCATAATTCGCGTGTGTGCGTGTGTGTGCGTCGTTTTGTGTCCAACCATACATCACACACACACACGCACACATACACATCACTTCTAATGCTATTATTGGATCCTTTGTCGACAGTGTTTAGAATATATACAAATATAATCATGTGGTCAATGGGCACCCCCCCCTCTTAAAACCTGCAAAGAACAACACAAGTACCCCAAACCCAAGTGTATCTAAAATACATTTTAATCTTGCTCAAACTTATTTTTTTCCAACAATATTGTTGACAATATTCATCATCATCACCACCATTCTTCACAGAACTGTACAATCATGTAAATTGTTCTACATCAAGGCACGAGACAACAGCCCACGGGGGGGGGGGGGGGGGATTTTTTTCTGTTGGGGTTTTTTTGGAGGGGGGGGGCAGTCCTGGGTAGGCTGATAAGGGGCTGGATGATGCTACACGATAGGAGGAGAAAGAAGATGTGCCAAAACTTGGTGAGCACTTTTTTTTTTTCCGATTATACGAATGTATAAAAGACAGGAAGTGTACACAAACTAAAGTGCTTTTTTTTGGCGGGCCAAAAGCAAGATGGAAACTTTTTGGGATGTGAGTGTATGCAAATTAGGGCCAGTTCACTGTTGATTTTTCTGCTCCATTGTTGTTCTTGTTGATGTTGTTTGTCTTCCTTTTTTAACTCCCCAATGTTTCAACCTGTGTAAAACACAAAAGAAGTCAATTAAATAATTTTTACTGCTGATTCCATCACTGTGAGAAATTATGCTGAAATGATAACAATTTTTGTTAAGCTAAAAAAAAGTTTAAAATGATATTTAAAATGTCATTAAAATATAACATTGCTAAAATGCTAGCTATGCTCTGAAAATTTTGTCCCATCCTGCCTGACATTTTTTTATCGTGTACGTTATCCAAATTGTCCATTTACCGTATTTTGTTGTTGTTGTTCCCTATCCAGGCGCTCACATGGCGATGCTTCTCCTCCGCCGGCCGAAAGCTTTGGCACCGACGTTGGTGGGGACAAAGTTGCTGTTGCCCATCCCCCCCGACCGGCTGAGGAAGTCAGCCAGGCGATGGGTCACGCAGGTGGCTGTATTGCAGGCTCGCTTCTGTGCTGTAACGCTGCAGAGAAAATTCACAAGGTAAGATTCTTTTTTTTTTTTTTTTTTTTTATCAAAGCAGATTTTTCTATATTTTGCTCTTTTGTCCTAAGGCAAAATATCTGGTTTTGTTTTTAGCGCTGTTAAAAAACATACTGCTACTATGCTAGAATTTTAGCTCTCAGTTAATTTTAATAATTATTTAAAAAAACATGCTCAAATGTCTAAAAAATAATTAAAACGTAATTATGCTGAGATATTGATTTAAAAAATATCAATTAAAACATAACTGCAAAACTATTAATTACCACATAAATAAATATACGGCTTCCAAACGTAGCTATGCTCAAATCTTAGTTTAGAAAGATATATTATTATTTTACTATTTTATATAATTATACTAAAAATAGATGTTTGTGTGTCCTTTTTTTTTTTTTTTTTGTAGTCTTGTTTTGAATTTCTTACCTTAGTATAGCATGCTGGGCCTTCCATCCCATCAAATATCCCTTTCTGTCTTTCTTTCTTTCATTTCAGGCATTCGTTTACAGTAAATGAGCATTTGTTTGTCGGGGTCAAAGTTTACCGCACTAAATGAAAGTCAGCTAAGGCTTTCTGGTAGAAAAATATGTTTATTGAACAAGGAACATGGCGGCACCTGCTGATTAAAGTAGGTGTGTGTGTGTGTGCATGGGGTGTCTCTGGTGGTGAACAGTAAAGAACATCTGATTGTCTGACCTAGGGCTGGGCGACATGGCCTTAAAATAAATCCCCCCCCCCCCATAATGCGATTTTTGATTTAAGTTTATTTCCTCCTCGAGAAAATTATTCTTATCAAGTTTGTCAGTTTTATGTTATTGCCATGTGATTAGATAAATATTGATTCTGAACTCTTCCGGATGATGTACTTGGCACAGTTGCCTGCTGTTATATTGCATTTCTGTATCGAAGGTTATTCGTGGTCTTGGTACCAAATGCGCAGTTTGCCACGGATAAAATGTGACTTTAAATCTGTTGACAACAGAAGCTAAAAAAAAATAATAATAATGATTAATCTTCTTTTCAAACTAATCTCAATTCGCATCAATTCGCCCAGCCCTATCGTCAAAGACTCAAAATGGACGCCTGTTTCTTTTCTCTTCACGTCAGTCAGGCAAGTCGCGCCAACATGCTCTGGCCAATGAGGACGACCGGGAGGTAATGACATAGCAAGGGGGGAGGATGACGGCGTAAAAGGGCGGGGGGGTGGTTAGACGGCGTCAAACGTCTCGCCGTAGCTGGCGTAGCGCTCGCCATCGGGAGCGCCGCGCTTCTTGCCGGGCGTTCCCGCTCCCACGTTGGTGCGCGGGAACGTCTGCAACTTGTGCAGCTCCTGAGAGAGTTTGCCCAGTACGCAGGTGCTGAGGTTGGAGCAGCGCTTGGTTAGAGGCCGGGCCATGCTGTCAGAATTGGGGTACACAATGCATACAGATCACATGCACAGGGGTGGGATCAGGCGGGAGGAGATAAAACAAGAACATGCAGGAAGAATCATCGGATCCCACTGGAATTCTCGGATTTTAGTTTATTTCACTGAAAATTCTTGTCTTGAGAGCTCCAGTGGGGCTCCATTGTGGTTGTCTCCAACCATGCATATTCTAGACAATACGTACTGTTAATTATTATTTTTTTCCTTTCCCCTTTCATTCCATTCGCACGTTCATCGCAGGCATGCCAATCTATCTCGTGCTAGCAAACGTCCCTTCCTTGCATCATGCTCACGCATCCGTCCTTTCATGCAAATCTAATGCTACTCGCCCCCACTTCTCTTTTTATTTTATTTTTTGAAACTTCTCATTCTCATGCCAGCTACTATCATGCACACTTCATTCAAAGTAATTCTACTAATTCATTGCAAGTTCTTCATGCGGGAGTGCCTTCATGACTGCTTTGTTTTGTGTGATTGAATTTGAGGCATTACCTCTGACACTCATCTCTCACAACAATAACTACAGGATGCAGTCTCTGTGGAAATTACGGGTGAATGCCGGACACTGTCATTGAACTGAAAGGTTGTGGGATTAATCGAAATGTTTAATTGTAGAATGTGGAACTTGAATTTGGAATGGTTGGATTCGGTCAAGAAATGTGGAAGTGTGGGTTTAATTCAGAAATTTGATGGGAATTTTTGGGTGTTGAAAAAGTTCCCCGGGATTTTAAAGAATTCTGTTGATGTTAATTATAATCATAATAATTTGAGCGTGGGCGTACCTGTTGCCCTCAGCCGCCTGCTGCTGCTGCTGCTCCAGCTCCTCGGCCGTCATCTGCACAAACTCCTTGACGATGGCGTTGAGTAGCCGCCGCGCCTCGTAGTCCGTCAGCGTCACCCTCTCCGACATGGACTCCAACGCCGGTCTGCAGGTAGCAAACAAAGTTAAGTTATAATTAAAATGACCAATCTAAATAAATTGTTGATGCAAAAATTATTGTTAAAAAAATACATAATATATATATATATATGTACATATAATTATATATTTATTTTATTTTTTATATCTTTTTTTTAAAGTTTGTTAAAAATGTTTGTTAAAACAGCCACAATAGTGTGCTAGTTAAAAAAAAAAAAAAAGATTGAAATGATTGCGGTACATTCGAGGTGTGCTTAGGTGGTCCCTGGCCAAATGGGATGGCTGGATGGATGTGATGCGTGCGTGGGTGGGGTGGGGTCAAGGTGGCGCGGTGCCGGAGTGGGGGGACGTCACCGGCTAGCAGGGGGATGACGTCGGCCTTGAAGGGCCGCCCGCCAACGCAGAAAAACAATCTGCACAAAGTGCCCGTGCGTCTTAATGTGCATCTGCCGTTAGATATATTGATACGGATGCTTTTGCCAGACCTCGTGTAACTATAGACGTGCATAGACACTACATTAGGTGCAACTGCACTCTCCCGAGTACAAAAGCTGTACCCAAATCTACAAAGTTGACTTTTGATTGACACTGTTAATACGTTTATTATTGTGGTAAGGTGTCAAATATTTTTTTGCAATCTCTCCATGCTAAATAAGGTTATATTATATATTATTATAAATGTTCCATCAATTAGTATTTTTTATTTTTGATGAAAAATTTTTTCCTAATAGTACCTTAAAGGAACATTATTCATCCGTAAATTAAAAAAATAAAATAAAATAATAATAATAATGATAATATAAAAATAATATTTTTTTTCCCCCAAATATTACCTTCAGTGTTTCTTTCTACTACTTTAAATCGGGTGTTAATGGAGATTCCGGGCAACAACACCAGATTCCAAATGACCATGTACACTTGCATTAAACACTCTTTCCTTGTTTTTATTACGTTATCGTAATCCGCCTGGAAATGACATTGGCGTAATGGGATGCGACAACTTTTTAAGTGGATTAGCTTTGACGGCAAAGTGACATCTCCTTCAACCGGCTCCGTTATGGCGCACGATGCACGCTTGTTCTTATTCTTGTACCATTTCAACAAACGGGTCATGTCGGGTGACGTGTTACTCTTACCTGGCGGGGGCAGCTTGCGAGCAGTACATCTGGCAGACGACCAGGGCATATGTGATGAGGAACGCAGAGATCTTCAGCATGACCATAGTACCCCCCCCTGCACAACACAGACACACTCATACTTTTAAGCGTACACCCCAAAAATGATATTTCCGGACAATCTTTAATATCTCTGAAAGCATCCCACCAGGATGGAGGTACTGCCAGTTCTGGCAGTGGGCTGCAGGATTGTGTATGTGTGCGTGTGTGCATGAAGAGGATGAAGAGTCTGTGTGTGTGGGGGGGGCTCCATCTTAATGAATGGAAAAAAACTGTAACAAGTGTGTTAAAATGTTCATTCTAGTTGAAATATACGTAACTAGACTGAAATACGAGTGAAAACAAAACATATAGTGCTAAAATTAGTTAAAATATTTGTCAAAAAACACTGCTAAATTATTTGTTAAAATGTTTTTTTACTTAGACAATGGTAACTGTATGCTCGGTAAAGAAAAACTATGCTAAAGTTTTAGTTAAAAAAAAAGTTGAGGGGCAAAACAACACTGCAAAAACACAGTTAAAATGTTAGTTAAAAACATAACTGCACATGAGAATTAGTTAAAAATTGTCAACATATCTGCAAAAATGTTTCTTGATTATTTTTTTTTTTATCTATAGGCATGACTAACTTTATACATAAGTTTAAAAATTATCATTAAAATATAATTACTATAAATGTTTCTTCATGCATTAATTACAACTAAGCTAAGCTAAAAAATTTGTTTAAAATGTGTGAGCCATAATCAAATTTTTGTTAGGGCCTGATTAAAAAAATGAAGAAAAAAATTCATTAAAACATGGTAAAAAAATAGCATGCTGCACTTATGCTAAAATGCTACTCTTAAAGGTCCCCTAAAATTAACTGCACAAAAAGATTAGTCATTAAAAGAAACGGGGAAACCTTAACTATGGTAAAATATGAATTAAAGCCCAGCAATGTTAAAATTCAGAAATAGTTTCTTCAAACCGAACTAGGCTAAAATGTTTAAAATGTCAGTTACAACATGCTCAACTACTAACAGAGGGAGGAGGAGTAGGAGAAGGGGGATGACAGAGAGGGAGGAAGAGGTGGTGACTCCATCCAAGCTTCCCTGAGGAACCAGTGCATTAGTGTAATGAGCTGCCATTGCCTCACACACAAACATACACACACACGCACACAAACCTGCCTGACCGTTATCCCCAGACTTTTTCATTCCCTCAGTTTTGGCCCCCACTGCTATCATGTTAACCACAAAACGTATCAGCACAAAGTCAACACTCACCTTTGGCGAGAAGCAGCAAAAATGAATAAATCTCAAATATGCTGGGATTTTTGGGTCCGGATCAGGCGCTGCAAGCTGTGTTTTTGCGTGCAGCGGTGAGGCAGCGGCCCCCTATATATCCCGCCACCCGGGTTTGTGCATCGGCTGTGGAGGTGGTTAATTATCCCGCGGCCCAGCCAATGGGGCGATGAGCCGGGTCCGTCGACAACCAATGGGAGGGCAGCGAGGCACGAGGACGTCATTCCCAGTGCCTCTCCATTCACAAAAATGTGCCTCATTTGCATTGATGTCATTCATTAAATGGGCAAAGTTGCATTGTTTAAATCATCCTGCACTTTTTTTTTTTGGGCGGGGCCCTCTACTGGTGCGGGGTTACACTACACATTGAGGCTCTCATTCATAAACTTGTGCAATGATGTGAGTCACGACGCAGGCTTTGGCATAGCGTGTTTTCGGCATCTCACGAGCTAATACGAGCTGCGTCATAAGAGAGAAATCAACTTCTATTGAGCCAATGTATGTTAAGAAAATATTAACAAGGCAAAACTACTTGTTAAAACACAAAATTACATTAACATTTTTGTTCGAAAGAATTGTAAAACCAAAATGTTTCTTCAAACATTAAATTCTTTAAATGAGAAAGTCAAGTCAAATATATGTTATGTTTTTCCATGTCAATAATATGTTCTATGCGTCTCCACAGTTCTGAACATGACATTCTGATTAATATTTGAAATTTTGAACATGTTAAAAAAAAAAAGTGTTGGTGAACATTATTTTCCTTTAACATGTAACAAATATTTCAAGAAATCCACACAACTCTACAATAAAATGCGTGTTAAAATAATGGTCATTAGTAAGGTCAAAGGTCAAAACCACGACTCCAAGGTTATAATTAAAAAGTTTTGGTTCAAACATTGTCTTAAAATGTCTGTTGAAACATTGCCGCTTTCCTTCCTAGGCTGCTTAATCGCTCATCGCTCACACGCGTATTTGCTTAGCGTGTTTTGGTGGTCTCACGCCATGTCCGCTTCCAACACGAGTGTGGCGCGTGCTAACAAGAGCAAAGCTTCAAAGTCTATTGAGCTAATGGAGTGATTGGAGCCACTAACAACGACGGGGTGGACGGGCTGCCGCCGCCCACGCGCTGAGCAAACGAGTTGTCCAACCCCGAATCGATGGTTCCTGTTTCTCCAAAGCAATTACACAACGCTTTGTCATGCACCGTCATCTCGATAACTTTTCATCAGCCACCGCATGCGTGTGTGCCTTACTTAAAACACGAGTAACTACATTCAAGTGTTCAAACCATACGAAAATAGTACAAAAAAAATGGTTTAAAACCACACAATTAAAAAAAAGTTCATTAGAAAATAGTCAAAGCAATGTTAAAAAATGAGTCACGTTAAACAACAAACAACAAAATTATGTTGCCCAAAAGTTAGTTAAGTAAAGCTATTTCGAGAATAATAATAAATAATTTAAGTTATTTTGACAAAAGTTGTACTTTGTAGCGATTTTGTGGCATCTATTAGCAAACCATTTTGGAAGGCGGCTATTTGTCGGGGTTCACTGCTAATTGAATCTACACATGACTACACCAAAATGTTTTTTCGTACATTTTGGGGGCCAAATGTATATGTAAAACATGTTTGTTAAAACTTTAACTACAATGTTTGAACGAAAAAGTATTCAATAAGAACTTTTGGGAGCTACGCTGAATGCTAGCTAAAACGTCAATATGCTAAAATGTTAACTTCCACATTGTTAAAATATCAACACACACACAGTCCTCTCAATTCTTCTTCATGAGTCGGCATCACCGCACTGTCAAGCCAATGAACATGTCAGAGGAGCAGAAAAGGGAAGAGGCTCGTGCGTCATAGAGGAACCCCATTAGACACGATGAGCCTTTTAGTGCTATTGAGCTTAGCGGGCTCACCCGTGTCAGGTGCTAAATCATCTCCAGATACCTTGAATTTGCTTCTCACACTCCGTGAACTTTCTGTCCATACCTTCTGAATCCACTTCTTTGAGGGTCTTGTTTGCGTTCACATCTACTAAAAGATCTTTTCGTCAAAACAATGGGAAGAAATGACTTTTATAATCCAATATATCAAAAACATTCAGATAATTGTGTTTGGGTCTTGGTCATTTTTCCGGCGTGGGTGTCGTCCTTTCGGTCATTGGCATCGGGAACCACGCAGGCCATCCGGACTCCTTCAGACTTCCCCTTCAGTTCCTGTAAATAAATTTAAAAAAGAAAACAACTTTGCAGCAAGAGTCAATATCGTAACCTTTGAAAGCAGCAGCCCCCGCTTGTGCCGATTAACGCACTCGCACCAGTACACACTCTTGTGGTCCAAGTTTTCAGACTTCCTACTACTTCAAATTATCAATCATCTTTTCCAGATGATTGATAAACTAAAGTTTTGGGACGGAACCCTATTGATTTTGACTGAGGGCTCCAATTAGTTTGTCGGCAATGACGTCTTGGAAGTTATTGGCTACAATTTCCATTCCCAGCTGAGATTCTTTGTGATATCGAGGCAATTGTAAGTGCAAGATTTTAATTAGCAATGTTTAACTTACAGTAGTTGACACAGTTCATATCTATTTTCTGAAAGCAGATTCGATCATTTCCAGCAAGTAGCCATTATTTTTCCTTTGGCTTTCACGATAGATAGGCGGATTGACATGGCCACCTACGCGTCACGACGAGCGCGAGCTAGTTTGTGTTGGATATCGGCACAGAGCAGACTAACAAATGTGTCTTTGACTCTCGGCGAGGGGAGAAAAAAACATTTAAAGGCGGCACTTTCAATATTTTAAGCGCCAGGGGCGGCCCACGGAGAAACGAGAAGATGTCAATGTGTTTGCGCCGCGGCGTGATGAAGAACCCCGCCGGAGAAGAAGCTACGAGTACAAAAAAAGCGTCACACGTGTAGCGAGGTCACGGGGTCACGGCGCACGTGGTGATTTATGAATGGTTGCCCGCACTTGCGACGAAACCTCCCGGTCGCCCCCAGCCGAGGCGCTTGGGATAAATCACTTCCCAAGGAGAACCAGCACTTAAGTCATTATCCACCTAATGTCTTTCCATCTTCAAATCTAATCAGACGCTTGCCACCAGCGAGGAGGCTCGTAGCTGATTAAATGGCAGTTGGAGCTCCTGCGCTTCGGGCTTTTGTGTCGCGCAATGCTCTCTTGAGCTTTTCAGATTTCAGGTGGACTTTGCTGACTTTTTTTTTAATAAAAGGTTTTCTGGATCTATGAGCAAGAGAGTCTGGACTGTTCAAATTCACATTACAACTATCTGGCATTCCCGTTTGGGGCTTGGCGGAAGTCGGGCCTCTCCTGACTGCACTTCCACCACCCAGCCAGCAGGGCGAGTCTATTCGTATGCAGATGAAATGGACGATGGATCCTTCTAAGATTTTATGCGGTTGACTTGGCAAGCACAATGGCGGCCCACTTCATTCCTTCTTGTGTAATCATGATGAATGGAGCTTCTAAGGGTCTCCTCTGTGTTCCTGTTCTTCATCCGTTAGCGTCTCGCCATCGATTAGCCGGAAGCGTGTCTCTCCTTTTTAATCATTTATTTTTTTAATGAGTCACAACATCCGACGTCCTTTCCCAAACTGCCACGCTGATGGATGCTGAGTTTTAAAAGGACCGGTCATTTACTTTACGCAACAGACTGAAAAAGAAAGCACGGAGTGAGCACGTCTGCTGTGTGCTTCGCTTTCTCACACTCGGTGCTTCTTTTTCAGGCTATTGTGTATTCCGAGGAGCTTTCCAACAAACGGAGCATTCGTCAAATCCTCTCAAGACGCGGCGGATCCCGCATGACAGTGCGTCAGACTGTGTGAAAGCAAGCGGCTCCTCCCCAAAGCATCTTAAGAGAAACTTGGCCGGGGTGGCATGAGGAGTCATTTGGCTTTCAATCACGCCTGATCAACTTGGCGTGCATCCCGCAGTATTTATAGAAACTTAACGTTATGGGCTTATGACGGCTTGGCCTGCGCCCAACAATATGCTTTCATTCCGCTTCCTCTGCGGCAAAATCTCCCGCTCGACGCTTTTCTTTTTTTCTGCTCGGATCACCGAGACGATTTTTACGCTTACAGTATGCTTGCAATCGTCCGCTTTGCTGCAAATGGAGGAAAATCTCAAACGGATAAGACCCTGGTAAAAATAAAATCACTTCCAGCGTACTTTAATATCAGTTTCAAACTTATCTTACTTAGTCAAAATGTATCTTTGGCTTGGACGTTTCAGAGCAAACAAATTTGTGAATTTTTCAGCAAATTACTGAGTATAGAATTTCAAGAGAAAATCTGTTGTGTAACCAAAGCCCTTTCTAATAGAAAAATAGTGCTTTGGCACCATCTTGTGGCTGTTTTGTGCCAGGAACTATGTTGACATGAGGGTAGGAGCTTCTTTTGGCTGTCCAATAGACTCTTCAGACGTTCACTAGAATTAATTTGTGGCAGGTTTACTTGCTGTTCTTTACTGCATACTAATCTTAGTTCCTGTCTTTGTTCCCATTTTGACATTGATTGCAATGTAACACTCAGATTGTTTACGATTATTATAAAACTCCCTTGTACAACTAAAGGCCTCTCCTCTAATAACCATAAATCCAAACATGAAGTGAGCTCATCTGGCACGCTTCTTCTTGTGGACTTTAGTTTTGTGACTATTGATCGTCTGACCTTTCTGTCCTCACTCGCTCCGATGCGCTTTCTTCTCGGGCCGTGACGCTAACAAAGTCCATCGCGTAGCTGGCGAGCTAACAGCTACATTGGTGTTACGTAAACAGATTTTTGCCGTAGCTATATGTCAACATGCATCGTGAAACCTTATTTAACTAAGTGTTGATGACTAAGAAGAATATTTTCATGTTTTTAATCCTTTCCCATTCAAATTGGTATTCCACTTGCATGGCCTCGTTACTGTTTGACTTAGCTTAGCTTAATTTGAGGCAGACACTGGGTTGATTTTTTTTTTTTTTCCCCTCTTTTATATTCTTGGCAATTTTTTGAAGTTTTCTTGGGTTGTTAACACTCTTCTCAGTAGTACGTCGAATCACAAGACATATTTATTGCCTGTGCCGTCTTGAAAAAATATACGGTAAATATACACTTTAAATTGGTTTTACAGTCATCAAAATTTCCTGTTTTTGTCTTTGCGGTTGCTAGTTTTTCACTTGTTGCACATCTGGCTCATGTCCAGTATGTTTAAGTGCGTGACGTCAATGTGTGCACTCGCGTGACTTTGCAGTTGGCCGCTTATCAGACAAACGCTAAAATTTGATTTGAAATACAACCGCAGCCACTGAAAAGAAAAAAAAAAACTCATCAGCAACCAGGCTGTGACTCAGAGAGGAGTGTCCGGTCCCGCCCACTGCGCTTGTGGTCACTATTAATTAGTGTAATCACGGAGCAGAGCTGTACTACATGCTAGCAACATTTTTATGATTTGCTTGTAAAAGTGCAGCAGCACCACCAACAAATGTAATTGGAGGAATGTGCTGAGTGAAAAGCAGTAAAAAAGCAGATGAATAGCAATAAACAAAT
The DNA here is from genome assembly GCF_901709675.1 of Syngnathus acus. NCBI lineage: Eukaryota > Metazoa > Chordata > Actinopteri > Syngnathiformes > Syngnathidae > Syngnathus > Syngnathus acus. Next base: position 2,476,984 of record NC_051092.1, on the reverse strand, counting down.
GCAAATGCCTTTGTCCGGTCTGTACCGCCTCGTCTTCCACGTTTTTGCGAGTGCTGCATTTTTAAATGAGCTTTGTAATAACTGCTTGGTATCTGTTTTTTGATTTTTCACCCCATTTCCTTTGACAAAAACATGAAAGCAAAAACCAAACATTTGTAGAATTGATCTTCTGGAAGCTCTCTAAGATCCTGTGAGACCAAAATGCTGATGCGGCATTTTTGCAATAAATAGAAGATTATTTGTTTTGCAAAATACATTTAAAACCACTTCATAAGACGACATTAAAAACATAGAAGGGTAGACAGGTGGACAAAAGAGAGAGCTAAATGGATCAAAAAGTTGTTTTTATTGATTTGTGCTTGCTGTAAAGTGAGTTGAGTCGAGTCAGATGATACTTAAAGCTATATTTGAGAAAGACAATGAGACCAAAAAAGTCTGGAACAGATGATTTCATGAATGGTCCCACAAACTGGGAGAGCGGAGTGGAGTCTGGTGTGCCCCCACCCACCTACTGGTTCTCTTCCGAGCAGCGAGTGCCAGCTGAGACGCACGGCGTGGCTGGCAGTGCACACCGTGACTCAGGCTGCTCTCCATTTTAAAAATTAAAAGAAAAGGTGGGGGTCTGCTTTGGCAGATTTAAATGAGGGCCCCCAGGATGAAACATGCTGATCTCAGCACAGCGCCTACAATCTCAATCACAAAAGGGGGAAAGGAAGGAGGCTGGCGCGCTGATGTAATGGCCTCCCGCAGACGCCATCTTGTTGGCACAGGGGAGGGCTCGTCAGCAAAGAACTTTCTCTCTGCCAAAAACCTCAACTCACACCCTCCCAAACCCTTCCTGATTCATACTAGGGAACTTGAGTGACCCCCCCAGTCCTTTAATTTTAGCCTCAATTCTACTCAAATCTATAATTTGCAACCACTTCATCCATATCATAAATAAGATAATAAATGAAATCAATAATTATATGAAGATGAGATTGATGCAGTTTAGAGCTTTAATTTTTATTTGTATTTGCTATTTATAAAAAAAAATACTCATTTAATTGTAAACTATTGAAAGTAATAATGTAGGAGAAAACAAAACAATATTAAAAAATTATTTTTTGTACTCGTAGGTCTCATCCAGTTTAAAGGTCATCTTTTGGAGGGCTGATTCAAAGTATTGACTGGGAGTCCTGTGACACAGAAATAACTCGTGTGAATTATTAAAATGTAGAAAGACAGTATTGATTGCACAGTTATATGTTTCCAAATTTAAGTGGTATCATATAATTATATATGGCTTATTTACAGTGGTAACTTCTGAAAAAAAGTTTGAGAAACACTATAGTTATCAGTTAAATGTCGCGTTTAAGACTGAGCAATTGTTGGTTGAGCTCTAGCACCAACAGAAAATATGTTATTGTGTAAGATCATTTGAATTCTGTAAAAGAATTTCAACCCAGCGGCGTGGACAGCCAGAATTGTTTTTTTCATTGTTCAATAGTTTCCCCAAGTGCCGTCTTCTTCTGGTTTAGTGCTGCCGCCTAGCGCTGATTTGACGCGTTACTACTTCAATGGTGTGTGAAAAGTGTGAAAAGATTTCACACATTATTTATTCAAAATAGTAAAAAAAAAAAAATTGAATTGTCTAAGGTTCCTTTCATATAATTTTTTAAAAAGCACAAATGCTGTGTCGTCATTTTAGATCGGAGCTCGACTAGTTTTCCCTTTGACGTCACTGTGGTCAGGAAAACCAATCGAGCGAAGAAGGATCCGGCGGAGAAGTAGACTGGCGAAGCTAAACCGAAAATATGGTCAGTGGGAATCAAATGTCGCCCGGCAAAATGACACACACAACGTGTACACATTTAATAAGTCATTGGGTCGCTTTAACTTGTAGATTATCCTAAAATGAGCTTAGAATTGCTTACTTGCCAGTAGGTAACGTTAGCTAGCTAGCCAGCTAGCCAACTTTGGGTCCACTGTGAGTAAGCAAAACAGCTTGGCCGGCTGGAGCTAACGTTAGCTTCGCCAAAGCCTCCTCCACACGCTCAATGAAAATTTTATTTTTTGATAAAGATTGCATGAAAACATGTTTGAGTCCATAGAGACTGCGTTGTACTGGGCATTGTTTGACAAGATGACTTGTTTTAGCGGGTCGATGGTGAAAGGTTAGCATTGAGGCGTCCTTTCGGTTTTGATTTTAATTATCTAAATTTGACAACAAAACTTTGAAAAATGGAGACTAACATGCATTTTGTTTTACTCTTGGGCTGGTATATATTTTTTCCTCCTAGGGCCGCGTAAAATAGAGAAAAGCCCAATTTATTTTTTTCACTATATTCTGAAAATTAGGTGAGTCAAAACCGCAAGGTACTTATGTCGGTACCTTGGTGCATCTCGTGTTACGATTATAAATCATTTAACTTGTAACTTAACACCATCCTTATAGAAAAGTCTCGTGCTCGCGTCTGGAAGCAACAGTTTGGTTTAGTTGGGGGGACATGGCAATGCAAGACAATTATGTAAGACTCTGTGGCTTGTATATAATGTTTTATTGTCCGGTAGTGTCAATATGTATTGTTTTGTTTTTGCAGTTTCGCAATCAGTATGACAACGACGTGACCGTCTGGAGCCCTCAGGTGAGCTGTCTTTTTGTCTCTTTGTGTGTATTAGAAACATGCTATTCCGAATGTGTCACTCACGATGGTGCTGATATGTTCAGGGTCGCATTCATCAAATTGAGTATGCCATGGAGGCTGTGAAGCAAGGCTCTGCCACTGTAGGACTCAAATCCAAAACCCTGGCAGTCCTTGTAGCGCTAAAGGTACAATGACTCTTTTGACTTGCCCCCTTTTGTGACTATCAGTTGACAGCAGGCAACAAGTTATCAACGGCAATCGGTTACGCTCAATAGAAGACTCGATCGATTGTATGTGTCGTGTGTAGAGAGCTCAGTCAGAACTGGCGGCCCACCAGAAGAAGATTCTCCGCGTTGACAACCATATCGGCATCTCCATCGCTGGACTCACTGCAGATGCCAGGCTGCTATGGTAGGTTGCATGTTTCTTTCAAGAAGCACCAACAACAAAATCATACACGCACACATTAACTACTTTTCTTACTTGCAGTAACTTCATGCGTCAAGAGTGTTTGGACTCCACATTCGTCTTTGACCGCCCCCTGCCCACGTCGCGGCTCGTCCATCTTGTTGGCAGCAGTATCCTCACGAAAAGTATGATTCAGTGTTCAATTCCTGCACAGCCCAAATGAGTAGGAGGGTGGGGGTTCACTGTGATTGCTGAGTGGTTTCACAAAAGAGCCTTGACACAAGCTCAGAAACTCAAATCCCAACACAGCGATACGGAAGGAGACCTTACGGCGTTGGACTGCTAATCGCCGGCTACGACGTAAATCCACTCGCATGTTTTGTCCCAAAGACTCGTGCTTATGTTGAACACAAATGTGTTTGTTTATTTGCATATATCAGGACATGGGCCCCCACATCTTCCAGACGTGCCCGTCGGCCAACTACTTTGACTGCAAGGCCATGTCCATAGGCGCTCGCTCGCAGTCGGCCCGCACTTACCTGGAGAGATGCATGGACAAGTTTGCAGACTGTGAGCTTCACCTCAGATAACACAATAGTGCAAATTAGCTTCTTAGGAGGCCGCCTAATCACATTACCACCATGGCTCTTAGTACAATGAACCCCTGTTCATTGTGGGGCATACTTACCAGATATATATATATATTTTTTTTTATCATGAATGGCATGCTATGTGTTGGCATATCAACTCTTAGCATGTGAGCATTTGAACTTGTATTTAATGTTCAGGTAATCTGAATGAGCTGGTCCAGCATGGGCTGAGAGCCCTCAGAGAAACCCTCCCCTCTGAGCAGGACCTCACTACCAAGGTACGTACACACTGCCCCCTACTGATTCTCTATCACATTACCTTTTTTTTACCTCGCGTTTTAATATCATGGAATCCTTCTATTTTTATGAATCCGTTTTCAGAATGTTTCCATCGGCATTGTGGGTAAGGACATGGAGTTTATCATCTACGACGATGACGACGTGGCCCCCTTCCTGGAGGGTCTGGAGGAGAGGCCGCAGAGGAAGGTCGTGATGTTGATTTCATGCCAGTGCACACATTATTTCATCTACTACAGATCCGTGAAGTCATTTCATTTTGCGTTGGTTTTGTTTTAACTTTTGATGGTGTTTTTTGTCTTGGGGTTTTTGCTCGGTCAAAAATTGGTTAGCGTTAGCGTGTGATATTCTAGCCTTTCAGCCTTTAGTAACATAAGGAAAGCCTTAGTGGTTTGATAAATGTTTTTGATGTGTCAGGTGGCTGCGCCCGCAGATGATGACGCCGACGCCAGTGCCGACGCCGCCGGTGCCGTTGCCGCGCCCGAGGAGCCCATGGAACACTGAGGCCAACGCTGAGCCAGTTCCTGTTTGTGAGGCGTAATGTTAGAGATGTGCCACCTGCCTAAAAACGTCGACCCCTACATATTCTGCCAGGATAGGTCAGTGAGAGCTTTTGTACGGGTAGGATGAACCCTGTATTCCAAAAATAAACGGCCCTTTTTTGAAGTCACTTGTTCCCAGCACATTTGTCACATATTACAAAAAGATTTAGCATTAGCTCCTAGGTTGTAGTATCCTCGTTCCCACTAATAAATTCAAAATGAAACTTAAAATGTGGAGTTTAAATAGGGAATATTTATTGAAAGCTTGCACGCATTTTGAAAAAAGGTTGAATACTTGGTGCAGTTTTTTGAAGCGCTCCCCTTAAAAGTGAAAGAATCTCATAGTGGCCCAGAGATTCTTGGATTTTTCTGGACGCCGCCCTCTGAGAAAAAATTGGACACCACTTTGCATTTGCTATCAAGCAAAGTCCAAGGTTGTGAAATCCATGCAGAATTTTGGGCACATGCCTGTTAAGTTTCTCCTCAAGCAAAACATCGTCCAAGTGAGAAGTCACTGAGACTCCTTGCTTGTTTTTTTGTTCCGCCGTCTAACGGGACCGCCGCCGGGCAAGGCGCTCGATTCCAGGCGGTCCATTTTCTCTCGCTCCATGACAGACGTCATCTTCAAGGTGAGTTCGAGCTCCTTCAGCACGCCCGCCAACTCTTCCTCAGGCACGCCCAGCTGGATCTCCTCTTCGTACTCACGTTCCCTCTGCTGCTCCTCACTCAGGTACACCTCCTCCAGCTCTGTGTCCAGGTCCTCCTCACCTCCCGAACCGGCACCCGGTTCATTATCGGCTTGGTGTGTGCCTGTAAAGCTCACGGAATGGTTCTCTCCCCGGTCACTGCTGTCATCTTCCCCGGCTTGTGTCTGTGCTCCACAAGGAGAATGCTGACAGCAGCAGCGAGGATGCTCCCGCAAGTCTTGAGGATCCCTGTCGTCAGCTGAGATGCAACACAACATATGGTAAGATTCATCATATAGTTGTACAGCTGTTCCTAATATTTTGATATGCTTGAGTGGTCTTGGACAGACATGAAGTCTAATCACTTCGCTGAAGTCTTGTACCTTCTTTCCAGGGTCCCTGGTGGTTGTTGTTGGGCATTGCCACGCCCTCCACCAGGTGCCCCTCCTGCATCACGCGAGTTATTTCTGTCAGCTGCTGCAGGAGACTCTCCTGGTCCACATTCACTCCCTTACTGGCACTACAACATAGATACAAAAATGTTTACTGTCTATCTCTGGCATGTCAGCACTGGCTTTCTATTCACAAGCACCTGTCAGAGCTTTGGTGCACGTTGGAAACTATATTTTCCATCACCATCTCCGTCTCCCTCAGCTTTTCCTGCAGCTGAACCAGCTCAAAGTCGGCTAAAGGGGAAATGACATGTTTGAGCTGTTTAATAATATGATTGATAATGTGGATGCTAGTTAGTGGGTATCATAACTCACTGATCTTCCTTTTGGTGTTCTCTGAGCGTACCGAGGAGAATCTGCCCAATGGAGGCTGACTGCTCCCCTTGGATGTGATCTGACCACACATGCAAACACATATCAGCGCCTCAAATAACTTCATATATGTTTTTTCTTTAAATTCAAAAAAATCACTGTTCACATGATGGCTTTTTAACACACTGACTGTGTCAGTCTGGAAAAAGAGTGCATGCATTGTAAAATAAGAGACCTTGAAGAGGATGTAGAGGATGTAGAGTAAAATCCCAAATCCATAGACAGGAATGATTTGTCCCGCTAGGTTGGATTTGGCCGCCGTTCCTAGCCCGCCTCCTGCTCCTGCACCTTTGGCCCGGGTGGTGCTGCTCTCTGCCTTATGGGTCCTGGACGAGGTGCCTGAACCCGCTGCCACCCTTTGGCCTCGTCCGTCCGAGACCATGTGACGGTGCACCATAGGTGGGAACTGACCTCCTACACGTGTAAGACCATTTGTTTATTATACACAGTCAAATTAACTTCAAAAATATAATTCTGGAATGTTTATTATATAAGTGACTGCAAAATCATTGTTTTCCCTCATTTTCTATGAAATGCTGACAAAATAAGTCCCAAATTCAAACTACTGTACATACATTGTTAATGAGACTTTTAATTTTAAACGAACATGTTACAATAAAAGACAAGGACGGGTAACATCCTTACAGCCCCAAAAATGAAAGAGCCCCATGAAAACACAAAAATGTAATTTACAAATACGTCGTAAGGTCAATAAAGCACTTAGGGGTGCTCCTGAAACGTTTGGCGCCCCCCTCCTCCTCAGGGAGGAGAGTGTAACTACAAGGAGATTGAACCATCGCTACTTATAACCTTTGTTAAAAATAAATAAATAAATGGACAGCTATTTGGACACACACGTCGACATTTTAGCCGGGATAAAAAGTCCCATGAGCGACGCACCTTCGCTACCGCTAGCGTCCTTCCTCCCGCGAGACAACAGCATCCTGGGAAGCAGCAGGGCCACGCAAAGCACGAGGCAGGTGGCAAGCGTCACTTTCTGGAAGGTAGACATCGCCATGACGAACACAACCACGAAGTAGAACGTGAAGAAGGGATTGCGGCGGTTCTTTCCCTTTCTTGTTGTGGTCACTGGTTCGATTGGATTTCCTATTGCAACCGGAAGTGAGCTATTTCTTGCAATGTCTAACTCTTGCCGCTAGATGACGCCAAAGTGCCGCCTCAGAAGCCTAACGACAATTCCGCTCAGCTTCCAAAGCCCTCACTGGTCAATAATAAAAGTAATTGTAACAGAACAGTAGTAATAATATAATCATTTTATTTCTTTTTTTTGGGGGGAGGGGGGTGAAATTCGAAAATAATGAAATATAAAGATGGCAGATTCAAAATACTATCCAAGTTATCTTTTTTAATTTTTATGGCTTCATTTTACGTTATTATTTTGAAGATTAAATTAAATAAGTTTGAATGCAATATTGTTCATTTATTTTACTTTATTTTATCTAAAACTTAAAACAGATTCAGTTGTCAACTTGGTCCATAGTTGTTTTTTTTAATGACGTTACATTTCAAGAATTATTATTCCTTTATTTTGCTTTAAGGAAATTTTCAGTTGTTAATTTAGTACACAAGTCTTTAATACATCATTCTTATTATTAGCTAAACTATGTTGATGGCATTCATTGAGTTGAGATAAAAAACAACCAAATAAACACAGTTGAAAGCATCTTTGGTGGCAAGAGGAAAACGCTGAATGTCCTCAGTGTTTGTTTTGTTGCTCTTTGTGTGTGAGTTCAACATTAAATAAAGTTTTATTTTTAAAAAAAACACACAAAGAGGAGGACTTGATAACTTGTCCACGCAGCACTCTTGTAGCTCGAGAGCCATTCTTTAAGTGCTTGCTCCTTTAGTTTGTTTTTAGTTTGCGTCCATGCGTTGACATCATCATCGCTTCGGACATGTTTCACTCCCAAAAAGTTCAAAAACGAGCTGGAGAATGTCCAAAATGCTTTTCATTCATCCTCTTCACCTGAAATAAGCAACAGAAATGTGACCAGTTCAGAGCATGATGGAATAGAACGTTTTAGTTACCTGTCACTGCGACAATCTCTCTGCCTCTCCATTAAGATGCGCGCCCTCGTAGTCCAGTTGGCACAGGATCATGTTGTTCTTCAGGAAAAAGCGGTCGCCCACACAAAACCTGCATATGGGCATTTATTGATGATGAAATCAAGTTTATTGCAACCAGCTTCTGTTAAACTCCAGAAGCTGTGTCCCTGCTGATGCACACATCTTACACAGCACAGTCAATGTTGACAACTTTTGAAACCGCTCTATTAGTGATAGCAATTTTAATTCACTGAAAAATACGGATGAGTTGTACATGATTAAAACATAATAACCTTCTCCCCTCAGCAAAATGCAGAATACTATCCCCGAGCACCACTCCACAAATCTATGCTAGCATAGCAATGCTAATCAGTGGATTAATCATAAATGACATACAAGATCCAGATCCCAATTAGAATTCCCATAACTGTGCTTTGCCACGCTAATGGCTAACCAGCATGCTAATGTTACCTCTGGTGGCAGAGCTGGCAGGCGAAGCAATCCAAGTGGTAAACATTGTCGCGCGCCCTCATCACCATTTCGAAGGCGGGGATCAGCTTAGTGCAGGCGGCGCATTTCCCCGTCACGCCAAAGAGCCTGAACAGGAAAAACACCTTGAAGTTAGTCACATACTCGGTACCAGGCCTGGTCTGGCCATCTGTCATACTATTCTTCCTCATCAAGAAAAAAAAATCCCTTTTTAATGTGGACCTATTAAACTCTAAACCATAACTTGTTTATCTAACAAACTTTGAATTGCCATGGAGGACAGAAGTAGGTCATCATTATCAAATAGTACAGTTTGAAATTCTATTGTGGTGACTCATTAGTGGCGTCACCGCTGCTGCTTTTACACATGAAGATAAACACATATGAACCCCACATGTGATGATAATCCTCCATTTTGATGAGTCCCAGCAAGCGGCAGAAGGTCAACAAGCGAACGAACGAGTGAGCGTCCATTCTAGGGAACAAAAAAAGAGCGGCGCCGACTGCCGTGTTCTCATCTAACGAGCATCAGGCACCTGGTGGGCTCTGTTCCCTCTGCCCCCTTTTTAACGAGGCTATGCGGCTCAATGCTAATTCTCCGCTAATGGCCCAATTAAAAGAAATCACATGGTTCTAATCCCGCTCTTCAAAGGGCTCCGGGCCGGGCCCATGACGAGAAAAGCAGGAGGCGACGGAGCCAATTTAACCGTCAAAAGGGGCTTTTTGCTGGGCTAAGTGCGGCGTGCGGCTAATGAGCGACTTAGCGGCCAGCAAATCCAGATGGAGTGCGCGCCAGGCCCGACAGCACATGAGCTCGGCGAATCAGGAGGTGTGCAGCTGACCGCTGAGCTCGTTATTTCCCCAAAGAAGTCTCAGCGGAGTCGTCCGGGAAACAACCACCGTATCATAATAGATAGCGCTACACTTGCGATGATGATTAGCGATGGTTTTATGCCTCTCAAAGGAAGGTGTTGGTGGTCTTGGGACGTGCCGGGGATTTAAGAACTATTTTGTAGGTTCTGAAACAAGAAGGACATTTATGTTGTTGTTTTGGGCAGAACTATCTGCTGATACTTGGTTCATCTTCGTCATAAAGTATCTGGATGCTAGCATTGGGGTTTTCCTTAATCCATTTTCAAAACATGCTTGTTGGTTTCATTTAGGACTGCTAAATTGTCCGTTGGTTAGAATTAAGGTTAGGGATCCCCTAGACCCCCCCAGTCCATTGCTTGTCTGTGCCTGGACATGGTACCTAAGGTAGTCCCGGCGACAGAGGATGAGGTTGGCTCGAGTGTAGAGGGTGGAGCCCACTCGGCCCAGGCGGCAGTCGCAGCAGGCGCACTTGAGACAGTCTTCGTGCCAATAGCAGTCCAGCGCCTGGAGCATGAAGCGGTCCCTGATTCTCCCGTTGCAGCCAGCACAGCCTCGAGCCTTCTCTCTGGACTGGAGGGACACCAGGGACACGCCTAGGCAACAGGAGAGACGAGAGACTTGGGTTCACTGCAGGGAAAGTTTTGCTCCAGTGAGCAGATTGTTTTAGGTGGAGCTAGACACGTTGCTCTTCATTGATTGGTTGACACAGAATGGCTCTCGTCCACTTTGTACCTTAATGGCAGATCAGTATTTCCCAAGTTTCAATATATTTCATTTGTGCTTGGGTGATTAGTAGGGGTGTAACGATTCATCGATACACATCGATTAATCGATATAATGCTCTCCGATTTGTTGGCATCGATGCTAAACGTAAACATCGATCTATATCGCCCGTTTTTGACCTCGGACATTAGACACGACTTTATTTTGAAATCCAGTTCATTGTTGCTTGCTTCCTCTTTCCGGGAGCAGTGCGCGGCGTGTTGAGTTGTGAGCAGAGCAGGCAGGTGAAAGGGGAGGCGACAACTACGCGGCTCCTGGGCTGGTGCTATGGCTAGTGTCCAAGAAGACGAGGAAATTCGCTCCCCTTTGGGCTTCAAGTCATTCGTTTGGAAGCACTTTGTAATTTCCTAAATAAAGAGTTTGCAGTACCTTGTTGATTTTGCGTATGAATTGTTATAAATCAGGATATTGTTCTATATCGATCGTAGAGCACTATATCGTGATGTATCGTGAATGAATCACAGCAGGCTTTAAGATATCGGCGAATATCGTATCGTGTTCTTTGTATCGATATGATATCGTATCGTTACAAAACCCGCGATTTACACCCCTAGTTTGTAACCCTAACCTTGATTTAAAACCCTAGTCGGAAACCCTAACCCTAGCTTGAAACCCTAATTAGCAATGGCAAAACTCCTTGGAAACCCTGGTCGGAAACCCTAACCCTAGTTTTGAAAGCCTAGTTAGAAACCCTAATCTTAGAAACCCTAAAAGTAGTTTGAAACCCTCGCTGGAAACCCTAACAGCTTTAAAACCTAGTTTGTAACCCTAAGCTTGGTTTAAAACCCTAGTCGGAAACCCTACCCTTTGTTTGAAACTTTAATTAGCGATGGCAAAACTCCTTGGAAACCCTGGTCGGAAACCCTAACCCTAGTTTTGAAAGCCTAGTTAGAAACCCTGATCTTAGAAACCATAAAAGTAGTTTGAAACCCTCGTTGGAAACCCTAACCCTAGCATTAAAACCTAGTTTGTAACCCTAACCTTTGTTTAAAACCCTAGTCGGAAACCCTAACCCTAGTTTGAAACCCTAAATAGCAATGGCAAAACTCCTTGGAAACCCTGGTCGGAAACCCTAACCCTCGTTTTGAAAGCCTAGTTAGAAATCCTAATCTTAGAAACCCTAAAAGTAGTTTGAAACCCTCGTTGGAAACCCTAACCCTAGCTTTAAAACCTAGTTTGAAACCCTAACCTTGGTTTAAAACCCTAGTCGGAAACCCTGAGCCTAGTTTGAAACCCTAATTAGCGATGGCAAAACTCCTTGGAAACCCTAGTCGGAAACCCTAACCCTAGTTTTGAAAGCCTAGTAAACCCTAACCCTAACCCTAACTCTAGTTTTGAAAGCCTAGTTAGTAACCCTAACCCAAACTCAAAATACCTAACCCTAACCCTAGTTTTGAAAGCCTAGTTAGAAACCCTAACCCCAACCCTAATCCTAACCCTAACCCTAACTTTGGAAACCCTAGTCGAAAACCCTAACCCTAGTTTTGAAAGCCTAGTTAGAAACCCCAATCTTAGAAACCCTAAAAGTAGTTTGAAACCCTCGTTGGAAACCCTAACCCTAGCTTTAAAACCTAGTTTGAAACCCTAACCTTGGTTTAAAACCCTAGTCGGAAACCCTGAGCCTAGTTTGAAACCCTAATTAGCGATGGCAAAACTCCTTGGAAACCCTAGTCGGAAACCCTAACCCTAGTTTTGAAAGCCTAGTAAACCCTAACCCTAACCCTAATTCTAGTTTTGAAAGCCTAGTTAGTAACCCTAACCCTAACTCTAACCCTAACCCTAGTTTTGAAAGCCTAGTTAGAAACCCTAACCCCAACCCTAATCCTAACCCTAACCCTAATTTTGGAAACCCTAGTCGAAAACCCTAACCCTAGTTTTGAAAGCCTAGTTAGAAACCCCAATCTTAGAAACCCTAAAAGTAGTTTGAAACCCTCGCTGGAAACCCTAACCCTAGCTTTAAAACCTAGTTTGAAACCCTAACCTTGGTTTAAAACCCTAGTCGGAAACCCTGAGCCTAGTTTGAAACCCTAATTAGCGATGGCAAAACTCCTTGGAAACCCTAGTCGGAAACCCTAACCCTAGTTTTGAAAGCCTAGTAAACCCTAACCCTAACCCTAACTCTAGTTTTGAAAGCCTAGTTAGTAACCCTAACCCTAACTCTAACCCTAACCCTAGTTTTGAAAGCCTAGTTAGAAACCCTAACCCCAACCCTAATCCTAACCCTAACCCTAACTTTGGAAACCCTAGTCGAAAACCCTAACCCTAGTTTTGAAAGCCTAGTTAGAAACCCCAATCTTAGAAACCCTAAAAGTAGTTTGAAACCCTCGTTGGAAACCCTAACCCTAGCTTTAAAACCTAGTTTGAAACCCTAACTTTGGTTTAAAACCCTAGTCGGAAACCCTGAGCCTAGTTTGAAACCCTAATTAGCGATGGCAAAACTCCTTGGAAACCCTAGTCGGAAACCCTAACCCTAGTTTTGAAAGCCTAGTTAGAAACCCTAACCCTAACTCTAGTTTTGAAAGCCTAGTTAGTAACCCTAACCCTAACCTTAACTCTAACCCTAACTCTAAGTCTAACCCTAACCCTAGTTTTGAAAGCCTAGTTAGAAACCCTAACCCCAACCCTAATCCTAACCCTAACTTTGGAAACCCTAGTCGAAAACCCTAACCCTAGTTTTGAAAGCCTAGTTAGAAACCCTAATCTTAGAAACCCTAAAAGTAGTTTGAAAGCCTTGTTGGAAACCTTAAGCCTAGCTTTAAAACCTAGTTTGTAACCCTAACCTTGGTTTAAAACCCTAGTCGGAAACCCTAACCCTAGCATTAAAACCTAGTTTGTAACCCTAACCTTTGTTTAAAACCCTAGTCGGAAACCCTAACCCTAGTTTGAAACCCTAAATAGCAATGGCAAAACTCCTTGGAAACCCTGGTCGGAAACCCTAACCCTCGTTTTGAAAGCCTAGTTAGAAATCCTAATCTTAGAAACCCTAAAAGTAGTTTGAAACCCTCGTTGGAAACCCTAACCCTAGCTTTAAAACCTAGTTTGAAACCCTAACCTTGGTTTAAAACCCTAGTCGGAAACCCTGAGCCTAGTTTGAAACCCTAATTAGCGATGGCAAAACTCCTTGGAAACCCTAGTCGGAAACCCTAACCCTAGTTTTGAAAGCCTAGTAAACCCTAACCCTAACCCTAACTCTAGTTTTGAAAGCCTAGTTAGTAACCCTAACCCAAACTCAAAATACCTAACCCTAACCCTAGTTTTGAAAGCCTAGTTAGAAACCCTAACCCCAACCCTAATCCTAACCCTAACCCTAACTTTGGAAACCCTAGTCGAAAACCCTAACCCTAGTTTTGAAAGCCTAGTTAGAAACCCCAATCTTAGAAACCCTAAAAGTAGTTTGAAACCCTCGTTGGAAACCCTAACCCTAGCTTTAAAACCTAGTTTGAAACCCTAACCTTGGTTTAAAACCCTAGTCGGAAACCCTGAGCCTAGTTTGAAACCCTAATTAGCGATGGCAAAACTCCTTGGAAACCCTAGTCGGAAACCCTAACCCTAGTTTTGAAAGCCTAGTAAACCCTAACCCTAACCCTAATTCTAGTTTTGAAAGCCTAGTTAGTAACCCTAACTCTAACCCTAACCCTAGTTTTGAAAGCCTAGTTAGAAACCCTAACCCCAACCCTAATCCTAACCCTAACCCTAACTTTGGAAACCCTAGTCGAAAACCCTAACCCTAGTTTTGAAAGCCTAGTTAGAAACCCCAATCTTAGAAACCCTAAAAGTAGTTTGAAACCCTCGCTGGAAACCCTAACCCTAGCTTTAAAACCTAGTTTGAAACCCTAACCTTGGTTTAAAACCCTAGTCGGAAACCCTGAGCCTAGTTTGAAACCCTAATTAGCGATGGCAAAACTCCTTGGAAACCCTAGTCGGAAACCCTAACCCTAGTTTTGAAAGCCTAGTAAACCCTAACCCTAACCCTAACTCTAGTTTTGAAAGCCTAGTTAGTAACCCTAACCCTAACTCTAACCCTAACCCTAACCCTAGTTTTGAAAGCCTAGTTAGAAACCCTAACCCCAACCCTAATCCTAACCCTAACCCTAACTTTGGAAACCCTAGTCGAAAACCCTAACCCTAGTTTTGAAAGCCTAGTTAGAAACCCCAATCTTAGAAACCCTAAAAGTAGTTTGAAACCCTCGTTGGAAACCCTAACCCTAGCTTTAAAACCTAGTTTGAAACCCTAACTTTGGTTTAAAACCCTAGTCGGAAACCCTGAGCCTAGTTTGAAACCCTAATTAGCGATGGCAAAACTCCTTGGAAACCCTAGTCGGAAACCCTAACCCTAGTTTTGAAAGCCTAGTAAACCCTAACCCTAACCCTAACTCTAGTTTTGAAAGCCTAGTTAGTAACCCTAACCCTAACTCTAACCCTAACCCTAACCCTAACCCTAGTTTTGAAAGCCTAGTTAGAAACCCTAACCCCAACCCTAACCCTAGTTTTGAAAGCCTAGTTAGAAACCCTAACCCCAACCCTAATCCTAACCCTAACCCTAACTTTGGAAACCCTAGTCGAAAACCCTAAAAGTAGTTTGAAACCCTCGTTGGAAACCCTAACCCTAGCTTTAAAACCTAGTTTGAAACGCTAACTTTGGTTTAAAACCCTAGTCGGAAACCCTGAGCCTAGTTTGAAACCCTAATTAGCGATGGCAAAACTCCTTGGAAACCCTAGTCGGAAACCCTAACCCTAGTTTTGAAAGCCTAGTAAACCCTAACCCTAACCCTAACTCTAGTTTTGAAAGCCTAGTTAGTAACCCTAACCCTAACCCTAACTCTAACCCTAACCCTAACCCTAACCCTAGTTTTGAAAGCCTAGTTAGAAACCCTAACCCCAACCCTAATCCTAACCCTAACCCTAACCCTAACTTTGGAAACCCTAGTCGAAAACCCTAACCCTAGTTTTGAAAGCCTAGTTAGAAACCCCAATCTTAGAAACCCTAAAAGTAGTTTGAAACCCTCGTTGGAAACCCTAACCCTAGCTTTAAAACCTAGTTTGAAACCCTAACTTTGGTTTAAAACCCTAGTCGGAAACCCTGAGCCTAGTTTGAAACCCTAATTAGCGATGGCAAAACTCCTTGGAAACCCTAGTCGGAAACCCTAACCCTAGTTTTGAAAGCCTAGTTAGAAACCCTAACCCTAACTCTAGTTTTGAAAGCCTAGTTAGTAACCCTAACTCTAACCCTAACCTTAACTCTAACCCTAACTCTAAATCTAACCCTAACCCTAGTTTTGAAAGCCTAGTTAGAAACCCTAACCCCAACCCTAATCCTAACCCTAACTTTGGAAACCCTAGTCGAAAACCCTAACCCTAGTTTTGAAAGCCTAGTTAGAAACCCTAATCTTAGAAACCCTAAAAGTAGTTTGAAAGCCTCGTTGGAAACCTTAAGCCTAGCTTTAAAACCTAGTTTGTAACCCTAACCTTGGTTTAAAACCCTAGTCGGAAACCCTAACCCTAGTTTGAAACCCTAATTAGCAATGGCAAAACTCCTTGGAAACCCTGGTCGGAAACCCTAACCCTAGTTTTGAAAGCCTAGTTAGAAATCCTATTCTTAGAAACCCTAAAAGTAGTTTGAAACTAGGGGTGTAACGATTCATCGATACACATCGATTAATCGATATAATGCTCTACGATTTGTTGGCATCGATGCTACGTAAACATCGATCTATATCGCCCGTTTTTGACCTCGGACATTAGCCGCGACTTTATTTTGAAATCCAGTTCATTGTTGCTTGCTTCCTCTTTCCGGGAGCAGTGCGCGGCGTGTTGTGTTGTGAGCAGAGCAGGCACGTGAAAGGGGAGCCGACAACTACGCGGCTCCTGGGCTGGTGCTATGGCTGGTGTCTGTCCAAGAAGACGAGGAAATTCGCTCCCCTTTGGGCTTCAAGTCATTCGTTTGGAAGCACTTTGTAATTTCCTAAATAAAGAGTTTGCAGTACCTTGTTGATTTTGCGTATGAATTGTTATAAATCAGGATATTGTTCTATATCGATCGTAGAGCTCTATATCGTGATGTATCGTGAATGAATCACAGCAGGCTTTATGATATCGGCAAATATCATATCGTGGCTCTTTGTATTGATATGATATCGTATCGTTACAAAACCCGCGATTTACACCCCTAGTGATTAGCATCACAAAAAAGCCAAAGAAATCCTTTTCGAAACTGACTCTTTGCAGAGGTCTTGCAAGACATCGTGCCTTGTGACACTGTTTTGAATTTTGTGGAAATACATTTCCATGAGGCAACTCTAATCATAGATTTTATTTCATTCCTGATTTAAAATAAATATAAAGTGATCTTTTATTGGAATTATTAACATTGTTATTTCTGGGGTCGTTATTGGAGAAGACAGACTTTTGTCTTCCAGACATTACAGGGAGAAATATTACAGACATAACTCACGCAAATATGTCTAAGGTATTCATTTATTCATTCATGAATAGAGTCAACTTCCCTGCAACTAATACAGTGGCGACCGCACTCGACTTTCACAAAATGAGCACAAAGAGATAATCACTCACTGTCCTCCTTGTCCAGCAACATCCTTCTCTCCAAGCACCGCACCGTCTCCACTCTTGTGTCCCGGGAAGCAATCGATCCTCCAAAAAAAAAACTTTGTCAAGCGTGAAAGTAGCTTCAGTCTGAGGCAAAGCGGCACACGCCGTTTGTTTTTTTACGGGGCAGACCACCAGTTCCCCTTCAGCTCCCCTCCAGCCTCCTCCTCCTCCTCCAAATGTTGCGTCCTCCAAATGTTGCATCTTATCTGAGCTGATGTCAGTGCTCAAGCATTCCTCCTTCATGTGCGGAGGTTGCCGCTTTGTGCAATGCATCCATCCTCCACCCCCTCTAGAACTTTACCCCTCTCTCTCTCTCTCCCCTTCTCTCGCTCTCTCACTCTAATTATATGAAGTCATTATGCTCAGCTCTGATAGTAACCCCCGCCACCCCCTCCCTGAATCAATTATTCAATACGCAGTCACACACCAGGACTGCCGCGGCCTGAGGTGCTTTAGAATGAGCTTATTCAACTCCAAGGACAGCAATTATCTCCGGGGCGCTCTGGCATCAACGTCGCACTCCAAAGATGGTCAACTATCGGGCTACTAGAGGCACATATTTAGCATTACGCAAAAAAAGGAAAAAAAGTCACTGGTGGAGTCGGAAGTGTGCGGCGCGTACCGCCCGGGGGTGCGAGATTAATGACCGGTGTAATAGTCGTCACAAATTTGGGGCTTCGTGAATACCGTACAGACCTTTTGCAACACAGTGTCATCTGCTGGATGTGGTGCGACACTGCAGCCCTTCACATCAGATCGACATGACCTTATTAAATAAAGCAACTTAGATTCCCTAACAGCCTTGGGACTCGCAGACGTACTTTGGATCGTTTTATTCCTGAGTCAAGACTCTAAATAGGACAAAGTGGGCTGAGGTCATTACTTATCATTACCATTGAGCGCATTATTAGCCCTTGCAGATAGATTATCGGAACACGACAATGATTTTCACGTCAGACGAATGCCACGCAGCCTCTCGGCCGAGCTCATTAGACGCCGCGGCGTAAACAACATGGCCCCCGGATCAGGTCGCACTAATTAACCAGCACCATCGACCCACTGTACTCTCATTATGCGGCCTCTCATCTGATCGCATGTAGGCCGTCAAGGCGCTCAAGCATCGGCGCGCTAATTAATCAGCTGATGAGGTGCAAGCCGAGCTCCGGTTTTTCCCCCTCTCATCATCGTTTGCGGCCCACACGGGAGCTAATTAACTCCATTATTAATGCGCCTAATTAAATAGTTTCTCCTGGTAATCACCATGGCCATGACAAATGGTTGGCGCGTCATTATTTTGAACGCAAGCCTGAACGCTGAGTTGGCAAGAGCACTTAGGCACTGTACCTAAAAAAATATATTTTAGATTGTTTTGCATTAGTATCATAATTGTGTGGACTGTATTGTTGAATGCGTGGAGAAGTTAAAGTCGGAAAAATAGTCAAGTAAAATATAGACATTACCTGGAATCTACCTCAGTACCATAACATGGCTTAACATGGCGGCCTTTTCGGAGACGCAGGGGCGCCATTAGGCTAATTGCGCTAAGAGCTGTCTGTGGCTGACATTAAAGGTGATCCGAGGTTAGCGCGCTAATTAGCAGCCAGTGGAAATAGAAAAAAGCTTTTTGGCCATCTGCTCGTGTCCCCTGTGTGGGGGGAAAACAAAGGGCAGAGACAAATATAGACGATGTTTGGTGAGCTCACCTCAAAGCAGCTGCCCGTCGTGCGCGTGCGTGCGAATACTACACCGCTGTTTTTGTCACACTATCAATCAATGTCATTTTAGTGGCGCCCCGCTTCATTCTCAGATTTCTGGAACACATTCCGCCTACAGAAAGTGAAAAGAAATGCTCTGACATGCCGAATCATCAAATTTGGCTGCCATGCTTGGCCAACAAAAACTAAAAATTCCTACAATGTATTATCATCCATTTTTCCAGTATACTGTATTGTTTCGAATTTTGAAACAATGTAAAAAAAAAAAAAAGTTTGGTTTTGAAAGACTTTTTAGAAAAATTATTCTAAAAGAGCAGCTTCAAAAAAACAAAATGGGCGGGTTTTTTTTGTGGGTCTACTTGCCTCCCAAATTTCATGATGCAAAGTGAAACTGGCTTTGGGGGGCTGAATTTTCCTAAAATTCTGCCATGTGCAATTGAAGAAATGATGAGTCATCAAATATTGCCGCCATTCTCCACCCACATGAAATGATGAAAACTCAAATGTTTTGATGCTTGAAATTTTGTGACAATCCAACAAAATCTCCAATGGCAGATTTTTTGTTTGTCTTTTCTGTCACGGTTTCTTGAGACCTTTAATGACAATTGTCTACCGAGCAGCAGGATCTGAATTTTCTCCAAAAGCCAATATTTTGGACTGGATAGAGAAGAGACGAGGCAACAATCTTGATTTAGCCGCATCCATTTCGATAGAGATTACCGTCTTTTGGAAGTTATCCAATTTGCTGTCGGAGGCTGCAGAGTTGTGAGATTGGCGCGGCGGAGGATGTGCTCACCAGCTGTGAGATTAAGGGGAACTGATCGATGGCCCTCCTGATTGGTTGGCGCTGCGTCCCGCCAACCATCCAATCCCCCCGTGGTCGGCGGGCTTGTCCTCAGCGAAGCCAAAAGCAATTCTTCCTCCTCACGGGGGCCAAATAAGAGCACTGACCTGAAGCTTCAAGGCCACGCTTGGAGGCGCCGTCTCCATCTTGTCTGGAGGAAAAACATCACGCTGAAGGGGAAGAAACATGAAGGGACTTAAATTAGAAACACCAGCATAGTATTATGGCGAAAATAGGGGGAAAAGAGGTGATAGCTTTGCATTAAATGTGTGTGTGTTGTGTTTTTAATCACATCTTGGTTTGTGCAGCAGGCCGTCTCTGAAATTACATGTCAATCAAACGGCATGTGGGCGGATCTTTGATGTTTTTTTTCCCCCCAGAGACTTTATAAAGGATTTCTTTTCGGGGTAGAAAAGAAAATTTATGTATTTATAAATGTATGGCATGTTGTTTTGACATTTAGTATCTTTTTTTAATTATTTTCTAACAATATTTATTTCATTGATTTATTATTAATTTAATTGTAAAAGATTTATAAATGACGAATACCTGATACCGATGACTGTCCGACGCTTTTCAATTCTGATTAGTGGCCGTAAACAAAGCGTCAAAGAAACTTTTAAGCTAACCTCCATGATTGTGACGTCACTTACCCATGAGTGTGATGTGTTACACTACCACAAAATCCATTTCACTCAAGACAGATTGTTCGTCTCTTTCTAGTCGTGTTATTAATCTCTTTATTCGTCAGTTTTAAGTTTGAATCAAGTCGTGGAGCCAAAAAGCTGCTTGAAAATCTTTGCCGCCCTCTAGTGGCCAGACCGGACAACTTGTGTCGCACGTTCAAATGTGTTTTTGCATATAAAAAGTACTTATTAAAAAGACAACACTACAACTTTTGCTCTTGCACTACCACCCTGGTTTTAATGTTAACAAACATAAAACTGTTTAAATTGTTGCTCCTTTTTCTTTTTAGTTTTACATGCTGTAAAAAGTAATTTAGCTAAAAATAATGGCTAGCTAGTAGATGGCACCTATTTATTCAAAAGGGCACATCTCTGCTCTTAATCCAAGCAACAGAAAAGCCATTCAATTAATGACTGCAATGATAGTATGTCTAATTTTCCACCATGTCTATTTCTGCTCCAGCTGACCTTTTAAAATGTGAATTACGGCTCGTGTTCCCTCTCCCTTCGAAGCAATAAATCTCATCTTTTCAAATTAGACTCGGCAAACTATAGTGAAGAAGTTTAAAGTCAGCCACTTATCTTGCCTTGGTCAAATGACATGTAAAGGATTGTTTTATCTTTTTGACTTTCGGATATATGTGTGATAAGGTCTATTAGACAAACGCGAATGGATCTATTGATCTCATGATGTGATTACATCGATAATCTACTTACACTTGCCATACTTTGCAGGTATGCTGGAGAAACAATGTAGGACCCAATAATCATTGTTGTCTGTGGGCTGCACAATTCAACCAGCTTCCAATACTGAGACCAAGGCAAAAATGAGCAAGCTTGAAGAATAGTCACCGAGGAAGTTGGCTTATTTGGTAAGTGTACAGTATTTGCTTGTTTACAGCTGTTGAACTGTGAATTTAGCATTAGCATTAGCATAACCACCGGCCACCTGATTGACGACCGGTGTTCATACTTTTTTTTTTTTCCCCCTTCTTAGAGTCAATATATAGTTTTTACCTTATTCCTCAACCCTTAGACTATTTCCTGGAGTCTGTATCCTATTTTGAATATCAGACGTCAGGGACCCTTTAAAATCTTCAAATGTTGGGGTGTCAGGAATTATTTCCTGGTGTTAAAAAAACAACAAAAAACAGATTATTCGTGAAATTTAATTAATATCAAAATTACATACACGTTTGTGAATCTGGGGCTCTTTTAAGATGAATACTTAACATTAAGATCAACTGGTAACTACAATAGCATTAACCTCCACTAGGGTACAAGAATTGGAGATGCTGGGGATCGAACCCAGGACCTCATACATGCAAAGCATGCGCTCTACCACTGAGCTACATCCCCTCTTTTGAGTTCATGATATACAGTCTGTGTGCATTTACCTCCTACAGCCATTTTCAAATACCGTTTGACGATATAAGAATTGGAGATGCTGGGGATTGAACCCAGGACCTCATACATGCGAAGCATGCGCTCTACCACTGAGCTACATCCCCTCCCTGTAGCGTACGATACACACTCTAAGTGGATTGATCAGTGATCAGATGGGGATAGGCAAACTACAAATAGGTAAATAAGTGTACTATCAATGGTAAAGTGAAATATGTTGGTGCTTTTTGAGAATGTATACATAGTCGGAATAATCCGCCCAACCAATAGTTGAAACGCTTATCTGAAGACTTTTCCTGGTGTCTTTCAACAAACGAGAGTTTGGACTGGTCACGAGTCACAAGACATTTGTTCACTCGTCAGTCACAGTTATCTGCCTTCTTAGGGACTTCAGTCCCTTCTCGATACTGGCCTTTGTTCTTATTTACAACCAGGCAAAACAATTTAAAGTGTCATGCCGTTTAATTTGGAAACTCTACACATGTTGGTGATCCCTTAGTTACACCGACTTCCTCCTCTTTCCAAACACATTGTTGATGAGCTTGGCCATGGATTTGGAGCCGCTGTAGCGACGACGGTCGGCGCGGTACTTCAGGTGCTCCATCACCTGCCTGATGAGCTGGGTGAAGAGGCCGGAGATGTCCTGGTAGCCCTCGGCCGCCGACACTTCCTGGAAGTGGCAGCGGTTCTCTTGCGCCAGGCAGCGGCCTTCGTCCTCGCGTACCTGTCGAGCATGGCACAGGTCCTGCTTGTTGCCCAGCAGACACACAGGGACACCTAGTGGCTCTCTGAAAAAGAAATGATGTGTGGAATTACAATTTTCCCAGAAGGCTATTCCGTTCTTTGGGGTATTGCGATATACAGTCATGGTTAAATGTTGAAAATGGAGATGCTGGGGATTGAACCCAGGACCTCATACATGCAAAGCATGCGCTCTACCACTGAGCTACATCCCCCAGATTATTCCGTGTCTTTGCGTCGATGTCCAGAGTGGGTCAGGAGACTTAAATTGTTTCTGAATATTCCAACTACATCCTAAGTCACCATCCTTAGAGCTTTGAGATTTGTTCCACAAGAAAATCAGCACATCAAGACTCAGTAAGGGTGGAAGAAGAGCATTGGCATTCCAACCATCTATCCTGGCATAAGGATCTGTGCACAGCTTCAAAGGAACTAGGACGGTGCTTATTCCTTAATGTTCTTTAAAGCTTTTCAGCACCCACTGTTGTTGTCTTCAAACCTTGCGGCAGGAAACCTGAATATCTCTATTTTTTTTTTTCGCCATATGTCTAAACAAGAATCTTTTAGGTTTGAATGTCACATGTGAAGTTTGAAGGGTTCACCCATTTAGATGGAAGAAGAATTAAATTAGTTTTGGATATCAGAGTAGGGGAGAAGGGTTCTGACCCTTTGCATTGGTCTTGCTGGCGCGTCTCACGAATCTGCCGCAGGATGTTCTTGGCATCGAGGAAGGAATTGCGGTCACTGATGTTGTAGACCACCACAAAACCGTCTGCCCACGCCACCGGTTCCTCCAGTATGCACCTAGCCTCTGAGCGCTAACAACAGGCAACACAAAGAAGATAATAGCTAAGCCCATGGGAAATTGTTTAACATAATGTTCATCAAGTCCTGGAGTTGTTTTCCCCCCAACCTTCAGGGTGATATTCAAGAAGGTTCTGTCCTTGAACCAACCAAACTGTGAAATTCCTCCAACTTTACTGACTTCAAGGTGTCTTTGTGCTCCAAAGGATGGGACAATGTTCCCGGATCCTGAGGCCATTCCAATAAAATGCTGTTTTTTTGTGTGTGAGTTATGTGTCTCCTGTCTTCCAAGAGGCAGCAAGCACATGGCCTTAGGATACTCGCGTGGATCGCTTCGGATTCCGTGCTTGATGAAATTTTGGATGTATAAGGTCTGCTTATGTGAAACGTAGCAAATATGGATTTCCATCCAGGCTGGAAGCATTTTACAATATGTTCAATCTTCTCATTGGAAAACTACTTGGCAGGGTTTTTAGCCAATTTCAGGAAATATGTTCTGGTTGAGGTTTGGCTTCTAACACGTAAAACATCTAGTGGTGGAATATTCAGTTTCATTTCCTGTTTACATTGGAAAATGAATTTGTTATTATTGCTAAGTCCGTTCTGGGCAGACGGATGCGCTGTAAGCCTTTGAAGTGACAACGGGAAATTAGGCGGAAAAAGAGGCTAAGCTAACATTGCATATGGAACATAGAGTACAAAAAAGGGATGCTAAGCTAACATAGCACACAGATGGCTGAGCAAAAGGTCAACCACCGCTATGATGAAGACAGAAGCAGATGGGTGTGTGGTTTGCCTTTGAGGTGACACCAGGAAATCAGGCAAAACAAAGATACGCTAGTACGCTAACATAGCATACGGAGCAAAAAGTATCAAACAAGTATCCTAAGCTAAGTGGCAGAGCAAAAAGTAATTATGGAGACAAAAGCAGACGGGTTATGGTGACACAATATAATAAGGCAAAAACAGATGCTAAATTATGATAGCATAAAAATGGAGATGCTAGATTAACATACCTGCGAGCAGGGATCAAACACCTCCAAATTCAGCTGCCTTCCGTCGATGGACAGCCTTTTTCGATAAAGAGAATCTGCAGTGACACAAAAAAGGCAACGCATACAAGATAGTACGAAAGATCAGTCAAAATATCAATATGGCATTTTTTAAAACAAGTTTGGCTTCTTTGTTTTATTCGTCAAACTTTTGTCAACTCACTGGTGTCGGAGGCATATTCTCCGATGAAACGTCTGGTCAGGAAGCGCACGAGGACAGCTGGACAAAGTGAAGAAAAAGAACATGAAAGAGGCGACTGGAAGACCTGTCAGCTTTTTTTGCTTGTGGGCCAACTTTGCAGCTTTGCAGAGCATCGCTTTCAATTAGTAGCTCAAGTGCTGAGCTATGTCCGAGCTCCTCTGTGGACACAACTTGAGGCACACTTGCACCATCTAATGAGCTGTTCATTTGATAATCCCTTTCATTATGGTTGTCGTTTTACAACATACGAAAAATTTTGACCCTCTCGTGTTGCTCAACCATTATTTTAGTTTACTGTGTAGCAATAACATCTGTAACATAGTTATGAATACTCTAAAATCAAAGTAGCCAACATCCAAGAAATAAATAATGTAAAGTAAATAAAATATAAAATGACAAAAAAAACAAATGCAAAAGTGGTACATATTAAATAAATATTCCACTATAAGAAAAAAGAGCAGATCGTAAAATAAATGGATAAAACTAGATTTAATTAGTATAAAATAAATACGTAATTTAAAATAAATGAAAATAAGAAATACCAGAAATTATGACAAAATAAAAGTAATCCGCATACAATACATTTCCATCTTTTAGCTTATGAAGTGGCATATTTCAATTCATTTTCATATCAAATAGCAAATGAAAACTTCCTTAGGACAGAAGCGTACCTGATTTTCCAGCCCCCGGACTTCCCAGTAGGGCCAACTTGATGTCGTTCATGCTTGCTCTTCTGCGCTGGTTTGATTTCTTTTAACTTAAGGCAGGTCTCAAAACAGAAGGGAGGCGAGGGGAGGGAAAACAAGCGCTCTCCTCCCCTCTGCGTTCCCCCTCTCTCTCTCTCTCTCTCTCTCTCTCTCTCTCTCTCTCTCTCCCCTCTTTTTTCCCGGCATCTGTTTTCCTCGCTTGTGTCCTTTCTCGCACTGGTGGAAAACAGTGAGGAGACGTCTTGTGCCCTAATTGTTCTTGTTCCAGAAGGTCTGTGATCGTGAGGTGATGACACCTTCCTGCACCTTCTGCAAGGTGAAGATTTACCGGATGTGGCCTAACCACTCAATTCAACCAAACCAGTCCATCTGGGTGAATCCCAGGGCTTTTACTTTGGCTAATTCCCACAAGGAGAATCCAGTTTCAGAAACCAGTTTCACAGATTGACACAAAGTTGATTGAATATCACTATTTTTGGTTCGAACTAGTCTGTGACTAGTGAATTTGAAATGATCCCCAAACAAAATTAGGTGAAGTATATTAAATAGACATGGATTCACAGTAAATTGATCAATAACCTTTTGGTTGACCTCAGGGAATCATCAATTTTCTCCAACATTTGTATCCTAGTGAAAAAGAATGCGTTTTCCCCCAAAAAACATACATGTGCGCCATTGCCATCTAGTGGTCTGGCATGCACATTACAGCTTTTTTAGTTGCGTTTTGCAAATGAGAAAACAATGAACTGTTTTAGAACGTGGATTTTCAAATAGAGTCTGGAGATCCAGTCTGTTTTCCTCCAGGTTATGACTTTCTCCTCGATCCAGACTTCATAAAACTCACTTCCAAGGAAAGTCAGTTTTATTGAAATAATAAAACAATTGATTGAATTTTCTTATGGTGACACGACAAGGAAAAAATGTGGATGACTTTTTCACCGCAACTGTTCGAGCTCGGCACGCCAGGCTCACATCGTAAAAGTGCGATGGGAGCATCCGACACACACCGCATGAGAGTTCCCAACAAGTGGCACGCGTAGCCTCTAAATCTTAACGTTTGACTCTTTTCCAAGTTCGCTTTTATTGGTACTTATGCCTCTTTGCATGCCATGTTAGAATTTTTCAATTACAGAGTCAATCAAGCGAACGTCATTCGCCTTTTTTGGGTGTTCTCTCTGTTCCTGTTTATCGAACGCTACAGCGGCCTTCGCACGCCCTCGTCAAAAGTTGAAATCAATACGTCCAACGTGTTTATGGCATGCTCGCTTCATTCAGCAGTGTTTAGAAATCACATATACGCTCGCACGAGGCGAGCTAATTAAGCCCAGAGAGTTTTTTGGTAAGAATGAGGGCCACACGGAAAAGAAAAAGATTGAAGTCGTCTATTTTGTGTGGTTACATAACTTTTACAGCCAGGAATCTGTCTGGCAGCTTTTGTGTTTATTCAACTCAAAGGGTTAATCTGCCATGTGTGACCCCGAGACCGGAGCAAAATGTCATATACGTATTCAAAAAAATCAACTCTTTCATACTCGACGATAATCCGTCCAAGTTTGAAGAAAATTCCGACGGGCTGTAACCATTAAAATCAACGCGGTCCTTTCTTGGATACAGATCAGTTGAGAATTGCGAGCAAAAAAACAAACAAAAAAAGAGCACCTGAATTATCCCCAAATTTGGGCTCACTGGGAATTATTGATGTTTTATTTGTGCATTTTTATTTGAGCTTCCTGGCTTTGTTGCAGCACAAGTCTGCTATTATTAATTTTAAACTGGCGGACAGACAGATGAAGCATCCAAGTAAAACTTCCCATACTTATCCCGTCTCATAACATTGCTTCTTAGGGAGGAAATGAGAAGGAGTGACCTCGAATGACACACGAGGGAGGAGAGCAAACCTCCTCGTAAACATCACATGAAGCTCGGCTTCAGTCATTGGCTGCCTTTTGATGTCCCAACAGAGAACGTCCCTGGTCAGGAAGAAACCTGACTGAGATGTTTACTGCACGGAATAAGGCGCTCGAGTCGAGATAAAAAAAGAATTTTATGCTCAGTTTCTTCAAAAGTGTCTGAATGTCCTCCATGAGAACCTTAAAAGCCCCTCACTCACTCCCCCTTCATCATCTTGGTCTCTGATCTGAGAGCCAGTGTTTACACATTTGTCTTATCAGCACACTTTCTCCACCGGAATGTCTTTTCATGGCTTTTTTTGTGACAAATGATCATACGTCCGTGTAAGTTGTTTGAAAAGTTAGCGAATGGAAGAAAATGAAGTTGTTAAAAAAAAGGTAGACTAAATTATGCTAAGAAAATTTACAATATTCACACTGAATTACATTACGATGCTTTACTCCATAGTACATTACGGTACAACAACCTAAAATATGCTAAGCTAGTATGCTAACTTATACGTTACGATGAATTACGCTATAATTTGCGAAAAGATTCATTGCTGTACGCTGTGTTAAGCTACTACTATTTGCTAAGTTACGAAAAAGTAAAAAAGTTACAAACATTACAAATCAAATAGAAGCAAAATTCAAAAGTTGTAAAAGCTATACTTTTATTGCTCATCCATCTTGCTAACATCTCGTCCTTCTTCCTTCCTCTTCCTCACGCCGCCACCGCAGGCGAACCCGCTCCATCCTGTCCTGGTTGGCTGACGGGAAGGTCCTGTCGGGGAAGATCTCCCTCAGTTTGCTCAGGAAAAACACCTCCAGGTTTCGACCGGCCCGGGCCACCTCCGAGTCGGGCTGCGGGCAAGCCGGAGCAGAACAGTGAGGTCAGAGATCCTGTTTCATTTATGTGACTTCAACATCACACCGCTAATGAGGCCCTAATTACTTGACTTTTAAAGCTCTTGTGCTCCACGACTCTAATGAGAACTGAAATGTGTCCTCAAAGTCCCTTCCTCATTTGTCCTCCTGGTCTTACATCAAATATGAGATTTATGCTAAGAACAATACTTTACTACTTACATAGTTAAAAGTAGCGCAGTTCTTGAGCATGAGCAGGACGTCGTGGACAAAGAGTTCTGGCATGAAGTAGTGCAGAGTGTTGCTCTTGTCCAGCTTCTTGCGGATCAGCGACAAATCCACAGGTCTCTTTATAACCTGGTAGTAGTTCCTCGCCTGAAGCGCATCCAAAGAACCAATTGAATGTCAGGAAAAAAGATGGCGGCAGGGTTTTAAGGTGACCGACCTGACGACTGACAGGTTCGTGGAAAGGAGCGCTTAGCGGGTGAACGTACAGCAGTAATGTCAATTTCTCACATCTCTGTAGATGAGAAAATAAATGCTTAGGTAACACCTCCAAATGCAATATCATACGCTACGTTATTGTTATACCCTCTGGTCACGGTGGGACAGAGCGTAGGGAACGTTGACTCCTTCGCGGCAGAAGTTGTCAACTGGGTCGTGGTCAGTCGTGCACAAAGTACACGTCCAGTCACCCCTACAGGAAAGCAGAACCTCACCTTAGACATCATTTTAGCATATTTAGCATCAATTAGCATTTTGAACAGTAGGTAAAGTCCTTATTCATCTACTTTAGCTCTTAATCTACTCTGGTTACTGTCTTGCTATCAATTAGCATAGCAACTGTTAGCACTTAATAGTTGTTAATATTTTAACATCAATTCTCATTCTCAATATTAGCTAACGACGCACGTTGGGAAGCTAAGCAGTGAAGGAAGGTGACAGGCCAGGTGGTAAACTTTGGGGCAAAGGTCGCAGCACAGAAGATCTCCTCCATTCAAACACACAGCGCAGAAGTCTTCGCTGTCCATCTCCTCGCTCTCGTCTTGGACCGTTTCCGGGGTTGGCTCGACACATTTGAACTCTTGTATCTGATCTTCCGGTTCCAGATCAAGCACCATGATCAGCTCCCGGTCAGGATCCAGGTAAAAGATATCTGGGTCAGATTTACTGGAATGAACCAGAATGTATGGTGGGTCCGCTTTTGGAAAGCTGTCGGGATGAAGTGGTTCCATACAAGATGTTCTCGCGATGTCATCCTGCCAGAGGTTGAAGTTAAGAGTCATTGATGGGCAAATCAAAAATAAGTCTCTAAGTGTTACTCGCTTCGATGACACAAAATAACAAAAACAGTAGCAGGCTGTTTGGCAATAAGTTAGACTCAGATCATGATCAAGTCATGTGACTCAAGTCCCTCACCTCAGTCTCTTGGATATCCAGGATGTCAGATGCATTTTCATTGACTTCATTCTGAAAAGAAATTCATCATGAACAATTTTTTTTCCTGGCGTGAATCATCCTTGTTGTGTTTATAATTCTTCATTTTTGCACCCGCCAAGAACAATCCAAGCATTCCTCGGAGAGCTCGGCTCGGTTTTGGCACGGCAGTCGCACCGCGGACACCAATGGCTGCAGGTTCAGTCGTTCCAATCGCACAACAGCTTTGCGGGAATTATTCAGAACGCTTTTGACCTCCGGCCGGATCCTGCAAGAACAGCCAGAGAATGTAAGATGAGGAGTTAGCAATTGTTTTCCTGCAATGGGGCAAAGAGTTGCACTGCCCCTCCCCACAGAGGATTCAATTGCTACTCTGTATTAATTACTAGGCGATATGTTATAGCCCAGTTGGTCCTGTTTTGTACATTCAAATTGCTGCTTTTTATGAAATGAAAAAAATCTGTGCGGGTTACCTTATTTTGTGAAGTAAAGTCTTCGTCAAATGTTTTTCACAAGATGGGGAAGTTCCATCAGTTTGTTTGTTTTCCATGGTGATTAGCTGCCAGAAGGAAAAACAGGAATATCATTGGATACATTCAAAGCAATCTAATTAAATTGATGATCTACTCACACTCTTACCTGGTTAAAATTGTGAGACTCTGCTGTTTTCCCAGTCTGAAGAAGAGATGATGATTATGTTGTTTGAAGTCAAGTCTCATGCGGGAGAAAACCAGAAGAGTTTGATTGGACAAAAGGTGAAATCCCCACAAGTAGATGTCTCCTGCTAATGATGCCTTCACTTACTCTCCGGGGCATTCCGTGCTCACAAACAACACCCGAGGTGAATGTACATTTACTGCTTCAAACCTTGATGGACTCTTGTGGCAAGGAGCATCCATCTTCTATAATACTCATAGATTGTGATAGTCGATTTTAACACAACAATTGAAAGAAACAACAAAACTATGATATTTGGTAAAAAAAATAACGAAATATTTTTTGTATTTATATTTATTTAGAGGACTTTCATGGCACTGGAGTTTAAAAAATACTGGCTCTTAAATTGGGTGATCATTAAAAGTGATATTTTCTAAACCAACCGCTGGAGGTCGCTGTCGTTTATTTACTACCGAGTGCCAAATCTCACAGAAAATCGCGTGGTTTCCAAATCCCGTTCCTCTCTCGATCAACCTCCAAAGATGGTAGGTGCTATCGTGTACATCCTTGTGTTCGAAAATCCACATTAATCTATTCCCATCCTTCGTTGGAACTATTCACACGTAGCATCCGATGAATACAAATAATACACGAATATGACCCTTTGTCTTAGTGCTAACATTTATTGGGAAAGTGTGATTAATTTTCCAATATGTTGTCGGTTCACTCTGAGAGCTGCTGGGCCTTCTCTGGCCGAACGCTGAAGTCAATTTAATTTAATCCCTTTTCATTTTTATCGTTGCGTGTGTAGCCCTTAAGTTTAAAAGTTATAGTGGATAAAAGCCACAAAAATTAGTATTTTTCATGCTCGGTGAATGCAGTACCGGCGTTAGCATTAGCCACTTAGCATAGTTGGTGCGAGAACTAGAGGTAAATAAATGATTTTCGCATCAGCCTTTTATGATCTTAAAACAGCTAGCAACGTCGTACTACCTTGTTTTTACACGTGTTGTTAAGCACATTATGTGGTATGTCATGTGAGCGAGCATGTTGATGTAAATTTCTGATTATCTTTTAACAGCCTACAAAAAAGTCCAAGACTAGGAAGCTCCGTGGGCATGTGAGCCACGGACACGGTCGCGTTGGTAAGAATTACCCTCCTTTATCTTGTCTTAATATCCTAATGAGACGGTGTGTTTACGAATTTGACCCATTTTGTGGTGTCCTTCCACAGGCAAGCACCGAAAGCATCCTGGAGGTCGTGGTAATGCTGGTGGCATGCATCACCACAGGATCAACTTTGATAAATAGTGAGTAACCTGGAGAAATGTCTAAAAATTGGCATTTTAAAGATAACTGGACTTTCACTTTAAATCTAAAAAGTAGTGATGTGATGCGTTTTAGTGCTAGATCACTTAAAAAGCGCTGCACCTTGTGCAATGCATAAAGCTGTGGCACCCACACAGAGCATCATTTGCAAATCAAATTCACAACAGTGTTGTCTCCAAACATTGTAGAAGAAATGTCAGCTGTTGCAGCTTCTCGCATTTTGGTATGTCACAAAACTGTCACACCCAAGTTCATTTGTGTGTTGTCTCTAAGGGACTTGGTGTGACATCAGAAACCTTGGTGTCAAATGCGTTCTAATCAATGACTGTGTGCCCTCAGCCACCCTGGGTACTTCGGCAAGGTGGGTATGAGACATTACCATTTGAAGAGGAACACCACCTACTGCCCCACCATCAACCTGGACAAGCTGTGGACGCTGGTGAATGAGCAGGTCAGGCTCACCCACAGCAAAAAGCTCGATGGCCCAGCTCCCGTCATTGACGCCGTGCGCGCGGTGAGTTACGCCTCACAATGCCTATAACGTGTTTTTTTTCCGTTTAGGATTTTAAAACCTTTTTTTAATATCCAGGGTTACTACAAAATTTTGGGCAAAGGCAAGCTGCCCAAGCAGCCCGTCATCGTCAAGGCCAAGTTCTTCAGCCGACGGGCTGAAGAGAAGATCAAGGCGGTGGGAGGCGCTTGCGTGCTGATGGCATAAATGCCTCGTCATTGTTTTGAAAAAATAAACTGTACAAATACACAAGTGATGGTAGACTTTTTTTGTTAACTACCACCTCAAATTGGATTTTCTCTGTTTCAACAAATGAGTCAATGTTTTTAAAAAATAATTAAGACCTTGAACTCCAAAGTGTTCCAGTTGTGTCGAAATTTTATTTTAATTTTTCTAAGAAGATTTTGGTAATTATTGCTGCTAGCTGTGATCATGACGTTTGAAAAATGTAACATTTCTGATTGTGGCACAGTGGTCATAATTTGCTAAAAATATATTGAGGTGTATTTTGTCAACAGAACCTTAAGAGAAATTTCCAAGCATACTGTACATAAGGTGCATTTTATGCATTACAAAATTACACAATGTTTCTAGAATAAAAAAAATGGGGCCAAAGTAAAATGGTTATTAATGTCATTAAGATTTCATACAGTAACACCTGAAATCGTCACAAAATGTGTTTGATGCTTATCTCCTATACATCCTTCACATATAAGGAATAAACATTTATGATTATCAGATTAAAAGTGATAATCGTTTCGAAAAGATATTAATGCATGACTAAAATGCATAGAATTGCCCTGTCCAATATGGCGGAGAAGTTGACGCAGGCTTGCGCACGCACGTGACCTGTTCATTTCCGGAAGGCGGGCCTTATAAATCGAAGGCTTGTCCGCGTTCTTGTCCTCTTCTGCTGTTGTGGGAAGTGTAACTTGGGAAGCTCAAGGTGACGAGTCAAAGCTAAGGTATTCTCTAGTCCAATGTTTGACATGCTGACGTTTTAGATCGCTCCATTTTTACGCAGCCGCAATTGCCTAATCGCATTATCTCGCGCGAGACTTCGTGACAGCGCGCTAATATAGCAAACTAATCACATCATTTCTACTTCCAAACTTCTCGCTATACTTCTACTAAAGTTCCGCGATTTGTCAAACCAGTGAGGGTAACAAGTTTACGGAGAAAAAAAACAAGGTCGGGGCTAACTATCACTACAAGCTCCCCATGCACGTGGAATGAAATATTTGATAACTTTTAGAGTTGACATTTTCTCGTCATTTTTCGGTGGGTGAGTAAAAAAAAACATTTTATACATGATTATTACGGTTTCTTATGTATTTCTAAATTATAATATATATTTTTTTTAAATTGATGCTGTAAACTCAATTCCTTTGATTATCATCAAAGGATTATTTAATTTTCATTTGATTTAAACAAAGGACAGTGCTCTGAGACTTGATTGTCTCCAAAGGAGTGAATAAGTCCTCCATTGATATTACAAACATAATAATTCAACTCATTCTCATAATGTCAAAAATGAAAAGTGACCATGTTTGGGCTGTTTCCGACTCCTAGTTGAGCCTGTCGTTATCATGGCAACGCTAGCCGGGCTTGAGTATTCTCTGCAAAGGTCTGCCCGCCTGGGACTGGAGCTCCTGGAACGGGCCTCCAGGCGGAAGGTGCACTGGAGCAAGCCGCCGCCCACCTACACATCTATGGCAGAGATCAACAAGGACCTCCACAAAGTGAGCCCTGCTGACCGTATCAAACCTTTACACCATTGCTGTTCCATGAGACAGGGCCGTAGTACTTCACAACCTATAAAAATGCAGATTACTACTTTCCCATCCATCAGCCATTGTTCAATAGTGCCTCTGGTTGAAAGTCTAGGAACAAAACAGGAAGAAGTATCGTACAAATCAAAGTCCCTCATTCAGAAAAAGTTAGACTGAAATCATGTATTTTTTTGTTTACAGAAAACAATGGCGGAGCTGCAGGAGGCCTTTGCCAGCATCATTAAGTTCATGGCGGAGTCCCACATTCAATGCAAAGTCAGAAACCTAATCATCTCCACACACTCCAAAGATAGTCTTCATGAGACTTAAGTGTGTTTGTGAGTTGCAGAGGTTCTACGACTCCGTGGGGTGCGCTCAAGGCTCCATCATAGAGAAGGAACATGTGCCTCGTTTCCATGACCACATCTGGCCGACCAGAAATGAGTACCCATCTCAATACAGGGGACGTGTGAGTACAACATCGTTTAGCATAATATGGGTACTGCAGCTTCTGAAGCATTCAAGGATTTTGAAAAATAATTTGTTACCCCCCCTTCAATATTCCAATTGTGATTGAATATACTATTAATTTATTTAAATGCCCTCTTCCCATGTTTTAACAAACACAAGCAATAAATGATATGACAACATCTTATGTATTGTACTAAAATAAAAGCAAATGAACCATGAAAAAATATATAGTTGATCTAGTACTTCACTTGGAGGTGCTAAATAACAAAACACTTGGACTTGCTGTCTTATAAGTATTAAAATCATGTTTTGTGAGCATACTCTGCAATGCTGCCTTATTTATAGTACTCCACATCGCTTTGGAGAGACCACCAAAGAAGTTCTGGTGAGGAGGAAATTCTCTTGTCAAAACAGTGTAATCTTTAGAAGATATCACCAACTTTGTGATAGCCATTAGGTGTGTGTTTAGTTTACCAAAAGAAAGGCACCTCCTTTACTATCTGAACTTTCTCTCCTGTTCTTCAGGGCCAGAATCAAGATGCAATGGACAACTTGTACGTGGAAGTGGCTCTGGAATCCAACCAGGCCGGCACACAGCAACAAACCAAGATGGTTGCCCACGGTGATGGGGATACCTTCAGCATCACATTTAACCACTGAGCCAAACCAAACCTGTGTGTGTGCTTGTGTGTGTGACATCAACCTAAACATTTATTTTTTTTATGTCAATTATCTATTTTTGTAGCCTGTATATTTTTATCAACATGAAATGACAATGAAGCCTCACAATAAAGTTTTTTAAATTATGAAATCGTAATTTTGTCTTTGTTGGAACTGACAGTCATGAGCGACATCAACGATGTTTGGCGTTCAGAAAATGGTCGGAATTGGGAAAATCTGACTTCCCACCCTCCTTGAATGCAGCATTAGTTAGCCGTGGTGCGTTCAGGTGCTCTCAAAGTCGGTCAGACTGCATTGCCCACACTGCCCTTCTGTTTTCCCACACGGCCTTGTTTTCAACATGGACGCCCAACTCGTCTGGCACGACGCTCGAGTCGGCAATCGTTAGCAGGAGGAAGCCGCGCGCACCGATTCTGCATCGGGCGATGACCGTCCCTCGCGTGTTCGAGCTATGGCGTTCTGTTTGTGAGACAACGCAAACGTTGAAATGCGTCGAACAATACGAAAAGGGACGCGGAATGGCGCCTGACAGGGGCCCGGGAACGTGTATGAGACTAGTATGTCCACCCTCTTTGGGAAGGAGCAGTGACACGCGAAAAGGACGCGTAACTGTCTAAGTCGGACGTTGATGGCGTCGCCATAATGGATGTGGCAAAATGTAAGAGTACGCATAATCGCTATGTAGTATATCATCACCTTGACAACACAGTCCATGTTGAAACCCTTTGAGACTTGTCAGTGATCAAGGGCTATATAAATAAACTTGATTGACACAAATAACGGCACGTTTTCAGTTGTCTCTATGAAGTTCAGTCCATTTCATTGTCATAGCCGCCCCTTCCAAGATGGCTGGCGTGCTGACGCATCACAGCCGCGGTCTAAACCACTCATTGAGGCCTTTACGTATTTGTCTATAAGATGGACATTCACTTTGGCCAATGGGAGATGTCCTCGCAAGTATCGGCCAATCAAAATGCGGGTGAACATTGTAAAGGCGGGCCATGGCTGTTTGCGTCATGTTTTCATACACGTTCCGGGTGTCGAGTGTTTCCTGCACTGGTGCATGGTGGTCGAACAGGAGGAATTGTTGGAAATTTTTCCCGAGGTTCGTATATAAATTGGTTTTTACCCAGTGTGCAGTATTCCCACTGCCGTCACCCGACCAGAGGGTGTGGCTGGCTGTGGCTGGGGCTACTCGGATGGACGGCGAATGTTGTTTTTAACGTCGTCGATAACATTGACAAGTTGGCGGCGGGCGAAAAAATGCTTATGTTATCATTAATGAGCCCGTCTCGCCTCCTAAACGCGAGTAAGCGGCGGTAGTTCTGCGGCTAACCTTGTTTAGCTCACCTTTTACCACTTGAGCTACTTCCAAATCGGTTTACGAACGCGAATTTGAACACACTTTTAGTTGGCAATTTCGTAACAATATTCATGTTAACCGGAACGACGGCTTTCAAAGTCGTGCCAGTGCTTAGCTGCCGCAGTTAGTGCGGATGCTAAGAAGTGTGCGCCCTTGAGTGTGACAAATATTTACGCCACAATATATATATATATATATATATATGTGTTCAATTTGTTCATATTTACATGCATAGTGCCTAAAGCAGCATAAACGGGGCGGTATACCGATTAAATGGTTAAGTGTCAGCCTTTAGAAGTTGCAAACAAGAGGATAACTTTATTCAAGCGATGCATTCATGTATGTTTTAGTTGGTTCGAGTATTTGAAAGTATACAAATACGAAAAATAAATGCATGTACATATAAATCATTCGTGATATTCACTGATGTGATTGTATTGATATGTCTGATACATGCAAAATGTTAATTTTGAAAACTTTAAGATCAAATGTGTGTGTGTGTGTCAATTAATACTGTCCCCCCCAAAATAAATGTTGGGTGTACACAACCCCCCCCCCCCCCCCCCCATTATCTCAAGAGATATGTTCCATATTCATTTACAATGACCATATAAAAAATATCCACTCTTAGCTTAAACTTAAAACACACCTAAACATATTGAAACATATTTGACACATGCCCACAAAATTACAATTCAATGGAACAGTGATGTCTACACTATGTTGCCGGAGCAACCTTTTCACTTTGTGTCGAATCCCTTTGTATGTTCAGCTTAGCGACAACTAGCCCTATCAGCACCGGCGACTGGTCACCGTGATTCTGTACGTTCGTCACTCACATGTTGTGTCGTTTCAGCGGCTGAAGCATGCTCTTGGCGCAGCTCAACCGGGACTCCCAGGGCATGACGGAGTTTCAAGACGCCGACGGGCAGCCCGTCACGCTTTGCCTGACCGAGGCAGTGACTGTGGCTGGTGAGCTTAGCGGAAGATTAAGACTTTTTGTTTGGTGTCAGATCATAAGATGAATATGAAACAAAGGTCCAACATCTATTTCAATGTACTCACAACACAATTACACACTGTGTGCCACCCTGGTTCCTTGTACAAAAGAGCCACACGGAGGGGACAATGACAGCGTGAAAGGCGTTAGTGTGTTGTGCCACTGCTGAGACTCAACACAAGATCAATTCATTCCAGCTTCACGAAAATAGAGTAACACTCTGGAACAAAACCATTGAGGGCAGACCTCCACCAGGGCTGAATAATACTTGTTGGGGATACCAAAAATATGTTCCTAGATTCGATGAGATCTCCAGCTTACTGCCACAAAGCTGAATTTTAAAGTATGATTTCTTACATTCCTAAGTGTCACTAATGAAACTGAAATGAAAGTACAGTTAAATAATAGCATATTTCGGATGGAGTTTAGTCATGTTGCGTTCAGGGACCATCAGTAAAAAGTTGTTCCCTCGCCAGATGGCGAGCAGATGGACACCATGGACACGGTAAGCCTGCAGGCCGTCACCCTGATGGACGGCTCCACCGCCTACATCCAGCGTGACACCAAGCCGACCTTTTCCGACGCGCAAATCATGGATGGCCAGGTGATCCAGTTGGAGGACGGATCGGCCGCCTACGTCCGTCACGTGTCCATGGCCAAATCAGGTGCCACCACGCTATCCTCATCCAGTCATGTATGTTGGGATTTGCTGAGAAATGCTTGTTGAATGTTCCAGGAGGAGACAGTTTGCAGCTGGAAGATGGACAAGCAGTTCAACTTGAAGATGGAACGACAGCCTTCATACACACACACAAAGGTAAAGACATTTAGGTTCGCAAAAAGTCTCCAGATAGACCTTGTAGATGAAGACCAGCCAGCGCAAAACTCAGCCATCCCATATTTGCCGGAGCAAGTAACGAATCTAAACGCTTCTGTTGTGAAGCAGAAACATACGAGCAAAGCGGGCTGCAGGAGGTGCAGCTGGAGGACGGCAGCACGGCCTACATCCAGCACACCGTGCACATGCCGCAGCCCAACACCATCCTGGCCATCCAGGCCGACGGCACCATCGCCGACCTGCAGGCCGAGGCCACCGCCATCGACCCCGACACCATCAGCGTGCTGGAGCAGTACACCGCCAAGGTGACCATTAGCCTTTTGTCCATCCCAGCAGCTCCTCTTCCAGAGCAGGGTGCACAAAGAGCAATTCGCATTGGTCGCAAAGGAAGGAAAAACGCTCAAATTTATCTGGATTGTCGATATGGGTTAACTCACAGGCATCGTTTCTGCTCAGGTGGAGAGCATCGAGAATCCTTTGGTTTCCTACGGCAGAGTCGAAGCAGACAACGGCGTGCAAATGCAGGTATGGAAGAATAGAAGTCTTTTCTAGAGAGAGGCCTTATTTGGTTTGATGGTTCATGAACCCTCGCCCCCCCCCCCCCCCCCCCCCCCCCGCCTGCCAGATTGTGCTCCAGGGTCAGGAGAACAGGAGGGTGGCCCACGTCGGCGAGAAGGCGTACCGCTGTGAGCACGAGGATTGCGGGAAGTTGTACACCACTGCACACCATCTCAAGGTTTGGAAATATGTTTGCAGTGCCATCTTGCCTTAAAAGTGTGAAATGTTCTAAGCTGTCACTTAGTTGATTTTTGTCATTTTTTTGTTTTACGTACCCACGAGAAGCCTCATTAACGTGCATTTGCATTGACGCAGGTCCACGAGCGCTCGCACACCGGAGACAAGCCGTACATGTGCGACTATCCGGGATGTGGGAAGAAGTTTGCTACGGGTACGTTTTTTCATCCAGCTTTAGACTTATTTTTTTCTTATCGCAATTGCTACTGGGTGGCTTGGTGCTCGCCTCTAGTCACAAAACAACTGTTGAAAGAGTGCAAAGTTGAGATGGGGTTTTTTTGCCCCAAGGATATGGACTGAAGAGTCACTCGCGCACGCACACTGGTGAGAAGCCGTATCGATGTCAGGAGCTCAACTGCTGCAAGTCCTTCAAAACCTCGGGAGACCTTCAGAAGCACACGCGCACGCACACAGGTAAGAAATCCAAGAATTGCCTCGAATATGTCTTATTTTGTTTTTCTTACATTTCATCCGTGACATTAATGACTCAACAAGTCTCTCTTTGTTTTTCTGTGGCGACGCAGGAGAGAAACCGTTCAAGTGTCCGGTGGACGGTTGCGGCCGGTCCTTCACCACCTCCAACATCCGCAAAGTTCACATCCGCACGCACACGGGCGAGCGGCCGTACTACTGCTCCGAACCGAACTGCGGCCGCTCCTTTGCCAGCGCCACCAACTACAAGAACCACATGAGGATCCACACCGGTAACTTCTACAGTGTTACCTTCAAAGTCCATTGCAACTTTGACACTGGGAGAACTCGCACGTTTTCCGTTGAGATTATTTGGAATCATTCATCAGTCATTTGTTCCTCGTTCAGGGGAGAAGCCGTACGTGTGCACCGTACCCGGATGTGAGAAGCGTTTCACCGAGTACTCGAGCCTCTACAAGCACCACGTCGTGCACACGCCGTGCAAGCCGTACAACTGCAACCACTGTGGCAAGACCTACAAGCAGATCTCCACACTGGCCATGCACAAGCGCACTGCCCATAATGACACGGAGCCCATCGAGGAGGAGCAGGAGGCCTATTTTGAGCCGCCTGCAGGTGAGCGGAGAGTTTCGCATATGCATCCGGGTATTGGTTTTTGCAACATAAAGAAGTGTGAAAACCACCGTCCGTTGACAACCCCCCCACATACCCTGAGCCCCAAACCCGCCTCATTTCAAACTCGTTTTACAGGATTACATTGGAAATCACATGTTAATGATCTACATCCCATTTCCAGACGCCATCGACGACCCCAATGTGATCTACCCGACGGCTGCGGAAACGTTGGCAGAAGAGGAGGACTCCTCCAAGAACAGTTCTGCGGAGACCACCGAGATTATTGCTCAGCAGCACGTCGCCTTGGTGACGCAGCCGGACGGGACGCAACAGCAGGTATAATGCCTGCCCGAAGCACAGATTTTTTTTTTTTTTGTGATTGCACTTTCTGTCTGGATATCATATGCAGACACCTGATTAATGCAGAATTTATTGTTGTGTTTTAAATCCCTCCCTCCCTCTTTCCCTTCCCAGGTTAGCATCTCTGAAGCAGACTTACAAGCCATGGGCGGCACCATCACCATGGTGACCCAAGAAGGCACCACCATAACCATCCCAGCCCACGAGTTGGCCACACAGGGTGCTCAGGTAAATATAAAAAATGCATGGAACATAATGCACAAGAGCAAATTGTATGTATTGTAGTTAGCCAGTTTCACAAAGTGGACAGAATTATAAATGTACATTTATGAACTAGAAATATTCAATTCCCCTGCAGAACTTTGCCCACCACTAATGTTGAGTTTATGTTTGTCTACCCCCCCCCCCCCCCCCCCCCCCCCCCCCCCGCAGGTGGCCATCATGACACCCGGTATGACTTCCTTTGAAAGTGTGGAGGCGGCCACTTACAGCCACGAGCAAGACGACGTTCACCCAGTCACCTTACTGGCCACCTCCAACGGCACTCACATTGCTGTGCAGGTTGGTCCCCAGTGAAATGTTGTTCAATGGCATCTTGAAGCAAAGCGAACGTGCTCGCAAGCCATTTTTGCAATCGCTCAAAACTGTGTTTTTGACATCATGAGCTGGAGAGTTACTCAATTGCATCATTGTCTCATCCCTACGTTTCATTTCATCTGAGACCTAGCCTTTGTCATATCCCCAGTTACAAACTGCAATAGAAGTGAAATCTTAAGTGCCTTCAAGCCTCAAAATAACCCGAGGGGCTTAAGTCACATCAAAGGCTACAAGTTTGTTGCT
This sequence comes from Syngnathus acus, assembly GCF_901709675.1. Taxonomy (NCBI): domain Eukaryota; kingdom Metazoa; phylum Chordata; class Actinopteri; order Syngnathiformes; family Syngnathidae; genus Syngnathus; species Syngnathus acus. Next base: position 2,436,180 of record NC_051092.1, on the reverse strand, counting down.
CAGCCTTTTGTCTAGCCTGGAAAAACACATTTTCACTCTGTCATGTTAATTACTAAGCAAACAAGAGTGCGACATCAATGGAATTCTGTGACATTTAGTGGAAAATCACAACAAACGACCACGTGAATTTCTGAAGGCACGTTAAGGTGATTAGAATTCATTAATTATGATTGTGATTAGGTGATTCATTAAGGGCTGTGTACGATAAAGAAGAGTTAAGATAGGAAATCTACATAATGAGGCATTAAGATGTTCCAAAAACAAAGGGAATTAATGAATAATGAGAGCATCTTTTCTTATGAATTCTTGTCTTCTGTTGATGTCCGTAGCTCAGCGATCAGCAGTCGTTGGAAGAAGCCATCCGAATAGCCTCGAGAATTCAACAAGGGGAATCGCCCGGACTGGAGGATTGATATTGGATATGAATCTGTATCAAGTCAGCCTTTAAAAGAAAAAAAATCAAGCAAACGCCAACTCGCAAGTCTTCCTTCAAAGTTTCCCTCCCACCGCCACATGCAATGGACTTTAAGGTTTTTAAGTGTACATAGGATTTTGATAACTGGACTATTTTGTCTCTCAACCAAACAGATTATGGAGAGGTGGGTGTGATCATGCACAGTGCAGGGTACAGTAAATGTTGTTTCTAAAATAAAGAGTAATGAAATAAATAAATAAAAACATCAAGCAGTGGATTTATTGACTGGTAAATAAATATCCACACACAATTCACCAAAGATTAACTACAATCACTTAAACTAATGATTCATCCTGGATGAAATGATATATTCAATATATTTAAATACAAAATTGTTAAATAGGTAGTATAGAATAAAAATATCATTTATGTAGTTGTGGGGAAACTTTGCTTAGGTTTTGTTTACTTATAAACGGTCTCAAAGCGTACACTTTGACGTCAACCCCCCCCCCCCCCCCCCTTTCATGTGGAACACCATTTTTTCAGATTTCCTAGCTGCGCTCTGATTGGCTGCACGGCACCACATGACTAACGGTCGCGGGAAGTACGTTAGCTCGCGCGTGACAAGAAACTAAACTCGTACCGATTACCGAGACGATATTTTTTTCTTCTTTTCCTTCATTTTTGAATTTTCTGGTGATTATTTGTGACCTGTTAAGCTACAATCGGGGATTCTGCGAGGTGAGCTGTGGCACATACCCGAGTCAAGCGGGTAGTTTTTCGGTGCATTTTTCGTCGACCACTTCAGCGTGGTGGGCTGGAGTTTTAAAAATAACAGAACAGCCTTTTTGGGGCTAGCGGACTCTGCTAAAACTTTTTTTTTTTTTAAATAACTTGGGAACTGGAATACCTTCTTTACTCAAGGTAGTTTTAACGTTGGTTGTTGTGGGAAAGTGATCGACCAAATTTTTACCAAGAGTAAAAACAACTCGGCTAGCATGTCGAGCTACAACAGCAATTGGCAGGACTCCCCCTCGCCCAAATCCCGTCCCATCCGCCTGAGACTCAATTTTACGGCGAGCGAAAGCGAGGATGACTCGGTGGAGGACATCAACGAGTCCGGCTTCAACGAATTGGACTCCCCGACAGCGATGCGAACCGGCGCCGTCGACATGTCGCGAGACGGCGGCGGTGATGGAAGCCCCGTTTCGAGGCAGTCGTTCGGGGACGAGATGTGGTCCGAAGAGGGCTTCGGCTCCCCATCGCAGTTGCTGTCGCCACGCTCGGAGCTCTTCGCCGCCTGCACGCCGACTCCAAAGAAGGCGTCCTGGTCGTGCCGCCGTGCCATCAGGGATGGATCGGGCTCGCCGATCCGCACATGCCCCGACACACCTCCTCACAAAACCCTGAGAAAACTGCGACTTTTTGACACTCCGCACACGCCAAAGGTGAGAATGAATCTCTCGTTAACGAGTTAAATGAAATTGAATACACTAAAATGTCATGTGGCAATTTTGTTGCTGACTAACGGCTAGGTTTAAGCATCAACGCTTTTCTTTTTTTTTTGCTGTGTCAGTTGGCAACCCAGTGACCCACTTAACGTGGGCGTTGTTGCATAACAGTCTGATGCACTGTAGTTCTACTGTTATGGCAAAAATAACTGCTGGTCATAGGCAAGAACTGTTTTTTCCCCCCTTTTTCCGCTCATTTTGCATTTTCACTCCAAACTGTTGCAGTATGCTTTTCTTAAATGCATATTTCCAACATTCTAATTGTGTAGATTGGAACAACCACTTGTTGTTTTTTGCACACTTTTTTTTTGCAATTCATGATATGCAATAAATTGCAGTAATTTTTTAAAATTATATTTATCCCAATATACATTTGTGTTCCAGAGTCTTCTATACTGTGTCGGGGGTTCCAACGGGAAGGGTTCCCTATTTAAGACTGGCGATTCCGGGGCAAAGCTGTCAAAGTCAAGCACAGACAACGACAGCGGCAGGAGACATCACACGCCTCTGGTCAATTTCAACCCATTCACCCCCGATTCCCTGCTCATCCAGTCGGCCACACAGCAAAGGAACAACAGAAAGAGGCCATACTGGAATGTGTATGTTACATTGCTCCTTAGTTCTCGCTTTCTCACTTGCACAGTTTTCCTAATATGAGCAAAGGTGTGCTTACTTGAAGCCGACAAACCTGACGGAGTGAATTTAAGATCTGTGTTTAAGCTAGATCTTGGCAAAGTCTAACCTTCCCAGCGAATGAGTAAAGTTGAATTGCTGAAGGCGCATGTCCAAATTCAAAAACTGTGTAATTTAGTGACTGAATGAACCGCAGTATAACGGCGGTTTGCTGTTACATATTCGAACACAAAAAGCAGGTAATTACACAGCAGGTCACTCACCTCCAACCTATGGCTGGGAACTAAGACCTCATGCTTGCTCGTGAACTCTTTCGTGTGCTTGCGAACAACCCCCCCAATCCACCATGCACTTTGCTGCCCCCCACACCGATAAATGAATGTACGGATTTTGTTGTAAATATTCTATCCATCACATGCAGAAGCAACTCTCTCTTTAATATAAAGTTGGAAGAAATACACTATTCTAGAATTAACTGAAGTTGTGTTTGCCACACAGCTCCAATGGTGAAGACATGGAAGCAAGTGATGTTGAGTATGAAGAGGAAATCCTGCCACCATCAAAGGTGATTTATGGTTTAATTTTTTTTTTATGTATATAAAAGTTGATTGATTTAATTGATTTCCTGTCTGTTATTGGGTTTAACGTGTTCCTCTTCCCCAGAGAGTCACCATGATGCAGAGCAACATGATGTCGCGCTACGCCTCCGAGTTCCTGGAACTGGAGAAGATTGGCTGCGGCCAGTTTGGCGCTGTGTACAAGTGCGTGAAGCGGTTGGACGGCTGCCTCTACGCCATTAAGCGCTCAAAGAAGCCCTTGGCTGGATCGGTGGACGAGTGAGTGTCGACTTTTGAAAGCGGGTCAATGTAATAATGGATGCTGAGCCTTCATTTAACAAATGTCAAAACTCATTACTTGCTGAATAATTTCTGAAAACTGTACTTCCCCCCCCCCAAGCGCAACCTGTTTGGTTGCTTACCAACCGGTCCTGCATGTTCGCAGCTTGTGCTAACACCTCTCTCCCCCCCGCAGACAAAACGCATTGCGAGAGGTGTACGCTCACGCCGTGCTAGGCCAGCACCGGCATGTGGTGCGCTACTACTCGGCGTGGGCCGAAGAAGGCCACATGCTAATCCAGAACGAGTACTGCAACGGCGGCACGCTGTCAGACGTGGTGGCCGACAATGCGGGGCGCCACGCCCACCTGTCCGAGTTGGAGCTCAAGGACCTGCTCCTCCAGGTGGCCCGCGGACTCAAGTACATCCACTTGATGTCGCTGGTGCACATGGACATCAAGCCCAGTGAGTTGGCTGAAGGCATTTTATGTTTTTACAGGAAATTGGTTTTAATTGCGATACTTATTTTTGTTTTTTCTTCAAGGTAACATCTTCATATCCCGTAAGGCTGTCAGCAGCTGTGACGAGGGTGACGATGAGGAGGGCCTCAACACCAATGTGGTCTACAAAATTGGTTTGTTTGTATTATTATTTTTTTTTATTGTTGATGCCCCAGTTGTTTTTATAATACTATTCATTAAATATTCTGAAATAGTCCAAAGAATTACCACAACAAACTGACGTGATGTGTATCTATAGTTCTGTATATTTTTGTTCTTAATTCTATTCGATCTTTGCAGGTGATCTTGGTCACGTGACACAGGCCATCAATCATCAAGTGGAGGAAGGTGACAGCAGATATTTGGCCAATGAAGTTCTTCAGGAGGTTTGTCATCAAAATATAGAAAAAAAAAAGTTATTGTCTCTCTTCAACAAAGTCTCAGTGGCTTCTTCTTGTCTTCCTCAGGACTGCAGCAACCTGGCCAAGGCTGACATCTTTGCCCTGGCGTTGACGGTGGTCAGCGCGGCGGGGGCCGAGGCTCTGCCCACAAACGGCGACGCCTGGCACGAGATCCGGCAGGGCAAACTGCCCGCTGTCCCCCAAGTGCTCTCGTCGGAGTTTCTCAGTCTCCTTACGGTGTGTGGATGGGATACGTAACCCCACCCTTGGCCTCCTTTCCTCAAAGATTGTGCAAGACAGCGCTGATGCCGGTGTTAACTTGTCCTGTTGTGGTGTTCCAGCTGATGATTGACCCCGACCCCACCCGACGCCCTTCTGCCACAGACCTAATTCGCCACCCGGTGCTGCTGACGACCATCAAGAGTAGCGCGGACCAGCTGAGAGTGGAAAATAACGCCCTTAAGTGCAAAAACGCTCTGTTGGAAAGGTGACTGGTTGCTTGACAAACTTAAAGCAATGTTGTTCTTTGCTTACAGGGCTTTCTCGGTTTTTGTTTGGTTCTGTTTGTAGGTCGGAATGTGTTATTTTTACAGCCACAAAGTAGTGTCATATAATAAGTCATAATTCCAGCAACATATTGGCATGAAAAAAATAAAAATCAGCAGACCACCGAGCAGTTCATTTTGCTTCTTTTAGAACATTGAAATCGTTTGTTAAAACACATATCAACAGCGGCCGAATAGTTTGTAGCAGAATGTTGACAATCTTTTTTTTTGTGTGTGTTTCAGGGAGCTGCAGAAGGCTCAGCTGGCCAGCAACAGCACCTCCAGGCTCATCGGAAAAATGAACCGATCTGTCAGCCTTAACATCTAAACTGTTTTTGTTGTATATACGTTTTAAATAAAAAAAGTTAAATATTTGTTCAATCAACGCTTTTCCATGTTGGAACTTGTACAAAGTTATTTAATAAAATCTTTCTATTCTACACCTTTATTATTTGTCACTCCATTTTGTCCACTTCAAAATTGATACCAGCCGTCAACAACAAACATAATTTGCGACAGTCAAGTCATTGTCGAAATGCAACATTTTAACTTTTTAGGTTCATTTTGAGTTCAAGGGCATTAAACAAGTTTGTGTGTCGTCAGCATTCTTATACAAGCTTATGACTGGCAGCTCTGCAATGGGCCTGCTAGTGGGCACCTGAACGCAACACAACTACTCAGAGGGTAACCCACTCACCCGCAACACAACTACTCAGAGGGTAACCCACCCACCCGGTAACCCTAACCCACCCACGGTCATGTGACCTGGAACGGTAGGGAGACCTTTGACCATGATATCTCCCTAATAAAGTGGCCTGTTATTAGGTACACTTGAAAATGGCGGTGTAATGGAGTGTCCGTGTGATTCCCTCGTTAGGTGCACCTGCGTGAAAGGTTTTAGCTCCTGTAGAACGTGAAAATGACCAAAATCTTTTCACGCAGGTGTTTTTAACGAGGGCAACTTGGAAACCATATTGGAACGCGGCCCCGAGGACTAGAGCTTGACACCTGTGACCTTTGACAATGGTATTTCCCTAATAAAGTGGCCTGTTATTAGGTACACTTGAAAATGGCGGTGTACCTAATGGAGTGTCCGTGATTCCCTCGTTAAGTGCACCTGCGTGAAAAGTTTTAGCTCCTGCAGAACGTGAAAGTGGCTAAAACCTTTCACGCAGGTGCGCTTAACGAGGGTAACTTAGAAACCATATTGGAACGCGGCCCCGAGGACTAGAGCTTGACACCTGTGACCTTTGACAATGGTATTTCCCTAATAAAGTGGCCTGTTATTAGGTACACTTGGAAATGGCGGTGTACCTAATGGAGTGTCCGTGATTCCCTCGTTAAGTGCACCTGCGTGAAAAGTTTTAGCTCCTGCAGAACGTGAAAGTGGCTAAAACTTTTCACGCAGGTGCGTTTAACGAGGGTAACTTAGAAACCATATTGGAACGCGGCCCCGAGGACTAGAGCTTGACACCTGTGACCTTTGACAATGGTATTTCCCTAATAAAGTGGCCTGTTATTAGGTACACTTGAAAATGGCGGTGTACCTAATGGAGTGTCCGTGATTCCCTCGTTAAGTGCACCTGCGTGAAAAGTTTTAGCTCCTGCAGAACGTGAAAGTGGCTAAAACTTTTCACGCAGGTGCGCTTAACGAGGGTAAGTTAGAAACCATATTGGAACGCGGCCCCGAGGACTAGAGCTTGACACCTGTGACCTTTGACAATGGTATTTCCCTAATAAAGTGGCCTGTTATTAGGTACACTTGGAAATGGCGGTGTACCTAATGGAGTGTCCGTGATTCCCTCGTTAAGTGCACCTGCGTGAAAAGTTTTAGCTCCTGCAGAACGTGAAAGTGGCTAAAACTTTTCACGCAGGTGCACTTAACGAGGGTAAGTTAGAAACCATATTGGAACGCGGCCCCGAGGACTAGAGCTTGACACCTGTGACCTTTGACAATGGTATTTCCCTAATAAAGTGGCCTGTTATTAGGTACACTTGAAAATGGCGGTGTACCTAATGGAGTGTCCGTGATTCCCTCGTTAAGTGCACCTGCGTGAAAAGTTTTAGCTCCTGCAGAACGTGAAAGTGGCTAAAACTTTTCACGCAGGTGCGCTTAACGAGGGTAACTTAGAAACCATATTGGAACGCGGCCCCGAGGACTAGAGCTTGACACCTGTGACCTTTGACAATGGTATTTCCCTAATAAAGTGGCCTGTTATTAGGTACACTTGAGAATGGCGGTGTACCTAATGGAGTGTCCGTGATTCCCTCGTTAAGTGCACCTGCGTGAAAAGTTTTAGCTCCTGCAGAACGTGAAAGTGGCTAAAACTTTTCACGCAGGTGCGCTTAACGAGGGTAAGTTAGAAACCATATTGGAACGCGGCCCCGAGGACTAGAGCTTGACACCTGTGACCTTTGACAATGGTATTTCCCTAATAAAGTGGCCTGTTATTAGGTACACTTGAAAATGGCAGTGTACCTAATGGAGTGTCCGTGATTCCCTCGTTAAGTGCACCTGCGTGAAAAGTTTTAGCTCCTGCAGAACGTGAAAGTGGCTAAAACTTTTCACGCAGGTGCGCTTAACGAGGGTAACTTAGAAACCATATTGGAACGCGGCCCCGAGGACTAGACCTTGTGGCTAAAACTTTTCACGCAGGTGCGCTTAACGAGGGTAACTTGGAAAACATATTGGAACGCGGCCCCTCGAGAACTGGAGGTCGACACCCCTGGTTTAAGTGAAAAGTGCCACACCCGCCCTCACCCCCACTTTCTGATTGGCTGGTTGATCTGTGACATCACTCGGACACTCCATTAGGTACACCGCCATTTTTAGGTGTACCTAATAACAGGCCATTTCATTAGGGAAAAATCATGGCTGAAGCTTAACTGAAAGTGAAAAGTGCCACACCCGCCCTCACCCCCACTTTCTGATTGGCTGTTTGATCTGTGACGTCACTTGGACACTCCATTAGGTACACCACCATTTTCAAGTGTACCTAATAACAGGCCACTTCATTAGGGAAAAATCATGGCCAAAACTGAACTGAAAGTGAAAGGTGCCACACCGCCCTCACCCCTACCTCCTGATTGGCTGGTTGATCTGTGACGTCACACGGACACCTAATAACTTTATGCATTTTTTTGTACGTCAAGAATGTGTATTTGACTACTTGCTCTTTATTTTGGGGGACACCAACACATATTACACAACGTAAAACACATTCATATTGTCATATAAAGCAGTTAACCAAATGTCAGATTTTTGTTTTCATGCCCAAAAAATAAAAACAAGGAACAAAACACCAGACAAGTTTTAACAGGTTTTAATGTTTTTTAAAATAATAATAATAATAAAAATAATAAAAGTAGATTTCAAACCAAATTTTAGTTTTCATGCCCAAAAAAATAAAAACAAGGAATAAAACACCAGAGAAGTTTTAACAGGTTTTAATGTTTATTAAAATAATAATAATAATAATAAAAGTACATTTATAACCAGCAATCGAATGTGAAATTGCAGTAGATATATGTATAACAATATTTAGGCGTATATATGCATACACGTTATTTTAAGTGTTATAAAATAAAGATTACCCAAAGAGAAGCATAATCTCCCCGTTTTTGCATAACGGCGCATCCCTTCATGCAATGAAGTGAGCCGTTAGCTTGGACAAAACGTGCATAAAAGAAATGGTGTTTCAGTGAGTCGTCCTTTCTTTCCTTGGCAAATCGTAAATCGACATTCTGTCTTACATAGTTCACGCCAGGAGGAAGACGCAACACGTTCACTGACTGATCCGTTGATGCACGGGAAGGAAGGCAGTTGACCCATTGACTCGTTCGCGAACGGGAAAGTCAACACTCACTGATCCGTTCTCGCGATGAACGGGAAATGCAATTCACTCGTTCGTAAACAGGAAGTGACGTCATTTTCTTCTTCGTTTTATTATACGGCGAGGTGGCACCAGCTCATTACCGACACCTACTGGTTGAAGTCATACAAGCTTCAAATTAGGGCTTCAAATTAGAGTTTTATTCTTAAGGTTGAGGCTAGCGTTTTGAAGTAGGGTTCAAAATAGGGTAAAAATATTTTTAAAAAATCGGAAGAATATAAATTAAGAAACCTGTAATCAAATTCAAGTCCTTTCAGTGAGTTTAACAATTTTTATTCCACATTTCTTATTTTCATGTAAAAACCACAAACACTTGTTCAGCACTCTTAAAATGTTCACTAGTTTATTATTAGCATGTATGCTGAAAGCATTACGAGTCAAAAATAACATATTTACATATTACTCTGAATTAGGAGTCACAAAAATATGCAGATGAACACTAGATTAGGTACAGACGCAATTAATTGAATGTTTATTAATCTGACATTTCCAAAATTTTGGTTGTCTATCATTTAGGAGGTGAGAAGCACATGTGAAAACATCCCACAATATTTTTGTATTCCTGCCGTGAGCTAACGCAGCACTGTTGTTGTTGTCGGCGTCTACTGCGCCTGTGTCACCTGGTTCTTCATTTCTTGCCATTTTTTCTCCCTCAGGCTCAGCTCGGCGTCTGAGAAGGCGGCCGGGCCCCAGTTTGTGATCATCTGATGACCTTTGGACCCTGAAAGAAAAAAGCTTTGTCTAAAACTCACGGCCTCTGGAATCGATGAGGTGATGAAATATAAATAAAATTGCAGTGAGCTAATACTGATATTACTGATAATACTACAGTATTCTCACCAAAGAATTACAACAGGTAGTTGTAATATTAAGCACACTCCAAATGAGAATCAAAGTGATAATCTAGTAATAAAATATGCAAATATTAGAATAAAAATACTTTTAAAAAATGCACTCACATTCAAATAAAATAGTATAAGAAGAATATGAATTACATAGACCACACACTAGACAAATATTAGAAACAAATGTTGAAAAATAGATTAAAAAAACAAGCACTCAAAAAATTATTAGGCATACACAAATGTAAGATGAAAAATACAGAAACAATAAAACAAAAAAGAAAATGAGATGAAACGTGAGCTTTTTGTAAAAGAAAATGGACAAAAACTACTCCAAATTAGCACAGAAATGCAAAATTTGTAAAGAAATAAATAACAAAATAATAAATGGAAAAAAAAAAGAGGAAATCTAGTAAAAGCTGTTAAAAAAAAAGTTACCAGGCTGAATGAGGCGAATGAAGCCCTCGTGTTCGGCTACTTTGTGTTTCCACGTCTTTGTGTTGTTGGTGGCATCCTCCAGCTTCTTCATCACTGTCTAACTCACACAAAAACATTCATGATGACAATGCTGATAATGAAGATGATAATCCATTCTTGGAGTACCTGGTACTGCTCTAGCGCCCCCTGCCTGTCCTGCTCCAGCTGCTGCAGCTGCATCATGGCATCCCTCAGGGCGTTGTCCTTGGCCAGCCGCTCCTTATGCAGCTCCTGCTTCTCAGCCTCCGTCTCCGAGATGGCTTGCTGCTGCTTCAGGTGGATCTCCTCCAGCTCCGCCCGCTTGGTCGCCTCCTCCTCCAGCAACCTGTGCCGACCACATAAGGGTCATCCATGCGAACTCAGAAGAAGTGTGCAACAAAGTTGTGTGGCCAGTGCACTGGCACCGATGAAATGAACATCTTAGATGCACAAGTGAATGACTCATATTAGAATCAATGTGTTTTTATGCCATGTTTGTCATTCTAATAGAGAGTAATTCATTAGGTATTATATCTAGGACTAGGTAAAGCTGCTCCTAGATGATGTTCTTCATGTGTGAAGTTTACTTTGAACACTCAGCGTCTGCTGTTGTGTCAAACTGCCGACTCACTCACTCCCTGGTCAGGAACGTTAACGTCAGCAGAAGGGAAGGAAGGTCAAAGAGGAACTTGTGTCTGATTGGGAGACTATTTAGTACATCAACATTCTTCCCAGAACACTAAACTGTTATTTACATGACTTCATTTGAATCTAAGTTACATTTCGGGACACAAAGATATTTGTGATTAAAATAGTGTAATGGATAAGTTGTGACTTGATCAAATAATTTATCATCTCTACGGGACAGATATGTAATATTTTTGCCAGCTGACCTGGCCTGCAGCTTGCGGACGGTTTCCTCATCCTGGCGGGCGCGCCGCTCGTCCTCCAAAGCGTCCTCCAACCGCCGGTACATGTCCTCCATCTCGCGGACCTTCTGCAGGTACTGCTCCAGCTCCGTGGACTTTTGGGCCACCTGCTCCTCCATCTGTTGCCTCACCTGGATCGATGTAGAGCGCACACAGGGGTGTACCTAATGTTGCGTTTGCGGAGCGTGACAGCGACGTGCGTACACGCACCATCTTCTCTCTCTCCAGGTCAACCCTGTAGCGGTCCTGGAGGTCAACCTGAGTCTGAAGCCGTCGTTGCTCTTCCTCTGCCGCTTTGGCTGCCGCTTCCTCCAGAGCCTAACATCAAAGCAAAGATGGACTGGATTTCTTTTCATGAATTTCATAAAATTATCAAAATGACCTGACATTAGGACCAAAGTATGACAAAAACCTTTTCTTGTTTTCCAAGCTTTATAATTCAATCTCATTTTTCATTTCTGAATTTATCATGGAATTGAATTGGTTCAAATCATTTCAATTTTCATTTCCTTTTTTGAGCGAGATAAATGACAATAAAAACATAAATCAATCCATTTCAAGTATATGTGTGAGCGAGAACGCGTAAGAGAAAAGTAAACAATGAACAATGGACGCAAACAAACAAATAAAGCACTCAATTTACGTCCGTGTGTGTGTGTGTGTGTGCTCGTGCACAAACTCTCCTTGTGCATTCATGCAGTCAGCAACTATGCTGAACAAAAGTGTGGCACCTCAATGCCAAATGTTTGTGCATTCAGCACCGAGATAAAGTGTGTCAGCCAGTGAGCACACCAGAGTGCGGACCCACTTGAACAACGGTGAAACCCAATCTGTTTCCTACGCGGCCCCTGCCCCCACTGTGAATAATGGAACAAGAATCTGTTCCAGGATTAGGGTTAGTCATAATATGGTTTGTCATAGTTCTCCTTTAGATGATCAAAAACGCTCAACGGGCAGTTTGGAGGCTCACGTCATGATGACAACTTTCTTTTGAGAGAGTTTCTATTGCTTACGCTAACGTGAGTCCCAATCACGGTCCAGTTTGGGGACCCAAACCGGAAAAGTGTGTTTGACTGAGCAGGTGACCGATCCTGCTTCATGCCGCATTCCTGCATGACAACGTAGATGAGGGAGGGGGGTGGGGGGGGGGGGGCTTCGCGGATGCAATTCGTATTCATGATGTGGCCAGCGAGTGCGCCGTTGTGACCTCGGAACAATAGAGCTGGTTGAAATAACAACGTGGCTGCTTTGCACCACGAGGAAGCTCGCCTATCTCGATTTATTCCAACCGCTTGTGCTTTATATGAACTACAAAAACTGGAGGATGTCTTCCTCCTCACCTTCCTCATGTCCTCCAGCTCATGCTGTTTGGCCTCGTTGGCCGTCTGCAACTCCTTCATCTTGGTCCGCAGCTCCTCCTGGTCGGCCTGCTGCTTGAGGCGCAGCTCGCGACGTTTGTGGCGCGACTCGCGGTGCGGCGCCTGACGGCCAGCTCGGAGCAGGTTCACGCACGTCTGGATGGCTGCGGAGAAGATCAAATTAACTTCACGTGTAGAGCTTATACGGCGACATTTTAACTTCCCCCCCCAGGTAGTATGTTCTGTTGTTTTGAAGCAAATATCATAAAGCTGACGAGTGCAACCACTTACCCTGAATCCACTCCTGCTTCTTCTTTTTGTCTGACGCGCTGATTTCAAAACTTTTCTGTGAGGATCTGATGAAGAAGAGACACTTCTTGCCCTCTTTGTCCGCCAAAGCCTAAAAAAAAAAGGAGTAGCACACTTCATTTCAGCATACCGCACCGGTTTTCATTGTCAAAACTTGTGATGGTATTTTATTTTTCATATCTCCACTCTTGTATGTGTTTAAAGAAAAGCTTATCCTTACCTCCACGCTGCAATGTTCATCCAACAAGATGTCCCCCTTCTTCTCAGTCAGGTCTTCACTCACGTAGTAGGAGATGGAGTAGGGCTTTAGCGTGAACCAGCGCTCCGTCCAGTTCTTCCTTTTGTGGCCTTTCTTCATCATGTAACCCTGCACCAAAACATAAAGAAATGCAATCGCTTAGATCGAACAAATAAAACCAATTCAAAAGTATAAAATTGTCCAATTCCGCCGCACGTTTGGAATGGTGCAAATGGGGACGGACCTGCTTCAGCACGTCCATGATGAGTTCTTGATAGAGCTCCTGGATGCCCATGGAGAGGGACTGTCTGTCTATGCCCTTGCTGAAGTGTCCCGAGCCTACCAGAGTGATGAGCTGCCACACGCTGATGCTCTGCTGCTGCTGCTGCTGCTGCGAGAGCATTTGGAGCTTATAGTCCTCAAAGCGCTCCTCCACCCAGCTGCCCCCCATCGCCTCAGTCAGCTTGCGCAGAAAGTACTCCATCTAGAAATACCGAAGTGAAATGAGATGATGTTCAAACACTCTCATTCCCCAAATAAAAAAAATCAGCACACACAAAAAAAAAAATTAATTAGTTAATTTGAATTAACACAAAGTGTACTTTGACAAACGTGCTAAGCCTAAATTTTCCAGCATTTGTAACACAAGAGGAAGTTCCCAACTTCCTGTTCTTGAACAAATATCAGCGACTCGTCGAGCAATCTAGGGTCAAAATGAATTCACGAGCGCAACCATCACTGAAACACGGGAAGTTCTCACCTCCTCCGTGACGATGACCGGCGGGTAGCTGTCCTCTGACAGGAAGTTGAAAATGCACCAGATTTTGAAGGCATCTTCATTGGAGATGAGGAGCTGACTCTGGTCCAGGTTTTTCCTGGAGCACAAAGTCCAGCACATCCTGTCGAAGTCCTGCCGGTCAAAGTTGTCCGTCACCTGCCGCACGCAATTGAAAAGTTATCAATAGTGTCCCATAATAGTCCATTTGTGCAGGTTGGGGAAACCGAAACAAAATATACTGTATCAAGTTTTTACCTGTGTTTTCAAATTTGAATTGTAAAATTTGATCCAACACAAAAAAATGATTCAAATAAATAACACAACAGTCACCACCCATTTACTTTGGGCTGACGGTTTCTATCTTTCTCCCGTGGCACAATTTAGAGAAGTAGCTGTGACAACAACAGCAAAAATAAATCATGCTGAACTTCCAGAGAAAATGTGAGGAACACGGAGGGGAACACAAGCGTCGCCATGGAGACGGCTGGCAGGCCGAGTGTGCATTCATGCGGCTACAAAATGAGTGGGCCGGAAGTGAAGCGGCTCGTAGACGTTATTCTAACTTTAGTTTTCTTGTCCTCACGTGTAATCTAAGACTTACTATACAGTACACAGAAAGACAGGATGTGATGCAACCACTATTGTGTTGTGTGGGGCTTGTGTGGAAACTTGTGCCACTCCACCCAAAAAAGCCCAGGATGGTGCCTCCCTTGAAGATTAGTGAGCACGCTAGACAAAAAAAATTCAAAATGCTCTACTGGACGCTTTTGGTCAAAGCTGTGCTGGAAAATGTCGAACTTCCGTGGAGACTCATATTATGATGTCGCCTGGAAAAAGGGCATTTCCACCTTTTCCCATTCATTGTCTTTTTACTGGTCCTCTTGTTACTGATGTGTATAAATGGAGGCCATATTTGATTCAAAATTCCATTAATGCGGACAATGTGTACATTGCCAGACAGCAGGTTGGATCAGTGGGACACACACAAATGTACAAAAGATGACTGGTTTCTTTGTGTACCGGGTTAGGGTTTCCTCACTACATTGATGGCGTCACTTAATCTGCGCACGTATGGGTTGACGATGATGACACTCTTTTTGCATTTCCCGACAGCACCAAAAGTCGCTCGCAGCGAGGTCACTCAAAATCAATAGAACCTGTGTAAGTCCCAGGAATGAATAAATGTCAGTGTTAATGTCAGGACAAGCTCCAGTGACATCATCAACAGGGGACAAACCAGGAGGGCAATGAATGCAACCACATTATCTCAGTTCATTATTTCTACTTCCACATTCAATGTTTTTTTTTCTGTTGAGTTGTGCAGGTCAAAGGTCAGACTCAAAAGGTTCAGGAATTTTTGCTCTTGCTCTTCTCTTTATGATAAAAAATGGCATTTAAAAAGAATTTGAATAGCCATGGTGGTTGAGTAGATGTGCTGACCTTGTCCAGGATGAATTTGTTGAGGTAAGGCATGTAACCCTGGTTGGAGACGGGGCCCTCGTCATCATCTTTGAAATGTTCCTCCAGAGCCACGGGGTCATGAGGAATCCTCATCACTGTACATAAGTTATGTGACAACACCTACAAAAAAAAAAAGATCAAAAAACAACGTGATCATTTTTTAAATGTCCAGATTTTTTTGTACTAACTTGACCAAGAAGTGTATTTTATAATAGTTTGAAGTTAAAAAGATGACTGTCTTGATTGAATTAGTTTTAAAATCAATACTCCCCCCCCCCCCCCCCCCCCCAATTTAGTTTGATTAAGCTCATGTAGCTTAAAATGTTTCATGACTTTCTTTTAATGCACTGATTACATTTGCGAGGATATTTGGTACCAAAACGGCTTTTAGAAACGTTACAAATCGTCGTTTTACATTACTCGCAGCAAACCTTTGGCACGACTGTCAGTCGTCCATCCGCCAGATTACAAGCAACAAATATTCACTTTTATCGTTTACACACCGAGCAATAACCAACTTTTTTTTGGAGAGCCGATAAGGAGGTGTTTTTTTAATTTAACAGCAAGTTCCGCAAAAAGTCGTATTCTTGTTGTTTCTTTGTCGCTTTTTGAGTTTTACCTTGAGTTGAGATTTGGACACTTTTCCACTCTTGTCCACGTCCAGGGACGTGAAGGCGTGCCAGATGGACTTCAACAATTCGTCCCGCAGAGACATCACCGTGGTCGGCTTTTTAATTAACACTACTTGGACTCGCAGTCTCCGTGACCTCCTTCTTGCTTGCAGTCAGAATGATGATATGTTCAATAGTGTTGGCTCGTAAGTGAACAATTCGTTCAAATGAACGAATCTTCTCAGTGAACGAGAGTGAACGAATCACTTCCTAAAGTGATTCGTTCTTTTTTCAGTTCATATGACTTCAACCAGTAGGTGTCGGTAATGCGCAGTGAAGCTGGTGCCACCTCGCCGAAAAACAAAACAAAGAAGAAATTGACGTCACTTCCCGTTTACGAACGAGTCGTTGAACGATTCGTTTGAACGAATCTTTTGAGTGAACTGATTCTAAGAATTCAGTTCACCTAAAAGAACTGGAATGCACATCACTAAACTATATGCCTTCGTCTTGTTTCCTTGAATCAGCAGCATGTCTGAACAGCAGGGGGCAGCACAGACACCAGAGAATAACCCAAATGGTCAACAAGGTGAACTCTGAGTCAGGGAAAACTACAATATCTGACATCAATTATTTGAAACATGATTGTGGAAATGACAATGCCAAATTCCAAAAGGTTTGCTTCATGTTGCGTGACGGCTGCGTTTGCCGAGCATCTGGACCGACACTGAGTCAGACGTAAAAACTTTTAGGTTTGGTTATCGTCAAGTTTGGAGAATTTGCAAGATTACGAGAAAACCAAAAACAGGCCAGGATTTCACATTGTCCAAGTAGAAAACGAAGACAGACAATGAAGACAGGGTGTCCCAAAGTCACTATCCACTTCCTTTTTGTTTAAAGGTATCATTTGGCCAAATTCCTCGAGCAGGTGTTTATGCACAACCAGCCAAAGTCAACCAGGACACTTTTCTCTATGAAACTAACTAGAGTGAACAACCGCACATTTGTGGTTTGCATTAGGGAATGACTTCAATTGATTTAAAATTAAATGAAAATTATAGGTGAACAACACTTTCAAAACATTAAGTTCTTGAAGACTACTAAATGCAAACGTATTCTTCTAAAAAGTTAAATACAACTGAACTGTTATTGTTCACGTGTGATGAAGGTTTACTGTATAATAAATGCATTTACATTCAACATCTGCTGGCTAAAAAAAAATTATGAGAGAGTCATATGTTTACACTTTGGAGGCATCCAGATTGTGATCTCAGTGGATTACAATGACACAACGCTCATGGTTGGGTGACACGTTGATCAAGTCGCTGGCCCATTTACACTCAGAAAAATCCCCTTCCTCAGCAACTGGGCTCTATTTGTAGGAATTTTGAATGTTGTCTTATCATTCAAAACGATTGATTGTGAGACCAGGGCCGTACAGAGGACAGTGGGAAAAGGGCGGTGGCCCCTGGCATCCAACTGGGGGGGGGTCATCTAACCCAACCCACCCCACTCCTTGTGGCACTAATAGATGAACGCAAATATCTAGGGGAAGTGGGGCGTAGAGTTTGAGTAAAGTCTGTTCATTGTATATGTTTAAAAAAAAAACTAAATGTATAAAAGTAAAAGTAGAACCTAAAACTAATTTACAAAATCAAATTATAGCAAAGCCTTTTCAAAAATAAAAATAAACTGATTTTAAAAAAACTAACACTAACGCCAACACAAAATAAAAACTAATCATAATTTAAAAAAAAAACTATTATAAAGCAAATCAAAGTAATTACTGCCTGAACGGGAACAACAATAGTTCTCCTTAGGTTCTGTCCGAATTATTCCTGATGGTAAAAAGTACTTTTAAATATTAGGAAAATAAATCCTCGATTTGTAAACGTCTGTCCGTAAAATCCCCTTCCTCGGCCCCGCTTCGCTCTCGCTATCGTGCTAGCGCACCGCCACAGCCCAAACAAAGCGCAACAACAATGTGGCGTCCAGATGCGCTCGGCACACCAGTTTTTTGTGCAAGACGACGGAGCATCATTAACGCTTAACGCCGCGCCACATGTGTGCTGTCAAAGGCCCCCCTGCGTCCCCCTCCCCATCACCCCCAGCGGCGCCTGCATCCCATCACGCCTCGGGCGTTTCAAACATCCTCGCATCGGAGGTTACGAGCGTTGCGGCTCGCGTGCCGCATTCCAGGCTGGTGATGCAAAGCAGAAATGCGCTAAACTCTTGCAGGGGTGCGCATACGTTGGGAAATAATAGGGTTCAAAAGTGGGGTGAAAGGGTCTAACTAACCCCCTTGAGCCTCTGAGGAATTTCAAACGTGAACATTTGGAATTCTACGTATGTCAGACAATTCATGTACCTCTGGGGTGCCGTGTTGAAGGCAAGCATCTGGTGAAGAAGAGGCAAAAAGATGATCACTGTATCTTCACCGTCTACGAGGATGATTCAAAACACCTCGCAGGATCTCAAACAGATGTTGAGGGAAAAAAATGTCGACAAAAATATAAGTCAGCACAGTGATAAGTCAGCGGTACACAACATCAAAACAGAAAACACATTAAGGATTTTGAGTGCCCTTTATGGTCTGAAAAATACGGTACATTAAGGAATCTTGTGAATAATCATGCTCATCTTCCCAAATAAAAATCAGGTCGTAAAAATATACATAAAGTATTGGAAATCTAAATTTAAGACCTAAAATTTTCCTCCCCCAAAAATTATGACAGATAATTCTAAATAAAGATCTACACATTCCAATATAATTTTTTTTTTTAAATTTCATGAAATTAATTTCAGTTTCCTGATTGTAAAATGACCACAAGACACTATAAATGAAATAAGGCTGGTATCGGTACCAATATTGATACCCGGTACCTCACCATTCCTATTTTATTGTATATCGTTTTCTCATTTAATTTGACAATTTTTCATTTATTGGTTCACTTTTTAAGCTCAAATGTCCAAATTCTTGTTTAGCAAATTTAAATTCATAATGGCTGCTCTCAGTCATCCACACAGTCAAGCGGATAAATGCAAAGTAGGACACCAAGTCAAAGATGCGCCTTGACAGATAAATAAGCAATGGACATGTTTGTCTTCGTGGCGTTGCTTTCTTCACGCGGAATGTATTTTACGTGACAGCAAACGTCTCGTCCTGCTCTTTCCTCCCCCGTGAAGACAAAAGAATGTGAGGCAAGCCGCAAATATGAAACACAAGTGTGAGACGGCAGGGGGCCGAGGGAGGGGGGAGCGTCTTCCAACCCCCATGGATCGAAACTGTACTCTCGCCAGCTCATCGAATCGTTCCATCAAGACTTTGGCCTGCATTGTTTATCCTCTCCAATAATAGCTGAACAAAGGAGGATTGGAAGAACCCGTCCATCATCCAGGAGAAACTACGGTGACCATCAATTGCCCCGGAGATACTTTTAAGGAGGAAGACCAGTCTGGATGTTTTCCACAGCACAAAACAAGTTCAGGCCATCAGTTTGTTCTCGATGTGGGTTCCCTCTGGCACTCAGCTAAAGACTGTAAACTGACTAATTTGAAACAAATTTTGCCATCTTTAAATATGGCTCCCGATAGGCAGGTGCAAACTGGCGTTGTCATTGCGTAAGCACAACTGTGGTGAGGAAGAGTCGAAATGAGAAGCGATGGCATGAATTGATCTTTTCCAACTATTTTGAAACGCCAGAAACAAAACCATCAATATTCAGACGGCATTACCGTCAAGTGAGATCAAGACGAGGGAGGATAAATTCTTCCCGCTCTTTCCATCTGACACTTTGTCCAAAAAAGTGGTGAAAGGCACGCTAACGAGGACAATGTGATTCCAACGCTATGAAGATAAAACCAGCTGAGCCAAGGGTCTCGTGGCAGGGTCACATATCAGAGCTTGTAAATCAAAATGGAAAAATAAAAGAACCTTGTTGGTTGTTTTTAATAACAAAATTCCGCAAAGTCACGTCAAGCAAAAGTGGCGTGCATTCTTAGCGCTGTAGCGCTGCTAACTTTAGTCAACGAGCTATTTTTGGAGCCACAAGGGGCCATGGAGGGGGGGGTAGGAGGGTTCCATCTGCTGCTAGGGATGTGGAATCTAAGTCAATAAAACATCTTGAAATATGAGCTATGTTCACTTAAAAACAACTGTGACCAATATATCACAAAAATGACAGTCAACATAGTTTCGTGTTTTGTTGGCGAATGGAGGGGAATCTGTTTTTTTTTTATTATCTCTGCATGTGTCATACGCAGTGTGGAAAATCAACAATCGCAGGACAAAAGGTGAGGTTGTTGGTTTGCATTTACTATGAGTCTTAGTCACAAGACAAATTCATCCAATTCAAATCAAAATGGCGCACTTGGTTGGATATTTGAGAGGATTTCTTCGAAAAGGTTTTTGTGGGTCTATTCATTAAAGACAAGCATCCCAAATTACATGACGCTTTGTGAAGCAGTCTTTTTTTTCACCTAAATTCTGGGGAACGCGTCTTCAAAGATCCTTTTCGGAGATTTTTTTGGATGGTCTAGTCATGATGCGTACAAAATTTCATGTTGCCAAGACTGAAATCCTCTCAAATCAAAATGGCGAGTCATCAAATCTCACTGCAAACAATCACAAATGGCAAAATCTTTTGCCACTTGCAGTTGGTCATCTGTCTTTAAATTTTCAAGCATCATACAAATTCTTTGTGAAGCAGTCTTTTTTTCACCTAAATTCTGGGGAACGCGTCTTCAAAGATCCTTTTCGGAGATTTTTTTGGATGGTTTAGTCATGATGCGTACAAAATTTCATGTTGCCAAGACTGGAATTCTCTCAAATCAAAATGGCGAGTCATCAAATTTCACTGCAAAATCTTTTGCCACTTGCAGTTGGTCATCTGTCTTTAAATTTTCAAGCATCATACAAATTCTCTACGAGCAACCTCATCATTGAAAGACACCAAGAAATGGTCGAAATGTCCAATTCCAACCAAAACTAGATTTTTTTTTTTTCCGGTTTTACGCTTCTGAACATTATGTGAAACTGTTTTCAGGAGGTGATGGCTTGGTGGAAATAATGATAGACTGGAGCATCACAAACAGACACTTTGTCTTTTGACTTTTGGCAGCCGTGCTACTGCTGCTCTTCTGCGTTTGATTATGCTCATGAAAAAAAAAGGCCAAATGGCACAACCGGCGTCAGACCGTTCTTAAATAAATCACACTTGATAACGTCTCGACAATGCGATGAAAGACTTGGGCTTTGCTAACCGGCCTCATCACATTTGGAGTAACATTCCTCTCCGGATCGCGGCTACCGTTAGCTCCGAGTGACTCATTAGGAACAAAATGTACGTTTCTAATCGGAAAACAAAAACGACCGATAAAAAAAGGATGCTAATTAGCTCACAGATTCAATAAAACAAATTCTCCAACAGTCTTGTCATCAAGCGCTTCCTTTTAAATGAAATATGCTAAAAACATGCTCGACAAAGTAGCTAATGTTGACGTCTTCCCTGAGTGAACTTGCTTGGAATCCATACGCTCGTTACTCATTCCTCCATCCTTGGAACAACTTATAATTGTAAACTATGCGACACATGTGACATCCTGACACAATGCGATTGATGCGCTTTTCGCATAGCGGACGCTAATTCAAACCTTGCAATCTGGGGGGAATAATAAAAGACAGACGGCGACTATAAATAGAAGCGCGGGGTCTAAGAATATCCCGTCAAGAGGGAGGCAACCAGCGGTTCCCAATTCACGTTGTGTTCTACTGACCCTCCGGCGTGGAAACAGATCCCAGATTTGCTCCGATAGAGAAGATTGAGATTTTTTTTTCCCTCCAATTAATCTGTATGTACAACTTGTTGAATATTTGTAGGTAAAGTCCCCCCCAAGCCACTAATTGAAGGTGACCTCCAAGCCCCCCCAAAGGAAGGCCTGGTGGGTGCCATAAATTATACTAGGAACATCAGTCACTGTATGTACACTCACGGGACGCTTTATTAGGTACACTTGCTCAATCACAAGCAGCGGGGTTCCGGCCCACAAACACATTTACATGCATGCCTTTGTGGAAAATAATGACCACATGACATTATTTGACTTATAAGCTTATGGAGGCATAAATATACAAAATAAAGAGCTTGACCACATACGCCTGCGCTATTTGGTTAAATTTGATGTTTTTTGTTATTTATCTTAACTTGTTTGTGTTTTAAAGCACAGTAAGGTCATTCTCATTATTGCAATTGGTTTTAGCGAAGGCTTCACTAATGTACCAAAGTACGTAAAAAGAAACATAAGCAGCAATTGGCTTAAAGGCTATTGGCGCCGATTAAAATTATTGTAAGATGACTGTGAGTCAAATGTTTTGAATAGCTGAGAGTGTGTCATAAAAGAGTTTTCCTATTCCAAAAATAGAAAAAAGAAAGAAAACATTTGAGTGGGGGCCCGGCAAGCACATTGGCTTGATTAACATGGAATAGAAATAAAAGCAGTTCCTGCAATGATATGAGGTGACGACGTCGTCGGCCACAAAAGGCTTTTTAAAATTATTTTTCTTAAATATGATTAATAAATGTTGTTGATCTGGACTTGGACGAGGCGCACGCTTGCTGTGTTTTGGAATGAAGACACGAGACGGCCGCACGAAAACGCTGTTCCACATTATTAGGATCATTCATCACGTGGGACTTGATCGATTTCATGTTTACATCAACAAACTTAACATGTTTTGAGGCAATGCAATGTATTCAGCTTGGATTTTACTACTTAGTTACCAGCAGAGGGCGCACTAATTTTAGGCCCAATTAGGTTGCTGCCTAAATGTGTTGTCATAGCAAAAGAAAAGAGGAAATTAACAGGAAATCAGCAAGTGCGGTGCTCATTATGAAACTGTTTGCGATATTTCCTCTTGGAAATGAGATTTAGCTGCCGGGGGAACAGGAACACATTCTTCTTATTTTTATGTTGACCGTTTACACGTCAACGTGAGCAGGTGGGCGTGAGCTGCGGGCAACAGCAGCAACTTGGCAATTGTTTTCCTTTTGAATTTTTTTTGGGCAGAAAATGGATGGATGGAAGACATCGAGACTTAAGTGATAGTTGCCCTGACATTATCATGTAATCCGTTCACACGCATCGAGATGACAAGGTCGATGGGGCGTGTGGTTGCCATAGCAACACAGGCAATTTAAAGGCATTTAAATTCCATGAGGCCACTTTAGGTGAGCGAAGACATGCGACAACACGTATTCGTCTTAATGACCCGTGACACTTTGAAAGCGCTTTTAACCACACTTACTTCGACTTCCTGTGTAAATTCCGCAACTTCCTGTCCGGGACTTCTCAATCCATGTTGGAGGCCTGGCAAGATTGACAGGACAGTCGGTCGGAGTCACTCTGGGGACTGAAAGAAAAAACGTTATTAACTTACTATACAATAAATCGAATATTGTTATTTGTAATTCAGATGAATGTATTGCTTGTTTGAAAAAATAATGCTAATGTTAAATCTGGAAAAAAATTGTACGTTTTTTTTTTTTTTCCATTCGTTAGCTAAAGTCGAAAGCCATGGTCGATATTTCAAATTAGAGTTTCAAATCACGGAAAGGCTTCAAAACATTGTTGGGATTTCAAATGATCCTTTAAAGTCAGGGTGAACGTTTCAAAGTCGGATTTCATGATACCAAGTCAGAGTTATGATTTCAAATTTGACTTTCAAGACAGATTAAGGTTTTGAAGAAAGGCCCGCGCGCAATCTTGACGGACGCTTCTGCTCTCCGTGTGGGGTTGATGTTTTGACATCAAGTGTCCCACAGCCCCTCCCACTCCCACTCTGGCATTCAGGTACCCCCCCTTCCCATCATTCCCTTCCTTGCTGCCTCTATAAAAACTCGCATGTCCTCAGTGTAAACGTCAGACCTCCACACAGAGTAAAGACGACGACACCAACATCTTCTCATCACCTCGACAACTCACTTGGAAATTACAGGTAAGAAATTGATTTCTTATTTGCTATCACGCACATCCTCACCTTTCTCCAGTCACCTGGGGTAGTGAAAAAAAAAAAGTAGAATGACACAAATTATGATTTTAGAATACCAAATTACTAATTATATTTATTCACGCAAAGACATTGATGATTTTTCACAATAGTTATGAAACTGATAGATATTATATGAAGCTCTTTATCTCCATTCATTTGTCCCAGTCTTGACCTTTTCAATTCCTCATTGGCGACTCCCGATGTGTTCAAATAAACTTTGCAAAGTGACTTTGCAAATTCTTGTGATATAGAGAGTCTCAAATTTTGAAATGATTTCGAAATGAATTATGTGACTATGTACAGGGCTTGATGATAATTGATTTGACTTCAAGAGCACCATCGGACAATGAGAGGAAAATCAAAGTGGAAAATGAAATCCACTAGACTAAAATTAATACAACTAATAGTAAAGAGTAATAAATCAGTTAGTCATTTTTTCCTTAGCTTGGGGACAAATGAAACGTTTGATTGTGACGTTTCATCCAATAAAGCTGCAGTTTTATTTTTGCAAAAGTGTATTACATTAAATACGATTTGTACGTATTTTCCCTTGCATGGTAAATAAAGTCCATTATAAAATTATCTTGGGGAAAATGCACCTTGAAAGATTACAAGTTTTAATCCTGGCAAAATATAGCTTTGCTCTATTTGTGTTGTTGTTGTTTTTTAATTAAAAAAAAAAGAAAGAATGTCTTTACGAAACATTTTGATTTGGGAGAAAAAAAAAAAAGGGCAACTTCTCAGTTCTTATGAGCACACGCAGTTTTTCCTTAATGGAATTGATCCTAACGGAACAAACCAAAAGTCGAATTTCTGCCTGGACTTTCAGAATCTTTGCGCCATCAGGCAGACGCTACAGATCAATTAGGTCAAGGACTAGCAGATTCGCCAGCAGTGGTTTCCCCTACAGCGGTAGTCACATTAAATGGCGCTAAAAAAAACGGTCTGTGTATTTTTACCTTGTATTTTTGATCTTTTTATTCTATTTATTTTTTATTTCATGCACTGATCGGTTGGCACTTTTTCAATTTCGTTGTACATGTGTGACAACGACAATGAAGATCTATTCTAATCTATTCTACGTCATCTCTGGCAGCTTTTTCTTCCTCTCGCAGGCTCGCTGGCTGGCTCGCCGGCCCCCCGCCAACATGAGGCTGGCGCTGCACACACTCATCTGCTGCTGCTGCGTGCTAACGGCGGTGATGCCGCAGGTGAGGAGCATTGCGCTCCGGAAAAGGTGAGCCACGCATTGGTCAAACTGATGTAAACGTATCTATCCAAATCCATACGGACTTCTCTTTTCAAGACTGACCTCTTGAGAGTTCTTTGGGGGGTGGCTCTACCAAACGTCACTACTGAGCCACATTTATTCATTGTTTGAGCCTTCTTGTTTTTATTTTCTTTTGTGTTGTTTACTTGCATGTATACTGTGTACTACGTCTTGTCACCGTGGGATAGTGGGAACGTAATTTCAATTTCTTCGCGTGTCTCGGCACGTGACGAAATTGACAACAAAGCAGACTTTGACTTTGAAAGTGGCCGAAACGTGCCTAAACCCGTTGCTGGCTTCCTGTGCGCCTCAGGTTCAAAGGGCGCCTGGCAACGAAGAGGGACGTGTCCACCGTCCTCATCGGACCACCACAGCAGGGCGGAGACGCAAAAATGGAATTGGCGGACTCCAGGTACACAAAACTCGACGATTCGAGTCCTACTGCCAAGATGAGCATCGGCACCATCCAAATAACCTCGACTGCCGTTTCAAAGATATCGCGTATGATAAGAACTTCTTTTTCCTGAAGCCTGCCGTTCAACATCAGAAGGCGACGCTCGCCATCCAAAACCTCCGGTTGCTTCCTCTTCTCATGCTCCTACCACGAGCTCAT
Organism: Syngnathus acus; assembly: GCF_901709675.1. Taxonomy (NCBI): domain Eukaryota; kingdom Metazoa; phylum Chordata; class Actinopteri; order Syngnathiformes; family Syngnathidae; genus Syngnathus; species Syngnathus acus. The sequence goes on along the minus strand of NC_051092.1, from coordinate 2,410,534 downwards.
CCACCGCCTGAGCCAGATGCACGACAATGACAAAAAGGTGGCCAGCGCCCCAAAAGACAAGATGAGATCGATTGGGCGCCGCCGCCGAGGCACCGACGAGCCTACGGACGCACGCGCCTGCGCCTCGCACCGGGCCGGAGGAGATTGCTTGTTGGGTGCGCTTGCTAAGCACAGCAAAGATCAAGGCAAGGCCTCTCTCGACGAGTCACTCGGACGGACGCAGAGTGAAGCGGAGCGACCTCGCCCGACCCGGCAAGCGCTGTTAAACGGCATTGCCCGCTAAGGAAGACGGAGTTTGCTAGGAAATGATGACAAAGTATCTGGAAGAAAATGAACTGTCCGTGAAGTGGCCTTTATTAAATGTGTACGAGTGAATAAAGTATCTTGCAAATCGTCTGTTGGTATGCCGGTGCAGCTCCATCAATTGCAATCGGCGGGAGTTTTTGGGTTTAGTTCAGAAAGTGAATTTCATCGTCCAGTGCAGTCATCCACCATAAATTCACCGACTGACAGACACCTATCTCTCTCGCTAGCGTTTTGCCGGAAAACTCTCTGGCGATACTGTAATAGCTTCACGATTCCACAAGATGGCGCCAAATCCCCATCCAATGCAAAAGTACCAAACGTTGTCAGATGCAAAGTTTGGGCCTGCCATCTTCTTCGCCCCGCACACCTCTCGTGTGCTTCGAGTGCATTTTTCTTCCTCTTTTCCTGCTGCTCAATCATTTGTAAATCATTTAGCTGGAGTCGTATACTGAAATAAAGCAACTTTTTTTTTGTTCTCCCCGTGTTTTAGTGAATTGGAACGTGCTTGTTCGTTTTGCTGTTGATGTCGTAACTTGAGTGAAGTGTTTGGTCTTTGTAAAGATCCAGACGATTATATCATGACATCCGGATGATTCCATTGTCATATGCAGGTATTTAGAGACAGCGCTTGGAGTTCGAATTGACTGCATTTGAAAGCCTACGCACGTGCAGCCAGTTGTAACCAAAGTGCCTCCGTTGCATTTACAACTGAAACAAGGAACCTTTCCCAAATCTTGATGACTCAATCCAGCGTGGCACCCAGCAAAAGCAGAAAGAACTCCCCTCCACCTTCATTCGATCCGGCTCGGAAGACGACGAGGCCCTCGAGGAAATGCATTTGGAAGTTTTCAAAAGAGGAAGCGGAAAACGTTGCCCTCGTGAGCTGGGGAGTAGTAATTGGCTGAAACAAAAGAGAAGCAAGAGGAGATTAGGAATTGCCACAAAGGGAGCAAACGATTGTGTGTCCGATTGTGGTTGGCTTTTAAAGTTAAAGTCCCAACGATCGTCACACACACACACACATCTGGGTGTGGTGATATTCGTCCTCTGCATTTCACCCATCCCCGTGTGATTTGGATCCATCCCCTGGGGGAGAGGGGAGCAGCAGCGGCGCCGCGCTCGGGAATGATTTGGTGATCTAACCCCCCAAATTCCAACCCTTGATGCTGAGTGCCAAGCAGGGAGGCAACGGGTCCCATTTTTATAGTCTTTGGCATGACCCGGCCGGGGTTTGAACCCACAACCTTTCAGTCTCAGGGCGGGCACTCTACCACTAGGCCACTGAGCTGCTTTTGGGACCGACGCTTGGCCGGGAACACCGCCACCGCTGTCAAAAGCCACTTGAGCCAGGACCAGTCATTCCTAATCCCCTCTTGCTTCTTTCGCTCGCTCACCCAGCACTCTGGTATCTTGGCAACTCGAGAGCCCGTCGCGAAACCCTTCGGCCGTATCGAAAGCGGACAGAAAAGGCGGCGACAGAATGATGAGAATGTGAGGGAAAGGAATCCGTTGAGCCGAACGCAGACAGAATGAAAAGGAAGCTATCGCTCTATGGATCGCTCGGCAGCCGTCACTCGGCAAAACGGTGGCGAGCTCCAAATGTCTTTGTGAGGTGTGATTTACATGAGGAAATAAAGTGAACAAATTGTGTGGGTAATAATAAAGCACGATAACATATGTCTGAAGGCCCAGCAGCGACTCTACTTCCCAAGGGTGCTGAGGAGGCACAGCATTCCACAAAGACTGCTGGTGTCCTTCTATCGCTGCTCCATAACGTACTGCATGTGTTTGGCACTCCAGCTGCACTGCTGCTCAGAGGAGAAAGCTCCAAGGGGTCATCAACACAGCACAGAAGATGGTTGGCTGCCCTCTCCCCACACTGGAAGACTTGCACAAAACCCGCTGTCTCAAAAAAACACAGCAGAACATTCTGAAGGACACTTCCCACCCTGGCCACTCCCTTTTCGAACTGTTGCCATCAGATCAATTAGGTCAAAGACTAGCAGATTCGCCAACAGTTTTTACCCTACAGCGGTAGTCACATTGAATGCCGCTAAAGGAAAATGATTATGTCTGTGTATGTTCTTCTGTGGGTTTTTTAGCTTGTATTTTTGATCTTTTTATTCTATTTATTCTATTTCTTTTTTACTCATGCACTGATCGGTTGGCACTTTTTTAAATTTCGTTGTACATGTGTGACAATGACAATAAAGATTGATCTCTCTATCTCTCTATCTCTCTATCATCCATTGCCTTCACCCAATTATCTCAGCCGCATTCCTGCAGCAAGCATGAGAGTATTTGTCGGGATATTTGCAATCCATCATCACTTTGCCAAGAGCGGCCAGGAAGATGACTGATGCAACATTGCCACGAAAAGCGCTTGCTTTGGACGGGGTCGAGGGAGGTCGAGGGCTTCAGCTTTGCCTTTGTCCTCTGATGCAAAGCGGCAGAGCTACCAAAGGTGCGGAGCCGAGTCACAAAGTGAGTGACACGCCAGTCGTTTGAAGGCTTGGAATCCTGAGGATGTTGCTCAACCCGGAGGAGACAAAAGGAAGGACGTTCCGTCTTTATGAGTGCGATTGCAAACGTTTCCATCGCAAGCTGCTTCAAAGTTGCTTGCCAAAATTTAAAAAATGTAAAAGAATTAAAAAATCCTATATATATATATATATCAATAATATACAATTATTTTCAAATAATATATATATATATATATTTGAAAATAATTGTATTTATTGATTTATTTTGAATCCACTTTGAAGAATGCGCGCCAATACCGATTTTATGTAATGCGACCTCTGGACGAACTATAACAGAGTAAACTCAAGCATGATTTTTTTCAGATTGATTGAAAATGAAAAATAATGAATATAAAAATGCAATATATATATATATATATATATATCTTCTAAAGTAATTGTATTTATTTATTTAATGTAAAGCAACCTCTGGACGAACTATAACAGATTTTTTTTCAGATTGACAATGAAAAATAATTATAATAATAAATATATTTCTTTTAAAATAATTGTATTTATTTAATGTAATGCAACGTCTGGACGAACTATAACACATTTTTTTTCAGATTGATTGAAAATGAAAAATAATTATAATAATAAATACAATATGTATTTGAAAAATGTTGTATTTCTAATGCACTTCAAAGAATGCGTGCCACTACCGATTTGATGTTATGCAACAGCGGGACGAACTGTAAGAGCGTCAACTCGAGCATGATTTTTTTTCAGATCGATGCCAAGACAGGTACTGCATTGTAATCATTTTATGCCCACTCCAAAACAAGCGTGGCGCGCCATTTTGCACATTTGGCTGACTCATGAGCCCGTTCGTCTTGAACTCCTGATGACGGTAGTAATAAAGTTGGGCGCCATGCAACAACTTGCAAGACTTCACTGACGCTGACGTGACTCCCGTCATCCTGCCAGACGCTTTGACATTAAACGAAGCGCGCGTGGGCTCTGCGTGTCAAAGCGGCGTGACGTCACGCACCTTGGGGGTAGCAGGCAGAGCTCGCGTCCGACGGTCACTTGATTCGCTTGTCGAGTCTGAGCAGCCAGCCAGCCAGCGAGCCAGCCAACCCAACCCAACCCAGCCAACCAACCCAGCCAGCCAGCGCACCCACCCAGCCAGCCAGCCAGCCAGCCGCTCGCTCTCTGCGTCATCAGCATGAAGCTTGTGACAATCTTCTTGCTCTTCTGCGTCCACTCGGCAGGTGGTAAAACTTTTCACACTTTAGACGCAATCCGATTGATTGAAGTTGGTTCAAAGCGTCAAGCAATAAAGCAGCCAACCAAAAGGACTGTAGCCAATAAATTCATTGTCATCACAAGTCAGTCGAAAGCGTCAAAAGCTAAAAGACAAGCCATGTTGATTTGAAAAAGGCCCACTTTGTTGTCACGCGTGCAATGTTTTGCGCCTTCATTTTGGGAATTGCATTTGGACACGTCCATGGGGATGGTGGCAAAATGGCTCGCCGAGAACATCCCGAAAGCGACTTGCACAAATGACATAGCTCAATGCTAAAATCGACTTTGTGCCGTGAAGTAGCTTTCTGTCGGTACAATCGGTGGTGTCCTTTTAGTACACAGCGGGAGGAGTAAGAGCATGCTTTGGCCATCTCTGCTTTTCCAGATCCGGCACCGTGCAACGGCAAGCAGGATAAGGTGGTGTTCTGCCAAATAGGCGACGCCCTCATAATACCGACGCCCAATCCTGCAGCCGAGTGGCACTTCAAAACACAGACGGGGACCCTCCCATCAGGATTGGCTAAAGACGACACTGCTCCAGCAGGTTTAAAGGGCACCCTGACAGCAGCGGACACCGGCGTGTACTTTGCCACTTACCCTAATAATGTGGACAAGTACACCATCATTGTTGGTGCCGGTAAGTTACACGCCTATCGTCTGGGATGGGATGGCTGCGTGCCAGCGTTCCTTTTTGTGAAGAAAACAAAAGCGAGTCATTTGACCAGTCTACATGCGTTTGTACTTCGGCGCCGACCGCCTTCTTTGGCATTTGAGCGCCTGCGCTTGGACTTTGCTATTGCGGTGAATAACTCATACAACTGTTTTGGGCTTTTTCAGTGACCTGCCCCGAGGGCAATGCCGTTTGCAACGTCACGGCTGGTAAATCCATCAAATTGGATTCCACAGACACAGGGGTCACATGGATGTTTAAAGGCAAGGATGGCGCCGAAGCTGAAGTCACCGACAGCGCTGATCCGCCCAAGTTCACCGCCGAAAAGAAAGAGTTGGGCCTCTTCGACATAGGAAAAGCTGAAAGCGGGACGTACCAGGCCACGAAGAGCGGTACAGCCGCCAAAACGTTTAAAGTTGAAGTCCGAAGTAAGTTTGGCGTCGCGGCTCTCGCGCTCCTTTCACTCCCTTTACGCAAAGGATACCACGTGCTTGTTGAAAGTCTCGAGGTAGCCGCTCAGACAATTCAGAGAACACAGCGGCAGGCGGCGCGCATTGAAAAATTCGATTACTGCCGCCGCCGCTATTTGCTTTTAAGTGTCGCTCTTGAAATCTACTTGATCTTTTCACACCCTGGTTAAAAAGGTCAAAGTTTGGTTGGTTGGGATTTTTTCAAAGGCCCACCCTCTCCGACGTGCAATTGTTCCCGTGGCTCAGGATGACGAGACGAGGGGGCCCTTGGAAAATGCAAGCGGGACCCCGATTTGCATCTCATTTCCTCTTTCCCAACAGCTGCTGTCACTTCTGCCAAAGTGGTGAAGAGAAACGGCTGCGATTTGACCCTAGTGTGCAAGGTCATCGGTGAAGCCAAGGAAATCAAGTGGACCAAGGACGACACTGCCCTCGCTGCCAATCCTCCTAAGACCCAGATCCAGAACAACGTGTTGACCATCAGCTCCCTTGGGGCGACTGACAACGGTAAATACGTTTGCAAGGCCACAGAGTACGGGGGTGCCAACACCAAGGATAGCCCCGCGTTCACGTACACCTACGCAAGTAAGTAGAGGGCCCTTGGAAAGCACCATCCCAGAAATTTTGCCCGCCCCTTGCGAAGCGCAACTTCCTGTTTTTGACAGCTCCCGCAGCCATCTCCGAGGTCAGCATCCGCCAGAGTGGCAGGGTCCTCACGTGTGATGCCCAGGGTGACGTCCAAAGCTACCAGTGGCTGAGGGACGGAGAAAGTGTGCAACCGAGTGACGGCGCGGCTGGCAAGGACAGGTCCAAGTTCACTTTGGACCCTCAGGCCAAAGGCGACTTCATTTGCAAGGCGACCAGCTGCGATGGCACAGAGGTCGGGTCCAAGCCCTTCCTCGTCGACCCCGATGAGAACCCCGCTGACAACCCCGCTCACCCCGTTGACAATAGGAGTGAGTACTTGCATGTCAGTGGAGCAAGCCCCCCCCGCCCGGGCCAATGTTTGCCATCTTTGCTCTAGGACCGGGCGCAGCCATCCAGGGCGTGTCCTGCTCCGTCGCTCTGCTGGTGATAAGCGTCTTTGTCGGGCTCTACGTGATGATGCTGTAGACACCCGCCAGCCGGGTGAGCCGCCGTTTTTCGTCCACCGTGGCTGCGCTGCGCTTTTTCTAACCGGCGGCTCTCTGCTTTTCCTCAGACGAGACATCCTGGCGGCGCTTCCATTTTTCTTTTTTCATTCATTCATTCATTCATTCTGCAATTAAAAAAAAAAAAGAATCAAGCACGAAACACAGAAAGCGGATCGGGAGAAGCGGGAAGGCAGTGGCGGCGGCGGCGGCGTTGACGGCGACACGAGGCCCTCGCGCAATGGACACCCTCGTCCATCTGGCTTGAGGGAGCGTGACGCCTGAGCGGTTGGCCTTCGACTTGTTTGCAGCAGGGGAGGAGGGGCCGAGCCAGAGTTTTCTTATTCAATTTTCTTCTACTGATTGAATTGATTGTATTCTATGATTGAACTTTGGCATTGGGAAGGTTGGCAAACGTTTTGTTTCGACGCTCTGGAAGGTGGTTAACGCCATTGGGCGAATATGATGGCGACACGTAGCGCTATCGCTTCATTTCTTGTACTTAATTGATTACATTTACAATTGATTCTATGCATGCTTTGATTACTTAATTGATTACATTTACAATTGATTCTATGCATGCTTTGATTACATTTACATTTGATTCTATGCATGCTTTAGCATTGGGACTGTTGGCAAACGTTTGGTTTCGACGCTGGAAGGTGGTCAACGCGATTGGGTGAATTTGATGGTGCGACTTTGCATTTGCTTTGAGCGCGGTTGAATTGGATGGTGCAACTTTTGCGTTTGCTTTCAATAAAGGCTTACTCCCAGTTGGTGTCACTGAATCGCGCGCCACGCCATCTTGCGGCCCAACGGGCCAAGCGACTTTGCGTTTGCTTTCAACGCATTGGAAGCGCTTGGTGGAATTGGATGGTGCAGCTTTGCATTGGGGTCACGTAAAAGTCTTCATCCCGGTTTGTGTCACTGTATCGCCATCTTGTGGCCCAACGGGCCGATGCACTGCGGCTCATTTCACCACGGCACACAACAGGTTGAGACGAGCAGAGATCCAATGGACAGCCTAACAACTTTCTTGCGTGCACTTTTCAATCAAATGGAAGGGACACTTTGTTTGGCCAAAAGACTGGTGGCATTTTTCAAGGGACTTCCCCAAACACCCCACACCTTTTTTTTTTTTTGCCAAAACACGAGGCAATTTTCTATCAAACTTTCGTGCGTGATCTTTTCAATCAAATTGGAGGGACTCTTTTTGGAGTCTCCTGGCGTGCTGTACCTAATGAAGTGTCCGATTATTGGCGCTAGCAAGAAGGCCGTGCAGATCCTTTGAGGGCGGCGCCTTTTCGTGAGCCTTTTGTCTAATGATGTACAAACTTCCTACTCAGCTTCCTCTATTGGGACTTGAAGCTCTCGTCTTATGTGCAGTGACACCCTCGGCAGGTTTCAACACATTAAGTAAGTACACTATCCATTTTAAAGTCAGGCAAATCTCTGTATATTGATTGATTTTTTTTCCCTTAAACTAAAAATGTATTGATCACTTTTTTTTTTAAACTTTTTTATTCATTCCAATTTGTCGTAATTATGTCCATTTTAAAGAAATGTGTTCATAATTTGGGCTTTGCAAAAGATATTTTAAATTTTGTATAGATGTGTGTGTATATACACATTGGATATGATCAAAAATAATACCAAAAATATCTCTATAGTGGTAAATGGTAAATTGGGTCAATGTAACAAAACAAGCGCAAGTGCTCCGTAATTGATTGCTTTAGTGAGTAATACAAGACAAGTCAACATGAATATGTATAAAAAATAAAAAATAAACGGGAAGGGAGCAAATTTCCAACAAAGGACATCAACATTTACATTCCACTATCAGCATGGGAAAAGCAGTTACAGAGCAAGCATTTCCTCCAGTCAATCAAGTCTTGTCCTTTAAAGGAAAGTGAATGGAAAGTTCTATAGATAGCCTCCTGCTAACATTTCTGTTTTTGCTTTTGACAAACTTCAAGTTGGGTTCCATACACACACGCACACAGCATGAGCCCTGGAATGGTCATTACCTCTGATTGGGGCAGCATTGCTGCTTAATTCATATTCCACAAATGCAATATTAATCAGAATGCCATGTTTGGAATATTAGGGTGCCTAGAAGAATAAATGTTTTCAATGCTATTCTCTGATCATTTATTGGTAAATATTTTGCGGAGCTACCCCAGGTGACTTCATTTTACAAACACCTGTTTGAAGTAAACAGTGCACACTCGCAATTTTCACTGGGAACTCTTGTTGACCTTTGTTAATCTTCACAGGTCACAATGAGGAGAAGGGAAGCAGCCCTCAGCAAGCAGCAATCCACGCCTTGCCTTGGGAGAGGTCAGTGGCTATTATCTTTCCACCCAGCGACTGTCAGCGGGCTGTCAACAGCGTCTATTTATATTACAGCCGCACTGTCCTCGCAACATTGTTTTCCCACCGACCTACAGTAAGCTGCTAAAACTCAAACTCTAAACGAGTACATAAACAGCTCATTTGATCGGAGTGTAAACAAAACAATTTGATTGCGGGTGCCATGGTAAATATACGCGTTCCCTCATTGAACAAAAGTCTGCTAGGTTAATGCTTGAAAAGATATGATCAACAACTGGTGCAGCAACAGATGTAGACAGATAGGGTAACACAGGCATATAATATGACCAATGTATTTATTATTCTGCCTCCTGGTGGCCGAAATGTGTATACCAGATGTTTAGGTTGCTATCTAGAAGCTTCCCTTTTTTTTTTTTGCGACACCACCACCAGTTTCAACATCGCCCTCTGATTCAACCGCCCCTCCCAGTAGTCATGACGTTCCCAATGGCCTAAAATAGAGACGTGAGGATGGACACGCCAGACGAAGGCTTCATTACTGCCCCCACCTGAATGCGTAAACAGACTGGCCTCAAAGCTCAGTGAGGAGGAAGATACTGGGCAGACGAGAAGGTGTCAGCTCTAGCAAGCGAGCAAGACATTTCCAGAAGAGGCCAGAGCAAATGTTATAAGTGTTGAGCAAGAAGAGCAAACGAGTAGAAGCAGGCAGCATGGCCAAAGTCACCACAGAAGGTAGGATACAAGAAAAGCTCGCTACGCCGTACTGGAAAATTACAAGAACTTTTTAAAGTTGGAATGAATGGCGATAAAGTAAGACTCAACAAAAAAATGAAGTTTGACTCTTAATCGGGATTCTAACCATGGTTATGGAAAGTATGTTTTTTTTTTTGCAAAGTATAAACCATCCAATTGCTTCAAATCCAACAAGTTATCATTTTGTATGAATTGAAGTTATCAGTTCTTATAAAGTAGGAAAGTCTGCGTGGTCAGGTTTTGTCGTTTTCCAGGGCTGTAGGTCAAGGTCGAGCGAGGAATTGCTCAGCTGTCGCGTTTATGGCAGGCACACACGTGGCACACGCCTATAGAAGCACGGAGGCCGTGACGGACGGACAGTGTGCCGGGGTGGCGGCACGCGTGAAGATAAAGTTACGCGTTTGCACGGCGACGGCAGTCTCGTACGACAAACTACATTTCGGTTCCTTCACAAACTCAGCCAACTCAATAAAACATCTGCTGTCCCTTGTGTCATCATATTAAGTTCAGTTTAAAAACAGATTTAGAGAGAAGTCCAATCCAGTCAGGCCAAAAGATCATGAGAACCGAAACTATGAAATGCTAATATTGACATATTCCACTTTAGTGACAAGCTGGAATTTTGGTTTGGATTTCTGTCAAGGTTTACAAGCTACATTTGACTGACAGCAGGAAACTCAGCCTAACCACCAAAGAAAACACTTGCACCAAATGTACAAATAATAATTTCCTCAGCCACAGAAACCTGCAAAAAGGAAAAAAAAAATGCTGCACTCTCCATGCTAGGCTAGTAGTTAGCGCTGTGTGGTCTCAGGGAGGGACTCTGTTTTTGTTGCCCACGTGCGGAACACACAAAAGCCAGGGACTGTCAAGTATGGACGGGAACATGTTTACTGGTGTAGGGTTTCAAAGCCTGTCAGGTTCTCAAGCAGGTCAGGCCTCCCGCTGGTGGCTCAACTTCATATGACTGGCATTGCATGCATGTTCTTTCTACCAGCATAGAGCAAGAACTGCTGCACGTTAGCAACTCGCTAAGTCGACTGTAAAAAATAAAAAAATAAACGCATTTCATGTAGATTATCTTTGGCTTTGCACAGTGACGTCTGCTGAGACTTCACACTTGAATCCATCGGAGAAACTGTGCTTCTGTTAGCTACTAGCACCATGCTGCACCATTAAAATCAAGCAAAATATACCTTTGCAGAGGTGCCACGGCTTTTCCGAAAAATATCCATGAGCGATGTGGATGAGAAGGTACGTCTCCTGGCCGAAAAAGTCTACGCCTCCGCCTTGAAGGAGGAGGACACCAAGGACGCCATGGCCCTGTTCACTGTGCCCGAGGACTGTCCCATCGGTCTGCGAGAGGACCGCGAGCGCACGCTACAGAAAGAGTTGGCCGAGCAGCAGTCCAAGGAGACGGTCATGAGGTATAAGGGGGTGACGACTCGACACCTGACAGATTTGGTCGGTTTTCTCTTGAGCCATTTTCTCCATGTGTGGCACCAGGAAGAAGACCTTCATGATGAAGCGTTCCCAGTCCCTGCAGATTCCCACCGGAGATTGGAGCCTGTTGGCGCATTCGCCCGCGATCTCCCCAACCACGCCCGAGCCGTCTTTTTCAGAGAGCTTCCCCGATTTCCAGAGAGTGACAATCAGCGGAGACTACTGCGCCGGGGTAAACATGGCCAACGACCTTCATGGCGGCGCCCTTCTGCAGCTGCTACTGGCTGGCAAAGGCCAAGGCCAAGTAGGCGTTTTATTTAGATTCCCCGATGTGATACGGAATTCATGCGCTTATCCCAGATCACCGTGGAGGATTACGAGCAAGCGGCCAAGAGCCTCCTGAGAGCGCTGTTCATCAGGGAAAAGTACTCCCGACTGGCTTACCACCGCTTTCCCAGGACCATTGCCCGGTTCCTTCGAAACGCAGAGGGAGAGAAGTGGCGAGAGGAGGACGAGGTCTTGCCAGGTTGGAAATCATTTTTGGTTTTGGGTCAAGTACAGTAAACCGCCGTCTCGTCGCAATTTCATTAAAGATCCATCTCTCAACTGTAGACGTCTGGCCGTTCCCCCGTGAAGACGAGGACCCGTACTCCATGGAGGGCATCCCCGAGAACTTGGAGTACCAGATGCAGATGAAGGACGGTATCGTTCACGTTTACAACAACGCAGAGGCCCTGAAACAGCAGCAACCTCGCACGCTCCCCTACCCGGACTTTGAGACCTTTGCAATCGACCTGAGCCACGTCCTTGCCATGATTGCTGATGGCCCCACGTAAGCATCATCTATATGGCACAGTTGACATTGCTAGAAGCTCACAGCAACAACAACAAAAAAAAAAAAATCCACATCGGTCACACGCCTATTTTAACGCATTCACAGCCATTGACGGCTATAGACGTTCAAGATTTTAATTGGATTGGCATTTTTAATTAAAGGATATTCCCCAATGTCTTGCAGGAAAACATACTGCCACAGACGACTGAACTTTTTATCCTCCAAATTTTACCTTCATGAAATGATGAATGAAATGGCTGAGCTCAAGGAGCTGAAGAGTGTTCCACATAGAGATTTTTACAACGTCAGAAAGGTCGGTTGAAGTTTTACTAAATCATTACCACGTTTGAGTTCTAAAACCAAGCCGTTCAATCAAAGGTGGATACGCACATACATGCTGCCGCCTGCATGAATCAAAAGCACTTGTTGAAGTTCATCAAGACCACTTACCAGACAGAGAAAAGCCGTGTAGTCCTGGAGAAGGGCGGCCAGAAGTATACGCTGGAGCAGGTCTTCAAAAATCTCAACATGGACCCCTATGACCTCACGGTGGATTCTCTGGACGTGCATGCTGTAAGGACAAAAAGCATTGAAGTGGTCAACGCTACAAGTGCAAAGAGTTTATATTTGATCTTTTCAGGGGAGACAAACATTCCATCGCTTTGACAAATTCAACTCCAAGTACAACCCGGTGGGTGCCAGCGAATTGCGAGAGATTTACCTCAAGACTGACAACTACATCGAGGGAGATTATTTTGCACGTCTCGTCAAGGTATGTTGACTTTTATCAGAGCAGTTTAAGGACAATAGAATTTTAAAAGGTATATCAAGAATCTCCATCTTGTATCTGTTTCAGGAGGTAGCAAAGGACCTGGAGGAGAGCAAGTACCAACACGCCGAGCCTCGTCTGTCCATTTACGGAAGATCAGCCAGCGAATGGGAGGGGCTTGCCACCTGGTTTATTCAGCACAAAGTCCATTCACCCAACTTGAGATGGATGATCCAGGTTCCTCGGATCTAGTAAGTGTTCTTGGTTCCATCTAGGTCCAAAAAGACTTTCTGAATGTTCACCAATTGATGTTCCTCTGTCCAACAGTGACATTTTCAGGTCAAAGAAACTGATAACAAACTTTGCAAAGATGCTAGAGAACATCTTCATCCCCATCTTTGAGGCAACAATCAACCCGCAAAAGCACCCAGCGCTTCATGTTTTTCTAAAATATGTAAATATTGACAAGCGTCAACCAAACAAATGTTTAGTAATGTTTCTCTGCTAACATTGCTCTTCCTCTGTTGTGTTCATCTCCTTCTGCAGGTGACAGGATTTGACAGCGTGGATGACGAGTCCAAACACAGTGACCACTTGTTTTCATACAAAAGTCCAAAGCCTGAATCGTGGACCGCAGAGGATAACCCGCCGTACACCTACTACCTGTTCTACATGTACGCTAACATCATGGTACTCAACAACCTGCGCAAGTGAGTCCTTTCGTTTGGTAGAACTCAGTGGTGTTTTCACTTCACTTGTTGGGCGCAGACTTGACATATTTGATACAGACTTCAATAATAAAACAAACAAACAGTAGAAACCTGAAAATTTCAGATATAACGTACCAGCGAAGGGGTTTGGGTAGTCTCATCGAGCGGAGTTCTTCGGCGGGCAAACCCGAGCAAACAATTGAAATGAACTAATCAGCGGAGAGGACATGACACCCCGCCGCCCTCTATTTAAAAAAAAAAAAAAAAAAAACGGTCTATTTTAATATAAATGCTTCTAGGGTTGTCAGCGGTTGCGGTTTTAGAGACTTTTAAGAGTTATTTTAAAATGGTTATTCTAATGCTTGATGATGTTAATAAAAAAGTACTATCGTCTCCCCCGCGCGCCATTTTGAATTAGAATCGGTTTCCGGAGGCATACGTCACAGAAAATAAACTAATTTGATTGGACAGTTTTTATAAAACAAGAAACAGCCGCGGCAAATGGCGTGCGTTGGAAACCCGGAGTGGGTGTGGCTTGCCAGGCTGAAGAAATAATAAAACTGAATAAATGCTAAAAAAAAACAAAAAAAACCAGACAAACAAACCACATGGTGCCACTGTTTTTGTAACACACATTTTTTGCATCCCTCAAAAGTGAGCGTGGGTTGAACACCTTCCAGTTCCGTCCCCACTGTGGCGAGGCAGGCTCCATCACTCACCTGGTGTCCGCCTTCTTGACGGCGGATAACATCTCCCACGGCCTCAACTTGAAGAAGGTAATGCCGTCTTGTGCTTTGACAAAAAAAAATTTCCATCACAAACTCAGACAAAAAGACATTTGGAGAATCGGCACCTAAGAATCAAAACCTCAAATGATCACAATATGTTTATCTCACCTTGCCGAGACATTTTGCATTCCCTGATGTTGGAAATCTAGTCCTTAAATCCTCATTTGGTACATCTCCTGTCCACCAGAGTCCAGTGTTGCAGTACCTGTACTACCTGGCCCAGGTCCCCATCGCCATGTCACCGCTGAGCAACAATAGCCTGTTCCTTCAATACTCCAAAAACCCACTGCGGGAGTTTCTCCAGAAGGGCCTGTGTGTGTCGCTGTCCACCGACGACCCCATGCAGTTCCACTACACAAAGGTTCGAACCCCTGCAAGACGACACACGCGGGCTTGCAGAGCGAGACATAATTGGAGTTGAAACATTCACAGGAAGCGTTGATGGAGGAGTACGCCATCGCGGCTCAGCTCTGGAAACTCAGCACCTGCGACTTGTGCGAGATCGCCAGAAATAGTGTGCTGCAAAGCGGTTTGTCGCACCAGGTGAATACTATCTTCAAATATTTTTAAGCTGGACAAAATTTAAATTCATATAAATCTGTGTGAGAAAGTACAATCCACGTTTTCTTGTATTGCTTCCAGGACAAGAAACATTTCCTGGGCTCCAACTATCTGCAAGACGGCCCCGAGGGCAACGACATAGGACGCACAAACGTGGCGCAAATCCGCATGGCGTACCGCCACGAGACACTATGCAACGAACTCAGCTTTTTAGTGGACGCCGTCAAAGCGGACGCCACCATTCCAGCGGTGGAGTGACATGAGTTTGGAAAGGTTTTAACGTTTTTTTTTTTTTTTACACAGAAAACACGAGCACATTTTGCATGTTCAACAAGAATATGAGATCAAAAAACTGAGTTGACAAATGCCCAATTTTAAGTAGAATTTTTTTTTACAAGTTTAGATGTGAAATGTTATTCTTAAAAATGTCTACGTGTAAATAAACTTAAATATGAAGATGCCTTGCATTTTCAATTTTCACAATCATACACAATATTTATTTGTATATTAATTAGATATCGATTGCTATTTTTAAAAATGCCCTTTCAAATGAGTGCAAAAGGTAACTTTATTCAAGATAATGCAGTCATGCCTCAATCCAGCCATATTAAGACAAGTTAAAGCAGATTTGGGCAGCCTAAGAAAAACTCAATGTAGCATATAATATTTAATAACACATTATCACGCAAAATCCTTTACATAAATGACTTATGAATTGATAAAAGAGCAGATCGAATAATGTTTTTCCCTGACAGAATTAAAAGCTAAAAAAAATTGAAATACTTCTGCTACTATCAATCAATGTGATTACGTTAAGTTCCGGACGTTTTGTGGAAAACGGACCTCTAAGAACCCTTCTTCAATGTTAAGACGCCACCTGGTGGCCATACAATGCATTACACTTACAGAATTAAATGTTCGAAGTGGGCAAAATAACGAATCAATGTAAAATAAATAGACGAATGATATAATTTGTTGTAGTGCAAACAGTACAGCAAAGTCAGCAATAAATCGGGTAAAATCGAACAATGTACATTTTTTGGATTATATTTTTACGAAATAAACCCAAAATCCACACAAAATAGATTTTATAAATGAATTCTGGATATACACAGCAATAAAGGTAACTAATCTATCTAATATATAGCTTTCCACTAATTAGAACAATTCAACATATTTTCAGAGATATATGTTTCAAACACTCAATAAAAGGCTCAGAAAAATCTGGAACAAAGTACAGTACTTCGTGTGCAGATTAAATGTGAAAATTTCACATAAATGGTAAAAATAAGGCGCAGTGCTTCACTATTCTTCAAACTAAATGTCATTCATTATTCATAAGCTCATCAGGGATATTAATTACATAGCAACATGCTGGTTTATAACAACTGGGGGGGAAAAAAAGCAGGTTTTTGACTAAAATGTGTTCCCTTCATGTGAACTTCCTGTTTTCTCTGATGCTAAATGCAGTGAAATCGAAAAGGCAGTGAGAAGTGACAACCACAACTTGGTGCTACCTCAATGTCAGTTTCATGACCCAGTTCGTAACTCATATATTCTGTCATTAAAAAATTACTACAGTAATGTGAAACAACATTACAAGAGCAAATGGAAGAGAGTAGAAGAGAACTTACAGTAATACAGTAGATTGTATTGTATGTGTGCCTTTAAGGGGCGTGGCCTCATGAGTCAAGTTGGCCGTTAAGTTTGCGTGTGAGCACTTGGGCGTGAGTTGTGGCCCACAGCAGCTCCTTGCGGGTGTCTTATTTTGTATTTGTATGGGTAAATGTTTATCCCGTTCAAGAAATGCGCAAAAGTGCATCAGTGACTGTGGCTCTCCTTGCCCACATGCCGGGTGTTTATAAAGGCCAACATTTGTATGGAATTTTTTTTCCGTGAGTTCATATGGTAAATAATAATAATAATAATATGATAGGATCATGAGGATTTTATGATGGCACTAGTTTGACCCGAGAACATGAGTTCCGATGGGAAAGACGATTTTTTTCGTGGAACGGATTGTTCCACTTTGGAGGTTCTGGTGTCATGTGACCTCCAGCAACATTTTGCAGCACACCTACTCCCAACCACGAGAGAATGTTCAGTGAAAGTGACGTGTTTTTTGTTTACTTGTCGCGTCAAGGCTGATGCGGGTGTCCCGCCTCGTCGGCCAAGTTGAGGATGTATCCCGCCATGTCGTTCTCGGTGGGGAAGTCGGACATCACCCACGAGTCGTTGGCGGCCGTCACCTGTAGGCGGCACATGGGGCAGTTGCGGCTCCTGCGGGAACACGTTAAGCGCACGCGGCATTTTAGCATTTTTGCTGCATTGTTAGCGTGACCTAGCTTACCATTTGTCGATGCACTTTTGGCAGAAGCGGTGAGTGCACGGCAGGATGAGGTCGGCTTTGCAGTCCATACAGATGCAGCACTCCTCGTCATCAGTCAACTCCTTCACTCTGCAGAAGGGGGTGTGGGGGAGTCAGGCGTCAAATCACCCGTTAGCTTCTGGTTCCAATAACCTTTGACATGCAGGTCACTAACCACAATGATTTATTCCAACAGATTCTTGATTGTTTTCCTACCAACCTGCCCATCCACATGCTGGCCTGACAGGCGTCAGGGGCGAGAGGTGGCATGCAAGAAGCCTCTGGATTGGTGGTGGTGGTGGCGGCGGCGGCGCCCTCTGCGGCCAGCACACTGGCGGCTTGGCTGGTCATGTCACAGTACAGCTGGATGAACTGGTACAGATTCATGATGCGCGACGCCTCAACCGTGCCGTTGGTCTTGTTGATCTGGCGGGAAGCGGAGCAAGTCACATGGTGACTCAAAAGCCAACCAAAGAATGGCAAACGCAAATGACTGGAACGCACGGGAGAAGTGAAACAAAATAAGATTACAGTGAAGATTGAATGTCGCTCTTTCCTGTTCTCACCTTAGTGCAAAGGATCCTAACAGCTACCTTCCACAAGGCGCTGGCATCCGATCCCGGTTGGACCTCAAACAGCAGGTGCTTGTGTTGCCCCGCAGCTAATTTAGCAGTCCTGCCGAGAGTAGAAAAATAGAATTATCCAGCAATATTTGTATAAAAGGCCAGTTCACCAATGAGGGTGAATGATGAATGTATTGTGCACAATGAACAATTAAAGTATGTATGTGTGCTTACAAGTCATTGAGCTCCGCCACCCTGGCCAAAAACTCCTCGTAGGTGAGGTAGCCGCTGTCCCGCATCAAGCCGACATGTTTGAGCAACTTCTCAGGGATACGCGCCGCTTGTCCTGAGATCTGCTGGCCCATTCCAAAGGCAGCAGCAAGTGACACACCACGGGCATTCACTTCTGCAGTGCACAGAATGGAAGAAATTGCCGATGAAATTGAGCAATTGTCGGATATTTATGGTGGACGCAGATTGAGCAGTAATAACGCTCGGCTGGCACATGCAAGTGCAAAATTAGCATTTCAAAAATCATTTTTGATTGCGAGGTGTCACATCCAGCAACACGGCTTGCACAGAAAACGAAGGTGTTAAGAACATCTTTGGGATTTCAAATATTAATAGTGCACTTATGAGGGGATTAAGAAAATAACAGCTTACATAATAATGAAAATCTCTGGCGAAAGTTCGCCACAGAAAGCTTCTGCTGTTTGTTGATATGAATCCGTCGCGCTGTGATGATGTCATAAGACACGTGTTATCTGATTGGCCCTTTCCTCTGTCAATATGATGCGATTGGCCTGGTCAAACTGTAGCTTCATCCAATCAGGACACGACCTCCCCATACGCCTCCAAAGACGAGTGGCTGTAATGACTTAAGATGGTCTCTAGGTGGCAGCAAAGTAAAACACAACTCACCTGCCAATCTGAATCTTGCAGCCAGCGAAAATCACTTCACTCAGCAGATATGGAATTATAAATAGAACGCTGATAACGGTATGTGTAACTTGCTTTTGAAGCAGCTTGATTTCCAAACCTCCAAAACAAGACATCAGACACATGAACATATTTTGTTTTTATATTAGGAAAATTAAGTATAAAGGATGGACTCGGAATAGTACTTGACTGAGAAAAAAAGAGTTGAAGACCAAAATACACAAGAAAATATTTTTTTGAATCTCGTCCAACATGAACGCACTAATGATTTGATTGGTCACTTGATTAATGGACTGGCGGTGTGTGTGGTCCACAGGCTGATGGTTCTGATAATGAGCCACTCCTTCTGACTGGCTGTCACCACAACGCGCACACAGTCCACGTCAAAACCAATCTTGCGGTCCACGTCCTGGACCTCAACCCTGCCGCCTCTGAACTCCCCCAGAGTGATGTAGGAGGCGCACTGGCCATCCTGCTTGCCCTCCATGCGCCTGTGACCCACTTCCACGGCACCGTGATGGAGGATGTCGCTCTGTCTGTCCTCTGAACCCGTGGTGATTTTGATTTTGCTGATCTTAGCTGACTTGTTGAAGACCACCACAAAGAAGTCTCCGGTGGACGGGGGCTTGCCCCAGAAGTACTCGTCCACGGCGCTGTAGGCCTTGGCGGCGGCGTAGTTCTCGAAGACGTCAATGTTGGTGTAGAGCCGCGCCGGCGGGTTGTCGGGTATGTCCACCGCGTCTTCCTCAAAGTCGTCATCCTTCAGCTTGTTCTCGGCACCCTTGTAGGACGAGTAGTAGCCCATGTGCTGGAAGAGCGACGGCTTGAAGCGAATCACGTCCTTCTGGGCCAGCAGCCCGCGGAAATGGATAAGCAGCCAGTCGCACGGCATCTCCTGGTAGAACATGAGCAGGAAGTGCGCCAGGCGCGGCAGGTCCCGCGCGTGGTAGAGCTTCCCGATGTAGCCCAGCTTGGAGAACTCCAGCATCACCCAGTAGGATCCCTCCCGGGAGGCGATCACCTTCTTCAGCGCCGTCAGGAAGTTACGAGAGCAGCGCACGTCGTCCTCCAGCATCATGTAGAAGTCGGACAGGTTGGTGCAGAAGTTGAGCAGGAAGGCGTAGTCCACGTTCTGCTTGGAGCGGAAGCGCACCCGGTCCTCGGGGTCGTTGTAGTTCCGCTTCAGTCCGTCCAGGGACGGGTAGTAGTCCTCGGGAGCCTGGATCACCAGCAGGCGGCCGGCGATGATGTGGTGCGAGAACTTGCGGCTGATTTCCTGCAGGAGGTTCTCGCACCACACGGAGTCAAAGTCAGCCAGGTGGACCACCACCACGATCTCCTTCAGCTCCTCGTAGCTGGACTGGTCAAAGATGGACTTGATGGTCTCCAGGAGGTAGTTCCCTCGCTTCCTCTTCACCGACGACAGCCCGATGGTCAGATACTCTGACAAAGAACAATTTGTGCTCATCATGTTTTGACAATGAAGATTAGTCCATTAAATCCAGATCTGGAGTGTTACTTATACCCACTTTTGCGCGGCAGAGGGAATCCCGCCAGGTAGCGATATGTCACGTTGATGGTCCCAGAGAAGTTGGACAGGTCTCTGAAGGTGTGGATGTATCGCTCCGAGCTAGCGTGATGCATCAACGCCTCGCCTAGCTGACGCTTTTCTGCCTCCTGTTGGAAAATAACGACAATAAAAACAACTCATTCACTACCATTGACGACTTGAGACGTCAAACATCCATTCAGTATAACTCACCAACACATATCCGTCCATGTCCACGTAGAGATTGAAGAGCAGCAGGCAAGCGACCAGGAAGCCCAGTAGAGGCAACGTAGATTTCTTCCTCAGGCACCGCATCTTGTCCGCAGACTTCCGCATCAACCTTAGCATGCCGCCTCTCACTATCAGCAATCATGATAAAAAAACTTGCGTTATTTTTTCTTGTTTATCTTCTCTGACTGTCCAATCGCTCACAATTGATATGGAAATGAAGTCACGTCCGTGAATGAATAAAGCCCCGTGTGTTGACTTGACTTCACATCTCTGCCATCTTGTTTTAAATTGTTGCTTCTTCCATCATCTTTTTCCCTGGCGTATGGCCCTGAATGCATCTTTTTGATGTTTGATGGTGAAAAAGACAGCCTCCATCAAGGTGCCCTTCAGCGAGACATTTAATCCCACTTTGCGTGGAAAGCGGCGGTGCCCCTTGCGGAGGACCCCTGCGCTCTCTGCGCAGCCTCATCAAGATGGATGACACACTTGTTGTAAACGCGACTCATGCGAAGTGATTGATGCTTTGGCTTTCCTTTGACTTTGCGGGCTGTCGACTCACTGCGGGAACGCATCAATAACGCGTTTAGCCTCTACTACAACGTGGACGCACACAACACTGTGGACAGGCTTACGTCCATCATCCGGAATGCTAAACGTCTTGACAGGCTGGGTAGAAGACGCAAATCGCTTCCTGTAAGGTAAACGCGCTAAATTGTGGACAACAAATTAAAACTTGAAGCTAACCTGGCAAACTAATAACGAAAGTCGCTAGAATATAGACATTAGCGTAGCCGACATGGTAGCTCATATCCGAATCCACCGGAACCCTCAGAGAGTCTTTTTATTCAAATACTAGAACATCCTGCATGGTCGTTTTTTCCCCATCCCGACACAGCAGGCCTCAGGGCAGCGCACTAAATGTGGGTCAGTCATCACTACCGAGAAGCGTCGATGCTCATTAGCGTCAGCCCCAGAACCGCTCCACCTTAAACACGACTACACCTAGCAGCATCATTGGGGTGGAAATGGGAGTTCAAAAACGTTTACAAAAAGGCATGGCGCATCCCGGATTGGCGACCAGTCAGTGTTGGTGTGCTTAACCGAGGGATATCAAAACGAAAGGCGTGAGGTGCAGGTGTGAGAAAAGCACACTCGTTTTCAGAAACGTGTCAGGAAGCAAACATGACCCATTTTCTCATCTAGTGAGCTGAGGCTGCTATTTAAAATGCAGCGTCCTCGCTCTGTTGGCCTTTGGCTGCTTTTCAGCGAGCATCTCGTCACAGCCCTTGTACGTTGGCTACAGTTGAATAGTTGCCATTGTGAGTAAGCCGTATAATGTACCATGCTATTAACTGCTACATATGTGCCGAGGAGGCGTCGCACTAAAGGTGCGGGGATGATTGAGTTTATTATATTCAAAAAGTGTCATCCTTGGAAAGTGACCATCACACATAAGAAGTTTGGCCTTGTGCTGCCGTGTTATTAGTTTTCAGGTTTTATTTTTTGTTAAATTCCATAAATATTGTGAATTAAAGTGCTTCGAAATTTGCGGCTGGTACTGTACGTCTTTGTTGGCGCTGATGTGAGCAGGTTCTGGAGCTTTTTTAAAATTCCTGGTCCTGTAGCCGCATTGATTGATTTTTGGGGGACATTTTAATTCACAGTAATGCATCAAAATTCTGCTCGACTTTGCAACTTAAAATGATGAATGTTACTCTACTAGTCACACCCTCGTCACCTCACGTAGTTTACGACTACGGCACAATTTGAATTAATTTCTTGGTAAAGAAAAAAAAGAAGTGGTTTTGATTGACCCTGGATGTGATTTATTGTGTTTTTTGTCTTTGCATCATATTAAGAACCTTTATGGCAAAGCGGCTAAATAAACACAATAAATATTAAAGGACACATGATAATATAATCATTGGACACCGGAATAAAGAATTGAAGGTATGATCGGCATTTTCCTATGTGCTGCTTTTGAAATGCAAAAACCTGCGAGTGCTGACGTAGCCTCTCCAAGCAACATGTGTGTGTGTGCGTGTGTAAGTGCGATCATCAACGAGTAAACAGCAGGTCGTCTGTCCTCCCACTTGGAGACTTTTAAAGCAACTGCCGGCTTGTAGGTGTTTACTTATTCATCAAAAGGTGGCGGAGGGGAAGGCGGAGGAGAGAGGAGCACGCAGTTAGTTTCTCCCCTTCCAGCAATTACTCTTGTCCTGCTGATATGCAGGAGGGAGTATGTCTTTTAAAATATGCATGCTAACCAACGGCTGGGCTGGGCAAACAGTAGAAATAAACGATTCCATCCTCTATGGAGCTATAGCAAAATGTGAACCGGCTTGTGAGTGAGCGAATGAAATTGAAATTGTTGCTCAGTTTACTTAGAAACAACAATGCCTATCCAAATCTGCACCCAATCGCTATCGATTGTTTTCAAGAGTTTTTTTGTTGTTTTTGTTTTGTGTAATTAAGCTAGCCAGCTAATTAACTAAACAACCTAGCTTACTAAAGTACTAGCTAGCTAACTAACCAATTAATTAACGACCTAATGGTAGTTTCCATTTGGCCCAGTCTAATTTTGATGCGGTTCCGTTACTAACTAATGAACAAATAACTAACAAATAAATTAAGGCACAACCAACTAACCAGTCATTCTACTTAACATATTAACTCGCCAACAAACAAGCATGATTGCTCACTATACTGAATTGACAAACTAAAATAAAGGCCACTTGCCACACCTTTATCGGAATCTTTGCCGTCCTGATTTGAGCATAATTCAGTTTCTAACTAACATCAAAATGTAATCTTTTCCAGTTAGGCGCACATTTAAAAAAAAAAAATCTAATTCAGCAATGGTGCATGTAAAAATAACTGTTTTCCGCACGCACTCACGGAAGCCTGCTATATTTTATGAATAATTCATGATCAGATGGAGGAGCTTTTTTGTCTGGAAGGGAGACTACAATAAAGACATTTTATTTTATGAGAGCTGCTTTATGGTTCATCACGGCTGCGGGATGACATCACCAGGGACGTGCCAATCATCCGTGAGTGTGGCCGAGGTGGTTTGATGTCAAAGTGACATTCGGCTGTTTATCAGTGAGGACACATGACAACATACATTAATGGAAAGATGAGGGAGGTACCGGTGGGGGTAACAAAAGGAAAATTCATGAGACATCATAAGCAAAGGAAAAGCGGACAGCAGTGTAAAAAAAAGAAAAAGAAAGAAAGAAAAATAAAGTGTGATTGCTACTTGGGGAGCTTTGCACTGGGAAAAGTGGGAACAAGATGCAAGGGAAGATGTTGGTCTCCATGGCGACAAGCCTGGTAGTGGCTGACTCACCATCTCACTCTTATTGGGGGATGACACCTCCTGCTTGATAACAACTTAAACTTCTTGGGTTTTTGGGAATGAAGGGATGCACCAAAAAGAAAAAAATATTTTTAAAGAAAATTTGATTGGAGAAAATAACTCAAGTACTTCTTTTTTTTTTATTAATGCACAAGAGCTAGAATTGGATTATTCAAGTAGATTATTAAAAAATAATAAATCCACAGCATTTGATCTTGCTGATCCTCGCAGATTAGAACAGGAAGGATGGCAAAATAAAATGGATAGGATTACATATGCCCAACAAGGCTAAACATTATTTAACACTTCAAATGATGATTTATCTTTGGTTGGAATGAACAAGCGGCGAGATTACGTGTGTGGAATGTTCATATTTTCAGTTGAATATTTTTGACAAAAATCGTCTCAGAGGGGATTTGGGGTGGGGAACAAGATTAGAGCTGCCAAATGCGAATCAAAAGCGGCTTTTTGCTGCTTCCTTTTTTTTCCGCCCGTTGCGCGTTATAAGAAGATTACAACGTGACATGCGACTGATGGGATAAATGCTCCTGTCGCACTCAAACACATGCGCACACACAAACTTCTTTCTTTTAAATTGAAATCTGTCAAACCACAGCGCACTGAGTGCATCATTTGCAGTGATGGAAACTGAGAGACGAAATGTACGTTATATTTCTCAGTTTTATCCGAGAGGTAACTGTAGGAATGGCACTTTGCAGCCAGGACAACATGCTAAGCTAATTTTAGCATGGGTATACGTGTTGACGGCCCACTGAAAGTCTTTAACGGGTGTTTTTATGATGAAAATATTTCATTTTCTCACCCGAAAGAATAAGAGCGAGATCACAGAGCGTACAGCAATAAAGCTGAAATGGTTATAGCCTCCAAGAGCCACATTTCAATGCAGTGAATCACATTTTGGTTTCACTGAATGTCTAAAAATAGAGCTCTACTATATTGAGTTTATCCACCATTTGACGGAAGAATTCCGAGGTGTATTTCCGGCTCGATTCGCGGCCTTCGAAGCGACCGTGGGCAAAAGCTTATCAGCTCCGCCTGCCGGCACCTTCTTTTTTTTTGATCAGGTAATATCCGTCTACTGCGCTTTCATCCTCCCGCCTCCGCTGTGTATTCCCGCCTTTCACCGCCACGGTCGCGATAATGAAGCCTGCCGGGACGCCCTCTGGCCTTCCGCACCAGCGCCGTCCCTTTAGCGAAGCAATTAAACAAAGCTAACTATCGTCTGCTGGGAAACTGCTTTGACTTATTTGTAGCCATAAAAGATGTCAGAACAGGAAACTTATTGATTTTAATGAGGTGTCTTTGAGGTTCAGATACTGGACAAAGACAAGATATATGTATATATTGTATGTCGTATTTTTTTAAACGCTTTTTAAAAAGAAACTTGGGCTGGAGCTTCGTAATCTTTGAAATAAAAGTAGACATATGTATAAATAAAATAAACAAAGAGGACATATGAATTGCTTGTACACAAATACGGTTAAAGTACCCAAACGTACTATTTTTTAAGTTACGGGCCATTTTTGTTTTTGCTTTGTGTTGCGAAACAATATTCTAAGTACAAATTAGCCATTTATTGAACGAAACAAACAGTCAAACACGCAAATACAAAATGAAAAAACTCACCTAACTGCACGCGTCAGAGGACTTGACATCACTCATTAGGCCACGCCCCTTACGTTGTACTACTTTAAAAAGTAATATAATGTAGCTGAAAAGGAAACGCGTCTTTCAAATAATAAAACTTCAAATTCAATGTACCACTGTAGCAATAAAATAATCAATGTCATGTCATGGCCAAAAAGTAAGCACTAAGCGCTACATTGAGTTTTGTTGGATGAGGAGATTAGCGTTAGCTAGCAGCGGTAGCTCCCGCTAAGCAGCACTTACTTGATTGCTTGGAGAAGTTGCTTACGTCAGTCATTCGCAACCACTCTAGTGCGCACATGAGTGTGTGTGTGCCGTGGGAAATTATCCATCCAGCCATCCATTTTCTATACCGCTTATCCTGTTCAAGGTCACGAGTGAGCTGGAGCCTATCGGAAGGAACTTTGAGGGAAAGTTGGATTACAACCTGAACTGGTTCCCAGGCAACGCACACATACACCATCAGTGAGGTGATGAAAAGATCAAATTTGACTGAATTTCACACAAAAATTGTATATGACTAAAAAGTCACTTTTCTGGCTTTGTCCAATCATATTTCAGGGGGGGCGGACCAATAGCACCTGCTCAGCGTCATTTATGGCAGTATAATGCCACATCTACTAATGTAGGAAATTTTGAAATGTTTTTGGTTATTATCAAGAAAATCTTTGGAAAATGTCTCGATCAGTTCTTGAAAAAAACTTACTTAGGACTTGCACACGTTTGACACAACTGGTAACAACACAAGGCTCACGACTAAACACGTGATGGCATTTGGTGCAAATATGGCTCACACAAACACAGCGAGGATCTGCAGCAACTCACGGCAATTCCCGCAACGTGTCTTTCAGCGCCGAACGATGATGCTCGGCCGTCAATCAAGATGCGGATGCTCCCTGTCGGTCCTGATGCTGCATGTCAGCTCTCGCCGAGAACACCACAAGCGTAGGTAGCGTGATTACCTCTTCCACTGAGCTGCCGACATGGAGACAGAAGAAGTGAGCTCCAAGTCTGACAGAAGTTGGAGGAAGAGGAGGGGCGTAAATAAAAGAGGTGGTCTCACCTGAAACGATGTCCGTGACTCACGGCGGGAAAGAGGAAGACGACGAGGAAGAGGAGGATGGGTGAAGGGGAAAGTGAAGCTCTCCTCTCTGGCTGCGACGCCGCTTCATCTGCTCATCCCAATCATTCTCCCTCTCTTCTTATCCTCTCGCTCCCTCATGCTCTCTCGCTCTAACTCTTTCTCTCTCCCCCTCTCTCATCCACCACAAGGTGTCACAAACAGAATGTGTCTGCACCAAATGCCTCATTGGCTTGTCTCCTGCTGTCTATGCGTGTGTGTGTGTGTGTGTGTGTGTGTGTGTGTGTTTATCATGCAGCAGCTGTGCATCCACAATGACTTAAGCATGACACCTCCCTCCTTCTTGCATTCAGAACAGATCAGTTACTTTGTTTTTATGCCCAAAAAAACAAAAACTACCAAAAGCCTTTTCAGGGCCTCATTAATTTTTGCGCATGTGTCTATCCTATGCACATTTTAGGAGTCCATGTACACAGTCCACCCAATAAATAATACTAAGTTATAATTCCTGGAATGTTACAAATGGACTAATGTTATTAAATTAGGTGGACGTGTCTACCATGAAAGGACGCGTGAAAAAGTCTCAAGGACCCATGCGACAAAGTGAAAAGTAACGATTGTGATTTGAAGCAGCCATTACGTACTCAGTCAGACGTCCTTGGATACAATGATGGATACAAAATTGTCTGGACCTGTCTCTATTGTTACAAAAAAAGTCTCAAAGACTGAATAGAAAAGGAAGTTGGCCATTTTGTTTCAAAGGAGCCATTCAGTCGCACTCCTTGTGAAATTAGAAAAACATTCAAGACCCTCCCCCACACCAGTTTCACTGATAGACACAAAATTGGGTGGCCATGTCTATTGCAACAGGACGCACAAAACAGTCTCAAGGACTTATGCTTCAAATTGAACAGAAAGTCGGACATTTTATTATGAACCATTCCATTGCAAAATGAGAAGCAGTTATTCAAGACGGTAAATTGAGAAGCTTCTTCTCCAAAGGACTGTTGATTAAAAAAAAAAATGTGGGGGACTGTTCATCACCGCTTGCAGTATTATTTATCCCGGAGGAGTTTATCATTGTATAATAAAACTAAAATGAACAAAAACAACACACACTATGAAGACATGTAATGGGAGGGAACAGAAAGGTGCCTGCGGAGCAATAATGTCCCCCTTGCTGCTCGTTGTTGCGGGGCTGCATCAGCAGAAAATTACTTAATTTATATATGATAAAAAAAAAAAAGCACTTGGTGTCCTGTGTTTTCCTGGCAGGAATGAGACTCCAAGCGTGAAAGGTGATAGACAGCAGCAAGCGCTTGACGCTGATTTAAGACACCAACAAGGCAACACAATGCCAAACATTAGTTGTGTCGGGTTTGTGACGGCGTGTGTGTCGCGGTAAACAAGCAGAACAAGCAATGTTGACTGTGAAAGGAGCAAACATCAACAGAATGAAACCGAGCTAGCAAGCTTGCGTTTTGACACCAACGTAAGAAACGCTGGTTTATCAGTAAATATGTGAGTCGTGTTGCCTTGAAAAAAAAAATAGAGCTAACTGAAACAAAAAAAATAATAATACACTTCAAATTAAATTCAAATTATATTCTGTTGCCAACCCAAAGCAAATGAATCCCCCCACACGTATCATGACGGACATAATAGCTGCCGAGCCAGGCTTTCACGAGCGACTCCAGAGAGGTGACAAGAGTTTTTTATTCCGCCAAGGCGAGTGGTTAATATTTCATAGGTGGTAATTTGGAAGTTTGTATGCGGACGCGCCACGTAGCCGCCGCTCGCTGCATGCTAACCACGCGAGGCCTGGCGGGAGGACAATGTGAGGTCACACAGCCTCTCAAATTCAAGTCATGACATTTCTTCACCTAGTTTGAGAAACAACAGGTAACACTCACACTTTCCCTGATAAACCCTCACACATTTGCTAACACCCACACTTTCAAAATAGCCTCGATTTTCCTCAAGGAGAGGTTTCCATACCCACTCTTTTCTGGATGATAACTTTCAACACCGGGGTGGTTAGCACGTTTGCTTCCAGAATGGAAAGAAGACAAATCTCAATAAAAGAACTGCATCATTGCTGTTTGCCTTCATAATAGAGCTCTTTTGGATACTTCAAACGGCCCGTTAGCTCGAGTTCTCATCTCTCTCAACACGAGAGCGTGACAAAGCATCTCGACAGCCTCTTGCCTGCTAATCAACAAGAGGAAGCCACTTATCATTATTGTCAGCGGATTCAAGTAGTGGCATAAAATTGCAGCATGTTAAGAGGAGGGCGTGCTTGTAGGAGCGCTCTTTTGCATATGAATGACACCGATTGTTTGAGTTCTGCTTGCTGTTTGAAGCTCAATATGTAACCATGGAAGCCTCTTGTTTATTAGTTGCACAATCAAATTGAAGAGGAAAAAATATACGCACATTTCTAACAATGTGGGACTATTACAGGCTGTCGTAATAAACATATTGTTGACAATTTATGCTAAGTGAAAGTGGATCTTAAATTCAAATCAAAAGGACAACGGCGATACCGTCAATGTCTTTATAGGGAAACAGCCCTCTATAATGTTGTACTCTACAAAAATGATTAAACAAAGCGGAAAGAATTACTAATCAGTTTGTGGTGTGCCCATCCAGGCCACTGGGGGCAGTATAACACAATACAGACAAATGTAGTCATCACTATTCTCCAGTGACTCAGGAGGTGCAATAGTATTCCTTGTTTATTGCAGAGGACAAAGAATACATGCCTGTGACTTTTTATATATTCTCTGTCTATTTTCTATTGTAGTTTATATTACGTGTTAGCATCAAGCTAGCAAGGACGTTCCTATTTAAAGACTTGTGTAATCCTTTTTGTTGACAGTAAACATCTGGCAATAAACTGCGAGAAGCCTCTTTTAGGAAGAAATGATCCAACTGCTGCTTATTGTGCAGTAAATATGAAAATTATGAAAAATAGAAGCAAGGCAGACTGAATGGAACTAATGAATCATGTCATGGTTACTTGCCATTTTCCAAACGCTCAGAATGTCTATTTATGTGCATTAAAACAAGTCAGTTGCTGCTGGGTGAGGGAGGACGTGAAGGTTGAGTAGCATTTCCAGGAATGGAGACGGCCGTCGTTTGATTTCCATTCAAATGAGACATTTGAAAGACGAAATTGGATTTCTTTCATTTCACGCAGAACTGCTCCGCCGGCGGATTGTGTCACATCATTCTGTTAATATCCAAAACGTGGCTGCAACTTTTTTTTTGAGCAACCCTTCAAACAAGCCTTCTTCCCTTCAAGGACTTTAAAAACAGACATTTTAACCGAGACAGGGAAACTTAAAGCTTAGACAGACACCACACAAAATCTTCTCAACTAGAAGCACTGCAGCTTCACAACGCCATACGTCGCTCAGCATCAGCGCCCAGATAAATCCTTTAAATCCTCATTCACACCAGCTTTGGGGCCGATAAGAGCGGACTGCATGGCTACGACGCCTCGCAGAGCTTTTCGATACACAGCAAAACTTGTTTGTTCATTTTGATGACAACAATTCAGGATTTTAAATAGTGTGGCATCAACAAAGAAGACTAAGGCGGCAATGGATTTAATATATTTGTTTTGCTTTGTCCACACTTAAGGGTCACGCCACACAATGGACTCTTTCTGTCCAGTGTCCAAAAATATATTTCCTGGGTCACTAATGTTTGGTAGGAATCGCTGGCCCAATAGAGGGGGTGCTAGAAAACGTGACAGACATGGAACCAAAACATTGACTCAAACAGTACTTAGTGACACTTCCTTTGGCAGTTTTATTTTTGAAATGCAACTTTTCCACATAATCTTTGACATTTATAATGTGACAGCGGTGCGGCTAAATATTAGCACGTCACGCATGTTGAAGCGCAAGCTAACTAAATCCGAGTAATATTAGTTGTAGTGCGTATTTAATGTCCAAAAAGGTTTCACAAAAGATAATTATCGGGTTTTCAGTGGTCATATCAAAACATTGACAAAGAGCGAATAAATTAAAGTCATGTTTGTCCAAGTGCCTTCCATTATTCTTAAGTCAAACACTGGCAGCCCGTGCAGGGCCACATCATTTGCTTGACTTGTGCATGTTTCAACAGCTTTCGAATCCACAGAGTTCCAGTTTCTCAGTATTCAGAGCTCATTCACATTCATGTCTTGTACTTCCAAGATGAAGATTCATCCCAGTAGGAGCACCGTATACAAATCAGAAAAGAACAGACAAAAGCGGCCCTCACCTTAGATTTCAGGACTTCTTGGCCAGTATCTTACTTGGTGCCAGGGTCTGCATCAGGCCTCATACTGAAGGGCTCCAGGCGCTCGCTCTCCGGCAGCATATTGTTGAGGCGTTCCATCAGTGGCACCGTCTGGTCAATGCCCATCTGGATGCGGCGCAGGATCATGGACATCTCATTGACCTTCTGGATCTGCTCTGCGTACTTGGCATAGCGCTTCTGACGCTCTTGCATGATGCTGAACAAGGTATCCACCGAGAGGTCCATCTGGAGCACAAGTCGGCTTAGTTAGAACGTATTGAGCGACACCACAGCGATGCAATGGATGGCTGGAGTGATTTCCAATCACTATTTTCACTAAAAAAAACAACCTATTATTTATTCACGGCATTCCTGTTAGTGACTAAAGTGAGAAAGTGTTTTCAGACAGCAGAAGGCAAAACTATCCTTTGTATCCTCAGGTTGGTTGAAAAGCTCACTTCTTCCACCTAGTGGAATATTAAAATGTTACAGTTTCGTCAACATGTTTTCAATAACTATTACCATACCAAATCAGTGTGCTAAGGCAATGAAAGTATTAATTGCTGTCAAAAAAGTTCAAACTGCTCACCTCTTTGATGCGTTTTACTAAGGCGTTCTGATCGAAGGCGACGGCTTCGGCGCACTGGTGCAAGTGGTCCTGGTAGCGGGTGCACAGCTGGAGAACCTGCGCAGGATCCAGTCTCTCCAGACACACACTGCTAGGGGACGTCTGGCCACTTAGCACTCCTGCCGAGGGCGAAAGGAATGTGTCGGAACAACTGTTAGGGTTAACTAGTTTAATTAGGCTGAGAGCTGGTACATAGAGCTGGTAATTGCAAGCAAAATTGATCATCTCCAATCCAAATGTTTTGTGACACAACAAGGGGTGGACTACAGTATGAATATTCAAAAGGCACACACCTTTTAAGAGGGGCTGGAAGGTAGGGATCTCTTGGAGTTTGATGACATCGGGGTCACTGTGAATGTTCCTCATGGACGGTGTTCCCTGAGCCACCACAACAATATCGTCCATCTTTGCCTTCTGTTTGGCGGGTGAAGGAACCACTGCAAAGAAAAATGTTTTCATTTATTGCCCACCAATTAAGTCACATTTTGATGGATGAGGTAGATTTCATCCTCGACGTGAGTTGATCACAAGCCACACAGTAAATACAAAATTATGGGAATTGACCTCCTCTACCTGTATGGTGAAACATTTCACCCTTACACAATTAGTTTCAACAACTTTTGTTGTTTTAATAACACCAGATCAAAATTTCAAAACAAGCACTTCATGAGCATAAGACACTTTGAGGTTGTCTCTGCCAAAACATGTTATGATGTGCAAAATTCGTTAGTGTAAGTGGGGAAATCAACAAAATAATTCAGGACAGAGTAACTAGAAAATGTGAAGAGAATTAAAAAGGTTTAACAAGATAGAAAGATAAAACATACTAACCCGACGAGCTGTAGTCAGAGTGTTTGTGCTCCGCATCTCCGCTTTGTTCGGCGCCCATGATGGAACTGACCAGCTAACGTTAGCACTTAGCTCAACCGAGCTAACTAGCTGGTCAAGTGTTCGATAAACGCAGCGAAACACCACCCAGTGTGGACTTACCAGGGGCCCCGGAACACCTTTTCAACTTCCACCTGAATATCGTTCATTGACTAATAAATTCTGCACGCACTGAAACCAAACCTCGCTGTTTGCTAATAACTACAAATAAAGCTAAGCGGCTACTTTCTAACCGATCACAAGTGTCAATTGTCAAGATACAACCTTACGTACATCCGGATGTGTGCGTAACTTCTTGTTTAGGTTGCAATTTAAGTTATTCGATCTTTAGTGACATTTGAAGGTGGAAGCCATTTAAAGCCAAAAGACACTTCCGTAAATATTGGTCACGTGGTGGAAGACGTCACAAACTGCACGCGAACTTGGAAGTAGTCGAACAAATTATTTATTGACTGTATTCGAAGTGAAATCTAATAATTACCACTCGGAGAAAACTGAATCACATTACAAAGTTGAGGGCTGTCAAACCGTTTTGTGTGAAGTGGTTAACCAACTGACTAGGGCCTAGGCCACTTACGCCCCCGTGAGGCCAACCTAAACCAAAACACAAAGTGGAAACCGGCAAATTCATTCAAGCACCAATCGCTCAAGTTGACGAACATTAAAACATTGTCAAGCTTGGAACAAGCTCACACACATTCCATAGAGGACGAACAGCTATTTGGAGTCTTAGAAACGCTCCCTAAATTGATCGAGTTACTAAAACAGCAACATTTAAAGAGAAATTCAATGGAAGTTGAACTAAACAACTAAAACATAGAAACCGATGGAAGCGATTCAGGGCTGCTTGGCAAGATGGCCTTTTTGGCCTTAGACCTCTCAGGTGTTCTGTGGTTGTCCTCCACGATAGGGAAGGAACGCAGGTCAAATGTCAGCATACTACTGAACATTAATCCGTCAAACTAGAGAGGAAAAAAAAAACATGGTGAAGGCAAGAGTAGGCAATGACCCGCTCAGTTATTTAACTCAGCCTACCAACCTTTAAAGTATTACTATTATTATACATCAGGTCAATTACTACTATTATGTATTTAATTAAATCATTTGGTCACTAATTGAACCTAAAACACGTTTTATATGTAGAGAACATTTAACATTCCACATTTCTTTAATTACATCATTGGTTATTTTTAACTCATAAAATAAGAAACGCTGACTCAATGTATGTTTCATGATTTAAACAGATGCCGTTTGCGAATAACCAGGCCCACCATGTACAAAATCAAATGTGGCCCTGGAGCACAATTTTGCCAGCAATCTTACATTCGGGTAAACTCCCATCAGGATGTCTGCCTTGGAGAAGAACTCATCCTTCAGGGAGATGACAATGACCCGCATATTCTTTTGGGATTCCTCCCTCAGGAAGCTGGTCACCTGGAAGCACAAAATGGATAACACGTAACAAAACTCCACAAGTAATAATAGTACTGCATTATAAAATACAAATACAAGACCGAAAGTCACACACACAATGCAGCAAATTCATGTGTTGTGCCTTTAAATGGCATGGCCTGGAGAGTGCCTTGTCGTTCTTGAGTTCTCGCTCCCCCGAAGAGCATTATTAGAAGAGATCTTACCTTTCCGATGTTGGATTTGTCCAGGGCGGCATCCACCTCGTCCAAAATCAAAAAGGGAGCAGGACGGAAACTGAGAAGGCACAAAGAGTCTTACTTTAGAACAGGGGTGTTGTTTTTATAACTTTGTAAACTCTCCATCTGACATTGATGCTACCTGTGAATGGCAAACACCAAAGCCAGGGACGCAATGGCCTTCTCCCCGCCCGAGAGATTTGCCATGGACATGAAGCGCTTGCCGGGAGCCACGCAGCTGTAGTTGATGCCGCCGAGATACGGCTCCTCCGGATTGTCAGCAGACAGGATGGCCTGAAGCAAATTTCATCTCTTATGTCATCATTTGATGGCAATTGCCCTCGGCGTTGCGAAGCGGTCTTTTCACCTGGGCGCTGTAGTTGCGGCATAATCTCTTGTAGATGCTATCAATGACACTAGACACGTGATCAAAGCACTGGCTGAAGAGATGGAAGCGCTTAGCTTTGACTTCTTCAAACTCTCGCTGGCACTTCCGTGTGACTAAGGTGCTGGCTCTGAAGGCTGAGGAAGTAAGTCGCTTTCACACAATGAACGAGCTTGATTGTAACTTAAAAACCCTCACGCATACCATCCGTCACATCTTGTAGCTTGTCCTGCACCTCCCTCAGCTTCTCTTCAGCTTTTAAGTTGGGTGTGGCTGTGAATTTTAGTTGCTCCTCTAAAGCGTGAAGGGACTGCTTCAGCATTTCAATGTAGTTGTCTCTCTCCCCTGCCGGCACATCCTGCAAACACACGCCAATGTTAACGCAGCGTTTTGATCCTAGTGCTGAACGTCGAAAGAGTATCGGATGCGTCACCCTGTTCTCGGGTTCCAGGATCGAGTAGTCGATCACGAGGTGGGCCTCTCTCTCAAAGACGTGCATGGAGGTTTGAGACCCTTCTTCCAGCTGGAGAGACACAAACACATTTACACTTCGGTTTGTGAATTTTGGCAGAGCGTGCGTTCTTTGAAACAACCTTGTCTCTAGCGTTGCACATGTTCAGATGTCTTTTTACCTCCACTTGGCTGATTTCATTCAGGTCACCCGACAGCAAATCGATTGGCAGGCCCTCGATCTTGCACGCCAGTAGCAAGTTGTGTCGGGCTAAACGCTTCTGCTCCAGGACGCTCTCGGCAGTCATCACCTCCTGCTGAAGTTTGGCCAAGTCTCTGACGGAAAAGGACGTTTCTTCACGTGAGATTTCGCACACCATACGCTTGGAGCGACAGTGTTGGCATTTGTTGTTCTTCATCTGTGTTTTTTGACTTACTTGTTCATCTCTCTGAGTTGCAGAATTTTTTCATCCAGCTCATTTTTGGCAGATGCTTCCAGCCTCTTCTTTTCCAGCAGCTGGTTCTTCATTTCCTGCAGTTTGTTGTCATTTTCTTGAACGGCCACCAGCAGCTTCTCCTCCTCCTGAAAGGTGAGCCAGAATATGAAGCTAAAAACTCAGTTGACAATTACTCTTTCTTTTTCACGATCCACGACAGTGTTCAGGGCTTATTTCACAGTACATCCACGCTAACCGTTTTCTTTTCGGCCATGTTGCGTTCTTCCTGGTCGATGGAAGACTGAATTTCACTGAGCTTCTTCTTGTGCTTCTCTAGTTGAACTTGTTCATACTCCATCTTGACATCCAAGTGATTGCACTGGTTCTCAAACTCCAAACTGAAAGTATTTGCAGCACAGTGTAAATTCCCACTCGTGTAACGTGACCAAAACGTAGCGTAAAAGTGAGCAAGTAAACCCCAATAAGTCTCATGTCATTTATACCGCTTCCTGTCGTGATCTTCCTGATGTTTCAGCAGCTCCTGCTCATACACTCGGATATTGTCCACACCGATCTCAGCACAGAAGTCAGAAAACAGCATGTCTTCTGTCTAAAGAAATATTTTCATTTTTATCAAATATTACGAGATATTTGGAAACTGTAAAGGATAATGAACGTTTCTCCGATGATTAGTTGAATTGAAGGTAGGATACCTGCTGAATTTGGCTTTTGAGGTTCTCCAAGGCAGTTTCCTTTGCCTCCACACTTTTCACCTGCATCTGGATCTGGGAGTCCAAGTTTGCCATTTCACTCTCCATGCACGAAATCTCCTGAAATCGATTGGCGGAAAATGACAATTTGTGACAATAATGTGAGGCTAGTAAAATGAAAACCATTTCCAAAGTTATCACGCACCGATAAAAAAATAAAACGGCGTCATGTTAATGCATGGCTTTAACCTTTCCAGTTCCCAGGAACCCAAAGCAAGTCAGAAAGTCTTCTTACCTCGAGGCATTTAGTGATGCTTTTCTTCCTAAGGTTATCCAGATCATTTGTAGAATATTTCAGGCGGGTATGTGCACCCTGAGCCTGCGCAATGATCAAATTCAGGTCCGACTCCTTCCGCTTGAGCCTTATGAGTTGCTGCACCACAAGAGACAAATGTGCAAACCCACGTAAGGAAATAAACTTAACCAATTACCTCTCCCTACCTCAGCTTTGTGCTAATTAAAGAATAAAAGGTGTATAATGGAATTTACACATAGTGGTTATGTTTCATTGGCATTGGAAAAATGTCTCCCTTGTGTTGTGTGTGGTCCAAAAAGTATGAGAAGCCCTTCTTATTTATTTATAAATTAAGAGTCTATCCAATGTACAACAGTTGTATGTCGACTTACACGTAGCTCATCAGTTAGCTGTTCTTTTTCATTCTTCAGCCTAGTGACGTCCTTGTCATCCCAGCAGCGAGCTTTGCTGCGGAGGTCACTGGAGCCTCCAGAAATGAGACCGGACTTTGAAAACATGGTTCCGTCCAGCGATACGGTCTGTAGGAACCAATTCAGATATAAATTTTAAAAAAAAAGGCTATTGTGCATTTCCTGCACCCACTTGAAAATGTGTTTACCTTAAGGCGGCGGTCCCCGCCAAAGGCAATGCTTCTGGCCTCTTTCATGGTTTCACACACCAGCGTGTTGCCGCATACAAACTGCACCACTTTCTTCAGCTGTGGCACGTTTGTGGACATTTTGATGAGCACGACGTCCACCACCATATTGGCACCCGGTATCTCCCTCAAGCGTTCGTTGAGGGGACTCACCTGAATATGCGAGCTGATGGTCAATAACGCCGCTCGTAACTGACCAAACAAGTAGTGTGTTAAAAAGCCAACGTTTTTTCTAATAAATCAAATTTG
This sequence comes from Syngnathus acus, assembly GCF_901709675.1. Classification (NCBI taxonomy): domain Eukaryota; kingdom Metazoa; phylum Chordata; class Actinopteri; order Syngnathiformes; family Syngnathidae; genus Syngnathus; species Syngnathus acus. The sequence continues at coordinate 2,373,593 of NC_051092.1, read as the reverse complement.
GAAGTGGCTGCCTGTTTATAATTTACAAATGAATTGTTCCTAAACTTTTTCGATTTTCCTCAAAAGGCTCAGATGTACTATTCCAACACTTACATCCAAGTAGTGAATGGGCAGGAAGGTCTCAGGTTCAGCCCGTTCCTCCTTGAGGAAATTGATGCAGGCCTGGGCCACCTTCTCTGTGGACACGACGATGGCCTTCAAGAAGTGCCCAAACACTTTGGTGACAGCTAGCTGGTACCTCTTGTGAATGGGGCTGGACAAGTCACAAAGGCGGCCGTACTGGGGCGAGAAAGACGTGACAGATTTGTCCCGTTTTGCTTTCAGTTCACATCATCATCCTACATGGCTTACCACCGTGTCAGGGAAGAGCCTGCGCATCTTTTCCAGAATTTCTTTGCGCCGTCGCTGACGATTGCTCTCTTGGCTGTCCAGGCGGGCGTTGCCCAGCTGCTCCAACACCTGGCCCAGCTCCTCGTTCACCTGGGCAGTGCGCTCTCTGCCACGCTGCAACTCTGCATGCAAGCTCTCCTCGTTCTGACGGAGCTCATCAAGAGACGACCTAAAAACAAAAACGCAGGGACTCGTGTTTGCAGAATACTGATTGCAAATTTTTCATCCCTGATACCCGTGAAAGGCAAGGGTTTGCTGTTGTGAATTTGCTGGTTTACAGAATGTTGCAAGGCAAGCGCATAATGACATACTTGCAGGTCTTGGTGTATTCCTCAAGCTTCTCTGCTCTGTCGGTTAAATCATCCAAATGTGTCTTGTTGTTTTGGATTCCAGCCTGCAGCAAGAGTCAGACAGTGAAGTAATTAAATGTACTGTAGCTACTTTACAGTCGCTATTTTAATGGATTGGAGTTACCCGTTGTGTTATTACCTCCACTTCCTTCCGTTTGCGCTGGTCAAATGCCATCAGATCATAGTCAGCCTTGACAACCCTCTGCATCTTCTCGACTTCCTGGCCTAGCACTGCATTCTGCTTCCTGACGAGCTCCTTGAGTTCTTTGTAGCGTTCTCGCTGCCGATCACGTGCAAAAGAAATTAATTTGGCCTTCATAATAAGGAAGGTTCTTTTGACACTCACCTGGCTCTCATCCAATTCAACCTCCCCGCCCAGGGACATTCTCTCCTGCCGAAATTGTTCTTCGTAGAACCTCCAGGTCTTCTCCAGCTCCCTTTTTTCCTGCTGGGCTTCAGCAAGCTCCTCCTCTGTCCGCCCTAAGACTTTCTGGCTCTTTTTTGCAGACGCTTGAAGCTCAGCTATCTTTTTTAAATGATGGGAGGTGTTCACTTTTGTTTTGACAAAGTGAGAGCGAGACTGGGAAAGGACGTGCTCCTGGGCACTAGGCAAGAGGTTCAGAGATGTAGCAGTCATAATAGGTTCATACAGACAACCAATGACATGTTCACAAATATGTTTCAAAATAATAAAATTGCACCGTCGTGTTTTTAGAGGGGGCTCACTGATGTCCTTTCCAAATGCAACTAAAATGGATACATCTGAAAACAAAATACATGTAAATCTACCGGATCTCTTTCTCCATGTGTTGCTCCTCCCTGACGAGGCGTCCATGCTCCTTCTTGAAGGTCTTCACCATCTGCTCACAGTCCTGGAGAGAAGCATTCTGAGCGGCAGCTGCCCCATGCTTGATGCTCAGAGTGTCGTTGGTACTCTTGATGGCCTTCTCATTATGATAGAGCTCAGTAAGGCTCAGCTGTACACGCTTTTCTTGAATATCTTCCAGCAGGTCCTGGTATTTCTGGGCCTGGGAAAGAACAGAAGAACCACTTCTATCACGTCTGACGACAGAAGAAATTAAACTGCATCTCCATTTAGAAGTAATTCAGTAGTGACTCGCCCAACTCGCTTCACCTCCAATTTCTCATTAGACATCAGCTTGTTCTCGACAGTTGCCAATTTCTTTTTCTTGAACTGAAAATTGGTGTCCTCCTTGGCCCTCAACATGGCCTCCTTTTTCTGGTTGTACTCGTCCACTAACTCCTTGGACTGGCTGATCAGCTCAAAAATGTTGGTACACTCCTTGGAGTACTTCAAAGCGATGGATTCCACTGCTCCCTGGTGACCAATGCGGGAACAACATGATCTGAAAATGCAGCATTACCCATCCTACACTGAAAACACCAAAATGTCTACCTGGAAAACCATGCAGTTTTGAGCTTTGGTGATGATGCCAATCTTGACAAGCTCCTCAGTGTACCGGTTGAAAGAAACATGAGCGTCGTTGATGAGATACTCGGAGGTGTTGCCTGAGAATATAGAGTAACAAATAAAAGTAATTCTAATCTAAAGAATGGAGCAAAAATCCCAAAGTTAAGAAAGACTTACATAAACAATGGCTTTAAATAAATAAATAAAAATATGAGCAGCATTGGCAGCCATTTTAGGTACGCCTGATCTCATACAGAGATGGCGGATGAATAGATGAAAATTGCCACAGCAAGCCACCAGAAATATTTTCCTCACTTTAATTTCCGGTCTGTTCGAATAATTTAATATAATTTGAAAATATGCTGACCATAGACACTCCGAGAGAAGACAATCTCCTGTTCCTGGTCGTGTTGGTAGAACATGGAAACGCTGGTTCTTTTTGACACCGGCTGCCCGATGTGGGCTCCATGGATCAGGTCACTGAGTTGCTTCACTCGCAGAGAGCTCGCCCGCTCGCCTATGACGAAGCTGATGGCGTCCATCACGTTGGACTTACCTGTTTTTGTGAAACATATTTGTTACTAAACTGAAAAGGTTAACCTCTAGCAAATTTGGCTTTAATGAATTTCAAAGGAAGCTAAACGAGTTTGAATTAAGTTCACACATTTTAAAGAAATATAATTGCCGTTAAATATGAGTGAAATGACAATTCCAATTTCGGGATTAGCAGTTAGCTTCGCCCACGCGTTAGCTAGCCCTTCACAAAATGTGGCTAATGAAAAAAAAGAGAGCGAAAAGGAGCTTTACCGGAGCCGTTGGGCCCAATAATGCAGCTAAACTCCAAGAATGGTCCGATAACTTGTTTTCCTCGCCATGTTTTAAAGTTTTCAACCGCAAATTGTGTGAGATAGCCCATTGTTAAAGTCGAATCGAAATTAAAGTCCCGAAAGAACCGTCGTTGTGCCGGCGGGAAAGGTCTTGGAAGAGAAAAGAAAGTGCCAAATAAATGAGTACAGTAGACCCCACTGAGTAGAGTTCAAAACTTTATTGATTGTCCAGTCCATAAAGGTCCTGGAAGGGCTTAAAGAATCACCAAGTACGTCGTACAGCAAGTATAAACTTGTGTTACGATACTTTTTTTTTTTTTTTTTTTTTGTGAAAGTGGAGGAAAAAAACGTAGAGGGGCAAAATTAACTTCTGGTCCTTATTATTAAAATACTGTTTTACTCTTTTACTGTTATATAGGCAAGTTTCAGTTCATATACTAATTCTTAATTGGCTATATTGCAATGGCTCAAAATTATTTTGTGTGACGATCGCAATTATTTGTGATTTACCGAAGTCAAATTCCTTGTTTGGCACGCTCAAACATGACGAATAAAAACTCTTGAATCTTGAATATGTTGCACCCTCCTACTTTCCGCCACAACCTTATATAATATATAATAGGATATTTGAAAAAAATATGAACAAAGAATTAAATTGAAATTTAATTTAAAAAAAAAAAAATAACGTGTGTGTGTGTGTGTGTTTGTATTAGCACACTTCCTGTTCCTTCTCCAGCGCCTGCAGGAGTTGGCTCTGTTCCTGCGACTGCACATTGACCCGGATGACTTGATCGCTGCAGGAGATACATCTTCTTGTTCGTCTGTTTTCAACATGCATCAAAAGCCATATGACGATACGAAGCACGTTGACTATTACAATTTCATCACTAATTACAGCCCAGTCGCTGTGTAATTAGCCTTTCTGTAATTATCTTTCCCCAGAACAGATGGCAACTGAGGGGGGCACTTCATTAAGCCTGTATATCATTGAGAAGTCATTCAACCGTGAAGGTATTTTCTCCTACAAATAGTTAGATGAGCTGGTCACTACATTAGGTACACTTGCACCTTGGAGGGACACACAATCAAATCAACACAGATGATATTTAAATGATCAAGTTGCCTTCAACTTTGGCTTCAGGACACCAGCAGCAGTAAGGGAAACACTTTTAATGTTTGATTTAGAATGATTATTTTGTTTTCCAGGTTCTTCTTTTTAAATGACTTGAGTAACATAACTTTTTTTAACTGTAGTTCTACCCTTTATTCAGTAGATGGCAGTGCACTGCTTTGTCCGTTTATAAACTTCCCAGTGGCAATCGCTTCATTTTTTAAGTATAACGGATGATAATCCCCGTTATTTTTATCAAAAACTTAAAAAAAAGAAATTACTAATAACAAATTATTCCTAAAAAGACAATATAAAACGGATAATGACTAGTTTTACGATTCACAATTTTGTGCGCAAAAAAACAAAAAACAAACGTGCACCAGAAACCAAAAGGGAGCTTTGGTCAGTGTTTGATCTGACCCCAATTGTCTTAACTATACAACAAAAATTAAATGAATTGACCTTGCCGTTCCAAAATCTAATTTGCACGGATATATGTAAACTTTAATATGAATAAAAAAAATATCACGTGTCACTTTTAATGAACAAACCCCGTCCGCAAAGAGTGCGGGAGACTCCTCGGCGTGGAAATTATTTATGGATTCCGCTGCTGCGTAAAAGTTTAATGGCAGCACGAAAAGGGTCTTTACATGAAAATGTGAGCGTAATGGGTTTTCTTTTTCCTCTTTTTCCTCGTCTTCCACCTATAGGAACAAGACTGCCGCGTTGTTCCACTGCGCCACTATAAATAGATCATGTTACAAGTTGATTTCAATATTTCACAAGCCCTGACACTCACTTGACCATTAATCATTCATTCCTCACTCGTTCATTTCATTTTGTACAGATGCTAGGGTGCTTGGAAATAGTGATGATAACCATAGAACGGAATGGAATCGTGAGATCAATCAATACAAGCAAGGTCTAATTTGCATTGTAGTATAATGTCAGTTCAATTGGGGGAAAAAACATTTAATGAAATTAGGTTAGGTGTGTATATAAATATACATATATATTCTAGATATAAAATACTTATCTATTCAATAGAAACCAGCTGACATCAAGCTAAAAGCAAACAACACTGGCTTTTTTTTCACAATTGACCAATTCAAAATTTATATTTTGTGTTTTTTTTTTTTAATCTGTTCAAAAAAACAACTATTTTCACTTGTTTTTTTTGCAACACATATCCCCATAAATAAATAATAAAATTTTGTTTTCATTATGGTCCATTGGAAAAATTGCTTCAACTCTGTATTAAATATAACATGATGAGTGTTGACTCTTGGACGACTGCCACTACTTTTACACTCAATAAACATTTTCTTTGGACGTGACTTTTTGTCACAGTACTTTCTTTCAAAGTGTAAACACACTGAATTGGGCACATGGAGCGAAAATAAACTGTAATCATATTCAATAATAATAGAGCTTTGTTGACAGCGCTATACATTCACATGGAGTTTATTATTATTACGCCTTCAGACGTCTACACACGAGGATTACATAAGCCGCTTGCTCGACTCCACAGCCTGGGTAACATGGAGCAGGCCTGATGGAGGACTGATGTGCGATGTCACTTGTTGCTAGGCAGAACTCACCAAGCACAAACCCATCAAGAAAATCCTAACCCAAAACTAACCGCCCGAACCCAATGCTAACGCTTACTTCACTCCTAAGCTAACCATAAACATAAAACCTCATCCCACCCCATCATTTAAACTTCGCTCCAGGCATTTGATAATAATCAAAGTTTTCTTTCAACAACTAACTATCCTATAGCAAGTTTTAATATTAGCTGCGGTTAACTAGTTTTTGTCTGACTGTTGAGAAGGTACAAATGTGACCTAACTTCGCTCTTTCTGTTAACACGGCTTGTCTCGCGTGTGTCAGAGTGATGTAATATTTCATTCTCAAAGTCTACATCACTCGCCTTAAGAATCAGCCCGTTCTTACATAACATTCCCAAAAAAGACATTGGCAGCTTAGGAAGGCCTGGGAGTGGCTAAAAATAGAACCCTGGGCATGAAAAGGAAAGGACGAGGTTATATTTAGCCAATGAGACACCCCCTGCGCTTCTATTAATAGCGCGAGATGTTGCTTTTGGTCCTGAATGTGCCGTGTACTTGCCAGGACATCTCGGCGTACACGCTCTCTCTGAGTCAAACAGACACATGCCGCCCTCTGAGGTCTGGCTTTTTGGGCTCTCATCAAATCTGCACTCACTATCGCTTATTCCCAAGCAGTCCTGCATGCGTGCATATTCCGCGCTCGTGGGAAATAAAAAAAAAATCCCACTATGTGCGAGCGATGGAGCGATGCGAGATTCACGCTGAGCTTGTTCAAGTGGGCTTTATTGCTTTGGAGTGCCAAAGAGGCAATGAATGAAGAGGATGACACCATGTGTGATTCCCTCAGTGGGTACAACCTCAAAAATTAAGGGTAAAAAAAAAAGTGGTATCTGGGTTGTTGTGAGATGTCCTCAGACAATTTTAGATAAAGTTGTTCAAAAGAGAATTTTCTTAAGGAACCCCCAAGACACATTCACACTAACCATAGGTTATCTCAAACTAAATGCAACATTTAATAGGGATGGGGGGGTAATTGTTTGTTCTATTTTGTGCCTTTTCTACTCTTGTCAACGGAATTGCGATCCTTTAAAACATTAACCTGCCACGTGTTTCCTATGTATTGTGTGTGAGTGCCAATTAAAGCTTCTATACTTGGCTAGCAGTGGGTGGCGAGTATTATAAGAAAATAATAATAAAGGGTTGAACAGGGAGTTAAAAGTCAGACACTGTGAACCACAGACAGCTCATTAAAATGTTGGCCGGGATTTTAAAAAGAAAAATTAAAAATAAAAAGTTGTAATTAGCACCCTGTCACTTGCTAGCGAAGCGGCCCACGCACTTGCTGTGTGGGATGGGCTGCGCGTTAAGCATCCAAACATTGTTTACCTTCTTTTTTTTCTTTTTAACAGTGCTATTAAAAAATACAATGACAATGTCACTTGGTAGTCCTAGTTTATGCTAGCGCTGCTATAATGCTAAGCCATTTTTTCTACCCGACTGCAATTGTTTATAATTAATTCCTAAATAAATATACACCATAAAATATACACAAATATTACTCCTATTATCTAAAATACAATTATCTGCAATTCTTTAAAATTTAAAAAAAAAATATTCTCTGTGGTGACAAAGAGCGATTACAGACAAATATTTTTTAATAGTAATATTTATTGAAAGATTCTTACATAAATAACCGTTTTGAACCAATTTCATCATGGCTTCCATATACAAGAAGAGTAAAACCAGTGCTGGTTTGTGACGTGGCAAACAGATGGCACATGTTCTCATCATGGGTGTTTTCGTGTTTACACGAGCGTCATGCAAAATCCATCAACAGCCAGAAAAAAAGTAAAGGCTCGTTTACTTGGAGTTAAGGAAGACCGACTGTTTCATTTTGCAGCGGGATCTGTGGTCTGATCTGTGCTCGTTTTTTTTCATGGGATCAGGCCACCAGTGAGGCTCTACTCGAAGGTTTTCATCAAGCAATACAGTTCAGTTGTGGAGACATTTTCATAAAGTCCAGTGGTGACAACCTCATCCTTCTACTACACAAAAATCTGCTTTTAGTGGATTTTAAGCGTTCTAGGAAGTCGTTTTGGAATGTAAAGTTACACAGGGGGATAAAACAAAGTTCTTGGAAGACAGTTTTTGGTTTTGCTTACAACCCGTGTACATCTACAGTTTTGGGCAGTACTCCGGAAGAGTTGAAAGTATCCAGAGATTGTTACATTTCTGTAACTTTTCAACAGAATAAAAACGAAAAATAGGATTTGGTGGGGCTTGTGAGGGTCCAGGAAGTCTCCTGTTTCAAGTCACTTTGGAATGGAAAGTTCAGTGCAGGGTTCAAAATAAGTTTTGGTTGAAGAATGAAGTGGGAGACAAAAGCGTGATTTTTTTTAGAATTAATTTGTACAAGTCATTTTGGAGTCGAATGTCACACACAGTTGAAAGCAAGTACTTCCTAGACAATTTTTGGTTGACTTTATAAACGTTACCACCCTGTTCTTCTCACCAAAATTGTATTCTGGGGCTTTAAGGGTTTTGTTTAAATGTCCAGAGGTTATTCGTTTATTTCTAACAGAACTGTATTGCTTGTATGAGTCTGACAGAGGAGTGACTTTGGATAGTAAAAAAAATCAAAAAAAACAATTGAAAATAAAATATTTATCTTTAGGATGAGTTGCACAATTCCAAGATTGACCTTGTAAGATTTTTAAGGCAAAACAGTACAAACAAATTTCAATTCGACTCTTATTTTGAAAATCCACTTGCTACAAAAGAACATACCCATGCAAACCTAACGCATGCTCGGATAAGAGAGGATATTCATCAGCATTCCGTGGAATAACCATGTTCATATCATCAGAGACAAAAAAAAATACAAAAACAACAAGGTCACATGGCCTAGCTGGCTGCAATGTGAATGAATCTTGGACGGAGGCAGCGGCGACCGTCCATCAATGCTCTCCATTGTTACTCCCACACGGCCTCATAGGAACAGTGATTTCACACTTTGCAGCATCATGCGACCAAAAAAATCCAAAGCCCACCCTCAAACTCCCCCGTCGTCATGCGAACACGATTCATTCGCTCTTCCTGAGGGCCCATGCCAAACAATAAATTGTCCAATAAAAATAGATCCTTAAGTGCTTCCAATATATACGCTTAACCCAAACATACTGGAATTGCCTCTCGTCTCCTGGAAATCCATCTTGAAAAATGACTCATCCTTCCTGCATTCAAGTCACTCTTTAGACTCCTGTACATACTTTGAAATCTCTTTAGGCATTTTCAAATGATCACCACGTCTACAACATTCCTAGGAAACCATAATGTACCAGGACTGGCAAGCTATTTTTAGAATAGACCCGTGGGCAACTCGTATGCTCCTTGGTGGCTACCTGATGCACGTGGACACCTTGTTGGTGATCCCTGAGCTAAACCTGCACAACAAGCAATCCAAATCAAATAATTGTTCAAAACCAACACAGCAAAACAATGCAGAGTAATGTGCAATAGTATCGGGTCAAAAGGAAGGCCAAACCCGTTTGCCGAGTATGAAACTGTTTCAAAATGGTTCGAAACTAACACAGCAGAAAAACAAGCCATTATCCCTTCTCTGCTTAAGTCTTCTTGAATACTAAAACCCAAAAAAGATCAGGACTGCCAGTACACTGAACTCTTAGTCGTGCTTGTTAGCATCGGCTAATCAGCTAATTAGCCTGCTGAGAAGCGCAACGGGTCATCATGACTGATTCATCTGCGAGTGTCGCATCGTTAGCTGACATCTTTGTGAAGTCTTGCTATTTCCCCATCCCTGCCTTAAAAAATGTCAAACGTCTTTGTGTCTTTTTTTTTTTTTTTTTAAATGAGGTCGCTGATGGCAAAATTAATAGCTAGCGACATGAAAGCACTGTTCCTCTGAGAGCACAATCAAAAGTCGGCCTGGTTACACAAGCGTCATGCATGTTTCATACGTGCGCCGGATGCACATCTGCGAGACGAAGGGAGCGTGGGCGACGTTGGGGTTGTCGCCATGAATAAATGAAATGAAAGGCCCTTTTACCTCGTGGTACGCGCCATACGAACTGCACATTATATACTATACTCAAGATATACTGTATGTACTATACACCCACTGGACACAGCATTAGGAACACAATTCAATGAAATCCAATGCAAAAAAAGAAACACTCAAAATGTTTGGGTTGGATTCCACATAGACACTAAATTTAAATAAATGAAATAATTAATAGATACACCATTTTGGTGACAAAGGGTGATCTCTATGGATTTTTCATTTTTATTTATTGGTCTTTTATTTGTATCATGATTACAAATATTTGGATTTGGGCGTTTGCTACGGTCCCAAAATGTTTGTTGACTGAAATGGGATTCAAGGTGAGCACCTGGCCGTTCCATGTAGTTTATTTTGGTTACTTAATGTTACTAAAAAAGGCTGGAGCTAAAAAAAAAAATTATATTGAATTTATTTATAATTCACCAATTTACATAACGGGCTACGGTTTCATTATTACTTTGTGAAAAAAAATAAAAAATAAAAGCAACATTTACATAAATAGTTTGAGAAACCAACCACAATAATTGAAATATTTAAAACAATAGCATTATCTTACTAAGTCAGAATTTATTTTTGCTTTGGATATTATTAAACGATGTACCTAATTTAGTGTCCAGTGCATTGACTTTACATATTTCCTGTTTGCTTATCTGCTTTCGGCAATTGATGCTACATTTGTCTCTCAGGAGTGAAGGGGGAAAAAAAAAAAAACATTAACAAAAGAAAACATGAAAATAATCATCATATAGGGTACAAAAATTCTGTCAGACCACCCTTCCATTGCCTACAATACACTAAACAGTTACACTCAATAAAGTATTTATTTTAATAGCAATGCTACGGAGTGTCAGTGTTCACAATATACAGTTATAAAAAAATACAGGCCTGTCGTTCATCATTTAAATATGAATAACTCAACACAGAAACACGGATAAGGCCTGTTAGTCATAATTTAAATATGATTACAGGCCTCGGTACAAAATATGATACATATAGAAGCAGCATCACATATAAGATAAATATCATGAGCCCATACACCAAAGAAGGCAGATATTTGTACAGTGTATAAATATATACTGTATTCATATGTATAAGAAAACATTTTACAAGCGTGTGTTGGATGTGTATTTTGAGGCCTGACTTTAGAAAATGTTGTAAACCTTCAGGACAGGGCTAAGAATTGTTTTCATTCGGTGAAAAGGAAATGAGCGGTTGCTTGTTTTTGCTTGACTTCAAACCAAACAAAAAATTAAATAAATAAATTAAAAAAATACAAAATGAGGGTCGTGGCTCAAAGTGTCAGTGCAGTTTGGGGAGGGACTCTCTCCTGAATTTTAATGGAGTGCAGCACAAATAATCCCCCCGCCCCCACCCCTTTTAAGTTTGGAAGTGGCCCTGAAACGTTGGCAGCCGAAAGCCAGAAAGACAAATGAATAAATCAGTGAAATAATTCATTAATTACGATTCCTAATAAGAAATTGGCAAGGAAATGTATCACAACTTTGTGACACGTTTATATTGGCCATGGCAAAATCCAACTCAGAATAACTAAGAATAGAAATGTCATCGAGAGCAATCGTTTGGGACGGTGGGCATCATCGATCACGACAGGTATCGTCACTCTGGGTATTGGCAAATATCTTGGATGTCAACAATCGATACGATGGGGAATGTGAGTTACTCACAGATTGAATCGCTGGAATCTTTTTAGCACCACCTGATACTTCACTCCTATAAATTTGTCAAGAAAGGGAGAATATTTAAATGCTACAAGAACAGTCATTTACTACTGACTTCATTCCCTCATTATTTTTGATGTTGTGTTCTTTAAAAAAAAAAAATGCAACGGGGAAGAAATATTAATAATTCAAAGACTTGAATAACAACAATAAGAAAATAAAAACAGACAAGCTAGCATGCTTTGGCAACACACTCAGAGGTAGGATGACAAAAGATACAAAAATGAACAAATTAATTAATAACAGACTGTAGTCCTGTTTTGAAGTGAAGATTACGGAGTACTGCCTAGCTACGGTTCCAAAAAGCCGTGTGGAAGAACGCCGCCAAAAGGTAAGGCTGGTTCAAGTCGGGTGGGCGGGACAAAGCCCTGAGTGCAGGACGACAGTGCATGCTTCTCTTTAACTAGCACATGCTCCATTTAATAACATCGTAAATATGAAAAAAGTCACACGCTCCCATTCGGCCTCCTCACCTCCATTGGTAGTTTCATCCTTATCCAGGCCTCAACTTGTAAACATGTATTTACGGAGAGACACAGAAGTGGCGTCTGTTATGGTCATGCGGATCAGGCCACACCCCCCTGACACAGCTAGCGTTCCCACTGTCACTTTTCACAGCGTCCACGTGCACGGCGTTCCGACAACAACCATCGGTAACCACCTCAAAAGCTTCCAGTGAAGATTCGGAAGAAGAAGAAGGAGGAGAAGACGAGGCCCCCGAAGCTTAGATCCGGCTTACCCGTCTGGCGAGGAGAGGGTGAAGAGCCGGTGGGGGGCACGGCGTGTAAGGGGGCGGCAGCGGGCCGGGTTTGATCCCCCGCGTCCTCATGTAAGACAGGAACTGGTCGGGGATTTCCGCCAGCACTTCCTTGGCCAAGCGGGCCATGCTGAGGATGTGATTGCCCCTGCGGTCGATGTAATCCCGGAACGGAACAAACTTAAAAACACAGAGGGGGGGTGGAAAAAAAAAATGAATAAACTGATAGTGTGTTAACATTTAATCAAGTGCCCTTCGAAATACTATTTGGAAATGTGTCATACCTGAACAATGTCCCGCTCCGCAAAGCGTCCTTGGGAGGAGATCCTCTCTTCGTCCCCATCGAGTTCGATCATTTCTGGAAGGGAGGGGGGAGGGTGGGGATTACATCACACACAAATATCCTTATAGCCTCTTTCCCAAGCTGCTTTACCACTTTATAAACTCGGGTAGTTGTCTTCCTCACTCATGTGAATCATTAGCATGTCCACAATATATTCATTCTCATTAAAAAATACGATCCAATTAAAGGGCAATATCTTGCCTAATGTGCTTTAGAACTTGGACTAATGGTTAGCGTGTTAACATTTTATCCGTTGTCATTAGGGAACCGCTGAAAGGGAAATATTTTTTATTTCCTAAAAAATCGTATGTTTACACTTGATCCAATTGCATTAAAAAATAGTACGCGACAGGTCATATAATGTCTAATCGCATTCTCTGTTTAACTCTTTGCATTCAATTCCATATCATGACTTCTGCCCAATTCTATAAATAAAAAGTGGGTGAGTGTTTTGCTGCGACGTTACATGGGAAATAAGCACTCGTCTTCTGCCGCGACAAGGGGGAATTTTCCCCTCCGTGGCGGCGTGCCGGGGAAGAGCAACAATTATCGAGCGGAGGGCATGGAGTGAAGCCTTGTGCCATGTGGGAGTGGAGATAGCGAGTGCGGAATGGAGGATTAACGTCAAACACACACACGCGCGCACACGTGCAATATGCACGCCGCTTACCGTCAAATTCTGCTGGTCCGACCCCGACAATTATAATTGACATGGGCAGAGAAGCAGCCTACGAGGGTGAGAGGAGAAAGAAGGGATCAGAGACAAGAAGGGGGATTTGGCACTGTTTGCTATCTTTGGGGCTGCAGGCTGTCAGTGAAAAAGTGCCGCTAATTACTGGCTGAGCCCATGAGAAAAAAGGAAGCACCATTGGAGGAGGGGGAGGGAGGGGGTTGCAAAATCAATCCGCCTTTTTCTTGTCTGCTCACTTTTCTTATTTTAATGTTGGTTGTTAAACAGAGATCGGAAACTTCCGGCAAGGTAGCGCTCGGTCATAAAAGTCAATCTCTGCCCCCCCCCCTCATAAAAAAAAAAAAAAAAAAGAAATTTAATTCACAAAAGCATTCAAGAGTGATATTAAAATGAATTTGCTTCACACAAGGTAGCATTTCTATCCCAACCACACACACATACAAATTTGACGTAATACATCTTTACGCAGATGACAATACCAAAACAAAAGCGCTTACGTTGACAATGGACTCTTTGGTCTGAGCCATGTCTGTGATGACGCCGTCTGAGATGATGAGCAGGATGAAGTACTGAGAGCCGTCCGTCACCGCCGACGCGTACCTGCAAGAACGGGAATGTTGGGGAAAAAAGGAAAATTCAGTTAGCATCATGAAATTTGGTAGGTATGGCTATCAGGAGTCGACCCACAAAATAAGTCTCAAAATCACCATCTTGGTTTGAAGTGGTTCAGTTCACGCAGAAATGAGGTCAAACTTCAGCCTCTGAATCCAGTTTTACTTAGCAACATAAAATCTGGTCAGCATGTGAGTTGACCCACCAAAAAATGTTTTGCTTTCAAGCGGCCGTATTAGCGTTACTTTGACCATTTACAGCTCACTCGTCTTACTACCAAACTTGAAATGCAAACATTTGAGCTTTCCTCATGACGTGTGGGTGGAGCGTGTCGGTGAACTTTGATTATCGGCCATAAATCATGCAACGCTTATTAGTACCTGGCCACGTGGTTGATGACCGGGGAGAAGTGGGTGGGCCCGTAGAGACGCACTGACTTGAGACTCTGGTAATAAGCCTCCATTACGCCCTCGATGCCGCTACAGTACGGATTTTGCGGGTTGCCGTTCTGCACACACAAAATTGATGACGATGAAAGCAGCAAAAGGAGCCACGCTGCATAATTTAAGAGCTCCATACATGGGAGAATTTCTATGCTCTGTTGTAATGATGTCACCATGTTAGCCCATGTGCGCCTGTTAGCGCTAATGACTCTGGAGAAACATCTGGAGGCAAGAGCTGAAGAGCAGATGCAGTCTAGATATCTGGCGCCGCGTTACAGATTTAGGTCTGGACTGATGATTGACAAACAAATGACATCATCATTTGACTGCTTGTATTTTAAACGTGCGCTTTTATAGCATGGTTAGCAGCATTTTACACTCACTTCTTTGCGAAATGATTCAGTCACATCTTTATAAATGCTAAAAATCGTGATGGGGTTTAATTCAGTAGCCAAAAGCAGTTTGACATGAAATTTGGTTGACAAGTCGATCATGAGTGGACCCACAAAAAAGAAGCCTTGCCGGAAAACACGGGAAGATTTTTAAGAAGCCATTTTAGGTTTAGAAATGCACCCCAGACTTTGTGGAAAATTCAGCCACTCAATCCAATTTCAATCAACAACATAACATTTGTCTGTCATGAGTAGACCACCAAAAAGACCATTTCGGCCATTTTGGTTTGAAGTGTCACCTTTGGGTTCAGCAATACACCCCAGTAATTTTAGTTAGTGACATCAAATTTGTTAAGCATAACTATCATGAGCAATGCCTGCTCCGCGGTCCTCACCAGGGCAAACTCGTGCGAGACGCGTCCGTCGGGGGGCAGCTTGGCTCCGAAGCCGAGGGCCGGGAACATCTTGTCGCTGTCGTAGTCCTGAATGATTTCGCCTACCGCCCGAAGCGCCATGGCGTAGTCGTTCAGCTGGTACGGGCTCATGTAGTGCAACGAGGTGGGTTGCGACGGGTTGCCTGCGTCAGAATTACATGTCACATACATACAAAGCAGAATTTAAATGACTGTGGCAAAAGAGTTAAGAGGTGCCCGCAATAAAATATTCATTTTCCATTCATTTCTTATGGAGAGAAAAAAAAGACTTTCACAATAATATATTATTATGCCCTGTGGTGACATCAAAGAAAAATTGCTGCATTTTTTAACTTTTGAAGAAATGGCAGCCCCAAAAGTATTGCATAAATAATCACCCCACCGCTTCACACTCAAGCGCCTCTGAGTAGTTTTGTAATAAAAACTCACCGTGGCCTCCAGCCAAACTGCCAGGAATAAAACAATTATGCAGCTAATATCAGCATTTCCACTTACAATCACTTCAACCAGTGACGAGATGGCGGGGAGACGAACCAGCGCGCGGCCCCCCAAAGTTAATTACTTTTAATAACTCTGCCGCTCTTACGCATGTTTGCCTCCAGGCACCTCATAAAGCCTTACGAGAGAAACATTATCGGTGCTTCGGAGTGGGAAGTTTGGGAGAACAGGCGCCTTTTCGCTTTTTTACTCTTTTGTGTGTTTTTGCTACTATATGCTATGCCAGTGTTAAATATTGGATATTAAAAAAAGCAATATTAAATCCTATTGGCACATAGACATTCCATCAAAATGTCGCTCTACTTTTGACTTTCAAACAAAAGGCGGCGACGTCAATCTCAGATAAGGGAAGCCCAGCGTGTTGCCTTCCAACACTGGAAGCGATAACACGCACTCACCGTTCGATGCTGTGAAATCGATCGCCACCGTAAAATTAATCTGCGTCCTACAAAGACAAAAAAAAAAAAAGAAGTCAGCGCTATCAATCTGGGAACGACGGCCAAGCGCACTTAATAAGCATGTTACAGCTCGCCTGTCCGTCTTTATTTTGGCTTACCCGCCTCGGATGTAGTCCAGGAAGGACAGCTCGGTGTCCACCAGGCACGACAACAAGGTGACCTGCAACGTTTGATGCTTGCCGTAAATCCATCTTAATCACATCCGCGCTAGAACTCACCGTTCCTGAGTTTTGATACTTTTTCTTCTTCTTTCCTTTCTTCTTTGGATTTAGCACCTGCGTAGGAAAACAGCAGAGCAGCTTACATTGATTATCTCCCGTTGCCATGGTGACGCTCAATAACTTCAAACCGTCAACGCGCTGGAGAAACCAACTTTGTTTTAATCCGTCGGGCGTCCCCGTCACGCTGACTGCTGACTTCAATGTCAAACATCAATGGAATGCTTTTACGATGTTTTCGTGTACTGTAAAACGTGCGGCGCCTAACAAGGCACGGTAGCATGTTGTGTAGGCGAAATGGAGATAACGTGCTTGATGGCATGTAAAAGAGGCGCAGCGCTTTCTTCTTTATCTTCTTCTCGTCAGCATTTTGTCTCACGCTCGACCTTCGCTGACGGTTTGATCAGAGAGGCGAGGTCAATGAACTCCCAATAGCGAGTAATAGACTTAGACTTAGACTTAGACAGAACTTTATTGTCATTTTGTCAACACTAGGTGTGTACAAAACGAAATTTCGTTGCACACGGCTTTCAACAATGTAGTGGTATTTCGGCTGGTTAAAAAAAGTGACATTCTATATAAAAATATGAAATAAGATAATTATAAAGTACAAAGTGCAGCAGTGATAAAGTATGTAAACAGTGCAGGAGACAAAAGCAGTATTTACAAGTGTGCAGAGGAATGCTACGTTTGAATGTTCAACAGTCTGACGACAGCAGATGCTAGCCATACGTACGGCGCCCTCATACTTACTATAGGTATTTGCCGGTCAAGTGTTTATGTGTCTTTCTATCTTTGTGTGTGTGTGTTCGTGTTTATCTACCTTTGTGTTCATATGACGCAAAGAATGTGTCTTTTCATGTGTGTGCACATGCATGTGTGTGTAAGTGTCCTTGTCTTTCTATCTGGTTAGCATATGTGTATGTCCTTGTCTTTATATATTTGTGTGCGTGCGTGTGTAAGACTTTTACCTCATAGATGTGAAACTGTGACTGGCTTCTTGACATTTCTCTGTAACTGGTGGTGAAGTCGCCGATAAAGTCGTGCCTATGCGCGAGGAAGGACACGGACAGGGACACACGTCAATATTATCGTGTTAAAAGCGTGACGTGCAGCACATCACGTCCCCGCTAACGAGCCAATTGGCGGTTCGCTTAATTGAGAGACATGGACGTTAATTTCTGCATTTGCAAATCTGTCATTGGGAAATTGCGTGAAAACTAATAAAACTTTAGCTACATTAGCGGCTAATCGGGCTAATAATGCTAGCAGGCTTTTGGGTTCACGTCGATCAACACTCTGCTTCTTTTTGCGACATGTACTGCACAAAATGCGACGGTAAAGAAACGAAACTCACCCGCCGTCTCTGTCCCAGTCGTATACTTCCACCTTGATGCTCCTAGATGGAAAGACAAAATCGGTAAATGTCAAACAATCAAAGCTTGCACAAAGTTCACACTCACAATGTACAATAAGACTTAAACAATGTTTTGCCACTCTATCCGTGTACAATAGAAAAGAACAAAATGAAATAAATTAAAAAAAAAAAACAAGTCCATGACATTTATCAGTGCTTTGAAAACTAAGTCTAAAAAAACACAATTTATTCAAATATTCTCCTCATTTTTTGTAGCTTTTCTCATTAATTGTAATAAGTGACTTTCCTGACAGGTAATACAAGAAGTGCCATCGTCCTATGCTCTGATATTTAACCTTAAAATCATACATGAATAAAAAATGCGCTGCCGCAGGTTTAAGGTCAAGTCATTACAAATGCAAATCCTTTTTTCTTTTCCTTTTTTTCCAAACATGTGCGGGGGGGGGGGGTCCTGGTAATCCAGCACAAAGTGCGATGTGAATGTGACACTATTCCAACCTGCTGTGCTTCCTCTTTTTAAATCTCACAGGCAAAGGCTATACGCTTTAATCGCTATCAAGCGCCGTATGTATGTAAATTAAATATGTGATGGATTTCAACAGCTCTGTGGGCCCGAAAAATATTCATCAGAGTAAAGAAGCTAAAGTAACTTCTTTGTGACTCATTAACCTCCAAGTAGAGACCATTAATAAAAATTAGAGCGCAAGCTTTAGCAGTTCCACACGAAACATTATTCAAGGTTTATTTGCTGTAATGTCCTGCTAAAATGTGGCACAAGGGACTGTATGAAATGATATTCTTTATTAATTCTATTGAAATATGTGCAAAAAATGTCAAAAGGGAATTTTACATTCCAACAGCTCACTTGTTTTTATTACCTCATAATACAAAGTGTGTGGTTTCTTTTTTGCATAATTTATAACTATCATATTAAAAACACGTTTCTCCATTATTCATGTTTTTTGATTTATCATATCAATGATGTACCTGTCGTAGTCGCCGTTGCAGAGCGCCCTGACGGGAATCTTGAAGGCCTGCCACACGGGATCCAGAGTGTTCTTCACCACTTCAGTCTTGTGGCAAATGGTGAACCTGCCAGAGACGCACACGCACGTGTCGGCATGTACACAAACACGCGTTAAGGTCTACGTGTGTTGTCAGAGCCCCTTCGCATAGCATTTAGGCTGCCTCAGTGGACATCAAAACCGGAAGAAAAGCAGAATTTGTTAAGTGGCAGGCCTGCTTTCCCTGCAGGGCCAACTGCACTTCCCTTTTTAAGTTTCGGGGAGGTTTACAATGGCCGCAGCTTGACCCGAGAACCAAACCGGTCTTTTGCCATTATTCCCTCCTGGCAAATTTTCGGCGCCGCAATATTGCACTGTACCAATGGTGAATTTATGCTTATATCATTTTATAGACATATAGATTGCATACCAGATTCACTATTTAATAGTCCTTTTCGTTACCCTTTTTTTTTAAAAAATCTTATTTCACATCTTTATAATTATTCTAATTATTTTCATGTAGTTTGTTGATTATTTATTTATATCAATTTTTATTATTATAATATTTTTTTATGATGATTATTATTATGATTATTTTCCCCTGCCTTCTGAATGCACATAGCAGATGAATATAATACATCCAGTATAGAAGATTATATAAGAACAACACATTTAGTGCTTATAGAGTGTACACGGCGGCTTTCTGGAGCGTGAACAATCAGTGTCTATATGTGTGTGTTTGTGTTAGTTAGATGAACAACGGCGGAGGCGAGCAGCAGCTTGTCAACTCACGATCCGTCTTCATTACTGCGGTAGAAGACGAGGAAAGGGTCCGACTTGCCAAAGAAATCCTTCTTGTCCAATTTGTTGCCACAGAACTGCAGCATGACCGACTCCTGCCGGCATCACACGCACAAACAAACACAAACGCACACTGTGATGGCTGCCATGGTGACAGAGTATGATGGGATGCTGCGAGCAGACTTTCCATTTGAGTTAGTTCCATTGTTAACTAATGCCTCGGCGTCATTCATTCTTCCTATGGCGGCTCGGCCGAGAGTTGCGAAACATTTTACACGGCCACTTAACATGCCTATCTCATGATATTTTAAACTCATAAATATTATGTCTGTAAGTATAATTGGTATTTAATGATAATAACAAAACTGCACTCAAGAGGTCAAAATTCATATAGACTCTTGTTACCATGGCAACTAGCAACCAACTGGAATTACTGCCGTGGACCTC
This sequence comes from Syngnathus acus, assembly GCF_901709675.1. Taxonomy (NCBI): domain Eukaryota; kingdom Metazoa; phylum Chordata; class Actinopteri; order Syngnathiformes; family Syngnathidae; genus Syngnathus; species Syngnathus acus. The sequence goes on along the minus strand of NC_051092.1, from coordinate 2,353,616 downwards.
GATACATTATTGCCGAACGAATCTATAACATAACAAACCGTCTAAGTGAAGCTGAATAATGCAAATATAGAAAGAAATATGCTGACATCATCGTTTCTTCTCCTTGTGCTGTATGTGGCACTAACAGCAGCGAGGGGCTATTTTTAGCAAGTCCGCTTTTGGACACTCGACTTCTAATTTTAGCACCGTTGGGAGCGTCTACGGACAAACAAACACTATCTCTGTGCTGCATTTAGGAGATGAAGGACGTTTGTGTGTCGGAGCTACAAACACTCTCTCCGTGGTGCATTTAGGACACGTAGGACATTTGTGCGGCTTACCCGGCAGTTGCTCAGCTCCTCGGCTCTCACGATCAACGTTCCACATTTCTTACCAGGAATACCCCTGCAACACAACATAGTAGCTTAGGGCACTTAAGTCCTCCATTTTTCTTTTTACGTTCATGCAACGTAGCAAAAAAAGTGGAAACGCAGGAAATTTACGCACTAATGTTTGAAATATTTACAGTGGCTGTTGTTATCTTTGTGTACTACCAGATGTTAGCTGGCTGGCTTGTTGGCGATAGCATGCAAGGTGCTAATAGCTGGCTAATTGAGTTCCCATCATTACGTTTATAACAGTACAGGTCTAATTGTGTTGTTTTTGTGGGTTCTCGAAATAATCATTTTAATGGGAGAAATTCACTTGATATAAAGAATGTGTCGGTTCAGTCACAAGCCTGGTCACGAAACAAATGAAAGTTGTTTCCACTACTGTACAGTACATTTTGTTGTTGTCCAACTCACATCAATGCTTTCTCGAGCCGGCTTCCCAGCGAGCCCACAATCTCGCCCAGCGTGCAAAAGGCCTGCCCTAGGAAGTCCTGGAAAAGAGGGAAAAAAAGTGAGTTCAGTCTAAGACAGTCATGTTCTTTATGGGTTGTTTTTTTTAACATTGTTTGGCAACTTCTGATTTCTGTGCATTGGAATTTAGCTGGGTGCTCAAATGCATTTTTATTTCAGAGTGCTTAAATTTCCCAGTTGTCTGAACCCAGCATGTGTAGTGTCCTTGTTCATGTCTCGGAGGCCTCCGCAAGAGATTGGCTTTAGGAGCAGCAACAACAACAAGAAGTCTGTGCAATGATATATGCACACACACACACACACACACACACACACACACACACACACATACACACACATACACTCATGTTCACGTCCCGCAGGCACAAATTTGCTCCAAAGATGCCGGCCAGAAGAGAGCCAAAACACAGCAAGGTCCTCCTCCTCTTGACAACTAAGAAACATGACAAAAAAGCTGCGACCTTTCCAAGGGGAACTCGCTGGAAATCATATTCAACTGGCTGAAAACAAAAACAAGGTATCCATTATGTACCTTGTGTACTTTCTTATCATCGTTGGCTCAAAAAAAAAAAAAACCCTTGAAATGTAATGATTAAAAAATTATTTTTACCCTTATTATCATTATTGTCAATTTAATTTGATAAATGATGTGCTTTAAACAAATAGTAATAGTTCAAATAAAAAGCACAAATATCTAAATAGAATTAAACACCCCCCCCCCCCCAAAAAATCTACCTCTTCATCAAACAGCACCGACAAATAATCATGCGCATTTTAGCATTCATTAGCATAAATAAACAAGATTGAAGTATTTGAAATGTCAGGACAAAAGAGACCATAAAAGCTTAATTCCACATAAGTGCGTGCTTTGTCAGCACACCCTGCGGTCGTATCTGCGCAAGGCACATATACAAAAAATATGATCTGGAACAACTGAGCTATTGTGACCGTGATGAAAAACATGATTTTTTTTTAAATGATGATAGTGTTATTTATAGCAAGTGGATAAGGGCCCGGTTGTTGACAATGTGGCCGATCTGCAATCCCACACATCCACACTGCTGACAGGATGCATCCAAGCATCCTCGGCCTTCATGCTGCGCTCAGATGGAGCCGGCGGGGGGTTATTGGAGTAAAATATAGGGAAGGGACTGAGAGGTTAGCCCTTTTAGCCACCAACATGATGGAGGTGAAGGAAAGGGGCATTCTATGTGGATAGGAATGAATAACTACTCAACATTTGGAATTCAAATGTTTGCATTCGGCTGATAAAAACCAACAGAGACACTCACATGCTTGGAGAGATTGTCACTCTTGCAGTCCAAGTCGTACCTGGGCAAAGAAGAGTGTGACGTTAAAGTTTACACACCATTCGAATCACGTTTTGCTGGCAGGCTCCGCCCACACACAAAGACCAAAACTCAAATGATTCTCGATTGAATAATCCATAATCCAATTTTGGTAGCGAATGGACAAAATGTCAACTGGAAATGGCTCAAATGGGCCTCAAACAGCCTTCTGTTTCTTTTTTTGGAGGGGGAGGGGGGGTCTACTCCTGATAGACACGCCCACCAAATTTCACGTTGCGAAAAGAAAATTAATTTGTGGTTAGCTTCTTTTGATAATTTTTGTGAGTGCAACACAATGAAAACAAACATACCTTGACAGGGGTAATAATGTGGCAATGCGGGTGTGTGTGAGTGTGTGTGTGTGTGTGTGTGTGTGTGTGCACGTGTGTGTGTGCTGGCGGCACAAGGCACAGGTGCGCTTCATGCGTTGCGTTTGCCTCTGTCACTTTGGACGCCTCATGAATCATTCATGTGATCCCATTTCATAATGAGACACACTGACAAGTGTGTGTGTGTGTGTGTGTGTGTGTGTGTGTGTGTGTGTGTGTGTGTGTGTGTGTGTGTGTCCACGTGTGAGACAGCAAGAGAAAGTGATGGGAAGGGAGGCATTAAAAACAACATGATGGATGGATGTTGATTCGACCACATACACAGGCGCATACACACACACACACACAAACACACACATACACACACAGATATCCCGCGGCGTCTCGTGAGCACAAATTTGTGGATGACATCACTCGGCACTGCGCCGGATAGGATTCCACTTCCTGTGCTGTTTTATTTTATTGGGCTTACACAGAGGCCTTTTGTTTCATATTCTTGATATAAAACACAATAATCAATTGACTGGTGGTAAAAAAAATAATAATTGAATTTTGTATTTTAAAAAAAATGCATTTGTTTTGAATTTTCCATTGTCCTCGGGCATATTTTTGGTTCATTTAGTTTAGATGTGATCAAACTAACGCCAATGACGACTTGAGCTTGAAGTGTCCCATCTCCCTTTCCTCATGATGGACACCTTAGCATCGCCATCACCATCCCCACAAATGCCTTCGAGTCAAATTGACTTATTTTTCCTCTCCGAGTGCAACCGAGCAGAATGAGAACGCTGCTCGGGAAAAAAAAAAAAGTGACAAGAAAATGTGTCTTTTATTTAAAAGGCGGAATAACGTACATCTCCCTCCCGCACACGGCATGAATATTTCACGGTTAGCTTTGCTCCAATGCATGGAGAGCGGGGTGCGCGCACACATGCACACACGCACACACACACACACACACACGAATCAATGGTTAACTCACAGGTCAAAACGTAGATTCTGCCTCTCCTCAAAGAAATAATCCAAGATAAACTTGCGCACAAAGTCAGGGTTGAGTGTGTTGTCGATCACTTCTGTTCTGCCAAACTGTTAAAAAAAAAATAATAATAATATCAAGTCGTATCAAATCCAAGTGCAGACACGGTATTTATCATATACACTATAAAGTAGGACACTTTAAATTGGATGCCAAAATGATAATGGTGAAGACTGTTTCCATTGAGAGCAGTCTGTGTCTGAAATAATTGAAATAATAATTGAAATAATAATCTTTTTAATTTATGACAAAAATAAATAATCAAACTTAAATTAAAACTTAAAATATTAGCCCTCGTGTGCACACCAGAAACCCCTGGAAAATATTTTTTAATAATACAATAAAAAAAAAAGAACATTAATTAACATTAGTCACAAAAGTGGCGGTCTGGGGGAATTTAAATAAATAAATAAATAAATAAATAAATAAATAAATTCAGTTGGTAGCGAGTGTCAGTACAAGGCAAAATGGCCGCCCCGTAAGGGATTTTTCCAAGCCATATTTAATAAGAACAGTGACCTGGAGCATTGCTATAAAGACCAGTTTGAGGGTTTGAATGAAAGTCATTTTTGTGCGTGTGCGCTCGGCTCGTCACACCTTTCACGACTGAAACGTCAACGCATCCCGCTGGGACGCAATTACACTAATACGGACTTTGCCCATTAGGCAGCATCAAAGCGGCACGTTAACCTGCTCGCTGGTATTTCAGATCCTTCCCGTATGTGCTGCATAAAACATTTGTTGACAACAAAACATTTCATCCTCTTGCGGTACAAAAACTGTGAAAACAACACTCCCGTTTCTATTGTCAGTGTCTCAAAACAGTCAGCCGCCACCATTTTATAGCCCCAAAAAAAAGAAAAATGTCATTTGTGACTCACCTCTCTCCATTCCCTGTTTGCTATCCCCTGCGTGTACAGCACACAAACTGTGGAAAGAGGAGGAGATGGTCTTGAAAGAGAATTTGAACAGTGACAACTTCATGCTGACGAGCTGAGAGCGTGTTTCCCCCTCGGACGGCGGCGTGGCGGGAAAACTCCCTAATTAAATGTCACTAGAAGTTTGCCTTGCAGCGTGACGATATGTCAGCGAGGGGGAGGATGGAGGGAGACGGAATAGGAGGGGGCACGCTTGTTGTTTGCGTAGGTGGGAGAAGAAAAACCAGGTTAGAGTGCGGCGGAATGTCCTTCTTATCGAGCGAGGACGCTCGATAATATTGATATGCCAGCGTCTCCCGTCCCTTGGGGGGGAGTCTGGGATTTTATTTTTCCTCCCCTCCCGTGAATACGGCGGAGCGAAGCAATCATCCGGCACTAAAGTGACATTTCATTAGCATGTGTGCCACCGCTACCGCTATGGTAGCGTAGATGTCTCAACAAGTGTGACGAAATGATGTCACACTGAAAGGTTTTAAGAACAGATAGCTGTTAAGTGTTTTATTTTTACAATTCAAGTCAAATATCGATGCCCCGCGTAAATTAAAGTCGCAGTTGTTGGAAGGTGCAGCGTAAAATCCATGCTAATTCGCTAGCACGGATGATGAATTAGCATTAATCGTGTCGAAAACATTGTGGAGCCATTTTATCGGTCTACTGGAATTCTAATCCTCATTATAGACGCCAAAGCACACATTGTGGAGTCGCACTGTCACATCAGATTGGATGGAACAAATAAATCACAGTGTGTTGACTGGAATGTTAATTGATTTTTATAGACGTGGTGCGAATTGATTCTTGGATGGGAACACCTGAGCACTCCCCAGATCCGGGTAGCTCTTTTTTGGGAAGCCAGAGAGGAGGAGGAGGGATTAGCATCCTCGCCGGGGCCAACGTTTATACAAGAAGGCACTTGTGCTGCGTCCATGTCTCTGCTATGCTGACAGTCACTGGCCACAGTCACACAGCATTAGGGTGCCTCACCACACACACAAACACACACGGCCACATTTTTAGGGCCTCAGGCACACACTGGCGTACCATATTCATATTAGCTTATAAAGCCGGATAAAATTCCACTGTTTGTGCATATTACCATCGACCTTTTGTGCATATATGTGTGTGGTCAGTAAGTGTTGGGAGGGGAGGAAAAATATTCAACAGGAATGATAATGAAGGGGCTTTGTTGAATTTAACCTCAACATTAGAGACAGCTTTGAGTCTTCAGTGAGCCTGGCAAAAAGAATGTCGACATAGGGTTCATTCAAGACTCAAAAATATTGGTGGTACCAACACTTAATTAAATATTAATGAATATAGTAGATCATCATATTGTGAAAAATCTTATATATTGGGAAAAATAAGAGATTTGGGATAAGCGCAAAAAAAAAAAAATCATCTCACACACACACACACACACACACACACAGAGGTAAACACAACAATGCACGTGTATGCTGATGCTTCATGTTGGATTAAAGGACGACTGAGAATATGCAACCAGATGAGACCCCAACTCACTGCACGACATCCACAATGCAACATGGAATAATAGCATGCAACACACCACAGAGCTGACGCAGATATCATGAATGACTCCACAATGTCGTGTGTGTGCGTGTCAATCAATATTTATGTTCCAGGGAATGACACAACATATGTTCAGCCATACTGCCTTGGATCTTATGCTATGTGAAGACATTTAAATATTCCGCTCGGCTAACTAGCGGTATCTCCACAATGTTGTGTTCATGAATGTTAATGCTTTGGTGTGTGTCTGTGTGCACGAGTCTTACTGGGATCCGATTTGGAGAAGGTGTCTCGGTCCAGCAGGTTTCTAAAAAGATAGAAAACAAGAGACAAACATTAGCGCTAATTGAAAAGCATCTTAATTAAGCTTCCTCAGTAAACGGCAAACAACAAACAGACTGACGGCCCTTGATTGGTTGCCACGGAGGCGGAGGCATTAAGGAGACTCCGGGAAGTAACATAAAGTGGAGCTTATTAAATATTTCAGGCGTGCAGCAGTCTGTTTTCTCTCTTTTTGCCTTCCCTCAGCGCCATCAAATTTACATGACGCCGCCATCTTGGCTCTGCGGAAACCAACGGGGAGGAGGAGAATGAAGATGTGGAGGATGCCGAACAGCTGCTCTCCAAACTGAGGAAATCAATTAAAGACGAGATCGGAGGGGGACCCAAAGTCTTGTGATATAAGTTACGTGCCGAATCGAAAGATACAACACAATTAAAATAATAGGATGCTGATATGTCGCAATGGAAACCAATTAGGTTCTGTTATAAGATAATTAAAAGCGACGGGGTTCTAATACAATGCAATTACCGTATTTTCCGGACTATAAGGCGCACCTTCAATGAATGGCCCATTTTAAAACTTTGTCCTTATATAAGGCGCACCGGACTATAAGGCGCACCATTAATGCATCATGTCAGATTTTTAATCCAAATCAAATCATTCTCCATTTTATCTTTTTTATTTCAACTTCAGACGCAACAAATTACTTTATAATCACAAAATAATGATCCATAGTCTTTTTGATTCATGATTCATAGTCTTCAGCGGGCCACTTATGATTGATTTCATGACACAATGCTTTGGGCTAGTTTAAATTTAGGAATTTGGTCCATATATAAGGCGCACCGGACTATAAGGCGCACTGTCGGCTTTTGAGAAAATTTTAGGTGCGCCTTATAGTCCGGAAAATACGGTAAATGAATAGGGTGGTACAAAAATTTCGAAATAATAGGGAAATGACACAACGAACAGAAGCTGTCAGGAAGTAACCCAAGAATTGGCAAAGGAAGCAAAAGAATGACAGGAAGTAGCTACCAATGGCGATCATGTTCCATTGACGGAGCATGTGAGTGTGTGTATGTGTGTGTGTGTGTGTGTCAATGCCAGCCAGCAGTTGCTGCAGGGGTTGTGGAGGGGTGTTTGGTGGGGGCGTTTGGATGATGAAGCTATCATGCTAGCTGCGGGGCGAGCGCGGCGTCGCTCGTGTCCCGTCCTGTCCCGTCCCACTTGACAGGCGGCGAGGGCCGCGCAGCCGCGCTGATGTCAAGTGATGTTTCTGGATCAGGCTCTCGGCTTCTGCTGATCCCAGCGTGGCCCAGATGGTACCAAACCCCCACCATCCCCCCGAGACCCCCCCCTCCCTTAAATAAATGATAATAAACCGACAGGATGGCGTCCAAGCGCTTCACGAGTGTGTGGGAGTGAGAAGTGGGAGACTTTACCTGCCAAAGTAGAGAAATGGCGGATAACAAGCCAAGAAATACGGCAGCGGGCAACTACAATATATAAGTGTGTGTGCACGTGCACACGTGTGTCATGAAGCCATATGTGGTTTGTGCACATGTGTATGAATCCATGTGTATCTGTGTACATATATGTAAGTGTATTCGTTTTGTCGAATGTGTGCGTGGCGATGTGTGCGAGAACATTTGTCGTGTATTTGTCCGTGTCCACCTGATCTTGATCGAGATACAGATTTAAAAAAAAAAAAAAAAAAAGGAAATGGTTGAGTGGCTCTGCGTTCATCAAACATTTACAACAGCGTTCCCTCCTGACACCGGAGTTACATTTGAACTCCCACCAGCGACCCGTCACGTGCTCAACCCAACATGACTGCCCGCTGCTTAAAAGCAAAGCCAGATGAGACCAGACTTCTATACTTGGGGAAAAAAAAAATACTAATTGAAATAATCTGTTTTGAGATAAAGGTCACTCATAGCAATGGGGATGCATTAAAAGACTCCGTTAGGGGAGACGCATCTTCTGTATACAAAATGGACACACACAACATTGTGGAGCGACCAACTGTTGGAGGCACACTTGGTGTAACTTGTAAGTTGTGTACTTTTTGGGAAATATACCGTATTTTCCACACTATAAGGCGCACCAGATTATAAGGCGCACCTTCAATGAATGGCCCATTTTAAAAAATTGTCCATATGTAAGGCGCACCGGATTACAAGGCGCACCTTCAATGAATGGCCCATTTTAAAACTTTGTCCATATATAAGATATATACATTTGGCCCACAGGCCAGACTTTGGACACACCTGCTGTAGTAACTCAATATTGTTCCATATATAAGGCGCACCTGATTATAAGGCGCACTATTGGCTTTTGAGAAAATTTGAGGTTTTTAGGTGCGCCTTAGTGCGGAAAATACGGTACATTGAAGCACACAACATTGTGGAGCAACCCCATGCTACAATCTAGTGGATTGCCTACTGATTCAGTCTCCATATAATGAGGCAGACTGGGTGGAACTAATAAGTAGCATCGAACAGAAGAAAAACATGGAGGCACACAACCATGTGGAACCACCACAAGTCACTAACGGCGGTAAACGACACTTCAACTCCACCTAAATGTGAAAAGATGTCAGCCTAAATGGACTTTAATTGTCAGGGTGTAAGATAAAAAGATTGAAACAGAAGAAGAAGACTTGGAGGCGGTCGAAAGATTGCCCAAAGTTAATTTGGAGTTCCATGTTTTATGACGGCGAGCACGGCACCAGGCGGGATAGAAAGTGCGGCGGGAAAGTGGGTCAGACTGGAAAACAACTAACTCATTTTGACTTGAATGACCACAAGGGTGCCATTTGGTCCAAAGGCTTGAAGACCTCATCACCCAGCTTGTTTCAGTCAGCGCTTTTCCCGCCTTTATCCATGTGCGTGCTAAAATGGAATCATGGATTTTCTATCTTTTGGAAGTGCTGCAGGAAGGCCGTTACTGTACGGCGCGTGAACGGGAATTTCAAAGTGTGAAGTTGAAAGCGATGAAGTATTTGATGCAGTACACCACACTTTGGTGCTGGCATCGTTTTACTGTGTTGCAGTGAAAATATCCTGCCTTTTATGGGTTCTGTGTGAAAAAAATTCTTTTAGTGAAGTGTGCCATCCTCCCAGTCCTTCGAAAAGCAAATATTTTTGAGCCACATTTTCCCATGTGGCACTTCCATGTTTTTTTCCACATTGGTTCGCTTAATTCTGTATAAAAGACAAAGTGTGAAAACCAAGCTATCATTTTGCAGGATCTCTGCGTGAAAGGCTTTCAGTCTTCAATTCAGTTTAGGCTACTCTGTGAAAGAGATGATGGACAACACTTGCCCAATACATACTTTTGGTCCAAAAAGCATATTGATTCCATGCCTGAAAGGTTCTTCTTCATGACTGCTCTTGCACTGATGGTGTCTTTTTCTTCACCTAGGCGAGGAAAGCGAAACGTTGGAGCTGACACATCGACCCGTCTCCCAGCGGGTCAGCAGGGAGTCTTCAATGGCGCCACATCTCAACGCGTCAATGCTTCCGCGCCGCCTTCTGTGGTCCCTAAATGTCAAGCGGCTCCAATTCGGCAATGCGCTCGGACCCCGAGACAGGCGGCGGCCGTGTGATCTTTGACGCTTTGACTTTTCCAACATCTGCGTGGTTGCTACATGCCGTCTGCTCGCAACACGCCATCGCTCAAATGTGTGTGTGTCAGTCCTTCTGCTCCGATGTAAATGTGAAGCCTATGGTAAGAGGATCATCTTCCAGACATTACGCACCACAACAAAGTGAGAAAATCACACCGCCTATACCAGCACATGCAGAAGGGTGGGAAGGATTTTAGGTGGGGCGGGGAACTGAGATGTCTTTTCTGTCAGCAGGGGGCGCCTGTGATTCTTTCCAGGGAGGCATGAGTAGGAATCATTTCAAAGAGTAGTTTTTGTTTAAAGGACCTGTGAAGATAGACAATATGGCCGCCAAAAATGGCAGACTTCCTATGTCTATTTTAGAATAACCTCTTGAGACTTTTTTGTGGGTCTCTTCATGACAGATACGCCTACCAAATTTCATCTTGCTCTGTGTAACTGGCTTCCGGGGCTGGAGTTTTCGAATGGTTTTGAGGTATTACAAAATATCAGACAGATGGTATCTTTTTGGGCATGGCCTGTTGGGACATTCCAAATCTCACGTTGCCAAGTGAAATAAGCTTCGAGTGCTGAATATTTACAAAGGTTATTGGCGACTTAAAATCAAAATGGCAGACATCTTGTGCCTTTTTGGTCATGGCTTCTTTAGAAGTTTTTTTGTGGGTCAACTCATCATAGAAATTCCCCCCAAATTTCTTAATGCTAAGTAATATAAAAGCTGAAGGTGACATTGTCTAATGATGTTCGTCAAGGAAGCCATCAAAGCTGTCACAAATCGTTTGGTCACATGTAGCTCATGTGAAACGGTCGCCGATAAATTTCAATCTTCTTGTCCAATCTGCGAATCTTAATGAGATTTGCAAAAGGCTCGACCAGTACAATCATTTCTACCATGCTTGATACTAAACATAAATATAAATTTATCTGGAAAATGTTGAGATGCTGCTGTATTGGTGAGCAACAAAGCTCATTACCATTCTTTTTTTTCCTCAGAATTTAATTTTTCATTTATTTCTGAGCCCAGTGACCTAACTGGGGCACAGAGTCTGCCACAGATGGAATATTAGTGGGAGCAGGGTAAATAAATACATATTCAGCATTATAAGGGGGACGCATTGTAGTCGACTCGCACTATATACACTCACTGGACACTTCTTTAGGAACATCATATAATTAGAAACACTGATATTTGCACACTGCATCTTTCATGTTATGAGCCTTCATTTGGTCAATTTTTGTAGCTTTGCAGAGTCATGAAGATATTGTAATGCCCTCACATGTAAGCAAGGGAAAAACAGCCACTCACAGCTGTTTAGTAAACGGAAAAACACACTCTCAAATGCAAAATGAGAACACTTGCAAAAAGCTGCTATTGGCCACTACTCACTCTCACACGCAAACTAACCAGTCAATCCTACTCAATTTTCCACACCCCTTTAAGGTACACTTAGATATAAATCTTATCTACAGTAACAGCATAATAAACACGATACAGTGCTATTTTTTGTTTTCATTAAAAATAATTGCGTGGGTTTTTGGGAGGAATGGCATTTCAATGGGTAAAATGGATTAAACTATTCAAGGCAGCGCCGTATGATAATAATCAAAACTGTCTCGGCACCAATGAGAAACATCTCCGCACGTGTCAGCTCACACATGACATCAAAAGCATCACAACACATACATACAGAGTAAAAGATGCTTACCTGCACGACACGGTGAGTTCAACTTTGGTGGCTGGGATGGCCGCGGTGAAGGGGTCGGCGTCCCCGATGCACGCCATGCTCCAAGCTGCAGTAAAGCCTCAGTGACTGGCATGAGAGGGACAGAAAGGAGCTGGATGATGATGAGGATGGCGGTGCTCGTGCCTTGAGGAAGAAGACAAAAGGGAGTTGCTGGTAGTAGAAGTGGTGGGACCGAGGAGGGAGAAGGAGGAGACTCCTCCGTCCGCTGCTCCCACCAGAGCGTCGATGTGTGGATGCTTACGAGCGCGGGAAAATGATGGGAGTGTGTGACAACACTGAGGAGAGAGCGAGAGGGAGGGAGAGAGAGCGAGAGAGAAAGAGGCGCGGGAAGGAAGGGAAGGGTTTCAATTGGCTGTGGAATAAAGCAGATGTGTGTAATAATTACCTTCATACCTGCATAGCACTCAGAGTAAGGATGAGAGAAGGGGGAATAGCCAAGAGAAAGTGAGGGAGAGAGATAAAAGGAGAAAGCAGGAGGGAGAGAGATTGTGGGAGAGAGAAAGGAAAGGAGAGCTACAGGGATGGATGGAGAGAGAAGAGATAAGAGAGAATGAGTAGGGTGAGAGAGACAGAGAGGTGAGATAAAAACATGAGAGGAAGTGACAAAGGGAGAGAGGGAGAAAGAAAGGGGAATAAAGGGGGAAAGAGGAAAAGAGGGAGGGAGGGGGAGAAAGCCGGAGAGAGTGAGGGCTGAAGGAGACAGAAATTTCCCATATCAAGCATCTGTGGCTTAAAGCATCAGTATGTATTTGACTGCTATGCAAGTGTAAAAAAAAAAAGTTAATCACCAACTCCTGATTGACTGCGATATGCAAAATTTGCAGGTGACATCACTTCCGGTGTATCTTTCAGGATAAAATGTCACCGTAAAAAAGGCAAAGAAAAAGCAACATCTTAGATTGCATAAAAAAAAAAGAAAAAGAAAACCGAGTTATTTCAAAGTCGCGCAAAGGTGGTCCAGCCCAGCTGTGACTCAGCAGATGGTCCGCCATCGGGGACCACCTTGACCATCCCGGAGCAAAATGGCAGGCTGGCAGTGATGTGTGCTAACGACGGTTAGCGTCCATGCTAACCCCTCTCCAAAAAGCATCCGGTCAACACGAAGGTCACATTTTAGAAAAGATAAATGTATGAATTTTCTAATTAAGATTCAGAAAGAAAAACTAATTGAGCACCATAGCATTGAAAAAACAACAACAAACCTTAGCTTAGCATGCTAAAACAAAAGAAAGTGAGGTCTTGAATGAGAATCCCCCGCGTTCAAAGGGTGTTCCTGATGATAAGTTGCGCTGAGTCAGCATCTCCTCCCACATGTGCAATACTGCAAAAAGCTTCCGCGTGCTGCTGTTGCTGTTTTTAAATGAGGATGAATGAATGAACGCCCGCGCTTTAATAAGCTGCCGCCGGGGACACTTTGAGAAAACAACACGAGAAGTTGGACTGAAAGTTGGGCAATGATAGTCGTCATGACTGAGGAGGGATTATGTATAAAAACATGATTTGAGCACAGCGAATAGGTGGGATGTAAACATAGCAGAAATAACTCTAATAAGATAACTTGCAGTAATTTGAGAAATAATTCAAAACCAACCCACTGGGTCTATTTCGTTTGTTTGGTTGCTGCTGCCATCTGGTGGATACGTTTGGTAATTATTTAACAGTCAAGTAGTCTTAGAGAAACAACATTTTAAGTGTGTGTGTGTGTAGGGGGGGGTTGTTGTGCAAAGAAGAAAGCACAAGGGATCTGTTTTGTTTTTTGACAGATGGCGTTTATTCTAACCAGGCATCATCTGACATTAGAATAGCTACAGCGATGGCCATTTGCAAGATGGCTTCTACAATTCCAAAAGAGGAGGGAAGGTCCAGAATTCGACTGAACAAACTGCTAACAACGAAAAGAATCTAAGCGTGAAATAATGAAAATCAAGTCAGGAAGCGTTCCCGTCGGTGGTCCCTAAAGAAAAACATTCGCTCGCGTTAGCCTCGTCATCATCGAAACATTCATGAAATCGGAAGGCCTCGCCTCTACGAAAAGGTCTGTGACGCAAAATTACATAAACAGCGCCTTTGCTATGCTAACGAGTGGGCTGCGCCTGTCGTGCGCGACAAGAAGCCCTCTGATAAATGGAAGCAAGGCGACGACGTGTGGCCGATATGCATGAAGTGAGTGTTAATTGCATCCGTAGCGGACGTCAAGTAAGCGCGTCTCCATGTCTACTGAAAGCGAAATGAGCACGGACTGCTTACTTACTTAAAAAGAGCACAAAGCATGTCCATGTACGCATAGTGATCAGAGATACGAAGAGATCACGCCCAATGTCAACATGTAGTGAGGGTCGGAGTTAATTGTGCATGGAGCTAGCATGGATGATGTCACATACACACAGTGAGCGCGGAGTGGGTCAACCGTATAACAATATTAGCGGGGTGAGCGCAGACCATGTGATCATCTCGAGAATATAACCAACCGCATCAACGCACGAGGAGGGCATGGTGCACATTAACGTACGTGTTACGAGTGTGGACACGGAGGACCGAGGAGGTCGGCGTGTGGATGGAGTGCGGACCACGTTTACGTATGTGGCCGATATAGAGGATGGATAGTGGTAAGAAGCTTCATCCTGAAAAAACAAAATGATCACTTTTAAGACTTACGTGCTAAGAATAGAAGACCAACATGAAGCCCGCACACCACACAATCAAGTCGGGTCTACATGACATAAATAAGATGCATTCAGCATTTGTCACATTCGAACACTTAACAGAAAAAAAAAAAGTTATATATGTAATGAAGCTTCCAAGGTAGAGTTGAGTGTCTTTTGTGTCTTTTGGGGTGACATGAAGACATGAAGCTTAACGACATCAAGAAACAGGAAGCACAGCGGCGGGTTGTTTAGACCGGCTAGCAACCCGACACTTTCCATCCGAGATTTGGCAAGACCGGCGGCGGCCATGTTGGACGGCTACGGTGCAACAAGCAATAGCTAATAATAGCTCATGCTTGGAAAGCGCACTTAACGCAACCTTGATGAGTTGTTATCACTTAGTGGCTACGTGTCATGTATGTGTTCGGGCTTCGTACTGGCGGAGAAACAAGCGCGAGGGGGAATCAAAGTGCACATCAGAACAGAGTCCAGCAGAAGTTGCGGCGAATACGTTCAGTTACTCGCCACCTCGTCCGCCGCATTGTCAACCGCCTCAAAAGTGCCGTCCAGTCCGCCGCTGCGCGCGCGCCAAATCTTCACCGTCCGGTCGCTAAGAGGCAAATAAAAATTTTTTTTTGAAGAAACTATCAATGTGGAGGTTTCATTCGAAATATCAAAACTCACTCGGAAGCGGTGAACAAGTGGCTGGCGTTGGTGGCGATGCCGTTAATGGGGCTGTCGTGACCCTTGAGCTCGCCCAGGCCCGCCAGAGTGTCCGTGTGCCACAGTTTGAGCACCCCTCCTCGACAGCCACTCAGGAGCGCCGGAGAGCCCGGGACCAACCCCAGGGCGCACACCCAGTCGCGGTGAGCGTTCGGGACTTGCTGATGGGAGAAAGGTTGAAGCGATTGATTGTGACAGAAAAAAAAAAAAAAACACAGAAATGATTTGGACCACTCATCGCATTGCAGCACCTGTAGCAAGTCCTTGCGATCCAGGTCCCACTTCTTGATGCCGTTGTCGCGGGAGCCGCTGAAGAAGAAGTCGCCCTGGATCACCAGAGACTCAATCCCGTCGTAGTGGGGGGGCTCAAAGTTGTGAGTCGGGCCGATGCTTCCCAGGGAGCCTTCAGTCACGTCAAAGAGCTTCATACAAACACAGCCGGATGCGATGTGAGTGACCTTTAACACAGCATCTCTTGACAACATCGTGGAGCGACCACATGCCAGTCTACTGGAATAACACACCTTGACATAGTGGTCTTTGGAGCCGGTGATCACCAGGTCCTGGTTGTTCCCCGAATGGTCCACGGTCAAACACATAACAGGACCTTGGTGACCGGTGAGTTTCCCAGTGGACGCAAACCTACGGGAATAAATAAACCACAGTCAAATATAGCTGGAATTCTTACATAGACTGGAGATGTAAGCAAAGGTTGAAGACCCTCACCTTCGTAGATCCCACACCCTGACCGAGTTCCCGGCAGCGGCGTACAGGACCGTCCCGTTGGGGTTCAGTGCGATTTGGTTGATCAGGTTCTCACCCGCCGGGATGGTGACCGTCCGACTGGTGTTGGATGCGCAGACGTCGCCCAGATTGATCTGACCGGAGGAGCTGCACAGACGAGGGCGTGGAAGGAAATGATGTCACGCAACATAAAGATGGACGCACACAAGTCTTCCCGCTCACTCACCAGAGGGTCCGAATGCACTTGGCCGAGTCGCGGATGTCCCACACTTTGATGTAGGAGGTGGAGACGGAGAAGACCAGGCTGGAGCTGTAGCGCACCGACACCACGTTGTTGGGATGTCCGGCCAGCGACATAATTTCCTGGCCCGTCACCAGATTCCACACCTTGCAACTGCGGTCTGAAGGAAGAGAAGAACGCTGAGTCGGCGTCGAGCGTGAGAACAAGGCCCGAAACGTAGAAAACCTTTGGAGCCGGTGAAGAGCAGGTCATCGGTGCAGTCCACGCACAGGACGGCCTTGCTGTGTCCCTCGGCCACGTGGACGCACTGTAGCAGCGAGGTCGAGCGACTCTTGGTGGATGTCACCGGGTGGATGACGCCCCTGCGGAGTCAAAGGCAAACGGAAAAACATGGCGGGGTGACTACCTTCAACGGGAGGCGCTTCACGTTCACGCACAGATGCATGCAGCTCCGAGGGAAGTTCAGAACATTGGAGACACAGAAGGGATGGGGGGGGGGAGAAAAAAGAATAAGGGGTGTCTGACCCACACAATCATTTTAGGCTCATTTTGCCTTCAATGATGAATTTGAGAGATTATGTTATAATCTATTTGCTACGGAATTTGACGCAAAATTGTAAAACATTTTAGTTTGGTGACAAAATTTGCACTGCACATAAAAACGTGATGGGAAGGACAGAATTAGAATATGGGGATCAATTCAGTTGATGAATTTAGTGCCATGCTTCGCCAAAGCTGGACTGTATTAGTGGCGTTACTTTTGGGTGTCACTCTTACTGTTTAATCTCCTTGAGCTTTGCCCTGTCGCCTTCCGCTTGGGCCTTGTCATACGTCTTCCTGCGAGTGAGCGGCGACGGTGCCGGCGAAGCTCGCTTTTCGGCGCTCGGCGGCTTTCTGGGGCCCGAACTGATCGTTGGGTTGTTTTTTTAAGGGGACAAATGAAATGTAAAACAAAACAAAAAAAATGGGGGGTGAAATGATGATGAGGTGCATGCGGGACAACGTGAGGAAATTCACCGACTTACGCGCTGTACATTTTGGAGGAGAAGCTGGGCGAGAGTGCCGCAAAGTCACCGACGCCGTCTGGCGTCTCTGCTAGCGGCAACACGGGGCTCGAAAAGTCGCCCGTGTCGGGGGCGGCCTCGCTGTTGGCATACAAGAGCTCCATTTGAGTGGTGGTGCGCCGGCGAGCCTGCAAACAAACGGAATATTATTATTATTCATTTTTTTCTTATATAAGTGGCTAAAACAATAAAAAAAAAAAAACTACTAGATTGAAAAATACCTTATTCCGAGACTTGGTCTCGCCGCAGAACTTCATAAGATCCGGCACAGTGCTGAAAAGACAACGCACAGTTCGATTGATACGCTATCAGCTTGTTAATAGTCGTAGAAACAGAACCAAACGTACTTTCCGTTTGCTGACGGGCTGGTGGCCGACTCGTCGCTGCTGCTGTCGTCGCCGTTTTCTGTGGATAAAGAAACTGCTTTCAAGAAACGCATTCAGAATCAAAAAGAATGTCAACACATTCACAGTGGAACCTCCAAAGTGGAACTACATTATTACTGGTTAGAAGGAATAGAAAGTGAATGTATCTGTTCTTCAGTATAATCACTACGAAAAAAACAAAAGACCCAAAGGACTATAAAAATGCTAATTGTATCACAATTAGGTAAATTTCCTACCCGAAAATTATAATCACATTTTTCATATAGTTGGACTTTAGAGGTTCCGCTGTCGGTTGTAGCTAAGGAGAATGGATTTTGAGAAGGTGAAGGAGAGCGGCAGATGACGGGAGGCGATGTCAGCACAGCGCCATGCCGCTTCAACTGGAACGCCTTCTTCACTGAGCTCGGCCCGGAAAAGAGAAAGTGAGGGAGGGGCGGGGGGCTGAAGGAATCGTTAGTTTGGGGCTCCTGGTTGACCTACAGGTCATGTGATCCACGTATTCTTCCTGTGTGTGTGTGTGTGTGTGTGTGAGTGGGGGCGTTAGCAGGGTGCTAAAGCGTGGAGGCTGCAGCGGGTGATGAGCTGGTGGGAAGGAGAGGAGAGAGAGAAAACGGCACCTCATGCACCTGCTCAAGTTAGTTCCATACAATGCATGCGCTCAGCCGCTCGCAAAAGCAGACTCCGATGATGTCGTTCCACTTACCGGCTGCCACGTTACCTAGCTCTGTAAGAACACCACAACACAAAAAGAACCGTGTGGAAACACAAAATACACAAAAAAAACAACGGACAAATGAATAACCATAGTTGAGGGGGGGGGGGAAGGGAAAGTGAAGGAAGTAAAGACATTTTAGGAAGTATCCTGCTGAACACACACTGGCCATTTGTACTCAAAATTCACCATGGACAAAATTATTTGAGTCCACAATCTGCTCCAAGGATCCAATTGAAATAGTTTGTGTTCAGCAGCAGGCAGCGGGGAATTGAACACATCATGCAACAAACGGTACCCTGATGCTAATTGCTAACGCAAGACCAATTCAAAATGTCGGCGTCTACCTTGCAGGGCGTTGCCCAGCAGGGCGTCCAGCTCCGGGTTGAACTCGGCCTTCTCCTTCAGCATGTGGAAGAGCAGCTGGTTCTGAGTGGCGCTGGTGATCTCCGTCTGTTTCAGGCGACCCTCCATCACTTTCACCTGGGACTCCTTCTGGGCCGCCTGCAGACCCTGACACGACCAAACGCGGAGGTTAACATCTATTCTTAAGTCTGGAGGAAATAAGAAGTGCTCGCTGGCTAAGTGGCTAACAAGCTAAGTAGTTGTCTTGTCCTGCTGTGCATACCTTGTTGATAGCCATGGACATAAAGTGATCCAGCAGGAAACGAGCCTCCACCAGAGTGCAGGAACCGATCACAGCAGAGACGTCCACGGTGTCGACTTCCTCCTGGAGCCCAACACAAAGCTTGATGAGCGACCCGTCCCCGACATCTCGTCATCCGATGTCCCCACCTTGGTCTCCTCGATCTGCATGATGTTGGCCTGACAGTCGGCAATGCTGTCGTTGATGTAGTCAATGTTGGCAGCCAGCGCGTCCACTTCCTCGTTGAGCGGCACCACCGCCTTCTCCGCTTCGGAGTCTTCCCTGGCCAGTCGCTCTCGCTTCTTCACCACCTTCTCCTTACGCTTGGTCAGCTCCTCGCGTTGCTATGGAAACGAGACCATTGACTACGGCGAACTGGACGCTGACATTTTCTTAGTGGCTGCTCGCACTCAGTTTCTTCTACCTTGAGGAGGCGGTTCATGTCGTTCTCCATGTTGGAGATGGTCATCCTTTGCATGATGACGTCCGAGATGCGTCGCTCCAGTGACTGCCACTTGTTGCGGGCCATCCGGGTGGAGTACAGTCCGCCCACCCGCCTGGGGGAGGACCTGCGCACCAGAGGAATGCAAATATTTGCTTTTGTGTGATTGCCAAGGATGACACAAGGCATTTGATGCCATGCTCCGCCCACAAGCAACTGGAGTCGTACCTGGTGCCGTTGGGAGCACCGTGTCCAGAATACGTGCGTCCAGAGGGCGGACGGTGGGACAAGTCCTGGTTGGCATCTGGCAGATTGAGCTTACGAATGACCTTTCCTGAGGTGGGCCTGGCCTGCCTCCTCAGAGCCGTCACCTGGCCACACAGACGGAGGACGCTTGAACGCAAAAAAAAAAGAAAGAGCGCCACCTAGAGGCTAAAACCCACCTCCTCTGTCTTCCTCCTGAGGATAAGCTCCTGCTGCCTCCTCTGAGCCTCCAGTAGCTTCAATTGATGCTGAGAGGAGGAAAAAAAAAAAGGTGATGAATGTCCATCAACGGTTCATCCAATGAGAGGACGAGGACCATTCGCTGACCTCTTGTTTGCGCTGGTCCTTCTTCAAGGAGGCAATCTCCCGGTTTCGGCGGGACTCGTTCATGCGGTTCTTCTCCTGCTGCTCCTTCATCTGCTTCATGAGGCGAACCTGAACGCAACACATACCCAGACCCAAATGCTTTTTTCTTTGGCTATCATGGAAATTGTCTGGCTGTGACGGTTCCAGCATTTTGCTGTTACCTTGGTCTTCTTCATTTCAGACACGTCCATCTGGAGCTTGCGTAGCTGCTTCTCGTACTGCGACTGGTTTCTGAGCAGGCGGGCGTGTTCCTTCTGGGCCGACTGCAGCTTCTGCAGCTCCTTGTTCATCACGCTCAGCTTCCTCTCATACTCCGTCTTGATTTTGCGGGCCTTGTCCTCCGTGCCGCTCTCCACGGAGTCTGAAGATGGTGCACACAGTCAGAAGTGGGAATCGAAAACTGGTTCTGGTAGAACAGGAGCTTACTCATGTTCTGGAGGACGCGATCCCGCTCCAGCTGCGTGTCCTTAATCTTGCACTGCAGCATCATCAGCTTTTGCTCGTACTGCTGCTTGAGCGTGTGCAGACGGCGCTGGCTGTTCTCCAGCTCGTCGATCAGCTTCTGCTTGATGGCGATCTCGCACGTGATGTTGGCCAGGTCGGCCTGGAAGTTCTCTGAGGACCACCCATAGAAATGTAAGCACTGATCTATGCGTACTCGACGCCACTTGTTGACGTTCAGATCGCTCACACCTTTCTCGTCCGACTCCGAGTCGGAATCGTCCGAGCTGTCCTCCACCTCCATGTCCTCGTCCTCCTCTTCATCCTCCTCGTCTCCTTCATCGTGCTCGCTGCCGTCCTGTTGAGTAGATAGTATAAATTGCAGAGTATGACGATTTGGAGTTGTACTGAAGGCATCAAAGCAAATGTTTTTGAATTGCGTTTTAAATAATCATACTTTATTGAACACTAAGACAAATTTTTTAAAAATCCCAGTTTGTGTGTGTGGAGCAACTCACCAGATCGGCTTCATCGCCGGCTCGCTCGACGTTGTTCTCCTTGTCGCTGCTCTTCTCCTGCTCGTTGTCGGGATTGTCCTCCTTGACTACGCTGAAATATAGAAACACATACCGTTATTATTATTGGCTAAATAAAAAACAAAACAAAAACGTTGGGTCTTTGTTATAATAAATAGGATAATCATTGTATTTTTAGCATAGTGTTAAACCATGAAAATAAAAGAGGGACTACACACTGCAAAAAAAAAAAAGATTGAAGCCATTTTGGTTGCATTTCAACCAGCTTCAGCAACACAAAATTGAATAAAAAGAACTTTTTTAGATGACAAACACAAGCAGCGTTGATGGGGCAAACTACAAGCAAGACCGGGACTTGTGTTCCATGATGAGGATGAGTCGAAAAGTGAGGAGCAGGAGGGCGGAAGCCAACAAACCTGACGGCAACCTCCTCCTCCAGCTCCTCCTCCCTCCTCTCTCGCTCCTCCAACAGCTGCTGTAGTCTTCGGAGGGAGGGAGTGAAAGTTTAAACGAGAAGTGAAGAGAGATGAGGAGAGGAAGGAAGAGTGAGAGAAAGATCCAGCTTTTTGGAAGAATGCGATTCATTCTCACAGCGCCGTGTCAGTGAACGCCTTTACTCTAAATTGAAGTCAATTTCAACATTCGCTCTTTGCTCACCTTTTCTTCTTTTTTTTCTCTCGCTTCTTCAGCTTCTCCAGGTCCTTCTTGGCCATCTCAATGATGTCGGACGTCTCTTTCTCGGGGGCGGAGGAGGACGTGAAAGAGCCGGGCCCGCCGTAGAAGGCTTGGCGGCTGGAGGCGCGAGTTAGGTTCTTGCGCAGGTTCTCGTTCACCGCCTCGCTCTCCAGGAGCTTGGCTCTGAGGACCACAACAATACGTAAGCAAGATGTATTGAATGAATGAATTCATTAAAAATAGAAAGTCAACATTGATGCGACAAATATGACAGGATTAACCTGAGGTCTTCAATTTCTTTGATGTAACTCTGAATCATGTTGCCAATTTCCTCTGTGCCTCCTTCACCTGAACAAGAAAGAAAGGCGGTGAATTTGTCAATAAACGGAAGCATGTAAAAAAAAAAAAAAAAAAAAAAATTCCACATGAAATGGAAAATAACGACAGAGGCTGAGCTGCACTGTGGTTGTTTCTAGAAAAACCTGAAGGTGGTCTTTTTCTATCTTTGATGGTGCCTACCCGCCCTGGCGAGGGCCTGGTTGGCCTGGTCGCTGAGCAGCTGGGTGAGTCGCGCCCGCTGGACGTCGATGGTCTCCTGCATGGCTTTCACCCGCACGCGCAGGTTACTGTTTTCCGTCTGCAGCATGGCGTTCTCGTGGAACATGTCGCTGAAGCTCTCCACGCCATCCTCGCCTGCCAAGCGTTTACCCTGCAGTCAGAACTTTTTAAGAGGACGGGTCATTGTGCTGACCCGTGAAAAGTGAAATGAAACACCCGCACACCGTTTTGTATTCCATGAGTTCCATCGTCAGTCTGGCGATCTCCGTCCTGAGCGCGCTGATCTGCTGGCTGGCTTTGTCCTGGTTGACTACCACCTTGTTTTTGATGTTGCGGGCGCGGTTGGCGTACTTGAGCGTGTTGAGCGTCTCCATGAAGTCGCGGTCGGACGGGCTGATGCATGCGATCATCACGGTTTGGCTGAGATGCACAAGGATAACTCGCTATAGTCTGCTTTTATGGTGGAAAAGCAAAGAGTGTTTCGCCACTGACCTATTTCCTCCCAAGGAGTCCTGCAGAAGTCGGGTCAGTTTGGAGTCTCGGTAAGGCACGTGCGAGGACCGCTTGCTGCGGTCGCCCAAAGCGCTGATAACGTTCCCCAGGGCCAGCTTTGAATCACAGAAAATGAATGAATGAAATAAGCACCTCTTTTAAAGGCACACTACTGTGTTTCCGTGGCGTCCACCAGATGGCAGTGCAACACAATGTTGACTCACCAGTCCACAGTTGATGGAGATGCCCTCCTTGGCTCGGTCTCCCGTGGCGCCCGTCCTCTTGAGCCTCTCGGAGCCGGCTAGGTCCACAAAGTGGAATTTGGCACTCAGCGTCTCGTACTCGTCCATGTCTCCGTTGCCATTGGAGACACGATTGTCGCCGCCGTCGCCGCCGCCGTCTTCCTGCTGCAAAGACCAAGAGAATTTACTCAAAGGGCATCTGCATTTTAAAAAAAATAAAATAAAAATGCGAATTGATTTGTATTTTTAAATGGAAAAAGTAAGACGAAACGTCTGCGTGACTCACATTGTTGGGGGAGGCACAGACTCTGACTTGGCACAGGTGGATGGTGAAGATGGCGTGAGAGCGGGAGCTCTGGACATTCATCTGCGTGCTGGCGGTCGTGCGAGACAGAGCGCCCAGCTTCAGGCACTGCATCATCTGAATCAGCCGGGACAAATATCAGTGGCCGTCGTGGGAAATGCGGCAAACGCTCCTACTCAAACGTCATACCTCGGCCTCGGAGGACACGGTGCGCGTGGTCACGCCCACAGTGTAGATCCCTCCGTTGGCGTCCTCGTGGATCTTGATGTGAGATTTCTGCTTCCCGTCCCGCACGGAGTCAAACAGATCCAGAACCTCCTCGTTGTAAAGCTGCATCCCGAGGCACAAAAGAAAGGCAATACGTCTGAATTGATCACAAACCTTCCTTGCTGTTAATCAACAGCACCTAATTAAACTCAAGGAAGCCACCCTAATTAATTTTTTTTTTTTTTTACCCACATCAAGGAAATGTTGGTTTAACCAGTATTTTTTTGACTTTTTTTTTTTTTTTTTTAATACTACATACCTGTGTAGTTTTCTATTCAATGCTAGTGAGAATCCACACATACAAATGTTTTCAAGTAATGACATCAGAATAAAAATATAAGTACGTATAAATATTTGGTGTGGTTAAAAGCACAATACCATTAATTCTACTGCCCAGTCTGATTTGTGGCCGTCCACGTTTTATCGCATCTCAAGTTGCGGCTAGTCTTTTTCGGTATGCGAGCGCTGTCAAAGTGTGACGGAGCGGCACAAGTGCCTTTCAATGTGGCCCCTTGTTAACTCCTCCGTGGCCACTTCCTGACCACCTCGCACCCGTCCTCCTCCCGACCCCATGCTGATAATGACAGCTGCCGTCGAGCTGCTTACCTCCAGGAACTGAGCGTTGATTTTAAACTCTGGCGCGGGGCTACCCTGTTCCTGCGCGGCCTGCCGGCGCTGCTCGATGCCCCGGAAGAGATGGTGGACGGCACGGGGGATGATGCCCAGCTCGTCGTCCATGATGTTAACGTCGAAGCCCGTCCCCATGGTGTACGTCTTTCCCGAACCGGTCTGCGCGTGGAGAGGTGCAATTATCAAGTCAAAGATGTCAATTCAATTTCACACAAAATGGCGTGGCAGCTACTGGCCTGTCCGTAGGCGAAGACGGTGGCGTTGTATCCCTCGAAGCAGCCCTCGATCAGCTTCTCGGTGCAGTTTTGGTAAATGGCGTCCTGCTGCGAGTCCATGTCGAACACGTAGTCGTACGTGAAGGACTTGTCCTTGCCCAGGATGACTTGAGGCTCGCCAGGCATGACGTACGTGCAGATGTGGCATCCTTCGATCTTCTCCCGTGCCAGTTGAGGACGGATCCTGAGGGGGATTAAAACAAAATAAAACAAATAAGATGCGAATAAATGTTGGATTTATTGTTTTAAACGTTTTTTTTTTTTAATCATAAATGATGAATTTTGCTTGTTGCTGGTTCCTCTGACATGGAAGTCCTCAACAGGGTTGAAAGACACCTGGCAGCATTTCGCATCTAACGTGAATAACGGCCTCATTGTGCCTCCAAAACAATATCTGGGGCGTCCAGCATAGTGCGGCCATTGTGCGTTCGTAAATGTGACACTGGACCCTGGCACCGAGCGCACTGTGGGAGCAACAAGGTACTGGGGAAACCCCCAGGCTCTTTTGGACTTAGTTGCAGCGACAATATGTAACATTTGTAATCCGCTACAGTGAGGACAGGACGTTCTTTGTTTCAGGAGACTCAACTGCGTAATCCGGTCAAGAATCTGAACAGCGATGTGACGTATGTTGGCTAACTCGACACCAAATGAATCCAAATCCAACCAAAAAAAAAAAAAAAAGCGAAACCCTGGAACACAGCACAAAACTGAACTCCAATGTGCACGACACACGCACCATAGAAGTGAATATCAGAAAAAAAGCACTCAGAGGATGGTGTTGCCATGGTGACCGTCAACGGATGAATTAAAATCCTAATCCCATGCAGGGAGAGTATCGCAGTGGTCTGTTTGATCCACTGGATGACACCAATAGAAGGGAGGAAGGGAGGGGGTGGGTTTAAAAATAAATAAAATAATAAATACATAACCAAGCTTAGCATCCTGCCAAGCTCCAACCTCACGGTACCACAAATAGGACGAGGATGTAACTCCAGCGGGGTTCACAAATAGGACGCCGACGCTCTCAAATAGATTCACACATCTCATCATCATCATATTTATATCAATCAGGTCTGCAGATATAATCAAATCATTTTTAGAACAGCCCCTCCTTTCCTTTGGTGCCTGCGTGAACTTTGACCCGCGGGAAGCAGCCAATGCTGTTATCAGCGCACCACGCGGGGACTTTGCGCTATCTTGTTTGTTTGGGCGCCACTTTTTCCAAAAACAACTGAGGGGGGCGGCTTGGGGATCAGCGGGAATTCCCTGTGTGGATCCAACATTTTGTTATTTTTGGAAATTAAAAAAAAAAAAAAGCTTGCTATAGTCAGTGATCAAATAAATGTCAGTGAGAAATCTTTGTATTTGATTTTTTTTGTTTTTTATTGTATGCTATTTGGTGATAATTAACTTTTTTTTTTTTATTGAATTTTACTTAGGAAGGAAGGAAGGAAGGAATAGAAACATCTGACCAAAGTTCAAGAAGGCATTGGAGGCCAAAGGTCGGTGGTTATCTTCCAGATGACTTCAAACCTTGAGATTTTTTTGGAGCAGTCCTGCAAGGCTGAATCCAGCTGACTTGAAGGAACATCTGAGCCAAGTTGATAAGAAGGCCAAGAGAACCCCTTAGTGATTTTTAAACAATATCTGATTTTTTTTGACAATCACCAAGCAGTCAGTAACACACGAGGGGGGGGGGCGGCGCCAATAACAAACATGGCGAGCAAGCGGCGGGGGTACCGAGGGAATGCTTTGGTTCAGTGGCTGTGAACAAAGCAGAGGTTTCACAGGATCTTTGGGCACTGTCCAGTCTGCTGGGTTTGGACTACAACACACACCTCAGGCCAAGTCTGTATCTTCTTCTGGATACTTTTTTTTTATGTTCTATTCAAACTAAACGGATTCAAATAAATAAATGAAATAATCATTGTTATTGTCATCAAAAGCACTTGCAGCGGGTGCTGATCAGCTGTTGCTCCTCATCACCTGACTCCCGATCTGTTTGACTTCCTCGTCCACCGGCCTGCGGCTTACAACATTGTATCCACTTAGACGGGTAGCGGCATGCCTTTCGCCCATTACACTGAGCCGACTAAAGCCTTCAGGTCTTTACGGATCCATTTAATGTCATTACGGTGCCCTTGCACAGCGCCCTGAACAGCAACAAGCCTTGGCAAGACATTGATGTGAACTTCGGTGACTAAAATATTCAGATGTGTCTTATAATGAATTGATCAGTCCATTAAAGGTTGGACTACAGAGCGAGTGTGTGTGTGTCTGGTCAAGCAATGGAGTGTGTCGCGGTAACCACGGAAACCATCTTTCTTTTTTCTTAATCCGCGCTGATCTCAACAGAGGCCCCCGCTGTTCTTTCAGGCGTAGCTAGCTAGTATTGCTAGCCGCACGGTATACTCTATTATTTACATAACGTCAAGACATAGTTACAAAGGTGTGCTCTGATGGGCAGGCCACAACATACTGGAAAGTAAACCGGTCATGCAAGTGTCTACAAGTAAAAAGAGCAAATGTTTTTTTTTAGATTATTTTGTTCAAGTATCGCCAAATGCTAGCTTTTGCGTGACCTGATTTGACACTCTGTTTCTAATTGCAAGTTAAGAGCAAGGGTCGGGATCTCCTTTAGACTATATTTGAGTTGGGTGAGTAGAAAAAAAGGACAAAAAAAAAAGATGTGACAATGAACGTAGGAGGAGAAACTGCCCACACGTCCTCTGCTAATTGCATCCTTTTGGGGGGAACAAAGACCACAAGTCTGAAGAGTTCCTCCACTGCCTGCAAAAAAAATGTTTTAACCAAGTGCTGCGTCACTCTTCTTTTTACACCTTCTTTATATTGTGCCTGCAGAGGAACTGAGAAAAAGTTGGGGGAAAAAAACAGCAAAGGACAACAAAGAGGGCCCCTATATTTACTTCTTAGCATGTGACTGTTGCCAAGCAGACTTGATTCAAACGGACACTCGGGGCAGCAAGAAAACAGTGGCGACTGTGAAGGACTGATATAGAAATAAAACAGATGTAATGGACAAAACAATAGAAAGGAATGCGAGATTTATTAATTGTTTGAATAATTATTAGATTGATCCATAGACCCATGGATACTCTGGTTGCAGTGCGCTTCAGGTAAATTGTTTATAAACCCGACTAAGAACGACTGATGATGACAGATAAGAACGATAGAGCAAGAGATTGAACAATGGGTAGGTGGAATGATAAGATCGAACGATGGTGACAAAATGATTAGATAGATAGAGATATAGATAGAGATATAGAGATAGAGAGATAGATAGATAGATAAGAAAGGGCAGCACGAAAGATGCGCGACACTATGACGTCACAATCTTTATTTAACGAGGATACGAACGCACCTGGCTGACTAGCTAACTAGTGAGCCCCCCAAATCAGTGCGTTCAAAAACACCACCAGCACGTCTCCAAACAAAAGCTGAATCACTCGAGTTTACAAGCCTGCTTCATCCACAACCGTTACACCATCATCCTCTCGGCACCTGCACCGCGGTCACACCACCAGCTGGCCGTCCACAGCTGGAACAAGGCCCGCACGGGAGACCCGGTTCCAAGCCGGGTCGTTACCGCCCAGACGCTAGCAAGCTAGCATGGCAGGTGTCATACACAGTAGACTCACCTCAACGCCACACGAACCGAACTTTCATCCTGGCCCGACGTCATGGTTCCTCGTGTAATCCTCTCGAAAGGGCAATAGCGTTACCGCCAATCGGTCGCCGCCATGTCGGGGGGTGAAAAACGCCAAAAATAAGACGTTTCTTTTTTTTCTTTTCTACCTGCGCCGACGCCACGGATGCAGCCACGCGCGTGCGCAAGCCTGGGCCAGTACCAGTTTACCAGCACCGACTGATGCAGCGTGAACGCGCACGCAAACAGACGTGTGCTGTGCACGCAAACGCACGCGCCGTGTGGAGGAGCGCTGGCGGGCGGGGAGTCAACCGCAATGCGTCACTAAGCCACGCCCTCTTTCGGCTCGTCTTAATCGTCCATGCATTCGTTCTGTTTTGATAAACAACAAATCTAGAATGATTTAACTTTAGTTTTAATGCCTGGATGTTTCTTCTGTATTCGTTTAATTAAAACTACATCAATGCAATTACGAAATCAAACAACCACTGCACGGAAAATATCAAACCACGTCATACCTGGAGGTGTTTTTAATATTTGCGGTTATGTTTGTTTTTACGCGTGTTTTAGCCCCTCTGACGTGCACATTGTTCTTACAAGACGTCTGAGTGGTTGCTTGGTGCTGTCAGAGGCATGCTCAAGCACGCACGGAGCTTAAGGTTGTTAAGTAAAAGTAATAAAAGCGACATCACGGAGCTTTGGCGACATCTTGTGGCTGCGTTGTGTGACGCCGTTTCGATTAAATTAAACAGTGGCAAGGTTAAAAAGAATACATGTAAAAACGGTAAGGGGGGGGGGGAAACAATCACACGTTACATGAGCTTAATTTATTTTATTTTCCTTCAAGAAGAACTTAACAAGTGCTACATATAAAAAAAAAAAACGGACTTTTGGTTTTCAAGCAACTTAGATATCTCCAAAAACAAATTTAAACATGAATAATTCAACAACATATTACATTGTGTGACTATATTTGACATAATGAAATCATTCTGGCACTGACCAAAAAAAGTGCTCCTAGCCTCCTATATTTAACAACCTAGTGGATTTAGTTGGACAGTGACAATGTATATAAATATTCCATTAAAAATAAATCCTATCACACCATACCTAGATGAGTGCAAGTCTTAGACCAGCCCTGTTCATTTTTCCTTTAACCCTCACTGAGCCACTAGACTAGACTATCAATATCAGCCATTTAATGTGCGCCGCAAATTGTATACAGACAGAATTTATCAGTCTTTTTCATGACACTATATCCACCGCCATTGATGGATATAAATGCTATACCTGCATTGTAATTGGATGTGATAATAGCGAATGTGTTAGGATTGTGTTAAGCGAGAAGAAATTTGCACATCACTGAGGTCCCGTTTGAAATAAAGAGGACCGTCTTCATCACAGGAGTGGGCAAACTCAATCAAGTTGGCCACATAGCCGTTTCCTAATCATTTCCAAAAGTCCTGTCAAATTTGTTGTATGAATTTGTGTCCCCTCTAAAAAGGGTTTAAAAAAAAATGGCACTGGTTGATTAATATTTTGCACTTTATATTATTTTTATTTTATTATGAATAAAAACATGAAAATGAAAAAATATTTAATTATTTACATACATGCCACGCTTCTATCCCATTTAAAAATGAAATGTAGCTCTCAAGCACAACCGTTTGCCCACCCCTGAAATAACATCTAGCCGAGTGAGTCCGACCGGATACCCTAAAGGCCCTTTTCCTCCTGCTCATGCAAAATGAAGGCTGTGGGGTAAAAAGGTGCTCAGAACACAAAGCAGGTCATTTCAGCTGTGGAAATAAAAGAAAATACATTTCAGAAAAGCGACAGAGCGAAGGAATTAAATGTGGTTCTACCTTTGCCAAGGTGCTTAAATGCTTTATATACAATATTGTGCTTGTTTTTTTTTTGTTTTTTTTTAATTACTTACAGTTATATAGGCTACGCCACTTTCGGCGCCCGCTTTCCCGAAGTCGACAAGGCTGAATTCCGGACCTTTCTAAAAACATTTCAACTACTTTTAGTGAGTCATTTAAAGAAATCAAATAAAATACAATTACTTTGTAAAGTGCACCACCAAGCACCAAAACATGAGCATGACCCAGGAATGCATTTCAAGAAGAGAAAATGGAGTGTGTCAGTAATAAAGTCTTACTAATGTAGTGTTCTATGGCTGTCACGTTTGGTGATGTAAAACCGAAACTCCTAGCTTCAACCCTGTAGCTAAAATAAAATAAGGCAATGGTCCAAAACATACAGTGCAGTACTCTTGCCGTCTTCAGAAAGTGTGCTGGTTATACGGTATAGTAAGAAAGTAATGGTTTTCTACTTTTCTATCTAAAGGCTGAGAACCATAAGTCACAGCCATCAATCAAAACGTTTTTTGGACCTTCAAATTGCACTAGAATTATCACCTTTTAAATTCAGTATTTTAAATAAAAATCTTTAGAGATGTTTGGTATTTTTCATATTGTTGACATCTTTTACAGAGGTCTAAAACATTTATGTTTTATATTAAAAATAATTTTGTGTTTGCTTTGCCTTTGAATTTTCCTTGGAGATGATTTGAATGTTAAGAATGTTAGGAGGAAAGTCGTACCCATGTGAGATGAAGCCACAGATTGATCAGAGTTGCCTGAGTAGGAAGGTCCCACAATAAAAAAAATAAAAAAAATCTACAGGTGCAAATTTTGCTCAATTTATGCTCTTCGCCAGTAGAGGGCAGCAGATGATTTTCCTCCAAGCCGCAGCAGTCTTCATACGAAAAATAAGCCAAACAAGAAAAAGCCAGAATCCCGCCGCCACAATCTAGTCTATGTCAGAGGTGTCGTTGTCCGACGGCAGATAATTGTTGCCTTTTACCCGGATGTACTGGATGTTCTGATTGCTGAGGTTCGGGGAGGTGCCGCAGGAGCAGAACGGACCCGTGAACAGGTTCTCGATGTCCTCCAGCTGCAGGCCTTGCGTCTCAGGGAGGCACCCAAACGTGAAGACCAGGCCCAGGACGGTGAAGCCCATGTACACAAAGAAGATGCCTAACAAAAAGACAAATTTTGTCAGCGCTTTGAACACTTAAACTGGTCTTTAAACCCTCATTTGAAAACCCTGTTTGAAAATCGAATTTGAAATTCTTACGCCATTTTGTGCGAACCGAAATTAGAAACCAAACTCGTCTCGAAAAGGTAACGTGAAACGCAACCCTTGTTTGACCAGTCACCTTGATAGGTGATGAGCTCGGCGATGTGAAGAAATGTGAGAGAGAGGACGACGTTGAAGATCCAGTTGACGCCGGCTGAGCAGGCATTTCCAGTGCTGCGAGCCCACAGTGGGTAGATCTCAGAGTTAATAGTCCAAGGCATGGGGCCCATCCCTAACACACACACACAGGCATTCCCATTCGGTTATTTTCATTTTCCAAATGCATGACAATAGACACTCAAACGATTAATGACGTCATAATGACAAGTTGTATTGTTTCAAAAGCATGCTTGCACACCTGGAGCAAAGAAAGTCAGGTAGAGGAGGAGACCCATCAGCACGATCCAAGAGTAAGACGTGGGGCAGAAGTTGTACGCCCAGAATGGACCCTCTTGTGAGTCCGTTTTGTTGACACACCTGTCGAATAAAAAGATAAATAAGTCTTTTGCGATTCAAGTCAATAAAAGGAAAACACAACAACCTACCGTCCCCATGCCGAGTGCTCGGTGGTCTTGGGATCGACGGGCAGGCAGGCGGAGTCAAAAACGCCGCTGCTGCTGTTCTCGCGGTAGCAAAAGCCACAAGCGGGATTCAACATGCAGTCTCCACAGTGGCTGATGAGAACAACCACATATTAATGAAGATCAGGCATACATTGTCATTAAAAAAAATATATATTATATTTACCCGTATTGTACGCAGGAGGAGTTGTGGGAGTCGAGCGGTCGCAGTGTTACTGCGGGAGAGTACTGAGCTGACAGCAAGAAGCCCAGCGATAAAACGCTGAGACTCAGAGTGGTACCTTTAAAAAGAATCCAGTATTAAAAGTGATATATATTCCTGAGACCTAACGGGCAACTCTTATGGTAAAATCTAAATCGGTATTTTGTGACCGTTATTTCTTGGCACTGCACAAAATTTCTGACAGGTGTTTTTAAAACGTAAATGAAACGCATTTACTCGCTCAGGCCTTGCTTTTGTTTGTTTAGAAATTGGGCTTGGTCCTTTAAGTTCATTGCGGTGTGTCAGGTATGCGTGGTAAAAACATTTTTGGCTTCAACTGCAGTAACTGTTAACGTGCTAATTAGCCGCGCCTTCGGGTGCATTCAACTTACAAAAAGGCATTCCGTGTTGTAATAGTTTGGAATTTTCCTACGAGTTAGTTTTCATTTCGTTTTGTCTTTTTGACCTCAGTTGGTTTTGTTTTGGGTTTTTCCAAAAATACTTGGACTACTCACCCGTGAGACTGGCCAGCGTCAGCTTCCTGCGCCCGACTCTGTCCACCAGCCAGATGCTGAGGGACGTGCACACAAAGTTGGTCCCGGAGGTGACGGCCGACAACCAGATGGCCCGCCTCTCTTCGCGTACACCTGACATCTGCAGAATGGTGGCGCTGTAGTACCTAGAAGGAGAAGAGGAGAAGGTCACGCCAGGTGCCGAAAAGCCAGACCCTCCCCTCCGAGAAAATAAAGACCTACATGACGGTGTTGATGCCTGTCAGCTGCTGGAACATCTGAAGGCCACAGCCAACGATCAGAGCCCTGCGGGTGGGCCCGTGGGCGAGCATGCGCAGAAGAATGATCCCACCTGGAGAACCAATGATGACATTTTACATTGGATTGAAATGATACTTGAATCATGAGCCCTTCCGAATAACAAATATTCACTGCCAACTCGCCCCTCCTCACCTCCATGCAGCTCCTTCTCCTCCTCCTCGATGCTGGTCCTGATGTAGTCGAACTCCTCATCCACGTCCTGGCAGCCTCGGATGCGACTCAGGACGCGACGGGCCTCCTCTTTTCGGCCCTTCTGCAGCAGCCAGCGGGGGCTCTCGGGCAGGAAGAGGAAGCCCACAAACTGCAAGATGGAGGGCAGCACCGACAGACCCAACATGTACCTTGAGCAACGAAAGATGTACGTGAATGATTTTGAAACAAAGACTTGGGGTTATTTGAGAGAGAGAAAAAAAAAAAGCTCATTTCTATTATTTTTGTAGAAGTAGATGCAAGTTGATGTGAGAGAAAAAAAAGTTTCACAGCTTCTCTGGTGTCAAGATAAATAAAGCAAACTCCCGCAAGGTAAAAAAAAAAAACGGAGTTTGAAAAACTCGTTTTGAATGTAGCACTCAACTGCAGATTGCATGCTTGTCTGTCACATGCAAATTACTAATTAGCCGAGGTGTTAAGTTTATACGTCATTTAGTGCAAACACGCAAGTTGTTAGCAAAACTGCCTAAGACATGTTACGTTACAATACAACGCGGACGGTCGCTCCTCAATGTAATTTGCATCTTTGTTTATGATGCTGCGAGTAGTTTTTCCGTGACCGCAATGTGATTTTGGTCACCATGCCGTACCTCCAGCCATCCTGCTTCATATAGCTGAAGGCGCCGTCCACCACGCTGGCGATGAACTGTCCGGCGGTGATGAGAACGGTGATGACGGTGACCAGCTGGCCTCGCATGTGGGGGGGCGACACCTCGGCGATGTACACGGGGAGCGTCATGGAGGCCACGCCTGGTGGGAAGAAGTATGCAGCAGGAAGTTTCAATGCTCGCTAACAGTTTTGAACATGTTTGAAATTTCTTTACGACAGGAAAAACGACTTTTGCTGACAAAACAACAATTGCTACGTGCGCAAACACTCACAGCTCACTATTTTTTCTGCCTCACTCAAGCGGCAGAACTATAAACATAGAAGGGGGGGGGAAAAAACGACCAATCTTACATTGGTGTGATTAAGTCAGGAATCAATTATAATAATACATTATACGAATATTGACTTTCTACAACTATATTTGAAATATATATTTCTTCAATTCCTGGTTTATCGCAAACATTTCTACACGGTCCCAACAGACACTCACCAATCCCGAGGCCGATGATGATCCTGCCAACCAGGAGCACCTCCTTGTTGGGTGCGAACGTCAGGATGAACCCGCCGAAGGTGAAGATGAAG
Source organism: Syngnathus acus (assembly GCF_901709675.1). Lineage (NCBI taxonomy): Eukaryota > Metazoa > Chordata > Actinopteri > Syngnathiformes > Syngnathidae > Syngnathus > Syngnathus acus. The sequence goes on along the minus strand of NC_051092.1, from coordinate 2,319,448 downwards.
CTGGCCAGCAGTGTGCACTTCCTGCGTCCCAGCAACCCATTGAGGAAGCCACCACACAAACTGGAGACGGCCGCTGCCCCCACAGTACTGGAGACCACCAGCTCCTGCCACAGGGTGTTGAGGTTCATCTCCCGCTTGAGGAGCAGCATGGCTCCTGAAACCACGCCGGTATCATAGCCGAAGAGGAAGCCACCCAGGGCCGAGAAGAAGGCCAGCACGTAGACGAAAGGCTGCGTGGGGGGGTTCCGGGACATGTCGGACGGGTTGATGAGACGCCGCTCGCCATCGTCCTCTGCAGGACTCTGATTCTTGATGCCCATGCTGACGATTTTGCCACTGCTGAAGTGCGTCAAGCTGTACTCATCGTCCTGCCTGTTGCACATAGGAAGCGGGGAGGGGGGTCAAACTCAGCCGGAAAACAACAACCTTTTCCTTGCCTCTCACTCGGGAGCTGTCAAGGCTGGGTGGGATGACAACGAAGACCTCCAATTTTCGCTTGACACTTGTCGGACATCATTTACGAAGCGTCTTCTACGCTTTTCGAGAAGATTCAGAGACTCATTTTGCTCATTTGAAGGAGCTAAAGTGCTAATTTCGCAATTTTTTCCCCCCCTTTGCAAGAAAAACTCACTGGAGCGTCGTGTCGTGCGTGTGGGGAGGGGAATTGCGATTTCAGACGACTTTGTTCAATGATTATTGCTGAGCTGATACGAATTACGCCCCGAGTCGCTGTTCCGCCATGTTTTCGCGACGTCACCAAACCAGCCACCTCACCCCCCCCCCCTCCCCAAAAATGTGACGTCATTTACATGCGTCGAATGTACATGTACACTCCATAAATACAATAATGTTTTTTTTTTTGTGGAGAAATGATCGGTTACTATTATAACAGACGATTTGTATTCTCACCATATTGGATATTAAAGTAATTTTAAAAATTGTTACTTAACACTAATGGCTGATTATCATTTTGAAATTTCTGGAATAAAGTTCAAATTGGACACAAAGTAAAAACACAATTTTTCAGGATGTACAATCATATTTCAACAGCAAATAATAAAAAAAATGTAGGCCTTTTTAGGCATATGCGCAAACTTGTCTGACTTGTTTGGCAACCTGACATGACAAGTGCTAGCGGTAATACAGTATTAATATTCTTTAAACAAGGCTCCAAACGGTTTTTATTCAGTTGGACTTCAATGTATTTTTCCATTCGGTGTTAGTGAAAAGTGTATTTGAATAGAAATACCTCATCATAAACCCACGACTTGTTTTTGTTTTATTATTCTGTTTCGAGAGAAAAAAAACTTTTATAGTAATACAGACATGGTTTTATCCAGTTCACTCTAGACAGACTGTGAATATCCCCACTTTGGCAGTTTTTGTTTTCCAAAAACCATTGCCTAAAAAGCCACTTCTCCTTGGCATTCGCTGACTACGCATAAAGACCTGCGAGCTTTGTGTTTTATCAATTTATTTCTTATAGTTAATATTTTTCATATAATCTTTAATACTGTTGCTTAGTTTAATATTCTGTATTTTGAATGACATTTTCAATGTACCATATAATTTAAATACATTTGGAAGGCGGCTACCTGTGTCAGTATAGGCTCCAAATGCCTTTGACAATAACAAGGCCAAAACATTGGGGGGGAAAATACTGTAACACAACTGGAAATCTATCAATTGATTTATCGGTATAATCCGATTCTTAATTATTATTGTGATAATTTTAGTTTTACACATTCAGAATTAAACGACCACTATCAATTCAACGAGACGACCTGTTAGGGTGAATCATTTGTACCTCTACTATTTATACAATCGATAAAAATAATGATGTATATATATTTTTATTTTAATTGCGTCTTTTTTCCAACGCGGTACGGCGCCATGGGTCAATCCCGATACTTTTCATATTGCGGCTGTCACCAGACATCGACGTAGAAGAAAAGAGGGGGAAGTGAGGGGGTAGTTCATATTACAGTTTTAAACGCTTATTTACAGAAAGACACCAAGAAAACAACACGGAATATTTCGAGTAAAGTATAACTACACACCGAGTTTGAATGACGGACAAATTACCGGAGAGGAGACGAAATCCTGGGCGACCGCTTCTTTCAGTCGCGTTCCAAACGGGAAGTTTGTTTCCTGTTCCTGCACGGAGTCATATGATGTGATCGTGGGAGGCAAAAACACGCCTGTCTGTGGCTGTCACAAACGGAGCACCACACACAAACAAAGAGCGAAGACAAAAAGAGGAAGGCGAGCGAAAGTTGACTTTTAGATGAGACATGCGCCCCGATGCGGTGACTCGCAGCAGCCTCCCGTGCGGCCCCTCTTGCCGGCCGGCCAGGCTGCCGTGGCCGCTCGGCCCGTCGGAGCCTCTCCTCGAGGCTGTCATGATCTGACCGCCCGGGGCTCGTTCGACGAGATGGACAACAAAGAGGAGCTGGAGGAGAGGTTGAGGAAGCTCCTGGTCAGGCTCAAGAGCCCCCAGGAGGACAGGCAGCTTTGCACGCTCATTCAGATCCTGCAGGATCTGCTCTTCCTGTCGCGCACCGACCATGGTAGGTGATACCTCGTGCATGGCTGCTTGTGCGTCACGTTGAGCATCACGTCCAACCAAATCTTTCACTAAAGAGCCACTAGTCGTTCAATCACTTTCCCGAGTAGATCAAATGTCCAACTACGTTTTGGTCACAATGTCACTACTTCTTGACTACTAGGTCCAATGTTCCTCTACCTTCCAACTAGTGTCTATCTTACAGAAAATATCAAACTAGTCCATCCTTTTTTGATAGTTCCAATGTCCAACTAGTCCTTTAACTACTCCATCCCTATCTAATATTAGTCCAGCTAGCCCAATATCTTCAACTAGTCCTGCTCTGACCCAGAGTTGGACTTGAAGTTTTCATGTAGATATGTTCAGTATGTCCAACTAATCTTCATAGTAAATCACATTTCAGAATCATAGCAGGGCCCCAAAGCAAAAGTGAACTGATGTAAAGAATCCTCTTTGTTTCAGCCTGTCAGCTATTTGCAGACAAAGACATTCAAGAGCCACTTATGGCTGCACTGTTGTCACACATGGAAAGCAGAGGAGTTCAGCAGGTACCTGAACGCACCGCCACTATTTGTATGGATTCGACTTTTGTCCCAAATAGTAATGATGTCATCCTGTTGCCGAAGGTGGGCTGGTCACTGTTGTGTCAATTGCTGGAAATACGTCCAAGTATGCTGGAGGAACTGAACACACCTCACCTGTAAGTCACTGCGTCTCGCTAACAAAGTCATGAATTGCCGGGCCCATTATATCTGTCGATATTGGCCCTTTTAAATCTAATCAATTGCGTGTGTGTGTGTTTGTGCACGCAGGCAAATCCTCAGGGTTCTCTCACAGTACCTCTCTGACTGCCGGGTAACCACAGTCGCGCTCCGATGCCTGGCGCTCCTTCTCCGCTCAGGTACTTTTGGGCCGTGGCTATTTTAACTTTACTTTCAGTTCATTTTTTTTGTGTGGTGTGTAAGTGCTTTCGTTTTGCTGCAGCAATTGTTCCCAAGCAATCATCAGTAACACATAATTTTACATTTACTGTCGTGCAAACGTAAAACAAGTTCATTTGGCAGGACAAAAAATAAATATTGAAATGCAGTAACAGAAATAACCTTTACTAGGCAGTGAATGGAATGAAATGTAACCTAAGAAGTAACTAGTCGCTTGAGTGAAAATGTAACCCAGAAAATAATAAGTACCGTAATTTTCGGACTATAAATCGCGGTTTTTTTCATAGTTTGGGTGGGGGGGCGACTTATACTCAGGAGCGACTTATATACATATATATGTTTTTTTTTCACTTTTTTGGGCATTTTATGGCTGGTGCGACTTATACTCCGGTGCGACTTATAGTCCGAAAATTACGGTAATTCCAGGCAAGAATTTGTGCATACATGTAACTTAAAAGTCACAACGTCGAAAAAAATGTTGATGTAACTTGTTGCAAGTGAGCCGTGGCCTAACCTAGGAAATAACGTGGAAGTAAATTGAACCAAGAAGTAGGTGGAGCTAAGACATAATTACAGAATCATCAAGCAAACGTGAAGTAACTTTGCCAAGAACATAAGCTTATCTTACATAAGCAAAATTTATCCTCAACCGCAATCATTGAACTGCAAAGTTAAGATAATGGAGCCGAGTTCCAGACAAAATTAGCTTTCATTACGTAGCGGAATGTCCCTTTGTAATGGTGCTTAATTAAGGATTGTGTAATTAAACCTGCTAGTGGAAACGTACAACTCTTCCATCTCATGTTTTTCTTTTGTAACCTTTTCCGCTGACAAAAAAACTAATTACCTGAGTATGCACCTGCATTGACATTTGCATATTGACAGGCCTGAAAGTTTTGCAATTTCGCCCAATGAAAAACTAAATGAAAAGTCTGCCATTTTGTTTTAACGTGGCCTTGATTTTTTTTTTCCCATGTTAGCTACAGCACAGTGGCAACATTTGAAGGCTCATCACTAAAAAAAGATCAAGATTGCTTGTGAAGACACTTTTGTAATCAAAACCATGTTCAGAAGATCAGCTTGATTTGTTGGAGAGCATGTGACATCATCAACGGTGACTTCTTTCCGTCACACAGACGCCATCGCTCTGCTGCTGCTGGAGGAGGTTGAGGAGGACGTGTTCGGCCTGGTGGTGCAGGCCATGAAGTCTTTCGCCTCCAACGAGGAGGTGCAGCTCCAAGGCTGCCGAGCTCTGCGGGCGCTCCTTCATCGAGGTGAGCCTGAAGTGACAAAATATTTTGAATGAAATTATGTAATGCCTTTTTTGTTTTTACAATGGTGCAGTGAGGGATGAGCATTTAGTGGCGTTTGTGGAGAACCAAGACCACGTGGCGGTTCTGGCCGCCCTGCACGGTTTCCCGGGGAACCCCGAGCTGCTGCTGCAGGCCATGAAAGTTCTCCTCCCCCTGTCCAGACCCAGTAAGACTTTCCTTCATCATTATTGCCACAATCGAGTATACAAATAACATCTTAAAGTCAATCTGTCTGATTGTGGGTTTAATTGACATTGCGAAAGTCTATCATTATATTTTTAACTTGGCCAAAGCCATGCATTCTTTTTTGTTGCCATCTGGCAGAAAGTCTACCTGGGATCAAGTTTCTGTCAACCCTTTGACAGCAAAACTTGAAATGTAAATCGTTTCTGCCGTTCCGGACATTCCGGCTCAACTTGACTAACTTCCAATTCAGAAGCGCATGCTGACATGTCAGACACACACGTGTTTACTTCATATGTGTCAACTGCTTAATTAGAGCCGTCCTGATGTTGTTTTAGTTTTTTTAAACCTGTCTTGGCCAGACAGGCCGGAACAAGGTTAAAAATAGTAGCAAAAACAAGGAGAGGCTAACGTGCTAATGCTAATAGGCGTTGACCACATCTGTACACCCCAAAAGAGTTCATAGATGAAGTAAAATACATTTTAAATCATGTAAAAGTGAGGAACAGTCTTCCATGACTGTTACCGGAAGCTACATTGTCACATTCCTGTAATTCAGCAGCCATTTTAACTAGCTTTCTCCTTTAGCAACTCTGCGACCTTTGTCCTCATAAAGACTTTCATGGATCAATTACTGTAAAAAAATTCCCTCCATTCCTAGTGGATGTAATTTGACCTCATTATATTTGCTTTATTATTGTTCTGTGTGGAAATAGGTCGCTGAGGATGTAATGTCGGGACATATTTAGCCTCGGCATAAATGTCAATGCTTGGTGAACATAATGATTAACAGCGTGGGCCGATTGTGTCATGGCATTTATTCCGTGGCTTTCTACGAAGTGGCAAAGGATAACTTGAAATCGTTCTACTGGATGTCACATAGCGCTAATAAAACGCATGGAACATCCTGAACTGAAACAAGGGCAACTGTGTATGCTGTAAATATTATTTGCACTATTTGGAAATTGAATTTGTGGCTTGGGAACATTTCAATCTCTATTCATTAAGTATGAAATCTCATATTCATAACCTGCAGAACATCATAAGGGAATTATGGAAGTTTTGCATTTCAGTGTTACCCATTGGTGCATGATAATTGCTTTCGTTTGGGCCGCTCTTGGGGAAATTCCGTAATTAGTGTTCATCAAAGCACTGGAATTAGCCCAAAAGGGCTGATTCGAACCAGATTGGCCAACTTCCTGTTCATTTATTTTGCTGCCAATAAACAACGCAACTATTCATACATCAAACAACAGCTGCTAAATTTCCTCAACATTTATCGAAAAAAAAATATTTCCTTGCAGGCAGCAATGTGGAAATGTTGATGTCCGGCAGCGCTCGCTGCTATTCTGCACTCATCTCGGCCATGGATGCCTTCCCTCAAAACGAGGAGCTCCAGGAGACAGCGTGCTGCCTGTTCCGAAGGTTCACCTCAGGTCAGCAGAATCATAATAATTATTACCATATTAATAAGAAAGACAAATAATCTCCAGCATGTCCGTCACATATTTATTTACAAGTGGAAAAATGCCATGTGCGGTGAATTCTGTTCTAAATCCACCTGAAAATCTTCAATACAGGAAGTTTTTTTTATCTGCCAAGCATATTTGAGCACATAGCGTGAACACATGCTTACTATGTTAACTATGCATGAACATGTCAGTTGAGCTCTTAATGACTCGTTTTACAAAACCCTCAGTCACCTTGCACCAAAAAAAAAAAATGCAATGATGAGAAGTAAACACAGGGACAAAATCAATGCATGTCTTTTGGGCGTCGCCGTGCGTGTAAATGAATATCTTGCGTGTTTGACAATATAATGTTTGACGCTATGTGCAATTATGCGTGTGTGTCGACTCAGAGAGCTACTACAACATCCTGGTGCTGAACGGCGTGGCCCGGGTGGCGGTAAGGGCCTGTCAGACATTCCCCCACAATGCCACGTTACAAGCCGCCGCCCTCTCCTGCCTGGCAGACCTCAGTGAGAACACACACACACAATTTAAGCACAAAATACACAAAGATTCCCTCACACGTGACATCGTGCTCCTCAGCGTCCAGCATGGTGGAGAGCCGAGCGGCGGCCGAGCAGGGCTTAGAGGACGGCGAGGCGGAGGAGAACCGTGGGGGTGCCTCGGGACACCTGGATTTGGACCTGGGCTGGATGGGGCTCTGCTGCACGGCGCTGGATCTCCACGCCGCAGACTCGCACGTTCAGGTCGGGCTGAAGCAAAGCCAACTTGAAGTGAATTCAATGTGATGAAATTGTATGACCCCTTTCAGGAAGCTGCATGCTGGGCCATTCACAGTCTGTTGGTGCATGGAGCTGCAAGGAGTCAGCCAGAAGAGGAGCAGGATGATCGGTACTCCATTAGTATTACAATTTTTTTTTTTAAATTGGTGACAATAAGTTTCGAAACATTTTGTGGTGCATGTCTTTTTAGGACTCCTGTTCACAGACAGCTGATGGCGGCCATGTTGCTTCACTCCTCCTCGCCCCGCGTCTTCCAGGCTGCCACTAGTGCCATCGCCACACTGGTCACACGAAATCGTAAGTGGGCCTGGGCTTCCTACATACACACGTAGTAAAAAAATAAATAGCCTCAATGGTGGACCTCCTCGGACCTCCTCTATTTGCAGAGGATGGTGAGCAGGTGAAAAGTAAAAATCTGCAAATAATTGACACGAATATCTCGCGTTGCTTTCATAGCTAAGATGCGCTCCACGCTGCTGTCCAGCGGCCTCCATGTCAACGTGGCGGAGATGATGAAGAGGCACCCGGCTTCGGTTCGGGTGTCCGTCAACGCCTGCCGCCTGCTCGGCCTCCTCTTCCGAGGCCGGACCGCCGGCCTGGATGAGCTCAACATGGCCGTGGGTCAAATCCTGAGTGTCATGAAGGTCCACAACTTTCAACCGGAAGTTCAACTGGAGGCCCTGCGAGCCAGCTTGGTCTTCCTCTGTCCAGGTACGATGGGCTCGGTAGATCCGAAGTCCAAATGCTCCTGCTGAATGCTAACACGCTAACCTTTCCAAGACCGGAGCTTACGAGAGCACGGCTCCTCGGTGGCGGACCCCGACATGGCCGACGTGTCCCTGAAAGTCCTGAAGAACCAGTGTGTGGTCGAAGGTGCACACACCGTCTACCTGGAAGTCCTCAACAGGGTACGAATGTTTCTGTCAGATAGGAGTGGTGCAATTTTGTCTACACATTGCCCCTATTTAGCAGTCCAGAGTAATTCTGGGATCGGTTTATTATGTCTGTGTGTAGTTCATCAGGTGTCCGAACATCCAGTTGTGCGGCTTTAAGGTGCTCGCCTCCCTGGCCGACTGCTCAGGTGCAGTGGATCTGCTTTGCCAGCAGGGGGCCATCGACACGGTCCTCCACACGCTGCAGATGTTCCCACAGGATCGAGGTGCGTTCATAAAAAAATAGATATAAATAAAGTCACTGAAAGTTTCCATATCATCCTGCAGAAATTCACTACTGGGGTCTAACCCTGCTCAGCTACCTGGTATCCAAGAAGAAGCTCTCCAGGATGATCGTTCCTGTACTAGCTTCAGTCCTGGTGGCCTCACTGGGCGAGTACAAGGAGGATTATGACTTACTGCTCAAGGTAGCTAAAATCATCTAAGGCTATGAAAGACAAATTATAATCGTATGTGTGTCTTCAGTGTTTCCAGGTGGCGCTGAGGATGCTGGACGCTTGTTCGGGATCGGCTGTGGAGCTGCAACGGGAAGATTTTGATCGGCAGATATTCCAGCACCTCCGAGACTCCGACGTTCCCGAGCACGGCAAGAATCCAGTATGTCACACCATTGACGCATTTTGACGATGAAATGGATTCCTCCACGCCATCCTCGTTTTTATATCTTCAGCTGCGTCGGTCAGCGTGCTTGGCTCTGTCCAAGATGTGCGCCAACTCGGAGCTTCACTACAGGATGCTGGAGAAAGCGTGTGAGGACGGCGACACCGTCATGGCAGAGTGTCTCATCGAGCTCGGGGCCGACGTCAACAGGAAGACCAAAACCGAGTCCCTCATCTACCAGGTGTGGACATCACCGGTTTATGACCTTCTCTGCTAACCCTGAGCCACGTTTCCATTGGTTGTGTGTTGTAGGTGTGTGAAAAGGGAGGCCCACTGGAGTTGGTGGAGCTGCTGTTGAGCCAAGGCGCCCACGAGCAGCACCTCCGCCGGGCCCTGGCGGTCAGCGTGAAACGCGCAGACGGGCCTATGGTCATCCAGCTGCTGGGCCGTCTGGGCCTGGACCTCAACAACAACGCTTTGTGCCTGGGTGGTTTTCGCCTGGGCCGTCTGGATGCAGCTTGGCTCTGCCCCCTGCTGGCCCAGAGAGGCAGAGCGCATAGTCTGCGTTACAGCACAAGTGAGAAAGCGTCAATATATTTTTTTCCTGGCTCAAATTGAAGTAGTAAGCTAGTTAAGCTAGTTCCACACTTGTTATTGATTTCAGGCCTTTTTAAAAAAAAAATAATAATAATTTAAACATGCCCTGTATTCAAAATTTGAAAGACAATTTTTTTTAACTTTCAACTTTTGTTGGATTTTCTAACAAATTTTAAAATGTTGACTGTTACAAGATATCACACTTATTATTTCAAATTATTTTGTGCAAAATGTGTCACATTTATTTATTTCAAATAAAGAATAGAATAGAATAGATCTTTATTGTCATTGTCACACATGTACAACGAAATTTAAAAAGTGCCAACCGATCGGCGCATGAGATAAAAAATAAATAGAATAAAAAGATAAAAAAATACAAGCTAAAAACCCACAGAAGAACATACACAGACATAATCATTTACGTTTAGCGGCATTCAATGTGACTACCGCTGTAGGGTAAAAACTGTTGGCGAATCTGCTAGTCCTTGACCTAATTGATCTATAGCGTCTGCCTGATGGCAACAGTTCGAAAAAGGAGGTTACACTATGTTTTTACGGAAAATTTTAGATTGAATGACGTAACATGACGCCTTGCAAACTAAGTAAATGGAAAAACACAGCAAAACCAAGCAGGCACTCTTGGGGCAATTAAGACAATGTGCGTTCTTTATGCTGAAACCACACCTATATACCAGCTAGTGTGATTTATGACCTGGTTTGGTAATTTGCCTTTACCTTCAGCAAACAACAAAGTGACTGTGTGAACCAAAAATGATGTCACAAACAGGTAGAAGGACAAAACATGCCTGAAGCGTTTTTGTATGGTGACTAACATTGACTTTGCGTCATTGTTATTTATTCAATTCAATTTACCTATCTGAAAATCAGTCAAACCTAGTGACAGCCCAAAATTAGACAAAGCGGCCATTTTAAAAATGTCAAAACATCAAACCTCTCAACATAAAAACACCAATTATTGGATGTGTATGTTCTTTGTCTTGAAGGTAAAGGAGCTAGCTTGGCACGCTACATTCTGTCCTTGCAACGCTCCAGGACACTGGGAGCTCCTCTGAAGTCTCCGGGGGAACCCTGCCTGACGTCTGGATACATGTCGGACGAGAGCGACGACTCCAGCTTCAGCTTCTTCTCCATGGACGAAGGCCTCTTCCTTGACGACATGGAGAGTGACGGTGAGGAACGGCATTTATTTATAACCGTGTGAAGAGTTCTGAATCATTCTCTGTTGACTAGGGAGCGATTCACTGACGGGGGTCTCCCTGAAACCCCACAACAACTCCACGGAGGAGTTGAGGGGGAGTTCATTCAAGAGGAACCACGGACGCCGCAGACACGCCAGTGCGGAGGTATTGGAAACATTACAGTCATCGTACATTGCTGATTTATTTATTTATTACAGTTAGCATTTTATGCTAAGCTATGAACTCATTCACTGCCGTGGACGTTTATATTCGTCATTGTATGTATTTGGTACGTCTTTCAACAGTTGACCAGTTTGCCTGCGGATTTCTAGTTTGTCAACTATTGTAATGACTAACAAATCCCTGTAGATGGCGAGGTACCGTATTTTCAGGCCTTGTTTTTTTTTTTTTAATCATATTCTTCTGGTGAGTGTAACTCCCTGTAAAAATATTTACATTTGATAACATCGTTTGTTTCCCCAGAGTGGTCCGATAGACGGCGAGCACAATGAGCACGCACACAGACGATATGGAAGACACCAAAAAAGTATTTGGACATATTTTTATAAAAATATCTCTGGATATTCTAGTTTTTCAATTGGATTCGAAACTCTGGATATTTGCATTTCTAGCGTTTGGGTCTCTGGAGAGCTCATTGGTGCTTCCCAAGGAGAAGGAGAAGATCCACCTGCTGGACCTGTCGGGGAACGAATTGGACTGCCTGTTGTGCCTGATGGACCACGGCCCGGTTCAGCAGCAGCTGGCTCACCTTCTGAGACTGGACCTGAGCCACAATGTCCTTCTGGAGTTTCCACCTGCGCTCTGTCAGGTGACGTTAAAACTATTCAATTTCTACCAAATCTTTGGTTTTATTAACTGGCTTGTCTTCACAACTGTGTCTCTCGGTGTAGAGTTTGAGCAGCCTGACCCGATTGGACCTGCAGGGCAACCAGCTTCAGTCGCTTCCGGCGGAGCTCCTCGCCTTGCCGTCGCTCGCCACGCTCAACGTCTCACGCAACTGCGTAGGCCCGCACCTCGCTTTGGATGCGACGGCCGTCTGTCCGTCGCTGCGGCAGCTCAACTTGTCCTTCAACAAGCTGACGACCTTCCCGCACCAGATAGGCCGCGCTGCCGAGCACCTGGAGGAGCTTCTCATGGAAGGGTAGGAACCCGGCAAAGTGGCGCTAAAAAGCTTCTCGGATGTCCAAACCATTTCCACCGCCGATCTTCAGGAACAACGTGACCGAGCTCTCCGTGCCCCCGTCGAACCTCCCCGAGCTCAAACTGCTGGACGTGAGCAAGAACGGCGTGACCAACATCTCATCCAGCTTCTTGACAGGCTGCCCAAAGCTAGAAATTTTCAACGCCTCCTCCAACAAAATAGGTGTGGCACTTACTGTAGATGGAATTGTTTTTCTTTTTAACAGATAATTATCATCTGCAGGTTTCTTGGAACAGCTGCCGCCAAAGCTCATTACACTGAAACTTGCCAACAACAATTTCGCTGGCGTTTCCGATGCCATCCTCCGCCTACCTACGTGAGTCAACCACAAAAATGTATTTTTGTCATTTAATTTGTTTATATTTAATTTGTTTATATTTAACCGTTGCATCATTTTATTTTTTCCCCCGGATTATAAACATTATCAAAGTAACCTATGATCATTATATTAAATATACTGTATTTATATATATTTTTTATTTTATTTTTATCCCCAGCTTGAGATCGGTGGACATGAGGACCAATCAGATTGCGGTATTACCGGGCCCGGGCTCGTGGGTGTCCAGTAACCTACGCGAGTTGATGTTCAGCCACAACCTCATCGGCGAGCTGGATTTAAGCGGGCCCGTCCACAAGTGGACCCGACTGGAGAAGCTGCACTTGAGTGACAACAATCTCGTTGAGGTGAGATGAATGTTGGGGAGCTACAGTAATAGAACCAGGCCATCCAGAAATGCTGATTTTTGCTACATTGGAATGTTAGATCCCACCACAGGTCGGTCTGCTGGAGGGTCTCACTTCATTGGACGTGAGTCGCAACTCCGGCCTACGCTCCTTTCCCGACGAGATGGGCAGGCTGGGCCGACTGTGGGACCTCCCGCTGGACGGCCTGCGACTCCAGATGGACCTCAAACTGATCGGAAGCAAAACCAAGGACATCGTCAGGTAGAATAGAATATGGACCTGTATTATTTCTTTCATTTTACAATTTAAGAACGTTGCTCTCCCTCGCTCAGGTTTCTCCAGCAGCGTCTCAAGAAGGCCGTTCCGTATTACCGGATGAAGCTCATTGTGGTGGGGAATGCCGGCAGCGGGAAGAGTAGCCTGATCCATAAGCTGATGAAGATCAAGCGTTCGCAACAGTCCTCCTTCAAACGGACGGCCGGGGCCAGCGTGGACGTACGCGACTGGACCATCAGGGAACGGGACAAGAAGAAGATGGTGCTGAATGTCTGGGATTTCTCAGGTGCGCGGAGTCACACGTTATTTTCAGGTGAATTAAGACTCGGGAACCAAATCAAATCCAAACGTCTCAGGTGGCGATGAGGTGTGCGGCTCGCAGGCTCATTTCCTCTCCTCCAGAGCGCTCTACCTGGTGGTCCACGACTTGAGCAGAGGAGCCCAGCAGCTGGATGCGCTCAAGCCCTGGCTCTTCAACATCAAGGTTGCCACGACAACAGGCCGTGGATGCCAGATGATCAATTGAAATGCTTCACTTCCTTGTCGAAGGCGGTGGCGCCTCTCTCCCCGGTCATCCTGGTGGGAACGCACATAGACGTGAGTGACGACGTGGCCTTCCAAGCCTGCTTCAACAAAATCCGCGAGGAGCTGCTCAAGCATCAGGGCTTCCCCACCATCCAGGACTACTTCACCGTGTCGGCCTGCGAAGACTCGGACACCCTCGTCCGACTGCGCAAGGCCATCGCTAAGGAGGCCACCGACTTCAAGGTAGCTCCACTTCATTCCGTCAGAATCATCTCTCCTCACCCCTTTTCGACCCGCAGATCCAGGGTCAGCCCGTGATGGGCCAGCTGGTTCCCGACAGCTACGTGGAGCTGGAGCGCAGGCTTCTCCAGGAGAGGAACAGGGTTCCGAAGGAGTTCCCCGTCCTAATGCGACAGCAGCTGCTGGACCTCATCCAGGAGAGTCAGCTGCCACTGGAGGAGGCGGAGCTTCCCCACGCCATCCATTTCCTCAGCCAAGCTGGTCAGTGTTAGGCTGCTAATAATTAGCACATTAGCGGTTTCGGTTTTGTAGGTTGTGACACATCCGCATGAGTGTGCTCAAGTGCCACATTGATTTTTTTAATAAATGCTTTATTTATTTTTTTGCGTCTTCAAGGGGTCTTACTGCACTTTGACGATCCCACGCTCCAGCTTCAGGAGCTCTACTTCATCGATCCACAGTGGCTCTGCAACGTCCTCTCGCAGGTTTGTCACAATTTTCTTTCGTGATTAAATGAAGACCACTGGAGAAAAAAAACTTAAGTGCTTTTAAATGGAGAATTATCAACTATTATTTGCAGAAACTGACCCTGAAGGATGGATGGAAGCATCGTCAAGGAGTGCTTCAGCGATCAGCAATGGAAAACTTTCTGCTCGAGACCAAATGTTTCCCCGCCAGTCGTGCTGTGCACTACTTGAAACTTCTGGAGAAGTTCCTGATCGCGCTGCCCTTTGGACAAGATCAGCTGCTTGTGCCCAGCAGGTACAAACAAAATTGAATGCAAAAACTAAAATAGAAAAATGTTATGGATACCTTTTTATATGATTGAACGCACCTCCAGTTTAGCAAAAGACAAGCCGAGCATTGAGCTACCTCACTGCGAGAACTCGGAGTTGATCGTTCGAGAGTACGAGATGCCGTACTTCCCGGCCGACTTCTGGTCGAGACAGATCGTCCGCTTGCTGGAGGTCTCGGCTTATTTGCTCTACGGCAGAGGTAGCGAGCGTTCGCCGATCACGTCTCGCCGCACCTCGGAGTCATTGATGTGTGTGCGTTTACACAGAGAAAGCGCGCCCGCCTGAAAAAGTGTGCTGGAATCGAGGCGTGCACCTAAGCTGGTCGATTGAGGTCTACTGCCTGGTGGAGGCGGCGCGGGAAGATGTCTCCAGCGTGCTCCGGATCACCGTGCCCTGCTCGCGGAAAGGTATCCGAGGAGATTTTTTTTTTTGAGCTCACAAAAGCCTTTCCTTGTCCAGCAACAGTTTGTGGTATTCCGACCAGCAGATGGCGCTGTTGTCCTCTCTTTCCAATATTGATTACAAACTAGGGATTTTGATTCTGATTAATCTGATTGCGGTTGTCCTTGTTTTACTTCCCGCCAGGACGGGTGCTCCTGGGCCAGGTGGTGGACCAGGTGGACTCCCTGCTGGAGGAGTGGTTCCCGGGCCTGCTGAGCACCGACGTGCACGGCAGCGGGGAGGCTCTCCTGAAGAAGTGGGCTCTCTACAGCTTCCAGGACGGTCACGAGTGGAGCAAGATGCTGCTAGAAGACCTCTTTGCACATTTCGACCAGGGTGAGACCTCACCGCGTTAATACATCTTCATAAAAAAATGTAAGAAATACCTATCTATCTTTTCAGACTTTCTTCTGGTGAACCCCGAAGACCCTCACTGCACCATTCCCATCTCTCAGGTCGCTCCGGACGTGGTCCTGAGCGATCAGCCGGCTGGGACTACCTTGGACAGCGACGAGCTGCACGTGGACCTCTCCAAAGCCAACCTCCTTGGTGAAAAATGAGATATATAATATGGGAATTGCATGGACTGTTCAGTAAGCGCATGTGTTCAACCAACAGGCGACGGCGGCTTTGGCACGGTCTACCGAGGCATCTACAAGAATGAAGAAGTGGCTGTCAAGTTATTCAACAAGCACGCCTCAGAACTTTACATCTACAGACTCCTTAGACAGGTAAGCGCCCCAAGGTTCGACCTCCATCGGAACATCCTCCAATAGAATTGGTCTCCAGGAGCTGGTGGTGTTGGGTCGCTTGCGCCACCCCAGCCTGGTGGGCTTGCTGGCGGCCGGCTCGTCTCCGCACATCCTGGTGATGGAGCTGGCCATGCGGGGCTCCCTCGACTCCCTGTTCCAGCACAAGAAAGGAAGCCTGAACAGGAAGCTCAGGCACAGGATCGCTCTGCACGTGGCCGATGGACTACGGTAAGCGACCATGTTGCGAAAATTGAATTGAATGGAAATTTTGCCGCAAGTACAGATTTTCAGTGAGTTTATGTTGCGAGGCGGTCCGCTATGTTCCGTCAGGTACCTCCACTCGGCCATGATCATCTACCGCGACCTGAAGCCTCACAACGTGCTCCTGTTCAACCTCAAGACGGACGCCGACGTCATCGCCAAGATCACCGACTACGGCATCGCTCAGTACTGCTGCAGCATGGGCGTCCGCAGCTCGGAGGGCACGCCAGGTTAGATCGTTGGCCGACCACCTGATGGTTTCCAACAGCTTGACTGCAAGACCTCACTGTCGTGCAGGTTTCCGCGCACCCGAAGTCACCAGAGGGAACGTGACGTACAACCAGCAGGCTGACGTCTTTTCGTTCGGGCTCCTTCTCTACGACCTGCTGACGGGCGGCGAGCGCATCTGTGACGGCGTCAAGTTCCCCAGCGAGTTTGACGAGGTGGCCGTGCAGGGAAAGCTACCGGGTAAACAACAAACTGACAATTTGAAGCACGTCAATAATTCAAATGGATCTTTTCTTCAGTTCCTCCAAATTTCTCAGCTAAATATTTCAAGATAAAAAAAATATTATTATTATTATTATTAAATAAATGTTTCAAGATGAAAATTATTATTATTATTATTATTATTATTATTATTTATCATTCCAGATGTGTGCATAACAGCATAAATTATTATTATTTATTTTTTTATGTAGATCCGGTGAAGCACTACGGCTGCACCCCTTGGCCTGACTTCCAGGCTCTGATGAAGGATTGCCTGAAGGTTAATCCTCATGATCGACCCACATCTGCTCAGGTGAGAACATCTTTAAAAAAATTTAAATCCCCCACTATGCTCGGGTAATAGTTAGCCGATGATTACATTTGTGTTGCGGTCAGGTTTTCGCCCGGCTCAACTCGGGCGAAATGTTGTGTCTGATGAGAGAGATGCCGCTGGCCAGGCATGTGCATGCCGAGTGCGTAACGGTGAGCGGTGCCACTGCCTGGCTGGGAGGGGGGAGCAGCACACAGAGGACAGGAACCGTCACCTCAGTGGACCTGGGCGGCAACCAGGTCACCACACAGGTACTCAAACACGCACACAAGTGACGGCGGTCTCTAAAACTGTGACGATAACCACAGGAAGTGGAGCTCATCACGATGTATGACAAATCTTCTGAAACTTGTCCATTCAGGAGATCGACAGCAGTCCCGTTTTATGCCTGGTGACGGTCCAGATCCCCGGCGAGACTTCCGATTGGCTGGTGGCCGGCACGCAGTCGGGTTCGCTGGTAGTTCTCAGCGGCGAGAACGCGTCCACGTGGTACCGCTTGAATAACGTCACTGACGCCGTCACCTCGCTCTACTTTCACGTCAATCCTCCACGCCTGTGAGTTGCCACAAAACGGATTTTAAATTCACGACCCTCTTTGATAATCTACAATCTGCATTTTTTTTAGGCAAAGAAAAAACTACTTGCTGGTTGGCACGGCTGACGGCCTCCTCACCATTTACGAAGATTCTGCTCTCAAGGTTCGAGCATAAAATCATTTTTATCTTTTTTTTATCTGCAACGCTTTTCTTGCATCATCAGGAGTTTGGTCAGCCGGTGAAGTCGCTGGTCCTGGGCACCGTCAACACTCCCGTGGTGTGCTTATGCTCGTCGTCGTACTCTCTGGACGGTCGCTGCGTTTGGGCCGGCTGCGGTACCAGGATCCTGTCATTCGGCGCCGACTACGGCGTGAGCCGGAACATGGACACCCGCAACGCCGTAACGCTCCCGTAAATCCAATTCAAGTTGACGCGCCGACTGGAATACTTTACTCAAAACCGTCTTGTGTAACAGAACTTTGGTTCCGTAGGCATCAGCCCAGAGGCGAGGCCAGCGTGTGGCGGATGGCGGTGGATAAATACGTGTACCTCAGCAAAGCCGGCATGGCCACCGTGGAGGTTTGGGACAAGAGGAGCGAGCGTATGATGGACTGCATTGACTGCGCGCAAATGATAAGGTCAAGCAAACAAGAACCGCCATGCTCACTTTCTCGGTCCTAACTTAAAATCAACCTCCTCGTAGACGCGGTTCCGACGGAGGGGGCGAGGCGGTTGAGCCCGCCGACGGCTCCCCGTCTTGGGCCCGGTGGGCGGAGGTCAAGTCCCTGCTGGTCGGGCAGAGCACTGCCACGCTTTGGGTGGGCACCCGAGGGGGCCACCTGCTACTTCTGGACTTGGGTAACAAGCACCACACGTTACGGGTCATCCCACCAAGATGCCACTCGCTACGATGCATCGCCTCGGCATTCATAGGTGGATATTATTTATGAGTACATTCAATTTGAAGTCTCACATTCAAATCTTTAAGCGTTCATACGATTTCTACAAGAAATGATGATTGTGATCTCTCCCGTTATTGAAATTCGGCTTTCTCAGAGATACAAAACTGGAAGAATGTGGTGCTGGTGTTGGGCAGAAGACTCCCGCAGGACAAGAGCGAGTGGGGTGAGAATGCATTGTCAAGAGTTCAGTGTGGATGGAGTCTTGCTAAGCGTGCTTGTTCCGTACGCTCTCAGACGCCCAGTCGGTGCTGATGGTGTGGAACAGCACGATGCCCTCCGAAGTTAAAGATTTGAAGAAACACCTTGAGAGGAGAGAAAACATTGCGGCCAGGATGAGAGAACAGCTGCACAGCCATGACTGAACGCAAAGGTTGACTTATTTTATATACACACACGTGCATATAAATCTTCTCAATGTAATATTACAAAATATCTAAATAGAACTTTTTTTCTCATTTTCCAGAACGTTGGTGGGAAAGGGATTAAGTTTGACCTCAGTGAGCTCTTGAAAGAAAAAGGAACCTTAAATTCCAAAAGATCGAAGAGTCATGTTGGAGAAAATGAAGATGAGATTGATTTTAAAGGGACACAAATATTATACATCAGGGCCCATGAGCAACAATTACATTTAAAAAAAAAAAAAAGAAAATACACACGATGCTAATTTCAAGTCATGTGATCATCACTCAAATGATTGACACTGCACAATTATTTATTATAATGGTTCCTATCTGTGGTTTACATTACACGCAAGGGTAAGAATAACTTAAATGTTAAAATAAACTATTTGAAATTTTAATGTTCTCATTATGACATTTTTGCTTCCTGGTTTAAACCTTCAGGCTTATAGTCGGCATGGAAAATCAATCAAGACTTTGACTCGTGTTTTTGGGTCAGATTTTAATGTCGAAGAAGAGGAAGGGGAAAAAAGACATTTCTTTGCTGTATGTTTTCAAGCCATTTGATGGACAGAACAAACTATTTACAAAGACAAGGACTCGGTCCTCATGAACACATTAGTTAAAAAAAAACAATGACGTTAATAATGACGATTTGATGACTGAACCTTAATTACATTTATCCAAATAACGCAGATAAATATATTTATATGATATATACAGAATACTGAAACTATACAAACATGGCGTATTCTATAAATGACGATGTAGGCACTCGTTAGCCTCAACCCAATCGTGGAACTTTTTGAATGTACACGTTCTCTCGCACACACATTCTTACTTTCTCATGTAGGCTCGGTGGCACGTCCACCTTATTGCTCACACTTTTGTATTCAGTAGCACGGACGAGTGATCCAAAGATGGACTAAGTGCGGGAGGGGAGGGGGATGGCAACAGTCACACGATCGTCAGACACAACATTAGGTACACCGGGAAATTTCTTTTGGGGTAGTTTTCATATCTTGCATCGGTTGAGGGGGGTTAAGGTGATTTTTTTTTTTAGTTTAAACGTTTCTAGTAAACGTTAATTTGGAGTTTGGCGATCCTTGACCCGATTTGGCCAGCAAGAGCATTAAATTCATTTTTAAAAACCAATAAAGCAAATATTTCATTTCATTGAATTGATAAAATAATGGCAGATCGCACTCATTCAGACCTTAAAAAAAAGGCATTTCAAGAAACCCCTTCGATTGGATGCCTGTCTAATAGAAATGAACCCTGAACATTTTTATTTTTAGAGGCGGGATGGTGTCAAGTGACTTCTGCTATGGTGTGCCTAATGAAGTGACCTGTGAGTGTATATTCCCTGCCTAGGATTTGTTGTTTTAAAATGTTAAGGTTCAGAGACGACAAAGAAGAAAAGATAAGAAATAAAGCAGCTAGGCTGTTTTACAAAGACTATGCGGTACACACATGGAGGACTAGACGGGAAGAACGGGGGCCGCACTACAAGTCCGACTCGGGCATGTCCGGCACGTCGGCCATCAGGTAGCCGATGCCGTAGCGACCGTTGGGCGCGGCGTCCGCCTCGGGACCCCCGCCGGCGCTCTGCTTGCGGTAGATGCCGTTGGCGAGCATGGGCGACGGCACCTCGCTGGGCGTGGTCTTGGCGTGAAGGAGGCTGGCGTCGTCGCCTTCGCCGGGCACGCTGCTCTCCTTGATGATGCGGCCCTTCTTGTAGGACACGGCCGAGATGCCGCCGGCGCCGTCGTCGATCACGCTGAAGTAGCGCAGCGCGAAGACCACCGGCACGGGCAGTATGGCCACCACCACCAGGGAGATACACACCGCCACGCCCCATGGAGGGAAGCCCACCAGCTTCTCCTGGGCCTGTTAGGGTCGATCGATACAGAGGAAGAACAAGCATTGAGGAACCAGGTACAGTATTCCCCATAAATACTGCACGCACACGTGTGACCGACCTGCTCCTGTATCCAGGCACTGTAACTGGGCGGCGTCTTGATGAGCTGGACAAAGCTGGAGCATAGCAGAACCAGCAGCAGGATGGGCGTGATGAACTTCCACATGTAGTAGTAAAAGCGGTACGGCCTGAAGCCCAGCATGTCCTTCAGGTCCTCAAAGAACCTGATGGAATCACAACACAGGTGAGCTCACCCTAGTCGGATAAATATAAGTTTTCTGCACGGTTTTTGAGTGGTTCGAAAAAAAAATCATCTGAAGTAGCGAAGGCCGTACTTGTCGATGCCGTAGAACCAAGCGACGGCCAAGTTCTCCAGGATGACCACGATGAGCAGCGGCAGCGTGGCCGAGTAGTCGTCAAACATGGTAACATAGTAGTTGCCCGAGCGCTGCACGAACACCAGCCCGAGGGAGAAAGCCAGCACGCAGCAGCCCACTGGCGGGAGGGAGGGGGTCAGTCACAATATTAGGAACGGCTTTCCCAACTCCCAAGCGACATAATCATGAGTTTGGCTGACCCGTCAAGAGTTCCTTGCGCACTTTGAAGGTGTCGATGAGCGGCGTGAGGATGCCCTCGATGGTGCCGAACATGCTGCCCAAGCCCAAATTAATCAGCATGAGGAAGAACATGACCGACCAGAAGGGAGAGGCCGGGAAGTGCGTCATGGCCTCCGTGAAGGCGATGAACGCCAGGCCTGTGCCCTGCACTGCCTGGTGGGTGGGTAGGGGAGGGGGAGGAGAGATTGGTCAGTGAAGGGTAACCACTTCGTATTCCCCAAAAAATAACAACTCAATACAACAAGTTTACTTTTTTTCCTCCAAGTACGATCGCATCTCGTCCATACCTTGTTGAGCTCGTCCTCGATACTGCAGGACTCCAGTCCGAGTTTGCTAAAGTTGTCCTCCTTGACTCCTCGGATGATGTCGATCATCTGATGGTAGTCGTCCACGCTCACCTTTTGACTGAGGTTGATGTGGTTGGGGATCAGGTTGGCCTCGATGCCGTTGCCCAGCAAATCCGCAATCTTGTTGCTGTTGCTAAAACAAACAAAATCAAGACAAAATGCAGTTATGGATTTTTCAAATTTATGTCCTTTGATATTTTCAGGGTGGAACAAGACTCACAGCAACACGCATCTGTCGTTCATAATGTTGGCTTTGAAGCCGAGCACGGCGAACACCACCAGGGTGGCCAGCACCGATGTGAAGAAGTTGATAAAGGACACCAGCACGGCGTCAAAGTGACAGTTGTTGTCGCGCTTGTTGTAGCTGGAGAAGGCGATGACGCCGCCGAAGCCCAGGCCCAGCGCGAAGAACACCTGCGTGGCCGCCTCGCGCCAAACCTTGGCCTCCAGCATGAGCTCCAGCTGGCATGCAAGCACACACACGGAAGGGAATGGTGAGTTTGTTTCTTTTGATCACATGGTGTTTTATGTTGTAGACACAAGGGGGCGTCAGAGCACCAAAGAAACGGTGGTAGGTCTTCTTGTTTCTATGGTGATAGAAGCTACAGCAGAATTTACAGCCTTGGAAGCTGATTGGTGTGTTATTGCTATCAGCCAGTCAGCAGACTAAGATTATTTTTTTAATTAAATCAGTTTTTACTCCAGACGGGGTATTTGCTGTACTATTGGTACTAAAAAAAAAATTCTTTTTTCTATGAGCACTCCCGTTGATCATTCTTCCTCAAAAGTGTGATGTCTTGCTGAGCTCAGAAGGAGCGTGGGCAAAAAGACATTGCGTCCGTACCTTTGGTGTGAACATGTGGCGAATCCCGTCCATGGAGCCCTCCAGGAGTAGCGAGCGAACCAGGAAGCAGATCAACACCACGTAAGGGAACAACGAGCTGAAGTACATCACCTAAAAATGCAGGCACAGCGTAGGTCACCAAAACATTTAAAAGACAACAAATAAATTGCTATTTTGTAGCAAAATCTGAAGGACTAGTTTATCTAGAAATTATCCCGAGAAAATGGCTAAAATTAGTTTCAAATGTTCGCTTGCAACCATTTTTTAAAAAAAGACAGTGTATTATTATTTTAGTCGTTAATAGTTTTTTTGTATCTTTATATCAACAGAAATGATCAGGTCACCACACCCGACATGCCCTCCAGTCAGTAAATTCAACTTAAATAAACACACAACACAATCACGAGACAGAAAAAAAGCTACACAAACATTCATTTGGGATAACACAAACAAGTAAACATGTACTGTGTACAGCAGGCCAATGTTGCAGGTGGTATTTTCATGGTCAAATTATGACACACCTATTCAAGTTATGCCCCCGAGTAATATTTCACATAGCAGCAAAGATGGCTATCTTCTCAAGGGGTTTGTGTCCATGAGAAGTGAGAAGGTCACACCACAATTTTGTGTGTGTACAATTTTTAAAATGGTGACACTAAGTCCATGCTGTGTTGTGCTCAGTTAGCATGGTATGCTAAATTCGTTGCTACGTTAGTTTAGCAAGCGCTACAATTTATAGTGGGGCATTATTGTGTCCATCTTTAAATTATTTCTACTAACTTTGATGTATCCTACTTAATTTGCCTTAATCACTTGCTTATGTAACCAATAAAGTAACTTGTAATCTTAATTGCTTTTAAAATCTAATTTAAAGGAGTAAAAAAAGTAATCAGACCACTTTTTCAAGGTAACTAGGGCTACACTGCTGATAAGCAAAATTGACTTTGGAGGCTGGATTTCCTAAAAATGAAGGCGTACAACTGCACCCAACGTGAGTCATCAAACTTGCTCCAACCTGACGTTATGCAAGATTTACAAAGTATTAGTCTTGCCTAAACCATCCCCCCCCATTTCCCTCCCCATGAACCCTGTCCTCAAATCTCCGAAAATCAAGCCAAGCCGAAAGAGCGCGTGTAACCACGACAACCAGATCCCTTTCAGCCCACCCGCGCTCACGCGAGGATATTCCCTGAAAAAAAAAAAAAAAAAAAGTCTTTGTGCACACGGGAGGAGAGACTCCATTAATATTCTTTTGTGCTCACACTTGCGAGACGCCTCGTGGGGGGGCGACTATCGGGGAAGTTTGAACTCCTCGACCCCAAAACCTGTCTGGACACACCAGGTGAAAGATCCACGTTATCTTCAGAAATGATTTCCACCGATGTTTCTCAATGACTGCACTAAAATAGAGCAAAGTGGCAGTGGGAGATAGCGTCTAGACAATGGCGGCGGCTATCGGCCACATTTCAAGCGGCTGAAGCCAAACAGGGAGGGGAGGGTCTGGCGCGACAAATTGGCACGGCAGAGACCACCGCTGTTGAGGGCATCCATCTTGTTTTGTCCAGACAGTAAGACAGTAGTCGCGATAAAACCACAGCTAATGACGACGCCAAGGCAGTCTGCCTGACACGGACAACAAAAAAGCCTTCGTCCCCTCGACTGCTAAAACAAAAAAACGGTTAACAGTGCAATTGATATTGTACCGTAATTTTCGGACTATAAGTCGCACCGGAGTATAAGTCGCACCAGCCATAAAATGCCCAAAAAAGTGAAAAAACCCCATATATATGTATATAAATCGCTCCTGAGTATAAGTCGCCCCCCCACCCAAACTATGAAAAAAAACCGCGACTTATAGTCCGAAAATTACGGTAGTAAAGTTATGTAACGGTCAGAAAGCGATCAGTACACATTATTTGATCCATCATTAGCGTACGCTGTAGTCGAGGCATGACGCAAGAGGAGGGGATCAAACCGAATTCAAATGTCAAAAACATCAAGAGCTTTCCTCGTGCCCATTTCTTCCAATTAGCTCCGGCTTGACCCCCCAGAACATCCGACGTCTAATACTTGTCATGTGACAAAAAAAATGGAATGATAAAAAGGAAAAAAAGAAAATGGAGGTAGGAGAGGTCTTAATCCTTCCGGATGCTAGTCACGTTAGCGTCAGCTTTGATGCTGGAGGTCAGCGTAGCTAGGTGAGCTTAAGTATCCAATCCCTTCCAGGAAAATCACATGAGCGACCGAGGATGACACAAGTCGTTAACATCGCTCCATTTTACGCTCCCCCTAAAGAATATTAACACTTTGTTCCCATAACATTGCCACTTTTTCGTTGTATTAGCGACCAGACAAGACATCCATACAGTTAGCGCGCCGTAAGTCTTAATGTTCGCTAACGACGTGTGAGAGGATTTTTCAAGAAATGGCCTTTTGTTTTACAAGTACCGTTCCCAATATCCAGCATGACACTTAACCTGGCTATGTAGGCTGAAACCTTTCCCCCAGTTCCCCCCAAGAGGTTAAGCATACCTTCCCGGACGACTGGATGCCCTTGATCATGGCCAGGCAGACCATGGACCAGGCCCCCAGCAGGCACAGCGTCATCTTCCAGTTGAGTCCTCCGCTCTCGGAGATACTGTCCGAGATGTCCAGGGCCTCGCGGTACCAGTAGTAGGTGGTGGCCGAGCTCTTCTCACACTCGGGCACCACAACTGCGCGATAAAAAGTAGCTTTTTTCTTTCAACCTATTTAAATGTAACATTATAACTTTATCGTGCATGTTGTGACATAGTAACCCTCACTGATATAATCATAACATTAAACTTACATGTGCTGTTCTTGTTCTTGACCAGCGGACACTCGTGCCATGGCAACGGTTGCTGGAAGGACTGTGAGAAGTAGAAGAGGCTCCAGCTGATGATGACGTTGTAGTAGAGAGCCACGAAGAAGCACACCTGCACAGAGCGTCTATTATTGGTCCATCTAAGAGGTGTTAAGGATTTCAACAGCAGAATTCATCAGCTAGCAAGCTAACGGTTTAGCGACTCACCACGCAGCTCGCGAAGCCGATACCCCCAAGTCGAGGGCTGATGTAGTTCCACACGCCGATGCTGCCCCGACGGATGCGCTGACCCACTGCCAGCTCCAGGAAGAAAAGCGGGATGCCAATCAACACCAGCAGGATCAAGTAGGGCACCAGGTAAGCCCCTAAGGGTCAAAATAACACAAGCAACACACTTGGTTTCTTTCAACAATACTGTACAGGTGCAAAGATGAATCGATTCATTGACGATGAATCGATTATCAAATGAATAATTGAAGAACCATTCGTCATAGCTTAGCATTAGCTTCCGGTTTGATATGATGAGGTTCATCTCACTAAATTAAAATGAAGCAGGAAACTGTTCACGTTTTGACCCACTTTCACAAGAGGTGGGTTATTTTTAAGAGGCACCCTGATTCAATCAAATGTTGCAAGTGCCTGTCTTCAAGGAGGTTTCATCCGAGATGAAGTCCAAAATGACTCGGAAGTGGGATTACTATGAAGTCTCCTTGAGAATTCAAGTCTTAGTCTAGCTTTTGGTGTTCTTCCGTGTGCACTCAAAAACCACAAAAATCAGTTAGAGCAGGATTGCGTCATACCTTTCAAAATGCCGTGATGAAAGCCGTTTGGCATTTTTTCAAACCCGCTAAAATGACTGTTGGCATTGTTGACATTTTTAGCTATTGTGCAATCTGCCCACGTGTGTATTGTATTGCTGGTAGTTTAATCCGTGGCCAAATAGTGTTTTGTTTATCGTTTCCTCAGACAGGATGTTCTTTAAGTCCCAATGCCCCTCCCAGGTGTAACGCCTGTTGTCTTAACAATTAGATCATCTTATTCAATTTCATTCCTGGGGGTCTTTGACATCAGTCAGCATCAAACCCGCATCCACCTTCCTCCCAGGTGGTCTCCCATTGTCTTTCCAAAAGCAAATATTATCATATTAGAACCTTTTATCTTTCGACCAAAAATAGCCTCTACGGTCATGGTGGATGTTGTATTAAAAATCTGTCAGTGTATCACATTACTGTGGATGTTAAGATCATTAATGCTGAAAGAAATCGTGACATTTAATCCAAAAAAGCATTGCCACGGCCTCACTATATACTCCTGTTTTGGTTAGCAACCGCACTTTGTTACATTCCATTTGATTTATAGTAGAAACTTCACTTCCTTTCTCCCTTGCTGGACCCCAACCAGCGGCTGAATCACTCATTGACTCAGTTGAACAGTAGCCCTGAGTCCTTTTTCCACCCGGGCCTGGGCTTTCTTAAAGAGACAGTAGCACATGGCCTGTGGCACCACGAAAGGACATTTGTATCTTATAATAGATGAAAACTAATGACAACATTGAGGTTTCTGGTGTGTGTGCATTTTGGTTCTGGGGCTGCGTAGGTCCCAGACGTGTCATTTTAATGAAATTACACTTGACCACAGCGGGGTGGACCAGAGCTGTTTAAAGCAGGCCTGACTCGCTAGGTGACTCAAGCGAGGAACGACCTGACTCACAGCATGAGTGTGTCACACACCTTACTGTAAAGGAGCAGAAATGTAAAACACACACAGAAACTTAATCGAGAAAATTAACAAAACCATAATGTGCAAGGTGATGCTGCTTTACTCTTGTTGGTTTTGGTATTTTTTTTGTTTTGTTAATCAAACAAAACCATATAAACAACAACTAAGGGTGTAATGTTACCCGAACCCCGAGCAACAACACTACTAGGACACATTATTGCAAAAATAAAATGGACTTGACTTCCCTTTTAAGATGCCATCTCTACCATTACGTAAGATCAGAGACGGACAAGGAGCGGTGAATGAATTACGCATCAACCGAGAACAGAGACACAATGTTTTGAAGCGACCTCTCGTTTGTCTAACGGTCGTCATGTGTCGTTTAACAGCTCCCACGCACATAAATATGGATGCAAGCGGTCATTGTGCTCACCTCCGCCATTCTTCTGGCACAGGTACGGAAACCTCCAGACGTTGCCGAGGCCTACGGAGAAGCCCACCTGGGCCAGGATGTATTGCAGCTTGCTGTTCCAGGCCGGCCGCTCCTCTTCCTCCTCCTCACCGTCGGAGCCGCCCTCTTCCACGTCACCCTCCTTGCCGTCGCCGTCATGGTCGCCGATGATCAACGAGCTCTTCTTGAAGGAATCGTCGCAGGCGTCCTCGTTGGAAAGCAGGTCCCGGGCCGATTCTGTGACATCGTCGTCAAGCTCTCTCTTGACGGCTTTGCTGTTTTTGGGCATTTGATAATGCAAACGAGGGCGAGGGATGCCACGTGCTTATTGTTGGTGGGTTACGGTTGCGCAATTGTCCCGCCTTTCAACTTTTCAGTTTGTCGGAGTCCGTGGGATTTCGAGGAAAGACGTTTTTTAGTTCGGCATTATCACCAGATCTGTGTAAGACAATGGGAAAATTAAGCAGCAGATCACACAGACAAATTCAAGCATTTTCAATTCAGTCGCCATTTTGTTTTCTCGCAACTGCATCTCAGTTCACAAACGTTGCATACAGAAAAATAAATTATTTCCCTTATTTTTTTTTTTTCCATTCTGGGATTTGCTATATTTGAAACAGCCAGTTCTTTTTCCGAGCATTAACTTGTAACCCCAAAAACCTTGAAAGCCTCGCTGTGAGCAATGCTGTTTCGAGAGGGTCTAAAGTATGCGCTATATTCTTTATCTTTGGGATATTCTAACCAAAGTACATCACAGACACATGGGAACTGTGGAAAAAAATATATGTTTTTTTTCCCATGAAATTTCCACGTATAGCGGAACTATGAAAACAAGCCGCATGGCTGGAGAAGTGGTGGGAGTGACACTATCGCATTTCTCTCACTTTCTAAATAAATGATTGGGGGTGGGGTATTTACATAACGAAACCGAATCAAACTGTTTCATTTTAAGATGTACCGATGCACACCTGGTAAAAAATCTGTTTGCTGTTGCTGTTGATCTATTGGGCTTGGCGAGATTTTACATAGGAATAAATATGACAAAAGCTACGTATTGAATCGTATCGTAACCTCACTGAATCGAATCGTTCCAATTCAAAATATTCTACCGTACTATTTTTGAATCATATCGTACCCCACGTATCAAGACACATTACCACTCACATGATTTTGGATTATTTTTGGGACACATCCAGAGGAGATCATGCAAACTCCAGAGATTCGAACCCAGAACCTCTCCTTTGTGAGTAAAAGTTCACCTTGCTGCTTCATATTTCAAATGATACATCAATTTACTAATAAATTATATGTATAAAATATATCAAATTGATTATTTTACAAATACAGCATATTCTTAATTGATCATTTCCAATTGACCATTTAACAAATACGTACACAAACAAACAAACAAACAAACAAATAAATAAATGAATAAATAAGCATTTTTTTAGGTGGAGCAGTAACATTCATGCAAAACATATGACAGGACTTTTAATGCAAATATTGGGCGAGTCGATTTTTTAAAAAAAAAAGCGGGGTATACTTTGTTCTCGGGTTTGCTTTATCTTACACCCCCGTTCGCGTAAAAAAAAAAAAACAACTCATACAGAGAACTGACTACTGTACAATAAATAATGAGGGCCTATTTAAATCATAACACGGATTATTTTAGTAAAAGCACTCTATTTGGGTAGTCTCGGTCTGTGCAGATTTACCTAATACATTTTCTGATGGTTTGAGTGATGTGGGGAAAAGACCCAAGGGTGTGGACGACGCGCCACGCGCAACATCAGGCCATTTTGGTTCATATTCTTTTCTCCTTTGTCGAACACAAGGATTTAGAACACAAGGATTAACACGATTAATAGATTTACATAGTTCCAGATTAGCCTATCTTTCCGCGGAGGATGCTGAGTAACGGGAAATCTTATACGGCGCCACGCATGGTGGTTTAACCAGGCCTTAGTGTGGAAAAATGACATCACAGCATTTAGATATGTACAAAATTTAGAAAATGCGTAATTATAGGCCGTGTGATCCGTTGACGAGTCTCACAATGTGCCCTTTATGAGCCATCCTGCCTCCTAGGCGTCCGCGTGTGGTATTTCATCATCCCATCCACGCACGCGCACGTTGGTACCCCAGCCCTAACCCAGTCTACATCACATGCACGCGCACGTATGCGCACTCATCCTGGGGATGCTCCGTAGGGCGAACTCACCTAATGAAGACAAAAAAAAGGCCGAGAAGAAACGAAGACGTCTCAAGGGATGAAATTGTGCGAACACATACACGGGGCGGACATTATCACTCGTTCGAAAAGCGTCTAACGTCGTTGCGGTGTGCTCCGTGTTCGGTGTGTTCTGGCTTGCCGGTGCCGCTCTAAGACAGTGTCTCTTCGCTTGCCAACGGGCCGTACCACAACAATGAAACTGAGGGTGCTACCTCTCACTTTCAGCTTCGTCAAATGATTACATCCCAGTTTCTAAACCACAGTGTGCCGTCATGTCACGTTAGCCTGAGCTTAATACACGATTAAAGCTATTTGAGCACAACTTTGTGGAGATTCTACCGTCTTGGAAGCAGAAATTCTATCCGTAACTCCCCCGTTTTCTTTCAACTTTGGTACATTCCACTACTAGCATGTCATTACCGAAAGGGGTTGGCACTAAAGCGCAATGTGGCTCTGTTTGTAAACCGCACAGGAAATATACGTACTCTTTGAAGATACTGTTTTTTACACTCTTTTTCCACATTTAAAAGGTGATCAAAGTGGTTATTTGACATTCATTTTACGAGAGAGGAAGCCTCAAAGTGAAACTACTCATTTGTCCATTTTGTTTCTCAAATGAAGAAACAAAGTTAATGAATTAATAATGGTGGACTGCATAAATGAGAATAGTTACTTTTGATAATAGAAAATTCTGATTATTTGGCCAAGATTAGATTGAAACAGGCGTCAAAAAGATTTCCTTAATTGATTATTGTTCATGTTTTATGTTATGTCTTCTATAAAGCGCTTTGTTGATACAGCTGCAGTCGTGAAAGTGGTTTATAAAATAAGATGAATTGATCACAGTTAGTTAGTTTGGTTTATATGACTGGTTTTGAAAATGTCAACATTGCCTTCTTTCCACACATAACAAAATGAAAGTACTACATTCATGATTTGTTGCGAATGAAGGACGGTTTTCATGCTGCTCTTCCTCCAGGCAAATTGATCTTTTTAGACTCCACACATTCTCAGTACAGTTTGTCTTATGATTAGCTTGGTGGAAAATAGGAATGGACCATTCTTCCTTCAAGGCATAAATACTAGATTTTTCACCCTAAATATTAAGTATCATGCTCAAGCTCAGAAGCTCAAGCACTGGTGGCGTTTAGATGACATGAATATTTTGTGGACCTCTGGCAGGACCACACTTGTCCCAAGGTAAACAGACTTTCACCTTCAAATATGAAAGTAAGATCTCAGATGTAAGAAAAAAAACCTGAATGACTTGTCACTCAACTATTAGCCATCGCTTACAATACACTTTCTTTTTTTCCTTTCTGTCTCCTCTTAATAATTTGCTTTGGCGTGTTGTGTTGTTTTGCAAGGATGTGAAGTATCACACCTGACTCACCGACTGACTCAGCAATGAGACAAGCTAACATCACATAACCCCTGACGGAACTCATCAAAAACCATGCTATCTAGAAAATCCAAATTACAAACATAATCTGACTAAACTAACTAGCAAGACAGTAACCAACCAACTAACCAACTATTTAGGCCAAGTTTGTCCTTTGGCCTGAATGTCCACGTGATTCCTTATTAGCATTATTAGTTCGACGATACGCCGTTCAGTTATTGTTGTTTGGCAGCTAACATTTGCTGGTACAGTGCGTCAAGAAACCCCTGTTTTGATTCAACCGTGACCACAAAATACACAAAAGTGAGTCACAGGTGTCATCTCGCGGGGGCGCCCATGTTGAATAGTTGATGGCGTGCTTGTGACTTTCGTAACACGAAGCCCATGGAAAGTTGAGGCGTGTTGTTTTACACTGCGCGTCACAGACACGCTACATCTCAGCCAATGGAGATCACCTGCCATGGAAGCAATGAATCAATGAATGAATTTCGAATTTTTAAATTTCGTTGTACATGTGACAATGACAATAAAGATCTATTCTATTCTATTCTATCTATTCTAATGAGTCGGTCGGTCACGGTAAATCATCTTTACAAAGGGATTTACAACCCTTAAAATAGTCATTATCAATTGTCAACAACATGGTGACCCCCCCACTTCCCTCCAGCACGTTTGCATACATTGAAGGGCTACAAAAAAATGACAACCACATCCTCTTTTCGCTTTACATGGCCACAATTTTAGAACTGCAAAACATCTTAAGTCAGTACAGTACATCTGGTCGACATCCTGTAATATCACTTTGATCCTCACGAGGCATCGGTGAGCGCCTACAAAGTGTCTGAAACATCACACGTGTTTACTCACAAGGCTTTTCTATTCAATCAAAAAAAGCAACATCCTGCCCCTACGGTCCCAAACTTTGATGATTGTTGATTATTTAGAATATCATTGTGGTACAGTAAACTTTGGAATCGTGGGACCATGAGGCGTTCACCTTGTGAGGAACAAGGACTTTTCATGTCTTCTTGGAAGCCTGCAAGCACAACGCTACTGTGATAAAGGTAAAGAAAACACTATTTCTATCTGCATGTTGTGTCTTTTTGTTTGACCCTTCTAGGATACTTGAGTTTGTTGAAACTGTCCTTGAAACCACACACACAATGTGTTTTCTAACACAAGACCAACTAGTCATGGGGCCTGTAGACTTCATCACTATATCCCACATAAGTGCTCCATTTTACTCCGTTATTCTAATTTAAATATTTGACCCCCCCATGGCAAATAATGAGAGTGAATTTATCTGAACATTTTCATGTCCCCTTTCGAGGTTTCAGGGTTAGGTCGGTCGATGAACGGATGTCCTCTTTCTGTGAACTAGAAAGCAAGATGTCTACATTTCGAAGTTTCAATTTCCTGTTCAATGGTTATTGTCGCTCATTTACCATCACTTTTGTCCTAGATCTTTTTTATTTTTTTAAATCCCCAAATAATCAAATTGAGTGAGTCACTCCTTGATGTGCTGAATTTAAGATTCATTCAGTGACTTCTGTCAGACTAAATGCATGTATGTAAGTTAGGAGCTACATGCTACAAGATACGCCAGCGATGTCACTAGCAACCCAGTAGAGAAATCATTTAAGAAGCATATGACCACAAAGAGCTCCTACACAGAATCCTCAAGTTCATACAAGAAATGAGGCTAAGGCTAATCGGGAGAAGAAATGCTGGACTTTGTAAACTTGATACACTTTGGAGGAATTTTGCCTAATCACGGGATCCGATTGAATGTACTTAGGTCACACTTATGTTGGAAATACTCTCTGGCAGGGTCGGGGTAGCAGTTGGGGCCAAATAGGGCTGCTCATGACCTTACAGAAGTAAAGAATGCAATGTGGCGACGGGCTAGTAGCGGATTAGCCCGCTTCAGCGTTTCGCCGCAAAGTATCGCACTGTGTTTAATCTGGCTCAATTCGGAAAGATTCATCCACGATGTATTCCTCGGGTGGAGTTCAAGGTCGGGATATGTTTACTACAGACTCTGTTGAGAGTCGTCAAATGCTAATGCTAAACTGGAATATGTAAATGTATGAACAGTCCTACACATCATTGGCACAAATGGCCTCGGCAAAGTTTGACCTCAGAGCTTGGTTAACGGCTACAGAAAAGTTTTGGGCAGTAAAAACAGGCTATTCAAACAACACCATTGACGAGTGTCGTCTGCTGTGCAAACGTGCGGCTCGCCGTTGTCTGGCCGCTGACTGCGGCGCCTGCACTCGGACAAAAGCTACGTACACCTTGCCCCGCGAGAACTAATCGGAGTAGACAAGGTTTGCTGATGGAGGCGTTTTTACCAATTCAACTAGCGCCTCGGAGCTAAGCAAACATAAGCCATGATCGCCACTGAAGTTGTGTTGTGACCCGAGGGGACGTTTACAATACACTCGTGTACACAGTAATGGGCTAATGGCTGGCTGTGGGGTTTTCAAAGAAGTCAGTAAAGCTCAAAATCCCTCACATCTGTGTTGCATGGAGTCCACCTGAAGCGAACTTCTAGCCCAGCCCAAGACCACTTTATTGTCATAATAATCATTTCATTTAATGATTGCAATTATTGCTCAGACAACTATGTATTGATCTTAAGTGGTTCTTAGAATTTGTACTTAATATAAGTTCAGTGATTGACAGAAAAGTTAAGTATTTTTTATGTTGTACATTAAATACAGACTACCGTTTTTTTCCATGTATAATGCGCAAAATTTAACTAATTTATTGTCCTAAAATCTGGGGTGTGCATTATACATGGGTACAATTTTATTTTTTAATTTTTTATTTTTTATTTTTTTATTTTTTTTATTTTTTATCCGGATATCATACGGAGGCCGCCATTACAGATGCGCTTTCTTCTCTGCTGTTCACTTCAAACACGCTCCATACGAACACAATGCTCTCGTATCAGACGCTTGCTCGATCACCTGCTCGTTTGCTGTCACAATGTACCCTACACAAATCCGAAACATTTCTTCGCTATTGAGTTTGCTAGCGCATGCGCAGTGATACTGACCGGCAGAATAACATCCGGTTGTTCCCAAAGATGATCTTTTTTCTGAAATAATTTTACGTTTACGGACTTAAGTAGGAGTCAAAATTTGGGTGCGTATTATACATGGGTACAGGCTTTTTTCCAGCATCAACATGCCCTTTTTAGGGTGCGTATTATTCTGAACAATGTTTAACGCTGTGGCTTTTGTTTTTATTCCCATGAATACGCACCGTTCTCATCCCCTGTGAAAGGCCGAGGAAGGAGACTCGGTTCCTTGTGGAGGGCCTCGGGGGGAATGCTGACCGGACGGGAAAAGCGGCGTAGGCCCGCTGGATTCTCCTCAAAGTCAAAATCAGCACGAGTACAGAGCCTTCGCCGTGGGAGAGGGGAACTGGGGAATAAGTCTGCATTGTTCAGAGTACCGTTTTTGTTTTGTTGTTGTTGTGGTCATCTTTTTCTTCTCACCTACAGTCGCTGACCCGCGTTCGACCCACCACAATGATCACACAAGCCTACCATTCAGCATTATAGCAGGACACAATTCTTCTGTTTCTATAGTACTAAATAATTAAATTGTCAGTAAACTATAGCAAATTGTTTAAATCAATTATAGACAATAAACGATTCTTATAAAATGAAATTTCAAATAATTTCTTCAGCTGTCCAACGGAAAATCCAATTGCTTTTCGCGTATTTTGTCCTTTATAATCTTCCGTAGCGGACACTGTTTCTATGGTAACGATAACTCGTAGAAGTGGAAGTAAACGTTTGTCAACCAAGGTACAATTGCGCGCCAAATGCCATTTTACGTGACGAGACGGCAAATGTGACAATTAAGTGTATTTTTGCCAACTGTGGCACAACTTTTAATATAACTCGGGCACCTAAACGAGTACTAGTCAGGTGAGAAGAACTAGACAATCAACGTCACAACATGTCGGAGGTGCTCCTCACATCTTCAGAAACGGAAGGGGAAGACGGCGATGAAGAGTATGAGGAGGAGGTTGGTGGTTATCTAAGTACACTACTGTATTTTGAAGAAAGTTTTTGTTCACTTTAAAATCCAGTTTTGAAAACAACTGGTTCACACAAGTGCTAGCATAATGGCAAACCCCAGGTGGGCTAAAAGTAGGTATTGTCTACAGTAAAATTTAGTTCCGGGAATAAGAATGTATGAAAGTAAGGAAAGAAGGAAGCTAGACAATGTATGATGGAAAGTAAAGAAGAAAGGATGGAAGGAAGGAATTCAACATGGGATGGTTTCAAATTAAGGGAAGAAGAATGGAAGGGAGGGAAATTGGAAGTAACATGTAGGGAAGCAGTGAGGGAGGGATTGAAGAACAGAAAAGGGGAAAATACTTTGATCAAACTTATTATTAGGTTTCTCAAGTACCTAGTTTTTGGCCTACCACCTGTTGTTCAGCTTTTATTGATGTGTTTAATGATCTAAAATAACTGCTTTGTTTTGATTGACATCTTAACATCCATTTTGGGACTTCAGACCTCCGATGAAATCCCGGCATCACTGCTCAGCTACTTTGAGTTCTCCAGAAGCCGAGCGGCAGCTTGTGAGAAGCTCGTCCTGGAGGACCTTGAATGTATGAATACCTTTTAGTTTTCTGTACAGAACTAACACGTGTACATTGCCAAAGAAACTGCAACTGATTTTTGTTCTCAGACCTCACTGCATTACGAAGCACCGAACGAGTGACGGAAGCAAATGTCGCTTTGGTCGATAAGGACACGGAGACAATAAATGAGACGGTAACTGTCTTTCATGATACTCTTAAATTGACAAGTAAACAAACTGATAAGTTTTTGTTTATTGTGTTAAAGGCCACCTCTTCCAGGAAAAAGAAACATACTGACTAAATTGGAGTTTATACAATATTTATTCATTTGTTTATGACTGCTCTGATGCAGGCAGACACTTTTGATGACCAAAATGAAGACAACAGCGCCACCTCTGGCAGTGATGCGGACGAACAAGAGTTTTCAACTGTGCCCAACGACAGCCAAGGTACATTGCTGCAGGACTGTAAATGCCCACAAGACGGCGCCACAACACAAGCGTGGTGTCTTATACGCTTGACGTCTTTTTGTAGATGTGGGTGGAAGTGAGCTCCATCTGGACATGGAGCGTAGGAAACGAGAGGAACGAGACTTTGAGGAGGAGCTACAGAGGATAATGGAGATGGGAAAGGTGAGTTGAAGAAATGTTTTTAGCTAAATCCAGGAACAACATCTTGTTTTTCTCTTTTGCAGCTGCGTCGGAAGGAGGCTGATATGATGGAGTTAAAGGCTCAGGAAAAGCTTGAGCGGGAGTTGCGGCTCCAACAGGTCGGTCATGTTGAGGAAATCTAAAAAGTGAAGAATTATTTACGATGTCTTGATCCAACAGGAGCGACTCAATGACATGAAACAACAAGTGGAGGAGGAGTTGAAAAAGAGCAAAGAGGAGCAGAGGAGCCTGGTGCAGCGACAGGAGGAAGAGGAAAAGATAAGGAAAGATAAAGAGAGGCAGAAAAGGATAGAAGAGAATCTGAAAGAGCAGCAGCGAGAGGATGAGAAGAGGAAAGAGGCAGTGAGGAAGCAAACAGAGGAAGAAGAGAGAATGAAAGAAAAGGGAAGGATAGCAACAGAAAGTCAACTGAAAGAGGAAGCGGAAATAACTGGAAGCAAGATGGAAAAAGAGGAAAGAAAGGCCAAAAGGGAGGAAGAGAGGAGGAGGCAGGAAGACAAACGAGTGCAAGAAGAACTGAGGGTGAACAAGGAGGAAGACAAAAGGCAGAAAAATGGGAACCTCATGGAAGTAGAGCAACTGAAGAGGAAGGAGGAGGACAAGAGAAAGCAGGCAGAGAGGAAGGCAAAAGCGAAGGAAGTCTGGAGAAAGAAGATAGTGGAAGTGGAAAGAACGAGGAAGGAGGAGGAAGAGGAGAAAACAAACCGGGAGGAAGAGGAAAAGAGAAAACTGGAGGCAGAAGTGATGCAAATCGAAGAAGAGTTGACGACAAAAGAGGAGGAGGAAGGGAGGAGCAAAAAGGAAGTTCGCAAACAACTGGAGGAGGTGGAAAAGAGGAGGAGAGTGGTGGACCAAGAGGAGAGTACAAGGGGAGAGACAAAACCGAGGGAAATTGAGAATGAAATAAAGAAGAGTGAGCACATGGAAGAAACCAGCCAAAAAACTAAGGAAGAGAACAAGAGGACAAAAGAAGCTGTAAAGAAGGAAAAAGAAGAAGAAAAGGAGACCAAACAAATGGAAGAAGAAGCAAGGGGAAAGAAAAAGGGCGATGGGGAAATGAGGAGAAAGATGGATGACGTGGAAAGGATGACAAAGCGAGTGGAGCAACATCCAGAGCAAGGAGAGAAAAGGACAGAGGAGAATGAAGAGAAAGAAAAACCAAACCAAGATGAAAGGCTTGCGATTAGACTCTCCAGCATTGAAATGGACAGGAACATTCAGGAGAACATTCATGTGAGCATCCATCAAAACATCCCCAAGAACACCCAACAGAACATCTGTGACGCCATCCATGATAACATTCATGACAACATGCATCAAAAGGACATCACTCAGAATATCCTTCAGAACCAGCATGAGAACATCCGCCAGAACATCAGTGAAAACATACCTCAGAATATGTGCAAAAACATTCAGAACATCCATGAGAACATGCAGGAGAAAATTCATCTGAACATCAATGAGGATTTTCAGAGCCTCCATGAGAACATTCAGGAGAACACCAACAAGAACATTCAGGGAAACATCCATCCAAACATCCATGAGAACACCCACGAGAACATCAAAGAAAACATTCAGGAGAACATCCAGCCGATCATCAATGAGAACAACCATGCAAACATTACGGACAACATCCGTCCAGACATCCAGCAGAACATCTATGAGATTATTCAGGAAAACACCCAGCAGAGCATCCATGACAACATTCAGGAGAACATCAAAGAGAACGTTCAGGAAAACATCCAACCAAACTTCCATGAGAACATTCAGGAGAGCATCCATGAGAACATCCATGAGAACCATCAGAACAGCAAAGATAACATCCAAGAGAACATTCCGGAGAACATCCATCAGAACATCAATGAAAACAACCATGGGAACATTCTGGAGAACACCCGTCCAGATTTCCTCGAGAACCTTCACCAGAACTCCTCAAGCCAAACCTGGCTCTCCCAACTAATGGATCAAAGAAGGCTTTCTTGGATGAAAGTACGCGTCTCCTGGTCGGAAGTACAGAACAGAAGCAGGCGAAGAAGTTCTGTCGGGTCCAGGAGAGAATCCAGGCGCTCCGCTCGGGACAATGACCTTCCTCCGCTTTGTCCTGACACGCTGCTGCAGGCTGCAAGCAGGGATTCCCTGCAGGAGGTATCCCACTCAAGTCCTATTCCCATCAAAACCAGCACTTGAATTTGTGCTTGGGAAATTACTCAATTGATGACACCATTTTGTTTCTTCCAGGTGACCATCTTGGTTCTGGAGGACTTGCCAGGCTGTAATTTGTCCACTCTGTCTCAGTGCGCGCGACTCCAGTTTCTCACGCTGAGAAGATGCGGGCTCAAAGTTTTGGAAGGAATCAACCAATTAGCGGAGCTGTGCTACGTCGACGTGCAGGTGAACACCATCTTGAACGACGTCCATTTTGTCAAAGCAAAAATGTTATTTTTAGATCTTTTTTTTTTCTTCATGGTAGGAAAATGACATCTCAATGGTGGATTGTGAGAATATGACTGGCCTGAGAGTTCTCAAGATGGGCCACAACAAGCTGACATCCATTCACGGCCTTAGCGGAGCAGAGAACTTGGACGTTCTAGAACTTTCGCACAACTCTATTACACGCATTGGTAAACACTTTTTTGTGATTACAAATTCGGAATGACAAAACGTTTTTGGGTCCATCGCTACCTAATTCAGATAAGCACATTTACACATTTATAAGATTCGACCTTTGCCTTCCTACTACTGCACTCTCCATGATTCTCCACAAGAGGGCAGTGTTACAATAATTATGCCTCCATTTTGCTCGCCGTTGCAAAATGACCGAACTTGAGACTCCTTGACTTCTTGATTAATTGATCATGTCGGACTCTCAAGAAGTCCTTAAAGTACTAAACTTGTGTCTGTCAGTAGCTGCATTTTATTTTTTCAACGCATGCAGGAAAATTCCACACTTTTTAGCATTTGTGCAACCAAAATTAGAATTGAGTGTAACTTGATTTGTTTCCTATCTTCTAGCTGGTCTCGGCTCCTTGAGGAGACTCCAACGTTTGTCTTTGGACCACAACCAGCTTGTGAGTACTAAAGGGCTGAAGGACGTCTGCACCCTGTTGCACCTTGACTGCTCCCACAACCACCTGGTTGGCGTGGAGTCTTTGGAGAGCAACGTTCTGCTCCGTACGTTGGACCTGACCGACAACAGCCTCACTGAGGTACTATTGACCTTTATTCGTCTTGAGCTATCATTTGCATTTCCACTTTTTTCTTTGATTGCAATTAAAATAGATAAATATTGCAATTAAAAAAATAAAGTGGTTAAATAAAATAGAATTTTAAAAATCATTCATGTAAAATAGACATATTTTTAGGGGGGCATTCTTACCAAAATTCGAACAGACTGTAAGCCACAAAAAAATTATTACATTTTTTAAAAATAAAATAAAAATCACTCAAGTAAATCTGTTTGCTATCATGACAAAACCAAATAAAAGTCACCAAGCTACAGGAACCATTTTTTTTCTGTAGAAAAGTGCCGAATATTTAAAAACAAATCAAAATTTATTTTGTTGATTTTAATTTGAAATAAAATAAATCAAATATTTAATTAAAATAAACATTATGTCAATATTTTTGTTTATTTAATGAGACTTTGGATAGAGAAATAGTCTGGTCATTGTTGATGATTCACATTAATCAAGCAATTGGAAAAAAATGAAAGAGCATATCTAAAAATGATAAAGCAATAATTGGGCAATGGCGTCATTCCAAGCAATTAACAAGACAAATACAAGAACATATTAGCGGCCTAATTACTTAATGAAACGCTACTTTTCTGCCCGGCTGGACCGTCTGACATTGACGGATGGACCCCACTTAACGGCAGCCCGCTAACGTTGTTGTAACCCACCCCCACCTCCCATTGCTAAGTGACAACCGGGCTGTGTTCCTCCACTCCAGCCGCCCGCTCTGCTGGACCAAGTCCTCCTCGGGGAGCTTCACATGGACGACAACAGCCTGGGCTCCCTGCGCTGCCTACTCGCCGCCTCGTGGCTGCCCCACTTGCACACGCTCACGCTGGCGCGCAACAGGTAATCAGGAGAATGGAAAATAAAATACAAATATTCAATTCAATCGAGATGCTTGAAGATTTCGTGGAAGGGGAAGTCTGTCTTGTATTTTGATTTTTTTTTTAAATCAGCAATCAACAAAAATCTACCAACAGGTGTTTTCTATTTAATATACAAAGTGCGATCATTCAAAATAATACTTTTCATATTAGAGCAATTATATAAGAGTACGGCTGTCATTTTTTATTGTAACCCACCCGCTTTGCCAAATAATATCACCACAGTATTAGAAACAGTTCTCAGTGCATTGTCTCATTAAATTGTGTACCTAATTAAGTGTCCGGGGATATGACACAACAAAAAGTGCCGTGTTCTTAAAGTGTATTTCTTTGCGTGTTCAAGGCTCACACACCTGCCTGACATGTCTGTTGCAGTATCGCTCGCTACTTTGGATCTGAGTTTCAACTGTCTATCAGGTAATTGAGCTTCAGCACCAAAAAAATGGAAATGTTCTCGGTCCAATATGCCTAATAAGCAAAAATGGTTTCCTAGATGTGCAGAATGTTTGTCGCGGCCTGCAAGGATGCTGCTCCCTGAATGAGGTGCACCTCGCTGGGAATCCTCTCCAACGGGAGAGTAGCTGGAGGTGAGAAGGTGAAAAATCCATCAGGGTGAATTTTCAAAGCTGTTATTTCTCACGTTGCCCAAATACCCATTTATATTTTGCAAAACAAAATTCCCAAATGAATGCAGAACTCATTCTGGATTTTTTGGGAATTATTTTTATTTTAAATTCCCCAAATTCCTATTCCACAGTTTCACACTCAAATGGCCAAAATAATGAGACGTTTTATATTACGTTTTCCTTTTTTCAGCTGATTTTGATTCATCATTACAACTTTGAAAAGTTCATCTCGTTCACATTTTACTGACTGACACTGTTCGCAATTACACTGATTTTAGCCACAGTCATCATACATTTAATTGAATCCAATGTCATTTTGCTTCTGCATCATCTCTTTTGAAGCACAGTTTTTACAGAAATGAAAGTCTGCATTTTTCGATGAGTTTATATGCTAAATATGCTCGTCTATGGGCGTAACTTGGATTCAAGCATTCTGTCATGGCAGCAGACTCAAAACTAGCTCAAGTAAGCTTGAAACTTCTTGCCAAAAAGGCCATTAATGCTTGCCTTAGGGATAATTGCGTTACGGATTTTTGTCTCTAACAGCAAACTCGAGGAGCCAAACACAAGCGGTACGACTTTTCTCGAGGATTGCGATCCCGAGGAGACGTTTTGTGCCTCCCTTTCAAACACTTCCCTGGGGTCTTGATAAAACCTCTCTGACGTTCTTCTGTCCAACCCAACAAAGGATTAAAGAATTACAGAACACTTAACATTAATTGTGACGCAGTCACATGAAAATGCTAATGAGCTTTTGTTACCATGACAACCGGGATGCAGCTAGGGCGTTTTGATGAGGCGAGCTGTTACCGCGTTCGGTATTTGTGAATTTTTGCTGTGCAAATAAAAAGTCGATTTTCCATAACATGACCCCTTTAAATTGTGGTCGCCCCCTTTGCCATGAACTCAACGTGACCCCCAGCGGTGCCTAAAAGTGGAATTTACACTCTGTATTTCCACTCGCCTCGTCTTTTATCCAGAGCCAGTTAAAACAGCGACAAGCGTTGGGAATCTCATCGCCCCTGAAGAAAACACCGATCCCGATAAATTTAGCTTCCACCTTGACTGTCGGTTTTCTGGAGGAAAGTCGTTTGCGCTGTGAAATATGGGAAGAGGGAGGATGTGGATGATATGCAGGAGTGCGCCAAAGTCTTAGATGTGTTGTTTTAACAACGCTATGCTAAGTAGGCAGGCTATCACTCAGGAAAGCGCCGACCTCCTGGGAAAGAGAAAAAATATATATTTGTCATCTGTTTGTTAGCTATTTTGTGGTTCACGGAGAACGGCAAACTGATGGGCGCTACCGTTAGCATTCGTTAGCATCATTGTAGGCAAAGCATTTTGTATTTCTTAGTGTGAAAATGAGAAGAAATAATGAGGATGAGGGTTTTTTTTGTTTGTTTTTCCCCTTTCCAACAGACTGGCCCACTTCAAGTGATCTCATATGAGGTCGGAGAGGGTTTTATTTATTTAGATTTGCTGCTAGGTTTGAAGAGTGCCAGACAACATGCCCGCAGGCACGCAACAGAATCCTCCTCACAAAAACACGGTCAGACCGTGGCAAACGACAGCGAGCTGTCAATCACAACCGCAGAGGAAGTTCTTTGGAAAAAAAAAAAAGACCTTGTGTTTAATGTTGTTGAACAGAAAGCAGCCTTTACCAAAAACGTTAAGATCTCCTTTGAGATGTTGGCAGACTGTCGTTAACCGATGTCAAAAATCTAAAGTGCTTTTGGGTTGACTGCGAGGAATAAAAATTTGAAGAAGGTTGACATAAAATTGGGCCGCCAAGTATGCAGAAATTAAACCTATTCCAACATATATTTCCACAAAACGTTTGAATATTTTTTTAATTAAAGATCTGGAGTGGCTGTTTTAAATATCGTGTTTCCTGATTGGGTAATTGTTTTG
Source organism: Syngnathus acus (assembly GCF_901709675.1). Lineage (NCBI taxonomy): Eukaryota > Metazoa > Chordata > Actinopteri > Syngnathiformes > Syngnathidae > Syngnathus > Syngnathus acus. The sequence continues at coordinate 2,276,607 of NC_051092.1, read as the reverse complement.
TGATTTAAATTTCCACAAAAACTCAAAAGCTGCCTCTCACGTTCGACGGTTGATCGTATGTTACTCTGAGAATCCATCTTGAACATCTCTGTTATTTATCGTGTTTTAAAAAACTTTGTAGCCCAAGGGTGTGTTTTTCTTAAATTGTATTATCATTGACGTTCCCTAGCGTCCCGCAGACTTTCCATCTTCACATATTCCCACATTTGCACGGCCGGGAAAAGTCTGTTTCTCCGGCAGATAGTTGGGATTCCTCCGCTCGGACATCCTTAGCCTCGGGCCGCCATTTCGTGCGCCCCCGCGACCATTCAGACTGCCGCTCAGCGGGTCGCTTGCCCTCACGAGGCCCCGATACTTAACTAACAACACTTGTTAGACTTTTTTTTTTTTTACAAGCGCAGGACTACTTTTTGTGTGCGTGTCATTACCATGATCGTAAAACATACACTTATCCCAGAGGACAAACTAACTATAAAAAAAAAAAGACAAACTGGCAGATTATTGTGAAGGTTATTAATGATTCTAAATTGCTGGAATGGCTTCTAGGAGATGACCAAGTTGTCTTTTGCTGTCAGATGCACTCTACAGGCAGCAGTGTCCAGTCTGAAGACCATCGACGGGACGGATTCAGACTTCCTCCCGACGGGCTCGGCTGTTGCTAGGCAGATCGACTCTGCCTCGGACGGTCTTCTCAGCTTGATCCGGACGCAACTTGAGCAGATTGGCGATTTACAGCGGCAGCACATCGAGCAGCTCAGGTAGATGCTAAATAATTTGAAGGAGCCTTGCCAAAGTGTTTCTTCAAAATGATGTGTCACGTTTTTTTGGGGTAAATTCAATCCATACAAGTCTAGTGGTATCGGTACTTGGTATCGGTACTGGTGACTTCTCAAGAATTTTGTTCTGGTATCAGCCTGAAAAAAGTGATTCTAACATCCCTAATTATTGAGTTAGCTGCGATTCCAATCTTCACTTCCTTGTTGGCGCTGAGTAGAAACATTTCATGTGTTTTTTGTAATTTTTAGTGCCAGGAGGTCTAAAAGCGATCATTTTCGAGCTGACCTTACCAGGTAATGGAGTAGCGCAGCAAGCGGCAAATAAAATGTGGTACAAAAGACATCTTATCTTTTAAGTCCCTGTCTTGAGAGACCCGCGAGCCGGCCAGGAATGTCGGGCTACCTTCTTGTTATGTCTGATGCACAGGGTGTAGTGAGCCTTGAGACAACGTTCATCTATTTTCACAAGGCCTTCCATCTCGCCGGCCCGCGGTGCTTCTCGGACCACCAAGGCTTTAAAAACGCCGGTCAGCTTTCCACCCGTCTCGGTGACCCGTCCAAATTACGACGCACAAAAGATGAAACGCGGCGTCGGCGACTCTCGCAGGTCACGCCGAGGACCGCCGTGGCTTGAGGGAGAGCCGCTAGCGTCGCTCACCCCTCACAGTTGGCCCTCGACTCCCCTCTGGCCACTGGACAATGAGCCAGTTTGTGGTCTTGCAGGGAACAGCGCCGCCATTTAACCTCTGGCCTGACCCGGTGTCACCGCAAGGCTTAGACGAGGTTGGGCGCTTTGGCCACACGCCCGTCCTGTAAAGGTGGAGGAACCATGTGGTCTGGCGGGGGTACAGTTTCACAACTTTTCCCAACAGGACGTAGGATGAAAGAGCGCCTGCAGACAATATCACTTTTACTTTTAATAGTTGGTGCACACAAGACTGCTGCAAAGTGGTCCAATATGTTGGAGCGATACTTTAAAAAAATACAGTGAGGACGTGTAAACCTAGAAGGCGGAAGGTTCACTAAAAGGCTAAAAAATAGAGACCAACGGTTCCGATTCAAAATTTGGTGCCCGTATCGTGAGCATCCCCCCGTACCAATTGTGAGTTATTAAATATTGTTGTTTTGACTTTGGGCTCTTATCAGTTTTCCTGTTACGATGACAACCCGATTTCATCTCGAACGATGAAACTGCTGTTGGGGGCTAAGATTTTCCCAACACTCCACTTTCCACTGTACTCCTCTGAATAGTTCACCCATCACCTCTTAAGACCAATTTTATGTGTGAACCTCCAGTGTAACAGTGTCTCATTCTCGGAGTGACCCTGGAGTGAACCAGCAGGTAAAAGAAGGAAGGTTACAGGGGTCGCATCCCTTTGGACCTCCAGACTCTTCTCCCTCTTTGTCCCACTGTGAGGGGAAGAGGCAGATCTTTGTGGAGCGGGACGTGGTCTACAGGTTATCCTAGAAGAACCCCTCAGGCTGGAGGAGGGTCAGGAACATGCTGCTAATAGATTCATTAAGTTTTCATTGAGGTGCCTTTGTAGCCACTAAATCCCCCCAATGAAAGAGTTACTCACACACATACTCTCACTTGGAGGTCCACGATTAAGTGTGTGGAGGCCGATGTTAGTCGTGATGGAAATGACGTCATTCGTACGTAAGTGAGACCACGCTGGAGACTAGGGGTCACCAATGTATTCCAAAGATTCGCTGACCTGTTCTAAAAATAGATCACCAGTGAGATGCCTCTATTTTTTTTGCCACCCTTTTTTAAAATCAACCCGGTGTAAATTTGGTAACGGCCATGTTAAAAAAGATTTCATTTCCACTGTTTATATAATAAATCCATCATGATGGACTGTATGTTCTTATTGATGTTTCTTCATGCAGTCATGCTGAACAAGCTTCGCACCCGCTGGACGCCATCAAAATTTCCTGCGGGCATTTAACGGAAGCTTTGCACCTGGCTGAGGAGCAGCGACGCTCCCTCGAGCATACCCACGACAGGCAAACGTCTGCCTTGGATGAAACTCAGGGTTCGCCCGTTGCCACCACAAGGTCTTTTGTGTCAGAAGATGGAGAAGGAAAAGTTGCAGATGGAGGGAGTCTTAAGTCCACGGCGGCAAAGAGCATCATGGTCCAGCACCGTGCGGCAACCATCATCCAGGTAATCATATTGGTCTAAATGTTTTAGCCACACGCTTGTCCAATTGATTGAGGTGGTGCAGCCCTTCTTTGTCACCTTCCTCCATTTATAGCCAATCAAGGCATTATTTAAAGATTGAAAATGAATTATTAAATGAATATTTGTCACCATTTCACTTTCAATGTAGACCACCTCTGTTTGGGAATCCCTGTAAACATGTTTTTCACTAGTTTGTGATGTTAAGGGCCTCATATGTGCCGTGTAGCCTCATTGCGCTAATCCTCCACAGGGCTTTTCTTGCAAAACGTGTGCAATTCAACACTTCTTGCACATCTATTTTTCAACACATACGTATGTCAAATGAGGCCTTTGAGGTACACGTGATCGTGTGTGTGGGTGTCTGTACATGTGTGTGCAAATAATCGAAAAAGATTTGTTTCTAAGTTAAAAGTTTCCAAGTAGTTTCTCAGGATGACTAAAATAATTGTCATTGCTTTGAGAAATATTACATTTATGAATTAAAAGGTTTTCATAAGCACATTTCACAAAGCATGTGTGCGTTCATTTGTTGGGAAGGTACGTAGTGATTTATCAAATTCCAAAGAAGTGTAGTAGTCGGAGTCCCCCCTGTTCTCACTCCAATTCCCATGGGGACGCTTGAATTTAGAGGCACACTGGAGCTCCATTTGTCTTGGAGCAACCCGAAGTCACGCAGAGTTCAGGGGGAGGAAAAAAATTTTAGGTGAACATGTTTTGTCTTTGGAATGGCCTAGCGCACGGTATTTTAGCGCTGTGAATCATGGAGCGTTTTGGGGGAGTAAAAAAAAAAAAAACAGTTTTGTGTGTGTTCCGCATCCAGGCGCGATGGAGAGGCCTCACCTTGAGGAGGAGGCTGGCGGCCGCACTTGCCGCCGTCACGGCCCTGCAAAGTGACGACGATGCTTTTGAGGTGGTGGACGTGGAGGAGTTTGTCCTGGATGAGGTGTGTATGAGTACGACTTTTACTAAAACGCCCTCAACAAAACTGTCCAATCCCACTGGCTATTAGTTATTTCAATCCCTTAATTATTCTTCCATCTGACAAATTAATACAGCTTAACCACAAGTACGGTGGCCTTTAAGGGTCAAGGGTGCATGTGCATAGTTATTTGAATCCGTCAAAAGTCAACAGGATTTATTACCTCCTCCCTGGTAAACATTTTGATTATGCTAGATTAAAATTTTATCACAGAGAATGTCGTTTTGAGTGTAAAGAGAAATTTAATTCATCGTTTTGTGATGATTTGATTCAGATTCATTCTTGGACACAAGCCATTGTCATTTGGAATAAATAAAAAACAAATAGGAGCCCTTTGCACTTTTTCTGTCCAAAAATGTTTTTTTTTTTTTTGACTATATCAAAAAGGCAATTCTGGACCACGGCTGGACTTTATCTGAAGATGCTCCTGCTAGAAGTTTCTCAGCATCCAAACAGCAGTTGCTTAATGAGGTAAGGTTGCGCATTTGGAACAATAAAGGCCTTAATATTGATGCCCGATACTCTCACAATTCTTTTCTTGTGTCTAAGTATTCTCAACGGCGTGATTGGCTGTCCCTTTGTCATGTCTCTTATCGCCCCCTCAGGGGATTCTTTTGCAACTGTCGCTGATTGATCTTCTGGAAAAACATGCCGGCTTTTTTTTTTTCTTCTTGAGGCCTGATGTCATTTTTCACATAGCTGTGTTTTCTCTGCCTTCATTTACCTCCCGTTGGATCTTTTCTTTGGCCAGCCGGCTCGCTTGTGCTGTACATCATGTGAGCCGTTTGGGTTCGGCTGAAACGGCCCAGCTGCTTTTGCGGCCGGCTGTAGTAAGAATTGTTTGCATTCTAGCTCCCCGGCTTCTATACGCAACATTCCCCGAGGCTTCTACCACCTCTGCCCACACGGAGGCATACGCAAGCCTGGGAAGTCAAAGAATGTGAGGACAAGATGGTTTCACCACACAACTCCAATAGGTAAGATGGGCAACTGCTAGCTAGCAAGCTGCAATGCCAGAAGCTAACGTAGCAGTTGACATCAACGCCCATCGCCTCTGACCATCATCTTTGGAATTGGAAATGAGAAATTCATATACTTTTAGGAAAAAGTCTGCATCAACCTCTGTGGCAAGTGACTTGTCTGAGCGTTCAGAAAGAATTCTGGAGGAATGGTAAGTTGTTTCACGATGATGATGATTAACGTAGTGGAATCCCACATGGTTCCATTCTCTGTCCTCTCTTGTTTGAACTTTAAATACTAAAATCTTCCATTATTTGCAGTTCCATATGACATTTAAGATCATATAACGTTCTTTTAAGACTTTGTCGTCATTTTATACTTGTAGGGGATTTACCAACAGGCACACAGCTGAGCTGATGCTGAGGAGAGCCCAGAAGATGAAGTCCAAACGAAAACCCACAGGTGTGTTACATTTAAACTGTTCCATTTCATTTAAAAAAAAAAAAAAAAAAAAGTATATCCTTATTTCTCTCACAAGTGCAATATATGAGCAGGACATGGTAAGCTCAAGAAAAGACAGAACTGTCTGATTTCAATATAAAAGGAGAGGAAAATAAAGTATGCCGTAATTCTCCATCCTCTGTGTATTTTGACTTGTCTTGTGGAAAAAGTTGCATAATATGTCTCCTTTAACACTAAATGCCCCTGACGGCATTTTCTAAAAAAAATCTGAACCATTTCTTGCTTTGCTGGCCCTGTTTGTTCCTTAGTCTGCTCTTTGGCAGCAGAGCACCTTTCCAGCTCGCGTGCGCTAACGAGCCGTAACGCACAGCAGAAGCCAGACTCTGTCGCTTCTTATTGAGCTTCATTTGCGGAAAACGACAAGTCTCGTGTCGTCGTCGTCGTCTGGGTTTCGTGCGGTCCGGGGTGACGTGGCCCTGCTGCGCCGCTCTAACAGTAGTCCAACCCTTTGATCGGCATGTCATCTTGTCAACCCGCCCAACGCCGGCCAGGTCTTTGTCGAGTATAACTCGTGGTGGCAACCAGAGCAGTGCTCTCATACTTCCCAGAAGTGGTGTTGCGGTCCTCTGCTTTTTTTTTTTTTTTTTTAGGCCTGATTTAACCTCCTTCTGCCTTTCCTCTGTAGGTCCATCGGGGCATCTGGAGGCCTGGAGAAACCAACCACTTACAACCTATCAGCTGACAGTTCCAAACAGGCTGGCACGGCGTAGCACAAGTGCTACAAGGGGTGAGACCTGGCTGTGGGTTAGAGATGGGTCTTTGTGTCTCAAGCTGGGTTGGGCCAACATGTTTGCTAGTCTTTGGTGTTAAAGTAGCTCAAGACTTGAGTCTTTTACTCAAGAGATCCTGCAGAATAAGCGTAACAGGCTCTCAGGAAGTTCAAGAAGAGACATTTCTCTTTTGGCCTCCTTGGCCTGCCCTGAGGTGGAGAGATGATTTGACATTGTGACATCGGCAGCCAGACTTCAGAAGGGGGAGAAGAAGCTGGAGGGGAGGGGGGGGGAGCAGAATGAGTGTGAATGGGAGGGTTCACTAAATGGTGAAACCTTTTTGCTTTCGTTTGTTCAAATCTCATTTACACTTATGAGTTTTTTAAGATAAGAATTGTCATGTGGCGGATTTATTTGCTTTGAGTTGCTATACTGAGCCAAGGCACACAAACAAAAATGTTAAACTGTAATAATGATGCTCCGGTCTCAATTTACTCACAATTTCTTCATCTCAATGTGAAATCTCGGCCTGACCGCAGAGCTATTATTCTGTTGTGCGAATGGCAACAGGTGGATCCACAGGTTAATATTCAATTCTGCCATCTAGTGGTAGAGCAGTTTATTGTTCTGCTTTTCATTATATAGCGCTGGCATAGATAGATGAACAACTTGGTGTAATGAAATAATAAATGTCCAACCAATTAAGCGAAATTAGATAATTTCCCGGCACGGGGGTTGGGACTCACTGCACTAAGCCACTGACGTGTCAATGAGAGGCTCCCGATGCTGTGATCCTTAACGGACCCGTGCCGACCTTCCCTGGCGCACCCCTGGCCGTGACCTGTGGAAAGCACTCCACCTTCCTCCCCCTCCTCCTCGTCCGGATCTCTACCCCCCGCCCCCCCCCCCCCCCCCCCCCCAGTGCCCGAGGCCCGAGGAGGCAGCCAAACCTGGCTCGGCCCGACACGCTCTGCCCAACAGGGGTTAACGTTTCAGGGGGTTTAGAGTCCGGGTCCTTCTGGAGGTGATTAGCCCCGAAAAGCCATGACAGATTCTTTCCAAGATATCTGACGCGGCGTGTTTATTTTATCCGGGCTTTGTGTGGATGTGCTGGACATGAGTAACCCACTTGAAACGGGTATCGGCTTACACGGAGAGACAGGGAAGAGGATGGAAGGGGCGAGCGGGGGGAGGAGGAGGGGGGCGAGCCTCAAGATGTTTTGTTGTGAAGGGAAAAAAAAACATTCCTCGGATGATTCCTGTTGTCAAGTGTGCCAGAATGGGTGACGTGGTCCCTCCACAGTGTTGCGTGTGTCCATGATTGTGTTGACGGGGACCAAAGGCAATGTAATTGTCTCACCCGATCGTCTCTCTGTTACTTTCAGTGGCGACGGCAATTCTGCTGCGTCCATGTTTGTGTTCCAGGAAGCTATACAACAATTCTTCCTGGTCTCCTTCAAATCTGATGTGGAGACCGTCTCCTCGACTCTCCACATCCGTCGTTATGTAAATAAACAGCTGTGTGCACTTTTTGTGGAAATAGGCTTTACGCTATCATAAACAAAGCACAATTATAATCAGCCTTGACAATGCATTTATAGTTTATCGAACTGGCTTAAGGAGGGGTCCGGGCAGATGTGAGGCGGGGGAGGCGGCATGTCATTCCTTGAGTCATTCAGGCCACCCTCTGTTCCTCCTCCCGACCTCCTGATATTCCGTCTTCTCTTTGGCGCAGAGAAGAGCTCACTTAATGTGCTTAAGAGCCCCTCTTAACAGGCGTGAATCCTACGGGGGCCCCCCGCCTGATATCCTGCAGGAGTACTGGAGTGGTGTCTCGGGAGGTTTGGAGATCCGGGGGGTTGGCGGGGACGCTGGTGTGGGCTGAATTGTCTCCATGCTACTGCTTAATTGGATGTTTTTTTCCCCCCGCTTACTCAAATTCTATCATGAGCTAACGTTAGCTCCAACACATGCTAACCCGTAAGCCACAAACTTAACCAAACACCTTAACTCTAATCTCCAACCGTAACCCCTAACAATGATTTCTATAACCAACCATAAAACCAGTTAAGCACTGGTTTGCTGCCGCTTTAGCGCATAACATTGGTACGACATCAACCTCAACAACGTTAACTGTGAAAAGACAAATTCATAGTTGTAGAAAAGTAACTCCCGACGGCCTCATCTTTCCGGAATGGCAAGCGCGAGCATCCATTTCCGGGCCTGCTCGTGCACCCCCCCCCCCCCGAGGGGGAACATCCATCATTTGACACTTTTAGTGGTCCTCGGCAATTAACCCGCGAAAACTGCAGCCCTTTCCCTCGCTGCGCTGCGGCGAAAGTGAGCAATAAAGGCGTCATTAGTCCCCGTGACGGCCCGTCAGAATCCATTATTAGCCCACACCCGTCTACGGCCGCCCTACTGTCAGCACAACGCAAATGTTTACTCTGAATTACGGCCTTATTATGGGATTTCAACACGCCTCGTAAATCAGCTCAGTTCTCCCTTGTTCCAGAAAGCTGTCGGACTGGAGAACCACAACAGTCGGTCGGGGAAAGGGAGAGTCGCGCGTCTTTCAACAAGTGGAAATCTTTGATAACAAACACGCAAAGCTCTTTAAACTAAAAGTAAACACACCAGCAGCTTTGACCACAAGAGCTTTTCACTTTTATCTGTCTGTAGTAACTTTTTACAGTGACACATGTTTTTTTCCAAGATTGAGCACAATGGTGCCCTTTTTAATTTTTTTTTATTATTTATTCTTATGAGTCTTTTTTTTTTTTTTTTTTTCGGCGGCCCAGTTCACCAGTCTGAGGCGGACTTAGGGCGAGTGAGGTGGGACCAGACTCGGGAATGGCTCCGAAACCAGAACGCTTTGAGACACTCAAAAAGGTGAGCAAGAATTTGAAGAACGAAAATAGCAGGTGCTAAGTTGCATGTTCACTCTAACAAATTGCACAATTGTTATTTTACGAGTACAATTCTTTTCTCCTATGCTGCGCCTCATCATTTAAAGAATCATTATCACATTTGTTTTACTCGCAGAATATCCTGATATCAATCATCTTTTCTGATTTCATTCTAAAACTATTTCAAATTTAAAGCTTGCTTGTCATCCTCAGCGAACATTTCTTACCGGACATCTCCACCGACGCGGTGGGCGTTGGACGACGGCGACAACTTGCAGTAAGTAAGCCCCCCCCCCCACACACACACACTTAAAATGCCTTCAACACTCATGCCAGTAATGTTGATTATGTGTGTAGCCAGTAGCGGCACGTACGGAACATCAGCCCAGTGGACTTTGGACCAGTAACGGTTTATCTGACCAAGCCTGTGGAGCTGACAAAAACACTCCAGGACTTGCAGTTGAGTCAAGTGAGTCATTTCATACCTACGTTGATTTCACTGTCATTGGTTGCTAGGCAGAATTATGTCCCACACAATTTGCCCTCCCTTAATACCAAAAGTAAAGCTGCATTCTGTTTTTAACTTTTTAGTTCTTGATATTTAATAGTTCCTGGAACCAAGGCACACCCATCGATACTCACAACTCGCTGAGAGTTCCTAGTCTGAGATGCATGGCCCTAAAAGTTTGGAATTGTTGATTAGCCCATGTAAGAGGGGCCTTGAGGTCAGTCTGGGGACATGGTGTGTTTCTCCTCCAAAAAAAAGAAAGACAGAAAAGGTGGAGGATGACTGGGTCTTGTGTGAGGGTCCGACGGGGCTGACAAAGATGCCAGTGAGGGCAGATGAGCACATGAAAGCGTCTCAGGAAGGCGGAGTGAAGGAGAGCCCTGTCCTGCCCTGTCCCCCCTTCATCAACCCTTTAACTCGACCTAATTGGATTCTGATGATGATTTCGAAATGATTTCCACGAGATGCGCCGACCCAGAGGAAGAAGAGTGCCTTGTCCCGCCACCGCCGCCACCGTCAAGCTCTCGAGGACAGAACGGGACGGTCAAGACAGACTTGCCTCTGTTTGCACTGAATTATGAACACGTGTGGTCAATAATTTCGATATTCGTTATGCCATTTGACTATTGACTTTAATGCAGTTGGATCTAGGACTGAGCGATGGCATTAAGGTACAATTTTTTGTAATATGACGTCACCTTTTGTTTTGCTTCCGTCGTCGTTCCTCAGCCCCGCATTCAGCCAATAGCATGCAAACTTTAAGAGTGGCTTGTTCAGTGTCAGAGCAAGACCCCCGTCGACCGAGATATCAGATCACTCGCTACACGTTCCTCGGGATGTCATTTGCAGGTCGCCCCGACTCACTTTCTAAATGGAGTGATATACTATACGCGGTGTGCCAGCTGTGCACATAGTCAAGCATGCATCGGTACCTGTTATAGGGTCCTGGGCCCCCATGCCCCCCCGTCTTTGCCGCCTGCTTCCCCCCATGGTCTACACGTGGAATCCATCATGGCTGCCAGCATCGAAAGAACATTACTGGGATTTACAGCTATTTGCCCCTCAAAAAAAAAAGGTTTATAATGGCCTATTTAGTGGTGCTATATATGATGAGTCAGCCAAGCAATGGATATGAACACAATCGGTGCAGCAACACACGTAGACAGATATGACAATACTCACATTGTGTGCCTTTCAGTCGGGCTCTCTTCTTTTTTTTTTTTGTCCGCTAGAACAAGACATTACAGCTGCATGGAGGAAGGAGGAGCGCATTTCATTTCGGGATGAGCCCGTGTGTCGAAGCAGTGGCTGGGGTGGAGGGAAGAAGAGACACAAAGTAAAACACTGACACATTTTCGGAGCTAAGCTACACGAGCCAAGGAGCTAAGCTCAACACACTACCCTTAAGCCCAAACATAGACAAGCACTTACTTAAAATATTGCAGGCTAAATAAGCACTTTTCACACAACGCAGTTCGTATCGTGACAGGAAATCGGAAGCAGGAACTTTTGCTCACCTGCCGGTTCGTCTTTATTAAGCTTGGACAAAGTCCACTTTTGAATCCTGATGTGTTTTGTTAAGTTGAAGCACTTATGCTAGGTTAGCCTTCTTATTGCACTTCTTAAGGAAAAATTTGTTGGAGAAGAATCAATAAGTCAAACATTGTCTGACAACGACATTTGAAGTTAGCTCAAATTTGGAATCTTTCGAAAAGGGACCAAAAAACAGCTTCAAGCCAAAATGGCCGACTTTGCTCACTCACCGGGGGAGAAGCACAGTGGAGATTTGATGACTTGCCGTAAAACCGAAAACTCTTCACAAAAAGCCACTTTTTGTGAGCTATTGCTGATATTTCACCTCATTATTTAATTAGACAGTACATGTCAAGTCAAATAAAACCGCCAGCAAACGAGATTCCAAAATGGAAGGTTAGCATTTCTTTCCGCTCTCGCTGAGCAAAATGAACTCGACGAGGAATGTGCCACCGCGACGAAGCCCAAGAAACCCAAACCCACGTCGAGGGGGATAACGCGGCGCTCGCAGAAACCGTGGGTAAAATGTCCCAGCTAATTGGTTCCTCTAACAAGAGCCGCAGGATGTTTTTCTACAAATTGAATTTAAAAAAGAATGTTAGCCAAGAGCTGGCATCAGGTATTTTTGACCTTTAGCTCAATGTTGTAAACAAGTCTACGTATAGTATGCAAATGTTTTCAAACAAATTTTGTTTTCTTCAGCTATCGTGAATACGTTTTTAAACATGCGAGTGTGTTAATGGGGTGACTCGCGACATTTTGCCGACCATATAATCTTTATTGTAAACTAGCTTGGCTGTCTTCTGGAATGACCCCGGCTGGCGTGGTGTCCGGGAGTACCAAAATCCACAGAAAGCTCAGTGAACTTTTCACATTTTCCTCCTCAGCATGGTGCAGCTGCCACACTTGCTCACTTTAGAAGTCCAATAAGGCCCTCACCCCCTCTGCCACCTAATACTGATGTTTATTTGGACTTCTCCTTCTGTGGCATGCTCACTGACCCCAGAAAAACAGTTATCATCACAACACTGCAATTTGGTACCAGAATTAATATTCATTGATAAGATTTTTCCCAAATACTGCATTTAAAAAAAAAAAGGATTTTAAATAATTGCAACAATTTTATTTAGCATAACAAAGCAAGTTGTTTGCTCAAAAACACTTTGCTGAGTTATTTTTTCTTAATTCTTTAAGTTGGGTAGTTAATACAAGGGACAACAGTTCTAAACTTTACTTTACTCTTAAGAACTTATTAACTCTTAAGAAATTCCAAGTTGTCTTTTAAAATATCTTTGCAAAATTATGCATTTTTTGGACTTATTTTGTTTTCTGTATTTTAACCCTCTGTTGGTAATTCTTTGTCAATACACTTCTCTCCAAATTATGTTGAATTTAATGATGCAATTTTCCCAATTCGTGATGAATATATAAAATTATATATCTAAAAAAAAAAGATCTTTATACACACAACCAAAACAAGGACATACGATTATTGTATTCTCAGAGAAAACAGCAAAGTAAGCTTTCTACACCTTCAAAACGTGTAGATATTCTAAAAGCTAAATAAAATAAAAAAAATAGAAAAAGCAATTCAGTTGTAGTTTGAAGCACATGCACAAAACTAACTCTTAGAATGGGACTGTCGAAACTTTAGAAGAAATCATAGCTTTAGTTACACTTTGTTTCCTTTTCATTTCAGCAGCAGATTGTTTGTGGTTCGGTTCGGTGTGGACTGGGCCGTCGGTAGGAGGAGTTCTGGGGGAGAGTAGAGAGGGAGTGTGGTTGTTGTTGATGTCTGTGTGCGAGGGGGGGGGGGCGTCTTGGAAGACTTTCGGGGGGTCTATAAAGTCGTGCCGCCGCTGTGATGACCGCTGCACTCACAATGATGATGATGGACTTCATGGAGGACAAGTTTGGCTTGAAGAACCAGGCCATGAAGGCCGCGGACTACTTCATGGAGCCGGCTATGGAGAGTCTGGAAGGCGGCGTCTACTTCGCCAAGTCTCCCCCGAAATGCGCGCAGGCCTTTGGCGAACACCGCGTCTCCCCTCGCTCGGACCAGCACGGTAAAATAATTTATTGTCGTGCCATGAGTAAATCTATAAAAATAATTTAATTTTTGTTCATTGGTATGTTTTTTTTTTTTTTTTTAATTCTCCGGTGACTCCCAGGCGGCTACGGCGCAGCCAAAGCGGAGGAGCTGCCCGGCTCGGCGGCGTCATGTTGCCGCGGCGACGATGCGGACGAGTCGATGGCGGACAAGGGCGACGACAAGGTGACGAGCAGCAAGAAGCGACGCCACCGGACCACCTTCAGCAGCGCGCAGCTCGACGAGTTGGAGAAGGTCTTCCAGAAGACGCACTACCCGGACGTGTACGTGCGCGAGCAGCTGGCCACCAGGACCGAGCTGACCGAGGCCAGGGTGCAGGTAGGCGCGCTCACGCACGCACGCGTGCACGCATGCTCTTCATTTTGCACTATATTGTAGGATTCTCAAAGAAAAGCACAACTTTAGCTTGACGAGAATCTCTAGAAATACAAAAAGTTTGTGTTGTTTGTTTGAGATATGCCGCAGACATTTAGTTCGCAGACCTAGCAGTGTGTTTCTTAGAATAAAGTCAATTTAAAACAAATTAGACTCAAAACAATACATACAGTTAAGGTTTTCCAAACTTGCCAAAATGAATGACAATTTTAGCGACATACTTTTCAGTCTTTTTTAATTAGTTAATTTTATTTTGTCAAGCCTCGCCAAACACAAAAATCATATTTTTAGCTATTTATTTTTATTTATTAAATAGTTAATATTTTTTTTCCCCCAAAATGTTCAATGTCTTTTCAATTGCTCTATTAAAAAAAAAAAGAGATTATCCTGTGTTTACGTTTGATGTGTAACTCAGAACACACTTTCCAAAAGAAACGGTCATTTTTACCAACATTTTTTTCCGTGTCCTTTTAATTAAATGGTTGAATTCATGGTGTTTTTAAAATGACTATTATCATTATTTGCCTGCAGGACATGTAATTCAAAATAAGCGAACATGTCGAAAGAAATAGCAATTATAACAAAATACTTTTAAATGTCTTTAAAAAAGTTACTTAAAAAAAGATTATTCTTGTTTTCTCAGTAATTTTTAACAAATGCAGTCAAGCTTCTCTGGACATGCTAAAAGAAATGTATGTAAATTATATATAGCAGTCAAGGAGCATTTATCAGGAATATTAATATTATTTGCATGTTTGACATATAACTCAAAACAAATGTTGCCAAGTTTCACCAAACTTTTCAAAACAAAATTCAGCGACATTCTTAATTTCTTGGCAATTAAAGTGTTACTTTCTTTATTGTTATAATGATTAGTCAATTTTTAGTATGATTATTATTATTGTTGCCGTGTTATGTAAAAAAACAAACGCTGAGAAGGAATCTTAATTTTGAGCTGCATGTGTCGCTGGGTCTCCATTATACGGCCGATTTCTTTTGTTTTTTTTATAATATTACGAAAGATGGTTGCTTTGCAATTGTAAACACGAGGACTTCATTGTTTTTTTGTTTTTACCCATAATGCTTAATATTATCGTTCATACGCTATATAAATTAAATTGTATTGTTTTGTATATCTTTGACCTGTAATTCAAAACAAAATGAAGCTCCTCCAAACGTCCCAAAGTAGTCTTAACTCTATTTAGACATATGTCTGAGTGTCTCAAGATGGTTTTAAAATGTTATTATTGTGATTGGCACGATTGTCCTACATTGAGGCAAGCTCATCCAAATAACATTCAGAAGAAATTGTACCGCATGTATATGTTTTTTTTTTGTTTATTATGAGTTTAATATTATTGTTGTGTGTGTGTGTGTGTCAGGTGTGGTTCCAGAACAGAAGAGCCAAATGGAGGAAGCGGGAACGTTATGGACAAATCCAACAAGCTAAAAACCACTTTGCCTCCGCCTACGACTTGTCTGTGCTGCCTCGCACCGACGGCTACGGGCAGGTACGCATGTCCAACGCTGACATTTTTAATACACTCGAAAAATCATAACATCCACCGCATATTGTGACCTGCCAATTACAAATGTCACAGCAAATGGAATAAATGACATTTGGATCATTTGAAGCAAATGTTCAAGCAGTAAAAGAGAGATGTTTTGAATTTACAACTTTTATTGTCAATAATGGTGCGGTTAGTTGATTGTCAAACACAGAAGCAACACAAATACAAACATTAATTATTTTTCTTTGATTGTAAATTTTGATTGATTGCCCAACTCTTGAATCCAACGAAATGACGAATCGAATTTTGTCCTCCGCCGCTTCTTGTCCTAGCAGATTCCAAACAACTTGTGGTCCGGTGCCCCTCCGGCAGGTCCCGTGGTGTCCCCCTGCATGCTGCCCCGCGGTTCACCCCCCTGCGTGGCCTCCTACTCCCCGCGCTCGGCCTCTTCCGCCGCCGGGGAACACGGCTACTTCTCCAACCAGCAGAACCAGTTCGGCCATGTCTCCCTCAACAACTTCTGCGGCGACCCACTTCTCTCGCCGGCCGCCAACGGCCACCACGCCTTCGAAACCAAGCCCGAGTTTGAGAGGCGCTCGTCCAGCATTGCCGTGCTGCGCATGAAGGCGAAGGAGCACGCCGCTAACATCTCCTGGGCCATGTGATCCCGCTTCTAGACCCAAAGACACTTGGACACTCAAACCAAAGAAACATTTTTGAAGCTCAGGAGTGACGTGGGCTCAATGCTTGGGCTCACAAAACCCACTCTCATCTTTTAATGGTCACATGTTGACCCACTTCTAGAACCAAAGAAAGATTTACCAACTAGAACCAAAAAAACCACCCAGGGCTCAAGATTCAGGTGGACTCCAGTTATCGCACAGGAAGGAAATATAAAAAGACGTGTTTGGAGACACAGTTGGACATGCTGATACAAGTTGGCAAAGGCTGACCCGCTTCTGGAACCAAAGAAACTTCTAGAGCCAAGGAATGATGTGGAACCAACTTAACACACATGAAGGAAATAGTTCTTGCACATGAATGCAATAAAAAACACGCTGTTGTGATACCACGTTTGGACCCTTGGAATGCGCCCGCGTGTTGACATGGTCGCATGCTGACTCGCTTCGAGAGCCGATTGCCGATGTAACTTTGAGCCACTTCTAGAACCTAACGAAACACTTTTGAGGCTCTGGGGTGATGAAGACTAGTGAACGCAATAAATAAAATTCCACTGCCAGAGTTTGGAGACGGATGTGATACCACAATTGGACGCAATGAGCTGCTTCTAGAAACAAAGGAACACTTTTGAGAATGATGTGCACTCAAGGCACCAGAATGAAATCAAAGACACCACTTGTGATTGGAGGCAGATGAGATCACAAGTCTGGACTCACGGAGTGCGCCGTGTGTTTTTGCCGCAACTTGAATTAAAAACATGGACCTGCTTCTGGAAACAAACAAACACGGTTCCACTTCTGAGGTATAAACAAAACCTGTTTCTTGTTTCTGTAAAAATATACTGGCCAAACTCTGGAACCAAAGAAACATTAACCTGCTTCTGCTTCTAAAAAAAAAAAAAAAAAAACTTGTCTGCGGGGAGAAAAAAAGTGCACTTGTGGAAAAAAAAATCTAAATTGTGTTCCATTTTTGTCACAACAACAGCAACAACAAAAACATTCACCTTTTGACCTCCCACCCACAAGCTCCTAAATACTGACCTACTTCTTCAACCAAAGAAATGCTACCTACTTCTAGACTAGAACAAAATAAATGAAAAAACAAACAAAGGAACGAAAAAAATAAATAAAATACTATACCCTACCTCCCAATAAAACCCCCAAAACATTAACACGTTTGGAGCAAAAAACACACTTACGGTAACAATGGCGCTGACCAAACCAAAGCAAAAACACAAAGACCCATTTCTAGAAGAAAATTAAAAAAAAACTGACCAACTTATTGGTCATTTTCAGGATTTCAGAATGTGATTTTTCAAACGACGAATGACATGTTTGCTGAAGTTGAGCTAACTATTATAGCAACCTTCGTGATTTTGTGGCATCTTTTTCTGCTTTTAGGCTGGCCTGGCCTGGCCTGAGTGTCAATCGCTCAACAGAACTCTGGATATGTGATGTTAATATTCCTGTGCCAAAGTGAAATAAATGCCAATGACTTCATCCCAAATGTGCGTGATTGTTACATCAGCCAAGGATGGGTGGTTGCAGGAAGACGAAGAAATAATGTGCGTGTTTGGAAGAAAAAAAAAAAAAAGTTTACGAGCTCCTCAGTACACTTTGAGTCCGCTAGAGGGCAGCAGAGTAGTGGCTATTGTTTTGTGGTGTTTCTCAAACTTTTCACACCATGTTCACTTGATAAAATCCTGAATACTTCTCTAATAATTGAGTTCTGACATGACCTTTATCCAGTATTACATTCAAGTAAGTGAAAGCTTACTTTTTACCCGAATTCCTTAAAGGAATATGGGATTTATATCGTGGAGGAAAAATATCTCTGGAAAAATACACTTTTTCTGACAAGAAAAAAATCAAATAATAGTATGACTTTTTTGTACGTTTTCAATAGATACAAATAAAGAGTTAAATAATTTATTCCATGATATTTACTGTTAATTATTTAGTGGAGGAAGGGTTAAAAAGGCTTTAATCGTTTACAATATTTTTATAGAATTTTATAGGAAGAAACATAACATTCCTGTCTTAAAAAAGATTCTTCTTGTGTAGTCAGCACAAAGACTGAATGTAGACTTTGCTCCCCTCTGCTGGCGGGGAAACGTAACAGCACAGCCATTTGAAACCTTTTCATTCATTCCTCATTACTGCAAGATTAGACTGTATTAACTTGACATCTTCTGTTATCCCATACCTACTAATGTACAATATATTGTTACCTCATGAATGTGTAATTACCTCAAATACTGATTGAGCTAATGCATAATGAAATAAAAGCTTGTGGTTGCTTGCTGTTGAATATACATGATCATACAAATGAAGACGGAAACTGATATGCTTCAAATTCAAGTGCATTTAAATTAGCTCACAAAATACATGAAATTGTACACGTGTCTATGATGCACACAGGGACAAAGCTTTTTGGAACGCCTCGTTTAATAAAAGAAAAAGTCTCAATGATTGCAGGAACATTGAATCTGACAAAAATAAAAAGTATTTTCCCCTTATCATTTAAATAAATACGTATTTTCTCTCTGATTATAACGTGCGAGACGAAAAGTACTCAATTTGGTCAGTAGAGGGCGGTGTAAACCACGGTTTAATCTGATTCACCTGCGACAGTACTTCAGAGCGCATGCGCGGAGCCGTTTCCATTTTCCACATTGTCGTAGAGAACCGGCGAACTACTGACGTCGGTCAGCGTCCGCGTTGTTTTAACTTGGTTTTCCAAGTGGGTAAAGCTTTACAAATCACATAATAATGTCAATAAATGTTTCAGTACTTTGTATTTCATTTTTGGGTTGAAGCTATGTCGGGAATGAGCATATCGCTGCTTTGTATCAACCTCGTGTGTTTCCTAGCAGTTGAACGTTGACGTCATTTACTTGTTTTAAATGTTAAAGTTACAAAAATGGTGTGATTGTGTGTCATCTTTTTTGTCCAGGTCTGTTTTAAGACCACCCCCCTCATTTAAAATCAGCGTCTGAATGTCATTGTTTAATTTTTTATTGATTACTTTTGTATTTACTTTACTTTCCAGGAGCTGACAATGTCCACGCGTGCGTTTCCCTCTTATGATCAATAATGAGTACCGACAAGTCCTCCTGCATGGCTTGCATCATCATTATTACCATCATCATGGAGATACATTCAAGATGTGGCCATAGGACAAGAGCATGCTCCTCTGGAGACCAAACACTCCAGCTGAGACGTGGCAAGCTAGCAACTGACACACACAAATACAAACACCACACACCAAAAATCACATTTCCTATATGTGTGCGCGATTTGTATAAAAAATATGCAGTTTCAGTCGTAGTGATCAGATAAATTTCATAAAAATGAAACATTACTGCAACCAACATCGTTTGAACTTGAACAGCGTGTCTAATTCCGCAGGACCTAATACGCTTGTTTGAGGTTTGTTGTTTTTATTTTTAGTCCTTGTTCTCCCTGACGTTGTTGTGTGATGAAGATTGCGATGAAGACCAAGCTGATGATGATGATGATGACTCATCAAAAGCTGTTTTTGCACAACGAATCCTACATTAACGCAACCAAACAGAAAGAAATCCTTGTTTCACGGTTTAACTAATGTGCTCCACGCGATTATCTTCCTTACATTCTTTGCTTCTTACGTAATATACAGTTTTCAAAATCACATTTGTAGTGGGAAAAACATTTGGAAGTTAGATCAACTGAATTTATTCCACTGAGGCGCAGAAGAATATATATTAAAATAAATTGTATACTTCGGGTATTAAGATGTAGGCCGTAAGACTTTTAGGTTCAAAATATCCTTGCGACAAATCATGATTAACTATCAGTAATTTCTTGGTTCAGTACATGGCAAGGACAGTCAATCTGAAAATGTAATAATTTGATTTGCTGAAATCAAAACCTATTTTCTGATTTTAGTCCTTTTTTTGTTAAACCCACACACGCGTTCGTGTGCAGACGAGGTGTGATGTTAAGGCGGCGCGTGCGTCATGGCGCTGCCAGAGAAAGCACTTACCAGTCCATGGAAGCGACTCAAGGGTCACTAAATTGTCGCCTTGTTCATCATCATAGCGCAACCCACCCATGACTCTGAAAAGCATCAACCGGCTGACTTTATTTGGTCACAAAGAAGCAAACAAATATCGCTGAAGGAAACTGGAGACCCTTTCAAAGGCTGTCGCTAACCCAAACAGAAATATTGACATTTTTGTAATGTAAAAGATCATTTAAGTCCTGAAATGTGGAGTATTTTAATCTCATTTTCTCCGATGTCTTCATGTAACCATTAGTGCCTGTATTATTCTTGCACCACATCCTCACCCAAATCAAAATCAATAGAAATCTCCCTGTCCTCTCACCTCCATTAGAGAATCAATTGAGTTATGGTTTTATTATTTTTCCTTCAGCGGCATGAAAAGGCTTGATTGCACCACGTGACCCTTGAACTCATCTTGTCGTAATTTCTTTGCGAATGTAACAAAATGTCAGGAGTGTTGCATTCAATGACCGATGTCACGATGACTGAATAAAAAAAAAAAAAAAAGTGAAGCCAAATTATTATTATTATTATTTCAATTTTGTGTGTTAACTTGGCAGCTTTTGTGATTCCAAACAGAATAAAATTATAAAGAATAAAATAAAGAATAAAATAAAAAACTGTGTGTTTTAGTGGCACACGTGTTTGCGTAGTGTGTAGAGAAGAGTAACCATAGGATGGATGAGCGAGTGAGCGGTCGCCACAATGCAATTATGCGTCACTCATATAAGGCTAATGCCCCCCCGCACTCCGCTCGCTGAAGGTCAAACGTATTCATTGCCTCTTCTCAAAATGGGCCACACTTGGCTAAATGTGCTAGCCTTCTAACCCCTAAACTGCCTCTGATGGCATCTTGATGCCACTTGAGCAGGTTGGAAAAAAAAACTGAAAAACGTCTGTATGTTCACTATTTGCTTCATGTTGAATTTGTTGCCACGTACATTTTCCCAAGAAAAGCGAGGAAAGCAAAAATGAAAAAAAATTGTTGTTTACCAACAAGGTCGTTGTATCGAACGGCTAAAAATGGTCTCTGATGTGACTATACGGAGACGTGGCCATACAGCTAACAAGCGTGAGGGTCAGGAGAACGGACCCCTGTGGGACTCCGCAGAGACATGGTGGTGTTTGTTCTAATAAGATCAGCATCATCATAATCATGTCTGCAAGGGTGTGTGTGTGCGTGGGTTTGTGTGCGAGCGAGCGCTGGCAGACAAAGACCTCATCACACGGCACAGATGTGCGCCTTATGTAAAGCGCTTGTGTTAATTGTGGCTAATTGGTAAAACAACCGAAGAAAACACTCAGGCTCATTTAGGACTCACAGGCTGCTCATTCAAATATGTGCATATTCATAAATGTTGATCTATATGGAGGTAGATTGAGGCCATCGTTAAACCTTCATTTACTCTACAGACAACGGCTTAAGTCACATTTTAACACAGATTTTAATTTCGTTGAATCTTTTAAAAGAAAATGTATTTTACATTCTGTAGATTTTGGACATTCTCAACTGTTCTACAAGTGTGAAAAGAAGTTAAGGGCTACTGTGGAACTTTTAAATGAAAGGCAATAAAGCGAAAGAAAAAGTCGTTCAAATGAAAATTGGACTCCGTGGTTTCATACATGTTCTGAAGCGTATCATGTTACATTGCTGATTAGCCAATTAAATGAAAGTTACACCTTCATTGGATGGAATGCAACATTATATCCACATTGCCGCTTTTATTTATTCTACTCAATTAAATTTAATTGGATTGTAACTCAAAGGGAAGGCAACATTAAACTGAAAATACGTATTTTTATAGAAAAAAAATTCTTGTGAGCCTTCATTATTTGCAAAGGAAGACGGTTTGGAAAGAAAGAAAATTAACTTTTAATCATAAAATAACGTCAACACAAAAATGTAACCCGACAGTTTTTCACAGTGACTATCAAATTGTCACGTTCCGACATGTATCTTCGATATAGTCGTAAGTGTAATACTTATTAGCGCCATCTAGAGGACTGGAAGGCCCATGTTTTTTTATTTTTATTTCCCTGCTGCTGTCATTGACTGCAATCACACTAGTTTGTAATTATTTTGTAAAGACACACACAGATGTGCAGGGTGACTCATAGAAAAAAAAAAGTCCTGGAGAAAGGAGTTAAAGTAGAAGCGAACATTTCAGTGCACCGAAGCGAGCTCTTCTTCCTCGTTGGTTTCTTCGCGCACGCACCAGCAACCGAGCGAAAGGATCCGCGATTTACGCTTACGCCCGATTAGCATGTTAAGTGATCCTAAACGACGTTGCTAACCTGCCGTCACGCTGTCACGCGTACATTAGCTTCGCTTAACAGCAGAGACAAAGACAAAAGTATTGGGACGCAAACCAGTCCCTCAGAGGTCCTAATTGTGTTTTCAGCTCGTCTCTTTTCACACTAGCATGGCAGCTCGTAGGGCACAGGTGTCAAACTCAAGGCCCGGGGGCCAGATAGGGCCCGCGAAGACAAATTGTGCATCAAATTCGTCTGTCATGACTAGAACTGCAAATTGTCTTCACTTTTAATATCTTTCCTTTTTAATATTTGACCAGTTTTTACTCATCTGATTTGAAAACGAGTTATTTGTCAGTTTGTTTTGTAGCTTTTACTGTATATAACATGAGGTTTTCATACATTTATTTGGGTTGACAGTCATAATGGCCCTCTGAAAGAAGCTATGACTACAATGCGGACCGCGAAAAAAACAAGTTTGACACCCCTGTCGTAGTGAGCTTGACCCCAAAACCAATTATTTCTTTTCCCATTACTGCTGACAAAATGGTGAAAATAAAAAAAATATATTGTTAGCCCTGAGGTAAATCGAGGTAGAAGATGAGAGTACTTTCAAGGTGATCCACGTGCTCTGTGATCTATTGCTTCTTCCTTGAATCGTCAAGTTCTCTTCTTCTTGCATATCCATTACACTACTGACACTTGGCAGCCACATAAGTTTATCGTGCGATTGTGTGTGCACATCACGTAGCAGCCCCGGGCTTCAGACCAGGAGAATTGGCTTCAAAGGATGGGTGGGAAGGGGGGTGAGGGTGTTTTGTGGAAGGGATTTGGGGAAGGGGGGACGGGGGTGGCATCCAAACATGAAACCACAGAGACTTGTAATCCTTCTGAGCCGCTAAGAGGCTAACAACAGTACCGCACAGAAAAGAAAAAAAGAAAAGTTGACTTCGTGTTACAACAAAATCCCTCCCTGCATTGCTGGTTCACCTGAGTCGATCGAACTGGACTTGTCGTCCCTTAGATTTGTTTACGCATTAAAAATAAATTCATTCATAAAAATGTAGAATTTAAAAATTAAAATTGTATCAATTTTTTACACTTCGTGATATCAACGTGTCTTTGTTAGCTGAGTCGCTAATCACGCTCATGCTCACGCTGTGTAGCCAGTTTGAAAAATAAATCAGAACCAAAATCAAGTAAAGTCTGTCTTGCAAAGCAAAGAA
Source organism: Syngnathus acus (assembly GCF_901709675.1). NCBI lineage: Eukaryota > Metazoa > Chordata > Actinopteri > Syngnathiformes > Syngnathidae > Syngnathus > Syngnathus acus. The sequence continues at coordinate 2,253,319 of NC_051092.1, read as the reverse complement.
AAGGGGACAATGCAGAATAGGGAGGTTTGTCAACTAGAGTAGAAGTGCCGCACCGAAGAGGTTGTCAGATAAGAACAAAGATGGCGTCCAAACAAGAAGAACAACCTTAAAGATTACACCAGTGCAGACCACAAACACTCCTGCTATCTATTATTACAAAGAACAACTAGAGAAGCTCAACCACACTGACAAATTATCTTTTAATTTCCACATTATTTATTCATATAAAAAATGTTCTGGGTTACATTATTTGTTTTCCCAAAATGACCTTATTATTATATTATCATTTCAAAACAATAAATATATTCTAGGTAGTATCACACTGTTGCTAACACCATGACTAATATAATGGTTAACATTGACAGTGGAGCTAGCAAACGCCTTGGTGAACATTGTGGCCACAACGGCAAGCCGTGATGTTCCGTGATTTTAGCAAAGATCATCTGTGTGCCAGTGTGTGTGTGAGTGTGTGGGCAGCTGGCCAACGCGGTGGTGAGTGGCTGACGTGATGTCCTGACGGGCACAGGCAGCACCTGTTTGCTTTGCTTGTGCACGAAGGCGGGAGGGCCCGCAGGGTCTTGACCCGTCATTAAGGTGGAAGCATCTGGACGCAGCACACACATTGATGGTAGGCTTGACCCAACAGGAAACGCCCTCCATTGTTCTCGACAGCTAGTGAAGCCAGCCCCAAAACGGGATTGTGATTAGAATGTCATTTTACATCATAAATAATAATATGCATTCATCCATCCATCAATCTCCTCCCCCAAAATTTAGAAGCTCACTTCAATGTCGAGACAACAACTGAATATTTTTATAATTGTGCAAATAGCACCTAACTTGATCGCATCGAGTGTGTGTCTGAGCTCCAAGAATTGTTTGGTTCAATCAAATTTGCTGGGAATTGAAAATGGACTGGTCAGGAACATAAATTTCACCAAAGTTTTAGTCGAATTGAAAAGTGTGTTTGACATTTGCTTTTAGTCCCTGTGCGGTTCTCGGCTAATGAAAACGGCGCGGCTGAAAAAGGTTATGTTCACATTCTATTGAAACAGCGTAAAATGTCAAAAAAAGTTGGGGAAAGTATTGATAAAAACCTCCATTGATATAGACAATTAGTATATAATGTTAGCTAAGGGTATTATCAACTACATAGTTCCCTCTAATGTAAGCTATTAGCCATTAGCTATTAGCGCTAGTCATGATATTCACACTGACATTGATGCATTACTGAGCCAAGATTTAAGCTTACAGTATTAGCTAAATTGTTAGCCACAATGTTAGCTTCTATGATTTCCATGATGAAAGCTACGATATAAGACATGATGTTAACAATGAAATTAGCTATTGTGTTTTCCATTAGCTACAGTGCTAGCTAGCTATTCTCCTAACTTTGTTCACGACAAGCGATAATAGACTAAAACACATAAGAACGAAGCCTGGATAATTAGGGACTATAAAAAAAAAAAGGTTTAGCTGTCATGACTTCAATTGCCGCAGTCAAAATATTTTATTGACAGCCCTTTGAGCTGAAAAACAATTTCTGGATGAATTTTTCTTTCAGTGCAAAGAAAAATTGAATCTCAACGCGCCGCTTGAACTTTGCCTTAAGAGCTGATGGAGTGAGACGGGAGTCAATCGTTTTCTTCCAGAGAGACTGGAGTGTGAAAAGTCACTCAAGTGATTGGCAGGAAGTTATTCCAAAGTAGATCATATATGAGAGTAATGTGATCGGCCTGCAGTTTGATGTGTTGATTATCAAATGAAGAAAATCTGATTATGTTCACATGCCGCAGCTACTAATCTCATTTAGGGATGCCCAAGACAATTAAACAATTTAATCACATTATCACAATTTGCATGAATTGTACATTTTTACACACACTGAGTGGCACTAGTAGCTAATGTTTCGTCTCACACAGTAGCTAAGTTATTATTATCCGTGCTAACAAGGCACCAAAAGTAGAATACAAACTGTTCTTTCTTTCAGAGCTTTCTGAAGCACTTTGGAATACTTTGCTGTGTCTAAACATTCTTTCAAATTGTCCTTTAAGACTTTTCAACTCAACATTTTACTGTTGAGGTTACAATAAGGTTATGGTGTGTGTGTGTGTGTCCTTCTTCGTAATGAGTGGCGACCTTTCTTTGCACAAACACGCCGCTTCCTGCTTGCACTTCCTGTGCCGCTTCTGAGCAGCTCCAGTCGGCTGCTGATCAAAATCAATAAAGTTCTTGCTTTGACATTTGCTAGAGGTAAAAAAACAACTTTTGTGTCGCTCGTTTACACCATTTTGTGAGCACCCAACTAAAAGCTTGATACCTACCAAACTGGCCGTTCAGCAACCATTTGAGATTTATAGTAGTTTTATTTCAAACGACACAATTTGGGGGGATGTTTACGATCGTCTTATTTTACTAATATTCCCAACACAAGATTGACAGTCGTGTATAAGCATTGAAATTGAGACGTTTACGAGATTTTCTCACGTTTTGTATGAATCTTAACAATAACAACCATAAAATACGTGTCAGCGTGCGTACGCAAATGTGTGTTTGTGTGAGACGAGACGACAAGGTCATCACACAGGCCTGTTCGTTTGCTACCTTTCACATTCCTTTTGGCTTTCCTTTTAGATGGGAAAGCTGACGGGAAACACACATAGCGCGAGGCGGGAGGAATGTGTCTCTCTTTGTGCCGATGTAAATCTGGATTCCCCCTCCCGCCCAACCCACACGAGCACAGAAAGTTGTTCAGAATTGACTTCATTCACGATGGCGTTTTTATGTTAAAGAGGTTATTTGTTTAGCGGGAATTGGATTGAACTGCAGCAAATACCCCTGGAAGAATGCAGATGCAGACGCACGAGGGAGATCAGTATTCCTTAAGTAGTCATGGCAACATACGGTAAAAAAAACCACAATGGGATTTGAAGTGTGCCAATTGTCTGGCTTCCACCAGAGAGCCAGGCTTGCTCACGTAAAGCTGGGCTTACATTTAACGATTTTCTCAGACTAAAATGTGAAAGTCAGAGTTTTACCGCTCCTGTCAACAAAGTTGGTAATCTCAGCCTTTTAAATTTTTAGGTTCTTTTAGAAACATTTCGCAATGACGATAGTTGTAGTTGATTGTTGACAACAAAGATCTATTTTTGGTAAGCTACATTTGAGCACATTTGCATTCAGGCCTTACAACACTCTGGTACATCATCACGGCGGCCATTTTTAATCCCAATCAGACGACTCCAAGTCAGACTTAAACACCAATGTGTTCCATGTCTACATAAGTAGCTCCTCAAGAATCAGGCGCTCACCATTTCAACAGATATTATTGAAATAGACTTCAGTGCGGATACTTTTTTTTTTTTTTTACTGTATTAATACCAAATACCAAACCCACACTTGCTAGCTTAGCAGTTGCTACCTTAAAGTGGCTAGACTCAACAAAAACAAGCATTGTTAACCTGGAACATGCCATTAACTGTGACATTTCCATGATATTATCAGTAAATGTTAAGATAACAGTGCCGTATTTGGCAAAGCTTTCAAAAGTCAGCAAAAGGCTTTGGAGGCTTCTGCTAATGGTAACCTCGGAGTGCTATATCTGTGACCAATGTAGCTGTAATATGCCTTAATAGTTAGCGTCACTGTGTCTGAGCACATACTAATATCTTCGACCTTTTCTTTAATGACAGGCTGTATGTCTCGTTCAAACTTTGAAATACAAGAGATGTATCCGACGCGTACGTCAACTTCAGAACACTCGATTTGAACTCGCAAGCACTTCATATAATTGTTGTTTTGGTTGTTTTTCTGGCCTTGTTGGAGGTCTACGTGAGTCTTGTAGCCTGGAGGTAGAAGAGATAGATAGATAGATATCTGTTTGATTTCCTGCCTTTAAAGCTGCCAGTGACAACACACACACACACTTGTAGTGCTACTGTAGTGCCATTTTATTGCCTCTTGGGCCGTTTGATGAAATGATTCACGCTTGTTGGATGCGCTGCCAATTATCCGCGAGGCCCTCGAACGTGTCGGACGTGTCTCAGCTTGCGGAGCTTGAACTCTGATGTGACACCACCGCGCAGCTGGCGTCATAATTGGACCTCTTTATGCTGCGGACCCTGGTACACACAAGACATGCGGCGGCGGCGGCGGCGGAGCACGAGAAGATGAAGTGTTTAAGAGAATTGTGTGCGTGAAATAAATACCCTCCCCAAGCCCCCCCCTCCGGCACGACCCGTCTTACGCGAGTACAAAGCAGTCAGTCGAACGTTTGACGAGAAGACCATTTTTTTTTTTGCCCCGGAGATCATTCTCTGATTATATGTTACACCCGACATAATATCCCCAAGTCACATCCCGAAAAAAAGACGCAAAGGCCGTAGGCTGCATCACACATTCCGTAATCTGATAAGGTTACATGACTTCATTATTGTCAGGTGTGACACAAAATACATCTTACACAAGAAAGTTCTCTGTCGGTGACGTTTACGTAAGAATTGAGACCAAGGGGCAAAGATGGTCAATTCTAGTATGGTACTTCAAATAATGTATTTATCCAATTTCAAGCTCCTTTCATATTGCCCATTAAAGCCAGAAATGTTCCACCACCAATTCAATAGGTGTCACATTTTCATTTGTTTATTACGAAAGCTTGAATGGACATTTCAACTTCATTGGCGTGGAATAAAATTGCAGGATAAATAAATATATCATTTTTGTACAACTCTAGTGTGTTTGTGGGTGTCGTGAGATTTACAAAGCATAGTGGATACAATATAGAAACAAATAAGCATATGTACAATTGTGTCAATAATAAACTGATATAAATCTCATATACACAGTGCATCTTAGTGACTTTTAATTAAAAAAAAACACTGTAAAAGGACATTCTTAAGTGCAGTATGGCTTTGAAATAGAAATATAAAATTACTGTATCTACATTCAGCCCTTCTGGTTTCTGTAGATGGTGTTGGAAATATTTTAGACTTCTCTTTCCAGTGGTGGAGACATTTGGACATTTTCATGTATGTCCGTGTTCAATGATAAGTGACTTTCTTTCGACGTCTGGTCTCACTTGTAGCAGAAACATTACATTCTTTGTTTCCAGACACCTTGAAATGTTCATGTCCCGATGTCTACAGACATCCTATTGACGTCCAGACATTCTTTACACATTCAGTCCAGTGGTAGAGACATCCTTCAATTCTGTGCCCAGACATCTTCAAAAGTAGTTCTCTTGACATCTTCAGACGTCCGTGTCCAGCGGTGGAGGGAAGTCCAGGCCGGGGGACAGTGAGTCCTGGCTGTGCGTGGAGCTGATACCGGTATCCGAGTCCGTGTCGGTCATGTCCATGGGGAATGTGACGTGTTTGACCGTGGTGGCCTCATTTCTCACCTTTGCGATTCCGTCGGCGATCTCCTGGGCGTCATCGCTCATTTGCAGCGATCTGAGCTCAGCGGCCAACTGCCAGCACTCTTGATCCCTGGAGAGCCAGGTGGCCTCAGAGCAGTGGATTTGCTTGTCTACCTCAGCCGCCTGGCTATGGAGGGACACGCCGGCCAGGTAGCTGCGCCTTAGCTCCGCTTGCATCCTTTCCAGCTCAGCCAAGATGGACTCGTCGGCCTCCGTGGGGATCCAGGGGATGGCTGACGCGCCTTCCGGCTCGCAACCCGCAGCCATCCTCTGCTCGGCGTCTATGTCGCGACAGAGCTGTACTATGAGGGCCTGCTGTCTATGGACCTGAAGCTCCAGCTTCTGGACATCGTCACTGGCTTGCAGCAGCTTGTCAAGCTCCTCCGAGTCCAACGCGGAAGCTTCCAACTCGCCATGGTGGTCTTCCTTCCCTTGCAACTGTTGAAACTCTACTTCCAGATCCTCCATGCGTTGGATCTGCTCTCGAATGGTTTGGTCCTGGTTGAGGATGAGCTGCACCATGCGATCAATCTCCTCAGTACTGTCAGATGTCTTGCTCTCCTTGTGGATTTTCTCTAGCTTTCGGAAGGCCTTCCTCACTACACGTTTCTGCTTTTCCGCAGGAAGAGCCTGAGGGTTCCTAGAATATCTACTTCGGTTCTTTGTAGGCTTCATAGCACGCTGAGGCACAACATCGCTGCTTTTGACTAGGACAAACTGGATGAAGGGTCTCTGGTCCCCCCAGGCATACCACAGCCTCAGGATTCTGCTGAGGGGCGGCAACACCCTCTCGAGACCCTTGTAACGTTCCACCAGACTGAAGTCTTTGGGCTCTCCGTGGAGGAGTCGCTTGCTCTCCGGGACAGATTTGTGATCCTCCAGTAATGCCTGAACCACGTCGGCACAAGTGGTGTGCTTGGACACGCCGCAGACCACCTTCTCCTCATTGCATACCGTCACCTGGATCTCCTTCCCAGCGACGGACTCGCTGTCTTTTGTCCTGGGGAAGACAGGAACGGAATGTATTTTCATAACGGATAATGAACCAATCTTTTGTTTTATTACATCTGTCTTTTGTGACACTAGTTGAAGCATTTGGCTAAGAGCTCAAAAAGTAGGAAATGACATTCTTTCACAGGCTCATCATTATCCTATTAGGCATTACTCATTACTTTGTCATCTGGACTGTGACAAGCGACCGGTAACCATTCTTTTTCTAAATAAATATATGCCATCTCTGTGGCTAATAGGTCAACGCTAATGTAGCATTGCTAATAGACATGACTAAGTGGCACGGACGTCCAACTTGTGGGAGCAGGTAATCGAATAAGACGTTCCGATTGGATTTGTGTGCCGTGTTTAGTATCCGCATGGCAGGAGAAATGTTTGCGTCATCCCAGTTAATGTCATAGTAATGTTAGTTAATCCCATTTTATTATTTTGGTGAACTCCATTGGCAACCTAAACAGCTTCTGGCAGGCTAGCTTTTATAGCCAGCGTGAAAGGGAGGCCTTTATGCAGGCTGATGTAAAGTCTTTACAACAGAACACGAACAAAACACAATAGAGTGTTCCACTTTTAACTTTTTCAATGAAGCCCCAATTACTGTAAAACTCGTGGGAGGTCAAAGTCGCGCTCACTTGCCGGATTTGGATGATTTGTTTGTCGAATACGTCACTCAACTATTTGCTCTGAGGGTCCACGTAACCATTAACTCCCATTGTTGCATTCCTGCCACATTCCAGACAACTTTCCACTTAAAACAGACACTTTGCATTTGCATCCTCGAGGGAAACTAAACAGAGAGATGCAAGGCTTACTTGATGACGCTATCTGTTTTTTTTTTTTTTTTTTTTTTAATACGCTCATTGTAAATAAATAACTGCGTATGATTAAGGGAGAAAAAAAAATCCTGTAATATGGACTCACAACATTTTGTTTACTTTCGAAAGGAACACGGAAAAAGTCAGCTTGTACTGGATGACATCATCAAAATCATCAATCATGTTAAACAGTATAAAAGTTACCACGATGAAGTAATATTGTGAACACAGGTGGATAAACATAACTGAGCAGGAAGAGAATACAGCACAGCGCGCCCTTGTGTGTGTTGCGGGGAAGCACCTGCATTTGTCCTCAGGCACAATCGCCACTTCCTGTGCCAGACAGGAAATACAAAAATGGCCCTAGGCTCTTTATTTTCCATCGACTCTGTGCGTTATCTGGCAAGCGCGTGGCTAAGGTGTTTGATCAGGGGCCTGGTGCAATTATGGGAGAACTCCCTTATGGCCGCTCCATTCCAATTCAACGAAAGGCAGATTGCTTTCATCCTAAAATATCTTTTTTTGGCTATCACCCAAAAGGTCAAAGTCACATGGCGTCTCATATAAAAGGTGATAATTGGTTACGACATAAGAGGTGACATGTTAAAACTTGACACCCCTTTTATTCCCCATCTGAAATCCAACGTGTGGGTTGAAAGTGGGTTGAAGGAGCTTTGATGTTTTGGGAAAAGGAGAAAAAAAAAACACGGGTAAACATTCGCTAGCGGAAAAGAAAAACACGGGCGGCGCTTCCTGTCGGTGGGCTTATCTGGGTGTGGAATAAGGAAAATAACATCATCTTTATCTGCGGGATGAGTCGCTCGCACTTGTGATGTGCGGACAGAGACACAACACGACTCTTCCCCTCCTTATCTAACAACAACAAGCACGACACAACCTTCACACACGCCCTGCGACATTTGGAAGCAAGGGGGAGCGCCTTTCAATTAAATCCAACTCAAAGCCAGCTGAGGCTTTAGCCGCTGCCCTCATCTAGTCAAGAACGCCGTTGGCTCACTCCAGAGTACTTGAAGGCAGCTTTTGGCTGCATTTTTCTGGGGGTGGTATTCTGATTTCACACACTTCTTGAGCTACTTGACCAAATTGCGGTTGCAGATTCAAGGAGAGGTGATGACACTGGCGGCTTTCAAGATGTAGAAAAGGACGGAAAAATCGGGCGCATGCACCTTTTGAAGGTAATCACTGCGCCGTTACGCACAGCTCTGTCCAAACATTGCGTGCATGTAAATGTCACTGGGGAGACCGTATGTGACGAAGGCTTACATTCAAATGAAATGGCATGAAAACACCCTCAAAGTATTCAATTGTTTTCCTATGATCTTCTTTTAATGTATTATATATTCAAATACAAAGTCATTCATAATTACATACACATTTTAATGGAATACTGTATTTAATACATTTATATCAAATAATCCTTCCCCATTTAAATGATATAATAATTGCCGGTCTACATGTTGCTCCACCGTTTGTGTTCAAAGATCTATTAAAACATGGCGACCGACACCAATGCTATTCGTTACCTCTTCTATGGCGTTTGCCATTATGACTTAGCATGATGCTAGCAAACTTGAAGGCAAAGTTACAATACGTGCTTGTTCCAAACACTCAAGTAAAACACTTTGTTTCATGTTTTGTTGCACTGTTGTTCATATATGTTTTCATATTTTTAAGTACAGTAGGATATATAAAATAGTGACGAGAATATTTTTTTATGGATTTATGCAGGCATTTAATGATGACATTTAGTAGCAGGGATAAAACAATAACAAAGTTAATAGAAGTTAATTAAATGAAAAATAAAGGACAGTCGCAACAAAGGTAGATAGTGCAATTGTCAATTGTATTTAAAAACAATTCCTGCCTTGTTTTCTTTCAAAAAAACGCTTGCGCTGACCCACTCGAATCACTTTTAGTTAATCGCATTGCCAATTTGAGCACTTTAAAGCACATTACTTGCCTGACCTGGTTTACACTTGCACGGAAACTCCCACCCAAAAGCCCCCCACCCCACCTCACCCCACAGAGACAATGTCATGTAAACCCCCCTGAAGGGGTTCACAGGGTGCTTTTGAATTACCTGTTTTTCAGACGAGCTTTCAGGAAGTTCTTCCCGAATGGAGCCATTGCAGTCGGAACAAATTCCTCGCCAGCACCACGACGCACACTTCTCAAACTGAACTAAAAGTTCTCTCTTGTCCCGGCAGGAACTCAAAAGGAGGAGGAGGAGGAGGCAACAGTGGGATGTTTTACTGGTGCAACACTGCCACCTTACACCTGCGTGGTCAACGTAGGTACTGCAACACTGAATGCACCTGTTGAAGAAATTACTTAACCGTGTCCGTGTAAGAATATCGCAAATGTCATACTAACGTCCTGAAATTTGATATCATTCCCCTTAAGTGAGCCAAAATACTGTACACAAAAATAAAAATAATAATCATTTTAGATGCATCAAGTCAGCCAGCACATTCGAGACACTTGTGAAGATAAGCGCTATAAAAAAGGATGAGTCTATATTCAGGTGTGAATGAATCATCAGCACATCTGCAGTGATGCTTGCTTGGGTGAGGAGTAAAAATCAACAAGACCACCCCATCATATTTGATGTCCAATAATATAATGACACTCAGGAAAAAAAGAAATCCATGACGGCAGAATGACGCGTGATGACACATCTGGATGAAGAAATGATGGTGGGGGGGGGGGGGGGGGGGGGGGTCTCGGCTCTTATATAGCCGAGGCTCACATCCAAGTGTTCCTCATCAGCAGCAGCAGAAGCAGCAAGGAAGTCTCCTGAAAAGTTTCTCCTCTATGGACTAAAAAGCTTCCTTCCTCTCATCGGTCCACATCTGGGATTGCATTTTCTTTTCTTTCGATCTTTAACTCCCTGCTTTTTTTTGTTTGTTTGTCGAAGCCGGCGATATGCAGGCTCACTTGGCTTGTGTGTTGCTGTTGCTGTGTTTCACCTGCAGCGGGCTGTGTGCAGGTAAGAAGCACCCAGAGAATGAAATGCTCACTTTGGATTGACACGCACTTGTTTAATTATTCACGCCTCACACACACACACGCTAAGAGCCGTTCCTAATATTTAGGCCAGAACCAAAACTCTGTGACGCAGTGTGTGATAACCTCTGAAACAAAAAAAAAGATGTGTTGGATGTCATTAGCCAAAATAAAAATCATCTATAAAACAAATATTCATCCAGTGCAATTTTATATGATGTGTACTCACTCTTTGAAAACACTGAGAAAAAGTAAACAGTAAAAACTCATGATTTAACTTTTCAGAGCTGATTTATTTTCCGGTATTGTATTGTGCATGCTGGATTATATAATTTCACTATACCAGATACACCTGAACCTTGGAAGTTGTTTTTGAATATGTATCTGTAGTAAAACAAATACTTTCTTCTGACATGATTATGATAACTATTTTGGTATGCAACAAGTAGGATTTATCATTTCAGGAGAGAGTATTTTCAAATGGTAAATGGACTTCACTTAGAACTTAATACCTCTGGTATATTTTTGTTGTTTGTATCACTATTTCTACCACAAAAACACGACATTGCTAGTACTAATATTTGTTATCATGATGACTATGACACTGGAAATAGTAATTCAAACTAAAACAAAGATCTGATTTGATCAAATGTTGCAAGTGTAACCTCATGTTTTGTCCTGTGCCCATGTGGCAATGTCTTCTTCTTCAGACATGGAGCAGGAACTGGGAGAACAACTCCTCAGCAGCCTGTTTGCTTCCAAGGTACGACAACGTTGTCCACTAAAAAAGCCGACAGAATAATCAAGCTTTTTTTTTAACCCTCTCACAACCTCAGCAGCACTCCACTCTACTCTGTATTCAATATGATCACATTTTTGCTGATCCTGAAACAGCTGAAACAGGCGAGCAAGCAGAGCGCCCCCTACTGGAGGCTATCGCTGACTAACCTGTGCCGGCTGGCTGGCGGGATGCTGCTCGGGGAGGAAGCGGAGGAGGCGGCTTGGTGGAGGAGGAGCGGCGAGGAGGCTGAAGAGGAGGAGGAGGAGGAAGATGAAGACGAGGAAGGGGAACAGCAGATGATGATGAGGGAGTGGAGCAATCAGAGGCTGGAGGAACTTTATAACCTGCAGAACATCTGCAGAGCGCTTCTGCACAGTCGCCAGGGCAGGGTGAGTTATGCACACTAACGTTGGGATGTTCACTTCTGCCATCTAGATTTTTGCTCGCAACACAAAGCAAGAAAAATCCATAAAGCTCATAACTTGCAAAATTTACAGGTCGGGGCACTGGTAAGCAATGTTACCAACTTGCCATGGTTACCTTGAAAAAGTAACTTAGTTACTTTCCTGATCACTTAGTTCAAAAACGAACTGAATACTTGATTTTACTTTTTTAGTTACTGACTTATAAAAGCACCAGGAAAATTCTGTTTTCATCTTCCATGGCAAGAAAACCTTGCCAATAACACTGCTCCTTTCTCTCGACAGCTACGTCACGACTCCAGAGAGTACGCTGCGGGAAATGGCGGCGATGCTGCGCTCAAGCGCAAGTCGCCGTACATCCTCAAAAGGCAAGCCACTCACGTTTCCAAGTCTCGGAGGCCGTACATCTTGAAACGGAGTGAAATTTACTGAGCGGTTGCCGCCCTTGTCCTTTTACTGCCACCCCTTCGTATGCTGCGACCAACTTTTTCCCGCTCTGCCGCGCCTCTCGACGAGATAAAAAGTTGAGCATCACATTGAATGAAAAGCTCTATTTATTTATTGACACTTTACTTTGGGTTGTTTGTGTACATTATTAAAGTATCAAGGTAAAAAAAAAAAACGGTCTCATTTATTTTAATGGTACAGAAGGCAAAAAAAGTAAAGCTGTTAAAGATTTCTTCACTTGGGTTCAATGGAGATTGATTTTTGACTTTTTTCTTGGTGACTCAAGTCATCTCCCCTCAGCTGTCTAATGGGGTTCCACAGGGGTCAATTTTAGGGCCCTAGCTTTATTTCCTTCCGTTGCCATGCTGTTGATTGATGTATGTGCTGATGAAAAAGAAATAAGCATTCTCCATGAAACCTTAATCATAAGATGATTATATCTTGAAGTCATTAAAATTGGAGGGCCCTGTGCTGTTGAAATTTTAATGAAACGTAAACAGAAGTAATGGATGAAAAATATGCTTCTAAAGTGACACAAAATATGCAAGTAAATAGGACGAGAGGTTTGTTTTGGTGTCTTGCTTTTTCTTGGTCATTTTCTATTAATTTCTCTAAACAAAAACATTTTTAAAAATGTCTGCAAAAATTGGGAAAACGGTTTGACTTGTACAATTTGACGTCTTGTGCGAAATGCATTCTGGGATGATGACGTAGATGAGCAAAGCAAAACAATTGCCAACTTTTACTACTATCCTGGCGAAAAGGAGTCAGTTTCAGGGTGTAATTTTCAACCATAGGCCCTTTTTTTTGGGCAAAGGGGATAAAAAGAAAACTGTGAGGATGCAGTTGGAAGACACGAAAAGACAGGACGCGTTACCTGGACCATGTTTTTTATTTATTTTTATTTTTTTATTATAAAAAAGACCACGGAAATTGCAACGCAGGAAACGAACAACGCTAAATGCTAGTAAAGCAGCCTGACACCTGAAAGTGTTCATTTTTTAACGTTTCTCGTTCTCAATCGACTTCCAGAAGCAGCTGGCACAAAGTTTTCAAATATCTTCATTTAACTAATGCAAGTTACAATAACATTTATACAGTCACAACTTACATATTTGCGTATACAGATAACCTTCTAGTATCTTTAGTATTATTCTTCTCATTAGCGTGTCAGATGAGTGCCCTTTGTAGCCAGTAGATGGCAGTGTTGTGTAAGTCAGTCACCTCTGCCATTTTCAAAGTGTCTTTATTCTTTGGACTCGATTGTTTTAGACACGGTGAAGCAGCATGAGGCGCACTCCCCAAGGTCATTCCTGTATGTCATTTATTCATTGTATGCCAAGCAGCTTTCTATTTAGTATTTGTGTGTGACTTTGTGCACTTTTCGCCTTGCGTATGCACTATCCACTTCTCGTCTTTCTTGACAAGGAATAAACTAGAAAGACGAGGACTGTTTTGTGGGTACTTTTATTGGAGAGCTGCAGGCGCCACAAGTTCTTGACTTTCATTCCAAAGACATTTCAGGGATGTCTTTGAAAAAGCACGACAGAACACAATTGTCTTTTTTTCCCCCCCAACCCCAGAAAGTTAACTTTTCAAAGACTTGTGTGTGCGTGTGAGAGTGCGTGTGTGTTTTCCCTCAAATAAAAAGCCATAAGACAGAATCCCATATTATAGATGCCTTGAACAAACCTAAGAAAGGATTATTGGAAGTCGCTCAGGTTGTAAGATTTCAACTCTGTGGAATGACGGTTCACATGTGAAGTTTACGTATAACTTCAAAATGTAATAATTCCTTACTTTATTCAGAAATTGTGCTTTTTTTTATTGATAAAACGTCAAAAGGTATTTGAGGACTTTTTTAAGAAGTAGGTTTTAATAAGGTTGAATCCCCAAAACATCAAAATTCCCTCCACCAAAAGTGTAAAAAAAAAAAAAGTATAAATCTTAAAATATACAATTAATATTTATTAGGACTATTTCCAATTTTTTCCTCAAGATAAAAAAACTAATTGGACAATATACAACACAGGTACACACACAAAAAAGAACATTCTATATATTGAAATTTTCTCTTTATTTTTCCTCTCTTTATTGCTACAGTTTGTTTAGTGTTTCCTCAAAAGAAAAGCCCCTGCTATATTGCATTTTTTTACCAGCTCACCCCCAGACACTCACAACAAGATTCAGTGACGTCACATAGTGACCGCATCACCAGGCTCCGCCCCTTAAAGGTAAACTTTTTTTGCTTGCTTTTTCTATGTTGCGTGTTTGTTAGTTTTTTTTTGTTCTTTTTTTTGTTTTGAAGTGTTTGCTAGGGAATTTGTCTTTAAAGCAAAATGGAGGAAAACAGCAACCCCAAAAAGCTACGGCGGCATATCTATCCCATGTGATAAGCTAGGATTCAATGTCCTTGTCGTCCAAGTTTTCTTGGCTTATCCACATCCCATTGAGACGTTTTAGCGCCAAAATCCAGCGTAGCTCGAAATTGGAAAAGCATCCGCTGCCAGATGTCTGAGCAAACTTTTTATTGGAGTCCAGTGATTTGGCGGCAGACACCATCAGTTGCCTTGGATGCCTTTTCAGGGTCACGCTAATCGTTCCGTTGATGGACATCTGTTGTGTGGAAAAGATGTCGTGCGGTGGCACAAGCAAACGAGCTTTTGGGTCTTTGTTGTGCTACAGTAGCGGTGTGGCATGGACAGAAAAAAATCTGAATGGAAAACAATTTACTCAGAAAATATAAAATAGTTTTCCTCACCAGATAAAATACAAATATGTGAAAATTATGACACACAGTAAAATTATTGTACCGTAGCATATCCGAGCAGGGTCGAAAGCTGACTCCTTCTTTCATACATCCGCTTAATTATCAACCGAGTTAGTTAGACACGCCCCCCTTCTGCCCCTCCCCAGTTGATTCCGTGCTAATGGTCATTTTCACGCTGCAAACGTCTTTGGAGAGAACCGCGGCCTCTTAAATGAGCGTAACGGCGTGCTCTCGCATTGGAAGACACACTGCGCATCGACAGCATCGATGACACCGCTGCCACCGCTGCCTCAGTCAGACACTCCACTTGTTGCTATGGCGACGTCACATCATCCCGGTGGGCAGTGACAAGCCAAAAAAGAAGTAATTCTACAAAAATACTAGTTCATATTTATGAAAAGGCCATTTTCTTTTGACTGTTGTGCGACAATCACATGTGGCCAGAGTGACCTCCAGGAATGGAATTTGACTCAAAAAATAAATCGTATTTGACTAGCCCTCTTCTCACTTCCCAGCAAATATGCACGCTTGATTTTCCTCAGAAGGGAGCGCCTTAAACTGGCGCGCTATTAAACCGCGCAGTTATGTGACAGCAACACGACCCCCCCGACAAAACACATATTTGCACGTCGCCGAGGCCTGCGCTGGTACGACTGTCGTGTCCCGCTCCCAAAACCAGATGGCTCACTCTGTTCCAAACACGAGGACGTCAGTAATTGTGGCAGCGAGTGGAAGATTGTATCTTTGCCCGCTTGCTGCTAATTAAAATTATTCCCTCGCCGACACCCCCCCCCCCTTTGACAATCACACAAGCTACTCCCCTCATCTTTAGCTATTATTCCTTTTAAATTAAAGTCAAAGTTTTGAAAATGTTTTTTTTGCATTTATGAAACACTCCTTTACACAGTGGAATGATGCAGTGCACTCAGAGTGAAAATCGTTTTTAAGATTCAAATGAATATTTTTCCCTTGTGAAAAAGCTGAATCTTATCAGAAAGCAATTTATTGAGAATAAATATCAAAAGAGAGTGCATGTTTGGTTTTATTTTGGGAAAAAAAAACTGTTGAGATATGCTCTCAATTATATGGTTTCTATTATGTTTGTCCAAATGTTGATTTATCATTTTCTTGTTATAATGACAGAAACGTTGACTGTCTAAGTCAAGGGTGTCAAACTCCTTTTTTGGCGGGCCGCATTGTAGTCATAGCTTCTTTCGGAGGGCCATTATGACTGTCAACCCAAAAAAATGTATGAGCACCTCATATTATATACAGTAAAAGCTACAAAACAAACTGACAAATAACTCGTCTTCAAATCAGACGAGTAAAAACTGGTCAAATATAAAAAAAAAAAAGATTATTAAAAGTGAAGACAATTTGCAATTCTAGTCATGACACACGAATTTGATGCACAATTTGTCTTCGCGGGCCACATAAAATGATGTGGCGGGCCGTATCTGGCCCCCGGGCCTTGAGTTTGACACCTGTGGTCTAAGTGAAGACACCTGCGTTAATTAAGTGGGCGTGTCTAATAAAAAGCCTTCCTGCATGCTGCGCAGTTCTCCTACTTGCTGTTTCCGCAGTAGTTGCAGTGAATGGTGCGCAAACAGAGTTGATCGTCCTCCTCGTCTTTCTTTCTTTCTTTCTTTCTTTCTTTCTTTCTTTCTTTCTTTCTTTCTTTCTTTCTTTCTTTCTTTCTTTCTTTCTTTCTTTCTTTCTTTCTTTCTTTCTTTCTTTCTTTCTTTCTTTCTTTCTTTCTTTCTTTCTTTCTTTCTTTCTTTCTTTCTTTCTTTCTTTCTTTCTTTCTTTCTTTCTTTCTTTCTTTCTTTCTTTCTTTCTTTCTTTCTTTCTTTCTTTCTTTCTTTCTTTCTTTCTTTCTTTCTTTCTTTCTTTCTTTCTTTCTTTCTTTCTTTCTTTCTTTCTTTCTTTCTTTTATTCCACTGTGTTCGGTGCAATTGGGTTTCTCTGCTGTATGGCTACTCTGCCAACAAAAACTTTGGAGACAAAATTTATTTGAAAAAATCATGGTATTTTCTGGAGATTTTTTTTTTAGGGTATGTTTTTTTTATCCATCAAAATGTTTTTTGTCAACTCAGCTCCAGCTGGATTTCAAGAAAAAGGTCATCATTTTTTTAGATTAAAGTAGGAAATTGTGGCAAGGAATTTACGTTTGTGTGGTTGCCTACTTGCACTAATTAAAACAAGTCAGTCATTTGCTGGCACTGTCATAGGTTTTTCATGCGCGGGCTGGCTGGCTGGCTGGCTGGCTGGCTACTTGCAGCTGCTTGTTGAATTAGCAACATGCGGGTGTCCGGCCGGGATGCTTCTGAGCAAAATGCTGCTGGGAGCCTTGAAAGCAAGCTGCGCGCGCTGACATTAATGTTTAATTAGCGCCTTTACTGTGTCAGGCTCCCTGGCTGCCAGTGCGCACACACGCGCGCGCATACTCATTTCATGCGATAAAAGTCAAAGCGTGTGCATCTGTCAAGGCTTTTCCTTGCATTTCACAGAGCAAGCTGTAAGAATGATCTGGGAGTGACTTGTTTTTCTTTCAGATAGCCCAGACTGTTCATAGAAAGTCGTCTCCCACTGGCGTGCACGCTGTGGCCACCAGGGGGCAGTTTAACACCTATACAAGAAGATTGATGACGATACGCAGTCCATCACAGTTAAGCTGCCATAACGTTATTGCTTTTTTCCCCCCAACACTTAAAGAATATATTTGTTTGTGCAGTAGTCTTATATTGTTTGATTGTCTGGATGTGTTGCTGCACCATTTTTGTTCAAATATTTGTTATTTATGGCCTTTTACATTCTGTTAGTGTTCAGCTTGTGGACTTTCATAAAACAAAGGTTTTCTACTATGTATTTCGAGAGCCAAACTAAGCAGAAGTGAATTACACCTTATAATCGAAAACCATTAATCCAACACTAACTCCAATAAACCCTAATTCCCAAACCTTCAAACCAGTCCTAATCGTAATGTTACATTTTGTGTAAAACTAGCCCTTGGAAGTTGCTGTCATGCATTATGTCACACAAGATTAGCTCTCTAGAGGATTATGCTTCCCTTTGGCTTTTTTTTTTTTTTTTTTTTTATAGAAGAAAGAAGAGTATAGACAGAATATATATATACCCACTTCTTTTTACACGGGTCTAACTTCAAATGTGTCTGAATGTCCTTGAGATGTGTCTTTTGTCCCCACCATTCCCAAGTGTGTCCCTCTCCCGTTCTTCAAAGTCAAGCGTAACCAAACGAGGATGTAGTTTTACCGTGACGCTTGGCCAGCTATTGTATCTGGTTATGAAATGTATATACCTAACTGTATAATAATGATATATAATTATTATTATAATATATAATAAGAAAAAGAAAAGCAGTATCGAGCACTGCCCCACAGGAGATTGCGGCACAATCAATTGTCGCGGTTGCCATGGTTCTGCCAGCACACGGGAGGCCAAAGCCCGCCAGGCTTCCTTCCTTTCTTTGCCTTTTGATGCTCCCGCTTGTGGGGATGACATCTGGCCCCCCGCTGAGGCGTTTAAGTCAAAGCCGACTGACAAAAAGCAACCAATACCAAACCTCCAACAAATGCCCGTAAAGGCCTGCCTCAAATAATCACTTCCTTACAGATCATTATTATTGTAGTGGTTTCCATAAATGAGGAAACCTCCATTTTGAAATGAGGTTGTATTTGTATCCAAAACATGAAAATGGCATATGACGTCCTTCAGCCAATCAGTTTTATAGGTTATTTTAGAGGTGGTTTTTTTCCTATCTTTCCCTCATGTATTTGTCACAGCAACCATCTGTTGTGTCGGCTTGGCAGACTGCGAAAGAAAACGTGTTCCAAATGTGGGATGAAAGATGAGAAAGGAGTGCGTGGAGCATTCAAAGTTAGTCGACGTGGAAGCGTTCCATGTGGCACCTGGCGGAGTCCAGCAGAGACACCGCCAAGGCTCCAAAGTCTCAAACAAAACAGCACTCCATTATACTAAATTCTGAAATTTGAGTTTTGTATCATATTCAAGCAAAAACCTTTTTTGGACCATTTCCATTCTCAAACATCAAACTAGCTATTTACAATGGCATGCATTATGGACGTTTATAGTCGTGATGCATAAAGTCACAAAGAATGCCATCAAGCTTCAACAAAATAGCTAAGCTAACATTAGCACGGCAAACAAGCCAACATTAGCCACGCCTGCTACATGATTAGCATGAGTCATTCGTAATGAAGTATTACATTAAGTGTTGCAATTTTGGGAATGTACAATTAATTATAAGTCCAAATGAGTTGGGAAAACATCCCTAGGACAACAACAAAGGATAAGTTTTGTTTTGTTTTTCTTAAAACCACTCTTTTCCCTCCCCCAAAACATTTCTCAAGAAAATCCTATTTAATTCCCATAATATTTCTTCCGTCTGGTGCGATTATGAATCTCCAAAAAGGGTTACACCGGAAAAACCCAATTTTTTTTTAAATGTAATTTTCCTTTTATGGAGGTCTAATTGTGCATTTATTCCGACAGGTGGGCTTGCTATTTTCCGCACCAGTGGAACACGACGTTACTAAACAGGAGGAGTTGAGACAGACAGAAGGCGTCTCGGGGGCATTCGCCTCCAAACGGTTCGCCCCTTCGGCGTACGAGGCGATCAAATGCTTCGTCTCGCAAAAAATAAATATAGAAATGTGACAACACACATACACACAATGTATTTGGCCTTCTTCGCGTCCATCTGGTGGCGGTGACAATTACCAAAGTTTCCCAGCGGTCGTCTCCGGGGAACCTCTTCTGCTTTCAAGTGCGTCTCCAAGCAGGTTGTGCGTCTGAAGGCCGGCAGCTGTCACAACAAACGCAAACCATAAGCAGCAAATGAAAAATGTTAGGATGCAACGGCGAATCTCCGGAGATCGGAAACAGATCGTGTCACTTGACAGGAATGCAGAAGATTCCGATGGGTGCTTAATGTGGTGCTGCTTTACAAGTAAACTACAAACGAACAAAATCAATTTTTTGATTCAATTTTCGAGATCAATGATTTTTGCAAAACACTTGCTCCCTCTAGTGGTACACTAAGGAATCACTGAATGAAATGTTAAGACTTTGAACAATTTCATTCAAAATGAAATGAGAATTTATTATTGAAAAATTAAGGATCATGATAATATTGAAGGTGTTTTCCATCCATAAAAAAACAAGTTTAATCCTAGTAAGATGACAAAACACTTTTCCCCTATATAGATATGATTTTACCCAAAACAAAAAAGTTGAGTCTGACTTTTCTTGTTCAGAAAATATGACTTAATTCCTCACATAATCCTTCCTTCTGGTAGGATTATGACTCCGGAAACATGTTTGACTGGATTTACCCAAACGATTAAAACAGATTAAATGAAAACTGATTTCTTTCTAAACAATGAGGAACAATTTGCCAACTTTTTACCGATACATCAGCCCTGCCATGACACGGGACTAAACAGCACCCGCCGGGCTTTGTTTCTGACATTTTGGTCCAGTGTTCACACCCAACTGCAGTTGAAATGTCACTGTCTTCTTTATACTTTCTTTTTTTTGGCCCATTTGTAACACCTTTTGGCAGGACCGTATGACTCGAAGCTTCAAGTGACATTTACCAGCTTTGTGAATTCAAACAACAGGAAATTATTCACAGTGCTGCATTTTTTTCCCCATATTTTGCAAATGTAATAGTTGATTTTTTTTTATCAGCTGATTATGCCCAATTCTACCAGCGCAACTTCTAGCAAAATACCGTAAATATAGAATTCAGTTGTAAAGGTATTACCGTGTGTCTCTTATGCAAATCAAAACAAAAAGCCTGAGCGTGTCCCCTCTAGCGTTCATTATGGATGCTCTTCAGCAGGAGGAGGAGAAAAAAAGAAAAAAAAAGCATATTATGAATCTTGAAATGAATAATGTATGTTCTTAGCTGGCGGCTAAACGTGAAGTCTCAGGATGCTTCAACCAGCTGCAAATGTCACCCCAAAATTATTTCTGTCGCGTACGCTTTTTACGTTTGGGTCCAAATTGTGCGGTCAAGCAAGGCAAACATGACACCGAGCATTCATGGGTTTAATCCGGCTCCTTTTTACAACACAACATCATCGTACAACGTGTGGTACAAAAATAAATATGCGTCATCTTACAGTACAGCAGCAACGAGAAAGACGCAAGTCAAGACAAAGAATGATATCACGTCGTCTTGTACGAAAACACGGATCGGGAAAAGATTTCACCATCACTTCATGCACGTGTTACATGCGTCACATGACCAACATTGTGACTTCAGACTGCCACCTAAGCTAAGGTCAGACTCAGGTCATTAAGACCATTTCCCGGGACCCTACGACGACGGATTTGATCAAATTTTCTACACAGATGGGTAATAAGTGTGAAACTTTTTTTTTTTTCTAGTGGAGCATGGCAGTGACTTTTGATGAGTTCAGTAAAACAGGGTAGTTTATCTGCTTAATTTTTTATTCAGACCCCGAAGCTCGTCTCACTTAGCATCATGACATTTGGTAGGCTTGTCTATTATGAGTAGACCCACAAAAAGTCTCAAGAAGCCATTCTTGAAAAGACACGGGAAGTCTGCTATTTGGTTCTGAATTGGCTTTTCCCAAGGTCTTTATTTTGTCCTAAGAGAGAGCTTTTACTGCGGGAAAATTGTGCTGCTGAGCTTATATTGGAAAAAAAAAAAAAGAACAGCACTGTTGGCTCGTTTTTCACTGAGCAATCTCATCTCCAGTGGAAAAAACAAACAGTGTTCTCCTGTCAGCCGCTTTGACATAACACGGAGCAGACGCGGTGACACAGAGGTGGGGGGAGTGGGTGGCGATGGCTTTCAAAGTGAATATCCAAAGTGCCAAGAACCTCAAGATGGCGCTCCTCCTGGTAGCTTAGCGGTGCGGGAGCTCATTAAGGGCCAAACGGGGGACGAGGCCTGCCGGGAATCCCACAGCGACACTTTGCTGCCTTGTTATCCGTCTTGAAAGGCTTCGAAAGACGCAATTACTTCAAGTAATTGGACGGCGTTCTCAAGGACAGCCTGTTGTATTGCGCTTCCTAATAACCACTACAACTTTTTTATTTATTTTTTTAAAGAAGATGCGTACGGTGATGCATAAGGAAAAATACCTTGGAGTAAAATGGAACAGCTTGTAAAATCCTGTTCAATATTTGGAAAGTTTCGCGACACCAAGAAACGAATTTGGATGGATGTGTGAAGTGACGTGGTGGACACAATGATGACAAAATTGAAAGTGAGAAGAAATTTGGCCATTTTGGTTTGAAGCAGCTATTTTGGGCTGGATTCTCAATGACTCATGCTTTTATATTGATCTCAAGCTATTCATTTTGTTTTGAAGTTGCGGCTCAGATTGGTTCCGAGCAGAGAATTGCTTCAAATGAGTCCCGATCGGAAGGAAGCAGATTTCCTCGACTCAAAATGGCCAAGCTTCATGATTGTCAACACAAAGCAAAGCGTAATGCCGAACGCTCTTTTCTCACTTTTACAACTGGTGCTGAAATACATTTGTAAAAACCACGACGACAACTTTACATTCAGTAGCTTTTTAACAATAGTCAATACTTTGTAAAGTTCATTTCAATACCTTTTCATTTCAGAGAATCTGAGACTTGCTCGTATAAAAACAAAAACATTTAGCAATCCAAATCAATAAATACGTACGTATAAAACGCTTACATCGGAGTGGAAATATTTACATTTCTAGAAATTGTTGCCGACGATGTCCGCACGTCTTCCTCATTGGCTGGGCGGAGGTGTCGTCCATAAACTTATACTTCTGATAATGAGCCACTCCTTCTGAGCGGCTGTCACTACGATACGCACACACTCCACATCAAAACTGATCTTGTGGTCCACGTCCCGGACCTCGATGTTACCGTTCTTAAACTCCCCCAGGGTGATGTACGACGAACATTGCTTTCCCTTCTTGGTGCCCACCAGTTTCTCGCCGACTTCCAGAGCGCCACGGCGCAGGATGTCGCTCTGTCTATCATCGGATCCCGTGGCGATCTTGATCCTGCTGATCTTGGCCGACTTGTTGAAGACCACCACGAAGAAGTCTCCGGTGGACGGGGGCTTGCCCCAGAAGTACTCGTCCACGGCGCTGTAGGCCTTGACGGCGTCGTAGTTCTCGAAGATGTCAATGTTGGTGTAGAGCCGCGCCGGCGGGTTGTCGGGTATGTCCACCGCGTCTTCCTCAAAGTCGTCATCCTTCAGCTTGTTCTCGGCACCCTTGTAGGACGAGTAGTAGCCCATGTGCTGGAAGAGCGACGGCTTGAAGCGAATCACGTCCTTCTGGGCCAGCAGCCCGCGGAAATGGATAAGCAGCCAGTCGCACGGCATCTCCTGGTAGAACATGAGCAGGAAGTGCGCCAGGCGCGGCAGGTCCCGCGCGTGGTAGAGCTTCCCGATGTAGCCCAGCTTGGAGAACTCCAGCATCACCCAGTAGGATCCCTCCCGGGAGGCGATCACCTTCTTCAGCGCCGTCAGGAAGTTACGAGAGCAGCGCACGTCGTCCTCCAGCATCATGTAGAAGTCGGACAGGTTGGTGCAGAAGTTGAGCAGGAAGGCGTAGTCCACGTTCTGCTTGGAACGGAAGCGCACCCGGTCCTCGGGGTCGTTGTAGTTCCGCTTCAGTCCGTCCAGGGACGGGTAGTAGTCCTCGGGAGCCTGGATCACCAGCAGGCGGCCGGCGATGATGTGGTGCGAGAACTTGCGGCTGATTTCCTGCAGGAGGTTCTCGCACCACACGGAGTCAAAGTCAGCCAGGTGGACCACCACCACAATCTCCTTCAGCTCCTCGTAGCTGGACTGGTCAAAGATGGACTTGATGGTCTCCAGGAGGTAGTTCCCTCGCTTCCTCTTCACCGACGACAGCCCGATGGTCAGATACTCTGACAAGGAATAAATGATGCCGATCATGTTTTGATGTGACGTCAAATATTTTTTTTTCTTTTACAAAACATTGGACATACTCTTGCGGTTGAGCGGAGTCCCGGCCAGGTAGCGGTACGTGACGTTGATGGATCCGGAGAAATTACCGAGGTCTCGGAAGGTGTGCACGTATCGCTCTGCGCTCGGGAGGTGGGCCGACGTCTCCCTGAGCTGCCTCTTATCTTCTTCCTGGAAGACATGGAGGAGCATATGATGCTGTTAAACACGCAGGTGCGCACACACACGCAGACGTAATGGAATCACTAACCAGCACATATCCGTCTTCAATGTAAAGGTTGAGAAAGAGGAGGAACGTGATGAGGAAGCCGAGGAAGGGGATGGCCGAGCGCTTCCTCAGACATCTCATCTTGTCCAGGGACTTCCACAGCAGCCTCATGGTCAACTCACCTGCACGACACACGTCACGGCAAAACGTCTTTCAATTCATCAATTCATTCTTTTTCGTTCGCAAACTCACGTTAGTTGGTTAGTCACAACACGATGTGGATTAAGCGGCCGACGTGGATAACTGCTGGAGTGTGTTGCCCATGATGCCCAATTGTTGCCATGGCAACCATCTTCTTTCCTTCTACCCAGAAACTCATCTGACAAAACTGCTCATCCCTCTCATATCCCGGGAAACGGGGGAAGAGCTATAAATTCCCAGGATGCATTAACCATGTGTGTGTGTTTGTGTGTGTGTGTGTGCGTGTGTGTGTTCATTTTAGTGGCAGCAATCCAGCCAGCCAAATGGACTAAAGTGTCTTTTAATGGTTGCGACCCACTGGCAGTCACATAGGCTGGGATGTCGGTGCTGCCATTTTCTCAGGACGCTGCTGCACAGTTCCAGCAAGAGTGTGTGTGTGTGCGTGTGTGTGTGTGTGTGTGTGTGTGTGTCCAGTGTAGCACATAAAGGCACAGCATTGCCTCTGCGCCGTTGACGTGTCCACACTCGATTGAACGTGAGGCGAGAGTTTACCTTTTAATTAAGTCATTAGTTCCTCGGTTGCTTTATTAGTGAGTTACTTAGTTAGTCGGTCCATCACTTAGTTAGCGTGCCGCTGACCTTCATTCCCCGAGGTGGCAAAGATTGAAATTGTTCATCCACTCACAAAGATGCAACAATTAGTTTCCTTAGTTGCTTATTGAGTGTAGAAAAATGACATCATTGTAAAAATGTTTTTTTTGGGGGACATGTTGCAGGCAACAACAAAAAAAATCATAAATATTTAGCAATAACATGAAATGTCTCATTTTTTGTAGAGCATTCAATCGAAAGCTGCTTTTGCCTGAAATGCATTCGCCTGTATTTTTTATTTTTTTTCCCCCCACACAATGTCCCCAACCTTCACTAGAATTGGAGTCTGTTTACCAAGGCAAAAATTCTATTAGAGTTCATCTGAAACGACTGAGATCAAATGCCAGAGTGCTTCTTCTTTCCAAGGTGCATCATAATACCTCCGTTTTGTTTGCTGCGTTACCTTTGAAAGCTCCATAACATCACTGCAATTTTTTCCCCCTCCACTCGCTGTGCAACTGAGATGGCCTTGTGTCGCCCATCTTGTTTTTGACTTTCTATTACCTCACTAAAATAAATAGAAAACAACCTTGAGAGCTCCCTTTGATTGTGTTGTCACACCGCGCTTCAGTCACAGCACACACACACACACACACACACACACACACACACACACACACACACACACACACACACACACACACACACACAAAAAGCATGAAAAGGTGATCCCCGACAAAGGCGAAGGACAATCGCAGCCTGCAGCTTGTCACCGAAACAACCAACAAAAGGAGTTGCGCAAGTCTAAAAAAAACTGATCAACATAAGAAAGCATGTCGGCTCGTGATTGGTCGATTGGTTGTAAGTTGAATTAAACGTATGGAACAATTTAGAAAGCAAAAATTGGTCCCAGCTTTGAACTGGAGTCACTTTGGAACTCCAAAAGTCTCGCCGCCACTTTAGCGATCACATCATGTTTACGTTTTGATTCGGGCAATTTCGAAACGCTTTGCTGGCACGCGGGAGGAAACGGGAGGAAACGGGCGGTAGAGGCGACGACGCTTCTCCCGCATTTCATCTTATCTGTTTTCCATTATTTCCCCCGCGGCCTCCTGCACCTCACAGATACCCGCTTCCGGCGCCAATAATCAATTAAGCGGGCGGATTTGCTGGGCTTCAGCACTCGCTTTGTGTCAGCGCGTTAGCTTTCCATGGATTTCTCCTCCTTGATGAGAGACGCCAGCGCTTTTTTATTGATAAGAGAAATGCGGCGCAGGCAGGGGAGGAATAATCAGTGGCTTTCATTAACGAACGGCTGTTTGGTTAGTCGTTGAAATTGGTCAAAGAGTCGAGCTTCTTACAGGCCAACGCACAAAAGAAGGAAGTCTGCGCACACTTGGCAAACATCAAGCGTTGGTAATTAGCAGCCGGTAGACACCTAATCTAATCAGACGCTGCCATGATTCAATGCTAGGGGGAGTATTTTACACACAAGTCGGGTGCAAAATGGAGTTCAGGGTCTTGCTCAAGGTCACTTCGACATGGTCACCAGGGTTGAGGATCGATCCTAAGAGTTGAGAGGCTAGAAGCTGAGCTACCGCTGAGCCACACTAATGGGTTAATGTTAGGAATACAAAGTAAGCTTTAAAAGTAGAGTTTGGGCTTCAAAGGGCATTTCAAGTTGGGGTTTCAAACTGGGGTTTAAAATGAGCGCGTACGTCTTTATCCTAGAACCAGGAAAAAGAGACTTTTTAGATATCTAATCTCACAACGACATTTATTTTAACAAAAATGTTTATTATTGTGACATGAAATTAAACTGTTGAAGCCTCGCTTTTGCGATCAACCTGTATTTGGAGGGCTGTCGTTTAAAACTAGGGTCAGGCTTTCGGACTAGGGTTAGGGTTACGAACTACGGTTTCAAACTAGGGTTAGGGTTTCTAACTGGGGTTTCAAACTAGGGTCAGGGTTTCACACTAGGGTTTAAAACTCGAGTTATGGTTTCATACTAGGGTGAGGGATTCAAACTAGGGTTTCAAACTAGGGTTAGGGTTTCATGCTAGGGTTATGGATTCAAACAAGGGTTTCAAACTAGGGTTAGGGTTTCAAACTAGGGTTATGGTGTCAAACTAGGGTTGGCGTTTCAAACTAGGGTTTTAAACTAGGGTTCGGGTTTTAACCCTCAGATGCATAAGGCCATTAATTCTTCTTTGGTGACATTTTTCCATTCTTTTCCTCGAGTTCTCTGACTTTTTATTATGAAGATATTAAAAAAAACAATCATCGAGTCATTTTTGACCCACTTATACATCTAAGGGTTAATGAAAAGCTTCATTATAAGCTGCTCTGTTGGACTCGTACAGCACAAGAGAAGGCAGTCAAAGTCCACGAGGGTATTTTCTTCAGTCTTGAGAGGGGAAAAAAAAAAGAAAGGAAAAGCACTTAAAAGCACTTTAAAGAGTCAAGGTCATGTCCTGGTCAAAAGGAAAAAAAAAATGTCTGCAGGCGTCAGACAACATGACAAAGCTTTATCTCCCGCTTCCACGCCTGGAGAGGGTTGGCGCTCGCCTGGCTTTGCACCAGGAAATGAAACCTGAAAGACACAATGAGACGGCACCCCGAGGGACGAAACGGCAGCTCGCTCCTCTGGGTGACGATAGCCACAGACACGGAAATTGGAACCGCATGCGTCCCCCGTCTTGGATGTTTCATCGACAGAAAATGAGCAGTTAGCAATGTTAAGTTCACTTCAACACAGCTAAAATAATCAATAAAAGCCAGAATTAAACCGACTTCATTCTAAACCAAAACCGAGAGGGCGATACCGATACAGGCCTCGAACCCACAACCCTAGGCGTGAACAGAACCAAGATGGCGTGTACGCTACCTTCACCGAGATGAGGAGTTGCGGAGGAGGAAACGTTGGGCTGCCTTTTCCCGGACGCGGCCGGACTGGCGGCACAATATCCCATCTCGTACATGAATCTTTGATGAGGTGCGTCTTCCAGCCAGTGGCTTCTAGACACTTAGTGGACATCCAATGGGCCTGATGGGGCAGACATCTCTGTGCCCCCCTCCCCTACCCCCATCTTGTCTCCCTCCCTCCTTTGGGAATCAAACAAACCTCATGTTGTGCGATTTAGCCCGTCTGTAGCTTCTAGCCACCTGAACCGTGTCATGCTTTTCACGATATTCAAAAGAACGTCGCATCCTGTAAGGCTTGTTATTATCACCTTGTGTTTGGAGGCGCGGCCTAAATTTATAGGAAGCTCTGACCCGACGGCGACGCAATTACACTTCAATTAACGGGAGGTTGTTAATGCTCGCTGACATTCACACTTGCGCCAAGAACAACACTCCGCCAGATGAAGCCACTCTCCAAAGCGACTCCAATAAAATCAGTGGTAACTTTTTTTGAAATAACTCACACGAGTCAACAAAGAGGTTGGAAATGGGACTGCGGTCAAAAGAAGCTGTTGTATTTTCTCAATAGGAGTGGTGTGTCTGAAGAAATGTAGAATAAGTCTAAATAAAGTCCAGCGTTGACAAAAAATGGTTTTAAGGAGTTAATGGGGAAAGGCAACAGAGAGAAAGGAAGAAGAGTTGTGAGCCTCTCAGTGGAGACCTTCTCCCGCCTGGGAGACATAAATTAGACGAAAAGGGCAGACTTGAAGAACAGATTGAAAAACTAAATGTCCTTTTCACAGTTTAATGCCCAATAGATGATAGCCAAAGGCTAACGCTATACATCGCAGTGACAAGCGCCGCTTCATCATGAACAACGCCGGGCTACCTCCGAGGCTTTAAACACCATACGTCCAGATTTTTGTGAGCGCAGAAGGAAAATAATCGACTTTTTTTTTTTTCAGCCAGTGAGATTCAACACTGAAGAGCCATTGTCACTGTTGGTTTCACCGAGCGTCCATGCTGAACATGAAGCAAGGTGAGAAAATGTTCCAGGAGATGCTGTGTGAAAGGAGGCCGGATGACATCAGCGCATTCTCCCGGAACATTCCGCTCCGAGAGTCACGCAGGCGGGAAGTGAGCATCTTAGCGGCAGATTTGCTCGTCTTTTTTCCCGGGGAAAAGAGGCTTAGCGTCTTGACTCGTTCCCACGACGGCAAAATGATGGCCCGATGCCCAACAATGACTCACAGTGCGGAAAATCGGCGGAACCGAGGCCGTCATTAGCCGACAAATCCCGTCGGATCGCGGGGAACGCCGACAATAGAGGACCGTGTCGGGACATTTGTTGAAAAATGCGCCTGTCACGTCCAATGGGTGACTCGCAAGTCACTTGGCGTCATTTTGGAAAGTGGCTAATATCGGGTGTGGGAACATTCGCCTGGCTGCCGATCAATTTTGTTGTCGTGACGATTTCGGTGGCATTTCAACAAACGACACATTATTGTCGTAAAGTTTTACTTTATATTTTGTATTTGTTAAACACTTTACAATGTTTAAAAGTGACTTCAATCCATATGAGTAGTTTTACTGAATTTGATAGTGATTGAATTGTTTTCGCTTGGGTAAGCAGCTTGATTGACTCGATTTATTTTTGCATACAACGCGGACGCGCTCAAGGTGACTTTTCATTGAAAATGTTACCCAAAAAAAAAGTGTAAGAAGCACATTTAATGAACATCCGGGGGTTACTCTAAGCTCTTCTCCCTCGCATCAAACATTGATGAACTGTTTTTATTTTATTTTTAATTTCCGCCCGCCGGCGCGTGTCGCGCTGCAATCGGAGCGTCTATGTTTACAAATTGCGAGCATGTTGAACATACCTGCTTATTAAAACGTGTCTCATTAGAAGCATTGAAAAGCATTTTTGCGTTCATTGTTTTTTTTTTCTAAAGCCGCTCATTGTCCTTATTATCATTCCGACTTGCGAATGGTTGAAAAAAAAAAAAGGTCATGAATATTTATTTTACAGTCCGCTCGGAAATGCTTGTGGAAATGAACCAAAGGTGGAGTCGTGTCACCGTGACGACCGCTGATGAATAATAAACAAAAGCTTGTTTGTTTGCTATAAACAAGGCACCACAGCCCTCGTTCAATTATAATGTTTTATACATAATTACAAAATACAGCAGGACCTTCCAGTCTAAACACAATCTTTTTTTTTTCCAAGCATGAGCCATTATGAATTTGTATTAAGTGTAGAGGTAATGTTTTCTGACCTCGATGCACCGCACCAGTCACAGGAGATTAAACTCTTAGTTAACACAAAGCTGGTTGTATCAAAGCAAAAGGAAAAGGAACACGCAACCTATCAAAGTACAAATTAAACCCAGTAACACCGCAGAGTACATCTCCTGAGGCCCGAGTTATGAAAAAAATATAAATCAATTTTCAAGTTGGTCCTGTCAAGCTAACACGAATTAGAAATAAAAATGGAAGAAGCGATCGATCAAATATAAAACCGCCAAAAATAAAGCCCTTTCACAAAGATAAGATAGATATAGATAGATAAGATATATAAAATGGGAACAAAACAAAGTAAAACCTGATCTAAGTAAGAAAATTAAATCCACAAACAAAATGTGTGAAATTAAACCCAAATCAAAGTTTTGGTTATTCACAAAAAGCTGCTTGATTCGAGCGAACGGAATCATCAATCAAAAAGAAAAGATACATTTTGTGGAAATTTGCATTTTGTTGACAAAAAGCTGAACCTGTCAAGGCAACCAGAATGAAAACGGAAGATAGCAACCTTTGCATTTAAACAGTAAAAATGACATCTGTGCAAAACTAAACCAAACTGAAGTAATTTAAAATTAGCAGCTTATCAAACGAAATACAAAAACAAACCAAAGGTCTTAGTTTGCATACAAAGTGCTGCTCAATAGTCGCTACTAATATCTCATGAAAAAACACCCCCCCTCCCCCAAAACAAAAAAACAGCACTACCTGGCCCTGACAAGAGAGAGACAATAAATGAAGACATTTTCTGAGTTTCCCACACATCTGCTGTTTACAGGGATGGAGAACAGGTCGGAAAGTACAAAAAAAAAGGAAAAACCAACGAAAGAAAAGTAGTGCTCGTCGATCTTGTAAGAATCCAGTAAAAGCTGCTGTGCATTATTAATGGCAGCAGAGTGGAGGAGAAGTGCACGCTTTCCAAATCCTCAGGCAATCACAATGGACAGCACAGCAAAAACACACTCAAGTATACGCAATGAACGACACACTCGAGCACACTCAGGTGCTTTTAGTTAAGAGTGGAAAAGAGGTATCAGGTTTTCCCCAAATGTAGCTTTTCGTGCAAGATGGTGACAAGGAGTCTTGTGTGCAGGTGGAACAGAATCGATAATGGCAAGCAGTCCAAAGGTTCGCATTTGTGTTACTGATGAGATGGGTGCTCATTTTTCAGGTCGGAATTTATTAAGTCTCATTAAATTGGCCAATGACGGCTAAGGTTCACGGGAGGACGTGTAGGTAAAGCCAGAGAGGATTTTAATTGAGAGGAAGAATATTATAAAAAGCCGCGCCGAAAAATTAAGATGATTTCGACGACGCTTTGCTAACCTGTCAGATTTTCAGTCCGGCTAAAACAAATGTTTTCGATTTCCGTAAAGCCAAGATAAGGATAAAAAAGTTGAATTTTTTTCCGAGTCAACTTGTTTGTGACTTTTGACAAGAAAGCGCGAAAAGGGCTAACATTAGCTTCCCACGCTAGCTGCTGCTATCGCATTGCCATTTGTGAGCTGTTGTATGCCGGCACCCTTTTTAAAGCCTCACTTTTTTTGAGTCACCACAGCTGACATTTATAAACACTCAACATGGTGGCCTCGAGGGTTACGTTCCAAACATAAAGGTCTCACGTCGGAGTCCCGCAAGCTGCGTCGGAAGGCTATTTTGTCCAATGTTTGCCATTTATTTGTGGAGCAGAAAGAAGTGAGGCGCTCTTAAAGGTGAACATGTGAAAAGGTCACACGGTGCAAAATATTTGTCATGTTTTGTCAGCCGCCTGCTGTTGCTCACACTGCAGTCATCACGCCTAGAGCCCACCGTCGTTGATTCTAACTTATGTAGCTTGTTGTACGTCAGATAAATAGGGCACATGGCGTCCAAGTGGTAATTCAAACATCATCATCTTAAGTCCTTGTGAATTGGTTTTGTAACATAAATGGAGTAGCAGTGATGTAAATTGAAGCGAATCCTATCGTAATTAAAGTTAATGGTATCATCATCGTTGGAGCCGATAGTATTTTAATTGGCGTTAATCACATTGTCAAATGAATCGTAACATATTAGTAGTAAATCATATTGCATCGTAATGCTAAGACAAAATGGAATCCAAATCACGCTAATTAACTGACATTGACAATATTTTGAATTTGATCAGACAGAATTCATTCGATTTGTAACACGATACCATTCACTCCAATTACGACACGATTCGCTCAAATTACGACTACGGTATGATTCATTCCAATGATGATTTGATGTGCTTTAATGGCTCACTACAATTCTGTTGTTATGACTGACTCGCATTACGATACTATATGACTCAATCCAGATTCGGAATGATTTATTTCAATTATGATATGATCCAGTCTAACAATGATCTAATACAACAGAGTGGCCAGATACCTTGAAAGCGAAGTATCCAGACACAAAACTCTTTCGACTGATGTCAGTCAAACTTTTAATCTAAGAAAGTGTCGGTGGGGACTAGCTTGACAGTGGAGTAAAGCTCCCAGGAATCCTCAAGTCTGCGGCTTTGTCTCAGGCGTCGTCTCTGTGTCGCCGTGTTGCGGATGACTCCGCTGTGCCCGCCAGGGGAGCTCAGAGGCCGAGCGTGTCCTGACGGATCAACGGGATTTCATGTCTGGCCGGCGGAAGATTGTCAGCTCCAATTTCTCGAGGGAATTACGAGAGCGACAAGACACGGAGCGTCGGACTGAGCCCGGAACTGACTTCTTTGTCGTGCTCCGCAGAGAAAACGAGTGACGGGATGGAAATGTCACAGTCTTGATGTGAAAGGGGGATAATTGAACTATGAGTGGAAGAAAGTGAACTCCTGCAATTCTGCAACAATTCACACCAGTTCCATCCAACTAACTTCAGTCCGATCGTGATCAAATTCACTCCAATTTTGATGCAATATCATACAATTCATTTCAAGTGCCAGACGCTTCAATTATGATTCGATTCACTGATGATTCGGTTAATTTACAAATTAATCACACCAGATCACATCTGATCAACTCCGACTACAATCTGACCGAGTCAAGTTATGAATCTCCTCTCTCAATCTCTTATGAATCTGATTCAATTCAGTGGAAGCGACTGGTACTATTCGATTGGCTTCAAGTATGATGCGATTCAAGGTGATTCACTAAAGTTACGATACGATTCACTTACATTTTAATGTGTCCTGTGGTATTAGATACAGTGCGGTGATTGCTGGGTATGGTAGCGACATATTGAGATACAGTGTGTCGCATCACCCTCTGTGATGTTGATGCATACCCCGAATATTAGTAATAATCTGTCGGGGTTCAGACAGCGCGAAGACAAATAGACGCGAGATTGAGCCCATGCGAGGGGGATGCGAATGATGAAGGTGTCATCCTGACCGAGAAGGACGCTGCGTTCAAAGGTGTGATGGGGCGCCGGGAGCACAGAACGTTGACGGAGTGGTGTGAGGTCTGCTCGGACAGATGGCGACCGCTAATGAGAGTGTGGCGACGAGGCAGAAGGACGAGGTTTTACTGCTGCTCAACTACATCACCACAACATGGACAACAACAACATGAATATTTTTGCTTCTTTAATGTAGAAGAATACAAAACAGGTTTTGTATTTTAGGAAAATGATGATAAATAATACACAACGCTTTGCCGTGTTCCGTGTAAAAGGCCTCTGTGTGAAACAAAGTCTCTTCGATACAACCCATAAAAAATCTCCCACCAATTGTCTTCGAAGCCCCCTTACTTGGCCTCTGTGTGAAAGTCAAATGTGGATAATCGTCTCCTTTTACAACTGGGATGCGACAGTATCTCTGCGTTAAACAACTGATGTCTGTATTCCACGACGCAATCCGGCACGTTCTATAACAAGCTATCTTCAACTTCTTTGCGTAAGAAGCAAAGGTGGATACATTCTGAGCCTTCTGTTAAGGCAGTGATGTCACGATTCTTTGCATGATTGTTGTGTGATTCGTTTCAAGTCTATTTTACACCGCCTGTAAACGCTTGTGTGATTCCGCCACTCGAACGGGAGGTCAGAAGCAATTTTCTGCTACTTTGTAGGTCCTAACATACACTTTTTGTGCTATGTTATTCCATAATGGCCGTGTTGACAGCAAACAAAAGACAACTTTTATTATGCTACATGACATCCAATTATCTGATCATTGTCTCTGTGTGTGAAATTATACAGACAAATCCCGTCTTATCTGGGCATCTGGGTGAAAGGCAAAGGCGAAGCCAAGCAGTCCATTCTATCGCTGGGAAATGCCATTAAATCCACAATCAATTAACGGATTCATAACGAGCGATTTCAGGCCAAAATGTCACCGACTGGATTATGTGCTAATGGTCCCTTAGGCAGAAAGGTAGAGCTGGCAACTCCTTCTGCACTCTGAGAAATATTACGGCATTCTTCTCCTGCCTAGCGCTCCTTGACCTTGTCATCATTAGTGGCTTGACACGAATGCATAATTAATGGTAAACAAATGAGACTATGCTAATGCAGGAGCACTTTTGCCATTCGGGTTCAGACGGCAGGGACATAGTGGAGGACTAGGCCACCGCAAGTGGAAAATATTCGTCACATCTGAATAAAAAAAATAATAAGATGAATTTATTAAGAGAAATCTTTTTTTTTTTTTTGGGAGAGAACGTTTTAAAAGTCCAGGAGTGACAGTAGATGTTTGGCGTGTTACATTGGCAAACGTTCAAGATCAATAGGATTCTTGCTCAAGCATTGACAAAAACATTTTTTGTCCTGTCACATCCATCGTGGCTTGAAAAATGTTCAAAATCAATGGCATTCTTACTCAGGGATTTACGCTGTAAAAGTTTTTGTTGTGTCACATCCATCTTGGGTTAGGTAATGCTCAAAATCAATTAAATTGTTGCTAAGGCATCAACACAAAAGCAGTTTTTGCTGTGTTGCATGCAACATTCAAAATCAATACAATTAAAAAGCATTAGGGGAACAAAAATACCTTCCACCAGTTTCACAGATTGACATGAAATTAGGTGAACATTTAACAGGACATATAACAGAAAGCCTATTGTTAAAATGAAACAGGAAGTCGGACATTTTGGTTTGAAGTGGCCATTTTAGCCAAAATTGCTCATTTGTCTCCCTAGAAAAATATTTTAAAATGAATCGCAGACACCTTTTGCTAAATGATACGAACTTGGAAAGAGATGACTACAACAACAGGATGCGCAAGAAAGTCTCAATGACCCATGTCCGAAATTGAACAGAAAGTCGGCCATTTTGGTTTGAAGCTGCCATATCTATTGTTCTTTGACAAATTCCTAATCCAGCCAAAACATCCCCATTTGGAAGCAGTCATTCTAAACAGCTAAATTGTGAAACTATTTTGCATAGTTCATCAAATCATGATGTCAAAGTTTGATGATAATCGATTCCTGAATCTTGACAAAGAAATTTCAAAGCTCTGTGGGGAATTTGCGCTCCGTTTCCTCCTCCCCGCTGTTTCCGACGACAGCTGACAGCCGGCAATGACATTTTTAGTCATTAACGGCATGCGCTCACAGGAAATGAGCGTCGGTACGTCAATATCCCGCTGTGACGCCGGTGCGCCTCGCTATCGATCCGTCGCTATTATCATTATGGATTCCAGCTCAGATCAACATGGCGTGTCTTTATGTCAACGCTAAGCGCTAAGGAGGTGCTAAAGGACAAAGACTGCAGTGTGGCTACGTGTTTGCTTTGGGATTACTACCGCAATATCTGGTAGACCAAGTAAACTAGCTCCTAGCCAGAGTAATGCTGTTGATCCTAATTTCAAAAATGTCTTTACTAGCACATCATTGTTTGGGAGACATTTTCATTTTTTTGTGCTATACTGTAAATGTATGCTATAAAATGTCATCATGGGAAAAGGTCAACTGTAGCTGGCAGGATGAAAGGGGCTCATGTCACACCCTTGTTCTCACTTTTAGTTATTCTCTAGAGCACGCAGCGTGAAAGGGGCTCTTATGACTAATGTAATCATAACACTTAGTGATAACCATCCAACGCTTCACAAGCTACTTTTATCTACAAGGCTGGAGGGCAGACAGCTCCATTTGGGATGGAATCTATTCCCCGTCCCGCCAAAGGTAATGGAGTCCCCGCTGACAAATGTGCCGAGTCAGGTTTATCCGCGAGGTATGCGATTGGTCGCCCATTGACAAACGAGCCGGCGACCATCCATCGTTGCGTGACTTCACATCGCCGTGTAATTCCGATGACTTATCGTGCTCTGATGGCACTTGTTACCAGATTGACTGAGTTGGGAATATGGTTCAAATATTTGTGATAGAGGTTGCCTTGGAAACGAGCACCTGATACAGCGCCGTTTAAAACCAACATATCCAGCTCGGGTTGAAAAACATTCAAACTCAGCTTTACGGGAACTCATTTATAAATGATTATAAATGAAATCATTTTTAAATGTTTCCACCTCCAGTAGATGAAAATGTCTTACATTACTTGACTACTTCGGACTGAAGTCGTCTGGCATGTTTCTTGGCGAGCCAAGCTCATAAGGCGCTAAACGCACATTTCCATCTTTTTATTGGGCAGAAGACATCCATTACCGCTGAGTTTGTCGTGGTGTAAGCCACTAAATAATTATTGGTTTAGTAAAAGGTTAATTGCCGGACGGAAAGCATGCTATTGTGATTTAATTGCGCCGTTAAACGTCTAGGTTGTGAAGTAGGTGTCGGTAATTTGCTCATTTGGCGCAGTGTAAATGAAAATGAAAAACGATTTGGAGCCCCCCGATGAGCGCTCAAAGTTTGCAAAGCGTAGCAAAAACTCGCTGATGAAAACCTCTCATTGGATTTTTGGTAGCGTCGTGTTGGTAGGTATGTTTATCATGAACGTTTTGGGAACGCCTGCCCAAAAGGTTACTACTGCTCGTGAAAAGCATGCCTACCAAATTTCATGTTAAAATCCGCAGCGATATAAAAACATGCACTTGATCGTTCCATCATCGACGATAATCGAGTGGCATTGACCGGTCGTGTTGACCTTGGAGGCGTGGCAGAGTGTGCGTGTAAACAACAACGTCTTTACCTCCCTTTTGACGGACGGAGCTGCCAGCTGGATGTTTGATAAATCGTAATGAGACATCCCCGCATTCATTTCACGCAGGTTCACTCGGAAATGAGCCGATCGCGCCGGCGCTAATAATTCATACAGCTTCCATTAGGCTGTTCTTCTGACAAGACGCTCCTTGGAACGCTCCCTTGACAATCTGTTTCTCACTTAGTTATCTTTTGAAACTCAATGTTGAGACTATTCCACCCCCCCACACACACACACAATCACAGCACGAGGCACCAAATTATAATGACTCGAAACAGCTAATCTATATTGAAAAATGGCCGCCTATGGAGATCAATGTGTCTTATTTACCTCTTAATTACCGACTGTATTTACTTCCCTCTGATGTCTTTGCTTCAGAGGAGCGTGAGAAAATGAAGTCAACACAAGGGAGGATAAGGCTGAGCCTAAAATGAGCAACTTTTTTTTTTATAAAAGAGAAACTTCATCAAGTCGACCTGAGATTTTTGTTTGGGCGTTCCGGTGCACCAAAAAAAGCATTTTGGTGGTTTCCCCGTGCTGTCCTAGCACGGCCCATAAGAGCTTTGTTTTTCTTTTCTTTTTAGTAAATTAACGATGCAACCACAGGCTGAGCTACACTTTCGCACCTTTCACACGGTGTCCAAAAAAATTTGCCCCTTCAAAAACTTTGCTTTGAAAGCTGGGAAAAATGTGTGGGTCGCCTTCAGCCCCTTTTACACAGACCAGCAGCATTTAATAGAATTGTTGTTGTTTTTTTTAAATTGTGATTTTCTGGAAGTTCACAAAAGGCCAGTGGCACTGGAATAAAACCAACTATTTCCTTCAGTGTGAGTTTACGCGGTTGATCAGTGACAGCGGGCTGCCTTTAGCGCAAATGCTAATGTTGTTACGTGCATCTCGGCGTGTGATCACAGCTTGTTGCGCTGGCGGTGGCGTCGAGGATGAAAGCGCTTTGTCGCCCGCGCCGCCTGCGCCGCCCGCGCCGCCGTGAACAGGCTCGAGGTAGCGAGCCGGGATCAAAGTCAAGATAATCGACTACGACGTTCCGCGAGAACACCCCCCCGCCCTTTGGGACGCTGAATTTTCATTAAGCGCAAACTTCCCCTTTTTTGCCACGGGCTGGGGGTTGGCGGTGCCAAACTCTGGGAAAACGGCTGCCAGCCACTTGACCTCCTGGCGCGGCGCGGGGCGGCTTGGCCTCCGACTGCTCGAGCTGTTAATCTGGTTGAGCGGACAACAAGCGGCAAACAAGACCGCTTCGAGGAGAGCGGACCTCCTCCAAGGTCGAATCAAAGTGGCTCAGAGCATCATGTAAAATTAACACTAACTCCAAAGGTTCAAAGACTTTCTTGTTCCCCCTAACCTTGTTGTTTTGTTCCAGGACAACCTGAGGCCTCACATATATAAATATATCTTTTTTGGCAATGCATCAAGGATGAGTCGAAAGTGGCTCAACCACCAGTGAAACAAAACAGTTAATACGCAAGCGTACTCCAGCGAGCCGCCTGTTTACAAGAATCCCATTAGGCCCGGCGAGACGAGGCGAGGCATCTCCGTGCCGCCCCGGAGCTCGTCTCGCATCCAATCTGCGACGGATCGCCTGTCTGTGAGAGTAATGAGAAGGCGCCACGGAGAATTCCTCAAAGACGGGCGGATTAGGGATTCACGGGAGCTTGTGCCAGATCGCAACCTCCCTTCAGTCTAGCACCCTTCGCTTCTCCACAAATCAATTCTAATTTTGCTTTCCGCGTCGATATCCCACACATGACTCCGCCCGTCTTTTACGTTTCCCACCAACTGTTTGAGTCTCAGTGATTGGTTGATCTCTTGCTCTCAGGCTGATCCGCGGAGAAGCGACCCGAGCGAGATTTGTTATTGACTGACAGTTATTTGTTGAAAAAGCGCCCTGCTTCCTCGAAGGCAGTGGTGCCCAACATTTTTGCTAGCTTTGCCGGCTCGACTGGGGAAACATGTCACGTGACCGGGACGAGCGTCTTGACTTGAATTAATTGATCGTCGATAAAAAAAAATATATATATTTTTTTTTTGTGCGGCTTGGCGGCCCGGTACCAAGTGACCCACGGACCGGTACCGGGTTGGGGGACCCCTCCTCTAAGGCATCAAATTAGCTAAGTAGTAGCAGTACGTCCGTCATTAAAATACCATCTTTAAAACACGTGCAGATTTGCAATTGTATATTTCCTACCAATTCTCACGACGCTTCGTCATTCACACGAAGGCTGCAAAAGGGAAGCGGCGGTGATTTGTGGCATTGTGCGAAGTAAAATCCGCGGCGCCGAGCATCTGATCGGAAGCGGCGCGCATTCGGCTCAGAGGTGATCCGCGTACGCTCGGCATGTAATTATGAACCCGCGCCAGGCAATTTTCTACTTGGCCACTCCGAAACGGCGGCAGGGAAATGGCACAAAAGCATCAGAGGACAATTCTGTAATGACGGAGTAGAGTCGCGCCACCCCACGCGTGTGCCGTAATGCGTCTTAATGTGCTGTAATGTGCCATTTTACCCCTCAAAACGCGCCGCTAATGCACACCGAGCGAGTCTACTGACTTTGAGAAGAAGATGGAAGGCTTGCACGTCGGATGATGATGATGACTGTATTTTGGGACTCTATGCCGTCAATGTGCCAATTTATGCCACGCTTTGTTTGCACTGTGCTTATCCGAGCTTGACCCGTTAGTCTATAGTTTTTTTTTCTTCTATTTTCTAAGGAAGGGTAACAGCAATAGTTGGATGCCACACTTGCACTGAATTTATCCTAACAAGACCTGCTACTTTCAAGAGCAATATATAATAAAAAGAAAAATATAGTAATATTTTAGAAATAAAAGATTGATTTATGTGCAACTTCTATAGATTGGCCTTTGTTTCTGTTGTTAGCTTGGCCTGTTTATTAGAAAAATAATAGCAGTTACAAAAAAAGGGTTACAATTGCCTCTATTTGCCACAAGATGCAAAGTTCTACTTTTTTTTTAAACACAAAAAAAACCCTGCAAATAATTGAAATAAATAAATAAATAAACAAACAAACAAACATATAAATAAATAAATAAATAAATCTATGAATACTGTTTGTGAATTTGCAAATGTCAATCAAATGTCAAATTGTACGAGGCCGCACATTTTGTCCTGGCACTGTGGGATAGCAGCAACACACACTCAGCGGGACACGGTGGTCACTCACAGATTCACGCCTGACTCACCTTAAACCCCCACCTCCACCCTCACGCTAGCTTGCGTTTGGACTCCAGTGTGCTTTGACGCCACTGGAGCAATTTTGCCCGCCAGTGCAAATCAGGTTTCTCCAATTCATAACATTGTCACAGTCATATATTCCTATACACTGCAAATAGGACGATCCCTATTTCTATATGCGAACTCGTCTACCATAGTATAAGACCTCATTCACGCAGAAATGGGTCAGTGGTTTGATGTAGATATTTATACATCTCGCTAGATTATACATACAGTACATCATCACAGTTTGATCACACCCATCTATGTCCAATTATCCAACAGGTCCCATCGGAAATAACGGAATTGAATCTGCTCAAGGGTAGAATAATAAAACAATGTGAGCTATGATGCAATTCTGACTCGTCAAACATGTGGAAACCGTGAACCACTGCTAATTTAAGAA
Organism: Syngnathus acus; assembly: GCF_901709675.1. Taxonomy (NCBI): domain Eukaryota; kingdom Metazoa; phylum Chordata; class Actinopteri; order Syngnathiformes; family Syngnathidae; genus Syngnathus; species Syngnathus acus. Next base: position 2,212,682 of record NC_051092.1, on the reverse strand, counting down.
AAAAAATATGATCGAACTTAATTTGGGATTTTTTGAAAGATCAAGAATCCCTGTGTGCTAATTCCAAATACATTCTTCGGGTTTGAAGATGATTGCTGGAAACCTGCAAAGATTGAGAAGTATGTTCCCAATAGTGGCAGTATAGTGTAATTTTCTTTCCTGAATTTTTTGGGGTGTTCCCCAGGGTTCCCTTCTTGGCACACTCGAGTTTGCCTTTGGTGTCCACCAAGGCTAATTTCCAAGGCACCAAATAAACTGAACCTGATCAAATCGTTTGCGTCATACTCGAGACGTGTCGATCACAAACAAATCACAATTTCTCGCAACTACTAGGGGCCGCTACAAGTACCAACACAAGTGAACACGCCCGAGTGCGATTACTGTTACCGATAGAAGGGAAGCACTCAAAGCGTGGTCGTATTAAAGTGGACTAAAGGGCGCCGGGCTTCTTAATGTCACAGCGTGTTTCCAGAGCACTGATTCAGCTGCTTGTGGAGATGTACAGCACTAACCTTTACAGATTACACTGACATTAAACGCTGCATATGGCAAGAGCGAGTAGGGGAGGGGGGAGGCGGCGGTTTTGCCGGGAAGCGAGCGGCGTCCTCTCTTCACCTCTATCAGCACAAGTAATTACAACACCTCAGAAGGGACCCTCATACCTACTCGGGGGGTCACGCAGACACACCCCGTCCCCCTCCTTCTAGCAAGGAGACAATTATCTTTTCACATTTGGGAAGAACTGCTGAGGGACCTCTCGTCCTCCATTTACAGCATCTTCGTAGCGACTGCACATGGGAACAAAAGACATTTGTGAATAGAGTCACTACTCATGAATTTTTTTCCGTCAAAAAGTATTGCTAGCCTCATCGAGATTTAAATCTTTATCCTCAATAAAAAAAACATGTTTGGCCATACTACATTTTTTGATCTGTCAATACACTAAATCCAAGCAAACCGATGAGACGTGAGAGCTGATTGGCCGACTCAAGAAACAAGTGACATGACGTGAAAGAGACACAAAGGAAACATGACCAAAAAAATGAAACAAAACCAAATCTTATCCAAACAAAGCCAACAAACGATTTTTTTTTTTTTTTTTACAGCCAATACAGAGCAGAACAAATATGTATGTTAATCACTGCCACGCACACAATGATGATGATGATGATGATGATGATGATGATGATGATGCGTTCACGGTCGACTGACTCCCTACATTGTTGCGATTCACATCAGGTTGTGCACGAGAGATAAAAAGGGCACAGAGGACATCGTCCTTCAGGGAAAAAAAAAATTACAAACAAACAGACCTTCTGTTTACTTACTTACTTACTAACCCGATAGCAAAGTTTGCTAGCGTGGGTGTGCATGCGTGTTCCCTTTTTTTAATGGAAGCAGACAAGGGAACCCAAGTGGGAAGCAAACAAGCCGTCCCCGGTGTGCAATAAATGAGTCAAGCCTGCAGTGAATCCCACCAAAGAGAACTTTGGATAGACGGTTGGGAACTAAAATTAATTCACGAGATAAAACACAACAGTTTCCTTTGCGCAGTTAGCAGATTTGGTGCACACCAAAGTTCGCTTTATTGGTGCGCGCCACTTTTCTTACATCGACATTTCATATAGTAGATTGCATTTTCATTGATCTGAGTTATCAACGGCAATTATTAATGAACTACTGACTCCACCCAATTAGCTTCCTGTTTTCACCAAGCATCCATCAGGCCCTGATAACTACTACTGGGAGGAAAAAAAAACAAAAAAAAAACATTGCGCTACGGCCCGAGTGCCAGCAAGAGCAATTAGGTGCGAGGATGCGTAGCTAACAGCTGCTGATGAACGAGGAGTGGCGTGCCTTGACGGCCTTGTAAAAACACGACCAGCTGCTCGTCCCGAGAGGCGCTCCGCTCGCTTATTAGCGGGAGGAAGGCGTGGTGTCGAGGACCTACCTACATTTGTGTTTGTTTGTCGCCTCACTGCCACTCGGCGGGGGGACGGCGGCGGCATTTCCCCAGAGTCGCAAATTGGCAATCGGCGAGCTCCAGGAGGTTCTTTTCTTTGCCGAGCTCAGGAGATGAGGTCAAGACCCCGTCGTACTGCTGGGGAGAGTGTTGCTATGTTGCTCCTTTAGTGCTCATTCACTGTTTTTACAGGCCCACGAGGGAGAAAGTAGAATGTAAACCAGGGGTGGAGCGGGCCAGCGTGCTCAAGGGCCACCGCTGTTTTTGTTTTCTTTTTCCATCAGTTAGAAGGGCCAGAAACGGAAAAGAGATCGCTTCGAGTGACTTGAACTACTCGCGCGAAAATGCTGAACCTCATGCTGCCTCCGGAGCGTTTTGCTGCATTTTCAGTCCTTACGCACATCTGAAAAAAGCATCTCCGGCAGAATATGTTTGAGTGAATCTTTAATCAGTTTCAGTCTTTCAAGTCCCGCGCCATCACTAAATGTCAAGGGCCCACTTGACTGGAGAGCGCCACTCCACCGGGGGCTTGACAGCCATTTAAGAGCTGAAAATGGGACTGTACGGCAATTACAATGCAATGTGTGACAATGACAATAAAGATCTATTCTATTCTAGCTTTAAAAAGTGCAATAACATTAGCGCTGTGTTTGATGTGCAAGAGGGGGATTGTGATGGAGGTCAGGTTCACACACTAATGCTACAGGTGTCCCACTCATGAGCTATTTGAATGTTATCACTCTGATCATTAAAATGATAGCTTTCAAACGTCTTAGGTTATTTCTCAGGTTAAGCTTAATGTTAGGGTTGGTTATGGTAGTTAAGATAATCGTTGCTAAGGGTTAAGGTTAAGTTTAGTTCAATCCCTAGCCTCAATTTAAATACTGACGTGAACAAAGTAGCTTTGCACCAGCGCGATTATTTAGCAGGCCACACACCGACACACACAAGCCGCAAAACATTCATTTAGAGACTCCTCAGGGTTTTGCTCGTGTTCTCTTGACTCAAACCAATGTGTGTTATTTGTACGCACAGACACACACGGGCAGTACGAAAAGTAATAACGCCAGCAAAGTGCAAGTGTTGCTGGTCAATATTTCCTCTGGCAGATAAAGCCTGTGGGCAGTAGCCAGCCAGCCAGACAGCCAGCCAGCCAGTCAGCCAACACAAACACTTTTTTTACACTGTCAATCTGTCAGAGGGTGTGAATTCAACGGGAATCTACAAAATGCTCATTTCGCTCAGATAACCATTTTGGAGGAATCATTAGATTGGCATCACCAAAATCACTCTTACTGTAGTCTCAGGTGTGTTGGTGGACTGTCAGGTGGACTCAAACCAGGAAGTTGTCAGCTCCTCCTGAAAAGCAAAAAGATGCTAATGCAACACTGCGCCGAAGTATTTCATACAGACAAGTGGCGAAGCTGGCGCACCAACTTCTCTCATATTCTCAGGCTACAGCAAAAACAACAAAGAAATGACAATGAAATGGAATTTTGTTTAAAAAACAAAAGCAGTCACGTTTGTGCTAGCTGGCTAACAAGAGGTGCGTTAAGGTCATGCTAGATTGTTTAAGTTAAAGCTTTATTTAAAAAGGGGTTTGCTGCGGCCATGCTAGCTGGATAAAGGTATTTTAAATAGTGGTGCACTGTGGAGATGCTATCTGGCTAAAGCTAAGCCTAATTACTGCATTAATAGAGGTGTGCTGTGATTAGTTAGCTAAACCTAATGCTAACTGTGCAAATCGGGTGTACTTCGCCCATGTTATAGAGCATAGGCAACACCATCGCAAAAACTCACATTTTCTATATTTCTACTGTTCTCCAACCACCCACATCATCACCAGAACAGAAAGGTCGCCCTTTCCCGCGCCATTATTAGCATTGACCGGTGGTGGATAAGAGCACACAGCAGAGGATAATAGGCTATCCTTTCCCGCGGCGCTATCGCCACCATACACACCCGCCCTCCATTACCATAACACTTGGAGCCGTAATAAGCCAGGAGAAGCTTCCAGTCGTGACGGCCGCTGCGCGACGGGAGGTCAGCGGCGCCAAGGATGTTTGCTAGCGCGCAGCTAATTGCAAGAATTCAGGACGCCGCACCAGCTGCAGTACTCCTTCATTTGTCTTTCCCTGTGTGGTCAGTCAATCGCTGGCCTCCCTTGGAGTCAAACAAAACTTTGAAATTGTTTTGTATCATATTGGAACTGAAGTGTTATTATCGTACCATTTGCAGAGAATAGAAATTGAATTTATACATCCACGGTTACAATCAGAATCTTTTGACTGAGGCCATACCCTCAAAAGGGTTGTACCCTTGACTTCGACACCTCAGGGGGCAAATGAAACACCTGATCAGCATGTGAAAAAGGTACTTTGGATTCCAATAATTATCCCTTTGGGGAGCGGATTAGACCTTGAGGAATGGTAAAGGACGACTACAGTGGTGGTTATCGTTCAGAGCGGAAGATGAACTATGTACGATATTGTGGCACGGATGTTTCCATTGTTGGTGGCGTCCAGCACGGTCCTAAAGCGTCTCTCATTATTGCCCTCATCAGCGGCGCCATCGATACAGCAGCCGGCTGCCAGCAAACCTTGATGGATGCGCCCAACTTCACCACTAAACACCAATTAATTATCTGACAGGCAATTATGCAGCATCACTTTTTTTTTATGATTCAGTCACCGAGGCAACCCTCTTCCTGATTCTCACCCGTCACGTCTTGTGCATACATCTGGACCGGAATTAGATTTTGATGGTTAAGGTTATGAGGGCGGGTGTTTCCATTGCAATGTGAAGACGCTGCATTTTTTTTTTATTGTGCCAACAGCTGCGTCTTTACAGCATCAGCACAGTTGCACGCCTTTAAGATGACACTTGGGGGGGGTCCCACTAAACATCCCAGTGATAAGCCCTTTGACAGTAACGTCTGATAGTAAGTCCAAAGATGGAACATACCACTAGTTGAAGTTAGTTATCCAGACTAACTAGTGACCAATCCAGCAATTCAACAAATCTGAGGTGACTGACAGGCGACCAATCCTGTGTGCAGCGTGCCTTTAGCTCACTGTCAGCTAATATGGACTCCTCCGTCTCGGGTCGAGATGGGATAAACGCTACAGAAAATGGATGGCTGCCATTTCCTCTTGAGCGACGATGACGGCGCAGTTTGATGAGTATTCATGACGGTGTCACGCATCATCCAAAAGGCAATTATGCGCCAAATTAATTTGACAAAATCATGAAAAATGGCTACGCTCAATCCAGTGGAACGTAACCGCCGTGTCATTTCAGAGCGGTCCTCTCTAGAAACGGTCCCAGGTAAAAGCGAGAAGGAAGAGAGAAACCGAAACCAGGTCGGCGTGACGATCCCTCTCCGGGGATCCTGGAGACCCCCCTGGGAAGCATGCAGGCCACACTCACACCTGGGGTGGCGACCACGTGAGACACTTGCAAGGTGGTTTAGGATGTAGTGCCAATGGGAGAAGAGCAGCAAAATGTTTCCATCCATCCGTCCATCCAAGCCCTTCCTCTCTTTCCCTCAACCTCTCCACATCCTCATTCATCCGTCCATCTATCTATGCACACCTCAGTAGTCTTCTTCACTGTGCAAGCTCGTGTCTGTGTCCGTGTGCGAAGTGCGGTGCAATATTCATGGTAGATTTTTGACAAGCCGGCTGTCACAGCCCCCCCCCTACACGTTCTCCCTCTCTCGTTTACATTTCCTCTCGCCCGCACGTTTCTCCTCGCACGTTTCCGTCTGCAGAGGATTTCATCTCGGAGATAAAGAGGGCCGCTGGTTTATTTTTTTTGCGCCTGTTGTTAAGTCATCATTAAAGGTTTGCTGCAAGTCTTTCAGCTCGCTCTTGCTACCTGATACATTTTCCCAAGGTGCTCCTTGGTGCATCTGTGTGAAATTGATTTAATTTATGCCAAGATAATGGAAGAAGAGGAATAGAGGTGTTCATGTGGCGTTTCCCTCCTCGACGCCTGTTGTTTAAAACTAGTCGTGATAAATACGGTATTGTATTGGGGATGGAAAAAGGTTTGGGTAGGTTTTGGAATCGGCACGATTACACTGCAAGGTTGACAATGGATAGGTAGACATGGAACAAATCTTTCCTGAGGCTTTGCGTTGACATGTTATGACGTCTCCAGGTTTGACTTGTCAATATCAACACGGCTCTTCTCATGACTCAGAAGACCCGACTTCAACGAGAGAAACCAAAGCCAGCGGGATTCTTGCTAAACTAAAGGAATCATAAATGAACAGAAGACGTTTCCTTGCATTTTCTCTCCTGGTCAGAGGCTGCGTGGGAACCAACGCCTGTAGCGAGGTGCTCCAGTCAAAGAAAATCAAGAGCAGAAAATCTTTGTGTGGTGACAGGCAGCTTGTTTAAGTCTGCCAGAGCGTTTGGCCGTGGAAGCCATCATTGATCATGTGGCTGCGGCGTGATTAGCCTCGGAGCAAATAGCACAAAGGCAGGCAGGAAGGTAGGAAGGATGACTTGAAGGTTACATATCAAGCTGTAGCATTGGAGGTTTAAATCTCCTGATATGTTTCTTGTGATTGACAGGCAACCAATTAAGGTAACTGGTGACCAATCTTCGCGCTGGGATGATTAACCGGTGACCAGTCAAGGGTCAGTGAGTGGCGACCAAGGGTGCTTGATGATTGGCAACCACTTCACGGCTCATCGGAGGATTTGGTATCAGTCTGACACCAAGTGCAAAAAATTAAGAACAGCTGCTTTCATGCATACAGTGTAACGATACAAACGCTCTCCCAGCACCTCATTAAAGCTGCTAATAAAGTCATGGAGGCAAAACACAAGGGGGAGGGGGGGGTTATGCTCAGTGCACTTTTACTTAACAAAGTCAGCTAATTAGGTCAAAGCTCTTTATCCTTGTGGAGCTCTGAGGCCGAAGTGCTGGCCCAGAATTCACCTCCTTCTGAACATGAAGAAGTTTGGACATACTCGTTTATTTCTTTTCGCCCAATGACAAAAGTCCAAAAGCATCTCCAGCAAGGTAGCTCTGCTGAGGCGAGCTCATCTTTCATCTCCGGAGGAGGTGACGAGGTGTCGGACTACTGCGGAGTCACCTCAGCGGGATGCAGACAGCGAATGTTGGAAGCGGGACACGTGCTGCTCGAATCCCTTTTCATCCGGATAGCTTGTTGGACAAACGCAACACGCTCGCTGGAGGATCTTTGAAGGTCGATGGCATCAAAAAGTCCTTCAGATGAAGACATCGGTTCCCTTTTTTTTCACCAGACCGTTCATTTAAAGCTATATGATTCACCCCGATACGCCAATAATGATGTCATATATAAAATCAATCACGGCAACTGTCAAAATGCATCAAGTCTGATACATCACGATTCTTTCATTCATGACACGATACAAGAACACATCATAGAGCCAAAATCGTGTTGTCCACAAAGACTCACAATATCACCTTCATTTTTATTGCCTCTCTACAGACTTATTAATTAATTTATTTACTTACTTATTTATTTATTTCCCTTCAACTCTGCGACCACCGCACTACGAGAGCCAATATCGAGCTCCAGAGGCTCTGATTTTCCGCTCTGAGAACTTTATTAATGTAATGCCCGGGGAAACATAATGGGATTATTTTTCAAAGGCTCGAAGTGTTGTCACTGCAGAATTAAAACGAAAAAAAATGTCACTGGACTGACGTGTCTTTTTTTTTTGGGCCAGTTCGTGAACATAGCGCAAAAATCAATACTATCAGTCACTTTCCACGCTCTCTTTTCTTTTTTACAGCGTTGGTGAAATGAGCAGCTTTTGTGGCGGCTGTCCTGTTAAATGCAAATGAGCCACTCTAATGACAACAACAATACGATTTATCATATGCAACTGGTTCACTGCAGTTTTTGGCGTCTAGGAACTACGTTTATACTAAGAAGCGTAAGCAACAAGAGAACCTGAGTAAGATGTTGATGGACACACGGGAGGGCCAATAAACGGTGAAAGCGCCACACTTACTTACTTCCACTGTCGGGCCATCTCTGGGCTCACACATCAAAGTGGCAGAGGGTCCTTACGGCCTAAAAGGGAAGAAACAAAAGGAACATTAAATGGCTTACACACACACACACACACATATATAAGCGCAGTAAAGCTCAAGTTGTGCGAAAGAAAGATGGAGGCACACGAGAGAGCAAGCGACATTGATTTTCCCTCTTGTGAAGTGCCGCTTCATCATTTCTCCAGACACAATCTATCGATCGGCCGCCTTTAGTTTGTTGTTAATTTTGGGGGGCTCCAAAAGCCATCGTTGGCACTGACGCATCAACCTCGGCGGTGATGGATGGCAGTGGAAAGAGGGTGACGAAGCTCTTATATGACCTCTGTGTTTTTTTCTCTCAACCTATAAAGTACTGTTAATGCTGCTTTGATGCAGGGGGGATCCATTCTAGAGCTACCCGTAAAAGGTGAACATCCGTAATATTGAAAGACCTTAAAGAGGCATGGCAGGCGGCATGCTGTGTGACATTGGCGAGTCGGCGTGTGAGCGTCCGGGCGTGAGCTGTGGTCGACAGCAGGTCATGTGTTTGCAATGCTTCCCACTGTGAAAAGCTGCAAATAATCATGAATCCCAGCTACCAAAAAGTTTTTGTTTGGCTATGGCTGTCTCATTATGTCATGTTAAGATGTCGGTGGTGCATATACTCACATTTGGGTGAGTAAGTAACAAAAGAGAAAACCTAGCTTGGCCCACCCACTTTTCCCTCGTGCACAAAAAAAGTGAAAAAATGAAAATCATGTTGGCACACACGCTCCTCAAAAAGCCAGAGTAGCCCCCCCCCAGAGGATGTATATTTTTAGGAGGCCCAGTTATGGCACCCTCTCAACTTGGCACACACCTATTGATACAAACTTTTTTTCCTCCCACACAATAAAATCACCCAAAAGAGGGTTCGATTAGCACACCACCTGTCCCCAATTAGCCAAAAATGGTGCAAATGCCGATTTGTGGGTGAGTGCAAGTCATAAAAATAAAAGCTGTGTTGGTGCACCCCCTTTCCCCCTCGCACAAAGAAATTAGTGTTGCCATGAGTTTCTACAGACAACAGCACTCAGTCATCACGTCATACAATATTCACTGGCAACGCAAACCAGCGAGATCAAAACGTGTTTTTTTCAAAGATGTACAATTTGTCGCCTTCGCATCGCAGCAGGAATGCAATTTTGCACGTCCTGCCGACAATATCTGAAAAAATAATCAAAATAACGGCTCCCGGCATCTCTCATTTTCTGCCGTTTTAGTTGAAAAAGCGGCGTGTGGGCGTGCAACAGCCTGACTGAGTGTAAAACAGAGAGCGAGTGGATGGGCGGCGGTGCGCGGTGAGGAGGGGTGCGCATGCTGGTGATCCTTTGTCAAGCGCTCAGTGCCATTTAATGGCCTGTAAAAGGCCCCTTTGCAGCAGAAAGAACAGGCAATTAGCATAGTGAGTGGATTACAAGATTGCTCTGACTCCGGGATTAATGTGTGCACTTCATCCTCTCTTTGCTTTTACTATTTACTGCACCACAGGAAGTCATTTCTCACTCCCTGGGATTTCTTTTTTGTTCCCTATCCTGCTGATGTCAAAAATAAACAAGTAGACACTAAATTAGGTGCACCAGGGTCACGATGACACAATTCGGTTATTTGGTAGGCCAAAAATGCAAATCCGCATGCGCGCCACTCAAGTCTACCTCAGCCCGCACCAAACAAACGTTTAAAACGAAGGCTCGACTAATTTGAACGTCTCTTTACATTTTTTTCATGAGAGAAATTTTTGGGGCGCACTTCACTTCGCCGGCAACGTGTATCTCCGCCATCATTCCTGCGCCGCCGCACGATATCATCTTTAATCCGCAGGCCGCCTGCCTTGCCTGCCACCTCCCTCCAGATTCTTCTCAGCCGCAGCCTCGGGCAGTCACAACTCATCACGCTGAGCCAAGAGTCTACAAACAAAACAAATACGCACACCCTCGACGTGAATACCATTGAAGTCCAGCAAACCTGATTTGGTCGGGATTCTAAAAAAAAAAGCACGTCTCCAAACAAAGAGGAAAAAAGCCCCCAGTTGGTGCAGCCGCTCTACCATGAAGAAGTGCGCAAAAATATACAAAAAAAATTCCTTGCAGACTTCCAAAAAAAAAGTCTTCACACCCTTTTCCACTATCTTGCCAAGAAAGCCTTAGTTTTTCCATCCACTTGATTCGCATTGTAATAAAAATACATCTAGTGCTCATTTTCACTGTGGGCGAAGTGAGAAAACACAGTCACACATTGGGAATGTGTGCGTTGTGTTCGCAGATCAATAGTGTCACATTGCAGCCAAGATCACCTGAAAAACAATCACGTTCAATGGAGTCACTTCGCCAAGACAATCTGGTGAGTCAGCGCTTTTTGAAGACCTTAAGCTCAAACAAAAAAAGCTTGTGTGTTCCTTCTAAAAACAAAAAACATACAGCACACATTCTTTCCATCCCACACAAACAAAAATAATAAATCAATGTTCAGAGATGAAGATTTGAAAAAGAAAAAACTCTCAATCTTCACCCTTACAAAATAAAATTGACAACCTGTACGCAAAACACTTTGGATTACATTGTATACAGAAGCAAGTACACACGATAAGCCCGGATCACGTTTCGACCGATTTGCTGACAACGACAAATCGCGCCAAATGCTGATGTCGCTCATTTCTTTTCGTTATTGCCGCGTCGACGTATGATGCATCGTCACTGAGTCATGTCGCACACCTCTTGACCTAACCCCACTACACAAATGTACACAAAGCCGGGCTTGAAACTCTACACCTGAATATGAAAGCGTTGCAAAAAAACATTCAACTAAGATTTAACCCCAATTCAAAAATTTAACCAGACCAAGCAGCTTCAGAAAATGGGTGAGCTGTGATTGGTTGTGACTGTGATGTCATTTTCAGTCGACAAAAAGTGGCAAAATGGCGTCAAACGCAGGATGGGAGAGGATTGAAACATTCACAATCTCTTCCTCATATCTTCAGCAAAAATGAGGCTTCCTGCTTTCTCTTCTTTCAGTATTTTTACACACAATATCAACTAGTGGCCAAAGGTGGAATTGCATGCCAACATAAAGAACTTGTGGTGGAGACTCCACACTCTTGTGTAGTGTTTGTGTGTAGACCCTAATTGCAAGTTAAGACTGCACAGTGACCCTCACAAGTAAAAAGGTGAGGCCAATAAAAGGCAATTTACTGCTTGGCTGCTCCCGCAACTAAATACACCATATGGACAAAAGGCTCCTCTTAATCAATTAATTCATCAATGGAGAGCTGGAGCGGAGCCTGAGTTGTGCCTGAGTGTTAATTCTTCATCTTAACAAGATGTTTAGAAACACACTTTTGGAAAGGTCCACTGCTTCGGAGCTAAGCAGCCGAGGGCTCAGGCCTTCGAGCGTGGTGGCCCGCCCGAGAGGAGCTTTAGGCTGGGCACGGGTGCTGAGCAAGGCCCTTCACACTCAGCTTGTTTTCCCTCTTCGGGCATTCATGTCACCCTCGTTCGAAATCCTAACTTCAAATTCTAACTCTAATTTGACAACCTAATTTGAAATTATAACCCCAATTTGAAAATCTAATTTTAAAACCGAATTTGAACCCGGATTTGAAAAGTTGAGCCTTGTTGGAAACCCAAACAGTTAAGGTTTCAAATTAGGGTTTTAAGACACACTAAGGTTTCTAAATGGGGTTGACAGCAACTAAGATTTCAATGTTCCTGATCAACAGAGGGCGAGCTAACTTTGGCAAAGAAACTTTGTTTCTTTGACTACGCTGAGATTGCGTTTCCCCGAAGCGGGGCGGCACTCTGTGAAATGAGCTTACATTTCCATTACACGCCGGCCCAGGCCCGGACAAGAGCTCACTCTTGTTTCCATCAGCCCACAGGTGGACTCCGGGGGGCGACCGATGCTGCCCGCCGAGCCGTGAGGAAACATGGCCGATGCCCGCTGAGCAGGAAGTAACTTCACAAGCGTTTACTTGCAGGCTTTTATTTTCAAAGAACATGTGGGAGCTTCGAGATTAGCATTCTGTATGTTAATTTGAATCATTTTTGGGGGTATATTTGTGGGTGATATTTACATATTCATATTTCTTTTCTACTTTCAATCCAATCATTTATATTGGATGTAAAAATGATTCCATTGTTGATGTCATTTTGGGGTATTTTTGTTCACTTTGTATTCTAGTTTTTTAAATTTTTTTACAATGTCTTTTATGTGTTTAGAATACTTTTTAAAATTTGAAATATTTGCGAAAATTTCAAGCACTTTTATCGAATATATCGCATTCTTTTTGTAATGTCAAATCTGTGTGTGTGTGTGTAGGTGTGTGTGTGTGTTTTATGGCATCCATTTAAAGATTTAAGCATCACGGAGCCCGGGGGCGCAATGCAGTAATAATAAAACCAGGGATGACCACCATGGATCATTGTGATTGTGGCACTTTTCACCCGGGTGATGGTTTCTTCCGGACGCTACGACGAGTCCACATTAACAATTGGCGGTATTGACCACAGGGGGCGAGGATAAGCCGCCTTTCCACTAATAACCTTTGTTTTGGCTCCTCGGGGCTCCCGTCTCCGGTGATTGAACGCAGCCACGTTTGTTTTTTCTCTCCTTTCGGCGCTCCGCCCTCACTAACTCGTTTTGTTGTGCGTACGTGCGTCCCGCCGGCCTAATTGTGCGCCGGATATTTACGGCAGGCCGTTGACGCTGAAGGGTGATGAAGCCGGCGCCATAACTGAAATATACGGCCGGCCGCAGAGCGACATGAAGATATACGGCTGGGGACTAAGGAGAGATTGCAGCGTTATTAAAATAAACACGTGGCAATGGCGGCGACCAATCGGCTTTGAGCAGCGTGACACAGTGGAAGATTGACAGGCGATAATGCGGGAACTGCTCCAGGATTTTTTTTCACTCTTATAGGGCTAAAGTTTTTTTTTTAAATTTTAGAATATCAAATAAAACGCTGAAGGGGCTCAATGGGGCTACCCCAGCATTCGTACTGGACTTCATGGCCGCTTTAGAGCACCTCGTTGTCAACCACGATAACGCCCGTCATACAGAGAAAGACAGGAAATCTAATTAAGGGAAGGGGGAAAAAAGAGCGCCTCCTTGTGGCGTGGCTGTATGCCAGCCACCAAAGGCTTGTAAATTACATTTGAGCACTGTGAGAGCAGTTTTTGAAGCCTCGTTTTATGTACTTGGCTTTTTTTTTTTTAAGGATTCAAATGTAGCAGACAGTCTGCTCTGTGGTGTGTCAAATTTACATGCCGTATTTATTTTTACTTCACGGGGATTTTCAGTACAGCGTTAGTTAGCGGTAAACTTCTGTTTACACTCGCCGGAGCACTACAAAGTTTCCACGTGAACGCGTCAATCATTAGCAGCAGCTGCGTAATCGACATGATTTTTATTTTTTGCACATTATGTGGTTTTTTTTTTTCACTTCATGTTGTGGCTGCGGTTCATCAAGGAGACAAGCTGTTAAATATTCATGAGGCGTGTTGTGTTTCTTAAAATAAGGCTCATTAGCGCTCCCGGCCTCTTTTCAAGTTTCCGCCTTTCTCGTGTCACTCTCCAAAGAGCAACACTACAGCTTGTTATGCGTCTCGGCACTCAAAGTGGGTTAAGACCATCGCCATGCATTTGCATGGACACTAAGGTCGAAATGCCGTTCTGATCAAATTCTGATCAAATAAATGAACGGAGGTGATTGGTTCTTGATGACCGAGTACGCAAGAAGTGTCGTTTTAATAAATATAATTCTAGAATTAAAAAAAATATATCGAAAAGATGCTTACAAACAAAAACAACAAAATAGTGAAAATAAAATATGAATAATTACAAAAATACAAAATAAAAATACTTCCAAAATTCTCCTTCATTCATACCACTTTTCAATTCCTAACCCCCACAAACGAATTGAATGACTCGACATAACCGCCAACAGCAACATAAACATGATCAGAACCACTTTATTATTATAATACGCTGAATAATGAAAGCACTCGGTGTACCTCTCGCATGATGTAAACTTTTCCAAAGATTATATTGCTCTCTTTTGATTGGCATTCATTTAATACAATGTTTATGAATGACCGTGTCGAGTAAGCAACACACTATCCTGGCCAAAGTACTCCGGATTTTGTACATCCACAAAAGGGGCTTTTGAACAGCCAAAAGTGGATTTTGCAGTAAGATGAGGAGAGAACTGATGAGTCAATTACACTCGGGCATCTTATTGCACCTCTCTCTACGCTCAATAGAGGACAGGGCATCAAAGTTGAGGGAGGGGGGGAGCGGCGGGGTCACACTTTTAACGCTCCCAAAATTGACACTTTACACATTTCACAAAAGTCGCTTCCAGGGGCACGCTTTGTTGCCAGGCAACCCCCGGAGCACCTTCAGTGTCCAATAGAACGAAATATACAACACGATTCATCTGCTTACTCAAGTCGAGAATCCCACGACTGTTCATTTATTGCTGAGGCATTTATTGAAGCAATATTCAAATACACAATTTATCTCGAGTGACAATGGCGTTTAAAACTAACGCTACATTGACAATTCATCCATTTTTGTAGCCTATAAAAAAATGCTCGCAAGAAAATCCCCTGGGTAAAAACCAAAGCTGAGAAACGTGGAATTGCTGGATCGCACATCCCGTCCTTGGTTTTTCCAGCACGGCAGATCAAAAACAACAAAGTAGGAGTTCTTATCAAAGCAGCCTGGTTTTATCTCATTAGCGCGGGATGCAGTAGTGAAAGCTGCTGGGGGTTTGCATGGAGGTGGGCAAGTAGCTGCTTCCAGTTCCAAAGGGAAATGAAACAGTTTTGCCCATATTTGCTTTGTTATTTAGCTGGAAGAGCTAAAATTAATGACTCGCACTCTATTCATTACCGTCGCCGTAAACACATTAGTCCAATGAATCGTCTCCGAGCACACCTGGCCTTATCTCCGTCGCAGAAGGAGCCGAGCGGGCAGGCGAGCGGGGGCTCTCATCCTGCCAACGTGCTGCAGGCGTATGAAAGGAAAAGGCGGCGCGGCGTTGATGGGATGCGCTACCTGCCGCCTCGTCGGGGCCCCCGGCTGCCTCCCAGGAAGCCGTAATGCATGAGATCTGTCAGTGTCAATTTCCCGCCTAATCTCGCCGAGGCCGCGTTTGCTCGCCAAGGCGCGGCGGGAATTTCACCGGCGATAAGCCAATCGGCAATCAGCGCACGTTTGTTGGCGACGTCCAGGTGGTGCGACAGCGCCGCACGGGGCAAGGTCGCGGCGAGCGGCTGCCTCTTGATCATTTCGAGATAGTGCTCGTGTTGCACATCCGCTAGGTTTGAGCCAGTCGGTAGATAACGCTTCTTACGATGCAATACAGCACGATTGAAAAGACAGTGTTCGCGTTTATCTTGGAATTAATGCATCCAAAAAAGTCCTCCGAGGCATTGTGCAATGTGAAGGATGGAAATCGTTTCCGTTACGATCCGGTAAAAGATAAAAGGCCACATCATTCCGTACAATTCAATCGCGTTATATCGCACGATACGATTCAAACACGAATACCACTCAATCCGGTTATGAAAAGACAATCCAACGTGGAACAACCAATTCCAATGCTATGCAGGATACAACCGAACACGATTGATTCCAGTCACGTTACGATATGATTCACAATATGATGGATGGTGATGCAATAGCATGCAACTGACTCCAGTTATGATGTGATGTATTTCGAATCTATTACAACACAATAGACTGTACGATATGACAAAATCCAAAACGATTGACTCCGGTTATGATACCGTCACTCCAATCATGATGATCGTGCCAATTCCACTAACAATATGATTAAATGTAATATGATACGATACGACTTACTCCGATGATGACACCAGGCGCTGTGACACCGTTCACTTCAATTACCATTACGTACGATACAACTTGGTCCCCTGATATATGGTTCAATTAGCTCCGATCATAATTCAAACCCATATGATTCATTCATTCCAATCATGATATGATGTGATGTAATATCCTACACGGCATGATACAATTGGATGATACGTCATGCTAACAGCCAGTCTCATGTCCACCACCATCATCCTTTATAGCCCCATTCTGAGATGGAATAAATAAGAGCGTACGCATTTACGTCACGTCTTGAAATTAATGTGAGCGGAAGAAACTCCAAGAAGTCGTAAAAATGTTGTGATCTCCCGCCGTTGTCTTTAAGCGGCGAGCTAACGAGCGTAGCGCACGGCACGGCTCGAGACATCATGCCTCATTCAAGGTTGTCAGGGGAGGAATTATCATACTCCGCGGCAGCTATGACTTGAAGCCAGAGAACAGATGTTGAATTCAAAGAGCTTAGAAAAAAAGAGAGCAAAAAGACAAAAAAAAAAAAAAAGATATCAGCGGGCTCCTGGGAGATAAACCGCTAAAAAGGTAAAGAGGAGCATTCTGCACATTTCAGGGAATCTTTTATGATCCGTTGGGGAAGAAAATGGCAGAAAGAAAATCCAAAACAACAACAAGGAAAATAAATGTTTTCCCCGTATTTTTCTAAAAGCATTTTGTATTTTCTCTGAAAGCTTTACCTTTTCGCCTCTTGTGAAGAAAGGAAAATGTTTTCTCAAACGCTGACTCACTCAGCTAAAGTTGAAGACCGTTGTCTGCAAAAACACTTCTGAAGAAATTGTTCATTGATGATTAAAATTGTGGCGCTTGTCGTACCTAACAAGCACAAAGTTGGATTTATTCAAGACGCTCTTTGATTATTACAAAGCATGTTATGTTAATTCTTGTCTTTAATGTTTACAAAGATTCATTAAGAATGTGTCTTGGATGTTTCCGATACCGTTTCGTTGGAGACTAAATGGTCTTTGATGTCTTTGACATTTTCACGAAAAAGGTTTTGTTTGCGAAAATGCTTCATTGTTCTTTTAAAGTGTTCATCTGCGAGCTAGACAGAAAAACGGTTAGCTTCTGTGTGTATTGGCTGCTACACAATAAACTTGTAAATGTTCAGATTGGATTAAGTGGCGGGGAACTTGTTCCCAGCTGACTGCACACCGGCTGGAAATTAGCATCACAAAGAGCAGAACATTAGAACCGCACGCCTCCCGCTTCCGCTCACTTCCTGCGCAGTCTCGACTGAAGGCAATGCAATGCGACCTCCAAAATTGGCGGGATGTTCATTAGCATTAGAAGTCAGACATTTGCACTATTTGTATTGCCTGGCATGTGGCCGGCAGAATGGTGCACTAGCGGTTAGCATGTCTGCCTCTGATTTTGGGGGTTCTTGCATCTCTGTGTGATGTTTCCTTCTGGCTTTTTCTCGGATACGAAAAACACACGTTAGCTTCATTGAAGACTCTAAATTGGTACGACTACGACTTTTCTAACCGCAAATTCCAGAAAAAGAGCTTAGCAAAACTGACAACAGTGGTCCTTTAGGTCTATTTTTGATTCGCTCATGATGATTAAATTCTTTCATCTTCATCAAAAAAAAAAACTTGTTTTCAAAATCAGCTTTGATATTTTTAAAAGGCTCATTGATGATCGTAAATTGTCTTTCGACTCAAAACACTTGACAGTACATCAACTTCATTGGTGTCTTGAAAGTCTTTTTCTTGTTTTCAAAGAACTGACGCACACATGACCTGCCTTTGCCGCCGCCGAATCTTTATCTCCACACTTGAGTCGTCTCAACTTGGCGTTCCAACTTGTTGCGTTAGGCCGATAACATTGTTTAATCTGTGCGTGGATGCGTGTGCACGCCTCCGTGTCGATGCCGGATTAATCGTCGTAATGTAACGCGCACGCCTATAGCGAGCAACACTAATCCTCACGTATTAAATCAATTTTCCACGTGGGCTCAGGGAGCCTAGAGGAAGACGAGTCACCAGAGTGGATGGGGAAAGAAACGTCGAGCAGACGGCAGGAGTGGAAAACAACGACACCGCAAATTACAAATCTTGGATTCATCATATTGTCATCAAAGACAAAAAAATATATGCACTGAAGCCTCATTCATTTTCCATCACGACGAGTTGAAGAGCTTGTAAAGAGGAACGCTTTTTCTTCAGGAAACAGAAAAAGGGGAAAGCAGATCTACCGCCAGTCACTGACCCAACCTGACCCACTTCTGGCTGATTTATGCTTCACCGGCTCTCAGCAGACAGCGTTTTGTTCTGCTGGGGTCATAAATCCCCAGCTCCTCAGCACCTATCAGCTGACCGGGCGGAGACCCACCTCTCCCCTCCCGTCATCGCCCCCGCACCACCTCCGCTTCCTCTCAGGGATCACCTGAGCCACATCGCGGGCACTTCATCAGCCTGAGCAGACAACGGCGGCAAACGCAACCAAATAGGCGGGCGCTCGGGAGTTTAGCCGTTTGTAAACAGTCCCTGGGGGAGCTTTCCACATAAAACAAACCAAGACGATGATAATAAAAACACAGCTAATTACGATAAATAATAGAAACCCTTGGGTGGGAAAACCTTTTTTTTTTTTTTCATTTTTGGGTAAGGTATATTGAATTACATAGCATTAAATTACACTGCGTTGCATCAGGTCGGTTCCCCAAAGACTTGATGGCTCTGACGTTTACGTAAACATTTTTTGAGGTTCATTCAAGATTTTAAATTGGTTTTGATGTTACAAAAAATGTGCATTTGGTTCTTCTAAGGGTAAAATGTTTGAGATTATTGAAAAGCACAGGCTGAGGATGAGGATGTGGATGATTAAGATGATGATGATAAAGATGACACTGAAGATGATGACGATGAAGATCACCATCCTACTTTGCACACCTTCACAAACAAACAAAGCATCCTGACCTGGATCGGACGGCTTGATGGAAAGGCTCATGGTCAGCCTAAACAACAGAACCTCCCCCAAGCTTCTGCTTGGCGCATGATGACAAGAAGTGTCAGGCCAAGCTAATTAGACTTGCGGGTGACAGACAGAAGCGGGACACGCCTCCATAATTCATGAGCGCCATTGATGTGGCATGCAGATGCCCACCTGAGGAAAGCGGAGGAGGAGTTGCGGTTTGGGAGAGCTGGGACGTGGGACGTTATCTCATCATCTCTGCCGTTTATTGATCGGGGCGATGTGGCGGCGGCGGCGGCTTCAAACGAGCGCCAGGTACAAAGCAGGCTTGCGAGGATTGCTGCCTAAACGGAAGCGACAGGCCGTCTAAAATGTTTGTTCATCAGTTAGCGGAATGAAAAACTCTCGTTTCGACGCTAATAAATGTGCTCTTGTGAACAACGTTATTGAGTTACTGAACCTCAATGACACCAACGCTTTGGGGTCGTTTAAAAACACACTAAGTCCAACGCAGAGATAATAAAAAGTGGAAGCTATGTTAACGAAACAACTTCAGCGGAGACAAGATTGTCCTTGTTTTCAAAAAACTCGTACGTTAGGATCATAGAAGATTCTGACATGTCTTGGATGTTTTCGAAAAAAACGTTAAGCAATGTTGACAAGTCGAAATAGCCTTTGATGTTTAAAAAGAAACAATAATACCTTTGTTGGAGACGGAATTGGCTTTGTGGTTTTCAAAACAATACGACGTTAACGTTTATATCTTTGACTTTGAATTGTCTTTGAGGTTTTGTCATTGAATACCTAAGATTGTCTACAATGTTTTTCAAAACGCATATTTTACTGAAGCCTTTTTCAATTTGTCTTTAACCTCGAGTGTGTTAAGTTTACTAAACGTCCTTAATTATTTTGAGGTTATCTCAGAATTTTACCATGTGCTAGGTTGAAGAGATACTTGAGGAGCATGAGCATCATTTATTTGATTGTGTGGGTGGAATGAGTCATCGGGACCTTTATGACCTCTACTCGCGCAGATAACCAACGCTTGTCAAGAGGCACTACAACCATTATAAAGTCAAAGTCCCAATGATCGTCACACACACACATCTGGGTGTGGTGAAATTTGTCCTCTGCATTTAACCCATCCCCGTGTGATTTGGATCCATCCCCTGGGGGAGAGGGGAGCAGCAGCGGCGCCGCGCTCGGGAATCATTTGGTGATCTAACCCCCCAATTCCAACCCTTAATGCTGAGTGCCAAGCAGGGAGGCAATGGGTCCCATTTTTAGAGTCTTTGGTATGACCCGGCCGGGGTTTGAACCCACAACCTTCCAGTCTCAGGGCGGACACTCGGCCACTGGGCTGCGAAAATGTATTATTGCGAAAATGTGTCGAACCTTTCATGCATACAGTGATAGAAAGATAGCAGACACAGACAAGGTCTGCCCACAATGTTGCAGTTTAAATGGAATGCGAATAAAACTAAAGGAATGCATTTTAATTCAATTCCATGAAAGACTCAATCACCATAATGTAAGTTTCTCAAATTAGTGGATCGCATTTTTTTTTTTTAAATACAAAACAATAATTACATCTGCATAAAAGTGAGAAATAAATGAAATACCTGAAGTTAATTAAGATAACGCATGTCTAGTTTTCCTGGATAACAAATGTACTTCATTATGGAGAGTTGGGAGCGCAAGTGTAAAAAAATTCTAAAAAACGGGAGGGGGGCGCTGCTAAATTGAATTGGCTTTCATGACCATTTGAGACAAATTTGAATATTAATCCAAGTGTCGTTTTGCCATATATACGACAATTTTTAAGCTAAATAGAGATACAATATGGACAAAAGTATTCGGACATGGCTCTCGGACGATACTTCGATGCATTACTGCAAAAACTGTCCATTGTGAACTCTGCCCTCAGGATCATTGTGTCCTGCTATTAAAACAAATAATGCGATCATCCACTAGCCCGTCAGCATGCTGCGTTTTTTCTTTCCAGGATTTTTTTTGTTCTACGGTCAAAGAGGCTTGACATAGTAGATGGGTTCAAATGTCATATATATTTTTTAATTGGGGCTGACACACATTTCTTCCCCGAAGAACAAGAAAATGAAAAGAAGCAAAGACGATCTCTTTCTCGTAACAAGCTGGGGTTCTGAGAAGCTTGGTTCACCTCTGGTGACCCCTAGTGGGCCGGCAGGAAGTAATGAGCCACTGTTTGGCTTGGGAGAGATGGGGTAGGGGGGTCTATGCCGGCGGCAGAAACCCGAACATGACGCAATTCCTCCGTCGCTTTGTGAAGGAGGACGCCTGACCTTGTCGATGTGTGACTCTTTCTTTTGGTGTTTCATGTGATTAAAACTCACAACTACAGTCTGTGATTCAAGTGCAGAGAAAAGGACAGAGCGAGTCGGTCCTCGGCAGCCCCAGAAATCCAAACAGTCGTGAATAAAAAATGTCTCAAAGAAAAAAAAATGTTGAGTTTAGAGTGACATGACTGCTTCTAAGCAAACTACAACAATTTGACAAAAGAGTAACGCTCATTTTTGATGGACACATCACTTTTCAATATTTTGGAGGTGCTGCCACACAAAAAAAAAGAGTCAAGTATTCTAATGATAAAGTTTAGTGTGCATGAGAATTTTACATGTGTACTTCTATTTTTATGCGCTGTACTGCGGAAGTTCAACACATCGGTAAATTATCATTAACGTCAGATGGAAAGGTCTTTGTTGAAAAAAAAAAAAGTCTGTATTAAAGAGTACTCAAAGAGTGAATATGCATACTGGAATCATCTTGGAAAAAAGTGGTATCAAACATTCCTTGGAAAAATCTTCCATAGTTACAAGTAAAGTCATCCTCTTAGTCAAAAGAAAAACCTTTCAGAGTAAAGCCATCCATAAGAGTCAAAGCCATCCTTCGTAATAAGTAAGCCAATCCATTATAGTGTGTAATTAAAACCATTCAAAGAACTAAAGCCATCAACGGTAATAAGGAAACCCATTAAAAGTCATCCATAGAATTAATAGTTAAGTGAATAGCCACAAGTAAATGTATCAATGATTATCATAGTAATAATCAAATCCACCCATAACTTAACATCCATTAATAGTACAAAACCATCAATGGTGCAAAGTAAAGTCAGCCATCATAACAAAGTCATGCTGATTGACTTGCACGTCCACGCTCACTTAAAACCTCCGCGCGCGTCACTCACCTCAACGTCAGCGCACGTTGATGTCCGCCGCCGGAATGAATGCCCGGGATTCCGGTCGCACAGCACTGGTGACGGCGTCACAAGGCAACGGGCGGGCGGGCGGCGGTGCAGCCACGCAGGCTCCAGCGGCGCACGTCCGCACAGGCGTCGGCGCCTCCTTCTCCTCCCCTCTGCTCCTCTTCCACTCCTGCTGCCTCCGTCTACTTTTTTTTTCTTGGATTTGTCTCAATTTTTATCGTCTCCCAGAGGTGCAATCGGTCCCGATTCAGAGCGCAGTCTGCCGCTGCTCTTGCGGAGCGGATGCTCGCGGCGGCGCGGAGCTGAGAGCTCGGGAGGGGCGGTGCGAGAGAGAAGCAGATTGGAGGGAGAAGTGGAGGGCTCGCTCCAGCTGTGTGCACGCTGGCGCACCGAGCCTGGGCTGACCGACCAGGACACACCTGTCAAGAAGCACAAGCGCTTATTTACATAAATGATGATAAGCAATGGTTGTGGCGATAGAAAAAGAGACCTTCAGTTGAATAACTGGAAACAATCGCTTGATCTGAGAAGCTGCTATGAATGCAAAAGTTTATGGAAGGTCAAAACAATAATGCCACATAGCTCTAAGGCAGGGGTCACCAAGTCCGATTCTCAAGGGCGCTAATCCGGATTGGTGCCCTTGAGGGCCGGAGTTGGTGACCCCTTATCTAAGGTTAATAAAATGCAAGCGGCTCCTTATTTTTTTTGTATTTTCCTGCTCACAGCCATAACACATAATAGTGCTCATCTACATAACAATTAGTGGCTATTAATGCAGCACACCTTTAAAAAAAACAAAAAAACATTATTCTCCTTAAGATTTGCATAGAGGAACACTGATTAACAGCGGCACAATGCGTTTGGTGTCAGCACATGGAAATTATCTCGCTTGTCTTGCGTATTAAAATGTTGAGTGCATTATTTAAAAGGCCAGCCGGTAATTATTCCCATTCTGTTTTTTACTTTCAAATCATTTCACGCAGCCTTGACGAGCGACGACAGGCGCTAATGGAAAATTGTTCTGTTTATGCGTGTACAACAAGTGCTCACTGGAAGAATGTATATTTTCGGTTTTGAAATCAGAATGATAATGGGAAGTTCAATCTGTGCAAAAGAAGCAAATGAGAAGCAAACAGACTTGCTAGGAACTAGCATGCTGAGCTAACATAGTTTACCTCATCATTCAGTGCTTCCTGTCAAAAAAATGGATTTGAATGCACCAGACCAGAATGTCCAAACCTAGAAATACATAAATATGAATCCGTTATCAGTTGGGAAAATACGACTTTTCCTGAAAAACACCATTTTTACCTCATCCTATTTTGACTTTTCTCTTGGAAAATACAAGACTATTATCATAATATTTGCATTTTTTTTTTGATAGAATAAAACTTTTTTAAATAAATATTCCTCATGTTTTGACATTTTTTCAGAAGAAATATGACTTTATTATATAAGATTTATTTTTAAGTACACCAATAAATTCATGCAACCCTTACTGAATTCGAACCGTTGTCATTGTCAGTGACAATGAAACACAGTGAAATATTTGAAGACGGCGCGTCGTTGACTCTGTCCCAGCGGTAGTAAAAGAAAAGAAAAAAAAAAAGCAGTAAAACGTTATGGTTTGTGCGGAACGTGAGAAGGAAACAAAAAAAAAAGGAAAGAAGGCTTATTAAAGTCATAAAAACTTGTGTAGAAATCGTCAAACATTGAAGCCCAAGGCTGGACAGTTAACAGCAGTCTGCATTTCAGTCTTTCTGGCCTTTCGTGAAATATTCTTTTTTTCTTCTTCTTTTTCATCTGAAGCTTTTCAACAGGATAAACCGTTCAGAGAATGGTTGGATGGGGGGGGGGGGTAACCGATGAGTCATGCAATTAGGAGTCAAATATAAAAGAAAATCTATTGCTGATGTCATGTAAGTATGTGCTAATGTAGCAAAGGTAGCACCAGAATTGGACAATTAGCGGAGTGACGCATCTAAATGAGTCACACCTCGCGGTTGAATCCTGGCCAAGCCACAAATAACCAAAAATAGCTCAGTCTGCTTCGGCGCAAGAGTCGAAACTTGCGCAACATTTTCTCACATTGCTTTTCACTTGGATGGTGAAAGTGACAGATGGGATGCTGTCACTGTCACAGTCTCCGATTCGGTTCCACTTGCAGTTTTCAGTAATTGTTGCAAAAGTCATCCACCCCGTAGTATGCCGCTGTGCATCTACAACAAAAAATAAGGAGATTTTCATCCATTTATTTCCACTTGGCTAGCGCAATGTTGGAAAAAAACGACCATGACAAACGGCTACTGTCAGTGTTAGATTGCAATGGTTAGGAAAGTACCGTAATTTTCGGACTATAAGTCGCGGTTTTTTTTCATAGTTTGGGTGGGGGGGCGACTTATACTCAGGAGCGATTTATATACATATATATGGGTTTTTTTCACTTTTTTGGGCATTTTATGGCTGGTGCGACTTATACTCCGGTGCGACTTATAGTCCGAAAATTACGGTAACTAGATGTAGTCAACATATCAATGCAAAGGGATGTGGACAACAATGGTGACATTTTACTAATTGCAGCCTTCACCGTGCACTGAATGCATTATTACACTTGTTCATTAGAAACAAATGTACTCTGACGGACGAGCAAACAGCCACGCTTCTAATTCGTGAAGCTAATTAGCGTAACAAGGGTCGTCCTAATGAAGCAAATCACTTTTATTGTCTGCTTCCCGATGCTAAACCGTCAATCATATTGGGTTTTGTTTGGCTTTTTTTGTACTGAAAATCTCGCATTAGTAATTGACTGTTTTTGCTCAAGCTATAAAAGTAGCATTAATCTCGCATTAGTAATTTATTATTTTTGCTCAAGGTAAAAAAGTAGCATTATTTTGCTGCTAATGTGAGTCACTTACCTTGACAAAAGTGTGCCTTGAGGGCTAACAGAGAGAAGCAACACTTCACGTTCGGACCATAACATCAACGTTTTGGTTAAAAAGCTGAAAAGTAGACATATGGTGTATCTGTTGATTTTTGTCAAATTAAATGAGAAGTATGCAGATGACCGCATAGCTTATGAATTTATCAACCAGGAATTAACCTCTGTAATTTAGCTAACTGGCTTCATATTATTAGCATAACATTAGCATTTTGATTAAAAAAAACTGACAAAAAATTTGGAATGTTGTACATGTTTGGCAGTTGAGGGCATTTATGTGATTAAGAGCTATGTGAATAAATTTGACTTGACTGACTTGACGTGAAGTTCAGAAAAAAAAAAAAAATCAACTCAGTGACGGCTAATGAACTGAAAAACATTCTTGTTTGGCGATAGGCTGCGAGATTTTTCAAATACAGAATACAGTCTGTGCCTTAGCTTAATACCTAGTTCTGTAAACAGTGGTATATTAGTTTGGTATATTTTATTTGAACTATCTTATTCTTTTGATCTCTGTTGTTTGTTGTCACTTAAACGACTTTAGCGTGTCGAGGTAGTGCAACGGCAGAACGACACTCATCAGAATCATCGCCTCCGTCCCTTTTCTGATGATAAATGTTTACGGCACTACATTAAGAGCAAATTACCTCTCCTTCTCGAGGCCGTGTCATCGTTCATCCACGGGGGCCGCTGTCGTAAATTTGCTTGGTGGTGCTCGGGCGGGAGGAATTAGGGGACATCTATCTTGTGGACGTGCGCTTGAAATGACAACTTGGCCTCCTGTAGGACACAAGTTGCATTGTAGAGTGACAGATTGGAGTGTCTTGTTGTTATGGTGCTTGGTGGTGAAGGAGGGGCCCACCACTCGCGTATGACCGACCGTGCTGTGTCTTCTTGTGTGTCAGCACAGATGACAGGCTCGTGCGGCGAGAACTCAAAGCAAGTCCTTAGCGTTTTCCCTGAGCAAAGATTTACAGTAGGCTTCAAACAAAATATATACCAATCCCCAGTGAGTCTAATATTTGTCTTTTATTTACTGGTGGTTTTTTTCTGGAGCATCTAGGATAGGCCCTAAGACATATTAAAGCCCAACAAGCTCATGATGTCACGTTGACAAAACGATGAGGGTCACAAATTGATTTTTGACTTGGTTACAATAAGTAACCTTCAATCTGGCAAGATCTGTCACGGTTCGTTTCCTTGTTTTCATGTTGCCATGGTTTCTGTGTGCTCGCCCCTCCCCTTCCTCACAATCTATGTAATTGCCGTCACCTGCCTCTCGTTACCTGTCTTGTATTTAAGTCCTGTCTGCGTGTCACTTCCCTTCGGATTGTTCTGGTCTGCGGTCTGTTCTGTTATTCACGTCCCTAGTAGAGTATCTATAGTTTGCGTTTTGAGTTTGCTCAATAAACCCTGGTCCAAGCTGCATTTGGTCGCCCTGCTCCATTCACTTCACGAATTGGCGTTTACAAATCACCACTTCACATTAGTCAATGATAGTCATATGTAACATTAACATTTTGAACAGACAAAGGTGTGTCTGTTGATTTTTGTTTTTGTTGATTTATAAGAAGGTCGAATCTATACAAAGTTACCAACCGCAAACTAGCATCTTTAGCTTAGCAAGCTAACAGACGATTCGTTTGCTTGTTTTTTCGTTTGTTTGTTTGTTTGACTTAACAGTATCTAGGCTTCACAATAGTAGCATAACATGATTTGCTCAGTCTCAACAACATATTTCATATTATGGCCATTTTATACTCGGTATCTGTATTTGTGTTAGTTAGTTGTGCTAATGCTTTGTGCTAATGGAGTCCAGTCACGGAACTTGGGCCCGTCCGTCACTTCTGGTAATTAACATTTTGCGAACTCACCTCACGCAGAGCGACAATGTTCAACAGGAGAGATTAGCATCTTTAATGACGTTTGGCCAAAGATCACTCGCCACTCGACGGAACGTCCTTTGCCGCTAATCCTGCTAAAGCTCCCCTCTGGTGGGTTGCTGCTGTGGGACTGCCGCTACAGATTTCGAAAGGGCAGCGCCAAATTCATTCAAAATGAAAAGGTTGCAAAAAGTTCGTTATTTCTGTTGTTTTACTGTTTTTCCATTATGCCCTCAGTGGATTCTAAACTATTTGTTTTCATACATTCAGGCATTATTTGAGTTATTGCCATTTATGACCCCAATTTGGATCAGCACCGACAGAATGCTGTTTCTTAATATTTAGGTTTTCTTATTTAGCGATGTGAAATGTTCAAGTGTAGCTAATGAATTGTCTATTTAGAATAAATCTTAAATTTCTCATACGGGATAAATAAAGAATGAACGAACGTTGCGAATGACTCAACTGACCGTCCTTCTCTGCTAATCCCGCTCGCTAAACCTCCCTCTGGTGAATCGCTGCTTCAGGACAGCCACTTTCAAAGAAGAAGGATGAAACTGGGAGGAATTAACAATGGCTTAACCTTTTCATCCACACGAGCGTCCATCGGGAAGGAGGGAGCGACGTTTGAGATGCCGCCGCCAATTAGCCGCTATCGTACAGCACAGAAAAGATGAGCCGAACATGTCTGCCCTCCCATTGTTGAGGCTTCATTTTCACCGCGTTGTCAACTACCTAGCTGTCCTTTCACAAGATAATGCTGAGGTTTTAATGAGGCGTACCAAAAGTACCCCCCACCAAAAAAAAAAATCACTTTTTAATTACCGCTAGAGCCCATTTCCTCTTGTGTAGTCCAATAATGAGGCTGTCCAGGAAATCAATTGAGTGCCCCGTGTAACAAGAGGGAGTAGCCACTTTATTCCCTCACGCTGAAAAATGACCTCAGAACTCAAACGTTAGCATTTTTTTATTTTATCAAAAGGCTTAACGAACGCGTTTGCAATGGTGTCGCTTCCGAGAGGGTTCGTTATTTGACAATTGGATAGACAATACTAATTTTAATATGAACGTGTTTGTATGCTATATGCTAACATGATATTTGACAGCGGTGGGAACGCTTGTACGGTTTTCACGAGGATTTTGCTTAAATTGTAAAGTATACAAATATAGGTTTTACTTTTCCAAAGTCTATAAGACACTTTGAACTCTGAAGTTGTTTTGAAAAAATTCTATTAAAATTTAAATTTGTACAGACTAAAAACTGACACGTTATTAGATGTTATTGATTTTTGGCTTGGACTACAGCGAGTCTATTTTGGTAATGTCAAATCCCTTACTGACCAGGAAGTTGACTGTGTTCACTCCCACTTCGGCGCAAATGCCCCTTTTTGCCTTTGTCAACTTACGAAATTAACAACCCCCAGCCATGTGCTCAGTTAGACTGCACTTTGTCCTTGACTGCACTTTGCACTAGACTGGTGCTGGGCAGGAAAATAAGGCCCTTCATTTCTATTTTATTTCACATCAGCACTTTGTCACTTTTATTTCTTTTTAAACATTCAGGCGTTATTTCATTTATTCCCTTATCTTCAGCGAGCTATTTTTTTGTAAATATAGCCTCATGGTCAGATGAAGGTTGCTTTAAAAGCATAATAATGCATTATTAAAGCAACCTTTTGGAGTATGTAATTCATCCCCTTTTTAAACCTCAAATGTTTTTGCCTTTGGATAAATACAGTTTGCCTTCATTTCTTATTAAAATAAAAATAGAAGTGTGCTTGTGATCCCAAAATAATCCCCCCACATGTGTTTTTGTTTGCCCTGCGTCGTAAACAATGCGGCCCAGGGGATGCGTCTCGTATTTTATGCATTCGCACGACGACGATGACGACAAGGCTGCTGCTGCTGTTGTTGCTGCTGCTGTGGTTCCTTTGCGCCAACCCTTACACAATGAGACCCAGGGAATGATGGCAATAAGTCCGACAATGTACCCCTGTGGCAAAAATCCCGAGCCGCAATAATAAGACGGCATAGGACGGACACAATAAGCAGGATGAACGCGATGTAACAATCATCGGCTCACTTGACAAGTATACACGGTGACGGCTCATGCTGAGTGATAGTAATGCACTTGGCCTACATACATTTGATCATTTAAGCTCTTCTGATAAAACGATCAGACTCAGGGGTGTTGGACCTGAATATGGATTATGGCGTTATCCTAGAAATGATGGCAGTTTATGTCAACATAATATTCAAATTGCACAAACCTATGTTAACCTTGGCCCAAATATATTATCCTTTGTAATATTACGATATGCCAACTAATACGTGTCGCGATAAAAGACTGAAGAAATAAAAAGCACGTGGAACGCATGAGCTCCAGTGAGGTGGAAATAAAAAGACAAGCTTAGTGTGAGTCACCTCAGTCAAGTGCGCGAAAAAGGAAAGCAATACAAGAGCGCTGTCAGAAAGGATGAATCGACGAGAGAAAGCAGCCTTGAAATGGGATATAAATCAATAGTCAAATGTCATTTGACGCCATGCTGAGCCTTTACCCGTCTCTGGAAGTCTCATCGGATTTTCCCCTCTCACCAGTGGGGCCAAACGTTTATTGAATGCCAGTCGACAAGACGAAAGCATATTCAATGGCGTGTCATCACCGCATCGATTTTGAGAGTCACGATGCGGAATAGGCGTGCGTTTGGATCCGCGTTAAAGTTCATCGCTTGAGATTGGTTGCATCAATCTTTCACGGACTCAAATGAGCTATTTCAAACCACAAGGGGACCTGGAAGTGTCACTGACGTGTGCCGCTAGCTGCTATCTGTTTTTTGTCATTTATAGCGTGAAGCGGTGATACGCTAATGCTATCCTGCAACAAATAGCCGTTCAGCTGTCATTTAAGAAATATCAGCGTTCAAATTCTCCAATTAAAGTTAGTTGATTGATATAATTTGATTGAGAAACCTTCTTGGTTAAACTGCGTATGAAGTTAGCCTTTTACGACAGATAAAAGGATAAAACAAACTCAAGTACTTGGACAAATATCAACACCCCTAAATTTAGACGAAATGTTTGGGAGACAACCCACTAGTAGTGCATCGCAGCAGTTAACGACGCAATAATTCACCATGTGAATAATGTTTTCCCCGACCCTTAATATACATATAGAGAAGACATCGTTCCACTCAGCTAATGGCCGTCATCATTCCGCCATTACTTCCCGCGCCAGACGCTAGCAAAGCTCATGAATATGTATGACACGACTCGGCACGTCGTTAGTCAGAAGAAAATGATGTTGTCAGACACGACGCCGACAACAACAACCACGATGATGGCAGCGATGATAACGAGGGCGGCGTAATTAAGACGACAATAGCCCAAGGCCGTGTTGACGACCCTCGTAGACGTCTGTTGAGCACAAGTCGACACTTTCCAGCACGCACGTCTACAATTTGGGCTCATTCATCATCCAAATGCTGTAGTGAAACAGATTTTATAGAATAATACAATATCATTATTGTCTTTTTTTGCTTTCTTCAGTATTTTTTAATGTTCTTCCACGCTAAGGCGGTTACAGTTTGATGTAGGAAAGTGTCAGAATGCAGAAGTTACAATACGGGATGTGTGATTTTATTTTTTCTAATCTGTCTGCGGGAAAAAAAAGCACAGTGTAGTCTCTGTAAACATAGTTTATGTAGCGTTTAAATCTGCAGATCAGAAATACAACAAAGCAGATGTCAGGAGTGATGGATGCGCCTCGCGGAGGGATGATGACAAGCAGGAGGCTTTGCCAGGTTTGTGACTGCGACAACCTCCAAGTGACCGTTGTAAGAAAAAACAAAGACACAAAACCACCAAAAAGTCTGCATGGGAGGAGAAAAGTTTGTTATCTCAGTTGTCTTCCTCTGCTCAAAAGTGCAAAAAAGTGCTAATTAACCTCAGAGGAAGTCATTAAAAAGTCGGTGAGGGGGCGAGATGCATCGCAATGAAAATCATTGTTGGCATTTTTGGCTGCGTTGTTGTTTCGCAAACTGACATACGACGACATCACCGACGTTATTTTGACATGAAGGCTAAAAATAAACACCAAATATCCTCTGTTACAGTAAGTTGTGACTTCATTTTCCCTTCTCTCCATGAATATAAAATATATTAGTAAATAAAGTCCTTTGTTATGTTGCTCTGTCTGTTTTATTTTACCCAAACTATGAAAGGCACATAATCTCCCCTCAACACCTCAAAATTCCACACTCACTGACTTGAGAGACAGATCAATAAATGTACTCAATCAGGGCCTCAGCGCAAACATATAAACTTGTGTCCAAATCTATTTGTATTAAGCGGAGTGTTGTTGTTGTGTTTTGCCTTTCTGACAAGATAAATGCTGACATTCTTGACAGGCTGAATGCATCGGCCCTGAGAACTAGCTGTGGACTTTATGAGAGGCTCTCGAGAACTAGGGATCAGTGTGCTAATGTGCTTGTGTTAGCATTTCGTGAGCGATTAGCGAGAGTTTTTGCGTCCGTGTCGACTTGGACATATTATCTTGTCGATTAGGTGGTGTCACCCATTTGATAGTTTTAAAACTTATTTTGCACTCAGCAGTTGTTATTTTTATTCATTGCTTTGTTGAGTACCGTATTTTCCGCACTATAAGGCGCACCGGATTATAAGGCGCACCTACAATGAATGGCTCATTTCAAAACTTTGTCCATATATAAGATATATACATTTGGCCCGCGGGCTGGACTTTGGGCACCCCTGCTGTAGTGGCTCAATATTGGTCCATATATAAGGCGCACCGGATTATAAAGCGCACTGTCGGCTTTTGAGAAAATTTGAGGTTTTTAGGTGCGCCTTATAGAGCGGAAAATACGGTAGATTGGGTTATCTAGTAGCTATTCTAATTAGCTAGCTAGTTTAGTTTGCTTGGTTTGTCGTACAAGTGTTTGTAGTTAGTTAGCGAGCTAGCTAGTTAGTTTATTAGATCATAGTCACACGGGGTAGCGACTTATCAAACCCACCAGATAGATTTGCTTTTTTTTTTTTGCTTTTTTTATCTTGTCTTGGCATTACCAGCACCTCTACGACTGGGATGTCATTTTTTCAGAATGACGATTTGGCCTTGGTGGAGCTATGCACTCTGCTTCTGTTGGTGCTTTGATGGAGTGAATGTTTGGTTCCACTCATTTCTACTTTCACAGCGGAGTAAAAATGAGTCAGGGGATTGACAAGCTGTAAGGGAAGCAGCTTCCATGTTCAAGCGGGAGGCAGCAAAACATCTCGAGGTGGTCGCAGGAAGGAGCTTGCCGGGGGACATCCTGATAAGTCGTTCGCTGCATGTCAGTAAACATCAGCAGAATGCAGGTCAGCGCAGATGGGCGGCTGTACGCCACGGGCGCAACAGCATGTAACGCTTAGCGTTTGGCTGAACGAGCAATATAACAGGTCGGGGGAGCCGGCCGGCGCTGGTGGGCTCGCGTGGTTTAAGCGGCTAGGCTGATGTGTCAAAAGAGAAGCCCTGCAGCCCGGTGGGTCGCTGATAGAACCTCGTAGACGTGCATAGATAATAAAACGCGATGCTTGCTAGAAGTAGGGAGGCTCTTATGCATATTTTCATGTGTCAGCTGGGGGGAGGAAGCGGTAAACACATCACAAGCGAAGGTGTTGACTTGAAGGATTTGAAAAGATGCACATGGATTCTATTGATTTGCTGTCATGACATCAAACTAATGGATGATGAAATAAACTTCACATAAAAATTGTGAACGAATGACTTCTTGTTCCTGGGGTAATAATTGACATGTAGGCTGGATAATATTTGCACTAGCAATGATTGAAATGAGCCAGCAATGTTTGAGGAACGCAGAAGATGACAAGCCAATTAATGGCGCTGTGCATTATGAATGAGCCGCAGACTGAGTCATGTTTGCTTTGGGAACGAGTTCAACGAATCGAGTTTGACCAACCAATCAATGGCGCCGTGCTGACTGACAATCAGATGACTTTATTAGTTCCAGAAGGGGAATTCAGTTTACATACACTCCACCAAAAATTGCAGTGCACAACCTGCACCACCTCAACTTAGACTAGGTTGCAGCGGGTCTAAAGTCCATGTCACCAAATTGTCAGGTTTGCTTCCACTTTACTTCCAAAAGCTTTTCCCCAGTGGTGAGTCCAGCTCCAACTACTGCTCCATCCATCCGGTGTAAATGTGGCTGGCTCCTCCACCCGCTGAGGAATCATCATCTGCATCAGCAGCCAAACGCTGAAAGGTCACAAGGACCACGCTGGCGCCTCAGCCGCCGCAACGCCACTGAAGAGAGTGGATGAAAGGATTCTATTGAAGCGTCTGTTGAACTGAGTGAGGGCTGCTTTTTTTTAATCAGCGTTCTTTTGGTCCATTTGATTGTTCTGTAAACGGCGGTTACAAAGCCAGATTGCTTTTTAAAGTGGAGCCACTTTGTCGTCGATCTGGCTGGCGTCATCAAAGTTGCGAGAGTGTGAAATAAAAGTCAGTCTCGATCAAAGTCTTCACTATTGAGCATGACACAAAAAGGAGAAATATGAGGATTTGCATAGCTTAGCCATTCAAAATGAACGGTGAATCAAACACGCTAACCACCGAATGGCTAAACGTGCTAACCAACTAACTCACCTACGAGCGGACTGTCGTTTGGAAGACCAACAAGTCTTAATCTCCAATTTACTTCACTATTGATCATGAAACGTGACAAAAAAAAAAGAAGAAATATGAGTATTAGCCATTCAAAATGAACGGTGAATCAAACACGCTAACCACCGAATGGCTAAACGTGCTAACCAACAAACTCACCTACGAACGGATTAACAATATCTGTCTTTTGGAAGACCAACAGAATTAAACTCCAATTTATTTCACAGAGTCGCCGCAGGCGCTGTAACTTGTGATCGCCGTTTAACACGCGGGCCTTCGTCGCGTTATCCCGGCTTAACGTTTCCGAGGGTGCTCATCGTGAAAAGGAATAATGGCCTGGCGTCGCGAGAGCCAGCGCGGTCACGCTGCGTTTAAGAGCGATAATAAAGCCTTCCGAGAGGAGCCACTTCAAACTCCAGCGCTCAGCAGAGAACCCCCCACCACCACCACCATCTTGACCCCGTCCACCTCCTTCCGACGTAATCAGTTTAATTCAAATGTCAGACGGGCGGGGGCTTTTTCCGATGCTTTGCCGGACCGAATCGGGGGCATCGGTCCGCCTGTAAAAGGTAATCAAGGCAGCGCTGTAATTATATCCTTCAGAGGACCTTTTTTTTTTTTGCAGAAGAGCTCGCAGGCACTTATTGGAAATTTGCATTTGTAATGACTCTCTTTCCCCACTGCGCTTGCTCAGTTGTGATTCGCAATAAACAAAACAAGTGTGCCATGCCAGAGCGCCTGCAGCAGGAAATCAATAGGGAATTGTTTCTTTTTAATCATCTGATACTTGGATCGGGGGTGGGGAAGGCAAACGAAGGCACTCGCTGTTTTGACGCTTTGTTCGTCAGCAAAGTTGTTGGAATAAATATATATCGACCCGTGGCGTTCTTTCAAGCCGGCATCCAATCATCGATGACAAAATTCAATATCGAGGTTTGCGCATTCAAGTTTCTTTCCTTGAATTTCAGCTTTAAGTTGAGGTATGTTGAACCTCTGACCAAAATCGCAGGATAACGAGCATTTGTAATAGTAAAATTCGCAAGCTAGCAATACTACTCTAGCGTTAGCATGATAAGCCGACATTGCTGCATTGTACTTTGGCAGCATGACATTTTGGTAGTAGAGTGTTACTAAAACACAAAATTAAGCAGTTTCAAGTTTATTTTGGAGAGGGCGGCCATTTTGTTTTGCTGAAAATGACATCACAGTGCTAACGAGCGCTTTGACTCACCTATTTTCTGGTTGTGCTCTCATGATGTTTGTAAGCAAATATAAAAAAAAATTCAACATTTTTACAACTTCATTTTTTATGACCGTCCTTTCAAAGTGAAAAGCAACAATGAAATAAACTGTTAAATCAGCTGCTTAAGGGCCACAGATCCATTTGAAAGCTCCCGAGAGTCAATTTAGTCTGGTTGCCTCTGGCGAGGTCATCGGGTGGCGCT
The DNA here is from genome assembly GCF_901709675.1 of Syngnathus acus. Lineage (NCBI taxonomy): Eukaryota > Metazoa > Chordata > Actinopteri > Syngnathiformes > Syngnathidae > Syngnathus > Syngnathus acus. The sequence continues at coordinate 2,177,622 of NC_051092.1, read as the reverse complement.
GTTATTTCCTTACACGTTGAGAATTCTTCAGGTTACCCATAATAACACACGTCGCTCCCTTCACCCATATGAATCACACCTTGTACGAATCCCATCCTGTGGCATATTTAAAGTGTTACTTCAGCTATAATGAAATATTCAAATGGGTGAAGAGTGTGAGCGGGCGGGGAGGGTAATGATGACATAGGAGCCCAGCGGGACTAAATTGGATTCTTGGGAAATGATGGGGAGTCTGGCGTGACGAATGAGGTCGGAAAGTGGGTCAGAAGCGCAGGTCGCTCGGCTGCGCAAGTGGGCCGGGACACCAAGACCAAGGCTTTTGTGCGCCGTAACAAATGACCCGGACGCTGCGGACCCGATGACTTTTACTCTATGCTTTTAACACTCAATTAAATCTCCAGTCGGCTATGTGATTACCTTTCCCCATTGAAATGAATGGAAATGACTCAACATATCAACTAAATCTATATACAGATATCAAAAATACATCAGATATCATTTCTAAAGTAAAAGACATCATACCTCAAATAATGAAACCATATTAATATACAAAAACAAGTCCCCCTTCAAGCCCATTAACACCATGATGCTGTATCCTGACTTCTTGAGCATGCCGGCCCACCGAAAAAAACAGCCTTGGAAGACCTTGAGGAGTGGCGGCAACGGAGGGGGAATGCGTGGGAATATTATCCGGCGGGGGTCAGAAGTCGAGCGGCTCAGCATGTGAATATTCATCACTTTCACCCTTAAACTGTGCCATGATTAATTGAGCCTGCGGTGTGATTCAAATATGAATGAGCTGCTTTCAAAGCCTAAACTCTCAGGGACTCCTCAGACCGTCCCACGCGCTCATTTTTCATGCCTGGCGCGTCTCCTCGCTTGCTGCTTTATCTTGGTATACTTTTATGCAGGTACTAAGTGTGTGTGTGTATTTGTACAAGTGTGTGCATTATGAACACACCACATATGCCAACCGGATATAAAACACTTGTGTGTTCGTTAAATTATAATAAATTATATTTTGGCGGACGGACAGATGACAGATAATAAATAACAGATACAAAAAGAGAGAAAAACTTTCTGTGGAGAAGTTCACCCTCAATGAATATCAGCCTAAAATCATGCAACAGTTCAGATAAAAACGTTTCACCGTTTTTTTTTCTATTTTCCCGCGGCCCTAATACTCCTCGGAGAAGTCGATTGGCATCCCCCAACAGATTGTTATTTGAATTTTATCCGTGTACTGTTTGTAGCAGCCCGTCTAAGAGATTTCCCCTTGATACACACACGCACACACAAACAGTGTCCGCTCCAATTCCTGCCGACAACACACTGTGGCGTGTGTGTGTGTGTGTGTGTGTGTGTTGGTTTGATGGAGGGTCCACTCCAGGAGGGAAGCCGAGGGAAATGCATCACTCTAAATAAGAGTGCTTAGAGTTGGCAGCGAGGCTGGCAGGGCCCTCGTGAGGACTGTGGGCGGACAAATGCATCGCACAACCATACACACAGACACGCACGCACACAGCGCAACCTTTAGCCGGGATAAAGAGGATAATAACTCCGAGGCCCGGCGCTGGATGCGGGCCCAGCAGGTGGTCTTCATCCTCAGAGCGGGTTGTGGGTGTTTTCCGCCATCATGGAGGAGTCCGTGAAGAAGTGAAGAATCCGTCCCATTCACAATAGTGAGTTTGCCATTTTGTAGTTTTGTGTGGTGAGGCGATACCTGACGTAATTATGTGACAGCATTGAAGTCGTTAATTGATTCATTAATGAGCGAATTGCGTAATCTTCTGTATAAAAATCTCCATGTTGTGATGAGGGAGTAGGGCATGAAAGAATAATTCCGAACACAGCTGCAGTGCCTGTGCAGTGGAGCGAAGAAGACGCTCGTCTTACTCCATAACAAAGTCATCACAAACGCTCCGATGAATGAAATGAAAATAGAGCCCGAGGAGTATACAAATCTTTAAAAACAAAATGATCTGTTACAGACCCCACAAACAAAATCAGGCCTTGTTACGTCATCTATTTTTGGTTTATTTTCATCTCATTATATACAATACAAAACAGGGGTGTGTAGACTTTTTATACCAACCGTACAAGGCAAGCTGCCTATTCTTGCTGCTTTTGTAGTTGTGTTAATATTTTTTTTTAGTTTCCATAAGGTGTTTCAACCTTCATAAATACTCCCAAACAATCTGTCCATCCATTTTGTCCTCCCCTTATCCTGTCTGTCCATCCATTGTCAACCACTTATCTGGCAAAACGTCCAAAGTTGCTTTTTGTAGTGCCTATCACGCTCTCGAACATCCATCCGTCTGTTTTCGAGCCATCCATGGATTTTTTGACCTCTTTCTGCCACCCCCAAGCATCCATCCTTGCATTTATCCTGCTCACAATCATCTGTCCATCCAGGATGTTTAGGGATCTACTTCCACTCTTACTTCTGGACATCAATCGTGCAGAGATGTGTCAGAAAAAGAAAAATGTCAGGAGGTTAGCACCGCCATTAAGAGTTAGGTGCATGTGGCAGGGGAGGTCCCCCCTCTCCCTCCGAGTCCTGCGTGGAGGGAAACGATGACCTTTTTTTTCCCCAGGAGTTCCGGTACTTCATCACTGTCTGACCAGGAAACGTTTTCGCGCCAAGCCAAGGGCCAAAGATAAAGTGGACGGCTCTATCCCGGGATCGGCCCTACCTGCTGACTAGGGCGACCTATCCCATTAAGTGCTGGGTCAGCAGATAGCAGGGCATTTACCTTTGTTGCCACGCAGTCCTCGTTTGCCAGTCAGCACCTTTTCTCCCGTTACACAACTTCTCTTTGTATCCACCTGACTGACTTTATCACTCTCGTTGCAAGTTGCAACAAAAATCAACCTGGGCCGATACATTTTGAATGACAACTCCTTAAGATTAAGAATGGAAGATCCATTTGGAGAAGATCACCAACCTTCCTTGAGTGCCACGACCATGAAGCTTTGTTTTCTTGCTTCTTGGTTGCGTCTTGAATTTTTTTCCCTGTAAGCAGTTGAGTAGAGACCGAGGATGGAGAATGCTCTTCCGTAAGGGTTTCTGAGAAACTGCATTTCAAAAAATATCCCTTCCCCAATGAATCGCAATAGTACTGTTGATTGAATGGTATCACGTACGCATTATCCGCTTTTGAATCCTATTAATTCTAAATTGATGTCGCTCTCTCGCTCTCTCTCTCACAAACACACATGCACACACACACCGAGAAAGTTCAACTATATTGATTTTGAATGACACAGCAGAAACGATTAAACACACACCGGCACTTTTGAACTATTGATTTTTAATAATAGGCCCACACTGCACAACAAAATAACAAAAAAAAATTTTTCTCTTCGGTGGTATTATTATAGTTTTTGTTTGTTTACGCCGCACACACTCTCTAACACACGCACACTGGCTCTGACAAATGAGCAGGAAGGTCATTAAGAAAATGTCATGGGCGTCATTACCAGACAGATAATCACAGCGGCCTGCTTCCAAAGTCAAAACTGAGCTGTTTTTTTTTTTTTCTTTCTGCATCATTAGACTAGGACACAACGCTACACGGGTGACACGAGCATTAGCGCCTGATGCATCTCGCCACCGCAAAAAAACAGCATTTGAAACGTTCGCCCAAGCACGAGACAATTTGTCGTTAAGTCGCTAATGATTACAAATGAGCTAGCTGTTGCGTTGCTAACGATAAACCATTCAAACACTCGTCTAGACGTCCAAATGAACTTTTCAACTAAGCTGCCGGTTACCAATCAAGTCTGTGTCCTTGAAAATATCAACAAAAAGTTTCCATGCACCAAAAGTACTGGACATGACGGAAACATCAAGACCAATAATTAACTCGGTAAACAGAACATCAAAGGCAATTTGGGCTTAAACTTAAAATGCATGTTATGAAAACATCAAAGATATTTTTCAGTTTTAAATCTAAATGAATGCGCTGTGTGATCAAAGAAAATGTAGTTTCGCATTTGTTCGCCGTGTATTAATGTCCTAGCTCACCGGTGTCAAACTCAAGGCCCGGGGGCCAGATAGGGCCCGCCACATCATTTTATGTGGCCCGCGAAGACAAATTGTGCATCAAATTCATGTGTCATGACTAGAATTACAAATTGTCTTCACTTTTAACATCTTTTTTTTTAAATATTTGACCAGTTTTTTCTCGTCTGATTTGAAAACAAGTTATTTGTCAGTTTGTTTTGTAGCTTTTACTGTATATAATATGAGGTGCTCATACATTTATTCATTTATTTAGTCATAATGGCCCTCCGAAAAAAGCCATGACTACAATGCGGCCTGCGAAAAAAACGAGTTTGTCCTAGCTGTCTAGTTGATGTGAGAGTGGCAACAGGCGGGACATAACCGGCCCCCGATGCCTAACTCGGGCCCTCGTCCACCAACCTGTGCTCCTGACCTACTTTCCCGGCCTCATCAGTCACGCCGGAATCGTACCCCCGTGAATCCCATTTATCGCTCCTGGCTTTTTTTTTTCTTTTTTTTTATTACTAACCATCCGCTCCGACATTTGAATATTTCATCATGGCGGCGTAACGCTTTCAACACGGACTGTGATTTAACCGCAGCGGCGGTACACGCGACTGACAGCGTGATTACTGCTGTCAAAAAGTGATACATGGCCCGTGTCGTAACATGGAGCGATGAGACGGGAGCAGGACGGCCCTCGCATCTCGTAAATTTGCCGCACAAGTAGGGAGGGAAGCCGCCGTTAATTTTCCTTTCTTTTCTAAATTGATTAGCGCATCAGGAGGGCCAGGCTAATTGCCAAGATTGGTAGTCAGACGAGTAACAGTTCCAGACTAGTCTAGCCAAACCTTCTTATTTCTATTCGGTGCTCAAATGATACAAATGTTTGAGGATTATTGAGCAAGAATCCAGGTTTGAAGATCTGGTACAGAAGGCTACAGCTGAATATGATTCACAGGGGCAATGCTAAACAATCTGGTTTCTATTTGGCGCTCAAGCAGCTGTTATTTCAAATGGATTAATAATTGTAACTTTAGCACATGCCAGACCTTCTTGTTTACACTTTGAAGGATTTGAACCCCATTTTAAAGAACCCCAAAAATGCTGATAGTTAGGCTCCCTATTGTCGAGAGGAGGTGTTAGCATGATGGTATGCTAACCCTCAGCTAGCAATTAGGGGTTAAAGGTCTCTGGCAGCAGATGTGTTGTTGTTGTGCAGCTGCAACCCGCCTGCCAGCATCAATCGATACCGGCGGATACGAGCCAGGAGCCCCCCCCTACCCACCCCCCACAACCCCGGGGGAGTCAATCACATGGTCACATGATCAATACTCAGCGTGTTCCTTTATTAGCTCTGCAGCAGCAGCAGTCACGTGTTCCTCCTGCGCTATGTGACTCTTTTTTTCTTTTTTAATGGATAAGCTTCTTGCTTAGACATTCGATAACCATTGAATGCTTGAAAATGTTTTTTTTTTTTTGCTGCTCTAGCCTACAAGAAAAACTAGGAGGGTAATTTACTCCTACTGTCGCACTTCTTTAATAGACTCCTATTGGAGTGCCAACCAAGCAGTTTGGCATTTCAACACCAAAGAGCAGCAGGTTGCACCCGATGAATGATGTGGACATGTCGTTGCTGTTACCTATCAACCAAATGTGAACAGGTTATCTTCTCAGAAGCGGATCAATCGAGTGCAGCGTAGACCCCGGTAAGCGTTTAAACAGCCATCGATGCGTCTGAGCCTGCAATTGCCGTCACGTAACAATGTTTCAGCGCTCTGTGATTGCTGAGAAAATGATTGCAAAATGATTGTTAAACCTAGAAGAGTGCTGACAGGGAAAAGGTGCACGACATAGACTGGCAGGGGGGAAAAATCGATAGGTTTTATTTTTTTTTCGATTGCTCAGGCGGCAAATAGAAAAGAGAAAAAAGAGTGGCAGACAGGAAGAAAAATTAAACTATATTGTTCTTTTTTTTTTCTTACTGCCCAGGCACCTCACTAGAAATCATGATGAATGGTGGAAGGAAAAAAAAAAGATTAATTAAAATGTTTTCACTGCTTAAGTTCCAATAAGGAAACACAACAGAGATCAATAGCAAAAAAAATTTAACTTTTAAGAAAAAAAATTAAAAACCTCATAACATAAAGGTAACCTCGGTCCTGTTGGGTTTTCTCTACCACCTAAGGAAGCAAGGTGAAACCAAAAAGAGGTCACACGGGGACCACCAGGACCACCACTTTCACGCATGTAATAAATCTTCTTTTTCAACCAGTCGACTTGTACTTTGCGACAGGAAACACTCGCAGATGGTGCGCGACGTTCACACAACAGCCTAACAAATGGAAAGAGTAAACGAAGTCGACAGTCGCTCCCCGAGTGGAACATCCGGCAGGTTCCGCCATTGCGGAGAAAATAAATAGGCACTTCTTCTCAGGACAAAAAAAAACAAAAACATTATGAGTAAAATAGGTGCCTTTGACATTCCAGCACCACAATAGAGAAAAAAAAATGCAGAATGGGCACAAAGCGTGACGCCACCATCGGGATTGAATTGACAAATAAGCCAATGTTTGCCTTGATCTGCACGCTTCAGATAAAAATGGCGGACGAAGGAAAAGCCAGACGAGCGTAGCAAAGCCTACATTCCCGCCGTTGGAACCTGAACAGGTGTTTTGCGAGGGAAAACAGATTAGGAGTTTATGCGTGGTTATGTTTAATCAGTTAATGAGTCCATCCGGTTGGACTAAAGTCTGTGAATCTTAATTGGTCGACTTATCCACAAACTGTCCGTCGACGGCGCTTCTACGAATAAGTGCTAAAAAAGCTATCGCTGTTTGACACCGAGGCCGAAACAAACCAGCTTATTCCTGTTTTGCTTTCTTCTATTTTACAGCACAAAAGAGCAGCAAACACAAGAAAATGACGCATCAGTCACTGAAGAGGATAACTTTCTTTTTTTTCTCTCGACAGGAGGCCTGATGTCAACGTTGCGGCTGTTTTCTTCAACACAGTACACACAAATGTCAACAAAAGCATTTTTTTTTTAACCCACTTGATTTTTCAAGTGAGCAAAAGTATTGGAACATGCGACTGTTTTTAGCTGCTCAGGTGTTGCCTTTAAAAAAAAAAAAAAAGTGCTTCAACATTAAAAGCAGTGTTTTGTTTTGTTGACCTGTGAAAAATGCATTTTCTGTTACAGAGCAAACATGAAGGTCAGAGAGATGTCGACTGGGGAAAAAAACAAAAAGCATCTTGAAGCTGAGTCAAGAGGGAAAAATCGATCAAAGCTATTGCAAACATTGGGTGAAGGCAATAACGCAATTTGGATTGTCTGGGAAAAGTAAGAAACTACTTCACTACCCTTCACTGACTGATGTGCATAGCATTTATGTTCTTTATACTGTATTCCATGTCAGGGCTTTGCACAAATATGTCAGCAAGGTCACTGCGCCGTCGGGTTGATTTCATCGCTGACCTATGCTTCTCATTTCCGGTGCACCATCCAAGGTCTTAAACAGGGGCACGCGTGGGAGGGCGCGTCGGCGTAGGTAAAGCATTGAGGTGAGGCCAAGAGAGTCTTCGAGCAGATCCGAGTTATGAAAAATGACCGCTTTACTGCGTATACCCTGAGGATAGAATTAAAATTTGAAAAAAAATGTCAGAGGCTTACACTTTGATATAACAAGAGCCTGTTTGGAAAAGGTCACGCTTGTCATATCTGAAACTCTGGCATCCATTTTAGCTCCTTAGTAGCATCGGGTTCTTATTTTCAAAATAGGTATTGTTACAGGGGACATACTAGACTGTTTTTTAACCCAATTTAAAACGGTTTCCTGGTGTCTTCATACTATGCCTGTGGCAATATACCCTAAGGGTCAAGAATAATGCACATCATGTTTCTTGCCATGGCTTGTTTAAGAGGTAGAACAAAAGTATCTCAACATTTTCTGACTGTATTTCTATTCCCATTATTTTCTATCGGTGGATAAATATCCCCTTCTAATGGGAAAATTATTCTATCATGACTGGCACGTGTAATTTCTGGAATATTTTTATCCTCACGTCTGAATGCACTCTGGTTTATGCCTCGTTGAAACAATTAGAATATGCCACGAATCAATTTGCACTGTGCAGCTGAGCGCCATTTCCCACTTGTACCTCGCCTTCCTCTTCTGTTTCAGATATGGAAGCAAGGTGCATGGCTAATTAAAGCGATAATTACTTTTCGGCTCTGTGAATGACTGTTGCTTTAAACGGGGGTCTTGAGGGTACGTAACATAATGTGGCCAAAGGTCCAGTGTGGCTTTATACCAGAATTCTACTCAATATGACGGACTATTCTGCCATCTAGTGGCGAATGAGTCTTACTGTAAGACACAATGCAAGTGACTAAAGCTAAAAACTTAACTTTCAATTTGTTCATTTGATTTTTAATCAGCCTATCTTCAGCGTTTGTAAGGCTTACAAATGTAGTTTTGCAAACGGAGACAATTTATCAGACTTTTTATTTTGTTTTGTAACCTTTTCATTTATAAAAAAAAATTATTTGAATATTTAGTAAAAGGTCTTGCATTTGATCAAAGAGGCCTTCAACACATCTTAATGCAGCTTCTGCAAATCTGCAAGCACCCCGCTAATACTGATAATAATGAATTGTATAACTGTCAAACGATAGATGCAGCGCTAGCTGCATTGCCCCAACTTGACCCTCTTTGCAAGTTAGACAGATTATTTTAAAAAAATACAAACCGAAAATGAATTCCAGTTTGCAAAAAAAAATTAATTAACAATGGTGATGAAAGAAAAAATGTAGAATGTTATTTAGTATGCATCCCAACTGAATGATTAGCATCAAATTGAATGCTAATGTCCCGAGAAATGCAAAATTATTCTCTTTGAATTAATTCTTTCCTAAATTTCCAGTATACATTATAGCCGATGGATCACTTCGCATTTATGAATAACCAACACAGTACAGTAGTTTCCTGCACTGCAGATGTTAAATTGAACGTCAATCAAACAAAAGAGGGCGGTCCGTTGTCACCATCCAAGCATTTCATTTGCTAATGTTCTTACTGGTAACGCCTTTTAATGTCTTTCTATCTTTTGATTGGTCCAAATCGGCGCAGCAACACCATACGTCATTGATACGAAACGCTTTGATTGGCGACTCGCTTGCCCCACATTAAGCGAAACGGCTAGGCAGCTAACGCAAACAAGCCCGGGTGAGCTAAAGGGGGAGATTGATGCGTGTGCTTTGTTGTGCGCTCATCTTTCTGCTCGTCGCCAACCTGTTTGCCGTCAGAAAGCCCAGTCTTTACAACTGCTACATTTTTTTTCTCCAAGGTAGTCACAAACCATTTTCAAAACTGACGCTGCCTTGGTGAAGGTAGGGCAGATTTCTTTTCTCTCCCCGCGACGCAAACGCCGCACCGGCTGATCCAAAATGGCGTCGCGGTAGCTGACAAGTGAAAATTTGCTATCTAGCAGCGCTAGCCGGTAGCGTGTTAGCATCCGAGATGGCTGCTAGCTAAAACGGCGTCATTGCGTCTCTGATACAACTCTATTTCGGTGTAATTTATCGATAAACTGTCAGAGTAAGGTCGAGTGTGGTGTCTGAAATAGGACTCCGGCCAAGCCGGCCGATTTACCCCGCTCCGTTGCATTGGAACGTCAATGCACCCCAACCAAATGTTGTCGCTTTAGACATCTTGCATAATCTAATTTTGACAACGATTAGAACGTCATTGGATACGCGTTTGTCGGTCATTTCGTTGTTTTAAAGGCTTTTTTAGCAAACTACGACGTCTCGTAAACCGGCTGAGTTAGCAGTTAGCATTAGCCGGCTAGGGACGGGAGGCGTGCTTTGTTCTAACAAAGACTCTCACGAATGATTTATTCTACGTTTTGTCAATCGTGTCCAACCTTTCGCCGAGAAATTTAATGTATAAACACGGCATCATGCGCGCATTTGCCTCATGAATGCTTTCATATTGTGCGTATTCGTCAATGACGAGGCCAGTCTCCAAACTGGAAGCTTCAAAATACTTCAATTTGAAATAAAACGCATTTATTCTCTTTTGGATTATTGATCGTGATCACTGTGTGATTGCTCATCTCTTGACTCGGTGGTTCTTTTTCTTCTCCAGCACCGTTTCCCCCCCCCTCTCCCTTCCTGTTATCCTTATTCTTTTCACTATTCTTCATTGTCAAGCCGCCAAAGTGGAGAGTGTGATTGCAGAAGGGGGTGCTTCTCGTTTCAGGTAATCATAATCCTCATGTGTCGTACTATATTTCTATTTTTCCTCTCCTACTCCTCCGTATCACTTCCGGCTGCATAGAACAAAGCAGGATGTGGGGAAAGGCTCAAAATGGCTGTGCAGCGTAGGCGCAAAGTGAGGAGGAGGTGGGGGGTTCTGTTCTGTTGATACGAGCCTTGTGATGATTTGAGTCTTCTGGGTGGTGGATGGCAGCGCAAGCCCACCGCATTGTGCATTCCATCGACTGTGTGAGATGCAGTGTTTGATAAAATGCACACCACAACCAAAGATGGACTTTTGTAGGCTCCAAGCATAAACAGTGGGTCTCTATAACTCACATTAAGGTGCTTGCCGCATTTAACAAGAATACTGTTATGTTTGCTTTACTGAGTTACAGCGCGCTACCATTTTTGGTATGATAATTAGTTCAAGTAAATAGAAAAAAATAGATCAAGAGTAAAGATAAATGTCTTCATTTAATCTTCAACTTTTTTTTCTGACCAGAGTAAAAAAAATTGGGGCTGCTGCTAATGGTAGTTCAGCTATGTGAGTGAGTTTGAAAAACAATAAGACCATCTTAAACTTCATTTTGTAATGGAGTTGGTGCTGTCTGTTTTATTTAGCTCTAGGGGGGGGGGGGGAAAAGGCTCTTTGTTTTGACAAATGATTTGATTTCGGGTTTATGGCTCGGATGGGAATATAGCCTCCCAAAATAAAAATTGAATCAAAATGTTGGTGTCCTATTAGTTTATTACGGTCCTGATTAATACGTACATCACTGTGAACCTGTCGTGGCTTAACTCAAATGCTTTTAATGCTGAAATATAATTTCAATAGTTATCCATGATTTTGAAATGTATTGATAATTAATGGTTTATTCCTGCAATCATCGGCTGCATGCAATTATTTACTCGTGTACAGTTGCTACTCATTATGGTAACAAATAAAGGCATATTGTGTTGTAAATCTTAGTTTGTCTTTTGCTTGTTCTCGCTGATGCAGTGCTTCTTCGGGGGGAGGAGGTGGTAGGGGTGCACCTCAGCACTATCCCAAGACTGCCGGCAACAGGTGTGTTACCGCGTCAACCCGCACTTGTCCTGAAATGTCACCAGTCATCGCAGACGCTTTGATACCACATCCGCGACCCGAAACTGTCATTCAATTTTCTTTGGGCTCCCGCAGCGAGTTCCTGGGGAAAACCCCAGGGCAAAGCGTTCAGAAATGGGTTCCTTCACGAAGCACTAGACGAGATGCCAACTCCAGCAACGAAAAAGAACGGCACGATGCCATCTTCAGGAAAGTGAGAGGGTAAGCAAATGCTCCCATTCATATGTGCCACTCTTGTAAACGTGATTGACATGAAGTTGAAGAGTACTAAAACTGAAATGGGAAGGTGACTTGTTTTCTTGCTTGTCACACTGACGCCTTTGTTTTCCAGCATACTCAACAAACTCACGCCTGATAAGTTTGACAAGCTATGCCTTGAGCTCCTGAACGTGGGCGTAGACTCCAAACTCGTCCTCAAAGGTATCATCTTGCTGGTACGTACGGGCACACGCGACGCTCGAGCCGGACGGCGTCCGCTTTCACCGGCCGGCTCTTGACCGATTGTTCCGTGTCCTGCAGATTGTGGACAAAGCCCTAGAAGAGCCCAAGTATAGCTCGCTCTATGCTCAGCTATGTCTGCGTTTGGCAGAGGACGCACCAAACTTTGATGGCCCTTCGACCGAGAGCCAAACCTCCCAAAAGCAGAGCACAGTGCGTGGCATTCCTGCAAAATCTGGGAAGGGGAAATTTGTGATTATTGTTACACACCAATTAATACCGTTTTGTGTGCTTTTTTTTTTTTTACAGACCTTCCGGAGACTGCTAATTTCCAAGCTTCAAGATGAATTTGAAAACCGCGCCAGAAATGTTGAAAGTAAGTCGACTTGGTGAATTGACTGTGTGTTATTTCAGTTTCACTCGCCCCCACTGACCGTCTCGTCTCATCCCTCAGTCTATGACAAACATGACAACCCTCTTACTTCTGAGGAGGAGGAGCAGAGAGCCATTGCCAAGATCAAGATGCTCGGCAACATTAAATTCATCGGGGAACTTGGCAAACTCGACCTCATCCATGAATCTATCCTTCATAAGTGCATCAAAACGGTACGTCTCCCCGAGTCTTTGGAAAGATGCCACATGGAAACCCTCGCGTGACCCTTCTTTCCCCTAAAGCTTCTGGAAAAGAAGAAGAGAGTCCAGCTTAAGGATATGGGCGAGGATCTGGAGTGTCTCTGTCAGATAATGAGGACTGTCGGCCCGAGACTCGACCATGAAAAAGCAAAGGTGAAGCAAAGCCATTCAAGGGGGCGCCATATTGTGTTTTCATAATTACGAGTTACCAGGTGTCTTGAGAAAAAGCATGTGACATTCTTCAGTCGCATTGCAACAAGTATAAAGAGTTACAGCACAATTAACCATAACATGGAATAATTGATTCTAAAAGTATTTGTTTGTGACAGGCCTAGTATATACAATTGTACATAATCGTTGAGTTTTTTGTGGCATTTATTAATAGTAACCCATTTCTGTAAGCTGAATGCTTTTTCTCTTTCCACAGTCTTTAATGGCTCAGTACTTTGGCCGTATGCGATCCTTAATGAACAACAAGGATCTGCCAGCGAGGATCCGCTTCCTGCTGCAAGATACAGTGGAGCTGCGAGAGAACAACTGGGTCCCCCGCAAAGCTTTCCTCGACAACGGACCAAAGACGATCAACCAGATCCGACAGGACGCAGTAAAGGTCAGTAGGTCTTGGACGAATGCTCCACTTTTACGAGCAGAAGGTTTGTGTGTTATGTTGTGAGTGTTCCTTTTTTTTTAATGGACATCTTTATGCCTTTTAGGATTTGGGCATTTTCATCCCAGCAGCTATGTCGCAGGGCATGAGGATGGACTTCTTCCTGGAAAGCCCCTTCATGCCCAACAGAATGAAATTGGACAGGGAGACGCTCGGCGGATTGGCAGACATGTTTGGACAAATGCCAGGTAGGAAACATTCGGGACACTCGCTTGTATCGCGTTCTCATTTGCTAAATTTACTTTTTTATACAAGGCGCCTGTTTTATGACTTGCTCATTGACGTCCGGCCTTTTCTCAGGTAGCGGAATTGGAACAGGACCAGGGGTCATTCAGGACAGGTACTCTCCTACCATGGGACGCCATCGCGCCAACCCGCTCTTCAACGGCCACGGCGGCCACATCGCTCCGCAGCCGCAATCGCAGTTCGACATCGGGCCCAAGTCCTCCTTCGTGAAGTCCAACCAGGTGAGCGAGCGCTTTACCTTTTCTGGCCTGTCCAAAATGTCTGACTGTCCTCTCTATCTGTGCAGGTTCAGAACCAGCATTTCCTCAGCCAGAGCCAGAACCACGCGGCCCAGCAGCAGGTCCAGTCCAAGGACTTGCCCCCACGCTTCAGCAAGAAAGGACAGCTCAACGCGGATGAGGTAACTTCTCTCTGCCACACCTGCTGGTGTGCGCTCCTCCTCCCCCCCCCTTGTGCTCACTGATGACAAAAAGACGCGTTATTCTGAGGAAACAAACTGCCACCAGTCCTCTCCTCCTCTATCTTTCTCTCCTTCTTCTTCTGCTCCTCTTCCTCACACTGGTTGGTGGTCCTCTGACTGTGATTATGAGATCTGAGGGCATGAGCTCTGTTGGTGCTCAGGTAGTGGTTTTGTTTGTTCAAATGTGAGACAAATGGCTTTTTTTTTTGTGTGTGTTGTCTGCGCGTGGCCTCCCGCAGATCAGCCTGCGGCCGGCTCAGTCATTCCTCCTCAACAAGAGCCAGGTTCCCAAACTCACGCCGCAGATCCCCTCCATGATGCCTCCCAGCACCCAGCCCCCTCGCACGCAAACCCCACCCCTGGGACAGGTGAGAAGGTGTCACATTGAGTGTGTCCAAAAATGGGAGAAGATAAATTTGCTCTATGACCAAACTTGTAACTCAACTCTTTTTTTTTAGTTATTGAGTGTTTTCCTCTGCTTTCACCTCAGTCCCCTCAGCTGGGCTTGAAAACCAACCCGCCGCCCATTCAAGAGAAGCCTCCCAAGACCATCAAGAAACCACCTCCTGCCAGGGAGGAGCTGCTGAAGATGACGGTAGGTCCACCAATATCATTGTGACGACTTGAAACTAAAACTGGCCAGCTTCATTGTGTTCTTCACACCATCGTTTCACTCTTCTTTTGGAAGTGCTACCAAAGGGATGTTAGGGTGCCTCGAGGAACCTTAAATGTATTCATTACAGTTAGGTAATTTCATTACAGTTAGGTCGTTTCTTGGTGAAATCTAGAAATAATTTCACAGCACAACACTCAGCAGAAAAAAATATGTACACACATTTGTATTCCATGAATATTAAGAGGCTCATTAAGCACCTGTCTAATGGATATGCTGACATGAAACTTTCACAACTTGAATGAATTTATGTACGATTTCCAAAGGAGGCGACCATGAGCGAATACTTAACCAGCAAGAACCTGAGCGAGGCGGTCAATAGCGTGCGTGAAATGAAGGCCCCCAAGCACTTCCTTTCGGAGATGCTGAGCAAGATCATCGTGTTCTCGCTTGACCGACCTGACGAGGACAAGGAGCACGCCAGCAGCCTCATCCACGCGCTGCGCCTCGAGGGAATCATCACTGCTGAGAACTTCATGCAGGTGCGCGTGCTGTCAAAAATCTTGTCTCCAACAAGGAACATGATGGCTGCATGATTACGCCTTGTCATTTTACAGGCTTTTCTCAACGTCCTGGACCAGTGCCCGAAGATCGAAGCAGACGTGCCCCTGGTCAAGTCCTACCTGGCCCAGTTCGCCGCTCGGGCAGTCATCGCCGAGCTACTGAGCGTGGCCGAGCTGGCGCACCCGCTTGAGAACGGCACCCACTTCCCGCTCTTCCTGCTCTGCCTGCAGCAGACGGCCAAGCTGAAGGACCGCGAATGGCTCACCGACATCTTTCAGCAGAGCAAAGTTAACATGCAGAAGATGCTGCCCGGTAGGTTCTCGATGACCATCCGTTCCCGGTCCGCATCACTCCTAACCCCTCTTGGTCCGCCGTGCAGAAATCGACCAGAATAAGGATCGCATGCTGGAGATCCTGGAGGGCAAGGGCCTGAGCTTCCTGTTCCCGCTGATGAAGCTGGAGAAGGAGCTGCTGAAACAGATCACGGCAGACCCGTCTCCACAGTCCATCTACAAGTGGATCAAGGACAACATCTCCCTCAAGCTCCACACTGACAAAGGCTTCGTCAACATCCTCATGACCAGGTGAGGGGGAAAAGCTACAAAATCTCGACCCCCAAATATGAAGAGCATCAATTATTTCACACTGACTAGCACCTCGCAAGCTCTTTTGTCAACTTTTTGTTTTATTTTACGGCCTCAGCTTCCTGCAGTACATCGCCCAGGAGCTGTGCATGCCCGAGGGCGACGAGCAGCTGTCGGCCCCCTCCAAGGAGCAGATGGAACAGGAGAAAGCACTGCTGTTGGCCTTCAAACCTGTCATGCAAAAGTTCCTGCACGACCACACCCAGCTACAGGTCAGCGCCCTCTATGCCCTGCAGGTGCACTGCAACGCCAACGGCTTCCCCAAAGGTACGCCTCATTAGGTACACAAAGTGGATAGAATGAACGTGGCCCATATGCAAATTGAATTGCGTTGTGTTTTTCAAGGCATGTTGCTGCGCTACTTTGTCCACTTCTATGACATGGAGATAATTGAAGAAGAAGCCTTCCTTGCATGGAAAGAAGACATCACCCAAGAATTCCCTGGGAAAGGAAAAGCTTTGTTCCAGGTATGTCCAAAAATATGTCAATGATTAAAAGAATCATGCGTGCCAAATTTATTAATTTATTTCTTATGAGTAACTTTGACACACCATAACGTAGGTTAATTGTGCTTTTCCTTCAGGTCAATCAGTGGCTCACGTGGTTGGAGACGGCCGAGGAAGAGGAGTCCGAGGACGACGGCGATTGAAGAGGCGCCAGCCGCACATTATTACACTTTGCCTTTTCCTACGCGCTCACCTCCAGCATTGATCGATCGATTAACCACTAACGAGCGACACTGCCGCGTCTAAACCCTCTTCCTCCTCCCATTCTGTGGCCACTTGTGGAGTGACTCGACTTTTTTTTTTTTGGTAACACTTACCTCTTTTTGACTAACTCGCCCCCGAGCAAACGTCAAGGTTGTAAAATCATTTGGTTTAGTCAGCCATGGCTTTTTTTTTTTGCATCAAAGTTCCTTCTCAACCAATCAGCAGTGACTTTCTACCTCTTAAGGGGCTGGCCTTTTGTGCTCATTTTGATGAAATCTAAACCACCAAACCCTCTCTGCAGTGTTAAATACGGTATTTCCTCAAATAATAACCCCATTTAGTCACTTGAGAAACAAATGCCTCACATGATATATAATAATTTTGGGGGGAAGTTAAACTAGTGTTACACGAACAATGTGACAATTGATTGATTTTTAGTTACCATTTAAAACAACAAATAAACTTTTGTTCTGATGGGTAACTTCAGCTACCTTGCGACGTTTAGCATTCCGGTTGCTCCACAATGTTGTACATCATTTTCCCTTTAAAGCCCATTCCGCCCGCCTGAGGTAAATTGTTACATACTGCTCACAGTCCAAAAAAATGAAGGCCTCACATCCATCTGCAGTCAATTAGCCCGTTCCTGATCTACGAACTACGGCAATAATCTCTTAATTTAAATGCAACAACTGACAACATCATGAATTCAGCTATTTTTTTAAACCTTTCAGTGAATGGCTGCAAGTGCCCTCATTCTCCCCCTACTCGTCTCTTCTTAAACACTGCTGAGTCATTGTAAGTGAACATCATTGTACTCATAAATCATGATTGTGCACCTGCTTTAATGTCAATAAAGTCAGTAAATGAATACCGGTGACATCACTTGTCTGAATGATCATCCCTGCAGGACTTAATCCTGATCCGTGGGAATCCAGAAGTATTCCACCAGCTTTCTGTTCCCTCGCTGGCTCATCGCCGACTCGGGGCGCGCTCCTTCAAAAGGGGGCAGTTCGTCAAAGTGGGCCAGCCCGCCGTCCCTCGCCGAGTGCGGCGCGCTCACACGGAACATAGTCCTGGAAAGCGGGACAAAATTCCAGGTTGAGGAATCGTGGCAGGAAGGTGGATTAACCACTAGAGGGAGCCAAATAGGGGTAGGTCAACTCAATTCATTTGAAGTTCTGGAGTGATAAGTTTAATTGGTGTAAAAATGAACTTTTGACTTCCCTTATAAACATGTAAACTTATTTCCTTTTCTATTTCAATAGTTTGATATTTGTTGATAAATTCAATAAACGAGAGAAGCGAGACGCAGGACCTGGATGAGGTCTCAGATTCATCGGGGTTGGCCTTCGACATAGTAGAGATGTAAACTGGGTCGCCTTCCTGTCTCAGAAAGAAAAATACATGTGTAACCATTAAACTAACCTACCTACATTATTTCCAAGAATTCATGAGAATTCATCTCACCGTGAAGTTTTGTGGCGTACCGTCTTGATTTTTGAGAATTTTCACCCGTTGGTTGCTCTCGGTCATGCACAGGAAGTAGTTTTTGATGTTAACCTGACACTTGGTAAAAATGAAAAGGAAAATACAAAACAAGAACTTTCTTGATTTTGGCAAAAGTAAAGAAATTCTAATTTAACCCATTTTTTCTTCGCTCTACTTCAATATCCAAAACTTAATTATTAAAAAAAAAAAAAAAACTCAATTTCAAGCTACAACGTCCTCACACTTTTATCCCGTCGCATGGCCTTCATGTGCTCCTGCTCTCTCAGCACGGCATCCAGCGTACCGTGCTTCTCCTTCCACTCACGACACTCGTCCGCCCAGTTCCGCCGCTCCCGCTCGGCCAAACGCCGCTCGGCCTCAGCCTCCTCGCGGCCTCGCTCGGCTCGCTCGCTCCCTTCCCGCGCCGCCGCGGCTCGACGTTGCCATTCCGCCTCGCTGGGAACGAGATATTTTGATTTACTACTGTGTGTCGCAGCCAGAAACCAACAGAGCTACATATATTAAACTGAAGACGAGTCTTCTATGGTCTTCTTTACCCAGTCTTGGTTCTGGTCTGACTTCAATTGATAACAAAAGAAATGTGTGGGTTTTGGAAGCAGGTGAAGTTTTCAAAGCTACACACATAGTAAAAGACAACGAAGCCAGATGTTAGCTTTGTGTGGCTAAGAAGCTAACATCTTCCTTCAAACATGAGGCGGTTTCAATTAAGCCGTATCATTTTACTAGCCTCTCTTTGAGTTGGTGGTTTTCATCAGTAGTATGTCGCAGCTTGTCTCTTAGGGTCTCCCGGTCCTCCTGCAGGTCCTCGTTCTCCCGCTGGAAGGCCCGCTTGTCGGCGACAGCTCGCTCCAGTTTCAGCTGCACCTCAAATAGATTCTTCTCCGTCTGAACCACAACGAGCTGAAGGTCGGATCGCTGAAGACAAATGGTGTGAGTTTTGTTTTCTTTTAGAACAAGAATATTAGCTGAGTCAAACCAAACCTAAAGATGGTTGTTTTGTGTGTGCATGCATATTTACCTCCTTCTTCAGCTCTTCCACTCGTCCTGACAGTCGTGTTCCTTGTTCCTTAGCTTCCTCCCTGTCTCGCTGGCCGGCGATAACGCGGGCCTCGGCGAGGGCCCTGCCCCTGTCAGCCACCCCTCGAAGCGCCTCTGCCTCGTCGGCGGCCTGCGAGCATAACGCCGCCGTCTGCTGGCTCTGGCACAAGCGCTGCTTCAGCTAGAAAACACACATCTGCGGCTAAAATTGGATGCTAGCCACGACCTCCTCACTAGATGCAGGTCACGTACGTCTTTGACTTGTGCCTGCAACTCTCGGTTGACGCTCCTGAGGTTCTTCACGATGAGCTCGTTTTCCGAATGCATGGTCATCCTCTCCATGCGAATTTCATCCGACAGGAACTTGTTCTCCTTCCTCAGGTCTTCGCACTCCTGATTCCACGCCAAACACCACAAAAACAGAGGAAGAACAATATTTTTCATTTTCACATTGTTTTTGTTTGGCCCAGTCCGATTATCACACAATCGATTATCACGGTATCACAATACCGCAGTTGTGGTGACAAAAAAAAAAAGATGGCGACTGTATCTCCTCCTTACCTTCCTCTTGCGAACTAGCTCTCCCTGCAGGTGGTTGATGTGCAGAAAGGATGTGTTGGAGGTCACACCGGCACTAACGGGCCTCACCACCCTCAGTGGCCTTCGGGTCGGCCTGGAAAGAAGTCTGACCCCCTCCTGCGAATCTGTGGTCCCGAAGCGCACGCCACTCATGGTGAGGGACTTACCAAGGCCGTCGTCGGACGAGCCGGACGAGCGCAGGTCCGTGTGGGATTTGGCTCGGAGCGGCATTTTCTTCCCTGGAGTGAGGGCTTGGCTTTTTATGATGGCTGGGTCATCACCTGAGATTCATTCAATATTCATCATCAGGTAACAAGAGAATACTTGGGACACCAGAGAACTTGAACTGTCCTCGTTGTAAAAGCTTCATTAACCCCAAAGGCATTGCTTTGAATTCACACTTAAACTTTATTACAATCATTTTTTTTTTTTTAGGACAATGCAATGACCGATTAATCGGTCAATTAATTTTAAACAATGTCTAGTGAATCACTTCTTTTTGGTCCAAACAATAAAAATATGAATTACATTTGACTTTAACGATACTTTTTCATCTAGTATTTAATGTCACAACAGAGAGAAAAATCAACAAAAAAAATCAAATGTCTTGCGTAACATCAACCGATTAATCGTTCAAGCCTCAGTAATATTGTTGACATTATCACCAGAACGATGTTTTTAAAAAGCTTCTGTGAGAAAAGTATTTTGGTAGTCCTCCCAGATGAACTTAAGTGTTAAAGTGAAAGGAGCCCGGGAACATTCCGGCGGTAATTCCAGTTTTCCCAACAGACCTCTGGCGCTGACCAGGCACAAAAATACCAGGAAAGAAAAATAAATTCCTGATTTGCAAACAGCGACTTTATTATCATACTTTGATGATGTGCTTGAGCCGGAAACGAGTTTAAAGACAAATTTGTGACAGTGTGAAACACAGCAAGACGGTTACCCATGGAGGTCTTGTCGGTTATCTGGTTAAAGGGGCCACGCTGCAGATTTGACCTTCACTTCCCTTTTCCTCTCGTTATCTGTCGGGTTCGCTACGTTGGTTTTTTCTCCCGCCCCGTTGCCTTTTGTGTTCTGGCGCGATAGAACATGGTGGTAGTGGTGACCGGTTCCAACATGTTGACTTGCTTATTGACGCTGACGCTCACCTCGGCGCTCCTCAAAGGTATCCAGATAAATGCGTTGTGCTTGGTGATGATTGTGTCATGGCTGCATGAATATAAAGAGATGCTTTTTGAAACTTTATTGGGAACGCAGTCTACTCTTCCAGTTGTTTGATACTTGATGCTGCATGTATACTTGACTGAACAGGGTAATATTTTCTTCATTGTTATGTTTTGTTGAATGATAAATGTTGAGTTGAGTCCCAAATGTGTCCTGTCAATCACTCGAAGGGCTCAGGTGATGACCGAACAATAAGAATCAGAATTGGGATCGATACCGGATTTTGTGGAGTGTCATATTGTCTATCTGTTGTGTTTGGAGTCTCCAAAGGTCAGAGCGCCGCTGGAGTTTTCCTGCTTATTGAAGGCGGAGGTTACACCTTCAACTTTACCGCTGCACTCGCCGCTTGTCACTCGCGTCACGCCACCATGGCGACCGTTGCAAACATGGAGGAGGCACTGCGACATGGACTGCAGACCTGCAAGTATGTGGATTGGCGATTCAGTTGTATTTGTTTTTAGAATTGCTTGATGTATCTTTATTTGATCAATATGACCTTTTAAGATGAATAAATGACCCCCACAATTTTTTTTTTTAACATACAAATGTCAAAATGTTTTTAAACTTACACGTAATTAAAAAAACAACTTTTTAATATTTGTTTCATTGAATTGCTTGACGAGTCCGATCAAACGCTCTGGTGGGCCGTAGTAGCTCACGGCCCTTATGTTGCCCACCTTTGGGATAAATCTAACAAAATTGTGACAAACTACACTACCGTTCAAAAGTTTGGGGTCACAAAATTGTTTGGGTGACCCCAAACTTTTGAACGGTAGTGTATATATTTATTTAGATAATTATTTATAGATTATATATATAATCTTCTGTGTAGAAAATCTTATAATATATATGTATACTTATATTCATAGATTATATATAATCTTATACAAATATAAGATATAATTTATAATATTTAATTCATAATATTTTATTATAATAATATTTACACTACCGTTCAAGGGTTTGGGGTCACCCAAACAATTTTGTGACCCCAAACGTTTGAACGGTAGTGTACATCAAATCATACAATATGACACGTTTCCAGGTTTGGCTGGGTGACGGAACAGGTGGCTGTCATCCCGCGACTTACAGCGAGCGATAGGTGCGGAAAGGGCAAAACGGGATTGATCAGGTGGAACGCCGGGACGGATCAGGCTTTCGCCGTCTTCTGCATCAATGCAACAGGTGGCGGCTCATCTAGACATGCCACAAACTAGCTAACATAATGCACAGCACGTTTTGTCCCCCACAGCCACCACACCAACGTCCAACTCTTCCACAACATCGGCACCTTCACCAACTACAGCCGTCAAAACGTCCCCAACGTCCCACCAAGTCCCTATCTCCACCACCACCTCTCCATCTCTTACCCACCATCCCTCCTCCTCCTCCTTGGCCTCTTCAGCCCATGCTCTTCCGTCTCATGTCATCACTTCATGGCCCACTTCCTCTTCCTCCCGCTCATCCTTCACCTCGACTCCGACTCATGCTTCCAATCAGCAAACCCAGAGACCCGTCAAGGCCCCCTTGAGAGGTACGGTCCAGAAACAGGAAGTGAATTCAGTCGTCATTTATTGACGAGTAGTTTTTTTTTTTTAAATGTAATCTTTGTGTAATATTTTGCTTTGTAGTGTTTTTGCAAGTTAGTTTTTTTCCTTTCAAAAAATCAAAGATAAAATCTGTCATCTGTGTCTTTTCAGTTGTTTGGATGGTGTTCATTGTCCTCGGCATAGTATTCCTAATGGTGACAGTGGCCGGGGTGTCGTGTTACTACTACAAACTGTGAGTTTAATTCAGATTAGCATTAGTAGCTATTCAAGGTTTGTTGACATATTGTCACTTTGTACGTCAGCTATATTCAATTTATAAATATGCAGGTGTTACAGAAATATTGTAAATGTCACAGGTTTTCAATTCACATTTTAAGAAGATTTTTAAAATTGATACAAATGATTCAACACAAATATTTAGGAAAATGCTCAAATTTGACAAAACTACTTTTTCCCCCCCGCCGTGAAAGGAAAAGTGGGTCCTGTAGGTCGCAGGTCCTGCAGGGGGATGATGTGGAGGCAGAGATGTGGAAGCCCACAGACAGCCGCACCAACCTTCACAGAGCACTCAATGACTATGTGGAGGAGGAGGATGAAGACGAGGAGCAAAGCAATACAAAGTTTTCCAGTGATATCATGTTATGTGTGAACCCACAAATGAGAAACATCACAGTGTCATAAATATATTAGGAATCAGTCTTAATTCAGTCAGTCTTAATAAAAAACAATCATTTTATTTGAAAAAAAAGATAAGCTCATGATTTTCTAATGAATAAATATATACAAAAACAGTATAATTGAATTTATATATATATATATATATAATTTATTGCTTGAGATTGCTTAAATTGCTTAAATTGAATTTGAGGGGGCGGAGACCCTGTGAACGTGTATCACGTGTCCGGAAATACATGTCACACAAAATAATAAATGCAACCATTATTTTCCCTCTAACACTGGAGCATAATAAAATACGATTGCTTAAGTTTTTTCTTCTAAATTAAAAAATACACATTTGCGTAGGTCTTCGTTCGCCTGTGACGCGACAACAAAAAATGACGTAACACCGAACAGCACTACGAATCGTCGAAGAAGATGAGGACGTCACGTGCCCGGAAATACGACTCGCGCTGGCTTTCAATCAAAATACAAAGACTCACTCCCCTCCCGATATTCTAATGTATTACAATATAATTCCATATTTGTATTAATTTTCTGGGCACGGGTGGCAATATGCGACGTCTTGGCTCAGTCCAGCAGAAAGTATCTTGTGTTTTTATGACGGAAGTCAAAGATGAACCGTCCAGAAAACGTGACTGCCAAGTGAGTGTGCATGACGATGTGTTAGCCGATGTTGACGTTTGATTGAGCGCTGCAAAATAATATCACACGGAGGTAAAAAAAGAAAAGAAAATGTCGGCTTGTTGAGTCAGTGATTGTCATATATTTTTTAGCCATTCAACATGGTCGCCACTACTATGTTAAACCCCGCTGTAGTGGAAGCAGACATAAACAGCGCACTGGCCACAGAGAAACTGGACGGCACCTGTTGCTATGTTACACACTACAAAGGTAACAAATCCTGATGAAAACCCGAATCAATTTCGGTCCAGTTGTGGTGAAAGATCTCTTTTTTTTCCTCCCACTTCGCCCTTTCAGGGAAACTGCACCTCTGGGCTCGACTGGACAGGAAAGCCAATAAACAAGCAGAGAAGAGATTCAAGAAATACCAATACTCTCACAGGAGCACCAAAGGTAATTATACTGAATGCCATAAGCCAACGCTAATGCTGGAATCTCTTGGAAACATTACTTTTTGTCAATCCCCGTTATTGACAGGTTGTTGTTGATCCATGACCGCTTTTCTGCAGTCCAGTCATGCATGATTGCTGATTTGGACAGAAGTTGTACTAAGATTTTGTGGTAGCTCGTAGATTGCACGTCTGTTTAGAAATTTGATTGTGGGTTTTCTTCCAGGTTTTACGTGGAATCTAGAAGAGGACTTTAAAACGGTGCCGGACACGTGGATCCCGGCTCACCGGGTCAAACATCACAACGGTCAGCCTGTCCCCGATGAACATGGACACATTCCAGGTCTGCTGATGTTATGGAACAGCTACAAAAAAGGCATTAAAAGCTGAGATTTACACAAAACATCAACACGTTGTCCAGGTTGGGTTCCGGTAGAAGATGGCATCAAGCAGTACTGTTGGCACTCGTCCGTGGTGGATTATGGCGTGGGGACTGTGCTGCTGCTCCGTCCTGTTGCCACCAACGACTACGACACGTTGGAAATAGCCGCTGTGCCGCTAACAGACCTCCAAGAACAAACTCTGGAGCTTATCGGGACCAACATCAATGGAAACCCTTATGGTAGTCGTTTTGTACCATTAATTACATGTTTTATATCATTTTGGATGGATTTATGACCACCTTTTTTCATGACAACCATTTTAATTCATGACCATGTTGTGACAGGCCTGGGAAGCAAGAAGCAACCCATCCACTTGCTGGTATCCCACGGGAGCGTCCGCGTCCAAAACCCGCCACCGGTGGACTTCCAGCAGCTCTACTCGTGGTTCCGCAGCAGCGACGAGGGCCTAGTGGAGGGTATTGTGTGGCATTGCGGCGACGGCTCGCTCTTTAAGGTGAGGCGGCGCAACGAGCAGCTACGACGCAAGCTGTGATTGCTCGTCGACATATTCCGAGGATATTATTTGTCTCGGCAGGTTCACCGCCACCACCTGGGCCTGGAGTGGCCAGCAGAGGACACTTACTTGGGCAACAAGTCGGTGGTGGTCCACGTAGGTGGGACAACGGTCGCAGCCGGCGACGGTAGCAAGAGTCTGTTTGTGTCAATGTCCCACCTCAATGGACGCTGTTTCAGCCGCCTACGTGACATCCACTTTGACTTGTGAATCCAAAGTCCACAACATATTCAAACGCAGACAAGCATTCACGCTCTTCATTTAGCTTTCAACAAGCCTAGCATTACAAACAAATCAAATACAGTATGTATTTTTGTCCAACCTGGCTGCCAGGAATAAATACGTATACGGTAGATTGAGCCCAACAAATAAGACAGGTTGCTTGCTTCATTGTAAACACACACAACTTTGTCGGATTGGTTTATTTTGGAACGCTAACACAATAAAGATGCTATATCCACAGAATGTAGGAACAGAGGAAGACCGGACTGAAGTTGCTGGAACGTAACCACGGACATACACAACATTGTGGAGTGACTACCGTAATTTTCGGACTATAAGTCGCACCGGAGTATAAGTCGCACCAGCCATAAAATGCCCAAAAAAGTGAAAAAAAACCATATATATGTATATAAGTCGCTCCTGAGTATAAGTCGCCCCCCCACCCAAACTATGAAAAAAAACCGCGACTTATAGTCCGAAAATTACGGTACTTTCAGTCTGCTGCAGCAAAACCTACAAGTATTCTGCTTTGTGCATGACTACAATGTTTGCGACTAGGGCTTCACGATATATCGGAAAAGAAATATAGATTTCGCAACATTGGCCCATGCAATATGAATCTTGTATTATATTCATTTTTTCCCCAATTCATGGTTGATGTTCACGAACAGTATTGCTCTTAGAGTAAACATCAGCTTCTCAATGTGATTCACTTCCTCTTCACTGTACTCCACTCTGGATATCATCTCTCAACACGCAGCTCTTGCTGGAATAGATTTTCATTTTACCTTGCCCTCAAATGAAGATAAACTCCCTCAATCTGCCGATAAATTCTAACTGCATTTGCCAGATTCGGAGCTGTTGTAAATCACCGTTGTTTCTTTTTTGAGGTCAACTTGGAGCGGCTCCCTTGAGCCTGCCTAGGAAAAGATGTTTGATGATTATTTGACAGGCATAGCTCACTAATTTGACACACAGGTGATGTTAAAGTGTACCACATTGGTTTGACAAGTTGGAAAATTGTCGGAATTTATAAATGTTGGACAGAACCAAATGCTTGAAAACCTGTGACAAATTGATAACCCCAAAACGTCTATATGTACATTTTGTGTATATATATATATATGTTGTAATATTTGAAAAGGATGAATGGTTACAAAGATTGCTAGCAATATCTATTTTTAAAGTGAAGATGATTCGCAATTTAGTATTGAAACAATCGATACGCAATTTGCGTTCACGGGCCACATTAAATGCTGTAGTGGGCCGTATCTGGCCCCAGGGCCTTGACTTTGACACCCATTGTCACATCCTATAAATATTATAGTAATACAGTACAGTATTTACGATTAAAAAACAAGTTGTGTGTTTATATTTGCGGGTTTTAGTATGCAATTTATTATGCAATACAGTGCTGTTATTCTCGATTACAAATAAATGTTTTATGGACTGTTAGTTAGCCTTTCCATGCATTGTGAAGTGGGAATTTGATTTGAAATACACTTAAATTAAGTTGCAAACTTAGTGGTAACAGGACAACTTAAACTCATTGTATTACTTTTCTTTACTTTAGTGTAGTATAATTTACGTTAAGCATTTAAACGTTAGCAGCAGATCAGCTGTTAACTTCCATTACTGTAATTAGCGATGCGTCATTTTAAGGAGTTCACCAACTTGATTTCTCGAGTAACAACCTCGCAAGGAGCCAGACCGTAAGTTCACGCATGGTGAATCACGATTAAAACACAATAATAATAATAAAAAAGATTTAAAAATAGCTATATGGTTCATATAGTGTCGTTCGTGCGCAGTGTATAAATTTGTGCCAGTCACTTTTGCTAGAAATTGTTACTGAACAGGTAGATATCGTACAGCCTTTGAATGGATAACGTTATATTAAATAGTCACTTTACAAAACATAAGAGTTGATAAAACAATTTATAAAATGTGTCATATTAAAGGTATTGATTTTGTGTAAGGGTTTTACTACTGTAGCTAGCTTAAGGCAGCTAGGCTAAACAAAAGACTAAGCGCCATATGACATGAAAACCTTGACTTGATCAATTTAATTTACTGTATGACCAAGCTAATAACCAAAAATATATAAATATCAAACCATCTTTCCCCCCCACATTTCAGAGCAATGACATCAATTTTACCAGCTGCATGATGTCATAAAGACAAAGCCACATTAACGCAAGTCAAGCACCTACATGTTTTGTTGAAAATATGCTTAGTGTGCTAAATCATTTGATGAAATAGAATATAAAAATCTAATTTAATCCATTTTATTTCCATTTATTCCCCATTTTAAGGCTCAAGATGCAATGGAGTGGAACGATGTGAAGAAGTTGGACCCGGCGACCCTCCATGAATGTTACAAGGGTGAACTGGACAGTGTCATCAACCTTCTCACGTCGGTAACTAGACGCAGATTGACTTGGGCATCAAGTTGTGAATTTGTGACCCCGCACGTGTTTGCTATTACTTCAAGGTGCGTGCAGCTGTGAGCTAGAAAACATGAAGTACCACTGTACTTCCTTGCTGATTTTTCTCAGCGCATGTTCCTTAAAGGTCACCATAACCTGTACATCATCTTCCCCACTCGTCATATTTTGACATGGCTGCTGGCGTTAAAAATCATTCGCAAGTTTAAGTGAAACATTTGATCGGGTCACTGGAAGCATGAAATGTGATTTTTTCCTTTTGTGTGTTTATTGTGTTTGTGTTGCAGCCAAAAAAGTGGGAGGTGGAGCACCCAGCTCAGAAGGATGTTGTCCACATACTGCGAGTGTTTCAATCCCTGCTCAAGGTCTTCTACTTCATATGCTCTTATCTCTTGCGTGTCCACTTCATTCACACTTCATTAAAATAGTGGATTTCATCCGTTGATTTACGCCAGGCCTTGTTGTTTCACCTCAGACACACGAAAAGGAAGTGTCTAACCATAAGTGGAAATCCACAATATAGAGGGACCATATTTTTAATATATAGATTTTTGTGGGTATAAAAAGTCGTAGAACCATAGCATGTATTTCAAATGCTGCACAATAGCAGTCTTGTTTATATCTCCTCAGATGAAACATCAGGAAGCGACTTTGGCCGAGCAGTTAGTTGAAGAACAAGAGAAAAATGGTTTGTATCTTCTGAATCAAATTCCAAGCATTGGTTCTCATGACTTTTCTGTGCCGTGTAGAAAATGCGCTTATCGCCAAAGTGTCCAGATTGGAGGAAGAACTAACGGTGAGTCTCTAGAGGACGCTCATATCTCTGACATTTTTATCATTCGTATGTTGCCGCTCTATATGACACGCAAGTACGCCGGCAGCGGCCCAGAGAACAGCTTTCTGAGGAACGAGATGCGGCAGCTGAAGGCCCAGCTGGTGCGCAAGGAGGAGATGGTCAACCAGCTGAAGAAGGAAGTCAAAAAAGAGAAGAAGACGACGGAGAAGGTACGACAGCATCATATACACATTTCAAATAGTCGTATTGTCATTCAGAGGATTTATTAGCAGGAAATGCAAAATGGTCAAAATAACAAAAAAGCTCCCGTGTGTTTTTGAATTTAGTTTTTTTTTTTTCCACAATAGCAAACAATAGAAATAATTAACCTAATCATAGAACCTTTATTTAAATCTCAATTCCCTTTTTCCTTTGTCTCTTCTCCAGCTATTGTTGCGTGCGGAAGGTGCAGAAGACGATGTGAAGATGTTGAGAAGAGAGGTACTGACCAATCACACAACTTCATGATCCAACAAAAAGAAATTACAGGATTCAAATGTCTTAACTCTGCTCCAAACATCTTTTATGACTTTAATTTAAAGTCTTGTGGAATCGTCATATGCCATGATCTCATCTAGAGGTAAATCTGTCTTGGGTTAGAACACGCAGCTCCGGCAGGATGTGGACTTTTATCACGGAGAGTTGGAGCTTAAAGAGTCAGACATGTCCAAAGAGGATAAGGCTGAGACTCAGAGAAAGCTCATCTCGGCCACCCGCCAGCTCTCCCAGTGCCTGGACGACCTTCAGGTACTCCGCTCACCCCTTCTTTGTCTTCATATCGGTCATCAGACTTACGTTGATATTTTTTTTTAGCAAACAGAG
Organism: Syngnathus acus; assembly: GCF_901709675.1. Classification (NCBI taxonomy): domain Eukaryota; kingdom Metazoa; phylum Chordata; class Actinopteri; order Syngnathiformes; family Syngnathidae; genus Syngnathus; species Syngnathus acus. The sequence continues at coordinate 2,148,331 of NC_051092.1, read as the reverse complement.
GACGAAATCTCGCGGCTGAAAGCGGACAACCTCCGCATGCAGGAGTGTGTGTTGGTGTCAACCAAGGAGATGGAGAAGATGAGCGACGAGTACAACCAGATCAAGATGGCCGTCCACCAGTGCGACTCTGAGACGGACCAGCTGAGGAAAGAGAGAGATCGTGCCGAGCAGCAGGTAAACAAAATCGTTTTATCCACGTTTTTATGTCGCTGACACGCGTTCCCCTGTAGGTCAGAGAACTGACGCAGAAGATGAGCGAAATGACGGAAGAGGACGACCCCATCATGGCAGAAGTGGATGCTAAAGTTGATGAATGGAAGGTTGGTGGTGAACAAAAAAACAACAACAAAAGACACACACAGTAAGTCAGCCATTTTGATTTGAAGCGGCCATTTTATCAACCGATATTCAACCAGCTGAACATGAACTTGGTGATGACCTCTAACAAGTTCATTCCAAAAGGTCAAAAGAAAACTTTGCTCCTGTGACAAAAGCAACCATATGTTCACCTGCATGGATGTTGTGTATCATGGATGAGTTTACTGTTCTTCACAGAAAGTGTTGTCTGAAAAGGATGAGGAGATTTTGGTCTACCAGCAGATCATCCGTGACCTTCAGCAGAAGTTGCGTTTAGCCCAGTTGGACATGGACAGAAACAACAATCTTGCCTTGGAGCAGGTACGCTAGGGCACTGCCTTTTATCCTCTCCTGAACTTGCCGCCAATCTTCTTCATGAAGACAAACGTTGGCGAACGAACGCTCTGCAGGCTGTAGAGGAACGAGACAGACAGATCGAGAGCCTGAGAGAGCAAGTGGAGCAGTATACAGAGGAAATGAAGACGCAGACACTACTCATGGAAAGTCTGAAGATGCCCAAAAAGGGACGCGAAGGTGAGTCGCTCGACATACTGAACACAACAAACACAAACAAAGAGAGAAAGTGATTCTTGAAGTGAATTTAGTGCTCAGAACAACATCCATAGGTGTCTTCCTGGACGCTCAAGAACTGGTCCAGCAGAGAAAGATGGAGGAGCTCGCGTCCAAGTGGGACGCTGCCGAGATGAGAGCAGCAGAAGCGGAGCAGGCTTTGGAACGAGCCGAAGCTCACACCGAGGAAAAAGACCGAGAGCTCATAGAGGTCTCCAAGCGCCTGAAAGATTTTGAGCGTGTAAGCCGATGACAACACGCATCGAAGTCATTCATGTGATGCCGTCTCGGTCACAGTGTGTCCAATCGCTTCCGCACTTCTGTGAAAAGCTCAAGACAAAGGTTCTCAGTGGTGCCTCATGAGAGAGAGGTTCCTTCTCTGTATTTCAGGGCATTTACGGCCTGGAAGAAGCCATCGGCGAGATCAAGGAGTGTCAAATCCAAATCCGAAGGAGAGAGTTGGAGTTGGAGGCCGTGACCAAAGAGAACAACCAAGCGTACATAACAATCGAGCGGCTCGCGGAAGAAAACGAAGACTTCCGAGAAAGACTGGGTGAAGTTTGTTTGTGATCACATTACGGCGTCAACAATCAGGCAACTCTTGTGACTCTTGTTTCTTTACAAAGGCTACCAACCCAGCCAGCAAGTTGACCTGAGCGAGTTCAGGAGAGCCAAAGGCATTCAACGGTGGCAGTACAAAGCTGAAAATCAAGTCCTTACCAAGGAGGTATGCACGATCCAAACTTCATCCTGTTCTCTTTTCTTTCTGGTGAACATAACTTCCCGTTCAGATTGAACGTCTCGAGGAGGAACGGCTGGAGATGAAGAAACAAGTCCGACAACTAGCCAAGCAGAAAGGTAATGACCATCCATCTCGGGTGCATGGTGCTTCCAATTAAAACTAATAAGCGACTCCCTCAAATAGCTTCCCTAGTCAAGCAATTGTAACCGGTAATGGTCTCCGTTGCGAGATGTAATTGTTCAATTAAGTTTTGAGAGTTTTTGTGCTTTGTAAGCGCATTTTGACCGCACGTGTCTCTTTTTCAGGGCTGCCGCTGTCCATGTCGGAGGAGGACATTGTTATACGCTGTGTAAAATGGCCACCAAATCCTTCTCGGATCAGCTTGCCACCAATTCCTGGCGAAACCATCTCGCCACCGACTCCTGATGGAAACAGCAAGGCGCGCTCGCACGAAGAGCCCCTAGCCAAGGTTGGTGCTTTGAAAGAAAAATCCTCTTCTATAAAAACAAAAAGAAATATAATATACATCCTTGTATTGTCAGGTTGAACCTGGTGAAGAAGTGGTGACGATATCGAAGAGGGAGGCGGAACTTAACAAGTCCCAGTTCCAGTTTAAACGTAAACCTCAACTCCATTTTGGTTCCATTGATCCCATTTACCGTCTTACCTTTTCAGCTATGATACAAGTCTTCTATGTGTGTCGCTTTTAAAGTGGAGCAGCTCTCCGGGGAGAAAGGAGACGTGGAGGCCGCGCTTAAAGACGTCCTCCGGGCCTTGAAGGCCAAAGACAACACAAACATCCCCAGTCTGAAAAGACTGGCCAATGTAAGCAAGATGGCGAAAATAGGACGATGCTGCATGGAAAATGATGATTTTTCACCTCCGGCTATTCCTTCTTAGCACAACCTGAAGGTCTATGCCACTGAAATGGTGGCCAGCCTCCAAGAGGAACACACGAAGATCCTCCAGGAGAAAATGAAGGCCGAGCAGGAGAGCAAGAGGACCAGGAGGAAGGTGGACAATCAGGAGCAGAGGCTTCGAGAGTTGACGGAAACATGCGGATGTTTGGAGGAGGTACCACGTTCCCATCCCGCTCACATGCAATGACACTTTTTGAAGTAGTAGAATAATATCTTTTGGCTTTGACGTGATATTGCATTGCATGCAGAAACTAAAGGAGAAGTCCAACCACGAGACGGACGGCCAGGCTGCCCTAAACCTGGCACACAAGAGCGTGAAAGATCTCCAAAGTCGGCTCAACAATAAAGAAGACGTGATCAAAAAGTACCAGAATCAGCTGACTCAAGTGGGGAAGGTACACCTGACACAAATGGTACCGGCGCGACTCGTCAGGCTGCGTTCAAGGTCGCAATTGTTTCATCACTTTTCGTGATTTTTCTTTTTGCAATGAATTTTGTAAGCATTTTCTAAACTTTTCGAATTCCTTTCGAATGGCCTTCTAACTTTGTTGATGTCAGGATCAAGAAGAGTTGATAAAGGCACACGCCGAGGAGATGAAGATGTTGTATCAGAAGTTGGACGCCACCAACAACATGGCCCTGGATCGTTTCAAACGGCAAGCAGCGGTACTTTTGGAACCATGAATATTCCTCAAAATAACTGCAGTCGTCCATCCAAACCCCCTTAAATATTCAAAAGCAGCCTTCTGTGTTTTTTTTGTTTTGTTTGGTTCCTTTTCGCAGGAAGCGATGAAGAATCCCGGCATCGGCACCTCGACGGCCAAACATCTGGATCGGGTGGGCGAGTTGGAGCATATGGTGGCCGAACAAGACGTCCTGCTCGCTTCTATTAACAGGAAGCTGAAGATGGCCACCGCTGAGTCGGAGCGACACAGGGCTGCCACGGAAACACAAGCCAAGAAACACGCCGACGAGATATCCAGGTGATTGTCCTTCTCTTCTCGCAGCTGGCCTCCACGTGCAAACCTGTTCAATTTGGCTCAGGCTGAAGAGGTCACACGCGGCAGAGTTGGAAGACGTGATCTTTGAGACCAAAGACCAGACCAGCCAAATAGCAACTTTGAAAAAGGAAATCGACTCCCTCCAGAACGAGCTGGAGACACAAAAGGAGGCCAATGTCAAGTCACCGAGCAACATCCTGAAGAACACGGCTGAACGCCTCAAGCTGCAACTGGTCCACAAAGAGAAACAGATCAAGGTCACGTTGTGTTTTTAATTACGTTGGCTCGGAGGTGTATTTTCATTCGGGCCAAATTCGAGTCAAACATGGATTTGAAGCTCGCTCTCGTAATGTTCTCTTCCTCAGGCTCTCAGCCGCGTTCTGATTGGAATGCGGGCCCAGATGACGACTGCCGCAGAACAACAAGTCTTGGCGAACACCGCACAGACCCAGGAGAAACTCAACATTCAGAAGTTGCTTGACAAGCACACCAAAGACCTGAAGGTGAGCTTCCAAAATGTCACCAAATTGGCCTGGCTGACATTTTCAATATACCTGTCAAATCTTCTCGTTCACCAAGGTGGATGTGTTCTCCAATTATGAAATGATTGTGCAATCCTCTTACGCAGGATCGCGTGCAGGAGCTGAGCGAGCAACTGGAAGCGGCAAACAATTCGTGCAGGAAGAACGACAACAAACTGAGGGCTCAGGTGGACAACTTGAACAAGAGGCTTCAAAAGGGCCTCATCGCTCAGAAAGCGCTTCGCACTCAACTGGAGGAGAAAGAACAAGAGTTGCAGGAGCTGGAGAAGCAACTGAAGACCCGTGTTGACCCCGCGCAGGTTGTGAAAGGAGTGTGACAATTCAGACACATTTACTATTTGCTTCCAACTGTGATGAAGGCAATTTCTTTTTACAGAGCAAAGAAAAAGTAGTGCAGTGGGAAGAGGCGAAGAAATGGCGGTCCAGGTTGGACAAGGTGAAGCAACTTCTGAAGGACAAGGAACACGAGAACTTATTCCTGTCAAGGCAGCTCATGTCTATCAAAGATCTCTATGCCAAGTCAGTGTGCCAACATTTTGACAGCAACACGTCACTTTTTTTTTTTTGAAACATGTTAACTGTGTTGATGCAGGCTGGAGCAAGAGAAAAACCTAACGCAGAAGAAGACCAAGGCGAGCGGAGTGACAGCTGATCAAATAGTAGAGAAGGAGACTCAGTTGATTTCCACCAAGTATGTGTTGTTCCAGCTCTCTTTGAACAAGAGGCCAAGTAGAATTGCCATTGAAACCCCATAGCAGGGGGGGAAACATGGAAATAACACACAGAGAGGTCAGACCAGACTTGCCTTAGTTTAAGGAAACGAGTTCTCGGCCTTAGGGCAAAAACAAATCGGAAATTGAGTAAGTTCTCGGCAGTAGTTGGCACTATATAGTGGGGATTTTGACACATTGGCAATCATCTGTGTTAGCGGAAAAGGGCTTTGTTCCCATTTTTTTTTCAGATCAAAAGTACATCCCTACTCTATAAAATTGGGCTGTGAAATACTCAGTGACTGTCAATGCGCAGCTTGTCCACTAGAGGGTGCTACTCTTGCCCATTTCAGTTCTTTTACTGTTTTCTGGCAGGGTGCCTCTCGACTGAAATGCTGACTGTTGATTGAATTATGAATCAATCATAATTACCAAGGAGGTAATCTTGCAGATTGTGAATGCCGAGTTAACCGAGGAGAAGAACCAATCCTTGGAGGAGAGACTGATCTTTAGAAAAGCACATGTCCAAGTCTTCTCCAACTCCTCTTGTGATTTGTTTTGTTTTCATTCCCAAGTCTTGGCGCATTTGGATCATCACGTCTGCATCAGGCGGCAAAGAAAGACGCCTTGACGCCCTGGCAAAGTGATGCTGACTTCCAGAAAGAAAACCTCAAGCTGGCCTCTGAGAATCTGGAGCTGCGCCTCCAGCTCGCGCAAGCCAACATAGACCTGCCGAGATTCAAGGTTCACATAACCACACAAAAACTAAACACTCACAATACCATAAAACTCAATCCAGATACGATTCAACACGATTCGTACGAATTGTGATGTGAATATTTGCGACTCGCTCCAAGGTTTTCTTTTTGTTTCACAGCGTAAAGTTGGAGACCTGGAGGAAATGTGCAGTGTACTGAAGAATGACAATGCTGAACGTCTTTGTCATACACGTGAAGTATGTGGAAGTAACATTGTGTACACTGGTGAGGTATTTGAATAGTGTGCTGAGTGGTGTGTGTTTTTTTTTTCCAGGCAGATACGTTTATCTCTGGTGACAACGTGGGGGCAGAAACAGATCTCAACAAGGAAATCAAGTATGAAAATTAGTGCGGGTGGTTTTCTAGGAAAATAAGTCAGACAAATTTAGGCTTTACTTTGATACATTTGTGTCACTAGAGAGCTGAGGAAAGATAAGATGGAATTGGACCAAAAGCCAGACATCGATCTAAATAAAGAGATCCCTAACAGAGGTGACGCTCCCGCACGCGCAATACTGGTATATTCAATTCTTGGAAAAATTCTAACTTGTTTGACCTAATTAGGAGCCAAGTCCCAAGCCGGCAGCTGAAACTGAGAAAAGCAACTTTGAAAGTGACACAAGGCATTTCATTGTTCTGTCATACTTACTATGTCCCATTCAAAGCATTCCCATGATAGCAGAGGGAAAATGTAATGCTTCTTTTTTTTAAGTATGAACAGTGGTCTTGAGTATTTTTATGCACCAATAAAATGATGTATTGGTCATTTTCGGTTATAACTGATGGTGACTTGTGAAATTATTTTATTATAGTATAGCAAGTACATCGTAATCGCTGGTATTTTATCACCCAGAGCATACCTGACATAACTAACCTTAATACCAACTTAAATCCATTTTTGAAGCACTTTGAAACCCTCACATTCCATAAAATCCCTAAAACTTGGCATGAAACCCAAGTTTGGATAACCTGGGTAATTGCAATGTTGATGGAGGACATTTCAAGAATTTATTTTATTACATTTAAATACATTAAATAAATGTTACTGTGTAAATCAAAACTCAAAAAAGAGTAAATGTAATCAAACGTGTCCCTTGTCTAAACCCATCCTGTAAATATTAATCTAAGTACAAATATTTGCTTTTATGATGTTTGTATGGTGTAATAAGTACAAATATTTGCTTTTATGACGTTTGTATATTATCTTCAAGGCGCAAAAGCTAATAAAAAAGCTAATGGTCAGCATCAATCACTACCAGCTGTTGGCCACCTTGGGAAGATTTCGGTTGGACTGTTTCTGTCCCCTGTGTCGTATGGTTGTTATTCGTCTTTTCAGAGGTAAGCGAGAAGAATTATGCCCAGTCAGTATTTTATTATTATTTACAAAAAGATAACTTAGTAGTACATTCCGATTTGAGTTACTGAAGCGCTCCAATGATGAACATGGCAGCTAGCACGTCAAGCCAACAACTCGGTCAACACGCTATGTATTTGGATTTGTAGAGTTTAAATTGTCACTTTATTTTGCCTAAATGAGGCAATTTGTGTACCATGGTATTTTCAATTCGTGTTTTTGGCATTTTAAGGGCTTGTGTTATGACCTGCGTTCAAATGTCTATGCAGGTACTCGGCATTGTGAACCCAAGCGGCTCTGCTACCCATTGCGCCTGCGCACACCGGTAAGTAGTCATCGTCCGATCGAACGTTTTTTATTTTTATCTTTTTTTTAAAAATATATCAAACGACATGACGAGGAATTACAGCGCACTAGGACATGGTATGAAAATAATTGCTTCATCGGCTTGCCAATGTTTTATTTGTAAATATAAATACTACATGAGAACTGTACAGGTGTAAAACATAAAAAAAAAAAATACAGAATACTACATTTGAAGCTGCCCTTATGAAAGTAACATTTGTAAGACTTCCAACCACTGTTAAAAATATCCCTGTCCTAATATGCTTAAGGCACTGAATATTAGCTCAAGTAAAATCAAAGACATTAAGTTATTTACTAAAAGCTGCATGAGCAATTTTGATCTCAACTGAGCATGTCTCCAGAGGCGCTATCCGCCACTTTCCTCAGCTGCGCCTCCAGCATGATGTTCTTCTTCACCTCCACATTGTAATTGTACTTCAAATCCTCAATTTCATCAAAGAAGGCGGCGTCCAACTTGCTCGATTGGTCCTTTAACTGTTGGATTTGGGCTTCCAATTTGCGCTTCTCCGCCTCCGCCGACTTAAGGAGATCTTTTAGCTTCCTGTTATCTTATCAAGTATCAAAAGAGAGAATTTAGTTTCTCGGTGTAAAGAGTGGAATAGATTGTGTGAGTGGCACCTGTGTCGTGTTTGGATGACCCGCTGTGCTGCTCGCTGTACTCGTCCAGTCTTTTTTTTAATTCCGTGTTCTCTTTCCTCAACTCACTGTGGGAAAAAAAGTCGATTAATACAATAGTCCTAAAATCTGTTTCTACACTCGTACATACATTTTTCTTACTTTTTAGTGTGTGAAAGTAACTGAAGATTGTTTATAGTCATACTTTATACCTTGTTATCTTAGAGACATCTGCCTCAGTATGCAGACGGCAGTTTAATTTGTCAACCTGTAAAAATGACAAAAGACAAATAAGGATTTATGGATTCTTTGTGGGAGTGAGGTAATTGCTCGTGTTAGAGTTAGTGGAATGATGCACAATAAGTAGCCAAACTTGACCTGATTTTCGAGTCGCCGGATACGGATCTGCGCCGTCTCCTCACGTAGGTCCGCCTCCTTCAACTTCTGTTTGAGTTCCGCGAGACTGGAGGTTTTCGTTGAGAGTTCCTTCTCCAACTCTTTCATCTTGTTCTCAAACATTCTACAAAAACAGGAGGAAGAAAATAATCCATTAAAAGAAACAATTTCAGATGGCGAAAGTCTGTTTTCTTACCGAGTCACCACGGACGCCTTGGTGGCTTTGCTGTCAGCGACTTTCATGGTGGCTTTCGACAGCGCGTCCTGGAGTCTCTGCTTGGTTTCCTCCAGCTCCAGCTCCAGCTTTTCACAGCTTAACTCCACGTTGGTCTTGGATACTCGCAGCTTCTCTGTCGCCTCCGCTTCCTGCTGCCACATGTAACCTTCAAGTGATCTTCTACATGCAGCAAAGACTTTCCATAATGCCTGTTAAGCAACCTGGGCTAAACTTAGCTCCTCGCTAACATATAAAAATCATGCAAAGGGGCGACTTATCTTTAAATAGCTGAAGTTAGTAATGAGTAAATTTACCCATACCCTTTTGACTTGCTTTCGGAGACGGTCATTCTCCATGACTATTTTCTCCAGTCCTCTGCATCTCGATTCCATTTTGCGAATCTCTGCTTCATGTTGACTCTTCACTTGGTCGTATTGGGCCTTGAAAGCAAAAAACTGTTAGCGCCTGCTTTGGTGAAAACGTGCGTCGTGTGATCGACAACCTGTAGTTTTTTGTGTTCTTGCTCCAGCGCCTTGTCCTGACTTTGAGTATCACAGGTTCTCTTTAGCGTCTCATTCTCCTTTTGTAACCTCTCCACCACCTTCTTCATCAAGTGGATAGTTTTTTCGAGTTCAGGCACAGTTTTCCCGCTGTAGCCAACCTGTAGAGGTTCCCATAAAAAAAAGTCGGGTTCTATAGAAAGGAAAAGTCTGGTCATGTTTGCGGGATCATACTTTGGCATTGGTCAGTCTCTTCTGCAAATCGGCACGTTCCTTTTTCAACGCACCGAACAGCTCCTCCTGGTCGGCAACTTTACTCTAGAAAAACAAATCACTTGTCTGGATTCTACAGACAAATTGTGACTTCTCAGCGACGATGCTTACCTTCAGCCTCGGCAGGTCGATGTTGGCCTGTGCCAGTTGGAGACGCAGTTCCAGATTCTCCGAAGCCAGTTTGAGGTTTTCCTTCTGGAGGTCCGTGTTTCTTGGCATCTCCGCATCTATTGCTGACAACTAGAGAAAGGGAAAGATATAAGAAACATTGTCTGAAGACTCAACTCTAGAAAGGTGCACATGGACTTTTGGCCTAAACACACCACTATGGAATAAAAACTCAAAAGGGGGGGGGGGGACACTCAAGTCTTCAACTCCGCTAGGAAAACTAAAACTACGGCGGTGCTAGAAGTCGACAGAAGGCCTGCAGTACCTTTGGATAGATTTGCGACCTGCTTTCTGACTTTTGCACACCATCATCCATTTGTTTCCTGATAGCGCTGTCTTGGCTTTGGCTTGGTTTCTCACATTTGGTCACATCTGGAATATCTGCCGTTGCCTCCCTTGTAGACACTTCATCTTGTTCTGTCCGCTCAGGCTTTTCTGCACCGGATTTCCCCGCATCCTTATCACTATGTTGACTTGTCAATTTATCATCTTTATTAATGTAATCTTTGGTTTCAACTTCTTCAGCAGACAATGATTCACATCCTCCTGATCCAGGCTCTGCAATTTCCGAACCATCTGGTATGGCCTCAGATTTCCCTTTACTTTCCTTTGTTTCCATCTCATCTGCACCCTCTATGTTGTTTTTTTCTGCCGTCTGGTTATTGGGCACCTCGGGGTTCGTGCTCTTTTCTTCAGTGTCGGTTTCGGACACGGACTGTTCCGGGCTGTTTGTGTTGACGTCCACGGAGCAGCGCCGTGGTTCATTTGGATGGTGTGTCTCAATCGCTTCGGACGACCCGTTGTTAATGTCAAAAGTCATCCCTTTGAAAGCTTCCAGGTTTTTCCCCTTTGCATGCAACAAAACCGACTGACATCAGTCAAGAAAAAAAAAAAAACGGATGAAAACAAGGACAGACAGCAGGGCTAAATTATAAACAAGAGGATGTATGTGAAGAGGTCCCGTGTAAGAATATTTACAAATCCGTTATGAGTCGCCACAGAAACACTCACAGGCTGTCTCGAGGGAGATGTCTGGTTCTCTACGACTCGAAGTCTTTCCTCAAGGTGGCAGTTCCTCCGAGTCAGATCTTCCACAGCGGCGTCACGGCTTAGAGCCTGTTGCTGCCTAGAAGGTTCACCCGAAATACAAACGCCGCTGGTCAGTACAGTGGCTTTTGTGTTGAGAGCCAAAATGTGGAGAAAAGGTCAGCAACAGTCGTTTGTGGACTTTCTTTAACTGCAGAAACAGTTAAATTATGGAAAGGCGGTCGATGACGAAGAAAAGGGCGCCGAGGGCAAATTCCTCGGGCGCACCTGAAGGGAAAAACGAGGGGCTGAATTGGAAGAACTTGAGTTGGATCAACTCGGTGCAGCCACCGGCCAGAGATAAGATGTCAGCCAGTTCGAGAGTCGACTTCAAAAAACAGGATACATACTTTATGGCGATCAACTGAGTCTCCAATTCTGCATTCTTTTTCCTCAGCTCCTCGAGGTCTTTGTCCAGTTCATCTCGTCTCGCTCCCGCCACCTGGTCTGCCGTCACACCTCTAGCTTTTGTTTTCCTCTGCAGTACGTTCCTCTCACGCTCTAGTCTGGTTCAGCGCCATGAAAAAGCAAAATGGAAATAATGGTCATCAGTAACGATTTCTGGAACTGAACCTCCATGTAGGACCAGTTGTACTCGTAGGACCTGGAAAGCGCAACTCAGGCATATGAGTCAGTAAATCAATTTGGTGGATAGTTCAGTCAAGAGTGCTGTAAAAACAAACTTTGGCAATCATGTGATTTTGTCTGGAATCATGACAATGTTGATCATCCGTATTGTTGACACTGTACCTGCCATAAAGATCTTTGATAGTGCCGAGTTGTTTGGACAGGGAGTCCTTTTCTTGTTCTTTGTCCTTCAGTGCATTCTTCATCTTCTCAAGCTTGGACTGCCACTTCTTCCCCTCCTCCCACAGCAATATTTCCTCTTTGCTCTGTCAATTACACATGTAAAATAGCTTTTAGCTTGGCGCGAATGAAACATTACACATGATGTACAGATATATAACGGTTGAAGGTTTTACAGACCTTTCCCTGAATGACTCTTTTGGTTTCAGCACTCTTCTCCAAGTCTGACTCCAACTTTCTGATCTTCTTCTGCAGATTCTCAACAGTTGGCCCCTTACCATCGAGCATGGCTTGATTCTATATTGGAAATTATTTATTTATGGAATAAAATTGCAGATGTGTTCTATCCGCAAATATTATTTTTTTTCTAACCTGAATGCAGCTGCTGAGTCTTTTGACTTGTTTTAGGAGCTCCTGGATTTCCTGCTCGGCTTCCTCCTTCTTGACTTGAAGGGTCTTGTGACGATTTTGGCTCTTCTGGAGCTCTTGGTTGAGATTGTCCACCTCCTTTCTGAGGGTGTTCTCATTTCTTTTAGCTGACTCCCTGGCCACTTGTAGCTCATTGCTGAGTTCTTGCACCTGAGCCTTTGTGGAGAGGAGTACGAGGTGGTTTGATCCAATCAATCACAGTCAACATCAGTCATGTGATATGTGGAGCCTACCTTCAGATCTTTGGTGTGCTTGTCGACTAACTTCTGTACGTTGAGCCTCTCCTCGGTCTGAGCGGCGTTGGCCAAGACTTGTTGTTCGGCGGCAGACGTCATCTGGGTCCGCAGTTCTAAGAGAACCTTGCTGAGAGCCTGAGGAAATAATCGTCGTGAGAACAAGCTTGTGATTTAAATAAATCAAAGAAACATCCTTGACAAACCTTGATTTGTTTCTCTTTGTGGATCAGCTGCAGTCTTAGGCGTTCCACCAAGTTCTTTAGGGTGTTGCTTGGGGACAGATTGTTGGCCTCTATTTGGCTCTCCAGTTCTTTCTGCAGGGAGTCAATCACCTTCTTCAGTTCTGTTATTTCTCCCCTCTGGTCTTTGGTCTCCATGGTCAGGTCTTCCACCTCTACGACATGAGACTCCTTCAACCTGTGCAAAATCCACAATGTTAGCAAGATCGATTTTTCGTTTTAGGTCATCTTAGGAAATCTCTCCTAACCTGGACATTTCGTCAGCGTGTTTCTTTGCCTGCGTATCCATGGCCAACTTGACTTGCTCCAATTCCACGGCAGCCATCTTCAGCTTATTGGTAACGGAGACGAGCGACATATCCTGTTCGACCACAGTCTGCTCCAACTCGGCCATGCGATCCAAATGTTTGGAGGTCGGCACAGTGATGCTCGGCTTTTTCATCATTTCCTGCCAGGTAGGACGGCAGAAGGTACATTTTGTGATTTGTTTTAAAATATTTAAGCTCAGCAAATAGTGTGTGTTCATAGTACCGCTGCCTGTTTTTTGAGACGCTCCAGGGTGGTGTCATTGTTGGAATCCAGCTTCTGATAAAGCATCCTCAGCTCTTGGTCGTGCCTCTTGATCAGCTCCTCTTGATCCTGAGATGAATACCTCGGTCAGAAGAACTGAACCGCAACAGGTTTGTCTCACCATACCTTTACAGCTTGCATCAGCTGGTTCTGGTACTTCTTGAGTACATCGTCTTTCTTGTCCAGTCGCCCTTGGAGATCTTTAACGGTTTTGTACACCAGCTTGAGAGCTTCTCCGTCACGTTCAGAAGAGTCGGCCAGTAAACGGCCGCCACTGGCAACGACGGACGGGAGGCGGAGACGCAGCTCGTTTATGACTTTGTCCCTGGACGCCACGTTTTGTTCGGACTTCCTCAAGGCTTCGTCCTTCTCCTTCAGTTTCTACGTTGGACCGAAATGATCCGTATCATCTCATGCATGATTGAAAAGCGACACAAAATGGAAGGAGATGATACCTCCTCCAAACGTTTTCCTGTGGCCTGCGTGTTGGAGATGACGTCGACTTGCTCGCTGATTTTTCGCAAGGCAAACTCAAGTTGTTGAGCGAGAGGTAGATTTGTATCCGGGAGGTAGCTGGGGGCATCGATTGCCTGAAATCACAGAATCTCTCAATATATTTGAAAATACAAAAATACCCTTTTGATTTTCAATCTCCCTTGACAAATCGGAATGAATTGATCAAATTGAAAAATGCTTCCAAACGAACCTTTTCCGTGCCTCCGCGTAAGTCGTCGTGCTGATCCAACTGACGCTCCAATTCCAACTCGCGCTGATCCCACGCAAGCTGGCGCTCTTCTTGAATCTTCACCAAAATAAATTAGAAACCAAAGTGACACACGCTTTTTGAGTTTCATGCTCACCATATTTTGCTGCACAATCTCCTCGCCCAGTGAGTGGATGATTCTCTCCTGCTCCTCAAGCAGATTCTTCAGGTAGCGGATCTCTTCTTTCTGCATTGTCACCTCCCTGCTCTTCCTCAGCTCCTGCAAATGGGCTTCTTCCATCTTCTTGTGCCACTCGCGTACCTGTATTGGTAATATTGTAAGATCGGCAAAATGCAGGAGTTTTTTTTCTGGGTACTGGTTTCTGAAACATGCTACGACTCGTGAGGACAACTAACCTTCTGGGCCCCTTTGGCATCCTTCAACGTGGCGCAGAGCTCCGCTAGGCCTCGAAGCCTCAACTCCATCTCTTGTGCCCGGCCCTCCACCCTCCTGCGCTCCTCCTCCGCCTGCCTCCTTTCCTGGTACGCCTTTGCCTTCTCCTCCTGGAGGCCCACAAGGGTGGACGAGAACTTCTCCTGCTGCTGCAGCGGCAGCGCGCCAGCAAACTGCCGGCGCAGGGACTGCACTGTCTGCCGCAGGCGCCGGCACCGGCTGCCAGCCTCTTGCCGGGCCTGGAACAGCGTCCGCTCGCTGGTATCCAGACGTTGTTCGGTGCGCCGCAAGAGTGCCTCCAAATGTCGGACGTGGGCGGCCGAAGCGGACAACTTAGCCAAGGAATCCGCCTCGCTGAGTTGCAGAGCCACGACGTGCTGGTGGAGCTTGGCAACCAGGGCCTTCTCGTCCGATTGAGACTGATGAGAAATTAGAGATTGGACAGGATGTTTTGGACCTTATTCTGTGTTTGGATTTTTTGGACGGGCTCAAGAACCGAGTTGAAACACCCTTGTTCCATAAAAACAGTGGTTATAGAAGCTAGCGTAAGTAAAGTGGGTGATTACCTGGTAGTCTAAGATTTGTTTCCGCAAAGATTCCACCTCCTTATCTTTAGAATGTTGTCTGGCCTGGAAAGTTGACGCCTGTTTCATGGCAATGTCGGAAACCTCCCGAAGTCTATCAAGCGTGATTAAAAATACATAACGCTGTCACAATAATATCATTAAAAAAAAATAGATTTTTTTTGCCCACTTTGAAAGCTCGGAGCGCAGTTGTGCCTCGGCGGCCTCCAGCTGTGCGATCCTCGCCCGGTCGGCGTCGCCGGCCGCTTTCGTGACACAGTCAGCCAGTTCGTCCCTCAGCTCTCGCTCCAGGTGCTGTGCCTCCACGTTCATTTTGGTCAGCTGAGGACGGGAACGTAGCGAATTCAAACGATTCAATGTGAAACTTTTTTATCCCCGGAAAAGTTGCCCTACCTCAGCAAACTTGGCCTCCAGCTCACTGTTGCGCTCCTCCACTTTGCTGAGTGAGCTCCTCATCCGTTCATACATGGCGGTGGCGTGCTCCGCCCTTTGACGCTCGTTGAGCTCCTTCATCTCCAGCGTGGCCATCCGCCGGGCGACCGACGCCCCCTCGTCTGGGCCTTTCTCTGCATCGCCCTGGCTTATTTCCAGCTTCGCATTCTCCCACGCGTGCTCCAGCGTGTGTAACTTCTCCTTGGCGATCTCCAGCTCCTTGCTAATGGTAGCCACGTGTCCTCTTAGAGATGCATTCTCACTCTGAAGGGACAATAATAACAATCTCAGGGATCTTGTGTTCCACTAGTGGAACCCCTCTCGTAAGGGGTGTGTTTGCACACCTCCAGATTTTCCAAGTTTGTGGTCCTCTTGACCAGCAGTCCGTCTCTTTGTAGCACGTCTCTGTATTTGACGGTGAGCTCCGTGTACTGCCTGTTGGCCTTCTCCAGCTCCGACGCCGGCACGCTGTCGTCCAAGGCCTTCTGTAAGGCTGCCACCCTGTACGCTGCAGTTTCCTTTTTTGGGGTAAAACAAAAATGGCTACTGTAAATAGGACAGCCGGGGGTTTTTTTTGGGCATATAAAAAGTCAAAAGATGGAAGCATAAATAAAGTGGATAAACGCCAGGCAGAAATCTGCTCCCAATGAAACAATCGCTTGCCTTGTATCTGAGCAAGTCGCCCATCCTCTGCGTGACGGCTGTCTGCATTTGAACATCGGCGTCCCTCAGTCGGCCATTTTCCTTACGCAGGTGCTGCTCTTGCTCCATCAGTGTGGTACAGCGTCGAGTCAGCTTCTTCTCATTGACTTTGGCAACGGTCAACTTGCGCAGCGCTTCGCTCAGATGCCGCTTGAGTTCCTCTGGGTCCTTCTCAAGGGCTTCCAGTAGGTCCTTGTAGTAGGAGTCAAGTGAAATGTTAATAAAAGTTTTTTTTTCTGACAACAATTTGAGACATCACAGCAGATGCTAGCAGTAAAGTCATCCAACCATCTTGACTGTGGGATGTTATGTCTGTGTAAAAGTGTGCACCCCCTTGGCTTAATTACACGTGAAAGGCAAAAGTGCAAAAAAAAAAAAAAAGCCTGGTCTTTAGTTCCTGCCCTGCTGCGGCAGTACACGAAGTGAGGAAAGTTCATCTTGCTTACACTGAACTGCTGGAGTTTAACATCCTCCAACTGCTGTTTCTCTTCAAGTTTGCTTCTGGTGCTCGTCAAAGCTTCTTTCTCCTTGTCCCATTGCGACTTCTCACTGCACAAAAATCACAGATTTCTAGAAAATGTCAGCATTCGACCACCTCAGTGCAATCCGCAAGAATCCTCCGAACCTGAGGTACTCCTCATACAGAAGCCCTTGCTGGTGGCTAATAATGGCAAACTTCTCTTTGTATTCCTCCAGTGTCGTCGTCAGCTTGTCCCGCGTGTTCTCCTGGTTCTGGACTTCCTAGTTGGCATCGATAACGAAAAAGAAAACATGAACTAATGCTTTGTATTCATTAAATCACACATTCACACACCTGAAGCAGTCGAACGACGTATTCGTTCAAGGAGTTGATGACCTCTGTGCTGCTGGCTTCCAGGCCCTCAGGGATGGTCAATGGCTGGAAGATGGCGCCACCGATACCGCCCGACTTCCTCAGGTGCTCCAGCTTGGCCTCCAGGTGGCTCATCTGACACCACACGCCATATAAAGTCAAAACAAGCCAGGTCGCTTTGTACTCAAATTAAAATGGCGGCGGCTTCCTGCCTCTGTACCTTCTCTTTGGCTACGGCGAGTTGAGCCACACTGCCAGTCGCTTCCTCGCGGGTGGACTTAAGCTCCCGACGGAGCTCCTCGTTTCTGCCCACTAGTTGGTGGATTTGAGACTTGAGGTCTGACGTCAGGTGCTTCCCCATGACCTCTGTCTGGATGCAGGAAAATGAAAATCCTGTTGAGCAACCTGGAAATCTGAGGTTCGGGAAGTTTGTTTGATGGCCGCCATGGGAACAGCCCACAGAAGACAGGAACGGGTTGACTGTCAGGGTTAAAAGATCGTCGGGGAGATTACTCACATCCACCAGACCGGAAATACCAGAGTCTGCGTCGGATGGACTGGTCTCCTTGGCCTTCAAAGCCTGGAGGACGTCCTTGAGTGCAGCCTCCACATCTCGTTTCTCCTTGGAGAGCTGCTCCACTTTGAGAAGACAGAAAATAGTCAAACGCAAAGATCAAGCGGAAGCTGAGTCGAAACGATTCTGATATTCTATTTTATTCTGATTACACTTGAGCTGAAACTGCGTCTTGTGGAGCTCCATCTGTCTCTTCTGCATTTTCACTTCTTCTTCCAGATGCTCATTCTGTAAACAATATCCTCGTAAATGATTTAAAATGTCTTTTGGAAAACGTGCTGCGGTCTCCCTGGAGCTGACCTTGGCTCGTAGCTCTTCATCTGTGCGAGTTGTCGGCTTCCTTGTGCTGTGTGAGACATCCGCCAAGATGGACGGTGGCAGCCCTGTGGACACAAATTTGGGTGAAGACAAAATTATACAAAGCACTGATACTTTGGTCAGATCAAAATCCAGGATCAGTTCCTTTTTAAAACACCTTTTGGAAATGACCTCAAAATGGCTCCTTTGGAAACAAAATGGCCACTGATTTATTTGATGATGCAACAGAGTTGATCAGTTAAAATGTGTGATATTTGAAGTTGGCATCTTTTAAGTGAAGAGTGATGAAGTCACCTTTCTCTTTGGCCAGAAGTCGCACTTGTTTCTTCATCTCCAGTCGTTCCTCTTCAAGACGTTCAATCTGAACAGGAAGTCAGGTCCAAAAAATATCCGATAAAAACTTTGGCGTTGGGTCTAAACGATTAATTGCATTAATTTGCAATGCCCGTCCTAATTTATTAATCACAAAGCAGTACTTTGGATTGCGTTTACCTCTTTAGCAAGTATTTGGTTTTCGGCTTTGTATTGCCGTTGTTTAAGGTCTCTGGCTCGTCTGAACTCGCCAAGGTCCACTTCCTGTTTGGGTTGATAGCCTTTGCACAAAAAAAAAAAAAAGCATAACGAGAATCAGACAAATTGTCTCTTGTACAGAACTTTTCTTAGTTGTTGTCGTAATGCCACGAGGAAAAACATCACCCAGTCTTTCTCGAAAGTCCTCATTTTCCTCGGAGAGCTGATCGATCATCATGTACGCTTGGTTGATGTCTTTGGTCATGGATTCTAACTCCAAATCTCTCCTTTGAATTTGACTCTTGCACTCCTTGATCTCACCGATGGCTTCCCGCAGGCCATAAATGCCCTGGAACGTGGAAAAAGAGCCTTCATTATGCAACGTCTTGTGTCTGGAGCTATTCGCAGAAGCGTGGAATGGAAGCGATTGGACACACTGTGACAGAGACACGGCATCACATGAATGACTTGTGTGTGCTGTCATTGGCTTACACGTTCGTACTCTCTCAGGCGCTTGGTGGCCTCGATGAGCTCTCGGTCTTTTTCCTCGGCGTGAGCTTCGGCTCGTTTTAAAGCCGCCTCCGCTTCCGCCGCTCTCATCTCGATGGACGCGAGCTCCTCCATCTTTCTCTGCGGGACCAGCGCTTAAACACAAATCCATTTTTTTTAGAGCTTCAAAGCAGCAGGATTTCCTTTGCTCAACATTTTTTTTTTTTTTTGCGATCAGGTGACACATTCAGATGTTTTTGATTTTTGTTTTGGATTCGCAT
This sequence comes from Syngnathus acus, assembly GCF_901709675.1. Lineage (NCBI taxonomy): Eukaryota > Metazoa > Chordata > Actinopteri > Syngnathiformes > Syngnathidae > Syngnathus > Syngnathus acus. The sequence goes on along the minus strand of NC_051092.1, from coordinate 2,129,596 downwards.
ATGTTTTGTGTTCAGTTCAAGAAAATTTTTTCGTTTTGTACTAAACATCGCAATTAGAGTACTTTGGGGAGAGGAAACATGTTGGAATTATTTTGATAAGGAAACCCAAATTATTGTAAGTGGTTTGTTTGGAACACAAAAACAAAGTATTAAAAAACAACAAAAAACTCAGAACTTGAATTGGGAATGCAAAAACCTTGTGTCAAAGCAATTTTTCAATTACAGACTTATGTGTTCGCTATTTAAATGTTTTGTCACAAACCAAAAAGTGTTTCACCTATTTACCTCCACTTTCCTGTTTGGGCACCTTGAGTCCCTCCATGAGCAGCGTCTGCTTCTCCATTTCGCCTGTAAACTGCTCCACTTGCCCTCTCAGAATCTTTAACTGATCATCTCGCTCCTCCACGGCCTGCAGAGTTTGCCCCAACACTCGTTTCGGTCAGTACCGGCGACATGTTTAGGAGACGACATCAAAGTGGAGCAAACCTGCTGCAAGGTGACAATGTTGCTCCTGTCCAAGTCCAACTGGGCCACACGCAATTTGTGCTGAAGGTCACGGATCATCTGCTGATACACTGAGATCTCCTCATCCTTTTCAGACAGCACTTTCTGTCAAGTCACGAACACATCGTAAACGTGGGCGAACATCTGCCTACCAGCTTGAAAGCAGTCGAGCCTCAAATGTCATATTTTTGATCAAAGTTCTTGTTTTTGACAAATCGAGATTGCACATTGCGTGTCTTCTCAGACTACTCTGAAATTTCTACCAGCTGCTGGGTGGAAAAAACTGCCAAAAAGTTAATCGAGTCGCCAACCTTCCATTGATCCACTTTGGCGTCCACTGCTGCGATAATGGGGTCGTCCTCTTCCGTCATGGAGTTAATCTTCTGCGTCAGCTCTCTGACCTGCACATGAAGAACATGTCAGGAACATGAAGACGCGAGTGGTCACGGAGGAGGCTGTTTACCTGCAGCTCGGCACGATCTCTTTCTTTCCTCAGCTGGTCGGTCAAGGAGTCGCACTGATGCACGGCCATCTTGATCTGGTTGTACTCGTCGCTCATCTTTTCCATCTCCTTGGCTGACTCCATCACACATTTCTGCATGTGGAGGTTGTCCTCCTTCAGCCGTGAGATCTCATCTTCCGCTTGCTAAATGGAAGTCAAACCAGATCTGTGGAGATGGTCATCTAGAGAAGGTGAGCGGCGTACCTGAAGGTCGTCCAGGCACTGGGAGAGCTGGCGGTTGGCTGAGCTGAGCTTCCTCTGAGTTTCGGCGGTCTCCTCTTTGGACGCAGCCGACTCCTTACGCTCCAACTCTCCTTGATAAAAGTCCACATCTCGCTGGAGCTGCGTGTTCTGACCCAGGAGAGGTTTAGATACTTTTATCCATATTCAAGACCTTTGATGCAGAAGACGTTTTGCTTAAATTTATAAAACATTCTGCGTTCGGACCAAGCTAACGACGAAGGGTTGGCGATGGAATCGGAGTCTGTAAATCTAATTTGACTGCACAACATACGAGTCTTACCTTCTTCTTGAGCTTTTTTATCTTTGGCAAAGAAGATCAGAGAGAACAGTGGAAAAGATGTAAGGAAAAAAAATATGGATGACAAAATGAAAGACATAAAGCTTTGTTTGGATGGAGAAGATGAAGGTGGAGAGAGGCGGGGGGGAGGGAAGCTTTATTTACATGGCGGCTACGTACTTCTCTTTTCAACGTCTTCACCTCGTCCTCGGCCGCTTCTGCTCGCTGGACCAACTAGGAGAGCAACCGCACATCTGTTGTCGCACTGATGTTATAAACCGCTTTTCAAAATGTTGAGTCGAGTCGTCACGCCGACGTGACGTTCTCACCTCCTCGGTAGTCTTTTTGCTTCCTCCCATCTCCCTCCTCAAGTGGCTCACTTCCTTTTCCTTCTGTTCCAGTTGCGTCTCCAGCTGACGGATTTCATTCCTCAAGAAGCGACTGTCTGTCCCGCCACCGCCATTGCCGCTCTTGGCGTGCTGAGACCGAGCACACCGAGGGAGAAAAAAACCCCCCCAAAAGATAATAAAAAGGTAATATTAGGTCATATGTGGTAGACGTCGACTACCAAGATTAGTTTCTTTGCAATACTAACGGGTTCTCGAGTTGGATTGTGTACAAAAATTCAGAAAGAAAAGGGAAGACGCAATCCAAACGAGGATGGCAGCCAGTCTGCCGCCATGCTCGGAATTAGCCGTAATCCTCTTAAGGTGCTCAGACAATCACAGCGCAACCACTTGCATTAATCAGTAGTCAACAAGTAGCTCTGTTTCCAAAACATTGGCGAGTACAGCATCGCTCCTTCTGATGTCATATTGCTGAATTGGTTTTTCATCTTGGAACAATCAAAAAACAATCCTGGGTTGATAAACTATAACATTTTTGATTAATGCAATTACTTGATACATTTTTAATATATCAATAGACAAGCCTTTAATATGATCTATAGATTTACATTTTTGTAATACACTAAGCCTTACCTTGAGTTCGTCCTCCAGTCGCAACATCTTGGCTTGAAGTTTATTTTCTACACCGCAGACGGTTATTGTCAAAAATCAATGTAAGCAGTGTCTTTCTTCAGACAAATATCGGTACCGACCATTTTTCTCTTGTTCTTCTATCAACTGCTCGGCGAGAGACGCTTCCTGATGTTTCATCTGAAGCGAGAGGAGAACAAAATGGCATTTGAATGTTTTGTAAAATAGCGTAGTTGTTGATGGTGCAGAACGAGAGTAGAAAAGGACCTTGAGCAGAGACTGAAACACTCGCAGTACGTGGACGACATCTTGCTGAGCTTGATGCTCCAGCCGCCATTCTTCAGTCTGCAACATAAATCAGACGCACCTCATAAGAACGGCACCAAATAAGGAATAGAAATTGCACCTTTCACATACGGAGTTCACATCAGTCAAAACAGCAACTCGGGGGGGGGGGGGAGGCTTCACTGTAATACTTTTCATTTTTTGAACAGCAGTTAACTTTAATTCCACGTCAGCTTTAATTTTCAACTTATTTCAGTCGTAATTGTGACTTCAAATTTGACAGCTTAAATAGTTTGTTTTCTAAATTTTCTCAGCCAATTTTGCTGTCGTGTCTCACAGCGGGGCAATGGATTGTAAAAGATCCTGCGAGAAGATGACAATAAATATTCCGATGACAAACAAATGCTCAGAGGGTCCTTTTGACCACACATTTGCGAAATAATGAATCGCCTCAATCACGACTTTTCCTTGAAATGATTGTTGACGGGTGTTTACAAGCCACACCACACGATTTATTGTCGACTCGTAAAGTTTTGGGGTTGTTAGTGTGTTTGATGCTGTGTGGCGTAACTCGCTTCGTGAGCGAATAAACAAGCGAGCCCATTTTGGTTTTTCCGTATGTTTGATGCGACGTGGCATCATTGAAACAAGGGGCCCATTTTGGATAACACGTTTTTGCTGAAATTGAATGATACGCTGATTACTACAACTTATGGTTTGGTCCATCGCGTGTCAGAAAATAGGCAAAATATTTTACCATTGTTTTCCAAAGTAAAAGCAGATGTTTGTAGATGCTTTATTTTGATTGAACAGAAAGATAAGTCTGCTTTCATCTGTGATTACTTGATTAAAAAGTACACCCCTAATAGAAACAAGAAATTATCAATTGCATTGTCATGAACCATACAGGCAACGCCACACAAGTTCAAACGGCGGATTAACAAAGTCCTCATTGCAGACGGAAATTGTCACGGAGGCTTCCTAGCAAAATCTCATCCTGTGAGGTCTTGCAATGCCAACAAAAAAAGCCAATGAAAGCTTTTATAAGAAAATGATCACCATATGCTCGGGTCTGACATTTTTCCATCTTGCCGTAAAATTCTCACCGTGTATTGCCCCCCAGAACTGGTCTGCCTTTTGGATTATTTGTTTCAATAGCAAAGCATAGCAGTTAACCCTTTGACGCTCCCCGGGATGAGCCCTCACGCCATATGCAGACTTTTTGTGTGATGTTGGAATTTTTTCAATCACACTCTGACTGTGATTTGCAGTGCAGACATTTCTGTATACATGGACGGTCGTCATGTGAAATAACAGATAGCCACAGTGGAATAACATCAAGAGCAGGTGTTTCAGTGATACATTTTATTATGTACTCCATATATGGTGGTGGGGGGTAAGTGTACACTTTTTAAATTAAGATAGCGGAAAAAATAGCAAACAATTTAAGTCAATAACAAAGATTCAAAAGCAGTATTGTACAAGTGCAAAACAAAGGCAGAAAAGTAATTTTAAGAAAAGCAAGTCAATAAGCGCTGCAAAATAAAAAGGTGGTGGAGAACGGAGGGAAATGGAAAGCCTGAAAATACAATAAAGTTAATAAATATTTAAGTAGAAAAAGGAGGGATGAAGTACAATGCCATGATATCAAAAGACAGAAAAGGAAGGAAGGAATGATGCAAGAACAAAAACAATTTGAAAGGATGGAGAGGAAGAAAGAAAAGACGCCATACAAAAAAAGCAATGAAATGCACAAAAGAAAATTATGCACATTTATTTTGGGCTCACTGTGTATTCGTGTTGGATAGTTACCGAGGTGACCCGCGTTACAAGATCGTCCAATTCATCTTTGTCACATTCGTGGAGGTTCTGCGGCTCGATCCTCCTCATCTCATCCCACTCGAATGCAACAATCGTCTCGGCCATGGCGATGTCACACACAGCTGATGACCGTCAGAAAACAAAAGCAAAAACATCACTTAAAAAAAGTACAATTAAGCTGATATCATCACAAAATGCTGAAGCAAGTCTTTAGCTGCATATAACCTGCGGAGTTGACAATAAGTGTGGCATCATCTCGAATAACATCATTTACCTCTCCGTTGTCCAGCAGTATAAAGTCCCAGTGAGCTCGTTATATCTTAAAAAAATCCATACTTCATTTAATTCAAAAATGATATATATAACGTGGTTATACCGTTTATATTTGTTGTTGAATTATTCTTTCGGCACTTTTTTCTTTTCATGCACAACGCTCTATACCGCCCCTAACGGTTCGGAGTGTAAAAGGTGTTGATACTGCGATGTATTTTTAGTTTTATTTTATTTTTACAATATCAATTAATTGAAAAGTATGAATAGGGTTACACACATTTAGCAATTTATCTGATTTTTGTCACGGATTTCAAATGACACCGGCACGTTTTTTTGTCCTGTCGCCTCTGCCCCGGAAGTCGTCATGACAAGCCGAATCTGGCTCGCGCGTGCGCACAACTCGGAGTCCCCTTGCTGTATCGTGTTATCTACTTTTTGGTTGACATTCAATCATTTTATTTGATTCTTGTCACGTCTGTAACTGCACCCCGATCCTCTTGAGAACACGGTACGCGGCGACACGAATGACTTCATTTGATGGAACATGCCAGGATAAACCCCCCCTTCATCTCATGTGGCAAGGCTAAAACTAGCATTAGCTACAAAAGTAACTCATGGCTGGTGGCGAGCTAATGATAAGATGCTTTGCCTGTAGAATACGCAGTGCAGAATGTTCGGTGAAGATTTTTTTGGGCTGCAAAAGTGACCTGGAAAATTAAAAACTGTCGTACAAACTAGGGGGTCACAACAGCGCGAGTTACGCCCTGTTTTGGGGTTTAGTCAGCTGTCAAGCTTCCGGTTGTATGTCTTTCAACGCTCTTGCTTTAATGTCTAAAGTCGACTGGGAGAATATTATGTCCTAATGAACTTACTGTTCTTTTTACTATGCTCAATATTGACCAAGGTGATGTTATAGATAGCTTGTTGGAAACTCAATGAGCACGTTTGCCTCATAGTTATGAAGTTCTTGGTTCGAACCTGGATGCAATTGCTTTAATAGTTTTTCCGTCTACTACGACTTCACTGATTGTGCTTTTGTAAACTAATTCCTCTTTTTGCTGCCATGCAGAATACAGTGTATAAAAATTTAACAAAAAACAACTCAAATGAATCGCACATCGTTTAACCACCCAAACCTATCCAACCAAAATCACTTTTGTTTTCCCGCACAGCAATCCATGAACGGCGTCGCTGCGCCATGGCTGCCGTTTCCTGGAAAGAGGCGCTGCTGCTTACTGTTCTGGTGGTGGCGTGCTATTGGAACAGCCTGTCGTGCGGCTTCGTGTTTGACGATGTCTCGGCCATCCTCGACAACAAGGACCTGCGGCCTGCCACGCCATTGAAGAATCTCTTCCTCAACGACTTTTGGGGTACACCTATGTCAGAGGTATGTCGATTCCCGTATCGTCTGTGAAGGGAAGGGGAAGAAACTCGGTTCAAAATAGAAATTTGGGTTTATTTGAAGGCCATATCACCCAGACCTAAATAAAGCTAAAGTACATATTTTGTGTCCCCGTTCAGGAACGCAGCCACAAGTCCTACCGGCCGCTAACGGTGCTCACCTTCCGCCTCAACTACCTGCTGAGCGAGCTGAACCCGGCCTCCTACCACCTGTTTAATGTGATGCTACATGCCGTCTCTTGCCTGATCTTCTTGCGCGTGTGCCGCCTCTTTCTGGACTCCACGTCCGGCCTGGTGGCGGCGCTGCTCTTTGCCGTGCATCCCATCCACACAGAAGCCGTGAGTTGTTCTCAATACTTCAATTTTAGCTCGCCGTAGCGAACTCCCTGGTTATTTCATTTTGATCCACTACATAGTCGTCTTTCACGTTGCTTGTCCTTGGCTGAAATGCCGTTAGCTCAACTTGGGCTCTTTAAAGCTGACCGCACATGAAAACCGTCATTCAAGCTCAAGCACCGCTGTCACTCGTAACCTAAAGCCTTCAGTTGACTGTTTTAACACGGGAGGGATTGTTCACGTGTAAAGGGGGGTGGTCTGTGTTCAGCCCACCTCCCAGCAATTAGGACTTGTAATTGATCCTGTCCTACATAGACCCGCGTACACAAACAAATGAAAGCAAATCTTTTGCTCCCTCCTTCAATGTCAGCCATTTTGCCTGACAAACCTTGAGTGAGACGGTTATCGTTGTCTAGCATCTCCCTAAAAAGGATCATTTGTTCCTTGTGACAGGCACCACGGCACAATGCTCGCCTTGTGCGTCATTCTCCGCAATATCATTTTATCCCGACCGGCCGGCCCTGCGCTTGGGCTGTTTTTGTCTCGACGCAGTTGGCAACAAGACGAACCAAATGATGATTGAATCTAAACCCATTAAGTAGAAATATGTGACATAATAAGCTTTGCTGCTGTTGTTTTGGGAGATTTAGACAGCTCTCTGTGTTCCACCTAAATCTAATGATGTCATTAGAGCACATTCAAACTGTTGATGACTTCTCAAAACGAATCCAGACCTTTGTAATTGGTACCAAGTAATTGAAGCGCCATTTTTCTCTTGGAATAATCAAAGTGCCTAGGCACACCAAAGCAGACAGTTTTTTTTTTTGTTTTTTTTTTTTTAAAGTGACATGACGTGACTTTAAGCACCGCTTAAGACAATGACTGGATTTGACCAAACTTGACATTTGGACACTATACCAACTTCAAAGTTAAGAATATTTTCATATTGATTTTCATGGGGCTGGTGTGATTCACATTTACAATAGTGCCTTTCTTTTTCATCGCAGTCTTAAGTCTGTAAACAAGACTTATTTTGGGATCAAATAGAAAGCATTGCCCGAGAGAAGGAAAACCAAAAAGCAAAACTTGTTATTATTAGCATAGAAAATGAATTAAAATCGAGCGTGCTTTTCAGGCTCATGAAATGTCATCATTGCACGAGCCTTTTCTATGCCTAAAAATAAAAAAGAAAGCCACTATCATGTGATGCGTCCCGCCCCACACTGGCACGTCCACATGAGGGCACTCAATGTCTCGCCTTGCCGCTGTCGCAACAGTGTCGTCCCTCACAACATTTTATCTTTAATAAGAGGTGTCCAACGATAAATCTGCTCATTACTCACTCAGAAGAAGCAGTCTCTGTTTTCATACTTCCATCATATTTCCTATTTTTCCCTCCCCAAGTGAAACATTCCATTTATATTTTATGTTATGTAAGTCGGCATGTCTATTGTGATTGACACCCGACGCTCACTTCTTCTCCTTATTTCCATACACGTTTTTTTTTGGCATTAGTTATAAATGTCTCCATCCCTCCCCGCCGTTTGTCTTTTAACTTCACATGAGGTATTACTTGAGAAAACTGCTGACAGAGCACATAATACAATATTTGACCCCAACCAGGTGACCGGTGTGGTTGGCAGAGCCGAACTCTTGTCGTCAATCTTCCTCCTGGCTGCTTTCTTAGCCTACACCAAATCGACTGGCTCTGACCACTCCATAGGTGAGATTGCCCCCCCCCCCCCTTTTTTTGTTTCTATCTCCACTCTGTAGCACATCGGTCCGGGGGACGTCTTCAAATTTTGTCTACGCGGAATATTTGTCTATTTTCATGACAGTCAAGAATTGGAAATATACTGCTTAGTAAGTTTAATTGGTTCCGTGACCAAGATTGTATAGCTCTGTTTACCTGAGTGTCACATCAATTTTCCACATTAAAAGGAAAATTGAAAAACCATGATTCCATCCCCAGCAAAGCTGCAAAGCCTAACCCGTCTCGGCTCCGAAACTGAAATGTCAGATTACATCACTCTTGTGTATCGACTGTCATCAGCTCACATGGCGCGCTTATTCAAGAAGCTTTATTACATTATAGAAATCCTTAACAGCCCTTTGGCTATTAAGATCCTTTATCAGAAATTTTCCAAAGCATTTTGAGCACAAGACCCAAACCACACAAGGAAGGGCAGAGCAGATGTCACCGAACGCAGCATGTCCTTTGCTCTCTCGTTACCTAACTTGTTGTCTTTTTTTTTTTGCTTTTTAGTCTGGGCGCCCATCGCTCTGACCGTCATGTTGGTGGCGGCGGCGACGCTGTGCAAAGAGCAGGGAATCACCGTGGTCGGCATCTGCTGCGTCTACGAGGTGTTTCTGGCCCAACGGGTAAGGAAGGCCTCGAGGAAAGTGAATAAAGCATCGAAGAAGATTTTTCCGTATTTCACAACAGCTGCGAGTGTAGCAAAGCACTCGACATATAACCATTATTATATTTCACAATTGACTAAACAAGAATGATTTCAATGAACATTTTAATCTCTGCTCTGCCAGTTCACGTTACCGGCGCTGCTGGACACACTGAAGCAGGCTTTGCGGGGCAAAGGCGCCTTCCCCTACGCCGTCCTCCAAATGTTGCTGAAGCTCATCGTGCTGGTCATCAGCACGCTGCTGCTCGTCATAGTGCGTGTCCAGGTCATCCAGTCGCAGTTGCCCATCTTCACCAGGTAGACTGGACTCTAAACCCACGTTTTCTACGGCCTTTATTGAGCCCCACATTAAAAAAAATAAAAAGCTCGCCGTGCACAAAGATGCGGCACTTGAGCTACCACAGCATCAAGTCTGGGAGGTGGTTGCTTGTCTTTGATGTCATCCCTCATGTTGAAGACCCGTCATCTTGTCGCTGTTTTAAAAAGTTTGCCTGCCGTCGAATCGGCCATCTCTCCGATAAAATTCCTCAACGGTTCACCCGACAAGTGCTAAGCCGATAATCCTCAAACTGTCTTCAGGTTCCTAGGGGGCCAGAATTCTTAGGATAAAGCAGGACGAGCCATAACACAGGAACTTGAATTAGGCAGGATTAGGATTAACGTGGCGCAGGCCCAAACATGTTTTTTGAGCCACATGTCAAAGTACTTGCGGGTTCCCGAGATCTCCCGCATGACACCAGGACATAACAAGCGCAACTTTTTCAGGTTTGACAACCCGGCGGCCGTCAGCCCGACGCCGACCCGCCAGTTGACCTTCAACTACCTGCTGCCCGTCAACGCTTGGCTATTGCTCAACCCGTCCGAGTTGTGCTGCGACTGGACCATGGGCACCATCCCCTTGGTGGAGTCGGCTCTGGATCAGCGCAACCTGGCCACGCTGCTTTTCTACGTCCTTCTGGGACTGCTGGCGTACCGCAGCATCACCTGCTCGCGCAGCTCTGCGAAGACGGTCGTCATGGTGAGGCGGACCATCATGCTCACAGATGTGGGCTCGCTCGACTGTTATGTTCCTCCATGTTTAGGCCGCACTTGTGCTCGACGTTAGTATAATTTACAGACAACCCCTTCAAGCCGTCCCAAAAACATGCCTCCCCATCTGCAATTGAATAAACACTCGCGTTTCATCCCAGCCGGTTACATAAATGTGGCATATTAGGTTAACGTTTTGAAAATGTTGGCTTGCCAACAAAAGCACCACGCTGAAATTTAATTAAAGGCGTTGCGCAACAAGCCCTTCCCCTCGACTGTCGGCGAACATTCTCTCAGAGCGCAAACAAGAACAAAAGATCAACTTTATTGGGGACTCGAGTCCACAATGCGTTGTTTTTGAAAAAAATGTTGCGCAACGTTCCCATCAGGAGATGGAGCATCAAACTCTCGCGGCTCACATTCCTCCTCCCGTCTCTTTTCCAGGCCTTGTCTTTGATCGTCCTGCCCTTCATTCCCGCCTCCAACCTTTTCTTCCCGGTGGGATTTGTTGTGGCCGAGAGGGTCCTCTATGTCCCCAGCATGGGCTTCTGCGTGCTGGTTGCGCACGGATTCAAGGTGCTCTCACACAAAGGGTAAGCAGATGAGACGATTGGCCATTTTGGTTTGAAAAGGATTATACTGGGGGAAGAAAAAAATAAAATAAAATCATGCCGCATCACCAGCACGTTGAATTAGTCCAGTTTTCTGGTTTTGATGATCCACCATGACTGGACATATGAAAGATCCTCCAGAACTCCTGCCCAGACAGAAAGTTGGCCAATTTGTTTTGATGGTGCTGTTTTTGGGCCAGCAATTTCCTCACTGTCGCGCAACAAAACATTTTCCTCTCTCGCATCATCCATCGAAGTTGGAATTCTTTTCAACCACATGTCAGTGGAACAAAGTGCGAGCATCGTGAATGTTGTCCTTAAGTTAGCCGACGGCATTTTGATGCTCTGCGTTGCGTTGTGACCCTCCTGGATGAGTTGTCGCTGTGCTGCCTGGAGAGTTTCTGTAGGCCGCCTGCTCACCACTGAGTCATGTTTTCTCCATTTGTGCCAAATTTGTTCTCACCGTGGTTTACCGGCACAGGATTCTGAAAGCTTTGGAAATTACTTACATTTCCTTGACTTGTATTTTGGCCGCCAGGTTATATTTAGGCATTTTTTTGGATTGAGCAAATGTGGTTAAAAAAAAAGGGAAATTAGCTTTCCCAAAAATGAGAATAGCCACAATCAAGTCACTATTTAAAAACAGCATTTTGTGTTTACTTCGATTATCTTTGTATTCCCTTTCAATTTATTTGATGATCTTAACACGTGGGGGAAAAAAATAATTTTGGGAGGTAGCAAATACCTTGTCATGGCGCTGTGTGTTTATCTATATTCAAATAGGTCATCCAGAGCATGTGAGATTTCCAGCTCATGTGGAACGTGGCAGACAAGATCAAATGACTTGAAGGAAAGACATTGATCCTATTTAACTTTATGTTCCTCTAATTTGAACTGCATTCCATCATTTAAGTCCTCTGTTGTCCGCAATGAAGGGAGCAAGTTGCGACTCTGAAATCCCTAATCGTATAATCTAGTTTTGAAAGCAGGTCCACTGTATTCAGGAGACTGGTGCACTTTTCTCCTCTTGTTTTGTGGAACATTTCCATGACGGAAATATTTGAGAAGCCAACAGAGAGGTCTCACAGAACAGAATAACTCTAGTCTTCTTTTGGGTTCAATTTTGACTGTTGCTTATGCGGTTTTTGTACGGGAGCTCTGGCTTCATCCAAAACATGCTTGTTAAATTCATTTGGAAGGTGTTTCCCTACATTGATAATGGCTTTTATTTTGAAGGTACCTGAAGAAAATTTCATGGCTGATGATTGGCGTCCTGCTGACCACGCATGCCGTCAAGACCTTCAACAGGAACCGGGACTGGGAGTCGGAATATACGCTGTTCACGTCTGCTCTGAAAGTAGGATGGCCCGGATGACGACGAGGCTTTCCTTCTTGATTGAGCAAAGTGGTTTTGTTCTTTTTGCAGGTGAACAAGAACAACGCCAAGCTGTGGAACAACGTCGGCCACGCGCTGGAGAACCAAAACGATTACAGCAGAGCGCTGCGCTATTTTCTGCAGGCCACCTCCGTGCAGCCGGGTAAGTCGCCGCTAATTATTCGTGTAATGCTCCACTGCAACTCCATATGTGTTTACATTGCCATCTCAGATGATATCGGCGCCCACATGAACGTCGGGAGAACCTACAAGAACTTGAACAAGTCCAAAGAGGCCGAAGACGCCTATTTAATCGCCAAGTCCCTCATGCCGCAGGTAAGCCAGGCGCGTCCTACAACTCGGACAAAAGTTGAATTTGGTCTTGTCTCGGCAGATTATCCCCGGTAAAAAATACGCGACTCGTGTGGCCCCCAACCATCTCAACGTGTACATCAACTTGGCCAATTTGATTCGTTCTAATGAGTCTCGACTGGAGGAAGCCGACCAGCTCTATCGGCAGGCCATCAGCATGAGGCCCGACTTCAAGCAGGCGTACATCAGCAGGCGAGTCTTTGCAGACGGCGGGCCCTGATTAGGGCCATATCAAAATACTATTAAAAAGAAAACTAAATTAATGAATAAATAAATAAAAATAAATATAAATAAATCTATATAAAAATAAGACTAGCTACAACTGTAAAAAAAAAAAAAAAGAAAGTAATCTGAAAAAAGTTTCTCTGAAAAATAACGTCCGTAAATATGGTATTTAAGTTTATTCTGATAAGACTGAATGAAAACTGTCTTTCTCTCGTTGACAGAGGGGAGTTGCTGTTACAAATGAACAAGCTCACAGAGGCGCGTGACACGTACCTGCGCGCGCTGGAGCTGGACGGGGCCAACGCCGACCTGTGGTACAACCTGGCCATTGTGCACATCGAAATGAAGGAGCCGTCAGAGGCGTTGCGCAACTTCGAGCGGGCGCTGCAACTCAGCCCGCGCCACAAGCTGGCGCTCTTCAACTCAGCCCTCCTCATGCAGGAGTCAGGTGAGAGCTCTTCTTTTAGTTCCCGCCACCGCGCCAACACAGATATGCATTGAATTGCATTTCAGTACAAAACAGTAAAGGGGAAAAGAAAATATCTTTGGCCATAAATGAAGACAGCAAAAGTGCCATTTGAGCACGCGTCATCCACAGTCCAAAGCAATAACAGCATGAGAAACCATATCACAACGTCCACACACCTGAAACATTTGATTATTTGCCGTCCAGATAAATGCTCCTTGAAATAAACCAATGGGAATTATTTTGAACCATGCAGCCCTACCAGAAAAAACAGCAGGCGGCGGCACCACCTGCCGCCTGCCTGCCAACGCAATCTGGGCGTTGACGCTAATAATGCGGAACGGGTTTGAATGCCCTCTGAACGCACGTCACATCTCTGGCTTTTCTCGTTTGACTGACACATAAAACATTTAACGTGATTTAAGGACTGAACGGCACTGGGCTCTGTAAACTCTGTTGCATTGTGTGGCAGCGGCCAGCTAATTCCGGTTTAGTCAGACTGAGGAAGGATTATTGCTGTTGAATTGTGTTTAAACTGCTGCAACAAAGGGAATGAGTCACGAAGATGAAAGGCTGCTTGTTTTTCTCGCCGCCACTCTCACCTCATGTTTGCACTCTGATTAGTCAACTGTCACTTAAATAGCTGGCTTCTGCTCCCTTCTGACAGAACACTCATATATCGTTCCCCCCCCCTTGAAATAAGTTGACCTTTTTTTTCCCTCGTAAGATGACGAGTAAAAATACTGCTATTTTTACAATGTTAAGAAAACAAAAGTTACACGACGATGCAAGTAATGACTTTTTCGTAAAAGAAAAGTGAAATTACTGAGAGGAAAAGGTCTGCAAAATGAATATATATCTTGTTTTGGTAAAGTTGCTATTATGTATTTTTTTAATCTAGGCCCTCTTCTATCCCAAATCAAGATCTTCTTCTTTCTCTTAAAAAATTGTTTTGTAACATTGTTCATAAAAATCTCATAACTTTTCCTTCAAAAAAAACCAACCCCAAACTTTTTACATGAATACTTTTGCCCATGGGAAAAAAAAGACAGCTCTCGCTGTTTTCCTTGAGGTTACAGATGTTCATCTCGAACATTTGCATGTTCTAAACAAATCAAATTTCATTCTGGAATTGTCACTGTTTGTCATAGCACTCACAAGTGCAATTGAAACGCGGTCAACTTGGAGGCTTGTGTGGCGCTAAGTGGCCTATTGTTAGCATTGTTAGCGCTCGCTACTCCGGATGACAAGACTGATGACTAATGGCAGTTCAATGAAAGGTTGCTGGCGTGTTCATCATGTTGTCGCGGTTCACTGAAAGTGAATTTCTCACGCTCAATCTGCTCGATCTGCTTCTGTTGATTTACTGCAGATAGGCGAAGCCTTGATTTGTATAAATTGGCGGTGAGATAAGAGATGGAAGAATACATGCGAAAACAAAATTCCCCTTGGAAGTATTGCAGTGGCCCAAGACTTTTGAACATCAATGGGGCGTATCCATTCATCTGATAAAAATGAGGACAACCTGTTCGAATGGTGTCTTGTTTTTTTTAAACAAATTTCGACACAATCAATTTTAACAACACTGCGGTATCCAAGAATAACTTTGCGCAGCCATATCTGAAGCTTGTGCGTACGACAAAGCAGCAACCAAGCCACAGGCCATTACTCAAACTGAAGTTGGGAATTGTGCAAGTCAAGGGAGCCCTGTATAACTAAGGCTAGTGCCTTTTTGTCCCCCCGCTCCCTAGGCGAGCCCAAGTTCTGGCCCGAGGCCAACCGCCGCTTCCTAGTTTACGTGGAGGAGGAGCCGGCCGACGCAAACGGCTACTTCAACTTGGGCATGCTCGCCATGGACGCGGAGGAGAACGCGGCGGCCGAGCGCTGGATGCACAAAGCCATCGCGCTACAGTCGGGATTCCGCTCGGCGCTCTTCAACTTGGCGCTGCTCTATTCGCAGTCGCAGCGCGAGCTGGACGCGCTGCCCGTGCTGGACGAGCTGTTGCGCCACCACCCGGAGCACATCAAGGGCCTCATCCTCAAAGGTGACATCCTCATGAATCACAAAAAGGACACGGCCGGCGCCAAGGCCTGCTTCCAGCGCATCCTCGAGATGGACCCGGGCAACGTGCAGGGCAAGCACAACCTGTGCGTGGTCTACTTTGAGGAGCGAGACCTGCCGAAAGCCGAGCGATGCCTGGAGGAGACGCTGGCGCTGGCCCCAAACACAGCGTACGTGCGGCGCCATCTGAACATCGTCAGGGGCAAGATGGCGGCCATGAGCGCGGCCGGCCGGCCCCTGGTGGAGGAAGACAAGCCAGCAACGGCGGAGGAGGAAAGGCGGAGTCCCCGCGGTGAGAAGAATGCGTGGAAATCCTCCGCAGAACCCGACCACTCAGAGCTGGATGCGGGCCAGCCCGACGCGCGGACTCAGTCCAAGTCCGCCGGGCAGGCGGGCAGCATCGAGCAGAAGCGTGCTGCCGCCTTGAAAAGGCTGGAGGAGATTGAACGCATTTTAAGCGGAGATTGACCACAATTTTTATGCCTTTTTTTTTTTTTTTTTTAAGAGCTCTGACTATTTTTACACAGAACATTTTTTTAAAAATGACTTTTTCTCCCTTATTATCCACCTTTAGGGGGGGAGGATCGGAAGTGAGCACTGCTGCAAATAGTAGTTCAAATGCTTACATCATGAGTTTGAACCGCAAATATAAACGACAATCCCACAACACTTAAATACCGTGTCAAATTGAAAAAAGTAGTGTAAAGCGAACCGGCAATTGACTCTACTTAAGATTAAAAGGGAACCATGGAACGTCGTTAAGGGGGAAGTACAAGTTGAGGACCGCAATGTGAAGAGGTGTGTGCACACAACTTAAGCTGAAGTGCAGCTGTTACCTGCATTTATTTATGGGCACAAATACCGGCCGCTTGTAAATCACGGGGAATTCATCACGCAAGACGTTGGTGCAGATTTTGTTTTATGGCAAGTCGTTAAACTTCACTGCCATGCTTAGCCCACATTTAAGAAAAAGTGATCTTCTTTTTGCACCTCATGAAGGTGTCAGTCAGCATAGGCGGTCGGTCAAGAAGAAGCACAAGTTAGTATTTAACCTCTGGATGTTTTGTTGCCACGTGACCCGTTTTCTGCACACACTCTTAAGTGGCAGCACAATTCCAGGAAGTGACCACGAGGACGATGAAGGCCCCACCCCTGAAATGGAGCAAAACATCCTCGGCCTGGTCACCGCCCGCTAATCTGTATTGATCTCCCGCCGCGTTTCCTGCCTTCCCGTCGTTGCCATTAGCGCTATTGTTGCTGCCCGTGCTAAGCTAACGCTAATCGACGGCCACGTCAGCCCCTCCGCCCCCACCGTGCAATACAATGTGTGTGCAACACTGTCCGTTTATTAGCAGCCCCGAAAGTGTTCAAAAGATTGTACATTCATTATTTATTATGGTTTTTGTATGCAAACTAACTGTGTGTAATCACTGTCGTGGCTGTTCAAACGGTACTATTATTTTCTGCCTTGCCAAGTGACTGTTTTTTTTATTTCAAATTTTTTTGTGATTCATTTCCATTGGTGGTGGTTCAATAAAATGAGACAACAGCTTGGCTGCTCCTGTTGTGTTGTATATTACAAACAGTAGACAGGTATTTTTAAACAGCACTTAGTTGAGTCTCACTTGGAACTCATTAGAAAATGTGGAAATCCCACCAAAATAACGACTGAACTATGCTTGAAACCCTGCCAATAGATCGCCATTATACTTGAGTGATTTATTTTTTTATCTTGGTGTGTGTCTTATCTTTTTGTCTGTTAGTCACGGGTGTTTGCTACAGCGGTGACCTTCCCCTCTCAGTTTGTGTGTGTCAAGTAAAGGCTGAGTGATTTAACACTTGGCCTCCAGCGAGGCCAACGACAAGCACCGACTGGCATGGGCCTCTTATTTTGCGTTCATCTTTGTCCAGCTGCTTTTCATCTTTTTTGACAATCACATGACTATCGTGTCTGCGTAATTTCTTGCGAGATAATGGAATGACAAGTAGTTCATTCAAACACTAATTTACAAGCACTGTAAAGTACATAAATCAAATTGAATGTTTTTTATTTTATAGGTGTGAAAGAAACGTAACCATAGTTGGTATTGAGAGGTCAAAACATTTTTTTTTTTTTTTTTTTTTACAAGTGTTAATGAAAACAATGAAACTTTTAATTAATATTCAGTCACAACAATTGCTATAAAAGCAAAACAATATGAGGACTATTTTAAACGAGTAAAAAAGTCATGTACTTGCCGAACTAAAGTAAATCGAATCAAAGTCGCTTGACGACAGTTATTGCTGTTATGTCACAGTGACCGTCAAGTGTTAAACATGCAAGTCAAAAGTATGAAAGACATTTTCGGATTGTTTGAAAGTTGTATTTATTGTTGGTTTGCTTGGCAACCCGAGGGAGGCCTGATGAAAGGCACATTGAAGAGCGCAGATGGTCAACACACATCGACGCAACTTTGACCGCACATAAACAGACTTGCCTTCTTTCTGAGCTTTGAGCAAACGCGACCCTTTAAGATGACGCCTGGCGAGCTCAGTCAAAGCTCAGGTGATAAACGTAACACCGATGCGCAAAAAAAAAAAAAAAAAATCTCACTGATCGCTCCACTTGCTCCCTAAACTCTTAAGATTACTCAAATCCCTAAAATCCAGAACCTAAAGCCCACTCAGGTCCCTCAATATCAGCTGTTGAAACCAACTAGGTCCTTACAAGACAGGTCCTTAGGACTAGCTAAGACACCAGAAAAGGAGTCCTTAAGACCAACCAGTTCCCATAATGCCCAAAAGTTCTTGAGCCCACAAAGTCATTGAACTCCAGGTCCTTAGGACTAAGACACCAGAAAATAGTCCTTAAGACCAACCAGGTCCCATAATGCCCCAAAAAGTCATTGAACTCCAGGTCCTTAGGACTAAGACACCAGAAAAGTAGTCCTGAAGACCAACCAGGTCCCATAATGCCCAAAGGTTCTTGAGACCACTAATTCATTGAACTCCAGGTCCTTAGGACTAACTAAGACACCAGAAAAATAGTCCTTAAGACCAACCAGGTCCCATAATGCCCAAAGATTCTTGAGACCACAAAGTCATTGAACTCCAGGTCCTTAGGACTAAGACACCAGAAAATAGTCCTTAAGACCAACCAGGTCCCATAATGCCCAAAAGTTCTTGAGACCACAAAGTCATTGAACTCCAGGTCCTTAGGACTGACACCAGAAAAGTAGTCCTGAAGACCAACCAGGTCCCATAATGCCCAAAAGTTCTTGAGACCACAACGTCATTGAACTCCAGGTCCTTAGGACTGACACCAGAAAAGTAGTCCTGAAGACCAACCAGGTCCCATAATGCCCAAAAGTTCCTGAGACCATCAAAGCCATTGAACCCCAGGTTCTTAAAACCAACAAAGTCCCTGAAAGCCAAGCTCTTAAGACCCACCAGATCCCCAAATGTCAGGTTCCTAGGTCCCATCAATTCTCAGAAAGCCAGTTTCTGAAGACTATCCCGCTCTCTAAATCCACATCCTGCTAAGTGCTTAAGAGAACAAACCATGCTGTGGTGCAAGATGTTGTTTTCTTTCCAGTGAGTTTCACACAAGGTTCACACAAATGAAAGTATTTGTCTTTGGGGCAAAAAATGTCAGCAAAGCTCTAGAGGTGGTGCACCCTCTTTTTTTTTTTTGTCACACAACTGCAACATTCCAAACGCCAAAGTTCACATACTTTTCATTCACATTTTACACAGTAATTAAATGATTAGGTCGTAATCTTTTTTCAATTGTCTATGCTAGAGCAAATCTTACTGATTAAAACAAATAATAATAATCAATTATTGAATGAAATCAATACAATACAGATACCATTTGTTGACATGGTATCTGGGGGGAATGTTCACTCAAGCGCGATCTTAGTTGATGTTCCAGCCTGCTGATTGTCAGTGCCAAGCCGCGCAATTTGTATTAAGTCTCAGCGTGGAACGGTCCGGGCATGTTTTAGGGAAATTTGATTCGGTGCTAAAATGTTTTCAATAACATTGTTGGATTGCAGTTGCGGAGATGGAAAATGAGAAGAAAACACAACATGTCTGCCAAATAACAAGAGCTGGAGGCAGCCAATGAGTAAAATGAAGTAGCATCCTAAATATTTACTTTTGCATGTCAAACATGTCGGCCTTGCAGTAAAATAAAACTTTTCATTATTCTATCAAAGCATTTTGATTGCTACGTAATACGGGGGGATTCTAATCACAGGTTGTATTTCCTTTGGCAGTGTGTGTTCCGGGTAATTTCCAGATTTCAAACGTCGAAGGACTCCTTTCTGTGGCCAATCAAGATTCTTAAAGATTTGGACAGGCGACCACCCTCTTGGCGTTTACGCTAGCTGATGGGTAACTGCCAATTCGTAACGACTTGGCAGACAGAGCGCCCCGTTCCACCTGCTTTGACGGTCTGTTGCCGTCATCGGGATTTGATTGCTTTGGACTGGCTGCGGATCAGGACATGTTTTCAAGAAGCTCCTGGCTCGTTGCTTAGGAAGTTGCAAGTTTGTTTGCTTTTAGCTCAATGACACAGTTTTGGTTTTAATGTTTTGGTCAGATCAGGAATTGAGTTGGAGGAGGTGCAATTGGATTACGTCTTGCTTAGGTATGTTTGTTTTAGGGATAGTCCATTGGAGTTTGTCAGAGTTATGGTAGGCTTGAGGTTGGGTTAATGATCAGATCATAAAAAGGCACAAACACATTTTTCGCCACCCACACCGCACTCTTGATACCCGACATTTGTGAGTTGCAAGTGATGCAGGACAAAAGATCGTTAAACAAATAACGTGGCTCCCGAGGCGAGGTTGAGCACAGCGGTGTCTGGACAAGACTTAGACTTTTATTCCAGTGAAATTGTTCACCTATGGAATGTTCCAAACGCATCTGTTTTTTTGAGTACTATATTCCTCTTTTGTGTCAAGTGACACGTTGCAGGCTTCTAGATGTTGTAGATGTTTTCCTCAAGGTAGGGACTTTTCAGATGCCGAGGGAAGTTTTTAAAATGCCAATTGACATCAACAGTGCTGCACAATGCTTAAGGATGTAATTTCTTTTTCACGACAGTGTTTTTTGTGGATTACTGCGGTAAATAAGGTGAAAAAAACACACTCTTGACTGCTACTATAGCAGTGGACAAAACCATCCCGGTCTCGAGACAATTCAAGGGAATGGCAAAGGCTGCGATTGCCGTGGATGCCCGGCTGGATTTGAAAATTGTCAGCAGTAATTATGCGAATAAGAAACCTAATTGTCTGTAGCAAAAACCCTAAACCTGAAAGTTCGTAAAAACTTGAAGGCACTCTGTAATGTTACGGGTAGCAGATGTATTGCCAGGCACCTCACGGCGCTTCGTTTCCTTTTCCAATGCTAAGGTATATGCTAGCCGCAAGGTAGCATTCAATCATAGCACGTCCAGGCAGTTTGCAGAACTGACGGGATGGAACCCGTTGCTTTTTTTCTGCGGTCGCAGATGCCACGCGCTGCGGGAGGGTCCGTCGTGGTACTGCCCACGCTTTTTGCTGACAACTCTTCCAAAGCTAAACCACGTGTTTAATAGATCTCACAATGCCTGCTTGTCACATTCGATGTTAGATAACATTGATGGAGGGTGAGAGAAATGGTCGTATCCCCTGCTTTGCCAAACAGGAGTTGCTTAACACCAGAGATGGGGACTCGAGTCGACTCGAGTCGCTGTTTTGATGACTTGTGACTTGACTTGACAAAAATAAAAAAACTTGAGACTCGACTTGGAAGTTAAAGACTTGGGACTTGACTTGACTTACGATGACTTGAATGACTTCCGTGTTTAGTTTATGTTTTCAGTTTGAATATAAAATTAATAATACATTTAAAAAAGTAATATCGATAACACTGTAGGAGCGCAGGCTGAGAATGGCGTTGTCATGATTGGATCGCTACCCTGTCAATCAATCAGTCGTGCCCTCTCTACCTACCTAACGTGTTTATTGGAGAATCACGCCCCTTTATATCAGACATGCACAAACATGTCAGCGGGAGCGGTACCTTCGGCTATCGTAATTACCTTTTATGACGGCAAAAGACGGACAGCACAGTGCAAGATATGCAACAGAAACATTTCAGACAGCCAGACGACTTTGTCCGTTTGAAGTTTATAGAGCTCTGGTGTCTCCAGATGTTACAGATGAAACATAAAATGTTTCTAATGCTCTTTAATTTCTTTCAGATTTTTTCCAGATTATTTTTTCATATTTGCAACTCAAATGTGTCAGACACTGTCGGCAGACGTTCGTTTGTTTAGATTGAGCTGTCAATCATTGTATGAGGTCATTTCTTTTTTGTTTGATTCCATGGTGTATTTTACTGAATATCAGTAATTACAGTGCAAATCCGAATTATTGTCATATTTGTTAAACAGGTTAGACACATTGGACAATGATGGTTACTTAAAGTTACTTATATCTTGTCTTTTCACGTTACTAAGATCCGATTCTGCGGGTAAAATTGCAATAATAAGGTGACTTGACTTGGACTTGACTTGACCTATTTAAGGACTTGACTTGGACTTGACTTGACCTATTTAAGGACTTGACTTGACTTGCCCAAGAAAAGAATGACTTGGGACTTAGTTGAGACTTGAAGGTTAAGACTTGAGACTTGCACATGTGTGACTTGGTCCCATCTCTGGGAGTTTGTGATATATAAGCTTGAGGAAAACCACATTGTGGCCACATGGCCCAGTGCTGTGACCTCTTTAACAGTTCCATACCATACTTTAGCTAACATATTTTTCCAAGAGCGACGGTTCTCTTACTAATGCGCATAAGAACGTTTTAAACTGATGGTCACCAGGAGATTGTGAATTGAGCTTGTGAGAGAGAAATCTGTCACTCCAAATTTGCCTTTTGGTGTCAAAATATATCCAAGAAAACATTCAAGGTAATGGAAAGCGGGTTTACAAGCTCGACTGTTCTGGTTTATCCCCGGTGACTGATTTTTGTGGATCGCAAAGTGACAGATGGGAATTTTTTTTTCTCCTCGGTATTTTCCGATGATTCCGTTTTGTTTGTCAGGGTTGTCCATTTCTTTGGGTCGGTCCTGAGATAGTTTGGTAATAGACTTGACTACGTCGCCGAGACATCCATATGAGGGCAAGACGTATCGGTAAATAAGCAGCACTAACCGATGCGATTGTCTCACTGTGTCTGAATCCAAACAAACATGTTAGCAATATGATTTTTGCTCCTCTTATTTATTATGTTAGTTGTTTATTTATTATTTATTCATCTCTCTTATTTATTCATTGTTTGTGCCTTCTTGTTTGTATTTTTTGGTGTTGTTTACTTGTATGTATATTGTGTACTATGTCTTGTCACCGTGGGATAGTGGGAACGTAATTTCGATTTCTTTGTGTCTTGGCATGTGAAGAAATTGACAATAAAGCTGACTTTGACTTTGATATGACCAACATGTCTCACTGTGACTAATGTTGCTGTGTTTTCGAATTCTTTGTTTCAAGAAATGCGTGTCAATTAAAGACAAATGTTCGTATCGATATTCTCATCCTCATGTGGGTCTGTCTCTGCGAACATGTGCTGCAAAGAGCCCATGTGTTTGGAATTAGCCTCCTGTTCATCCCTGCATTTGATACTCCATTTTTGTGTGGCCTTCAGCGAAAGACAGCGTCCATGTGGGAAGAGGCGGTACTACCAAATAATTAGACGTGCTGATTGGACGCCAGTCATGTGCATCTGGTTCAGGATTAGCGAGTGCCAGCGATTCAGACATTTGTAAATATGAAACATCATTGGATCCATTCCTCCCTGTGGGATATATTTGTCACTCGCACGCCACGTATGACACATTCACTTTATCCTTGTCATACGAGGCGTGTCACTAAAGATACATTTTAAACTATTAGCAACAACTGCTACTCTTTGAAGATCATCTCGAGGGAATCTTCCGGGTTCCTCTGCTGCCGTTTTGAAGTTTTTGATGTCAAAAGAAATCCACTTGATGACCTCCTTGAGCCTGGGAATAAAAATCACTTGGTGTCCTTCCAGCGCACCGACCGGGAACTGTCAGATGCTCATGGTGTTATGAGCAGGCGTGTTGTCACGGAGAGAACTCATCGTTTGGGTTTTCTGGCACCAGTATAAGTCGTTCTTTGACAACTTGTTCGATATTGTCAGCTTTAGTCCTCGTTTCCTTTGGGCCCGTGTCCAGGTGGTATGACACAACCCAGGCCTGACCCTGAGAGCTCTACTGCAGGCCGTCCAAAGACTGCATGAACGGCGAGTGAGAATCCATCCAGTTGCGAGCAGGTCACGCGGGAACCCCGTGAAACTCGATTCGGGGCAAGAATACATGTCGACCAAATTGACAACAAAACGGGAGACGGCACTTTAGTGATGAGCCCAGTACATGGCGTCGAGTGCCGCCGGTCGTCGTGTGTTGCAAACAGAAGCTGTTTTTAATGACGTCGTACAGGAACGGCGGTGTGCACATGGAAGCTGTCAGTGTCGTAAAAGTATATTTTAGGCCAGGGGTCTCAAACTCCAGTCCTCGGGGACCGCATTCCGACATGTTTTCCAAGTTTCCCTCGTTCAACACACCTGATTCAAATGATCAGTTCATCCTCACGTTCTGCAGGAGCCTGATAATTGAATCAGGTGTGTTGAACGAGGGAAACTTGGAAAACATGTAGGAATGCGGCCCCCGAGGACTGGAGTTTGAGACCCCTGTTTTAGGCTAATGCCGTGTTTGAAAAGGAATGGTCTTTCTTTGCCTGATTTATCCCCAAACGTGAACGATGCATGGGGCGATGCAGATGCATACTGTTCTCTACTTAACAAGTGCTATATGCATGTATTTAGGAGTTATTTATGAGGTTATTGTTAGGGTAGTGTTCACTCTAACTTATTTTGCAAGAACCACACTGGAGACAAGTTAGTCGTTTCAGACACCTGCAGGCGGAGAGTTCACTCGTCGCTGTGCTTACAGCGATGGTCGAATGAAGTCTGAAGTCAGGCCTCATCAGGTGCATATTTATTGAGAAGAAACACAGTGGGGTTGAAAGTGGGGGTGTGAGAACCCAGGAAGGGGTGAAGACGCTCCCCTGCTGATCAAAGCATAGCAGGGGGCCTTTTACGACTTTGTGGAAACAAAGCAACTTTGATTGCTTCCTCTGCAGCTAGTCAATCAGGTGAAAATATCTTAGCACTTTGGTCTACTACTTTTGGTAAGACAGGACAAGCTAGGTAAATTAGTACAGGTTACATTCCAACATAATCATACGATGAAGATATTCTGCAAACCCTAACAGTTATTTTTTTATTTGGTTCCAGGGATTACTATAGTACTATGTCAAAGTCAAAGTCAGCTTTATTGTCAATCCCTTCATCTGTCAAGACACACAAAGAAACCGAAATTCCGTTTCCTCTATCCCACGGTGACGAGACATACAAGTAGACGACACAAACAATAAATAATACACAAAAAATAACAATATAAATAAAATGAGCGATGAATAAATAATAAACCAATAACCCAATAAATAAGAGGAGCAAAACTGAGCCAGCATGCATACAGCAGACAGTAAGCACAGCGCAAAGTATATATAATATAATATATAATATATGCATGTATTTAGGAGTTATTTATGAGGTTCTTTTCAGTTTGGTTCCAGGGATTACGTCGACTAAAAATGGTCCAAATAATTCCACATGAAAAGAAATGTAGAGACAAGGTCATTAATCAACAGTAGTACACCGCATGTGATGTGTTCAAAGCTATTGCGTGTTCATGTATGATATCGTGACCATGTTGACGTTATAAGTAATCCTAATGATCTGGTTGTCCCACATAGCTCACCGACTGCCCCAATGGTTGTGTGTTTGAGCCTTCGACATTACGTTTATTTCATTTCAATTCCTTCATTTGTAAAAAAACCACAATATACATAGAGCAGAAAAAAAGAAGCTAAGTACGCCATTCAAATCCACTTTGTGTTGACGCTAAGCCTTGTGGACGGCAGCTCTGAAGACCTGCGCTAAGCTAGCTAGCCAATCACAACTCGTTTGTTAATGAAATCAGTGTTTCTTCAAAAAAATAGCTAATTTGATTGTTTTTTAAACCTGCTATTTGTGTTGCCCATTTGTATGCTTTAATTGGGGATTAAAAACTGGGAAGCAGAAGAAATGGAAAAAGATTATTCGGTTGCACAAATTACATATCTCCAAATATGAACGATAAATCACAAACTCACATTCACAAATGTTTTGAGTGTTTTGTGCGTTTGCGTTTAAATTGTGCAAGTGCTCATCAATTATATTAGCAGTCAGTTCTATGATCTTTGTCTGAAACTTTGATCAACAATGAAGTTATTTTTTTTCTAAACGACACTTTTGTCACATTGTCAAGCCAAATATTCTTTCCAATAAAGACTTGAAAGATACGACTGTGATGAATTTCAAACAAAAGAACAAACACAGTGTCAGTCAACAAGTTGTTGTCGAATGGATCAAAGTGCTGAGTGGAATTCAGCTTTTGTACTGGTGTTATTAATAGTGGACGCTTCTGAAAAGTAATGAAGTAAATATGTCCCGATTGAGCGCCTAATTTCTTTTTACAAGAATCAAAATTAGATAACAAAAACGCCAGACGCACATTTGCCGCCTTACATTTAAAAAAGACTGTTGGAACGTGGACTGTGGGAATACGTTTATTATTTACGAATATTTAATATCAAATAGAATGTTTTGTTAACATCAAATACAAGTACAACAAAGACAAATCAAAACTTACTAATTTACGCTATTTGGAACCAACATTCAATGAACCTCAAGTATTAAAACATTTTTACTTTCCCACACAACTAACATGTTTTTTTGTTAACGTCAATGTCAATTTAGTGTTCTAACAAATGTAACATTGATGTTTTTTAAAAAAACAACAATATTTTTGTAACATATTTTGGAAAGAAAAATTCAGTGACCCCAAATGTACGACAAGAAGGTCAACAAAAAAAATCAAAGACAATATACAACGTTTCACAAACCTCACATACGGTAAATATTTTGTAAATATAAAAAACAACATAAACAGTGGCCATAAAAAGTCTACACAGCCCCTCTCAATTCCAGAACAAAATATATCATTTTAAATGTTATTTTTCCCCACCGTTAATGTGAGCTACAACTAAACGGGGTGGGGGTTTAGAGACGGGAAGTAAAAATGAGCATGAGATATTGTGGTTGCACAAATGGGCTGAATAAGATCCACTATTTGTTGTTTGAACATGAGATATTGTGGTTGCACAAATGGACTGAATAAGATCCACTATTTGTTGTTTTATTTTTGCCCCTGCCACCCGCAGGCTTTTCCTTTTCAACGGAATTAGTCACTAGTATGGATATGATTAAACTGGGTCATTTGAGGTTCGATGACTCCTTCAAAACTCATTCATTGCCATAACTCCCAGTTACACTGCATATTTGGCATCGACGCTCGTCCATAACTACGGGAGTCAAAATGTAATGACGGTAATTTGGAACTGGAAAAGATTTGAGCTCGATTGATGTACGTCAGTCGTCGCATGGTTTCCAAACGGTTTGGCGCTCAGCTCATTGATGATCACTCACCGAGTCTCTTGTCATGCAGACTCACAAAAAACTCCTCGGCACAAGTGCCACTCTGTACAGCCCCTGAAGGATTCTCCCCACTGGCAGCTTTGACTAATCCAAGTGTGGAGCCCTGTTTCAAATGTGGTCATATGCTAAAATGGCTAACAAACAAAGCTCAGACAAGTTCACCGTTTGTCGGAAGTCAAGTAAAGGGTTGGTCCATTTGAGGTGGTTCTTGGTCCTTTGTTTTTTTGTGGGGTCGGACCTTGCACAAATTCAAAATAAATTGGCCTTTTTAAGTTTTTTTTTGGTGCTTTGGTTTTGTTGTTTAGAGTCTTGGTCTATTGTGATTGATCTTTTGAACACGATCAGTATCTTGTTTTTGTTCAGGAGGTTTTCTGGTTTTGGTTCTTCATCTGTTGCAAGTGGTTTTGATCATTTGACCATTAAAGCTGTTTGTTTGTTTGTTTGTTTGTTTGTTCTGGAGACTGTTCCGGTTTTGGCTTTTGTTTAGTTTTATGGATTTGGTCATTAGTCCATTGGAGGTGTTTTTGTTGGTTGGTTAGTTTCAGGTCATTTTGCTTATTGGTTCTATTACTCGGCTTTGGTCCTTTGTTCTTTGCAGGTGCTTTTGTTTTGATACAGATGTATTTTGTTTGTGTGTGTGGTTTCTGGCATGTTTTTTTTTTGTCCCTTACAGAATGTTTTGTTTTGTTTGGTCCTTTGTCTGTTTTGGGGTTTTTCGTTGCACATGGTTTTGTTGAGCTGTGTTCCAAATCCAGCCATGTGCAAACTCCCAGGCGAAGACATGCGTTCATCCGTGTTGCTTTTCTCGCAAGCGTCCTTGTTAATATTTATATTAGACCTGCCCTACGTTCAAAGCTGGCAAAGAAGAAGAAAAACCTCCTACTACAGTTTTCGGGACATAGCTTGTTCTCGTGTTTTTACGGGATTTTGATCTTTTTCCAGGTGGTTCTTCAATTTTATGTGGTTTTGTTGTCAACCGCAGATGGCTTGTGCTTTTGATCCTTGGTTCACTGTAGGTGGTTTTGATGCTTGGCAGGTGCATTTTAGAAATGGGTTTGGTCCTTGGCACATACTGGTAGTAAAAGAATTTCCAATACATTAAATGTACTATAGAACATAGTTATGCCGCCGTACGTTTTGTGTTAGCGCCAATCGTCCAGTGCTATGCGAACGCATAGGATTGACGTCAGTTGTGTGACCGACCCCTGACAAAGAGCAGGCGTCCCTAATGTCACAACTCTCCAAAGGATGCGGCCGCGCTTTTGTTTGGGCGATTTCAACGTTATCGTCTTTCCCTCAATTTTTCGACGTGGGAGTGAAAATGGAAGCGGGCCGGCTTTTTGTCATTCAAAGTAGAGACAAAACAGTGACAACACCCACGCCGCCACCAATAACTTCTTTTTAGACAGAAAACCTGGCTGGGCTTTCATCTTCTATTTTTTGTGTAACCAACCCTCCCAGTCGCAAGTTATATTTTTGAGCCACCAGCTGACCAAACAACTATTCACATTTGTATTTAAACCTCTGGACAAGTTCGAAACTGACGGGAGAAAGCAAGAGTGCCCGTAGAAAAGTCTTGAAGATGGGGGCGAGGGTTAGGGTTAGGGGGGATATGAAAACTCCAAACGGGAACTTCTGGTGCTATGCGTATGTACCCAAAGAGGCGACCGGTCCTTTGATTTGACGTAGGATGTAACCCGACATTGCCGCCTCTGTTGCGGGGGCGAGTTGCTGAGCCGCGTGAAGTGACTCACCGGCCTTGAGTGGAGCTGAAGGGGAGGCGGGGGTCCACTTAGTCACGGTGAGCACGGCTGACCTAGGATCAGATGACGGGGGCCGGACTTGTCGCGCGTGTGCTTGTCAGAGTGATTCATCCAAGTGCCACCAGACGCCTCGTGGCCCTCCGCGCCCCTTCCTCTTGTCCCTCACCCCCCCCTCCCACTTGGCCTCCCACGCTGGTGACTGTGTGCTGCTGCTCTTGTTTAAAACAAGAATAAGAAAAAAAGCAAGCCAAAGGTCACAGTATTTTAAAGCGATCACCATTTCTTTTCTAAGTCGAATTCACAAAAAGTCACACAAAATCTGCCATTTTTTTTTGGGTCTTCCATTTTTCCTGCTGCACTTTATTTCCATTCGAAATGTTGCCATCAAATCCCAACCACGGACAGACAATTCCTAAATGTGCATGAATTTATGTTTTTTGACGCGCCCCCCGCTCCCTCCTGCTCAGCAACTGGGAGGCGGCCCGGCGAACCTTTCACAGGAGTATTACAGCACAGTCCGACGCGGCGATAAGCCTCTTGTTACGGCCTCTCGGGACGGGGCCGTACGGGGGCGGACGGGGGCCGTGTATTCTCCCGTGGCTGCGGGGAAGAGCAGCATAATGGCCAGGACGCATCATCATCGCGGCAAGCTGAGAAGGCCTGACCTGTGACTGCGCTACTGTGCTCATTCCCACACGCCTTGGGCTCGCCGCATAATGACACTTTTTGTCAGACAGAGAGCAGGAGACAGAGAAGGAAGGAAAGAGAGAGAGAGGGAAAGGGACTGACAGACGGTCAAAGATATTTCATTTGGGCTTTAAACAATATGTGGGCTTCAAATCGAGTCGGAAGAAACCGGGGAACAACATACAAACAAAATGACATCGGTTATTCCGATATATCCGGTGGCAATTTGAAAATTGCATTGGAAAATAAACCGCAGCAAGGGCCTTTTTTTTCTTTCCTTTTATTTTGTTGGGTTCTATCTATTCAGCTCTATTAACTTTTTTATTTTCAAAGTAATCGTTCACTTTTGCATGACACCAACAAAGGCCGCCAATGGCTCCAGGCATGCTTATAACCGCCTAAAAAAATGATCGCATCATAGTAAAAAAATATATATATTTTTGGCTTTTTGGAAATTTACGATGAATCTCCCAAAACGCAAATACGTACATTGACTAAAAATCAAAAACGACAAAATATTTTTGCCATATTGGACATTTACAGTTAGTTAATCTCCAAAAGGCAAATACGTACATTTACTAAAAATCTACTTCTACCTCCTTAGGTTATAGAAAATTCTATTTCAAGCATTATGTCCAACAGCATAACTGCTCAGTCTTCTTTCTTTTGCTCATGTAAGAATGACAAAAGAAACAGACAAGTGTTTTTCCCCATCAAGTTCTTACAATGTCAATGCTATGATTTCTCATCGTAAAAATGACTAATTTCGCAAGCTTGTCCTGACTTAACCCTTGGAACAATGCAATCCGTATAATCACGACTGTGACTGCAAAAAAAGCTTTTGAGATAATCATATCATCCGTCAATCACCACATCTGACGACGGAAGTGAATTGTAAACGTTAGAGATGAGATTAACCGCCACAATTTGGGAATAGCCGACAGCCTTTCCCAAACAGCCCACCGAACACACACCGTCCATGAATCTTTGAATGCCACTCCCTGAATCATGTTGTGGAGCTCAACTGTCACACTTTTGATTGGCATGTAACTGAGCCTTCCGTCAAAAGTATTTTGGCCCTGAGCAAATGTCTGAACGGGGTGGGTTTGTGAATGTTCTGAAGGAGAACTATGCAAATGAGTCAGGATACACGTACTTTATTCATATTGGATGTATGCTTGTTTACATTTATACAAAAATACAGAATACAGTAGAGTTCTCACCCAGAGTAGCAGCTGGGCATTCATCATCTTCTTAATAATAGTAATAATAATATCAATATCTGCCTCTTTTTTTTTTTTGTGAGCCCACCAAGCTTATTTTATTGTCTGGACGTTGTGATTGTCCCACCGTGATTTAAAAAAAAAAAAAATCTATTTTTTTTAGAAAGAAAAGATAATATCTTTCAGGATCAGTAGGAACAACAGAATTTCTCAAGATAAACGCACCACCACCGTATTTTGCTTCATTCACAGCTGTCGTCAAAAGTCAGTGTGTGGGGATGGAAAGGCGGGCAGAGAAAAAGTGGAACTGTAGCAGAAGTATCTCGGGAACCGTGCGGGATAAATGAGCTCCTTTTTTGAGGCTAACATGTTAGCAAAGGTGCCAAATGCAAACAGGTGGATTGCAAAGATGTGCAAGGAATCCGTTCATTGACGGTTCTGCCAGTTGTCTGGGATTGATTGACCGTTACTCACAAAGCAGGAGTTGAGAACTAACCAAACAAAAGGCACAAGGGGACTTCGGTTAAAAATCTTCAAAGAGAACTTGATCCATTTTAGTTACAGTGTCGTTGATGTGGGCATAAACGAGAAAGCAACTGATTGTGATTCACGGTGATATCATATTACGACTCTTACATCAATTGCAGATGTTTGGACAATACCTGAGACTCACATGGGCAATTTTGAGTTAAATTATTATTATTATTATCATTATTATTAAAACAATTCTATTTTTGGACCGATGAAAGAAATTCTATTTGAACATAGTCGCATAACAATTTAAAATGACATTTTTCTTTTTTTAATTTAAAATAAACCCAGTACCTGACACCATCATGGACTGTTTTTATACTGTATTTTTAAAACTAAAATTTTCTTTTGAAATATATTTACACTTAAGTTGAAATTACTAATATATTAAATAATTAATATACTGTAAATGTTTTGACAATACCTGATACCACCACTTTTTTGTCTTTAAATTTCATAAAATTTAGTTAGCATGTTACATGTTTAATTTGTCTCAGTTCTAGTTTAAATTTGTCTCTTTTTTTTTTTTTTTTTTTTTGCTTGTACTGTTAATTTTTTGTTTAAATTTCAAATTTACTTGAATTCATTTTCTGAATCATGGTCATGGGGTCAAATTTACTTGTCGTCCAAATTACACAAATAATCAGTATTTCATCAGATGCTTTGTGTTAGTGTTTTTCTTTTAATCTTTACTTCTTTTTTTTTCTTTCTTTAAATTGGAAGCGACATTTTTGGGGGAAATTTATAATTTCATCATGTTCCATTAATTACACTTTGGAGCCAATAATTGCTTGCATAAACACGTGTGAATGTAGCATCTGTGAAGCATGCAATCCTGATGACTCATGCTTGTAGATTTAGACGAGTTAGCTTTACAATGGAAGAAAACGTACGGCTGGATGAAGACGTCTGCTGTTTGTTAGCCGCAAAGCAGCCTCCGAGGGTGACCGTTTCATATGGTTAGCCTCCACTGGCGCGACGCTAATTGATGTAGCTTTTTGTCTTTGACGTGAATCAGATTTGATCTGAGACAGTAAGGCAAAATGGAAACCAGGCATGTCATTAGACTAGGCTAAAGTTCATGGCTCATTTTTTTTTTTTTGCATTCTTTTGTCATTTTTCTTAGTTAGCATAGAAGCTAGCATTTGTTTGTATACAGTAGACACTCCAAAGCCAAGACCTCAGGTCCAAAAATTTGTTTACATAAGATTGCGTAGCAGCCATTCTCACGCCGCAGCTGGCTACTGAAGTTTTTTTAAATTGTTGCACCTCATGTTGGTTTTTACAGTGGTTATCTTCTTTTAACACTTATATAACACCTAAAGATGTAAATGAACATATTGCCTGTATGAGTAAAGCTTTTACAGTGGCCACAGTTTAAGCCTGGAACCAAAAATGTAATTGTTTTACAACAATATACTATTATTATAATAATTATTGTTACACCTGTATAGCAGTTACTATTGTTGGAGTGGAAAAAAGAAAAAGATTATTTGCAATTTTTCATACGGAGGATAATAAAAATAAAAAAAACAATGGTTAATGCGTTGTACAACAGTTCAAATTGTTTTTAAAAAGTACTGTTTAGCGCGTGCTCATTTGCATTTGGAAGGATCCACTGTATTTGAGTGTGTCATCTTTTCCCACCCTGTGCCTTCAGCCAGCAGTCCCGCTACCTACTCGGGGGTCGGGGGGTGAAACGCAAAGGTGCTTCTGCAATGGGCAATAAATAAATAGAGCGTACAAGCCCCACAGGGAGACTCAAACGGCAAAGTTGATCTTGTAGAATGTGGACGAAGTGTGCGGAATATCCAGTGAGTGGAGGTGGAGGGGGGGGGGAAAAAAACATCGATGTGGTCACAGTCTGGCATTCTCTTCTTGCTTAAAGTTTGTGAGGATGCCATCAAGTCCGGGAGAAGAAATACTGGGGAAGGAGCTTCTTTGAAAGGAACGTCAGTCTTTTTCTTTCTTGTTGTTTTTCTTACTCCTCAATGAACGAAGCCAGTCTTAAAGCAAAATGGAAAAGCGTATCCATACAGTAGAAGGGTCAACGGTGGTTGATGAGAGCTGACAAAATGCTGGTGGCGGTGGCAGCAGAGAGGAAGCAGTTGTCTTTTTTTTCTTTCTTTCTTTCTTTGCTTGTTTCTTGGAATCCCCATTGTGGTTACTCACTCTATGGACTGATACTTTCATCACCTGGAGAGTCACACATACAAAAAAAAGAAAAAATAAGAGTGATTGCTCCAAACTACACTTTTTTTTTTTAAATAACAAGGAGACCAATGGTGAAATTTTAGGGCCACAAATAGATGATCAAATTTACTGTAACTATTCACATCGTCACTCATTTTTATAGAATTGCAAGGAAATGGACAAATGTGCAGAGCAAAAATTTATCAGCAACAGCAACAAAAATATCTTCAAGAATCAGATGAAAAATGTAGTTACCAGCTGAAGCAGTTCTTTTACACAGTTTCAATCATGTTCAACTTGTTTCTGAAACACGGGAAGAAAACAACGGTGTCAGATGGGCCAGGAAAATGAGTCGGGGTCCGTTTTTTCTTGACAAACGAGACGTACTTTTCTGTAATTCGAGAATCTAGCGGGGGTGCGCTCCTTTCTGTACTTGTGAAGTGAACGTCTTCTCCGGGAATCTGCGGAAGATCTCGGCTGTTCCGTCGCGATCTGAGCTGCTCGGGGGAGGGCGGGAAATCATTTTTAATATTTCCATGACAGCTTTGACATAACTCCAGCGGCTTGAAAGGCCGCCGGCTGCTGCAGTAAATTCCAGGCAAAGATGAAAGCGCCGTAGATGGTTCATAAAAAAAAATAAAAAAAAGAAGTGACGAGCATGACTCACCTTCCATACGAGCAGCAGGATGAGTGCCAGGAACGGGATAAAGAGTAAAGATAGAAGACTTCGCTCCACAACCTCCGGAAGCAGACGCGCTTCTTGGTCTGCATGTCAACAACGTCAAAAACATCAATATCAATCGTGCCAACAAAATCGGCAACAAAAACCGCATTGGCAACGTTTTTCACATCAACAATCCATTGAAAACCCGACCCGAAATCAGTATTCAAAGCAAACACGCTGAGTCAGCATTTTGCCGTTATGCTGCACGCAAATGGAAGAGAAGTGAAGTCAGCCCCGAGTGTAAATGCTTTTAAATCCAGCTTGAAAACTTTGCACCCCCCCCACCTCAGTGCCTAAAGTCTTTAAAAACATTTGTAAAATATTTTCTTTTCCCTAAATCTTGCTCCATTTCATTGTTAAAAAAAAAATAGTAAGCTCCTTTTGATTTCCTTTACTTTCACTGAGTGCTTCTCTACCTGTACATTATTTTTAACGATGCAAAACACATGGCGTCATCTTGTGTATAAAATGCCTGGCCTTGTAAAGTGCTTAGTAAACCTTTTTAAGTTCTGCCATTAGTTTGCCAATAATATTTATGGGTTGAGGAAGTTAACCGCCAACCTCAATTATTTGTTTTTCCTTTGCTTAAAAATGACTTAAAACAATATTCAGTGTTTACACTCACAAGTCAAACAGGATCGTCGGAATAGTTTGCATGTGAAATATTTCGCTAAGCCTTCCCCTGAGGTTTGCAACAGTTCTTGTGAAGTTTTTAGAAGGGACGGTGGGGGGGGGGGGGAATGGTCGTGCTAATGGTTTACAAAAGTATGGTTGATTCTATCTCAAGTCACATGAAAAGTTCCAAGATTTGAAAAGCAGGAGCAGGGTTCAGGAATAGAAGTCCGTCTCGGAGGAGGAGGAATTTCAAAGCAAAGTGACCGCACCAAATGTTCCCTCCAAATCTGTCACACACACACACACCAGCTGGACTGGTTTCGCAGCGATGCGCTAACAAGTCACATACATACACACACACTTCAAACACTCAAACATGCTGGCATGACGTGGGAAGAAGAAGACAAGGCAATAAGAAAACGTACGTGTTTGGCAGTCTGTGGATGTGTCGCACTCTGAGCTTTTACTGCTGGACGACGGCAATTCTAAAACAAGCACAGAGGACAAACATTTATTTCATATTTACAGATACATGCAAAATCTGTTTTGTAACTCAAGACACTTGTAAATACGTATTTGCTAGCATTGTAGGCTAAATGCTAAAAACAACTCCTTTGCCATATGCACCTGCAAGAAAAAAACATTTTCTTTAACGTGACCCACAAAACAAAAAATTATTTTCTTTAGCATTTGACCCGCATTATACTGTTCAAATTTTCTTTAGCATTTGACCCACAGTATACTGTTCTTAACATGGCTTATACATATTTTCCCATGATGCAACTGGGGTATTAGCATGCGCTAGTTTTCAGGAGGGTGGACTCATATCATGCTATTTTAGTTCGTTTCAATTGGAAAAGATGATTTGAAGCACAAATAAATCGAGGTTCAACTTTTTGCCACTCTTAAGTTGTCGGCAGTCAGTAAAACTTCTTCATTGTACGCAAACAAATATTTGTGTTTGCTCATTTGGGTGACACATTTGTAGCGTTCGTCCTCGACACTGTGCGGTCCAGCGAAACATCAACATTTGATTTGGCTGAGACAAAAGTTCCAGTTCCTAAAATAACTTTCCCACATAGCCATGAAGAAGTTGTTCAAAGTTCAACACAAATCATTTGGACGCCTCAAAAAGGCAAATCAAGGTGATGATGCTCAGTGAGTCCATTAGCTCGTCTCATCGAGACTTAGCCAAGCGCCCACCTTTTAAATATTGTTCTGTTTGTGTTTGGGGGGTGGTGGGGCAGGGAGGAGGCTCGCAGTCGTCCGAGTCGGCTCTGTGCTGCGCGCTGACCAGGAAGTCGGACACAAACGCAAAGTATTGCTCCGTGGGCCACCGCTCCTCACGGTAGTGGCATTCAAAGTCGTACATGATCGCTTCCTGCAAACAACAAGCCCCAAAGAAACAAACTCAATACCTTTGACGCAAACACGACAGATATTTAGTGTTCATACTGATGATAAAAAAAAAAAATTCACAGATGCTAGCTTGATGCTAATATCAGTCGAGAGAGGTCCAGAGGAGACAACGTTCATAATTTCCACAAACAACTTTCCGGCGTACTTTTCCGGCCAGAGAATCCAGCCTGCAGCGTTTATCTATCTATGGCTTTCGTTTTACACGGCCCAGATGTAACGACGGCTATTTTGAACAGAAGATGTTTGTCGGAAGTAGTCCTGAGCCCGCGTGGCAACATCCTACGCACAAAGAATCCGGTGTTGATGCAGTGCAGCCCGAGGGCTCGAATGTCACGGGAAATCACTGATGGTTCTGGTCTGTTTCCGCTTACGTGCAGAGATTGCTCCAGATTTGCAGAATCATTCGGTGCTAGTATGTACCGTAGATTATGAAATCCCCAAATTCTTTGAAATCAAATGTTGAGAAATGTTGTCCTGTGTGTGGTGCACTATTGGATCTGGCAGCACCTCACCCCGTCTTTGTTCAACTCACTTGTTTGCAGTTAACCTGTTCACCTGTGGAATGTTCCAAACAGGTGTTTGTTTGCTTTAGAGCGCTCTTCAATTTTTGTTTTTTTTGTTGCCCGTCGCAGCATTCTTGTCATGCGTTGCATCGTAAATGGCTTTGATCAGTTTGAACAGGGAACAACACAAACGTGTTGCCTTTGTCGTGAATAAGATTTGCAAATGTAATTGTTTTTTTTAAGCGACATCCCAATTTCAATGTGATTGAATAAAAAAAAAATCAACAGAATGAATCTATTCAAATGAAGAATTCTTACCACGGAGCCCATATTGAGTCGTAGCTCTTGGAGCATTTGTATAAATATGCTAATGTCTTTTCTGTTGGACGAAATGTTGCCAAACTTGTGCGCTAAGTCTTGTAAACTCTCCTCCAGGTAGAAGACGTTGAGCTTTACCCAGCACATCCCACCCTGCAAATATTAAAAAACAAAAAAATCAATACAAGTAGAAACATGCTAACGACAACATTTGTAGCTTTTGAATGTAATGTTAAAACTGTTTGTGGAACATTAACTGTTAGTTTTGGTATTATTATGACTTATTCTGTAGCTTTTGTAATTTTTGGGGAATGTTTTTCATACTATGACTTCTCATATGGATACAACTTTTTAACATATTACAACTTTGTTGTAAAATTACAAGCTTTTTTTTTTTAATCATGCCTATTTAGTTGACTTATTCTGGTAGGAATCAAACTTTTTTGGGTGGTATCCTTCAGATATGTTTTTCTTTTTGATGTATTTGGTACTACGTTTGCATCACACACGTGCGACTTTTGACACGA
Source organism: Syngnathus acus (assembly GCF_901709675.1). Lineage (NCBI taxonomy): Eukaryota > Metazoa > Chordata > Actinopteri > Syngnathiformes > Syngnathidae > Syngnathus > Syngnathus acus. The sequence continues at coordinate 2,092,254 of NC_051092.1, read as the reverse complement.
AGCTGCTCGCAAACGTTCCAAAGTCACCAAACGGTTTCAGTAAAGGGAGGGTCTTACCTCTTCTCTTGGAATGTAATGTACAGGAATTTTGTAGTCTTTGGGAATATTATGTTTCTGTGGAAGGACAAGAAGAAGACACAAGCAATGAAGCGAAAGGGCGGTAGACATGAATGCAAAAGCAGATTCCAAGGTGGTCCTGTGGGTTGCATTGATGCAACAATTGTCAAGGCCTTTATGCATCCATTTATTGCACTAATTATGTTGAGGCTTGGCAACTTTAAAATGAACAGCTCACAAACACATCCAGATGTTCTTTGTCAGCCAAATTGAGATTTTCTTCTCGCTGGCTCATTGACAGCACTTGGGACTTATGATGTACAAGGACAAGGTTGAAGCATGACGAAAAGAATTTACGGAGAATGATAGCTCCATTTCTTACTGTAAGTGTTTGTGTGCAGAACGTATTAAAAGTAGGCCACCGTTGTTATTGCTTGGGATGAAAGCAGCATTTGTTCTTACCAAAATCGAGAGTCTTGACACGTCATCTGTCACTGGGTTGACGTCAAATTTACTTGAATGCACCCCGAGCGTGATCAGCAGCAGTAAATGGACACAGACGCCTATCCGAATCTAACAAAAAACACAAGCAGACATACAAAAAATCACATTAACTGTGAGAATTTTTCCAATGATCTGACGAGACAATCGAGAAAAATAAGCCGTGGGATTCACTGAGATTGTTCACGTGATCCTTAACTTCTTTCACCCTCCATATGAACTAGCGAGTGCTGAGTTCACAAATTCTTTTTCTAATCTGAACAACATGTCCAAGCAGTGTGTGCGTGTGTGTGCGTCTTCCAGCTGTTATCATTACCTAATTTCATATTGGAAATAATCATCAAATAATCATCATTGTTAGTAACGTCACATCGTTAGCAAAGTTATGAGAATTTTCTTTTGTTTTCCCTTAGGAGCAATGTGCAAGTTAATCGATCAAATCAATCAATCCTTTATTTATGTAGCACTTTGATGCAATTGCTTCACTTTGCCTCGACTCTTTTGTGTGCACAGCAGAGTATTCAAGTTATTAAAATGGGCATTGTACAGTATACAAATTGTTCCTTCTGTCGGCCAAAGAGGCATCGGCACGCCTGTTTCGGGAAGGCGGAAATATTTCAGGCAAGGTGCATTACAATAGACTTGTAACGTTGTACTACTTGAAACAATTAAGGAAGGTAATTATTAGAACACAACGAGCACGGCGTTATTCTTTTGTGTGATTAGCCACTATACATCGCAACAGAGTCATTCAAATCAACCATTTTTGAGGCGTCCACCCAACTGTAGCTGTTAAACACAAAGCTAAATTATTTTCTGTCATGTTTTTGTTAATTGAATTGAATTTGTGACGGCAGATTTTACATACACCGCAGTTCCCCTTTTTTTGAGGTTGCTAAAAACAGATTTTCAAATTTGTTATAAACGGACTAAAATAACACGACATTTACAAATGTAAACTTTTACACACAGCTTGTGAATTTCATTCACAATTGAGTCGTTCTATACATCTCCTGCAAGCAGGCTAAGCCCCCTCAGCTCATAAAAGCTAGTGACCCCCCTGGTACGCAAGTCCATTTTCTTTTTACTCCTACTAAAAAGAGTGAACCTTGACACAAGTTCCAATTTTCAAACCTAGAAACCTCCGAACAGGTGCTAAGCATACGCTGCTGCCTTAGCATGGATTCCTACATTTGGAATAAATTAGCAAGAATAGTTACAACTTTCCCTGAACAAGCATTCAAGCAGCAAGCCGCCTCGACCTCACCCACTCAGCAGGCTTCTTGCACATCAATCCAAGCTGACACTAAAAAGCTAGCGGCTATTTGGTCTACTTCCATTTGGAAAGTATTTCCTGACCACCGGCGGCAAGGCTCCCCGAGGTCTCTTAACATCCACTGAGTTGCGACATGAAGCGAAAGCTATCGGATGAAAGCGAGCAACCACAGACATGAGCAAATACTGCTCAGTCACAGCAGAAATCGGGGTTTCGCCCAATGGACGACACAGCATGCCTTCCCAAAACGTGGTCTTCAAACAATTTATCACCTTATGAAACACATGAGTGCACTTTGTTGTATTTACAAACAGCACACAAGCTTTTGTCTTGGTTCAGTGTTGACACTGAACACGAAACTGTCGTTTTGTGTTTATAAAACACGCACGTCAGGCTCAGGGACCTTTATTTGTAGTGCCATAGCTCGTGTAAAGTAGATGTTTCATCAATAAATATGACAGCGGATTCCATTGATTGGCACATCGTTATTATTATCGTCTTTATTCTATTCTTAAAATTGCCCCACTGGCTGCTGGGGGCGATTGCCTATAAACGTACTTAAGATTCTTTAAATTCCTATTTGGATTCCAGCAAATTTGGTTTCCTGTCCCGCCTTGTCATTGAGTGCATCGGGAGTTTGAGGAACCGCTTTGATTGACACGTCCATGGTGTTCACGCCCACAGGGGTGCAAAGCACTTGTTTTAATTGCCGCCATTCGTCTGTGAAAATACTAAAACTCAGTCCAGCCCACCCCTGCGTAGATTTAGCTCCAAACTCATGCTGGACTTGCACTGGGCATGGAAATCGAGCCTTAGGTTGTGGTCAGTTGAGTTGACTAAAAAGTCATTGGGTGAAGAAAGACCAAACTGTCAGCAATGTTTACAAAAAGATTGATTCAAAACAAAACTTATGAATTAGATTTGATTCATTAGACTCCATAAACACTTAGAGTCAAGTCGATTAAAGTCTACAAAAACACGTTAGCTTAGATGTTGTAGGGCCGTAGCCAACTTTTCAGACACAAGTGGGGAGCGGGGACATTTCTCAGAAATGAACTAACGTTTAGAAAGAACGACGACTGTCTTTTCGTATTTGACGCTTCATCTGCGTAATGGCCCAAAAAAACGAAACAACCAATTGGCCAACTCTGCATGCGATGACAGTAAAGCAGAAGTAGCCAGAAAATAAAATTCCCATTGGCTACAATGAACTCAACAAAATCTTTCAAATGTCATTCGTCTCAAAATATAAATGCGTTGTGATTTCCTTAACGAAAGCAAACCAATTATCAGTGTCCGTGCAACAAGATACTCATGGACATCAGCTGACTTAGCAAAACCGATTGACATTCCTAAGGAAAACCGATTTTGCATGTTTTCTGACATTACTAAGCCTTCAATCGTTTTTATAACCATCTTTAATATGCAAATTCACAAATTCTGAGTAACACCTAAGGTGTCATTCCTCGTCTTACAATAACGAGCAGGCAAGCCAACAATGCCGGTGCCAGCCAGCATGAAGGCTGCCATTCACTGTTGTTTTCCCACGAGAGAAAAAAAGCGAGAGACAGGTTACAGATTTGACTGTGTGACGCGTAGCGTATCAGAATGCTCGGAACTTTTGATCTGGAAGCGCTGACTCGTAACGTTAGGATCACATGCGAGACACTAAGTTAGATTGTGTTTATCTAAGATGCTACCTGAACCCTAACTGAATCATAATAATAATAACAACAAGAAAAAAACTCCAATTTTCTAAATGGATGTGGGCAAGTTGAGCCCTGTCGGGCATGTTCTTTTTTGGATTGCGACACTGCTCTCGCAGCAACTTGTTTCAATTTGCGCGAAAAAGCGCTTAGGTCCACATTTTGCGTCGCTCACAACAGGAAGAACAGCGAGCGGCGGCAGGAAGGACGCAAATAAAGCCGTAAAAAAACAAAAACAAAGAACAGGCGGGATGTTATTCCATTTCTAATTGTCATACCCAGCGTTGTTTTAGGGATGCCTTGAAAGGGGGAAATCCACGGGTAACGGCTAAAACCCCAAGATGAATATGCTTGCTTCGATGTTTGGAAAGCATCCAAAAAACACGGATGCTTCAGAACAAAGCTTATTATTCTTTAAAGACGCACTCAATTCCCTTGGCGTCATTTCATTAAGAAAGTTAATCGATTCCAACATACACTCACATAATCCACATCATTTCATATACGCTGTCAAAACTGGTATGGACAATTTCCACCAGGGCTGTGAGCTAATAGTGACCAAAAAAACATCCACTTGGTTTTATAATGTTGGCTTAACAAAAGTTTAAAAAGTGTGAGGCGTACAGGGAGGGGCCCACGGGGCACCTCTGCCACCCCAGAGCAGCAACAGAGGAAGAAAATGAGATTCCTGAGTTGAACTTATTAGCCCAACAATGCCGTAATGCCTCTATTAGGCCTCTGGTAATACCAGGAACATTCACACCTCAAAGTGTCATGGGTAAAGCAGATTGTTTTTAGTAGTGGTACCTAAAGCACAGCAGCTGTCTTACATTTGTTATGCCTGTGATACAATCACTGATGCCAGGAATTTTAGAAAATTACATGAGGGCAGCTTGCTTTCAGCAAAGGTGTGGTGGGTGTTAAATTCCGGTCCTGGTTTTGCATCGTTGCCTTTCAGAGAGACGGCATCCTGCCTCCGTCTGGCGTGACATTCAGTCTCGAGGAGTTGTTGTTGGACACTGACACCTGCTTTCACGTGTGTGTGTTAAAAGGAAAGTCAACACCGTTTTTTTTTTTTCTTGACAACATGTCGTATGTGCCTCAACTAGTGATTGTGTTTGTGAATTATGAGTTAAGCCGCTTTTCTCCATCACAGTGGGCGGCCATTTTGCCACTTGACTGAAAATGACATCACTATTTCTAGGTGTCAGGTCACAACCCATCACCACTTGGCTGGTGAGCCGTGATGGATTGTGGCCTGAGGTGACCTGGCAACTGTGTTAGCAAGTGGCAAACAAAATGGCCGCCCCCGGAGATGAACCGGCGGATTTTGCTTGTTTAAATCACGTTCCACAAATGAAAACTCCAGAAAGGAAACATTGCCGCTTGTCACACACTCCCAAGAAACCGAAAACGACCACTGGATCCTCCGAAAATTATCATTCGGTTCGCAAATAGGAAACATAAAGTGGATCTTTTGAAGCAAGGGAGGAAGCTACAAGGAACGGGTGTTTACCTAAATGAGCACCTCACTAAGAAGAATGCTGAGATAGCCTGGAACGCACGCAAACTGAAGAAGGAAAACAAGATTCTCGCAACGTGGGTCAGGAACTGTAAAATATGGATTAAAACAAACGGAGCAACACCAGAAGATGTCAAAACTCTCGTTGTGAGTGAACTGGAGGAACTGAAGAAATGTGGCCTGGTGGTGGGGGAACCAAACATTTACAATGGCTGAACTAATGACCATTAACTGGTACCTATGGACCCTCCGGACGAAAATAATGGATTACAGCGAAGTACAACAAGGCAAACAGAGACTGGCAGGGAGGACATCCATCTCAGGTAGACAGTTCCCCTACACTTTTCATGCCATCCAGTGACATTCTCACAAATGCAGGAATTTCTGTCCCACCGAATCTTGACTCTTTACTATTTAATTCATTTGACCTAGAGAATGCTAATGCTGGTATCTATGAGTCCTTCCTTAACCCAGATACAAATTACACTCCCTTAAAATCTGTTGAAATGTCATGTGAATATTTTTCTGAAGATATGTTTAACAAACTGTGCAATACTCCTCCTGGCCACTGCCAAACAAATGTATTCTCCACTGTCCACTTCAATGTACGGAGTATCTCTAAAAATTATGATGGTCTAAAAACCTATTTATCAACCTTAACACATTCTTTTTCAGTAATAGCTCTTACTGAAACTTGGATGGTTGATAATACATCTAGCTATCCTCTCTCTCACTACACTCCTATACATTCCTGTAGACCAAACAAGCAAGGTGGAGGAGTCTCACTGTATGTGATTGATAACTTAAATTTCTCTCCCAGAAAGGATTTAAGTGTCAATTTTGACATGACTGTAGTAGAATCTGTGTTTATAGAACTCTCCTCTTGCTCACTTATAAACAACAAAAATGTGATAATTGGATGTATATATAGACCACCAGACTCTGATAAAATCACCTTCAATGAAGCCCTCGACTCTACTCTAGAAATTATAAACAAAGAAAACAAATTATGTGTCTTACTTGGTGACTATAATATTAATTTGCTTGAATCTAAGCAGTCACATACAGCAGACTTCCTGAATACATTATATTCCAGAAACTTTTCCCTCTTATCAACAAACCCTCCAGGATCACAAGCTCAACGGCCACTCTCATAGACAATATCCTATTTAATTCTCTAGACTACAAGATAACATCTGGCCTTTTGATCTGTGATGTATCCGACCATCTACCTGTCTTCCATCTCATCCACAATGATAGTAGTCCTGAAATCAAAGATCATATTGGAGATCAAATGAAATTCCGCAAATTTACTGAGAAAAACATGGTATCTTTTATATCTATCATCAGCTCTGTGTCATGGGATGAGGTTATCCTGTTGCAAGATGTCAACAAAGCCTATCACTCCCTTCTAACAATACTCACAAATGCATTAGAGTTCTCCTTTCCTTTAACTTCTAGTCGTAAAAATAACTCTAAGGGGAAACCATGGATAACGGATGAACTAAAAAAATCTTCACGTAAAAAAAATAAACTATATAGAAAATCTATTGCAAATCCCATCCCTATAAATATAGAAACATACAAGAAATATAAAAACAGATTTACAGCTTTACTAAGGAAAACCAAACAAACTTACTATGCTGATAAATTTACACAAGCCTCCGGTGACATCAAAACAACGTGGAATCTTATCAACCATTTATTACATCGCAAGAAATCAAAAACATCGACCCCAAATGAGATGCTGGGGAAGAATAGAGCTCATTCAAACCCAATAGATATTTCTAATGGTTTCAATGATTTCTTTGTAAATGTTGGCGCTACCTTGGCATCTAGCTTCTCAACCTCTGATACAAGCCCCTGTTGCCTTATTAAAGGGCAGTTTCCTTCACTCTCCATTCTTGACCCTCCTAGTGTTGAGGAAGTTTACAACATCGTCATGAGCTTGAAAAACTCGGCCCCTGGCCATGATGAGATCAGAAGCATACTTATTAAGAAAATTATTCATTCAATAATAATTCCACTAACACACATTTTCTCCTTATCTTTAAAATTTGGCATTGTACCCCAAGAATTAAAAATTGCTAAAGTCATTCCTATCTTCAAAGCTGGTGAGACTAATGAATATGGTAATTATCGACCTATATCCGTACTTCCTTGCTTCTCCAAGATTCTAGAAAAACTGGTTTACTCAAGATTGGCAAAGCACCTAGAAACAAACAATATTCTCTATAAACATCAATACGGTTTCCGCAAAAAGTTTTCTACTGAGCATGCACTGCTTCAGCTTGCCAACCACATCTCAACGGCTCTTGACAATAAGAAATTCGCTCTTGGTGTCTTTCTAGATTTAAGCAAAGCATTTGATACTGTCGACCATAAGATCCTCATCGCTAAGCTAGAGAGATATGGAGTGAACGATTCTGCCCTGAAATGGTTCACAAACTATCTCGCCAACAGAGAACAATATGTATATATAAATGGTTGTTCTTCCAACAGATCTAAAATACTATTTGGGGTCCCGCAGGGCTCAATATTGGGTCCTCTATTATTTTTGGTGTACATAAATGATTTTTCCATGTCTTGTTCAAATTTTCTTCCTTTGTTATTTGCGGATGATACCAATCTCATTGCCACCCACGAGGATTTTAATTTCCTCATTGCACGTGTGAATACTGAGTTGCACGCTGTTACAAAATGGTTCAAAATAAATAAGTTGTCACTCAATATAAACAAATGTAACTTCATGATCTTCTGCAATATAAATAAATCTTACCCCAAAGAACAGGCCAAAATTTACATAAATAATAACGAAATCCATCAAGTTACTAGCACTAAATTCCTAGGAGTTATAGTAGATAAACACTTAAACTGGTCTGAACACATTGATTTGGTTTGCAAAAGATCCATGAAAACGCTAGGTATCTTACGAAAAGTTTGTCCCTTGGTCCATCCGTCTGCTCATCTCACTCTGTATTATAGTTTCCTCTTTCCTTTACTCAATTACTGCAACATAGTCTGGGCAGCTACATATCCAACATACCTCAGCAAATTACTCATCATACAAAAGAAGTTCCTAAAAATGATCTCTTTTCAAATAGATATGAACCATCGGCACCATTGTTTAGAAACTATTCATTACTGCCAATTGATAAAGTAAATATTCATCAAACCTGTCTACTCACCCATAAATATATATACAGGAAACACTGTCTTCCAGCCACTTTTCATAATTTCTTCGCATTTGTATCGGAATTACATTCTTATCCTACAAGACAGGGGGACAATCTCCACCCACCGTCCTGTCGAACATCACGCCATCAATACAATATCCATTTTAGAGGGCCCTCACTCTGGAATGAGCTACCAATCCATATTCGATCCATATCTTCACAGGTTGCTTTTAGAAAGCACCTGAAACACCACCTTCTCCACTCATGATCCTACCAGTCCAAAATTACTCCACCGCACTCAGCTGATCCATACTAAGAACATCAACTTAAACCACTATTTATACCCTGATTCTTCCTTGTTTTGTTATTTTCTGTTTGCAGTTCTTCTGCTTCCGCTCAGCTATTTTCTTACCTGGTGTTTTTGATTGTTTCAACATCACTAAAGTGTCAAATTTTGTTTCTCTTGTTTCTCATTTTGTATAGTGTATTTGTTTATGTATGTATACGTTCACTTTCGTATATATGCATATATAAATATGACGATTTAATATTTAGCTAGTTATGCTTGTGTTTATTCATTGATGTTTATTCATTTATATATATATATATATATATTATTATTATTTTTTTTCTTTCTTAAACACTTGAATAATATTTGATGTCACAGCACTTTGTTTGTTGTGCACTTTGATTATACAGGAGTGGAGCTCCTTACAAGCCCTAGGCTTCGTCTCCCTCCCTGCACTGTTATTTGTTATAATAATATGTGCTAAACAATAAACTAAAACTAAAACTAACTAAAAAATCATCAGAACACTGTGGCTTGACTAGTTGGGCTACACTGAACGTATTACAAAGAAGATTTGGGGGTTAACTCCCTTTAAACTTCATACCCCTGTCCCAACATACCGTGTCAGTGCGTTTTACGCAACATTGTAGATTTCTTTAATACTGCTGTCTCTTCCTCTAATGCAGGGGTGTCAAACTCCTTTTTTTCGCGGGCCGCATTGTAGCTTCTTTCGGAGGGCCATTATGACTGTCAACCCAAATAAATGGATGAGCACCTCATATTATATTCAGTAAAAGCTACAAAACAAACTGACAAATACCTCGTTTTCAAACCAGATGAGTAAAAACTGGTCTAATATTAAAAAGAAAAGATATTAAAAGTGAAGACAATTTGCAATTCTAGTCATGACACACGAATTTGATGCACAATTTGTCTTCGCGGGCCGCATCAAATGATGTGGCGGGCCGTATCTGGACCCCGGGCCTTGAGTTTGACACCTGTGCTCTAATGTGACCTCAGATCCAAATTTGATGTTGCTACCTTTCACACAGAGCATTGACCAAAAAAAAACAGCTGACAGCAAACTGATTTTTGCTGGGTGATTTGATTCCTTCTGGTCACACCAGAAGCTGAGAAACTGACACGTAGACAAGTCGTGTGGAAAACATTGAGCATTTTCGCACAGCACATATCAGATCACAATATTGGTGAAGATTGCAAAGGTTTGTCCCTTCACATGTCAAACATAAGTGGACCAATGTTTGTGATGATGGCACGATTCTGATGTATCTTTGTTCATTTCACTATGCCAGGGGCGTGCAGAGAGGGTGGCGCCAACAGGGCTGTGCCCCCCCAAGGACAGCCATCTAAGAGAGCGCATTGCACAATCTGTGAATTATGAAAATAATTATTTGTGACAGCCTTAGCTAGATAAAAGGTTGAGAAACTCTGCCTTAAACATAAGGACATGAACCATAGGGCCCCCCCTCTCCTCTGCCAGAACCCCCTTTCAACTTAATAAAACATCTAAGCTAAACTCGATCACATGCCCCCAATGACGTGCGTTTGTAACGATATCAAAGCCGGTTGGCTATTTTCCAGCCCTGCATATGGAATCAGGCTTGTCACGCTCATATGAGCAGCTTCCATATGTTGTCTTTTCAGTGACTAAATTTTTCCACCGGTTGAAGGCGCAATAGCACAATGTTTTTCTACGTATTCGGCAAGGATTTATTTGGTATCAATAAAAAAATAAACCAGGCAAACAATTGTTCATGCTTACGTTTTAAGGTCAATAAAAACCGCTGATACGATGTTAACATATCACATAAATTTGACATACGCCACTACTGATAAGTTAGTTATAAGGTATAGGGGGAATTGGGTTTTGGGGTGAAATTTCAGCTCTATAAATGATAAATATAAATAATAATATTTATATAATAATATACAACATAATATTTATATAATATAAAACATTCGGATATAAATAAATAAATGAATAATAAATATTCAAATGATGTTTAGCCCGCCTCTGCGCAATGCCACACTTGCACTGGGCATGAAAATAGGATCCAAAGTCTTTAATAATAAAGTCCTTAAAACCTTATCTCTTGATTTTTGTTTTTTTTAAGTCGAAGAAAACTATAAATTAGTTTTTACAAGACCTTTTTGGGCCTCTAGCTGTTGTCTATCTTTACCTGAGCTGACACTATGAGCTGTTCACAGAAGAATGTGGCCGCTGAGCTGTCATCAGCAGGCTGACCGAGAAACTGGCAGAGTCACAAAAAAGGATACAAGTGAATATCTATTACTTTTTTTTTTGTTGTGAATTTTGCTGTTAATTTTTTTTTTTAAATCCAATTTATTTCATTACATTTGAGGAATACTGTATTTTGGAAAAAATGAAGTTATCCAAGAAGCACAAAAACAGTTGGCCAAGTGCTTTCAAAGGGTCAAATTAAGAAAATCAAATGAAGTTTATCTGAAAACACTTCTCCACTCTAAGGGCTACCCGGATTTCAAAACAGACAAAATAGTTCTACATGCTCTTCAGTAGTTCAGTGTGACTTACAAAGCACTTCCCGTCAAAGCTGCTTTTTTCCCACGTTGCTGTTTTGTGTAAAACGTAAGGACACATGGCACCATAATTGGTCATAATTGAATTATTATACTGAGTGTAAAAGTGAGAGGCATAGTCATTTAGATTAAGAATACACCCATTACATTTGACTACAAATGTTATTTTTAATGGTTTCAATCTGGCAACATTACGAGTCATCAGGTAAAATGATGACTCAGCACATACAATTCCGTACTGCTTTGTCAGACATTTCCCGGAGCACAAAGTAAGGTGTGATCAAACAAATTTTGGCTTGCAGGCAACATACAATTAATTTGGCCCACATTAACCCAAGTTATGATACATTTGTTAAAATTATTTACCTGTTTTTTTTCCTCTCCAAATTGTATTGATTAATTTCATTAAATTATTTAGTTATTGTAAATAACATGAACATCGTTAATCAAATAAATGAGTCATTATTGGAATCAACTGCCATTTAATAGTGTATATTTTGCAACAATTTACACATTTCCCCTGTAATTACTAGCCAGTTAAACTGGGTGCATTAATTTTTTTATTTGTAATTCAAATATTTGTCTATGTATTGAATCAATTAACTCCAATAAAACATAATAGATGAGAATGATGATTACAACTGACTTTGATTTCAATTTAGGTTTATTTTGATATTTACAATAATTTGCATTTCTGTATATCAATAGAACATTGTTTTACTGTTGAAATTAATTACTTTTCTGTATCCAATGTGCATAAAAGGACAACAAATTTGTGACTTTTGAAGAATTCACCGTCAGGTTTTTTCTCCCCGCTGCAGTAGAACTAAAGGTACTAAAGGTCAAAATAGCCCTGAAGTACTTTTTTTTTTTTAACCATGTAACTATCACGCTGGTATGCAGGATTGCGTGCAAAACCTCTTTCAACCAGACTAATTTCCCGGAAGACGCTTAATTGGAAAACATGATACCGGCCTAGTTGATAGATGTACTGACTTTAATTAGCCGGCGAGTCACAAGTTCAAGCTGTTCAAAGAGGATTTAGCCATGTGAATTTATTTGTTTGATTTGATTTGTATTGAAATGCAACTCTGACGCTGAGAAATCAACTATGAGCGTCAATGTGAACCTCACAGGATTTCCATTATCCCTCTTGAAATACCTGATAAATAATGTCAAACAAACAGCACACATCTGGAGGTTATGTACAAACTGCTGCACAAGATTAAGATTCTTATCTACAGGGCAAGCAACCAGAAAAAGCATTACATCTCTGCCAAATATTTTTCACACTCTTGACATTTGTAGAAGAAAAAAAAAAGTCACTTAAGTTCAATTGGACTGTTTTGGTTACCTTCTGACCTGATACATGCACGCTATTCTTTATTGCCGTGTTGCTAAATTCATGTTACATTGAGCCAAGAGGATTGAAGTTAAGGTTGGGACACAATATTTATATATTTATAATATTCGTGCATGCTGAGGAAACATTATCAGGTGTAATTTCAAAGTCAAAGTCTGCTTTATTGTCAATTTCTTCACATGCCAAGACACACAAAGAAATCGAAATTTCAAATGTTGAGCATCACTTTTTTAAGATTTGAAGTCTGACTAAGATGAGTCAGAGTTTGGCCTAAATGAACATTTGATGCATCTCAGCATATGCGCTGAGGTTCAAAAGATGGAGCCAAAAATTCGCAAATTCATCTTTATCCTGCCCTTTGCAAGTAAAAGCCTGCGTGACTGATTTGAGGATGACGGCCACGTCGACCCCCCCCCCCCATGCATCATTAGCTAGATGTAATCCTATAAAACGAAACATGCAGGACCTAGCATGACACGGGTTCCGTGATTTCACACTAATCTCTGGCTCTGTCATTGTTTTGCGATATGTTTCATGGTCGGGATTACCAACGCAGATGATTGAGGCTGCCTGGGCCGTCCAGATGTTGATCTCAAATGATTGTTTTTTATTCGGGGATGTTTTCTTTGTAGGTCCAGCATTGGCTGGAGTTAAAACATCCTTGATTTGGCTTAGCGACATGAAATTTGGTTGGCAGGTTTATCATGTTTAGACCTACAAAAAGAAGCTATGCCTGAAAAGACAAAGGAAGTCTCCCATGTCGGACATTTTTTTGGGGGCTGTTTTCAGGGGTCATTTAAGTACGAACCTGTTTTCTCTCAAGATAGAGTCCAGGTACTTTTAAATTTGAAGCAGGTAAACGAGATAAGGCAATGTTAAATTATTCCTGACTTTGTCTTAGCGTGCGGGCAAAGCATGGTGGCAAAGTTCAGATGTTTTGGAAAATTCAGCAGCTGAAGCTAGTTTCAACATGAAATTTGAACATCATCATGAGTAGTTGCAAGAAGACATGCCCAAAAAATAGAATAGTCTTCTGACACGTGAGCCAGTCTAAAAACTCTCGGGTAACAGCCAGTCGTAGAAAAAGGTTTCAAAGCCATGCCCAGAAAAGATACAAGAAGTTTTTAGTGGGAGGTGGCAAATTTAGGCTTATTTTGGCAGACAAGAACTTATCCATAATATTTCATTGGTACCAAAAATCAACAATTGGTTCGCATCCCAAGAGTTTTGGAAAATGAAGCCCTGAAGATCATTGAACATCGGTTTTGGTAGTAGGTAGCACAAGCACATCTTGACCAAAATTCCACCTGTTTATCATGAGTAAAACCATAAAGCAGATGATGCCACGCTCCCATTGACACCGGAAGCCTGCCATTTTGGATTGAACCCGCCATTTTAGTGTCATTTCCCATGGTCCATCGAAAGGAAGCGATAAAACTAACTGCTAACATAAAAACTGCAAACATTTTTGGATTCAGGATTTGCCAGTGAGTAGTAGCATGCCAGCAAAATTAGACAGCTCGCTTTGGACAAAACAATAACTCATCTCTGGCTACTCTGGTTTCCTTTAAACTCCGCATAATCGCATTGAGTCTTTCGTCCCGCTCACAGATGGCGCTAAAATCATAAAGATAAGAGACTTCTGACCGCCTCTGAAGTCTTTTTATGGCCCGCGCATCATTATCACCAAACATACTGATAAAAATTGGACAACTGAGCAATAGAATGAAAAGGCTAAATACCAAAGCAGGCAGAAAAACAGGAAGTGTGCCGCATTTTTCCCGCCGATGGACTCTCGCTCGCTCGCTCGCTCGCTCGCTGCCCTTCACGTGCTAATCAATTTAGCCTTTGAGCTCTGCCTGTCTGCCGGGGCACACTTAAAGCGCTCGATCTAATACGGATGAAGAAGAGCGGACGCCAGACAGAGAGACGGGACACACCCGAGGCTTCTTACTAATTCGACAGACAACTCTTCTTTGTCGTTAGAGGCGTTTTTTGTTCTTCCATGTTTCCAGACATCACTTGTCTGATTTGATCTGTTTAACACACAGGCTAACTTGAAATAAAATCCCAAGCGAGCCTTTGAACCATTAGTTTGTAACCACAAACCTTTTGAAAGCCTTGATTGAAACCCTGACATGAAGCCCCAATTCCAAATCCTGATGATTGTTTGAAAGACAAACTGATGCTTGAAATCCGAACTCAAACTTTAGACAAACAAACTATAACCATGGCTTGAAATCAAAATGTGAAATCCTGACATAATTCTGAAACCTATGGGCGCTGGAATCAAAACTGGACTGGTCGTTCCAAACTTGACCCGTTCAGACTGACTATTTGGTGGAAATGGGCTACGCTAATGCCAACTATGGGCTGTCAGTGCTCCCTGCAGTGTGTTTAAATTAAGGTGATAAACGCAAGATCATTCAAACTTACGACCAGTTGTTTGTTTTTCCTGGTGGGAAAAGGGAAGTGTCTATTTAAGACACGTGTAAGCCGATAACACACCCGGCGGCTAATCAAGGACGCGGGATCAATTTGGGGGATGACCCGTTTTTGAGGTCACGTTAAGCTAACAAAAACCACGTAGGCCTACAACATGACAATTCTACCAAGAGATCCCCGGCGATGTAGCTGCGATAATCACTTATGTACACAAACATGAGCGTCAGTTAAAAATTCTTTCGCAAAATGTTTCGATTTTCAACACTATGAGCAATTTATTGATGGAAGAAATGGTGTCAAAATACGTTGGCCAGTGTAATCTTTAAGACTGATAGCAATAATTTGAGCATTTTAAACAGGAAACCAGATTGATACATTCTTGTACTGTTACATACACCCTCTTTCCCGTAACATTACAACCTTGAGTGTCATAGATCATCAAATTGCAATCAGTGAATTACATCAAAACATTAGCACACCCATTGCGTAAATAATCCGAATAAATATAATTGGGAGGGGGAAAAAAAAACATTTTTATTGCACCATATCCTGGCTTGTTATTTGAAAACGACTGACACAATAAGTATACAGAACATTTAAAAAAATAAAACATTTTTCTAATGTCATAAGAATGAAGTTATTATGAAAGTTGAGGTGTAAATAGTTGCTAACCAGGCAAACTGGTAAATTCAATAATGGGCTATCAAACATCACACCGAAAAAGTGAAGGCCACCTTTCGACACATCGACACATCTAACAACAGATTTGGAATTTTCATTAGCTTTCATTAGGTTACGAACAGAGATCTGTTCCTGATGTGTTGATGTTAACTGTATTTGTACAAAGTCACATAATATCATCACGAATCCACTCGTAAAGTACAAATGACTGTAAATATTGATGTGAAAAATACCATTGTTAAACAAGGTGTGTGTGCGCAAGCGCGTGTGAGACAGAGATGATTCATAGATTGATCGGTAATTCACAGACAGATTGATAGATTTGTAGACAGTGAATACTTTATTCATCCCGTGAGGGAAATGAAGTGTTATCATTATTCAAAATGCGGTCGTGTGCAAAATACTTTCGGAACATTTTAACGGTGAGACACTTGTTACAAGTGGAGCAACTCACTTTCATTTATTGAGAGCTTTACAAATAACCACAGCTGCTCACAATGTGCTGCCAAGGAGGTAAAAATGGGACGAATTAATCAATCAATGACATAAAAGTAGAAAATACAATAAAACACTGAAACAATTGGTAAGTTTCATGCTGAATACAAAGCCAAGGAATAAAAATCTGTGTTTTGGACATGAGGGACAGAGAGGAGGATTGGCTAACATTTAATGGAAGGTCATTCCAAAAGGAGGGGCTCCATCCTCTCTGAGCTCGGTACCTCAGGACGAGCTGAGGCACCGGGAACATACGTAGAGGGAGGGGCGGGAGCACAGAGCGGTAAGGGAATAATATCATAAATGCTGACTTCCAATGAACACCTGCTCCAAAAGTTTTTATTAGTGGGGAGAGTAGCAAGCCGTGCGGTTTGTGGAGAACAAATCCCGCTTGGAGAAACCTGCCATGAATTGCATAAATCTTGTCAAATGTTGGAGCAATGCGTGGCTTATCAATCATTTTAAACTGACACTGAAGTGCAGTTGGATTCTTGCCAGGTGACAATTGCTCACAAGCGTAACATCTGCTCCAATGATGGAGAAAACGATCCAAAACAGTAAGTCTGGCATCGCCTTTTGTTCACCGCTCACAAATGCGAAATCCCTTCAAATCGTTGAGGCCCATTTTTTTTATGGAAAAAAAACGGGTTTTTTTTGTTTTTTTTTACAAGCGTGCTCACAAAGGACACCGGTTGCCTGAGGGGAAGCATGTGTCAATCACCTTTCCATCATCTCGACACGAACAACCGTTACGTCAAAGGAGCTCTGTGAGGTCCAAACCCGGCTTGCCTTGTGGGGCTGATGAAGATCTATCATGACTTTCACTGACTGATCTCAACGGCCCCGAACTTCACACGGCGGAGGGATAGTGGGTTGGGCAAATTTGCACATCTTCGAGCGAAGCAAACATCAGCAGTTATTAGTGATAACTTCAAGAAGTGAGAGCCGTTTGAGGATCGCGAGGAAGACGAGGTGCAACCCAGTTTGTCGTCGCTGTTGTTTTGGATACACTGAAAATACCAATTACAATTGAGCTTAACAGACCATAATAGTCAAATATAAGAAAAAATAAATCCATGGTGGTTACAGGTGGTGGACATGAGCTGAGATTCAAACCAGGAACCTCCCAACTAGAAGGCAGCACCACCGCTAATCCACCGTGCTGGTCTACATCAATGTCAAAGTTGAAATGGTGGGGTGCAATCTTACAAACATTTTCACAGGAGGCTCTGAGCCCAAAAGAACAAAGCCAAGAATTTCAAGCTAAAAAAAAACAAAAAAAAAACTTCTCAACTGTGAGGCAGACATGCAAACAACTCGCTCACTATGCTGCCACACATGGACGTAATAGTTGAAATCAGGGAAAACCACACATGTGCGCACACACACGCACACACACACATAAAAACACTTTCTTGAGGCAACGCAATACTTTTCAAATAACTGAATCTGAAGCAATGATTATCCTGCCAATTTGCATCACGGTTAGAGGAAGTCTTGTGACTAAAAACATTTTTTTAAAGAAGAATTGGGAGGGGGGATCTACGTGGGAGGGAGCAGGGGGAAGGGCGTGTGTGCATATTTGGTAGTAAAAGGGGGGTGGGTGGGCAAGTCAAAGGTTAAAAGGTTGTATATTTGGGAGCAAGGGTGTGTTTGTGGAGCTTAGTTAAATCAAAGGTTGAAGAGTTTGAACCTGAAGCTGTGTCGCTACGTTCATCGAAGAAAGAAAACCTATTATAGGCTCAGTTGGAGATAGTTCACCAAAACATCAACGCTACTCTTAATAATAAGAAAGCAGCGGTAGCGCATTCAAGAATCACATCTTTTCACAAAATGATCATTCATGGACTATGAGTTGAAGACAGCACATTTTGGACAAAAATCACATTTATAGGCTAAGCACCTTCCAATAGAGTCAGAGATGAAACAGCAGTGTATTCAATGATCGCATCCTCCCACAGAAGGTTCACTCACAACAGTAACTTGTCAATTAAAAACATTTCAACTATGTTCTGTAATAACACAAGTTCCTTTCAAAGACATCGCACCGAATCAACAATCAGGTTCATCAACTTCAAGTTATCGGTACAAAGTTTGAATGCTTTAGGTATGAGTGATCCTAAAGCATTCAAGCACTACATAAAAAAAAAAAAAAAAAAAATCACCAATAGGTTAATTGACGAGTATAAATTGTAAATAAATAAAAATGTAGTGTTTTTCATTTATTCATCATCCGAACTGCTTATCCTCACGAGCGTCGTGGGCGTGCCGGATCCCATGTTCATACAAATACAGTATTCTTGTTTGGAGCAGTGGTGCAGTCACTGACCACCTGACCTTACAGAAATCACATTTATTAACTACTAATAATTAGAATAATATTAATAATGATAATTATTATAACAATGATGATTAAATCAAATATTACACCTTTCAAGGAATCCGCTTCGGTTCTGGGTCGTGACCCAGCCAACCAAAATGAAAAAGCGCAATCAAAATATAAAAACTATGCTGCTGTGCTCAAGTCAAATGTGCGCCGTCGTGTGCACACATGTCGATCCTCGCGCAGCGCCATTAACAATCAACGTGCAAAAGTGTCACGCGCAACAAAGAAAAAGCTGCAACAATGCATGCATGCAAAAAAAAAAAAAAGATCATAATTTAAAAAAGCCACACTTACTTTTGGCTTCTTCATATGGAACGACAGGGGACAAGCTCGAGTGCGCGAAAGCCTATTTTATTTTACTTCTACGGGCAGGAAAGGGGTTGTCATCATCTTGTGTGCACATATCCAACGCGTCAAAATTAGTATCCCAGAAGAGGAGGCCAAAAAAAAATAGTTGTAAAAAATTGAAGTTGCTGCTCGTGGTGGAAGGTGTTTGGACGACTCAAGTCAATGAGTGAGTGAGTGCGTGAGTGCGTTGTGCAGGCGGCGTGCAAAAAGCGTCGGAGCGGCACACGTACATCCAGAAGGCTTCCGCGCAGGAAGGGCGAAAAGCTTTATAATATGGATGCAAACTACAGCGAGAGAGCGACACAGAGAGAGAGCAAGAGCGAAAAGAGAGAGAGAGAGGGAGGGAGGGAGGGAGGGGAGAGAGGCGGCCTCTTCTTCCGCCGCCGGGTGAGGAGAATATAGGTGGCCGCTTCCACATTCACTTTTACTGCAGAGCACGCTCGTTAACACCCTTTTGGTCATCCAACCACCTTCTATTTAACGCGATATAATAATATACAGCTGAGCTGTTCGATGTTTTGCATCTTTGATTGAACCGAAGCACCCGTATGACATTAGAAGGATCTCACGGGACACCATCATCTCAATTAACGATGGGGGGAAGTGAGTGACAGGTGATCAGTACAGCGTGTTCGCCCACGGGCCTCATGTCACAGTCAGCAGTTTCCCATCTCTTCCCCAGTGGCCCGGGCCACCCCCCACCCACGAACATATAATGGGATGGATTCAACATTTCCTGTTCTGAGAGTTGCATTCGCATTTTCTTCTGAGGAAGCGCATTTTTGTGTTTATGTATAACTTCATAAAGTAGGCTGGTGTTCTTTCTTTTCTCGCAGGGATCATGATGATCTTCGCACGTGTTTAATAAGTTGAAAAAAATGGGCACTGAAAAGAATATTTTGTGTGGTCGAATATGGACAGTTATATATGTTTTTTATTTAGTTTTTATGCAATCAGGATGATTCTTTTGGGGAGGGGGTTTCAAACAAGACTGATATTTCCCTAATATTAGTTCATAAAATGTTTTAATTAAAATAATAATTAAAATGTTTCCATGAAACGATCAATTTTGTTTACATATTTAGTTGCAAGTTTTGACGTTTTGTCTGCAACTTCAGAGTTTGGGTTTACTGTCCAATCAAGTCTGGTCATTCTCAGTACGTTGTTTGAAGCCTTTTCATTGGTCAGTTTGGGATGATGGCGTCACAATTTCCGCCTTCACGGCAGTACAAGAAAAGGTACCAGCGAAACGTGGCTACCTGTCTCACGCCAACTCTCCCTGATTTAATTGGTATGTTTATTCTAAACATGTTATATCTTAAAATATATATCTTAAAAACAATCCATAAACTGTCATTTATACGTTCACGTCGTCTAATCATTCATAGAGTAATAAGACTGTAACAATTAGCATCATTTAGACATGCTAGCTAGCGCTAATTGCGTGTTCAATATTTAGTACTGTCCAGCAGACCAAAGGACGATAAATTGGCTAGTTAAGATATCATTCAGTGTGCCTGGTCGTACAAACCGCACAAATAAATGTCAATACTAATATTGCAGTAACACTGATGTTTTAATTGTACTCATTCTCCTCACAGCGTGATGGAAAAGTATCTGGGTGGACAACAGGCCAAGGTAGGCAGTGATTTACTTGAAATGATGTGAATTTGTTGAAAATCAATATTTCCTGTTCAAATACATGCGGGATGGGAAGTGCAGCTACCGGCAGCAAGCCTTCCCAAAACGTCTTGTGCAGTCATTCATTAGAAGCAGAATTACAGTAGCTTAGTACAACACCACCTTCTATTGGTAAAACGACTGTACTGCAATAGAATATTGGCAAGTGTCTGTTTTGGTCTTTCATTTTTGTGTGCGTAAAACCAGCCAAAAAAATTTGAAGGACAGCCTAACAGAATTCTGCCTCCATACTACGACAGGCAGCCTCCTTTTAATGTGGTTGTGGCAGCCACACCGAAAGAGGCGTATGGGAGCACAAAGTCTCACGTTGCTGCTATTCTTTCTTCTACGCTCTACGCTTGATTTTGTCAGACCAAACTCTGAACTCATCAGACTGTATGGCTGACTAACGGATGAATATAATGCTTCCAGGGAGATTTAAATCCGAAAAGGATTCGATCAAACGTTTTTCCAGCTTGCCAATAATGTGTGCCAATTTGTGTTGTCTATGAAAAAAAAAAAAAAACATTTTCCCCATTAAAAAGACTAAAAAAAAAAAAGAGTCAAAACCTACAAGTGGTGTAGGACTGATGAAAAAACTATTGAGACTTGAAGCTAAAAATATGACTTGCAGGAAAGTAACTGACCTCATCTACAAGTAAAGGTAAGACAATTTCAAAGGTAAGACATTTTCAATTCAATCTAAAATGAGATCAAACAAAACAATTCCAAAATCAAATTAGGAGCAAGTTTTTTTAATTTATAATGATTTATTGAATGGTATTAATTTTATTTCGGGGGTGGGGCATAGTAATATAAACACAATTTATTTGAAATAAGCTTAAATTAAAATTACATTTCTTTTAAACACTTGGCACCCTTTAAAAAAGTTACAGTTGCTGATGTGTTCTCTCAACATCGCGGGGAATAACTTTCTTTATGGCCAAATTGATGTGTGCAAAGAATACTGACTTCAAAAAAGATTTTAATGTCTGGTTGCTAAATTTAATGGCAACTTTGCATTTATTATTATTTTTATTTTTTTAATTTCCCAGTCTGAGCAGCCAAATAGACACACGTTAGCTACCCTAAGACTAATTTGTTCCTCATCATTTACAAAACATAGGTTAGCTTCATTCATGGCGTTTGTAAAAACACGTAGTATGTTAGCGTCATTGAATACCCCGTTTTCTTTTAATACAAACTCGTGAGCTTTATAGAAGGCCACATTTGTGTTAGTCATTGTTCTTACGAAACTGTGTGCAGTCTCGAGTTTGGCTACGATGATGATTTCCACCACAAACTGGGAAAAACTTTCCATTCAGGAAACAAGCAAGTGATCTTTATCAGCTGTCAAATGTTGATTTTCAAATTATTCTTTGGGGCAAGATGAAAGCTGTAGGCGCAGTGGATATGACGAAGTCTTGGAATCCATTGGTGGACTACAAGGGACGGCCTTGTGAAATTCCACGATCGGAAGGAAATTCTGTCTGAGATGGCAGACATGTGACGACAAACATTCTTCTGTGATCTTAACAGTGTTTTTTTTGGTTGTTTTTTCCTTTTTAAATTGTTATTGACACACTCATGACTGTCTTCCGACACAAGAGACTCAGTCGAAACACTTTCAGCTAACAGCGGTAATTCTTTTTCTGGGGCACCACGGGATTTATGTGGGCAACAAATATCCACTTTTTTTTGGTCTCGTGACCCTTAACAGTGAGCCCCATTGTCTCATATCTTTTTTTTTCTGCTGGGAAGTCGGATATGATCACGATGTTTTTTTCCATCTAATTCGATCTTAATTAATATTACGATTCTGAAAATGCAATGAAAGATGTCAGTCGGGTTTAAGAAAAAGCAGTTTTGGTGGCATTTCCAAAGGTAACCTCATGTTTGAGATTTTGTCCTATGGCTGCCAAATTTAAATCGTGTATAGCAGACATATGCGTGACGCTTAGTTATGAGGATTGGATTTTGAGTTTTTCGGTGTTATGTCTCGTCCCAGCAGGGCCCCGAGTTTGACGACTTGCCATAAAACATAAAACGCTTGTAACTTGAATTCCGCAAGGTCTGTCTTGTGGTTGGCTCATTCCATTATATGCCCACTTGGCTGAATTACATTATTCTGGTCTGATCATTCACATCCTGCTGCCATTTGAAAGCCTTATAATGTTTAGTTCCAAGGAAAGTGTCAAATCGTTACGTAATCTACAAGCACGAAACCCACCTTTTAATTCTGCTTTACTTTAAGCGGTGGAAAAAACCACGGCTACAATCAGGCGTTTGTCTTAATTTTCCCCAGATTGGGAAAAAAAATAGCCCTCTGTTTGAGCAGAACTTTTAGTCATTATCACATGTGCAAGCCACTATTTGTGAAAACCACTCACTCACAATGGTCACATCACAGAAACTTGTGTGTGTGTAAGCTTAGCGGAATTTCACAACTCATGATTATGAGAATGTAGCTCCCGGTAGATAGAGTGAACTATGACTGGGTCTGACTGAGTGAAGCGATTGTAGTATTATTGTAATTATTCATATAAAAATGATTTGTCCTAACAACCGAAGCCGGCTGTTCAAAATGTGATGCAATAGCTGTTCTGTTGTAACATTAAACACTGGGCATTTTTATTTTCAAATCATGTCATGTGAGGATCATCATCTCATGACCACTGACTGGCCAACATCATCTCTACTTTGTCTGGCGAAATAAAAATGCTGTGGTAAACTACCGCTAAGATTCCGAATGTGCTTCAACTGAATTTGCTCGAGATTCTTCGTATTAAACGTGTCGCGTTGCAGTGGACTGATGATTTTTTTACAATACCCAATAAAGTTGTTTTTAAACGTCATTGAGGGTTCCAGTAGTAGATGCTGACTTCCGGTCGCTTCACAATTTCTCAGGTTGTAACGATCGACGCCATCATTCTTGCCGTTTCTCTACAAGTCTCGGCCGTAAGTCAGGTTTGTTCCGCATAAGGAGCGTGGAGAGGACTTTAATGTACGTAACGCTTTGTGGCCTCACAAGTGTAATCTAAAATCATCCCAGATTACAGTGCACTTGTCAACAACACGATTAGCCGACTAAGAATACTCGTGGGCATCCGGTGTACGTATTGGTGTGTATGTGAATATCTTGCGTGGCTTTGTTGTAAAATGATGACTTCTTTTAACATTAAGATTCCTTTTCAAATTTACTGCACTTTTATTCGACAAACAACTCACTTTTTCTTTTCCTGTCAATACTTTGATGTTTCCCCACAATATTATTGCATTATTATTCATTTTCGCATTTGGCCAATATTACCATTTTTAAAACACAAACATTTGTAGCATGTCAAAGGAAGAAACCTATCCGGGAGGCTGAGAGACAAGATGTAATAACAAGCCCAATCCCGCCCCAATATGAAATGTGTTTTTATAAGCCCATTACTCTGGCAGTCATGAAGAAACTAGTTGAGTGGAATGTTCTTTTAGTACCAGAAATAACCAACCACCAATATTGGATAGATGATTCACAACTTTGGAACAAGGTTGGCAAGTGAGTCATGCTATGCGATGTGATGACGATCAGGTGTTTCAAAGCTATTGAAGGCAGCACCACTATTTGTCCTAGTCAACAACAAACAAGGACTGGCAGACAATACGGTTGTTGTTGTATATCAATCAGCCCATCACACGTAACCTTTTATGCCGAGCTTACCGAGTCTGATGCGATTATGTTTGTGAGTTACTTGGCAATTTGTTGCACTTAGGTTTGGAGCGAGGATTGATTCATTGATTGTGTGCAGGCTCTTCTTCTTTTTATTAGCTATAGACTCATGAGTTCTGTTTTATGAGGTTCTTATGACCAGCAGAGTTGATGAGAATGCAGCTGAAAAGGGGGGATTCCAGATTTGATTCTTGGGCTCGACAAAATTAATCTTTTGGTTCATTGAACACACAATTGCTCTTGAAAACAACAACAGTAAATATATGTACATTAGGGTCATTGGAGGCTAAATTGTCTTTGCTGTTAACAAAAACGTGTTGAACTATTGCCGTAGATTTGAGCAAAAACATTCTAAATCCTTTGATATTTACAAAAACACATACATTAGGATTATTAAACGCTCCAGAATGTCTCTGATGGTTACAAAAACATGTTAGCATGATGAATCAACTCGACATTATTTATAGAGCATCTTTAAAACAACCATCGCTGAGTTTTCTTTTCATTTAAATCAAAGACGTTCATTGCTGTTAACGGTTAGATTTCCTCCAGCCATGACAAAAGAAAGAGAGGGTCTTTTTTTTTTTTTCCTCTCTATCAATGGAACTTGGATTTGACAGCCATCTGCATAGCGGTGAAGGGAAAACAGCAGAGGCCCTAGAATTGAACCCTGTTGAATACCATATGACAGTGGGGCAGATTGGGACTTTGAACAACACACAATCCTGTGGTCCACCATATCAAGCACTGCAGTCTCTCCAGTGTCGTTAGCTAGTTGGGAGGTCATTCTAAAAATAATCATTCGTCATTCAAGTTTAAGATGATATAGCAGCTTAAGCAGGGTAACCCCGACTTCCTTTTCCAGCCACTTTGAAGATCCCGAAGTGAGCTGGGACACTTGAAGTTAAAATTGCATCAATTCTTTTTTGATGTTAACAAATAAAAATGTTGTCTTTGTTCAGTAAAATGAGAAAAGACAGCAAGTGAGGCAGGGGGAGGAGGAGGAACTGCTGCTTTCATTCCAACAGGATAATTGCCATGCTTAACACTAATGTGGCGGCAGGGCTAAAAGTCATCATCCTTTAGTATTGCTGCACATCATGTTCCCTCGTAAAGATTCCAATTTGGCAAGTCACGGAGCGCTGATTATATTGTCGTCTTTCTGATGTTTGTGTTTCAAATAAACATCAGTTGTATTGTAGCGCGCTTGCTTTTATCTTGTCAGCCCGCAAATGATGTTGTACTTGTTCGTAATGACTATGGAATAAAATTGAAGATGATTTGATGTGATTGTGTGTATTTAGCTAAAACTTACTTTCTTTATCGACTGTTTCAGTAAACTCTTCCAAGTGGTCACATTTATCAACATTTTTTTTTTTTAGATTCAAGTAGCCTGTATATGGAGCTGGCTGGTCCCTGATGGGGATAGTTTACATATGCTTCAAGCAACCAAATGTCTTTGTCTCCGGTTAGGATTTCCAAAAATCTCTATTCATCAAGCATCTCTTTTGATGTTTTGTTATCTCAGCTTTGTTTTTAATCGTGGGATTCTTCCAAAACCAACACAAAGCATACCGCTAAAAGCAAAACAAAATGAAATTAGTGGACCCTAAACATTGTAAGTAGTTTATTACCATTGAATTCGTTGAATCCTGTAGACTTCTGAGAACTATGTCTACTGGAATTCTAATCATAGCAAAAGACCTTAACACTTAAACCCTGCAAATTGGGCAAACCAAATAACGCGGGTAGTCCCCAGGAAATAAACGTTGATGCGCTTAAAAGTGAATAGTGTGTATACCCCGTCACAGTTTTTCAAGTATTTTAGTAAATTTTCCCCTAAATGGAATTTTTATTTCCCTCTTCATTCAGTCGGATCATTTCCTTTCCTCACAAACCTCACTTTCGTAAGATAATTGCCACTCCCTGGAATGTAAACATGAAATGCACACAAAATTGTGACCACACACCAAAGTTTGTTGGAACAATGATCGCCCCTAGACATTGTCTGCACATAATACATAGCAAGATTTACATGTGCCTTGCAATTGGCTGGAAACCAGGTTTGGGTGTGTGTGTCCCCCCCCTAACCCTAACCCCGCCTACTACCCATAGTCAGCCGGGCTAGGCTCCAGCACGCCTGCGACCCTTGTGAGGATAAGTGGTTCAGATAATGGATGCATGGAATTTTTAACTGTAATGTAAACACTGGCCATGCACGCAACATTGTTGTGTGACCACATCTCAGTCTTCTAAGAACCCTAATCATTGTTGAAGAATTAAAGAATAGAATCGATAGAATAGATCTTTATTGTCATTGTCACACATGTACAACGAAATTTAAAAAGTGCCAACCGATCAGTGCATAAAATAAAAATCATCATCCCTAGTTGGCTGCCACCCAGCTCAGGACCAGGAAGTTCATCTCGGGGAACATAGAAAGTTGGCTAATTGCTACCTTGCTCTTGTTGCAAATGACTTTTTCACCTCACACACACCCAGACTATGAAATGTACCAATTTTTCCGCAAAAGCTCAATAAGCTAATGAGCTAAATAAGAATGACTTGAATGACACCCGATTTAGGATAGTTGGAGATGCTTACATGCTAGCAGGCTTGTCAAAGGAAAGCTAACATCCCGTTTTCAGACTATCACTTTGTTGCTGACTCAACAGGCTGAGAGCAAGAAGGCGTAAAATGATGCTTGAACTTAACCCGGGTGGCCTCTACATTTAAAGGGATTTGACAGGAAGAGTTCACGACCTCTGCCGGTACAGCAGACGACCCACCCCTGTCCAACCCCACCTCTCAGCTTTAGCACTAATGCTAATCAGCTTAAACAGCAGGCGGTGAGAGATCACCTGGCGTGTTGTTGCCATCATTACAGCGCGTTGTGCTGCGACTTGCATTCCAATTAGGAGCTGGCTACTTGGAAATGATAAGCGTCGTTGGCAGTGATAGCGGCAACTTTTCAAGGAGCGACAACATAACGCGTTGGGATGTTGGAAATGCACCAAAGCGGGACATGCGCCAGTGCTGCGCCAACATGGACGTACCCAATGCTGTTACGTGGAATACGAATCGTTCTATAAAGATAACGACTAAAATGTAAGCCTTGGATACACAGAAGTTGGAAATTAAGTGGAATTCATAGGAATTTGTGTGCCAGACGCCGGTAGACAAGTACTTCCTGTATTCCAAAGCCCAAGATTCCTTTTGAATGGAGCATGTGCAGGACACACTAATTTGGCGGTTTTCTGGTAGGCATTTCTATGACCGGGTTAGAAAAGGAGTCACCCAAGGGTCTTAGTCGGGTTTTTAAAAATCTGAATATGCGATCACTGCAATCATTGAATTGAATCGCATGCAACATAGTCATTGTGGAAAGACTACACACCAACATGATCTTGCTCTGGCAATTAAATGTTGCTTACTTTGAGTTGATCGGAGCTTACGCATAGAAATTGGTATGTGCCAGTATTTGCATGGACGTGCTAGCACACTGTTGGTATTCATGGTTTGAGGCGTTTACTATAATATAATTATATCACACCCTCCACATCATTTCTTTCGTCACACAATTGTGTTTATGCTAGTGTCATCTCACAAACACTTGAATTATTAGTATTAAAGGATTAGCTCTGTGCCTTCCTTTTTTCCCTTTCAAGCATCACTTCTTATCGAAGTAAAATAGCGTTCAAACAGCCAGTAACTGTTCAAATTGATCAAGAACGCAACACCACCACCTGAAAAAGACCAATGCTAATGCTAACAGTACAGCAAAAGCCAAGTCAACAAACTAGCCTTGCTCATCAAAAAAACCCTTTGTCTTTAATGTTGATGATTACATTTGACAAATATGCACATGTACATTAAAACGTTAAATCGAATCATTTTCAGGAACACTTAGCCATGTTCAACATTGGATTGAACAATTTCACAACTGAGGGTGAAATATTTAACCTTCCTATTATTGGATTAATGTCCTCATGTGTTTTATTATAGTTAGTATCTGTCCTTTCTTGAATGGTGCCCTGTGTGAAACCCCCTTTGGCAGTGAATGGCATCCCGTGGGAGATCACCCCGAATTGACGCACCGCTAAACCATACTGCGCATCACACCACCAACTACACACACACACACACACAAAACTGAGCTTGATAGTGTATATTCCAATTTTTATTTTCCTTGCCAGCGTGCCATAAAATTTCGAGCTAACATTTGTCACATCATCTATCAATATGATTGGATGGTCCATCATAACAGGACAAACAAAATAGCCTCGAGGATCCATGCCCAAAAGTTTTGCTTTGGAGGTAGCAATCAATATTGTGAGATGAGTCACCCATAAACAAAAATGCACCATCTGTCAACATCATGAAGATAAATAAGTTCAAGTTTTAATTGGGGGATCCATCAATGGATGTTAAATTTAAAAAATATTTAAAAAAAAAAAGTGTTCAACAGTTAATACCTGCAAAAATTTGTACGTGCTGCACAGCAAGCGCGAGTTCAGCCAATGACCTTACAGTGACTACTCTGACTGAATCTTAATTGGAATGTGACGCACAACAGACACAGTGGAGCCACATTAAAAGGTTCCTTGTGGAAGCATAGCAATGGATTAGGTAAAGGGCATCCATTGCGACTCCTTCAGACATGCCGAACTGGCCAACCTTCACATTCCTCAGAGAAAAAAAAAACTTGTGCTTTAGGGGCCATATTTGACTATTTTTAAAACCGCCAGATCAGTTGTAGGTGAAAAAAATTTTCAAACGAGCATTTAATTTTTGAATGCATATTGAAATTAATATTGACATAATTATTGTATTAAAATCTCCTTTTCTATTTCATCATGTATAATTGAATGATTTATATAATGTTTGAATTATAAGCAGGTCAACACAGTGTTACAATATCTTTTAATCAGAAATGCAAGTGAACTTTTTTTGTGGTGATTCCGAGTTGATTGGGAATCACTTCATGAATCAATGATTTAATAAAATAATTCATATAAAATAAGTGCTGTAGACAGTATATACATAAGATTATTCATATTACTGCTGTAAAATGTTTTTCACAATAATGCTTAGCCTCCCCATCTGTTCATGTAGTGACGACATTGTTCGATATTATATAACGCAACCAGGAAAAACGATCCGTTCCGACGTCAACCCGCGGATGTCGTCAAAACGTAATGTTTTACGGGTCGCATGTTGACATTGTCAGCTGTCTTACAACCGTCAAAAAGAAGTGAGAGCCACTTGACGGAAGCCTTCTCGGAAGACGTTACAAACGCTCGCACAAAAACCAATGAGCAAAAAAAAAAAAAGCTCTCATCTCATTGTCTGGATTTATTGTTAATACAAAATAATGACTAACATTTGAAACCGGGCTGGATGGGACAGGGTAGTCTGCGTCTTACCTTAAAGATGCGCTAGCATCTGCCTGCACAATTTTGGCCCGATTAATTTAATCTCCTTTCAAGCGCTGTGACAACTCGATCACAAAAGTACACGCACACACACGACAGTCGTAGTAGTAGGAAAAGTGATTTTCGTTAAGTGGGTTTAAAGCCCATCACGCTAATTGTACTGTAGTGGAAGGTCACGTAGAGTTCACGCCTGCGTCCATTTGTGTGTATGCGTTTAATAATCAAAGTAAAATAATTAATGGACATTACTCAATAATAACTATATATAGTATTATTTGCAGTTGTGCGTATATTATTTTACCATTCTTAAATGCCCAATTTCCTATACAGGGAAGAGCCCTATTTAATTCAGATTTTAATCCGAGATTAATTGAAATATCTTGCTTAGGTGTGGATTAAAATAGTCTCTAGTCTTGAGTCAAATCTGTTTTGAAGAAAAACTACAGATAATCCAGGTCTAAATTAGGGTTAGCTTCAGAGTAAGGGCTGAATGCTTCGCTGTGCATGGTGAAAATGGCTTACTGCATCCATCATGCAGAAAGACCACCACCAAGACCAGAACATGAGCCTCTTATTTGTCCAATCAGGCACCGCCCAAGCTAGCCTACGCAGAGAAAAACTGCAAGTCCAGTCCAGTTTCCAGTCCACCCAAAACACCGATATTTGTGTTTGTTACACCCCTAGTATGATTATGAAGTCCGCATGCATGTTTTTCAGAAAGCTCACACAAACTCAAACAGATTGAAAGCCTCTAAACTGCGAGGCACGTGCCAGACTCAACCGCCATGCTGCCTCTTACCCCAAACTGAATGAGAACGCGTGACCAACATGTCATGGTACAGCAGTGAGGATGAATTACACGACTAGACACAAATTATTGCAAATGTTGTCATCCTCTTCTCCCCCTCCGTTTTAATCCCTGAAGGCTCTTTGCACTTGACATGTTGAGGGACCCACAACATCTTGAAGGGTTTAAGAAACGTGTGAATGCATGAAAACTGCCATAGCCAGACTTCAAGCTAGCGACCACGTGACCACAATGTGTCCTCAAATTATTGCTCACGTTGCCTCCTGCCTCTTGTCTAAGTAACGTTACGGTTTTGAATGAGCTGCTTATTCAGCGACTGAGTCAAGGAATGTCAGAGCTAATCCAAAAGGAGTCAAGATGTTCAAAGTAGCGCACAAGATTAAACAGGGCTCCCCCTGGTGGCATAATGTCATATCCCGGATCTGGCAAGGTATCAAGGATTCAAGTCTTAATTAGGGTTTTGAAACAGAGGTTACGGTTTCAAATTTGGAGTTCGAAACGGGTCTAGAGCTTCAAACAAGTGGTCTTGTTTCAAAGCCAGCATAAAAGTATCAAATTGGGCTTTCAAGGTGATCTGGTCCTGATGTTGTGAAAGGATGACAACATCTTTTCAAAGTTATTTATTGACACAGTTTAGTACATTTAACGTCAATGTAGAAAATGGAAAAGAATCTTAATCCAAATCTATCCAGAAATAAGATTTGTTTTTATTTTATTTCGCTACCAAATCCATCATGTGGACTGGCTGATATTTTGTTAGTATAAAGCAATCACTTCTAAAACAACCGTTATATTATCTATATGTTTTTCTGTAAAAAATAGAAACATTATTGAAAACGGTCTTCGATTTACCGTATTTCCTCAAATAGTGGCCTTCTCCTCATACGGTGAATGTGGAAATCATTTACAGCTCAAAATTCTACACACAGCACCCCATAAAGAAAAAGTAAGGAAAAAAAAAACTAAACTGAAATCACATGTATACATACAGTAAGTATTCACAGCCTTTGCACAATACTTTGTTAGTTCACCTCTGGCAGTAATTGCAGCCCAGAGTATTTTTTACCACCTTGAGTTTTTTTGACTGATGCCACAAACCTGGCATCAAAGTGATGCACTGGACATACTTCCCATTCGAAAAGTAAATGACAGTAGTATAAAACTTTCAGTTCAAAGCAAGACATTGAAAAGAACTTGTTGCTAACCAAAACAGCAACACTTGAGAGACAATCTCAGATAAATTCGCTGTTAGAAACGGCTACGTGCTAAGTTTCAAAGACCACCTGTAGTGCTGTCTTTGGCAACTATTAGGGTTCCTGCTAAGGCTGACTTATGGAAGCCCCACATTGTTGTCCGGGTTTAAATTGTTAGTCTTGAATTTTAATGTTATGACTGCTAATTGGTGCGATCCCAACATGTAAAAATCAGCCCCCCCTTTGCAAAATAGATGACAGTGCTGTGTGATTATGTTCCGTGGAGCTACGAGACTTTGTTGTTCTACCAAGATCTGGAGTTGGCCTCTTTAATAATCACGGTGAACATTCCAGTAGAATTGTCCTGTGCATTCCACAAAATAGCTTTCACATACAGTCTGAAATATTACACATGAATCTTGCTTTATCCCGAGACGCTGCTTCAGTAGACTCTTGATATGTGGTCATTCCACAACATTGTGTGAAACTATGTCTATACCTGCTTTTCTTTGGTTTCGTTGTCTTTCTCCGAAATTGTCCTTTTAATTATTATTATTATTATTATTTTTTATATGGTATCGGTGACCGACCACCAGACACCTCCCTCCCCTTGCAGTTGAGTTAAAAACAAAACGCAAACCTTTGCCACTATTTTCGGAAATACGCCGCTTACTATCTCTGTCTGCTATCACTGAAACGTAATAACGTCCATTTTGTTGCACTGTTTGTGCTCGTGTTGAGTGTAAAATGCGCCGAGGAAAAAGGAGACCGTCACGGCAAGGCGTCCGGCGTTCCCCGTTGACCTCTCTTGTATGACGGTAGGAAGGGCACGTAACGGAAGAAGCGGAAGCGTTGCCAAATGACGTTGCAGAAGGGAATGTCGTAGCATGACTGGTCGCACGTGGCTTGACTTTCATTGGTTTCCGCGTGCTGCCACTTGCGGAGACCTCGCTCCTCGGCGCTCCCTAAGGGAGGGAGTGCAACATCGCAGACAGGTTAATTGAGTTTTTTTTTTTTTTTTGGGGTGAAAAAATTTTTTCGACAGTCGGCGGTAGAACACAAGTGTTTCTGACTAAGAAGCAGAGAAAAGAAGATTTTTGTGGAATCAAACATGTCATGCTGATGCTAATAGTTTTAGCTTATGCAACACCTCAAACTATAAAACAAGACTCAAAGGTATTTTGAACGGGAGAAAAATCTACTTCCATACAATTAGGAAGGGACTTTGACTCACTGAACAAATTGAACATCACTGGCATTCCTTTAAAACATGAACATTTCGGTATGTCGCTGTTGGGACACTTACCTGGAATGGTGTTGTCCAGAATGAAACCAAAGAAGCCTCCGATGAACATGTGTGTCGTGAAGAGCACCACGATGATCTGGTCTAGCTCTTTGATTCCTTCCAAATACAACGCACGTACATTTTTTTTTTTTGACACTTGTAAAGATGGAATGTGACCGGTGTAAATCACGGACATCCATGGAGGGCTCACAGGTCAGGGTGTAGTGGGGCTGATTGGTTCTTCAGCTCGGGTAGAATAGGACTATGATTATTTGGAAAAACATCTTTCCTGTAATAAACGGATTCTAAGACACAAAAGCGCCCAAGGGCACGATAACAAAACCCTTCGTATTCTCGATTTTGCTTCCCCCACTGGTGATGGCTATTTTTGAAAAAATAGCAGTGGTAAGAGCAAAGAAGACATAAGTGTTTTTGCATGGTTTTGTATATTCAAAATTGAAATTACAATCGTTACATTGGGAAATTAGCTCACTAAAAGCATAATTCACTGCAATCCAACGTGAACTAGAGTGTTAATCTGCCATGCAGTCATTTCAGGTCGGCCACGCAGGTCAAACGTTCAGGACCTCGTCACAACATGTCTGCCGGGTGGTTGGGGCAAGGGTTTGGGTGAGGAAGCAAGCCAGGGAGCTCTCCTCCGGCAAGCGTTGCTTATCTGAGTGGGACGGATTACAGCTGGGGGAGCCGGTAGCGCCAAGAGGATTGGGGGAGCTAAGCGGCCTAGACCTGAGAGCGGCAGACCGGTCGGTCCCACCGCGGATTAGCACTTTCCTCAGAAGATACCACGATCATCTTTATCATGTCAGCACCCCTCCCCTTTCATCTCTGGTAGCGGCGTCACTCTTTGGTTACAAATCTCAGTCATCAAGAAAAGTGTCTCCGCGTTCACGTTTGTCATGCCTCTCCAAAGGTGAGCTTGGTGTCAGATTGAAAGACTACACGTTGAGGCAATGACACCAAGCTCATATACATCCGTGTTGAGCATGTCAGCCATGATGGGAACACAAATTCATGTTAGAAATTGAACTAGAAAGTCGAGCTCAAAGCACTTGAAGAGAACAGGTGCTGTTTTCCATTAGTCCGTAAGCGTTAGTGGCTTTGTTGGAGGTATTGTTCAAGAAGAAACTTGTCTAAAATATCCAAGTCTGCCCTGCAGCTAACGAAACCTATGATTAAGACAGGCAGGTTCAGAGCAATCATCCACTTGCCAAGAACATTCGGTGGGTGAAAATCACTCGCTAACATCTAAGGGCAATGAGGAGGATAATAATTGGCTCGCAGCACCGCATATAGCCTGGAGAGTATTTATTCGCTATCCTTGATATCCGCTTGAAGGCCCATGGACTACAATTTAGCACACCAGTAAGATGTAAGACACATTTTTGTGCCAATAGCTGACTAGTCCATGAACCTTAAACCGGACATCAGGGATGTTGACTCAGTGCCCGAGAGGCTGAGCCGCTCGTTTCAGAGCTGACAATGCGAGTTACAAACATCCATTGCCCCCCAAAATCCTCACTTCAGCCCAAACAAACAAGCAGACGCTAAGGCAATTAGGCTCTTCAAATCTGGGCCAGGGGACTCAAAGGTGAGCGAGAAGCCATTGCCATCTGGGCCCCATGGGATTTGGGAAGGCCTCTGGGGTTTTGTGGGAGATTAAGAACTGGCACTGGCACTACCTCAGCCATCCTGCCCAGACGCCCATTCACCAACACACTACACACAAAAAATGCTGCTCACAACAATTTGAATCATGACCACTGCTCACCACATGCTGTGCGTGACCTTTTTGGTGTTCATTTGTTTTGTATTCGGAATGTCATAATATCAATAGCATATATATATATATATATATACACTACCGTTCAAAAGTTTGGGGTCACAAAATTGTTTGGGTGACCCCAAACTTTTGAACGGTAGTGTAAATATTATTATAATAAAATATTATGAGTTAAATATTATAAATTATATCTTATATTTGTATAAGATTATATATAATCTATGAATATAAGTATACATATATATTATAAGATTTTTTACACAGAAGATTATATATATAATCTATAAATAATTATCTAAATAAATATATACACTACCGTTCAAAAGTTTGGGGTCACCCAAACAATTTTGTGACCCCAAACTTTTGAACGGTATATATATATATATATATATATATATAGAGCGCGTATTTTCCGGACTACAAGGCGCACCTAAAAACCTACAAATTTCCCAAAAGCTGACAGTGCGCCTTATAGTCCGCTGCGCCTTATATATGGACCAAATTACTAAATTTAAACTGGCCCGAAGCGTTGTGTCATGAAATCAATCATAAGTGGCCCGCTGAAGACTATGAATCATGAATCAAAAAGACTATGGGTCATTATTTTGTGATTATAAAGTAATTTGTTGCGTCTGAAGTTGAAATAAAAAAGATAAAATGGAGAATGATTTGATTTGGATTAAAAATCTGACATGATGCATTAATGATGCGCCTTATAGTCCGGTGCGCCTTATATAAGGACAAAGTTTTAAAATGGGCCATTCATTGAAGGTGCGCCTTATTATATTTGCTCAAAATAATAAAAATATTAATACCAAACTAAACTGAAACAACCCCGCTCTGAAAAGTAGTTAAAATGAACTAAATTTAAAAAAAAAAATAATCAAAACAATACTTGATTCACTCAAGATTTATTGACTTGGCGCATGCACCGCGTTTTTTTTTTTTAGGTGCGTACCAAGGTTGGCATGTTCAGTACTCACAAGAGTTGACTTGTCTGAGGGATACTACGTGTTTGGAACACAAACATGCATCAGTGCACATGAGGAGTCCGCTTTCTCGCCACTCACCGGCGACTGCTAGTTTATTTAGCGTGCGGCCGATTTCTCTCAGATGGCATACACAAACCAAAAACAGCACCTGCTGAAAAAACTTGGACCGAAACCCCAAAAGTCTAACCTTGCCTGCTCATTCCCACGTGAGCTGTGGTTTCGTCTTTCAGCCAATAGTGTTTGAATCATGTAAATGTATAAAGTCCAGCTGTTTCTTTTGTGTAGCCTTTTAAGTTCTACGCAGTGTTTGTATTCTTTCAAACACACTAAACCATCGCAAGATAGCTAACGTCCACACACCTCTGTCTCAAAGGCAGATTTTTGTCGTACATAAAAGTTAGACCAACATAAATCATTTCCAAACCTTTTCCACCATTAACGTGGCCTGCAAACTGTACAACTCTATTGTGTGGGAAAATCTTTTTCAAGGGGCAAAGGAAAACAAAATGTCGTTGCACAAGTGTGCACACCCTCTTCTCACTGGTCTCGGGTTGTGTTTCAAATTAACCAGCGTTAATGCCACCATTGAATGTGCCGCAGATTAACACCAAATACAGTTCAGTTGTTCTTCATCTGACATCGACTAATGGCCTTCCAGAAAAAGTCTGAAGACTACTTTGAACTGCTTATATTTTGCTAGTTCCATGTGTTAATAAAAACCAGCCCGAAATGATGCCGCTTCACAATAGCCCTGCTGTTTTAAAAAGTATTGCTGAAAGAAATATGCCACTGGCGTTACCTGTGTCGATGATTCCCGGGTTGGAGTGAAACCATGTGGGCAACACAAGACCGCTGAACGTGGAGAAGCCAAGGATGATCAGGTTACGAGATGAGTTAAGATCCACATACTGAAGACATAAAAAGAGAGGAACTATAGTGTACCAATTTTATTGACAGATGCAAACTATTATGTTTTTTTTTTTAATACGCCTCAGCTGAAATCCATTTAACGTCCCGAGTGATATAGTCTGGAATGTTGGCATAGATTGGGAAAGAATGCAGTTCTGTATTCATTTATTGTATGTTCACCCAGTATGAGTCTAGTTCTTGAATTTGGCGAATATAGTTTTCCATGTTTGCATTTCATCAATCTGCCTACTCTGATAAAGTTGTATTTTTTTTCAAGGGAAAAGAAAAATCAAGAAAATATTTAACATTATATCATATTTAATATATTTCATCAGCCAGCCCTGCTCCGATAAATGTAGTTTTTTCAAGGATTTTTGTTTTTTTTAATAATATTTTGCAATATATTGGCGGCTCGGTGGCGCACTGGGTAGCACGTCCGCCTCACAGTTAGGAGGGTGCGGGTTCGATTCCACCTCCGGCCCTCCCTGTGTGGAGTTTGCATGTTCTCCCCGGGCCCGCGTGGGTTTTCTCCGGGCACTCCGGTTTCCTCCCACATCCCAAAAACATGCTTGGTAGGCCGATTGAGCACTCCAAATTGTCCCTAGGTGTGAGTGCGAGTGCAAATGGTTGTTTGTCTCTGTGTGCCCTGCGATTGGCTGGCAACCGGTTCAGGGTGTCCCCCGCCTACTGCCCGATGACGGCTGGGATAGGCTCCAGCACGCCCGCGACCCCCGTGGGGACTAAACGGTACAGAAAATGGATGGAGGGATTTTGCAATATCGTTTCTTTGCCCATCTAGCCAATATCTCTTCTACTACTTTGAGAAACAATTTTTCCGAGCACAAGTGCACAAGGCCCACTGTAATCTTCTGCCGTTTGAAAG
This sequence comes from Syngnathus acus, assembly GCF_901709675.1. Taxonomy (NCBI): domain Eukaryota; kingdom Metazoa; phylum Chordata; class Actinopteri; order Syngnathiformes; family Syngnathidae; genus Syngnathus; species Syngnathus acus. The sequence goes on along the minus strand of NC_051092.1, from coordinate 2,054,728 downwards.
ACATGACCCAAAAATTGTCTCAACAAAAAAAAAAGATTTTCTTTGGGGCAGCTGTGACAACTTGATTTGAAAATAAAATGCGATCTATTTGTTTTTTCGCCGAAAAATATATTTTCATGATGTTCCAAATACTCGTTAGTCATGCGCCACATTTCTGTCCTTACTTTTACCCTTCAACTGTTCCTGTCTGCTTGAAGCATGTATCACTTTCAACACCAGCACGTCAAGCCAGCACGTTTTGCAACACAGTTCCATGCATCCGTCATAATTCCGCGCTTCGACAACGTGGAAAAGATTTCTTGAGTTTTGTGTTTGTTTTTCTGGGTAGAACTCCTCAGCAAGCCGCTTCCCCGCTGCTAAGAATTCTGGGAACCAGGACACGAATGGCAAATACTGCTGTGAGGCATGAAAACATCCAAATGGTTGAGTGCATTCTCTTTAAGTCACTTGTCTCTCTTTCATGAGCTTGTTTTTCTTTTCTTTTTTCCTGCTCCAAATAATTTCCACATGATGTGGCGAGGGCGCGGTATTTATTGCCTACTGTTAAATGCCTGCAAATGATTTCTTCTCAAATGCCTGCAAATAATTTTTTTTCCCCTTGAAGTGAATGCAACGGGGCTGTTGACGAGGGCCACGTCTGTGCGAATAGTGCATTCGCACAGACGTGGCCCACGTGCGTGTCTTTCCAGGTCAAGCACCGGAGAAAGGTCATATTATGTGACTGGGAGCACACTAAGGCACGACGTTGCCCCGCCTCCTCTCTCAACGAACAAAATGTGGCCTGTTTGCCATCTGTATTTGGAGAAGCTGATAAGACTTCTGTGTTTAGTCCAAATTGATTAGAACTGAAAAACATTACTTGTTGCCAAATATTTCTTTAGAAATAGGATGACAATATGAAAATCATTTTAAAATAGACTTATTTTCGGTCACAGCGATAATTTGATTTACACGTTTAGTCCGTTCCGTGACAAAGCGTACACACCGAACTTGTATTTCTAACGAGTTTTCCCCACTGAAAAGAATGGAAATGCCTTTAATCCCTCTCAACTGTTTCCGTCTGGGTTTTCTTTGGATTTTGCTATTTTCCTTTCTGGTCAAATTCAGGTCTCGTGTTTTTGATTGTGTTTTTCTTCCTGAAATGTTGAGATGTGACAGGGGGCGTTGCCGACCATTTACGCAGCTGCAGCGGCGTACACCTAATTCCTAATTTCGCTCATCCACTCCTAAAGAATGCTCAGAGTCCCAGCACTGCTAGAAAAACATGTCAAATTCAGTTTCTAGATTGATTGCTCATATGGGGCGCCCTGATCTGATAGTGATATCAGTCTAATATCAACCAAAATACTCAACACTGCTTATAAAAAAAACGGAGTAATTTACTATTCAGCTTTGAAAGTCAACTTTCACTTGAAGAAAATTATAATGTGGTATACCACTAATATTATTCACATAATGCAGGCAGAGTGTAAAATCAATGACCCAAACTTTTTAGAATATGTATGTTAGTCTGTCTTACCTGCAGGTTCGAAATCCCAACGGCGGCGATCATTCCAAACATAATCAGAAACATGCCCCCGATAACCGGATCCGGGATGGTAATAAAGACGGCTCCAAACTTCCCAAAGATTCCCAGGACAATCATAAGAATTCCAGTCGTCTGGAGCACCAGTCTGCTGCCAACCTAGGATGCATGTGGGGGGGGGGGGGGGGTGGATACAGTCTTTCATCGTAGGCAGGAAAGCAATCAAGAATTACAAAGCCTTTGGAGAATTTCCATCAAGTTGGTCTTGGCCGGTGTGCTGCGGACTTGGATTCCGACAGCAGACTTGTCAAGTGCATCAAATCTACACTGCGTGTTTATTTATTTGCATTTCATGGAGCATTCTCGGACATTTGCAATCTGGCCAAAATCAATCGTGTTCATGGCCTGACTCCAAGTTTGAAGAGGTTCAGTCAAAATTTGGAAATTATTACCATGAGGCGTTGACCACAGCTATCTTGGATTAGAACTGAATTTCTTGTCATCCTCAAAGACTCAAATTGGCACTTGATCATATGTACTGGATGTTTTCATGATCAACTCTAACCGAATGCCGAACAATCAACCTAAATCACTCAAACCCAACCACCTAAACCTAATACCCAAACATCTAACCAAAGGTAGGCCCCAAACCCTAACTTGCCCGGACCTCTCGACCTCCATCCTCTCTAACCCTAACCAGCTCCAATTCTCTATGACCTAATCTTAACAACCCCAGCAACTAACCATGGTCCTCTTACACTTGGCCCTAACCAACAGCAACCAAAACCGACTCTAAACGACTCAGGCTTCAAACCCACCACCTAACCCATACCAATCTTACCTCCACCCAACCCTCTTATCTCCTAATTCTCACTAACCCTTACCCCCAAACACCTAACTGTAACCCTCTAACATTTGACCCTAATCAACAGTAACCAAATCCATCCATAAGCCAACCCCAACCAAAAGTAACCCTGACAAACCCCAGTCCTCTACATCCTAAACCTAATTGTACCCTTCACCCTTCAACCCAAACTTACCCCCCTAATTCTGAACCAATCTTATTTCAGAACTAACCTGAACCGCGGACAACCTGAAGCAAACCTTTTCTATCCTCACTGGTACATTTAGTAATACCGCGTCTTTCTCAAATCTTTCATCACTTGACTTGATTGAATTGGCACTAAATGCCTCTTCGGGAATTCTTTTACCAATGAGAAAGCGGAGAGAAGCAACATGAGCTCTTGGAGAGGAAGTTTTTGCCTGAGTGTTAAGGAGTTCCCTTTCAACACGGCTGTCATATCAAGAAGAAGTAACTGTGCTGCCATAGGCTTCCGTATTTGAATGATAGAAGTTGGCCTTAGACGCGGGGTACGGCCCCTGGGCGATCATCTGCCAATCGAAAAACTGATGAAAGCTATGTTGCCTGCTCTGCTATTTGTTGGAATTGTTTTTAAGGGTTCAGAACAACATGTGCTTTTATTTCGTCAAATAGATTGTTACAGGTTCAATATATCAGGTTTTATGAGTTTCACAAAACATTCAATTTGTGCTCATTAGTTTGAAGTTAAGCCTCTCATTAAACCTCGTGAACTGAACTTTAATGACATTTAATGGCCGTGCTTGTTGCAATTTACTACAGCTCACAATCACCACAGTTTGCACCGGTAACTTGGGGCCCTTTTCAAGCAGGTTTCAATTTGGGGTTGTAAACTTGGGTTAGGGTGGTACGTAGGGTTTCAATTGAGTGTTTTAAGCCTGTGTGAGGGTTTTAAAAAAAGTCAGGCTTTAAAATGGGGCGTTTAAATCAGGGTAAGGCTTACAAATTAGAATTCAAAATCTGGGTTTGGGTTGTGAATCAGGGTGAATATTTCCAACGAAAAACCTGGTAATGATTTCAAAGAAGGGTTTTAAAGTAAAATTTCAAGCCAGTGTTCGACTTTCAAGCAAGGGTCAGGGTTAGGGTATCATCACCCAAGGCAGCATCTCCGATGTCACGCCATCACAAATCTGATAATACACAGACGCCTATTAGCGCTGATGAGCCGACGATTGAGGCTGCTTCCTGCAACCCTCGTGATCCTTCTACTGTAGATAAACAAAGGACAACTCTGGTGTGTCCCTTACAAAGCTCTCAACACTCAAGCTTGAATGGTTGACAGAAAAAGGCATTGATAGGAACGCTTGTTCTTCCAAGGAGAAATTGGAGAGGAGCAGCAGCCGCAAGTGTTTAAAGTGATCAGAAGTTGCATACACGTTAAGATCCTTTGATAAAGTCAAACAAAAAAGATTACGATTTAAATCTAATCATTTTAACTGTAAATATTAACAAGATTATAATTTGAATAGTATAATAATTGAGACTGTAAATATATATATAAACGCAAATGCCAGTGCATTCAATGTACTTCATTGCCAGTTTCAATGTACCTTGGTGATGCCAAGTGCAGCGATGTTCTGGCTATAGGAGGTAGTCCCATTGCCCGTCCCCCACAGACCAGCCAGGATGCAACCGATGCCTTCAACGGCGATGCCGCGGTTGATGGCGTGGGTCGGTGGCGGCGGCGCGCCCGACAGCCGGGCGCAAGCGTAGTAGTCACCAATGGACTCCATGGTGGATGCCAAAACGCCCGCCATCATGCCGAGCACTGATGACACGCTGACAGTGGGCAAGCCCCATTGACCTGCCAACAGACGATTGAAGGATTAATTTTTCAGGAAAATGAAGGGTCTGTGAGTAGGGGAACTAACTTGGGGACTAACATGAGGGTTAAAGATCTGCTAATATGTTTTATATGCTGTTATTCCAAACGGTAATTTACTTGCCGTTTGACTTTATTTGATATGTTAAGAAATCAAATGTATTCCGGCACATTACCCATCATCTGGCTTCAGCCAAAGTTCTTTGCGGGTAAAAAGTTTTGGTTGGTAACGTTCGCATGATTTGTTGTGGTTTTTGCCCGCGTAAAATCGGATTATGTTCAGATGAAAGGGCCAGCTGTGTGAAATCATGGAGTCCTTGACAAAAATGTGGTACCGTGAATCCCGAGGAAAATTTCTCAACAGATCCCTTAACCGCGAGTATCCGGTGCGGATCTCCGATACACGCGACCGCCTCCTGACTGGGTTGCTTTCTTGCTGAGTAATAAATAGTCACGTCCTAGACGCAAGTACTTGCCAGTGGCAAGAAGCCACAATGAAGATTCACAAAGCTGGGTAGTAAACAACATCTGCTTCATAAAAGTGGCCCGGCGATGACAAGACAACAGCATTTGATGCTTCATACAAACATCTGGATGAATGAGAACATTCCTCCAATCATTTTCACGTCACATGGCAAGAACGACGCCAATTTTCTTGTAGTGCATTTAACCGATTGTCCGATTGTTTTAACTCGTACCCGCTGGTCCGATCCAACGATTCCCGGATTGCCTGCATCATTCTCAACACTGAATAAGTTCCTGATGCGTGACCTTGTGGACTGGTTCTGGATTTTGTCAACCGCTCGCTTTGTCACTACGGACTGTTTCCCCGTTTGCTGCGCTGATATAGGACTGATCAAATGTTTACTCAAACAACAAACTAGACTTGGCGGTCCTAAAATTTTAAAAGTTGTCTACTGCTGGGTGATATAATTTTGGGCAATCTGAATTTGAAGTGATTTTTCTATTCTAAACGCATCAAACAATGACATTGCTGCAACTTGTATCGACAAACCTCAATCCAGCTGTGAACATGAAACTCATGTGGTTGGAAAATCCAGTCGTAAGTCTGCTTCAACAGTGAATCCCAGACACAATAAATTAATTCTGATCATTGTTCACCTTGTTTACCATGTGTAGCTATGCCAGACTTTAAGCTTTATTTATATCCCAGGAAAAACAGTCTTGATGTTATGATATGATATGCCCCACCCTCCACAACAAAAAATTAAAACCATTTCCAGATGCCTTAATAAAATATAAAGCAGACATTCTTGGGCCAAAATCCACAAAGGCTGAAGAATAACAGAATATTTTCCATTATCCATTTTAGACATTGCACTTAAAATTTCAACGATACCTAGTTTTTCGCAGGAGATGCGTTCCAAACCCTCCCGCGATAAATCGCAAATAGAAACAGTATATGAATTTAGAAATTTAAATACCAATGGATTGAAATTTTCAACACATAGTGGCCGCTAGACAGCAAGGGTGTATTGTAAGTCAATTAGAAGTACACTTTACCTTGGCAAACAATGCAAAGTGTCCAACCCTCAGAATTACCAACCTGCACTAACGCGGGGGACATCATGCATGGCGAACCATTAACCTTTTTTAATCCTTTAAAAAACATTTCCACACTGTTCTGTGCATGTGCATGTGTACCTGTACAGTAAATAAAAGAACAAACGTGATACTGTCACGTATAAACCTGCGAATTGGCGAGGGATCCCTGTATTTGGTTCTGGCATGTATGTAAGGTGGAGGTGTAAGGCACAGTTTGTGTTTCTGCGTTTACCTTTATAGTCCTTTCCTATCAAGGGCTTCCAATAACATGTTATGTCAGGGCATATATTTGTTCTTTACACTTACACATTCCAGGCACTCCAGCGAGAGACAGTGCTATTGGAAGGCTAACTTCCCGACATGTTTGAAAAGAGCCTTTGAAATATCTCGGACAGAAAACAGACGCAACAGCACAGGCAGTGCAAATTCTTTGAAACGTTTCACACGTAATAAATATGTCCTTCTTATTGCAGGGATGAGAATTTTCCGCGGATCCGTTTTTTTCCGTCGAAAGTATTTTCGTGAATCGTGTAAATCCGTCGAGAAAGTTATTTTTTTATATATGGAGGGGGAGCGGCCGGCTCCTTGGCCGGGCAACGTTAGCCTCGGCAACTCTCGCGGGTATTCCCCCGCCCGCCGCGACAGCGTATAACATGAAGGCAACATGAAGTCCACGACGGTAATAGTAACCCAAGTGACTGGTATCCGCTAAGATGCCAAAGGTTATTTACCTGGGTAGGGAATGTGGAACCAGGGCGAGTTGGCGACAGCATCCAGATTAATGTCGGTCCTCGCTGCGTAACCGTACTTATCCGACTTGGATGGCAGCACATCGAAGACGGTCAGCAGAAAACAAACCAGCCAGCCGCCGCACATTCCGAACAAGGCCTAGAGTTTAGCGGGCAGAAATTTCACGTCAGGGAAATGACGACCCACACAATATTGGAAAATTCTACGATCAGATGCAGATGTAATGAAGGAAAAATCCCCTGATATATTATATTTGGACTTCCTAGTTTTGGTCTGTTGACATCAGAATGTGTTGCTGGATGTTTATGAATATACGGGGGAGATAACGCGGAGGGATCAGGGTGTGCTCAGATTCAAGGAAGCCACATGCTCTGACATCAAGTATTTGTTTTTGGGCGGCGAAACCTTTCTTACACAATTCGGAACACTCATCGGCAGCTCTGAAGAGCTTGGCTCTGCTTTGCTATACCGTGACACTTGATTTACTTTGAATAGTAACCATGAGTTTTTAGTTAAACTACAGTGAGTGGAGAATTCATCCTTAAGTCACCTTGTAAAAACAGTCCAATTGAGTGGTTGGGCGTTGGCTTCTCTTTCAGTGTCGTTGCCAGGACGCCCGATACACGTTTTGTATTTCATACGAAAGCGTGCACTGAAAAATCTTCAGAATTTGTATTGATTTATTTCCATGCCAAACTTCTAACGCCGGGAGCGGGAGTGACTCATAGAGGTCATGGGTGACTCCAGGATAACTCTCTGGCACTCAAGTTGACGCGATTTTATGAAGATAGAAGAGGCGCTGCAGGAGGATGCATTCCATGGAGTCACGCTTGACGTGCTTCAGGAGTCGGGCCAGCGTCTCAGGTGCCAGTTTGTCAGCGGTTACTCAACAGTAATATAAAAGCATCGCAGTTTGTACGGCAGAGCGTGCTGGGGGCAAACAAGTTCAAGCGTGGAAGCCGGTGACTCACCGAGAAGAGCTTGAAGAGAGGGTAGTGGAACACTTTCCATTTCTTGTCCTTGTAGGCAATAAGCGGGACGTCCACTTTGCTCAGGTACTGCGAGAACAGCAGGATGAGGCACACCGTGCTGTGGACGCAGAACAGTGGAGTGACAATTTACACGCTTTGCAACGAAGATTTATTTGAGATCCAGATTTAATTTGAGAGAAAAACCCAAACGTTTTCACATAGTCTGTTCCGAAACCATAATTTAAAACACAAATTTTGGCTTCAAATCTTAATTCCAAACATTATCCTGTCTTGAAACACTAATTTGAAACAAAATGAGACGATGCTGTGGGCGAGCACAGCGTTCTAGTTAGCTAGCTGGTGGCTAGCGCCTCATGTCCTAATATGGTAAAGGGATACATTCCATCCACCGGAGGCTTTAATTATATATATTTTGGTAGCTCAAACATGTATGGATACGAAGGCATAAGGCAGATGGATTTCCAAGGACAGTTTGATGTTAAAGAGCAACACCGACCGCAGCCTTCCTCGGGCGCAGGTGGAAACGTATTCCTGGGAATGCGTTCTGTCTGGATACAAAAACAAATTGACCTTTACGTGCCTGTAGACAGACGCAACACTCCCTCGTTGGCCGGGGGGGACAACAGCAAGCAGGCCTTGAATTATGTAAGTCAATCAATCATTCATTAAAGAAAAAGAGCCGCCATTATTCAAGCAACAGCATTTTTCTCGCACAATAACCGATCAAACTTGCAAAGAACACTTTGTGAAAGACAAAGAGTACAAAAAGTTAATGGCGACCATGTGTGCTGGCCGGGCATGATGCCTCTGTAGTTCCTCATTTTGGGACAGTAAAACAAGCTCGTAACATCCTCATCGCCTTAACCCATCACGCGTCATTTCCAACTCTAAATAATATCGTCTAGTTAACTTTGCCGGTTGGTTTTTCAAGAGAGGATATAACCTTGTTAATTCTAAGGAATTTGTTCGAAACATCGGTCCTACCTGGCTGGTGTCAATGCACAAGATTTATTTTATTCCCCACACACACTGACCTAAATCAACAACTGCGAGAATTCCTACGGACACCTGGACTATGTGAACACGTTGAACACGTACAAATCATAAATAAAATCGGACGGATCTTGTTGTCTTTGGTGATTACATAGACCTGTACGTGAGGTGACGTCAACACTAAATTGTCTTCAGTGTTCACAAAAAAGGTTCAGTCGAGACTCTAAACGGTGTTTGATGACAACAATGTGTATGTTAGGTTTATCCAAGATCCTAAATCGTAGATGGGATTCATTGCAGACTAATTTGTCTCTGATGTCGATTGTACGAAAGCATGTTGCCTTATTCCCTCGTTGCAAACGTCTGAAGCTTTTTGATGAGGAAAAAAAATGAAGTCCCGTGTTAGCTACAAGCTAATTCTGAATGTAAAGAAGTGCAGTTTTTTGTCGAGTAACTCGCAGAAGGAAAGGTTCAGATAAGTTCTCTTTCTCTTGCTTGTCTTAAAGAGGAACTCAAGTCCAAATTTACCTTTGGGATTAAAATTTTGTAGATTATGAATTAATCATAAAACACCCCCCTTTTTGTAAGCAAGCTCACGGCGGCCATTTTGTCACTTGCTGTCTGCTGAAAATGACATGACGGTCAAAGTCTACTTTATTGTCAATTTCTTCACGTCAAGACACACGAAGCGATCAAAATTGCGTTTCCTACTATCCCACGGTGACAAGACATATTACATATTATATATATATATACACTACTTTGGGGTCACAAAATTGTTTGGGTGACCCCAAACTTTTGAACGGTAGTGTATATATTTATTTAGATAATTATTTATAGATTATATATATAATCTTCTGTGTAAAAAATCTTATAATATATGTGTATACTTATATTCATAGATTATATATAATCTTATACAAATATAAGATATAATTTATAATATTAAATTCATAATATTTTATTATAATAATATTTACACTACCGTTCAAAAGTTTGGGGTCACCCAAACAATTTTGTGACCCCAAACTTTTGAACGGTAGTGTATATATTACATTGGTCCACAGACACACAAGACATTCAAGTAAACAATACAAAAAGTAAAAACCAAGAAGGCACATACAATGAATAAATAAGGGCTCAGGTAACGATCACTGCTCACCTGTTTGCTAGGTTTGGGCATGTGACGCTCGCAAGCCTCTTGAAATAACCACCTAAAGGTCACCCGACGCGGCAGAAAAATCTCTCAATGTGGCCCTCGGTATAAACGCAGATGTTGCTCGGTTCAAACTGGAAACGAAGTGACTAAAAGTGCTTCTTGTTAAGCGTCTGCAGCTGTAGCCGCCAGACCTCTGTGACAAAACCACTTGTACTGACAAATCCCACTTAGTGACATAAGCTTTTCAGCGTCCAAGTCAGCGGAAAAGAGAAAAACATCAAAGCGCACTGTGGTGCAATAATGAAGATGTAGCGCCTTTGCCGTAGCGGCGTACAGCTTTCATCTGCCGCACAAATTTTCCACAGACAAACGTGATGCCATCGCCGAAAATAGACCCAAGGCCTCGTTCAAGGTTTCCCCTTTGAACAGACCGGGCCGCTGATGGCAAAACAATGTGCTGTTGTAAAAGCGGAGACTCGATAGCGCATCCTTGATGTTTTTCCTGTGTCTGAAATCAGAAAACTCACTTGGATGACCACCACGTTTGCCGCTCCAAACATGTGACTAAATTCAGGTTGAACTGAAGAAACTGGAAGCGTTTTTAGCTTTCCATCCAAGAACCTCAATTCAACGTACACCGATTATGAGTGAAAACGCAAAAACATGGCGGACACGTTTGGTGAAACGCTGACCTTGTGGTTTTGAGTTTCCCATTTTATGGTGAGGTATCTAACTTCACTGACTTGGTCCCTCTACAAAACTCAAAGATTTTGAAATATAGCCCGGCATTTCGAGTACATGTGCTTTAAATTTGGTTGCAGTACAATATCTCTTGGAGAGGTTTGTCTTTTGACAGAGTCCTGGAAAACGAAAGGTTTTACACCCAGAATGTCAGACTTACTTTCTGGCTATGGCTTCCTTAGATTTTTTTTTGTATGGCTACTCATGACAGACTAGCCTACCACATTCTTGTTGCTAAGTGAGACTGGCTTCAGGGGTTGAATTTTTCTTAAAAAAACATCTCCCAGTCCTCAAATTTATTCGCCATGCTCCACCCAGCCATGATAGACATGCCTCCCAAAATCAGTCTTGCGAGGTGAAATTGGCTGTTAGCTTTTGATGGCTAATCTTGTAACTGAAGCTAAAAGCTGGGCCCCAAATGTTTACCACAGTCACGTTAGCATTTTTATTCCCTCCATCATTTGTAAGCTGTGCAGACTCACAGAGCAGCGATCCCCCAGTGGCCGCCTGACTTCTTGCCGGCCTCAGTAAACAGTGACAGACCGATGAGGTTGATGGTGGGCGCGATAGCCAGCGGTCCAATATATCGGAGCACAAAGCCCACCAGGCCAGTGAAGCCCAGCGTGATCTGGACAAGCGACGACACCAAGATAGCTCCTTGGATCTGTCAAACGAGATCAAAAATGATTCAGGTCGGCCACGTTCGTTTGCAAGATGATTCAGTACGTTAACAATGCGATTCAAATTACGATACTCCAATTGTGATACGATTATGAGTCAACCCAGATTCTGATTCGATGAGTCACTTCAACTCTTTGTGATTCATTCCATCCAAGTTTCAATGAGTCGAGTCACTCCATAGCAATAAAATTGATTGGATGTTCGATATTCTTCTTAGTGGGAGTGAACTTGTCGAGTTACTTGTTGGGCTACATTCCAGCAAAAGCAGGAAGTCGTTTCAGACCTCCAACTGGGAAAAGGGCAAATAACTCAACTCTGCTTCGATGCAGCTGTCTCATGTTAAGAATGTCAACTCAAATTACAACATGATTCACCCACGATTCACCCGTTGTGATTCCGATACGATTCACTCCAATTACTTTCCAATTCATCACACTTATTACCCTTTGATGTTTCTACGATTCTGTCCGATCGCGATAGGATACACCCGAATTACAATCAACACAAAAGGATTTACGACAATTGTGAATTTGACTCACCGCAATCATGATACTTCACGCCAAATTCAACATCATTTATTCTAGTTGCGACACAGTTCACCCCAATGTTGATGAATGAACATATTTGAACTTCACAATGTCGTATGCCTTGGCGTTCACGTCTGGGTTGATATTGATGACTGACACCACGTCGGACTTACCTCGCGCATTCTCGACATCCACACTTCGTCGCCGTTGTCCACTAGCTGCAATGGACTGCTGCCGTTGTGCGCAGACAACATGGTGGGCTCTTGCGAGGTGGGACACTGCCACTTGGGCAGCGCAAGAATGGCCAAGGTCGGAGTGATGAAACTGAAGGTCCCGCCCTGGAGAATTGGCAGTCTGTGCAGCGAAGTGAATGAGTACTGTTATATACCAGACATTAATAGAAAAGACTTTTAAGTGCTCTGCTTAGCTTGCGGTGATAAGGATTTTTTTTTTCACGCCTTGTGATGTAGTATCAGAAATAATGGAGTGGAACTGCCTCCGGCCGCCACATGTGACGTTTACTCGCCGAGTCTCATTCTGTGTACTGTTTTAATTTGAAAGCAACTGTTACTAAAGTGCTGATGTCAGCATGCTTCTAGTTATTGGAAACCAACATTGGCTATATAAAGATGCTTATGTATTGCAAAAAAAAAAATCTAACATTTTTTTAGAAGTCGAAACTGGACAGTAAATTTCTCTCATCAATAGAGCATCATTGCTGTGATGGGAAAAACATTTAGTTTACAACTTTCGGAGGGAAATAGAAATAAATTCGTAGTACATCAGCTTAAAGAGGTCAATAATTTATGTATGCAGATGTAAGAACGTGTTTAAAAAAAAAAACGCAGCAGCAGCAAATATCTGAAACATCTGTTTTAAACTGTAATGTTATGTCAAGCAGATCTGACTTTACATGCATCATGTGGAATATTCCAACACAATTTTTTTTTTTAAATCCATCAAATGAAAAACATTGACATAATTTAATTGTATTCTTCTGCCTCTCTATGATACGGTTCACATTATTCCTAGGAATGAATTTGAGAAAACGAACTTTGTGTAAACCGTACCCATTTTCCAACCTTGACTCCACAACAGGCCGCTTGTCATGAAACATGAAAAGGATGCAAAGCAAATAAAGATCAGATCCGCCTTTATGTTGCGTTTTGGCTCGTTGCGACCTGCGTGGGCCGCCGCTTCCAACAAAAAGCCTCGGTTATTTGTTCAGGTTTTTCAATACCGAGCGTGTACAATTCAATTGTGTGGGAGGCAGCTGCGTGCTTATAAAGATGGATGCATCGGCATCATCGACGTCACCTCCTCACTCCCCCGCGCTTGCGCTTAATGGCTCCCGGGAGTTCTCAACACACATGAGCTATACGCGCTAAGCTGCGTACACATCCAACATCTAATTTATGGCGATGAGGACTAGTGCGGGAGGGAGAGCGCGGGCCTGACTTGAAAAGTTTGTCTGGGCTTGAAAGAAGAGAAAAATCTCAATTCCAACCAACCCCGTCGTTCTCGTCTTGTTCTTTCTCCCTAGAAATGCGCGAGAACCAAGAAATTGTCAATTTTCCGCAAAGTTTGCTGCTGATTCTCAGTAGGGGCTGTGAAATTTGCTTGTTTAAAAAGTAGAGGATGAGCAATTTTTGTTTTTTCAGAAATGGGTTCAAACGTCTTTTATCCCATTTTTACCTGATCCCAATCCCCGTCTGAAGCAGTGTGCTGAGTCCGGACACAAAGAAGATGGTGCAGATGAGCTGGCTTTTAGCCACGTTGTTGTCGCCGATGCAGAGCGGCTCGGCCAGGATGAGCGGGATGGCGATGATGCCGCCGAACGCAAGGACGTAGTGCTGCAACAAAGGCCGCATCTTTAAATCAATCTTTAAACAAGCTTTTTTGTGATCAAGAAATTCAATCATAGGAAAATATATTCCCCTTTCCTGGAAATTAGCCGTCTAGTTTTTTTAAATAAACTAATTTCACGCTACTTTAAATTTATTCCACTGCACAAACAGTTTAGCAGTAAAAAAGCATGGCTCTCCTCTTTGGTGAATTTCCATCAATTTCTCACAAAATACAAATGTTCTGCCATGATTGACAGTCGCTGAGTATATCTTTTTGGTGGGTCATTCCAAATAGCCTCCGGTTTTTTGTCTTCTTCAATCCACCCCAATTTTGATCAAGTGCAGGTGGTTGACACGAAAGCCAAGTTGTCATCATACCTCAAAGACACTGCCAGCAGTGATCATCATAACAAGCTCCAAGCTTTCTGACGCTGCCAACGCTCTCTGTTCGCACCACGCTGACGCTACAAGGCATTCAAACGCATGCTGTCTCTCAGGATGTTTATGTTCCATTTCAACTGCATTGAAATGTTCCCCACTGTTTTACAAATATTCGTTGGCCTTGGGACACTTCACTGTAAAACATGTCGATTTATGGTCATTTCTCAAGGCCCAAGGGGAGATGTCAGTTGGATGGTGGCAGATGTCTGCGGAGATGGATTGTTTTCCAACTAGGGCCTCGGGTGGTATCTCCATTCCGGTGATATGTCACCAGCGTTATTGCTTGTGTAAGCATCCCGCACTGTGAGCAGGTCTACAACACGCGATAGGTAGTCGGACGTTTTGGAAAATTCCACTTTGGTTTGAAAGTTCTTTAACCAGTTTTCTGATATTTGACATTGAATGATTTTTTAAATATGAAGCCTGTTTTAAAACCAAAATGGCGCTACTTTAGACTAGCGCTGCTATGTGTTCTCGACACTGATTATGCAAAGATTTTTTTTTTTTAATTGCTTTCCATTTTAAATCTAGAATGCCATGTTCACTTTTTTTCCATTACGCAGCTGAGCTCAAAAAGCTAGAGTTACTAAAATAATTTGTGCCGGCAGGATTTTTAGGTCCAAACTGAGCAGCAATACTTTGCCCCAAGGTCGCCAGTTGCATACAAACATGTCAAAAGAAGTGTTTACTCTCGACAGAAATTCATTTGAAGCTATTTCTTAGTATGATTTAAATCCATGCTCAGAATTGGTTAGCCGTGGTTAGCCATTAACATGGAAAAAAAAGAACATGATAAAGAACTTGCTGTGATTGCAATTTAATCCTGCCCTGACGAGATGCTCGTTTCCATGAGATCAAATAAAAGCGAAGAAGACAGAATGTTAATAAAGTTGGTTAGTTAGTATGTTAAAAAGTAACCAAGTAGTCACTTGGTTTAGTTAGCAAGACAGTTTGACTCCCACAATGGCGACTGAACCCAAAACCTAGGATCCCGCGAAGTCAGTCATTTGGTTAGTACGAGTGTTCTAAGTTCAATATCACATTTTTACGCTGCAGCACTAGCTAGTTGATATCGCACGGCATTTGTAACCTTCAAACCGAAAACCCTTTATAGTTAGTTTGTCCGCGGTCGGTCGGTGTGTCATATAGTTTGTCCGCGGTCGGTCGGTGTGTCCATTTGTCAGATTTCTTTTAGCAAGTTTTCAGACGACCCTCGTTTTATAATCATGTCTTCTTACACCTTATGTGACCTCAAAACAGGGGCTCGTGTAATCAAAGTTACGTTTGGGGTCATTGTCCGTCACTTGACTACGTAGACATAAAACCGCCTGAGATGAATTTACCTGGAATCCCAGCAGAATGCAGAGGTACCAGGGCGGCCGGTCGTTGAGAGCGTAGACCAGGTCGGCGGCCGCGTTGGCCCTCTCCTGCCGGACCTCCGCGTCCACCGCCGGCTGTTCGTCAACATCTTTGCCCTTCAAAAGAACCGCATCGTCACATTAAATCGCACGCTACGTCATCCTACCCGACAACAAGGACAGCACAAGGTTTTATTTCGATTTCAGTCTCGGTGTGTGTGTAATGGAATTCCGTCAGTACCGTTTGTCTCCACTGAGAAGCAACTACCGAGCATGTGCGCTGAAATTCATTTTGATTTGTGGCATGCTCAAGAAGGGAGGCCTACTCCCACCACACACACACTCGCACATTCCGTAAATGTGTTTTTAGTCCCGGTGGTCCGCCTAACCTTTCACCTCGCCGGTGGATTTAATGACATATGTATGGAATCCGTTCATGCGGGTAGGTCAGCACCCTCCCCGCACTTTGAGTTTCCTACCTCAAAGTCATTTTTAAGGGGCCTACTCACGCCACTTGGTGTTTTGCACGTTTGTTGTCATTTCAAGTTGTTCGTCGTCATGGAAACAACCGCCTCACGCTGCCGTGTCACACTTTGCAAAAGCAGGTGTTTATCCACATGGTAAACATTTCAACAGTAAGTAGGATGACTGATTTGGGGTTTTGTGGCACCACATTCGGCAAGAGCGGTTTTTATAAGGCGGCGTTGCTAAATACCACCACGCGTACAGCACGACCATGGCGTGTTTGACATTGAATTAACGGGCATTTCGTTTTCATTTACAGGCCAGAGATCAAAGTGTGACTCAGCATGGCTTCCATTAGTGCGCGGCGACCAAGGTTAATTTAGCTCAAACTGTCTGGAGGCAAATGAAAACCTTGTGCAGGGGCTACTGCTGGGGTGGGGGTCCAGGCTACTGCGTCTCTCCCAAGTGCCATTGTTGTTGTGATTGTCAACGCCGCCCCTCGCATTCGGAGAGCTTTGAAACCAGCTCAACGCCGAGCAATAAATCTTTTTTATGTGCAGCAAAGTAGCCAGCGAAGATTTTTTTTCTGGAAAAAAAAAAAAGACTTTTTTTGTCTATAACAGCATTTTCCCGATGGCTCACCCATCTCCTCTTTTTGGACTACCAACCCCCCCCCGTCACCCCCACCTCCCGTACTGGCAACCTCAACAACCTCCGCTCCCGCCCCTCCTGCTCCTCCATCCATCTCCTTCGCACTGCTGACCGATGTCTTGTTAACTATAACCTACTGTCTCTCCCCCCCCCCCCCCCCCCCTCCACTCTTTTTTATTCCATGTAAAAGCGACTTTGGGTTATTGAAAAGCGCTATATAAATTGAATGAATTATTATTATTATAAAAATAGTTCTCTTGGAGCTTTTCCCGGTTGACAAAAAAAAAGAAAAATCATCTTAGAGTTCTGAACAGGGTTTTAATAGTTTTGGATCTGTCCTTATACGGTAGTTAGTTTAGGTTTTGCTTTGATTCAATTCAATTTAATTCCTTTATCGAGCATTTTAGTATTTTAATCCTAAATGTTTGGGTAGGTAGTCTGTAGGGATGGTGAACAAAATGGCGACCTCACCAGTGGACATCAGTGCTTTGGCGGCTTCCCGCTGTGAATCGGTACTCGATTAGGTTTCGTGTCAAACATCAAGACCAATTCATGCTCCTTTTTCTGACCGTGTCAGCACTTTTCTGTCATACACAAAGGTGCCTTTGATACCCGACCTCGCGCCATGTAAGCATGACGTCCGCTCTACTAACACAATGTTGTCAGAAATTGCCACAAGGGTTCCTTTATGTGTCACGTCGAATCCGATAGCCGTTGTTGTCTTGTCGTTGTTGTCTTTTCCTTTTCATGTATTTACGTCACGACAAAGCCTCCTGTTCTTGGACTAGACATTGCGGTAAATGATAAGGGCGTGGACGCACATCAAAGTTAGTTCTCTGATCCGGATTGAAAAACTAAAAAAAAAACATGGTGCACATTAAATAGATGTACCCAGTAAGGAAAACCGATGGGCGACGTATGCAAGAATGGCCCGAACATTACATGCGCCTCAATTTGGGCCAGGAAAAAAATGGAAAGGCACAAATTTGATTCGTTTTACCTGTCAGTGGATGCTAGGCGTTGTCATATTTATAACCATTAGGAGCAAGAACCGCCTGATATGGCGCATTGAGGGCGATTCTTAAAAACACAAAAAGGTCAACTTCTTCTCAGAGGCCGCATGGGACAGATCACTTTCGTCAGCATGGTGCAAGCGTTCGCCATTCAAGTCACGCTGTCTTGGAAACATGAAGGCTGGGCGATAGATAGATAGATATAGCGTTAAAATCGATTTTAAATAAATATAAATACATTTGGCTTTACTAGTCGAAACATACATAGTAGATAAAAACAATTCCTATCTATTTTTTGTATTATTTAAATTTTTTGAAATCATACTTTTATTTTACTTTTTTATTTTCTGTTTTAATTCACTTTATTAGTTTGGGAATGTTTTGCTTCAGTTGGTTTTATTAGCTTTCATGTTAGGTTAGGTGTCAGGTGTTCATGCCCTGTTTTTTTTTTTTTTTCCTTTTATTTACGTGGATTTTCAAGTGATCCATCTCCAACATTTTCTGTTTACATTTTCCAACACCTGAAACCACCCGCATTCCGGATCTGTTGGGTCCCTATCCTCACTTGGCCTCCCGATGTGAACAGATTGTCACAGAAAGCAGTCAAAATAAATCCCTCCTGGATCTGGACCAGAGTTGAATATCTTCCCTCTCAAGCGCTTTTTGACTTTTGAACTTGAGTATTAAGTTCACTGTTTTTTTTTTTTTTATGTACCCATTTGTTGCCAACACGCTAAGGAATTCTCTTATTTCCTCGCGTGACACCCGAGAAATATGGTGAAATAGCGACGCTAAGGGAGGAAGAAGAAAAAAGGGTTGTTTTGGTTGGCCCCGTTTTTCTCCTGCTGAATCCTCCACACTGCCAGCGATGGATACGCGTTGCGAATTATTGAGGAACATCTGGAAGGTGGAAAACAAAATGCTTGAGCAATATCCACCTGTATAGCACAATTTTTTTTTTTTTTATAGCAGATTCTAGAAAAAATATGACAAAAACTGCATTTTTTCATAACATTGTTTTTCATAGGACTTGTATAAAAAAATAAATAGCTACAATATCAAAAGGGCTCATTATGACTTGACTGCTTTTTCCTAGAAAAAAAAACACAGGAGTGCATTGACTTTATTAATTTAATTTTTTTCTGTGACCAAGCTTTTGAGTCAATTTACAAAGCAAATACATTTTCTACACTGAAATGCAATCTTTCCCCAAAAATGAGATCGAAATAAGTTTGACATTTCTGTAGGGAAAATGCATTTATTTATGTAAAATTACAACTTAAAAAAAAAAAAGTTTAATATTACTATTCTTTTTCAAAAACTAATTTTTGTCTCTATTTTGTTTTTGCAGAAAAATAATTATATAAGAGTCAGACTTTAATGGCCTTTGAAATCTCTTAAAAATGTATGAGTCTATTTCAAAGCTTTTTTTTTTGTTCTATACACACAAAAGCAAAACTGGGGGCCCCATAGTTCAAATGTCATGAAGGGCAAGGCATCTTTTTCGACTGGGGATTGCGAGTTACATGCATGTTGCGCATCAGTCATTGCAGTTGGCATCACGTCATTAGCAAAGTGCGTCTGAGGCTTCAGTTCAAAGTTCACGCGACTTGAAGAATTCTTTAGCGAACACGTTAAACCACAAGCAACACATCTGCACACGCTCGGCTCAAAACGCTTTGCGTTGTAAAATTTATAAAAGAGCATCTGTGGTTTTATGTCGCCCTCTAGTGGTGGCTAATCTGCACTGCGGTGTCGCGATCCCATTTATTTATATTGCGCTTTCACAACATATAAATTGAAACTTACATACTTGTGAAGTAGGTTAAAGTTTTTTTATGGTTCTCCCCTCAATAAAAAGTAGTATTTAACTAATAGCCTAGTTCATCAAAAGAGTTTAAAAGAATAACTTAAATTTTCTTGCTCATACTGGCTATATTTTAAACATTTACTGATTGTACGCTAAATACTCGCTTTCTTGTTTCTCAAATGAGGAGTTTCAGAAAATAACATTTTTAAAAAATGGTTGCCTGAGATGCATTTTGTGGAGTTCAACTTCAATGTGTACTATCAGAGCTGACAGCTCTTAATAAGCGCTTCAAAAGATGAATGTAAAAGACAGAAAGTTTACTCCTAGTACATATGGCAGCATTTGGAATGTCCTATAAACGCTTGGCAGTGTGTCCAGTGTTGTGTTAAGTGCGATTATTTACCGTGTGGCATCATGTGCAACGTCCATGTCACAAGCACATAGATATTCTTTAAGCCTAAATGTCAGTGACATTTAGCTCCTATAAAAGTCGTCAACACTTTTGACCCATTTTGATTATTTAACACATGCCAGTGTAGCTACTGCTAACGATCCTAACTTTTAATGGCTTGCAGGAGACAAAAAGTGGCGCTGGAGTCATAAATGTTGATTTGGCTTGGTCTCAGCTGACGGCACACTTTTGCACGATTGCACATTCGTCTTCTTTTAAAACACATCGTCCGACTGATATGTCAAAGGTTTACACCCCCCTGTTCTAGTGCCCTCTCTTTTTGACCCTGTTCTTGTAAGCGTATACCAAGTAAAGCACAGTGCAATCGATTCCATCAACTTTGTCGATTCCGCATTCCACAGTGGCTTACTGCTGTAACACTGTAAGGACAAATACCTCAACTCCTACCAAAAAAAATAATAATACCAGAATGACCTCTTTGTTTAGTTACTGATCACAACTCACCCCAAAAGTTGGAATGTCAGCTCCCAACTCCTTCAGACCCAGCTCCAGCCGCTCCTCCTTGACGGTGAGGTGCATGCCGCAGGCGCACAATCAACAAATACCAAACCAAGAGTAGTGCGGAAAAGAAAAAAGTGCAGGACTAAGACGATGGGTCGCCACGGCAACTGAAGCTCACAGTCGAGTCACAAGAAGGGTGGCCGAGTCCACCTTCCGCCCCCTGGACCTACTGTACGGTCATGTGATGCGTGACCAGGGCCGGTCCTGTGAAAACGCCTCCGTCAAGCGTGTCGCTTCATTGGTCACCCTCGTCATCGGCGGAACTCGGGTGTCACGGAGTAGCGTGATTTGCTCTTTTTTTTTTATTCTACCCACTGATCGCCGTCGACATCTCTCATCTACCTCTCGTGGGGATCAACATAATCAATCAGACGTTAATCAAATCAAAGCTAGTCTGAACGGATGTTCCATTTAGTCAACTAACAAAACTAAATTTACCATTAAGATCAATTAAGTTTGAATTAAGTTGACAAAAGGAAAAAACATTTGAAATTTTATGAACGCAAATGGATTTTTACTGGATGGTATGCGGGCATAGCTGTGGTGTCAGTGAAGTTCTCAGCTTTGTAAACAGAACGGGGTGAGGACTCAGCGGGGTCTCCGCCATCTGACACAACATGCTAACAGGTTCTAGATGCCTATCTGGCTTTGACGGGGGTCCTAGCATCAGTATTGGTAGTCTTGATCCACTCAATGTCATTCCAGATTAGTAATCAAATTGAAATTACTATTAAATTGGAATGGTGTCCCAGGGCTCCAAACACAGGGGGGAAGGGCTTTTTGTTTTTAACATTTTTATTATTTAAACATGACAGATTTAAAAACTAATATCACTATCCTTAAAGGAGTCGGTTCTTGCATATAAAACTTTGGTTTTAAATAAAAAACGAAATAAATACTTCAACCCAAACAATTTTTAAAGATAAATGGAAATGTATTTCACTTAAATTAATTAAATATGGAGAGAGAGAAAAATTAGGCCAATGTTATTTGCCGGAGAAGAAAATACCCAAGTTTACCCTGAGCATGACAAAACAACATTGTGAGTGGTCAAAATATAAGTCATTAAGAGTGATTGTCTTTCCTTACAATAATTAAGTACTGTAAGTAAGTAGTACATGACCAGCATACAGACAGGGTCGCGTGAATAGTGCCTTTCACATGCTAACCTGGCAAAACCTCAAAGCTTTGAATTAGCGATGCTACCTGCTGCTAGTGTTCAAAGCCATTGGGCACCCAAGCAAGCCTTGCAAAGGCCCTTTGTGCTTTTTCACCTCGTTAGGCTCACCATCTCAGCACACCTACTGCAAATGGATTCATTAGCATAGCGTAGCGTAGCCTTCAAGCAACGAGCGTGACTAAACTGTCTAAAAAGCTCCGTGAGGACAATTGTAAAGAATCAACATTTCTCAAGCCTTGTGACTATGAGTCCTCTGCCGCCACACACGAGACCGCGTCAAATGGTGAACCCTAACCTTGTCGCCACGAGTTTACTAGCTACAGGAAGTTAGCGTGACCTCAAGAGACGTCCAACTAGAGCGGAACGACATCCCATGTCTTAGCTTGCTGACACGTAGCATTAGCATCGGCTGAAAAACTAATAAAAGTATGACATTAGTTTACAGATCTTAGATTTTTAATATAATACACGCAGTTAGTGCTTCTCGATTATTTTCTGTTATTATAAAATGATATCAACGTGTTAAACCAAAGGTGGATAGCCGTAATATATGCGTTTGTGGCAGAAGGGAGGAACACGTTTTTATTCCATGACTATAGGCCAACAACTGTGGCTAAAGAGGTCGGCCGGCCGGCCGGCCGCACGATGTAAATATGCTACATTGGGGCTATATAGACAATAAATAATTCTGTTTTAAATATGCTTCACAACCATGAGTGGACTTTGTAACGATGTACGATGTAAAGTCTTACACAACAGAATACACGCACGTGCACACATTAAGTTAACAAATGTGTGACATTCTACCGCTGGAGTGAACAATTACGTGTATTATTAGCAGATGTGACACATGACATCCTTGGACAATAAGTTATTACTATCCTTATCATTCAAGACAAGAACTAAAGTAGCTTGAGTCTGTTAAAGAGTGTCACGAGGTGGACAAACAATGTGAATGCCCAGCTGGCTCACACACAAAAGTTGACCAAATCTTTAATGTATGACTCAAAATTTGAGATAGGAAATTTGAGCCTGATGCAGGTGAAAATGAGATAAAACAGGACATGGAACTAACTCTAACCCTAAAACGCTTCAGAACTCAAATAAAAGTTGAAACATCATGACAAGGGATGTGAGGTAATCATGTAGCGCTAACGGAGGTAAGCTTACTTTTTTTTTTAATTTTTATTTTAATTGAGAGTCGAAATTCACATTTATTTCTGTACGTCAATGCATTTCAGAGTCTACACTTTTTACGCAAAGAACAATGCGCACGTGTGCTTGACATTGCCGATAATATCCACTAGGTGGCAGTGTAACCTAAATCAGAAGGCACTAGTTTGGGTTGCTGTCCACGCATACGCCAAGGCCTTTACACGAATGGATGGATAGTACAATACATTATTATTATGATTATTATCATACGAGTGTAATCAAAGGAAGTTAGCAATTTTTAAAAACAATAAAGAGAAAAAGGGGACAATATCTTCTTGTTTAAGTAATGCTTAAAGTCTTTCTACATACAAGATGGCCATATTTATTTTTCAGAATGGAAAAAGACGTCAGGTTTTTGCGCCCTCCTTCCTCTTCCATCCCCATGAATGAACCCAGAAAACATGACATCATCATTCATCCTCCCCACCCCTCCCTCCTCCACTTCCATGCAGCAACGACATCATCCTGCAGGATTACAGTTTAATCTGAGGAAGATGAAGAGGAGGGATGAGGAGGGGTGGGTCGACTCATTCATCATTTTAAGGCCTTCATTGAGTCACACAGTCATTCATAGCTGCAGTCGCTGTATTACGTAAGGCGGAAGGAGGAGGAGTGGGGGGGGGGAAGGGAGAGGTCAAGAGAAAGACGTGGTGGAGGAGGACGTTCTGCACGCAAATGCGACCCCCTACCTAACCCACTACCCCGTGATGCTACCAAGGATGTCTTCATCTGGGGGATGAGCACTGCACTTTAGCATTTGGCACACACAGACACACACAGGACTTGCATACCTTCACTACTACCTTGATTTACGACTCGAGTGACCACGCTCCTAACTCGACTCTTGTAAGGCAAATTATCATTCCTCATTGAAATGAATGGATATGCCATTAATCCGATCCAAAAAACAAGAACATAATTTAGAATATGTTTTTTAACAAGAAAAATAGCACTAAATCGTAGTTTACTTGATGAACGCATATCACATTAATATCATGGCAGTATAATAAAGAGTAGTATAAAAATTTGCGTTTTTACGGGGGATAAAGAATATATGCCAATCACAACCAACCCCCCCCCCCCCCCCCTTCCTTACATGCAAAAACACATGCAGTGGGGATGTGAGGGCCGTTTCTAGATACGTAAATGTACTGCAGGGCATGAATCACAAGGTGATGATTAACACCTTGCATAAGCTTTTACGAAAAAGTTTTCAAATTTAGACATTTTAAATGTCGTGCCGTCATCATTCTTGGAAATGTAGCTTTGCCTCACAATGGCGGTAATTCCATGACAGTGAGGTACGGCACATGCTTACGGAGTTAACATTTGTAATAAATATACAATAGTCATACATGCTAATGCTCACGCATGCACAAACGTGATATTGTTACATAAGTGCTCCTATAAGCTTCGTGTAAATCTTCTTATAGCCTTGTTAAACCAAAGTCTTTTGTTTGTAGGAGGCTTGTTTTATTTTATGACTGTTGTACTTTCAAATCAGAGTGTACAATTTGTTTGGTGAAAAAAAACCGATTTATTTTTCATCTAACCTTGCAATTTTTAAAGATATTTTGAGACACATGGATTTATTCTTACCATTTTTTTCCCCCATGAAGTCGTGTTTAGACTTTTTTTTTTGCTATGCTTCGCTTGTTTTATCAACCTGTTAAAAAATAGTTTCCATGCAAAAAATGGTTTTGTAATCATGTATGAAGTCAAGAAAAATACTTATTTTTACATGAAAAAAGACTTATCTTTAAATAAAATTTTGTCTCTTTAAAAAACAAAAAAAATCCTGAAAAACATTCCTGAACATTTTTACAGTACAAATGTGACTTTATTCGTGAAACTTTTTTCTGAACTAATAACGCAATTCCTCCCCAAAAATTTGTTTTTCAAATAATATGACCCAAAAACAAATTTCAGGGAAAAGAAAAAAAACTGCTTTTGTTTGGGAGCAAAAATATGTTTTTTATTTGACAGCTCCACTGTGGAAAAAGCTTCAGTTGCTGTTTGGCTTGTGTTTTGGAGAGGTGCTACAGTATCTCGGCTCTGAGCAGCTGTGTTGTAGCGCCAGAGTGTAAAAGGGTCAAAGTTCAGCTTGGCTTGGCCTGCTAACTTATCAGGCGTGTGTGTGAACCCCTTGCCCCCCCCCCCCCCCCCCCCCCCCCACACACACACACACACACACGGATCCCCCCGCCGTCAGTGCCGACCTTGTGAACTTCCTGCCCGGATGAGGTCAGCTCTGTTTGCCAGGATGCTCAGCAATTTTTATGGCACATAAGTCTGTCGGGAATTCCTCAAGAGTTCAACTTGAAAGCGGGCTCTTAACAGGGGCAGTGGGGGGGGGGAACTCAATAAAGCCTGACCGGGGCGAACGTCACCTTTGACTTTTTTTCTTTTGTTCACTTTTACAGGGACAGGAAGTCCGTCTTGTTTTTTCTTTAATGTGGGACAACTTCAAATCCAGCTGTGGCCAAAATTGCAAGTTTGTCCCATTCACACACCAGTTAACCCGAAAATGGCGTTGGGGGTGTCAAGGCCCCTTCCAGGTTCCTTATCTGGCCCCACCCACTCCACAGATATAAAAAAAAAAAATGAGCAGGAAGAATGGGAAAATATTAATAGTCCTTCTGGGAACTTGAATGGGTGTTGGTCTTATTATCACCACTGATGACCTGAATAGGGCAGCACAGTAGTCTCGGGATTAGCCAACTTCCTCGAAACATGAGCGACAAGCTAATCGACGTCAAATCAAGCACTGAGGCAAATGCAGCAAGACATGCGACAATCAAAAGAGCATCTTGTCAAAGAAAAACAACTTTTGCAATTTCACACTTCTGTAAGTGTTCCAAATTTTTTTATCAAATTGTCTGGAATTGAGACTCAAAAAAATATATATATTATTAAATATTGTGTGTGTAAATTGTCAAATCAAATAAAAATAAATACTGTCAACTAAGTCATATCGATTTGAAATAAATAAATAACACCAAAAAATCTATAACACATGGCTGAATGACCAAAAATAAGAAAAAGGCAAATTGAAATAAAGTTTTCGCATCATTCATTCAGAAGCATCCCTCCCTCGACTGGGTTTATTTTACACAAAATGATGATTATTACGAAGAAAATAGGCAAAAACAAGTGGCACCTTACCTTTAAGACAAAGTGGCTACTTTCCTGCTGCAGCTCCATCAGCGTCTCCATTCAAGGAAAATATCCTTTGTCTTCCTTTATACTTTTGTTCTCCTCTTGTGCTTTGCTCTTTAGTAAGCTTTTATTGGCTTTTCCTCAGCGTTCCAGGCTCTTTGGAAAATATTAATAGTCCTTCTGGGAACTTGAATGGGTGTTGGTCTTATTATCACCACTGATGACCTGAATAGGGCAGCACAGTAGTCTCGGGATTAGCCAACTTCCTCGAAACATGAGCGACAATTTAATCGACGTCAAATCAAGCACTGAGGCAAATGCAGCAAGACAAGCGACAATCAAAAGAGCATCTTGTCAAAGAAAAACAACTTTTGCAATTTCACACTTCTGTAAGTGTTCCAAAAATTTTGATCAAATTGTCTGGAATTGAGACTCAAAAAAATATATATATTATGAAATATTGTGTGTGTAAATTGTCAAATCAAATAAAAATAAATACTGTCAACTAAGTCATATCTATTTGAAATAAATAAATAACACAAAAAAATCTATAACACATGGCTGAATGACAAAAAATAAGAAAAAGGCAAATTGAAATAAAGTTTTCGCATCATTCATTCAGAAGCATCCCTCCCTCGACTGGGTTTATTTTACACAAAATGATGATTATTACAAAGAAAATAGGCAAAAACAAGTGGCACCTTACCTTTAAGACAAAGTGGCTACTTTCCTGCTGCAGCTCCATCAGCGTCTCCATTCAAGGAAAATATCCTTTGTCTTCCTTTATACTTTTGTTCTCCTCTTGTACTTTGCTCTTTAGTAAGCTTTTATTGGCTTTTCCTCAGCGTTCCAGGCTCTTTGGTAAATGTCTCACTGGCATATTATGCAAGAGTGAAGAAAATGCACTGATAACCCATTCACATTCTAGGAACAGCCATAAAGTTTGAAAACTTGCTTATGTCATCTGCGTACTGTAAAAAGTACAACCTGAGCTTGCATTATATGTCATAAAAATCATCATCAGTCTTTTTATTCATCTGACCTTTATTGGATGATTGTCAGCCAGTTATCATAAATCTGCCCTATATCAGCATTCATTCTTCTGTCCATCTTTGAGTTCATTCATTCATTCTCTTTCACTTATCAACTTCCACCTCCTCACCCACCCATCTAAATAATATGAATTCCTTCATCCATCAATTCACTCCATCCCATCAATTACATCCTGTAATGATTTCGTCAGCCGTCCATCGAATCTGCTGAGTTGCAATCCTCGCGTGGACGTGTACAGTGACTGAGTGAACACTCAATCAATCATTGAGCTGTGCAAAACCTGCGTCCTTTGCTCCCTCTCATTTAGAACTCGATTTCATATGCTTTATTTTTTGGTGTTGTTTTCCTCCACCAGGGCTGTAGCCTGTAGAAATCTATTTTTACTCTCTGTGGGCTGCATGAAAACAGCACACATAATTCAGGGCCATTGCAATTTACCTTTTTTCAATGGTCACCTCTCTCTCGCGCTCTCTCTCTCTCTCTCTCCGTCCATCCATCCATCCATCTATCCATGTAGTGTTGTGTTGGAGAGCCCTGTAGCGTTACAGCGTGGGCAGAAGAGTTCGAATGACTCAAAGGCTGATGAGGAGCCAAAGAGTTTTTTCTTTTTTTTTATAAAGCTTTCATAAGTCTGCGTCGTGACTCGCGAGAAAGCCGACAGGTTACGGATGGACCACCAACTAAAAATTCTCTCAAACGCATCATATTGCTAAACAAAACAACAAATAATTGCTCGATCGGTCGTCCGGCACCATATGGAAAAAAAAAGAAATCGCTCTTTGTGTACTTTTATGTTAGATTTTAGATACAATTTAGATGGAATCATCCATGATAGCGTTAGGTAACAAAGTTTCTTTTTAATTCTCTTGACCTAATTGAAATTGTGTTGAAACTGTAATCATTTTGCTGCCCCTTGGAAAATAGGTTTTTAATCTCAATGGTTTAATAAAAGTTCAATAAAAGTAAAACAAGGTTAAAATTCATTCGCAATATTCTGTTCTAAAAAATTTGTTGAGGGTCACTCTGAATGCCAGCTGGTTGCCCATCTTTATTTTATATGGTAAAAGACTATAGATGAGATTTTTCTCACTTAAAAAAAAACAAAAACTTTTCTTTTTTTTTCCACACAAGGATGCCATCTGGTTCAAAAACTCTTTCGGGAACTGCGCGGTTGCCGACGGTTTGAGAGTCAAGTGAATCTACTATGTACACACGTTTGACTTTTTCGCCAAGAGGTCAGCCTTTGATACTCTTGCAGAAAAAAAGTCGTGAAGCACGTGTCAAGTGTTTGCTTTCCAAGACGATCAAAGACCAGCGTGCAGGAAAAAGCCAAGTGAAGCCGCTGTGTTATGGACACACTGCATACATTCCTTCCCGGAATTTCAGACGTGGCGTGGGACTTTTACGACTTCAAATAAACGGAAGCAGGAAAGAAATCAAGAACTCAGCAACAATTGCCTGTTTGCTCCTTGCCACTGTTGACATTGGGAGAACCTTGAGAATGTCAGTAAACTAACGATGTCATCAAAAGCTGTTTATTGCTACTCCAAAATTGAAGTTTATTCTCAAACTAAACATCAAACAACGAGGATTACACATTGTGGCTAACATGAATGTCTGTTCGCTTAATGCTAACACATAATGTAGACGCCATAGAGGGCCTAACAAAACTAGCATCGGTGTTGCAGTCGGATATTTGAGCAGTTGGTCTTGCTTCTGTCAAGATCTGTCACAGTTTGTTTCCTTGTTTTAATGTTGCCATGGTTTCTGTGTGCTCGCCCCTCCCCTCCTGTGTCTGCTCACAATCTATGTAATTGCCGTCACCAGCCTCTCGTTACCTGTCTTGTATTTAAGTCCTGTCGGCGTGTCACTCCCTTTCGGCTTTTTCTCGTCTCATGTCTTCTTGTTTCTAGTCTCTGTTCTGTTCTTCACGTCTTTAGTCGAGCAACTATAGTTTGTCTTTTGAGTTTGTTCAATTAAGCCTGGTCCAAGCCGCGTTTGGTCACCCAGCTCCAATCGCTTCATGACAGCTTCTAGTTAATTAGTTACTTTTTATTTTGTTTTTTAAGCATTTTTGTTTTCGTTTCGTGTCGATTTTAGTTTTATGATGTGAGTTTTTGTTAACTATTAAAATCTCGGTTCAGATGAAACACTCATGCTAGATTGACGGTTATTGTTTGACTTCTTTCGAGTGAGGAGCTCGGCCTCGCTTTTGATGAATTTGTAGCCCGGCTCCGACGAGTCTTCTTGACTTGAAAAACCAAAGATGTGATTACTGATTTTAGAAACTCTTTCTTATTTTCTACCACCAACTGTTGCTACAAGTATCTCTTAGTTCTGTTAATCTTGGTGTTCCAGGAACGGCATGTACCAAGGACTTTGAGTATGAAGAGAAAAAAGGTTTTTATAAAGGTGGGACACACACACACACACACACGCGTACAGTGTTTGTTTGGTGTTGTTTCGTGAGCCATCTGTTACTTCCGATGAGGTTTTGGGTCACAGCCTGTTCCCTGAGTGGGATTAATAATCCGTGTGTGTGTGTCGGAGAGAAAAGCAGCCGCAATGAGCTTTCAAGGCTTGTGAGTGGAGATGATGATGATGACAGCATGGTTGGCATGCCAAGGGAGAATGTGCATTTCCATGTGGCTGTGTGGGTTGTGTGTACTTTTGGAACGTGTAACACGATCTGCGAGGGCAACAGGAAATTGCTGGCGTGGACGAGGAGGGAGTGACGGTGACATGAGACAGGTGGGGGAGCGGGGGGGTTAAAAAGGGAACTGAAGCCAGCTGTCAAAGTGGGGAGGGGGCGGAAGGCAGCATCAAAATAAACGTCAATAGTATCGTGCAAACAAACATTTCAAGTGGAATAAATGATAACAGGTCAATGAAAATTGGATTCGTGTGAAAAATAAACATACAAATGTATTCAAAAGGGTTCCTACAGTTCATGTTGATAGGCGGGTGAAGAAAATGGAAAAAAAAGGTGTGTAGGGGGGGGGAGCTGTCAACACCGGCAGGGGGGTCGGCGGGGGTGTCGATGTGGACTCAAAGTGTTAGCAGAGGATTAGCAGGCGCACCAAGTTTAGCAACATGGATGCCATGTCCAAAATAAGGCTGGCTGTCATGTGTGTGGAAAACCTGAAAACCTGCAATTCCATCCAAGAACTTTTACTGCCTCCTCTCCAAAGTACCAAACGTACCTTTCATGACAGTTTGTGCTATTTTAATATACTTTAGTACAGTGAATCTCTGAGTCAAGGATTTTTTTTTTTTTCCAAGGTGGCCCTCGGTGGAAAAAGCATTGAAAGAGTGCTACGATTGGAGCTGAAAGGACGCGTGGAGCTAAAATTAACCACGCTCGCCCACGTCGCCCGACACCGGCCAAGGCTGCGGACAGGAAGAGCCAGAGCAGGGGGTCCGTGCCTGCCTGCCTGCCTGCCTGCCTGCCTGCCGGGCGTTCCCAGCGTGCCCACCCCTGCCTGTCAATCACTCGCTAAAGGTTCAGGATGCTCTGATTTCCGGTGAACTTTGACGAGCTGACATGCACGAAAGATAAGAATCGCAGACTAAGAGTGATGGTTTTAGTCATTTAATTGAATTGATTGATATTTACATAGCTTGTTTTCTTACTCTGAGAGAAGTCTAGTTATTTCTTTCATTTTTCATGATTTTTAAAGGGGAAGTCAAATATGGTAGTGCGTTAAAAATAATTATGACATATTGTGAAGTCACAAATAGTATGAAGACACACAATGACGTTAAGGCGTAGCTTTGGATAGCAGTCAATCATTAGATGTCTAACACAACACACAATGATTCATGAACACCCACGCACGCAATGATTCATTCTTACTCTCCATTTGTGTTGCTATTTTTTTCCATGCGGCATGTAATCATTTTCCAGAGGAGGCTGACATAAGAACAAAGTGGGGGGGGGGGAAACCTGGACATCATCCACATGCATTTTTAAACTTCATGACTTTAAGAGGCGGAGCCTGCTGGAGTGGCATGTGACATCAGCAACAGTGTTCAATAGGTTAAGAAATAATACATTCACTAAAAACGAAAAGTTAGTTCAAGCAAATATAGTGTTATTTTAAAACTAGGATCAGGGTTACAAACTAGGGTTTCAAACCAGGGTTAGGGTTTCAAACTAGGGTTAGGGTTTCAAACCAGGGTTAGGGTTTGTATTGAATACTTCATTTTTACAACCTTTGTTTCCAATCTTAGTCTGGCACCTGCAGCAGATTGCATACTGAACCACAGTCATGTTTTTGTTTCAATTCATTCAAAGAAAAAGACAATTCAAGCATTTTTCTTGTATTTGAGATTGTAAGGTGATAGCACTTGGGTACTCGTGTGAATGGAATGGGTGAAAACAATGAAGAAAATGGACTTTTTACTTTGTTCATAAAATTTCAATTAGGAACTATGAACTGAACACGTTCACACAAACAAAAGCAGTTGGATGAAACATTTCAAGCCATCACTGTGACATAATATGAGATGTCAATATGTAACAATAGTAACTTTCTTCATCACTTATTTGTCCACAGAGCAATGAGTAGCAATATTTGTCTTCCATACACAATGAGGACTCTGTAGCCGTCCACAAAGGTGCCTGAACAAAATGACAGTGTCCGGAAGACCCACTTTTTCTTTTTTCAATAAAGATGACGTTCATAATAAGGATGCGCACGTACTTTCGGCGCAAAAACAACGGTGAGTTTTGGCTTCGTTGCATCTTCCCCACTCTGTGCCTGTTGTTGTTGCATGTTCCGATTCTTACGGTAGTGGGCAGATGTTACAAACTAGTTCAATTTTGATCTTGATTTAGTGGAAAAAAAGTTGTGTAAAAGCCACTAGCTGAAACATCTTAGAATAAAATGTATATAAGTGACTTAAAAAACAAAAAAAACTGTGTCGTCCTGATTGAGGAGAAAAAAAAACTGCTTATTTGTGTGTTACTTCCATTTCATGATGAACTCATTTTTAAAAGTCTGTATGAAAACACCTAAGCACCTTGTTGTCGTCGCTCACACTTACTTTGATGTCTCGTGGGAAATACCTGAGGGTTCAGCCAACAAAAACAAAACCTGGATGAACCAGTCTGGACTGTTTCTGGCCACGAGGCTTCAAGAACACGCAACACAGCATTTTCCGTAGACAAAATATCAATTTATTAATAACTTATCTTTACATTCATAGGAGGAAGGAGGGAGACGTCCACATTCTTTTCCTCTCATCGTCATATACTTTCACCCCCGGAGACCCTCACCGCACACACGCACAAAAAAAATAAACTCCACTTGCCCCCATAATAAAAAAAGTCACATGAGGAGGCGAAATAAATAAGGCAACCTCAGCTGGACTGATTAGTTGGGAGGGAGGTGCAAAGACAAGGCCTGCTGTTGGCTCAGAGCAGTGCTTCCCATACACTGTGCTGTGGGAAATTATTATCATTATGAATTTATTATTTCACTCGATTGGTCCTAGTATTCAAACTCTTCATGCGTTTTTCTCCTACGCTGTAAATTTGTTTGGAAAATGAGATATTTCACAATATATTTGGGGTGAGGTTGGGAAAACACTGCAATAGATTACACAGATGAAAAAGCCTCCTTTTTGATTGATTGTTTTCTTTTTTTGGCATAATCAACAACTATGTACAAAAGAGCGTCCAGTTGTGTCTTCACAGAAGATAATCGCTAAAGTCAGATGGAGTCCACGACTCAAAATGGTGGTCCAGTTTGAACACACTTGGCTGGAAGGACCGCCGTCACCCGCCCGCCCGGCCGGCTTTGAAGCGATCGCCGCTCGCATCCGGCCTTGTCAGCCAGAAAACTCTTTCCAGGACGTTAGGAGGTCATCAAGATTTCACATTTTCCAACCTTTGCCGCCCGTTCACGTGGACTCGAGAGGATCTAGCTGGAAGACGTTGTGGTTGGTAGGTGTGGTGAAGTAGAGGGGCTGGCCGCCGGGGGGCGCGACAGAGGTAGCGGCCAGCCGATTGTCGCACGGGCTCTTGAGGCCCAACGTGCGCTCAAAGTCCAGCAGCTGGCCCATGAAGTTGAAGTTGGGAGAGATGTTAGACTTCTTGGTCTTGACGATGTCGTAGGCGTCGTTCATGGACAGCTGCAGCTTCTGCATCAGGTAGGCAACCGTCACCGTCACCGAGCGGCTGATGCCGGCCAGGCAATGTACCAGCACGCCACGGTGTTGACCCCGTGCTTCGTCTGGAAGAGAAATGGAGCATCGTTAACATGGGAACTCAGGATTTTCCAGACCGATACTAATATGAGTACTGTGATCATCCCTAATGGAGAAAGAATTATAGGAAAAATACAAAACTTCCTGAAGTAACAATCTGGCAATGGGAAAACCCAGCAGATATGAAGTTTTGTGTTTTGGCCATTAATTAATATTTAAAACAAAGAGCGCAACTCTTTGATTGAACTGTAGTGACCAATGGCTGATATTTGACGGCTTACTTATGGAGCTTTGCCTTTTTTTTTTTGCTTTTGCTTTCCATTTGCTGAACTGCTGAAAGCATGTTCGGGAACATTGTGCTTTTGACGCGCTGGCCTCTTATCAGCACTGAGGGAAGTGGTTGAGATGATCAGCGGGGGCCGTAGCGCTACAGCAGGCTCTTGTGTAAGAGCTGCACTCGCTAAAAGGTCCTGGCTGAAACCCGAGAGCAACAAGCCGGACGGTAATTTGAGCGTAACAGGAAGGAAGCGCCATTGAAAGTAATCTAGGACATGCCCCCCTTCCCCCCCAACCCATTACATGAACAAAAGGAGCCATTTACAGGCCCTGTTGACATCCTGTGAGCCTTGACAGCGCCCTCATGACTCCGGCTGCCTTTCGTAGCCCAAATGGCGCCAGTGTCACGGAAAGGCGAGGGCTAACAGGCTACGCTAACACAAAACAAGCAGCAACACGCTTCCTCTCTGGGACTTTTTTTTTTTTAATCCAAAACACTAACGTTTTTTTTTTTCCCCCCTAATAAATTAATTCGTTTGGAGAAACATTTTGTTGTCAATTTGGAGTTCAGTGCTTAACCTACCAATAAAGTTGATGGCCTCGGGGAAGAACTGCGACAGGTTCTGGCTCCAGTGGTCCGAGATGGGGATCTGTTTGTACTTGAACTCGCCGGCGTTCTCAAAGAGGTTGGGCAGGTTGGGCGTGACGTTGAGGATGTACTTGATGCCGTACTCCTCCAGCACGTCTAGGTTGGTGGAGTCCTTGGCACAGCCCAAGTACAAGTGGGGCAGAATCTCCACAGGGAAGGACGGCTGCGGGTTGGACAGCGGGCTGCCGTCCGACTCTGTGGCACTGCTCGGGTCCAGGTCCGACTCAATGTCCGAAGAGTCCGAGCTGATGCGAAGGCCGCCCAGGCCCAGGACGTGCGTGGAGGGGGGGCTGCTGTCGGAAGAGCCGTCCAGGTTGGTCTCGCAAAGATTCGGGAACTCAGCCTGGAACTTGTTGAAGCCGCCTAGAATAGAATACAATACATCTTTATTTCAATTGCACTTTCGCAAAGCACTTTACATAAACTAACAATACAACAGAAAATACCACATAAACATTGGAACATACAAATCATTGTAATACAGGTCCTGTATGCCCGATCCAAGCGGACCAGATATGGACCGAGGACCTTTGCTTTACCACCACTAATTTACCATTATATCACATCCACCATAAGGTTATGCTGGTGTAAGATAAGACAAACTCGACGGTAGCTGCTGGCTTGACTAATAATAGAATCAAGTCATTTTTTAAGATCATGTTTCATGCAAGAAAATTAAAAAAAAAATGCATATTTTTTGGAGAAAAAGACTTATACCGTCTAGTTTTTTGTTTGTTTGGAAAATATTGAACTGAAATTTTTCATACCAAATTTGCTTATTTTTCCTCGAAAAAGTATGGTGTAATAAAACCAAACTGTATTCTTCAAATAACTTGCCTTTTTGAAGGAAAATATCACTGATTGTATTGCAACAAATACAAATGTATCGTTTTTGTTGTTGTTCTTATGTTGGTTCAGGTTGTGACGACTTGTTTGTTGTGTCAATTACGGCCGGCCGGGTAACTAAAGCCCAGCAGCCCAAGTGCAGCGGTTCCGGGGGAGCGACTCACCCTCCAGATAGAAGGCCTTGTAGCCCTCGTCCTTCATGCGGCGCAGCAGCAGCCCCAGCACGGAGCCGCCGTCCACGTTCTCGTTCCACTCGCGGCTGTACTCGTCGTAGAGCACGATGGTGGCGCTCTTGCACCGGCGCGCGAACCGCTCCCGGTCGGGCCCGTCGGCGAGCAGCGCCCGCACCGGCAGGTTGCCCTTGCGGAGGCGGCGCAGCATGAGGCCAGGCAGCGCCACGCTGATGGCGCCCTGGACGTGCGACGACTCGTACGATTCCTGGCCGCGGCAGTCCATGAGAAGCAGCAGGCAGTCGCGACGCGGCGCGGCCAGCTGTTCGCGGAG
Source organism: Syngnathus acus (assembly GCF_901709675.1). Classification (NCBI taxonomy): domain Eukaryota; kingdom Metazoa; phylum Chordata; class Actinopteri; order Syngnathiformes; family Syngnathidae; genus Syngnathus; species Syngnathus acus. The sequence goes on along the minus strand of NC_051092.1, from coordinate 2,019,439 downwards.
CCACGCCGACGTCTTGCTCACCGCCATGACCATCGAGTCGAGCGGCTGCTTCTGCGGGGGGGCCACGGGCTTGAACTTGTCCAGCATTTAGACGGGTCCCGGGGGGGAAGCGCTATTAAATCAATGGGCGGCGGGTTGACTCCGTGTACGACGGGGAGATGAATGAATCCCACGGCTGGCTCTTGCTCATTCAAATCGCTTCGTTCCGAACGAACCCAGGGCAAAAATAATCCGAGAATGTTGAATTTCCAACAGAGGTCGTCCCGAAGCTTGAATGAGTTGTCAACCGTGTTTGCTCGTCAGCTCTCTTCTCTCTTACTGAAGCCTGGAGAGCAGCGCGAAGCTCTGAATGGCGGAGGAGGAGGAGAATGAGAAGGCGTGGCCTCGGCGCGGCATTCCAATGCTCAGCCAATCGCAGGAGGCCCCAGTCTCGGTCGTCCTAGCAACGGTTGGCCGGAAGGCGCGAACCGCCCTCCTTTCTTGCTCCCCCGCCCCCCTCTGTGTTGATGAATTGTTAATGAGTTTGTCATTCACAAAAAAAAAAAGAGGGAGAGGAATTTCCGCTCCGGATCAAGTGAGTGCAAACACGATGAAGAACTGCGGAAGGAAGGAGGGCTGGCGGGAGGGAGGGTGGTAGGGAGGACAAGGGGAGGAAGGGGGGAGTCGGCTTTCACATGCTGCACCAACACAATCCCATCACTCAGTTTGTTGTTACAATACAAGTAAAAGTCAACACGCTTAGCTGTCACACGAATATTAGAAACTAACTGTACATCTTAAGGAAAATAATTATAATGAACAGCATTCTGAAAAAATGAACTTTTGGGAGAATCGTTTGTATGATGGAAATATGCCTTTTAGGTTAGTGTGCAAAACATGATTAAGAATACTTTTCTGCTTTTCTACCTTTTATCCTCATCATACCCATTTTTTTTCAGATTTTCACCGACTGTGGATGGGTCTCAAACATAGCCCCTGCTAGTGTGGGGGTCCTCTTTTACGTTTGATGACATTAGACTGGCACTTCCTGGTTTCATGGGGCCCCCATGGCCTCCAAATGTACCCGCAGAGGTCCTGCTCTAGTTCTGAAGTAACAAGCATGCCCCCCACTGAGGGGGTCCAACATGGGGCTGGGAACAAAAGTGTGTGTGCGTGTGTATGTCAGCATATGTGTGAAGCGGCTCCAGCTTGAACGCGGGGCCCTTGTTGACCCCCCGCCGGATCACCGCCCCTCTTGCTCGTCCCCCATGCAGCGAATGGAGCCAAGCTGTTTGCATTCACCTTTCAATCTATTATGCTCTTTCTTTTCTACTCCTTGCTGTCTGGTAGGATTTGACCTCCACTGCATTTGAAGACTATTTGGATGATTTTTTTTTTTTTTTTTTTAAATCACGTGTTAGTAGCCTTGGACGCAGACGTTGACTTTGGATGAGAACCGAGTCAGACCGGATCCAAATACAAACTTCAAATTTAAGCAAAAATACTGCAGTGACTTGACAGCCGCGTCGAATTTGTTCAATGATTTAATATAGCGGTCTATAAAATAGAGCTGAACATTTAATCTTATTCATAAGTGACACACTTGTAAGTCAAGGTACACTGGAAAAAGTTTGAGGTTAAATCTTAATTGTTGTTGACCTCTTTGTTCATTTGTGTTTATAAATTAACATGAGTTTCCATCTTACTTTGTGTGGACCTTCTCATCTCAGCTTACACTTTAACTTTTTTTTGCGTACATCTGTAAATGTAAGACTTCTCGTTTGCATGTTTCCACATTAGCTGAGCAGCTGATCCAGGGTCATTGGGGGCTTCTGAAGCACAAAAAAGAAAATACAGGACACAAAGCAGCAATATTCATGTAACGCCTATTCAAACTTGCATCACAAAAACACACACACACACACAGGAACCTGATTAGTGTGTGTATCTTTTTGTGTGAGGACAAAAGACTAGCCCGTCTGAGACGACCAGCCGGTGGCAGAGAGACGCGAGGGAGGAGGACAAGATTACCCGGCAGAGAAGAAAAGAGGGCGTGGTAGTGTGTGTGTGTTAGGGTCACGCACACACAGGAAACAGCGTCCTGAAAACAGGAAGTCCCCGTGACACATGACACAGTCAGCAAAGACAGACAGACAGACGTCGTCAGCGAGACGGGACGGCGGCAGAGTTGTGAACTTCCGCCCACGCTGCTACCGTGCAGATAACGAGTGTGTGTACTTATCGATAACAACTTTCGAGTGTGCCGGGATGTCATCAGCACGCAGATATGACAAAAGTGGCAAAATATCAATGGTAAGGCCAATCATCCTTGACGGCAAAAGTAGCTGGAATCCAAAGTCAAAAACATAAGTCACAACCAGACTCAGATTTAAAATAAATTAATTAATAAATCGGTTCAGAAACAGCGCCGGATTCGTTTCTCTGCCAGGTGTCAAAAATGTTAGTAAAAGGCTGAATGGGGTTAGATTTCTTTTTTTTTTTAACTTTGACCCCAATTAGCCTTCTTTGCTTTTGCTGTGGACCACCCAGAAAAGATCATGAGCTCGGTGGGACTGTGCTGGAACAAAGTTGGGAGTGTTACACGCCTTCCTGGGACAGGAATTATTGTGGAATCCTTTTTAATTGGCTTTGACTAGGAGAGTGCACAAAGAGCTTCATTGCGACCAAAGACACATTCCAGTGTAGGTCCACTCAACTCAGATCTGAAGCAGTTGACACTTAGCTTCATTTAGAATCAAAACTTTAAAAAAAAAAAATCAGGAAAATCATTGAGGAACATAGGCGGCCGTGAGAAAGTGTGTTTCTATAGCTGAATAAGAGTCTGAAGTCCACCATAGAAGGAGTGCAACCTGCTTTGTCAGACCAGCTGCCCGCAGGTCTCGTGCAGGGTTGCACGTCTTAAAAGATTCACTGGAGTTAAACCACTTAAAAGTTCAAAGCTCCACAACGCAGGAAAGATCAGCACTTACAACGCCTCACCGTGATGATTAGCGCCCAACGGCTGCCCTGGCTTTACCCCATCGTGCGTTCTTCATAGGAAAAACAAAAAACACTTCCTAGGAAAGTGCTGACTTGACGTGTTTACCCCATTCACTTCCTGCTTTCTGCTGCCAGAGCGTAAATGTGGCCTCAACAACAAGAGGAGTTCCTCTCCTTTCCCATTTCCTGTTGGGAAACATCCCCAAAGTCTGAGCGACAGGACGGGACAGGACAGGACAGGACAGGACGCGACGCTCTGAGATGTGTGTTTGTGTGCAGTGAAAGCAGGATGGAGTCTGGTCAATCCAGTTAGGCAATATAAAGCCGCTGGAAGAAGAACAGAAGAGCGAGGGATCAACAAGGAAGATCCCCACAGTCACGTAGCAGGCGTAATGCCACGGCAGCCATGTGTTGTGGGACATGTCCCACAGCCCCAGTGCCAAATACACAGCAGTCGCTCATTCATAAAAAAAAAAAAATGTTTTATTAAAGAGGGCTTTTAAACATATGGAAAAAATATACAATGTTAATAATATATACTGTATAACCATTCCATATAATATAATCAAAATATATCTTAGAGGTCTATAGGAAGCGTAATCTTGTTTTGAGGTTAGTGCATGCATAAAATTAGCCACAATTAAAACCAACAATAAATTTGAGGTTAATAATATTCGGGTACATTTTCAATCATGCTTTACCGAGATGAAATGGGATTCCTTGATAATCAACCACAACAAAATGGTCTCGCACGAAGGAGCAATGTTGTAAAGTGGTCTGGCTCTAGCTGGAGCAGATGGAGAGTGATCTCCTCATTAGCTAGGGTGATGGGCGCTGAAGTGAGTGAGGTCGCGTCACTTTGCTGCACGAGTGACGGGTTTAAGTGGAAGAGCAAAGTTAAGAAGCTTCAGAGCTTTGGATTGGCCGTGTGAGGCGGCGTCCACGTTGGCGGAGACGCTGCTGGGAGCTTTGTCCTTATGATGACCAACACATTTTTCTTTCATTCGCCACTTATTTCGGAGACGGGAATGACACAAGATGGATGTCGTGATCCAGGGAAAATGTCAGATGAGGAACACTAGCATGTCTCTGGTCAATCCGCCCTCGGACCTTGCCGCGCAGAGCGTTAAATGCTAATATGCCAGAAGGGGAAGCACGCACACACATTTGGAGTACCTTATTTGAGGTGATCCAATGGTTTATTAAGGTGGTCTTCCAGTACGTTGGGTTTTGTTGAGCCTGTCCTGAAGTTGGTCCTCCGTCAGGCTGAGACGCTCTTCCAATATGGAAAGGGTCTGAGGTGGAAGACTTTGACATTAGCCTATAGAGTGCCTCGTTGTTGGGTTGAATCAGAAGAGTACACACTAAAATGCTAATTCTATTTAGTCGTCGTAGAAGTATTTGATTGACAGTTAACAACTGAGGGGCGGAGTCTCCGTGCACTCACTAGACACCTTTGAGGCCGGCGCTCAATTGGAACAAATTTGAAGCCTTAATTTGTGTACGAACGAATGAAATCAAAACCAACATTTTTGCCATCACTGACCTGCGTGAGAACGTCTAGCTGCTTGAAGATTTCTTGCAGGATGGAGTTGATAACGGACGGTTTCCCCGATGGCGCCTGCGACGGGTCCATCTGGGGGGCGGTTTCGCCATGGTGCCAATTTGCGGCGTCGTCCTCTCGCCGCGTTCGAACGTCCCTGACTCGGTGTCCCTTGCCCTTGTCCCATCGCTGGTTCCATTGACTTGCCTCGGCCCCGATCTCCTCCTTCGTCCAGCCTTCGTCTTCTGTCGTCATCGCGACGGGAGACGGACTGTCATGGGCGTAGCCCTCGACGATGCAGTGGTGGACATCGTTGCCATGGTCCTGCAGAGTATACGTAGCGACACTTTACCATGTCAGGAAATTATATCGTACAGACATTAGAATAGAGCAGGACTGGGCAAGTGCCACATTCGATTTTTTATGGTTTATCCTCACTAATGTAAAGTTCAAATGTGCTACAACGCTATCAAAACCAACCGAGCCCAAAAGGTTACTCGACCTTGACTCGAACACAGTGCTTCTCAATTATGTTCTGTTACAGCCCGAACTAAAGTTTATCCTAACCCAGGAAGAAGAAAATGTTGTATTTTAGTGCAAAAGTGCGACCATTCAACCACAAAAAGCTGTATTTAGGCACAAGAACTTAAAAGTGAGCTTTTAACTGAATCAGATTGGACCGTGTACCTAATGCGGCGTCCAGTGTTGGCACATGCATGCATATGCTAAGGCACACACAAAGGAGGGAGGGAGGGAGGGAGGCAGGGAGGGAAAACGAATGAAAAGGAGGAAGGAAGAGGAGGTTGTCACACATTCCAGACTTAATGCACAGAGCAATCGATTCCGCCGTTCTTCCTGTCCTGCCTTCAAAGCGCCGTTAATGATGGAGGGGGAAGAGGAGGAGTGTAAAGATACGCAGGAGGAGGCGACGGCGGCGGGGAGGGGAAGTATCAAACGGAGGTGAACAAAGCTGTCCGTGTGTCTCTGGCCGGGCTATCGCTTCTTCATCTCCTCCTGCTCAGGAGCACATCTGGTGGACAGCTGCAAAGCTCATTTACACCGAGTTTATCCAGACCCCCCCCTCCCCCCCCCGTGTTGCCCCAGACAGGAAGAGAGGCCGCAATCAAAGCCGTTCAAGGGGGAGATAAGCAGGACGCGCCGATCGGCAGGAGGACACGCTGATTAGCTTGTTTGCGAATTATACTGTTAGTTCAGGTTAAGGGAAGTCGTAGGAGGTCAAAGTCGCATTTACAACGGCTGACCATAAAAGGTGTCTTTGGGGAATAAAATGACAATTGACCAGAAAATTGTGTATTTTGACACCGTAATGCTAGAAAAATGATCACAAATCGGAATTTTGGACTAAAATTATATGACAAAAAGTTTCATTTCAGCATAAAAGTAACAGCCAAAGGCAAAATTGACAAAAATTTAAAAAAGTTACGATGAAAAGTTGCCTTTTTGGCAAAAAAAAGCCCATCAAAGTTTAACTTGAAAAAAAATTTGAAATGATTGACTTCAGGGTTTTTTTTTCTTATCAAATTTTGGACAAAAAGTTAGAAGAAAAATGAGCAAAAAAAATCTAATTTTGCCCCAAAATTCCAGAGTTTTGTTGTTATTTTTAGTAGTGGGAGTGCCAGATCCAGTCTCCAGGTAGCAAACAACATCATGAGAGTCAAACAGCCTCTTGAGTTGACATCAAACAGCTCCTCCACATCCAAGCGGAGAGCACAGCTAATCCTCGCCCGCATGCTAATGACGCGTTTGATCCCACATCTGTGGACCGAATTCCAAATCTTTCAATGAGGATGTTACTTTTGATCGCAAACATCACAGCTGACCTTTTGACTCCACATCTCGCTTTTGTAAATGTTAGAAATAATGACCCAAAAAAAAGTTGACATGTTTTTATTTTTGGTCCTGGAACCACAAAACAGTAACAACGAGCATGTGTTGACGACGTTTATCGACTTGGCATGGATAACCATCAAGTCGCTTTGATCTCCTGACACACAGGAAGTCAGGTGACAGACATTTAACGACTCTTTCGTGCAAAGAGTGTTTTGCCGCCGCGCCCGCAGTCGCAGGAAGACAAAACACCTGCGGGAGATGGGCAAACCACAAACCACGTAACGCGTGCTACCGCCTAAACAAACAAAATCCGCCAGCGGTGCTGTTCTGACTTTTTTTTTTTTTCTCTTTTCCTTTTTCGAGAGGAAGCCGACACATCCGCTCGTCTATCTCGGCGACATCCGCCCACGCTCAAACCAAAACATCCTGCTTGGCGGCCTTTCAATGATACACACACACACAAATGTCTCAGCCAAGGCCTCGTCACGGCTCAATGGCAGCGCGTCATTCAAAGAAAATACACATTCTTACGGTCATTCATTGTAATTTAAAAGTCAAAGTATGTGCAAGAAACAGCTTTTAAATAAATACAACCTTTTTGTGCGTCATAATTCCATTTGAGTGCCAAAACACAACATGTTCTGGTCAATCTTTGGGTTTGTCTTCCAAAAGAAAAAAAGATTTTTTTGATCAACACACACATAAGATTTTGTGGTCAACGAAACTTGTTGTAGTCGACAATTGTAATGTTTTTTACAAATGTGTAGTTTTTTCTTGGAGGGCGGGGGGGGGCAATAACAAAAAGTTTTTTTTTTGCTGTCCATAACAGTTAAATATTTACTGTATTATTCAAAAGTGTACTTTTTGATGTGCATTTATTGCTTTTTTATTCTATTTTCTACTTATGGTGAGTCAGTCATATGGAAAATAGAAGTCTGAATCTGCAGACTCACACGGAACATGTTTTGCGGTGGGGGCACCATTGTCGCATCAAAATGGTAAACATCCTGTGTCCTTGAGCACAAAACAAACAGTTTGTTCTCCTGCTACGTTTGACCCACTCGAGCTGACCTGGAGTAGTTCTCTTTTCCAAACAAGCAAGTTAATGCTTTGAATGTACTTTACGTCTATTTAAAAAAAAAAAAAAAAAAAGCTAGGACCTTCCGCACTGTCTGGTTGACTTTGGCAGGTTTGAATTGTAACATTTTGCTTTGGCTTGATTCCGCATAAAAGTCAAAAGTGGACTTTTATTGACTTGGCGACACCAATTTTGTGATCTCTGCGTGAAACAGGCTAACATAGCAGCTCGTGGTGGCCGTACATCAAAGTGCTGCAATGCGCTAGCAAGGTGCGCTGGCATCTGTTTTGTATGCGTTTAATGTTTAATGTTTAGGTAGCAACGTTGTGACACGGTTGCTTTTCTAACCTCAGAGTCCCATGACCATGACTCATCGTTGGCGCCATGTTCTTACATAAGCAGGTGGAGCTTCCGCTTTGAAAACATCCGCAATAGCTCACATGAATTTAATTTGAACAGTTTAGCGCTAATGATAGGCTAGTGATTTTAGCATTGTGAAATCCTCTCGTACAGCGGTGTCAAACATACGGCCCCCAGGTCAGAAATGGCCCGACTGAGGCTTCAATCCTGCCCGTGGGCTTTTGTGGTCAGCAAATTTTTTAAAAACTTTTTTAAACCCAACATGGTCACCTAATTTCATTTTGAGACGAGAGTCCAACAACAAGGACACTCTGGATCACGACTCTCATCCTCTTCAAAGCGAGACAAAAAAACTGAAGAGCTGTCCCTAGCAAAAAAACACTTCAGCGCTAGTCGCCACGCCAACGCAGCCGCCGTTCGAATCATTTTTTTTTTTAATGGTTTTCATCTCAAGCACTTTTCTTTCAACACTGCAGCTACTTTTAGCTTAGCTTTACACAACAATGACCTTAAAAAAAAAACCCACATGGAACGTTGTTGTCTTGTCACAGTATTGGAAAGATTTAATTAGCTTTTATTTTCCAAGTAAATCGGACCGAAACAAAAATGTTAGGGAATATCTCATGGCCCCAAAAACAAAATAGCAGTTACCAAACACGACATTGTGCACATCGGCATTGTACCTTTTATAATCTGTTTTATAAAACTTGCTATCATCATTGGAAAAAAGAAAACTAATTCTGCTTTCATTAATTTAACATCAAAGCTCACACCAGACAAAAGGCCTTTAATATTTCACAAAACCAAACGACCGTGCTTACATCATCTCCCCAAACTCCTTTTGCAAAGAGCCATATTAGTGCTGCGATAAATAAAAGTCAGAAATAAACCTTCGTAGCTGACACACTAACCTCTGTACGGAAGAATTACGGCTATTCATTTTTATGACAGATTTAGTCCAATCATTATTATGAGTCCATCTATAAAACGTCCTAACTTTCAAACACAGCAAAGGAGTGTCTACGTGGACGTCGCAAGGTGAGGAAATTTCACTTCCGTCTTTTTTACATGAGTCAGTCACTCATTCACTCAGGTTCCTCTTTTGATTTCTCTTTTAGGGTGACTGATTGTGCTACACTTCCTCTTTTCACTTGTGTTTTTAAACAGCTACGTGACACAGAATTACGTGTTGTACTGTTGATATGACAAACACAGCCAAGCCTGCATTGTTATGCTTGCGGTGTGATCACAATACTGGAATTATTTCTTTGTACTGAAAGAAACCACAACTTTTAAGTCTGCTATCACACAGGGGTGTCAAACTCATTTTTTTCGCAGGCCGCATTGTAGTCATAGCTTTTTTCGGAGGGCCGTTAGGACTGTCAATCCAAATAAATGTATGAGCACCTCATATTATATTCAGTAAAAGCTACAAAACAAACTGACAAATACCTCGTTTTCAAATCAGACGAGTAAAAACTGGTCAAATATTTAAAAAAATATATATATTATTAAAAGTGAAGACAATTTGCAATTCTAGTCATGACACACGAATTTGATGCACAATTTGTCTTCGCGGGCCGTATCTGGCCCCCCCGCCCGGGCCTTGAGTTTAACACCTGTGCTATATAGCATCGACTGTGTGTTGCGGTGCTGTAACGCTTTAAGCAACTTGTGCCTACAAATGATGCAAAAACACACGAAGGCAGACAATATATATCATATATTCTTTATCCTCTGCAAAGAACGACTAATAGTCTTGAAGAGCAGGAAGGAACCGAGACATCTTAAGGAACAGTATAGCTGTCTCTACCAAGTATCTCAAGACACCACTGGAGTTTTACTTTTTACACACATAAAGCAAAGAACAAGTTGTCAAGATCTGTCACAGTTTGTTTCCTTGTTTTAATGTTGCCATGGTTTCTGTGTGCTCTCCCCTCCCCTCCTGTGTCTGCTCACAATCTATGTAATTGCCGTCACCAGCCTCTCGTTAGCTGTCTTGTATTTAAGTCCTGTCTGCGTGTCGCTCCCTTTCGGCTTGTTCTCGTCTCATGTCTTCTTGTTTCTAGTCTCCAGTCTGTTCTGTTCTAGTCTTGTCCCTAGTCGAGCCTCTCGTCTAGCTTTTGAGTTCTTCAATAAACCCTGGTCCAAGCTGCATTTGGTCGCCCAGCTCCATTCACTTCATGACAGTTCAGTTGTGGAGTTAATTCTGGATGGGAAGTCTCACGAGACTTGTGGTCATCTCTTTATTGGCCTCAAAGTCTCATCTCTTGTTCTTTGCTTTTATGACCTCACACATTTGTAGTCCTGATCTGAAGCCTCACAAGATTTGCTGTGGTTTTATTTTTTGATGTCCAAAAATGACGTCGGTCGGTAAGAAACCAGACTGACACATTTAGTCACTTCCCGACCGTTGCTGCTGTTGTTTTTCTGATTTATTTTCCCAGCCCTCAAGGTTTCTTTCCCAGCAAGCGGAGGCGAATCCTTTCACGTCGAGGAAGTGAATGAGCGTCACTGTAGCTCGGCGTGGGATTAGCCCATTTTAAAGCTCCTCGGTAAGTAAGACTTACCCACATTATTCGCATTTTATCACATGTGCATGTGGAGGTCGAGAATGTAGGACTATATCAAATTTGATTTCTTGCCAGTGTACAGAACACAGCAGAAAGTTTGCAACTCAGTGCTAATCTGTCTCATCTTCAGGAATGCAAAAGATGGCTCCCTTCTTGCATGGACTCGCCCACGGTCAACTTTCAAGCCCTGGAAGTGCTACTGCCTCTTCAGCGCATTGATTGATGCACCTCTCACTTTGAGCTGTGGCGCCGCAGCCGCTCATTCGACGCATCCGCCGCCCACAGTGACGCTTTGACATGAAAAATTGGCCCCATCAGCCGTTTGCCACTTGAGTAATCAGCTTTTGGACACAATGCTCGGTTGTTAATCTTAGCTTTTTGGCTGGGCGGCAGAGCACATGCCATGTGGGCTTAATACTTCCCAGACTGGACTTCCTTTAAAAGGAATAATCCTGAGCGACCACTGCAATGGGAAAATGACCAGTACGTTAGCTTGACACATACAATGTGGTTTTTAGGTCATAGCTGTAAGCGACTTGTTTTTTTCTCAGAACATTCATATTTTTTTACTTGGAATAAGACCCCTTCTCAAACATATCACCTATTTTCTTAAATATGAATTGTTCTCCCAAAAGTTTTTTTTAATAAATATATTAGGTTAATCCTCCCAAAAAAATGTTCCATAAAGTCAACTTCATTTTAAGATCAGAACTTGTTGAAAAAATGTAATTTAACTTTCATGACTGCTTTTTGTTGAAAAATTTGACTTTTCACTTTTTACATAAAAAAATAAGCCTTAAATCTTAAAAAAATATTCTCAAGAAAACTTTAACTTAACTTTAACTTTAAAATGCCTTTGTCTAAATATAAAAATTTAGAACAAAAGGGTTTTGTTTTTTAAAAAAAAAGGAAGATTTTAATCTTGTTCAGTCATTACTTCTTTTCTTGAAAAGAAAAATAGATTAATCTCCAAATCAAATCTGACACATGAGATGACAATGTTGTCTGTGTGATGGTTGCTGAAATGCATCTTCATCCAGCAGGAGCCCTGATGACAGACAAAGCCCACCTGTGGCTGCCAGATCCCGTGTGTGTGTGTGTGTTGCAGCTCTCTATGCCCCCACACTCCATGGTGAAGGCCAAAGACACCGCATGACCTCTAACCCCCCCCGTGGCTCTGGCTGTCAATCACGCCGCCGTCCATGCCTGTGGCGGACATGCTGGCAGCTCTTGTCTGTTTGAACCACCCGCTATTAGCATCCCACCGGCTGCCATTTAAAACAAGAGTATCGGCATTACCTCTCCTGTGACACTAAATGTCAAAAGCGATGACTGAAACAGGAAGACTTTGATTATCAAATTTTGTGGAGCAATTTTGTTTGACTTATATATCATTGCAGCAAAATCTAGAAGCAAAAATTATTCTTTTTACAAAAAGACTGATGTCATTTTGACCTCAAGTCAAAAAAAAAAAAACTAAGCACTCTTGTGAAAACAAAAAATAATATAGATACATTAAATATTTAACATTATTATGCTTTTAACCTCTTGAGGATGGGAAACTCAAGATGATGGCCGGAATTGCTTGCTGTCTGGTATAGGAAGTGCTAAAAAAAAAAAAACTGATGCTGTATACGGTTCACTGAATCAAAAAAAGGTCATGAACAAAGTCATAACGGTCTCTTCTATTCTTTTTTTTATATAAAAGCTTCCAACATGTGACCAGCAACCATTTTGCGCACTTCAAGTGAGTCCAATGAAGAAAGTGGCCACTTTTGATAGAAAGTCCCTTTTGCAGCTTGCACTCAAATCAATTGCGCGAGTGGAAAAAAAATAAAATAATGACCTCATGACCGGAACAAGCAGCCACGGCCGTGACTTTGCAACTGAGAGTGGATCACTATGTTCCAATTCGCCCATCTGTTTTTCCATGCCAATTCTCATGGTGTCACATTTTGACAAGGATTGCACTCATACAGGGATGAAGGGATTATTGTCCTATTTTCAAGACAGTTAACCAAAAAAAAATGGTATGTTGTATGACATCACAGTTGCCAGGTCCCTGTTAACAACCAATCACGGCTCAGCTTCAGAAAACTAGCGAGTCGAGATTTAAATCCTATTCCGCAAATGAAACATAAATCAAAACACTTGACTAGTTGGGCAGCACAGAACATATTACCAAGAAAACTTTTGAGTTGACTCCCGCTTGAAAGAAATTGTATTTGCACACACTCGCATGCGCACGCACACAAACGCAACCTAATCAGCTTTAGCACTTGAGCTAATACCAAAAGGAGCGCAAAGAACCTGTGAGAAACTCATTTCTATTGAGGGCAAGCTTTGGCTTAATTGTTGCGGCATTGGGTTAGCCTCTCAGACGCTACGCTAGTCGGCCCCAACCTTCGCCACGTTCCCACACATACCGGGCGAGCGGCCATCGTCTAAAGCGCCTTATAGTGAGACCTTCACCTCTTTGACAAATACCCGTGCAAACACAACACATGTTGCAACTGTTGTTTTTTAGGTGTTATGTTATAAATTAAAAAAGTAGCATAAATATATGTGGTTTTCTTCCGATAAATTATTCTTGAATTGTGGCATAGTTCCTTGTGTACCATAAAATATGCATGGGGACTTCTCAAGTGTTCTTTGAGATGCCGGTGAAGGAGTTCTGAAATAAGGAAGACGAGTCTCGGTAACACGAGATGGAAGTAGAACTTCTGAAACCATCTGTGTAATACGTTTGGAGAAAAATAAAAGCCACGCACAGGCAACAGGCCCAGCGCTTGTTCTCCTCCGCCAATCTTGAAGCAATCTTCCAGGTGGCATGAGGACACTTAAGTCTAATCTCATGCTTGCTGCTCTTTGGGGCGCATGACTTTCTGTGTTTAGCCCCTATTTCTCAAGGCAAAAATCAGGCAAAACAACTAGATTAATATTTGCCTTTCAAGTGGAAGGTCATCATCAGTTTGGTCAAGAGTACAGACGACCGAGATGAAAAGTTTAGATTCCGTTTCAATCGATGCATTGAGATCCATTAAATCAAAGCCGATTTTCTGATACTAATCACTTTTCAATTCACACCGACTACTTTGCTATTAAAACATTCTTTGTTCAAAGCTAAAATAGATCACCACATGAGAAAATGTTGAAGTTTTCCCAAAGGCTTTATTTATCTCCGTGGCACTCGAATCATCAGATGTGATTATGAAGCGTCGTCTCAAGATGATGAACTGTGCTAAAAGGCTTCAAAATGCATATTTTGTAACTTTAAAGGGGTAAGTAGAAAAGGATCCTGTATTTAAAGTTGAAAAACTCAACGCAGCAAAGTGTCAAAGGCGAACCCCCTCGCAGCCCCCCGGGCCTCCCTGAGACGCATTAAATATGCGTTGCGTAAGACGACGAGATAAAGGCCGAGAGAGGTGAGGCGAGGCGAGGCGAGGCGAGAGAGTGGAGGGAAGAGAGAATCCTGCTGCATTAGTGATGAGGACTTGCCCTCCTTGTGTCTTTTTCATGAGCACAATCGAGTTTCTGGCCAAGTGAGCATGGAAAAAAAAAAAAAAAATGTTAGTAGACAACACTGTGACCCAACCTGTTCCCGTCAGTCACTTTTCCACAGTGTTCCCCTTATTACATACAAAACACACAAAAAATGACATTTTGCTACAACGGTGACGCCATTCATGCATGGAAAGGCAATTATGGTGGGGTGAGCAACAAAAAGTAATATTTGGGCCCAAAAAATTATAATGGCTGAATAAAAATGTTTTTAAATGCTTGACCACAAAGTCGTATCTTAGCACAAAAACACAATTGATGTTTTGGCAGTAAAATACAAAAAAATGATGGCTGTATTTTTGCACAAAAATAAAGTGAGTGACCACAAAATAGCTGTAATTTGGTCTAAAATTGCAATTGTTGACAACACATTTTATAGTTGGTAGCAAAAATTTTATGTCGACCGCAAAAGGGTCAAAAGTTGACTTATTCAGGAATGGGGGGGTAAAAAAAAAAAAATCAAAATTCAATGTATATTGTTAATTAAAATAAATCAACTGACTTGACTCAGGTGTGAAAGATTGTGATGAGTCGATTTCTATGATCAATACTAAAACAATAATGTCCATTTGTTACATTTTTATCGTTATGCAGCTTTCAGGAGTCCTCATCCTGGTGAAAAGCAGAAGAATCCCCCTTTCCTTCCTCACCCCCAGAGGTTTTTGCTATCTTTAGCTCGTTTCCGCCGCGTCTTGTCACTTTGGCTCTCCTCTCCGCCATCTAAATATGGAAACTAAACCCACGGCGCAATTCAATCTCCCAGCATCCCCTTTGCGCGGGAAGCTCCACACGAGGTGCAGCCAGGCGTGTGCGAATGCGCCAGGCCTAACCCAGGGATCGGAATTCCGGAGTGGACACACAATGCTAAAGGACAAACAACCGCAAAGGAGAACGCCGTGGCGTCACAGCGAGCCAAGCGGTGACACGCGAGACGGCGGCCGGTAACTCAATCGCCATCTAATCGCCTCTTTAACGCACAAATGCACACACGATCTGACTGATCGGTAGCTGCACGAGAATGGCTAAACTCGGGAAAAGTCGGATTTTTAATAGCTAAAGAAATGGCGTGGAAAATTGCTTGAGCTGTACACAAGGTGAACTAAAATTTTAATAGTTAACTACAAAACTCAAGTTACATTTTGTCCCAAGAAAAATGAAACATCAGGGCTCGAGACTAACTTTTAACCAGGAGCACAGTGACCCCTAACCTGAAATTTATTTCTAACTTTTAACTAGGAGCACAGTGACCCCTAACCTGAAATTTAGTTTTAGTAAATATGTTTTAAATATTTATATGAACCACTCATGTTCACTGTATTACTGATAAATGACAGAGGAGTGGAGCAACAAAAAATATTCATGATAAAAAAATAAAAATAAAAAATAAACTGTAAATTACTGGACATGAACATGTAGATGGAATTTTTTGTTTCATGTTAAAATATTCATAATAAAAAAATAAAAAACTGTAAATTACTGGTCAAACATGAACATGTAGATGGAATTTTTTGTTGCATGTTGAAATTTTAGGATACACCTATTTAGGCGCAGTGCGGACAATCCAGAAAGAAAAATTGATGGTTGAAACTCCCAAATGTGGAGAAGAAGCGAAGCAAAATGAGTTATCTCCGCATATCAGTGGCCTTTGCAATGAATGCTCTCAATTTGCAGTGGATGAGCTGGAATTTTTTTGTGCGCCATTGGCGAGGCAAACAAAAAAAAGAAAAGTTGAAATGACGCATGGCGTAGCATTTTAAACTTACCCTGGGGGCATTTTTAAAGAAATTATGTACACTTTGAGAATCTTATCACAACTTCTAATCATTACTGAACAGCAAAGTGTGTGTTATTCACATTCCTCACCAAGCCGTCACTAATGCATAATTTGTCAAGTTCACAAAAATTATAACGAGCCCCTCATACTGAATATCATTCAAAATCCATCAGGTGCTTGCTGTGTAATCGAATAACAATTTTCGAGGCATTTAAAGAAGAGCTGCTGGAATTCAGTGGAGAGTTTGCGAAGGAATGACATTTCAAAACTTTGAGCAAAAGCTGCTAAATTTACCAACGGCTGTGTCACTAAGAGGTCAATGCTGACCGATAGCGGCAGAACTGCAAGTAGTGAAATCTCCCTCCCACCCACGCACCCACCTCAGGCTACTTCCGCACCCCCCCCTGGTTATCACGTATACGCCCACGTTGGGAAGCATTTGAGCGGAACATGGAGAGAGGAAAGCACTCTGAGGGGATCAAGTGTGACCGAGGACTCCCGCTGATGGAGGCGTGACCGCAAAATGATGCATTATTGAGGCACAAGGTTCATCAGAAATTTTCGTATATACTTATTTTGGACTGGTCACCATATTCAGAGAAGTCAATGATTAATTATGCCATTAGAAATGCAATGATTGTATTTAGGTACAAAAGACTGCAAAATGTTATTCTGGGGCGAAAATTCCAAAGGTGACGGCAAAACAAAAGTCACATTTTGCATGAAAAGGCAAATTAAGCTGTTTTTCAGAATCACGGCTGATGAGTTTGACGCGTTCATTCTTGCGTGTGCCTATATGTGAGCAACAGCGCCACTAGTGGTGAAAAGGTGTACTGGGCAAGCCCGGTTGCTCGCACTGAGTGGTTGACTTAAACCCACTCTGGCTCATCTATTATTAGAGCGTGGTAGAGGGCCCTCAGGGTCCCGGGGCGCCGGCACGTGGACTCCTCAAAGCCCCCCCCCCCACAAAACAGCGCCCACACCACCCACCACTGCTCTCCTCTTCCCTTCATCTCTCACCACTTCTTACTTGCCCAGCACATGCTTTCACATGCGCCAGTGAAGTATCCGGAAGAGGCGGAGGAGGAGTGGGCAGATGGTACAAGAGTAAAGTGGATATTCCAGATAACATTTGATATAAATGCATAGAGTGGCGCTCGATGCGCAACCACAGGCCATGCAGTGACACAAGTAAGCCACACACAAGCCAAGTTATTATAATGATATAATTATCAAAGTGTCTGACTAACTGGTGACGACTCCATATTGTTTCTCCATATGAGCCCTGCAGTTTACTAGCGACCATTGTTCTTGTCCCCTGACATTAATTGCCCACCAATCCATTATTTGTGTGTACCGGCAATTATTTGTCGAATGTGAATTATGATTGTCTAGCAAGAAAAAAACATGAATTTTGAAGTGGTGCAGCAGCAGGTTTTAAAAAAAAACGCAGGTTGGTTTGCACTGCCACCCAGTGGCCATGACGTGCAGGAGTTTGCACACAACGCGACAATAAATCTTGACATTTCAAATGTAACTCACTGCGTCTTGGCGTGGACCTTCTTGTAGCTCGACGATGTATGGTTCTGATGAGTGCATGTCCGTCAGTCCCAAACCCACCTGTATAAATGCACCATTAACATTTTATTTTTATTGTTTTAACATTGAGAGCTAGTGGGCTTGTGGCAAAAGGACCTGAATGTCGACCGTGTGCGTCGGGTGAGGGTGGGGCACCCGGGGGTGGATATCAATCAGGTGTGGCGGGGGGTTGGGCGTGGCCCGCCGGCTGTGCTGCTCCAGGACCTCCCGGTATGATTTGGCGTCAAAGTTGGTCTTCCACAACATCACCTGATCGACCGACAAAATCGAGTTTTAACGATAATTTCTCGATAACATCATGTCGCATCATAGCGTTGATATTGGATATACGATGCCAGTGTGTCAATTCTGTATCGTAACAGACAATGATACCATTTTTTTTTTTTTTATTAAATGTTTTTGTCTGTACTCGCGTTGAAAGGAACCCACTTGTGAATCAATGCCCCCAGAAGAAAAGAATTCTCCAGTCTTGGAAAAGGCCACAGTGAGGACGGCGCCCTAAAAAGTAGTTTGAAAACAAGTTTGATCACTTTATTCTCATGAAATTAAACTTTCTATAATATCATCACAACTACTCAAAGTTTTGTTGCAGTTGTAATATTTTCTCTAAGATTGATATAAGATGAAATAAAATAAAAAAATTAATTAATAAAAATAGATACATACATAAAATTAAAAAAAGAAAATTTAAAATAAAATAATACAAATAAAATAAAATATGCACCTTGTGTCCATGCAGCGTGTAGATGAGGCGTCCCTCCAGCAGGTCAAGGATTTTGATTGTGCTGTCGCTGGAGCCGCTGATCAGGTAGTTATCAGACGGGTGGAAGGAGAAGCTGTTGACACGAGCGCTGTGGACTACAACGCAAACGAGATCGACAATGTTCTTGAAATTTCTTCTGTGCTGCTGCTTGATTACCTAGGTAATGCTGGATGATCTTATTAGTGCGTAGGTCCCAAATTTGAAGTGCGTTATCAAGACCCGACGACGCGATGCACGTGCCTCTTGAGTTGAAGTCCACATAGGTCGAGGATCTGAAATGCGGATGATTATGGAGAAATGCGGAAAAAGTGCACCATCATCCTTACAATAACGTTTTGTTTGTTTACCCGCGGTAATCAGTGAAGCAGTTGATGCAGTTTTTGCTGGACGTGTCCCACAACCTGACGGTGCGATCATCCCCGCAGGACACAACAAGGCGACTGTCCGGCGAAAATCTACACGGTAGAAAGGCTTCGTTAGGCTTGATCTTTAAAAAGGGGCCATCATATAGCAGAGAAATAATCACTAAAAAGTTGAATATCCATCAAAAACCGATGTGTAGGAAGGTGACACGGCATCAGTAGGCGTGTCTAGACCATACCAAACGATCACCGATCTGAGAAATACTCCCTGACAGTTTGAAGATCAAATGAAAAATGTTACGCAAGACACAAGAACAACAAACAAATGCTCACATACCTAGCACAGCGTACCCAGTTGGTGTGTCGGTTGAGCGAGCAGAAAAAACATCGCCGGGCGACGCTCCAAATCTTCACCGACTTATCGTCTGATGCCGTCACCAGCCTCATGCCGTCGTGGGAGAACGCGACGCTGCGTACGGCAGCCGTGTGCGCCTTAAATACTGTTGACTCCCCTTTCCTGAAACATAACACGTAATGAGGGCCAAAAAAGGGATTGGGAACTTTAAATTTGAAAAGATTTTCAGCGACTTACAAGGAAGGCTTCCACAGTCGCACCGTTTTGTCCTTGGACGAGGTCGCCACGAGGTTGCCAACGGGGCAGAACTGCACGGCCGTGACGGCGTCTCGATGGTTGATGAAACGCAAGGACCTTCCCTTGGCTGACAGATTCCAGATCATCAGGCTCTTATCGCGGGAGCTCGACGCTGATGAAGAAGAGAAAAGTCAAATTGTTCATCTTGAAAATGTGTTAAGGACATTTTACATACACGTTATTTTTCTGCTGGGAGAAAATGGCACTAAACAATAGATTTGTTTGTATTACTTCTGTGAGAAGTTGATGAAACTTAAAAACAGTTTTAACGAGTTCAATTATTAGGTGAAATAACGCAATAGAATCGATATGGTTACTTACCCAATAATTTGGAGTTTGGATTAAAATGCACGCAGGTCACCGAATCCTTGTGGCCTTTAAGCAGCCTCTCCATGCTGGGGTCATCCTGTATTGAGGACAGAGACGCATTTTAAACATTGTTTTATGTTTCAATATTCTGAGTTTAATGTTAAATACGAGAGGTTGGGAGTGTTTTGACAGTTCTACTTAGCAAATCTTCTTAGCATTCTTAGTATTGCTTACTCAGCACATACGGCAACTTCTTTTGTTTAAAAATTATTCGTCTAAAAAACTTTTACTCACCAGCACCGAGGCCATTGTGGGTATTTAAGCGTCATTCGACGCTACTGTTGACGACCGACTCGAACGTTTCCTCCATTATGCTCAAACAGAGCGCCTTCGGTAAAAGTGTCTAGACCTGAACAGTCAAGCACGGATATAATGATGAGCAACTCCACTCGCGCCAATCGACAATTTACTAAAAACGCATTATGCGCCCACTTTGTGCATTGTTTTTAACAATGCCACAAGGTGCTAGATGCTAAAGCTAACACCCATAGCACTGAGTGGCGGCATTTGCAGTTTCGCTCATATAAAAAAAAAAATCGATTACGTCTCATTAAATTACATATATACTGGTAATTAATGTGAATAAATGACGAAGTAAGCTGTCATCCAGCTAAAAGTGGATGAAAGTGATGTATTCCTCTCGTCACCGGAATCATTACGTAAGCGTTTTACGGTCGCTTAGCAACCACGACAACCTTAGCAATCAGCGCGTACACGCCTTAAGAAAAGTAGCAATATCAACCTCATTACTACATGAATGACACGTATCATGGTAATCGTCATATTTGGATGAATGGTGACAACAGTTAAAATTGATTTATACAAACTATTTATTCCCACGTCAACGAGTTATGAAGTTAACGTCGTTCTGCCGCTTAGCCAATCGCGTCCAAGGAGCAGTGTCGACGTCTACGATTGATTCAAAACTAACATATCGCGTCAGGTTTTGTAAAACGTTTTGTGATTGGCTCAAAAGATTGGCCACTGTCCAATCAGCACGACCGCTGATGAGACCTTGCAGATTCAATTCGCCTTGAAAGCGTTGGGTTAATATTGAATTATGTTTAGCTATTCCTAATTTTATTTGTAATGTGCCATTTTGTCGTTTTACACACTTTAATTCGGTTTTAAATGGTTGAGAAGTGGGGTGTACCGGGATACCGATTGATATGATTCGTTAGACTTTTTCACAAGTGAACTCTCCTGCAAGATCATGTCCCCAGTGGAGACGTGCGACGCTGACGTTTAACTCTCGTTTTCGTGACGGCATTGATGTAATGATTGTGATGATTTCAGGACGCCGGTGTCACGCCGACGCTCAGACATTGTCGCGTCTCCTTGTGTCGCTGAGTCTAAGCAGCCATCGCAGTTTTGCTGCCATGTAGTGTGCGCTGCAGACGATCGATTAGTTGGGTCTGCCCATGATATTACATGATACGGGAGGAAAACGTCGACTAAAGAACGCTTGTTTAAGTTAAAATAGTTGGCTTGAAAGCCAACCTTGCTCATGAATGACAAAGCGGCTTTAAGATTTCAACATTTTGAACGACATTAACGCTTGAAAGCGACGCTTTGGTGTCGAGGCTCCGGTGAAAGATGTCGGTTTACAGGGGCATCGGCGGCGATCAGGTAATTTCTGTTTAAATAATTGTGTTTGGCGCATGTATTTGATACTAATGTGGAGTTTATTGTATTTATCTATTGACGTTACGATCCTAACTTCAGCTAAAAATAACGGAACAGCGCTAGCTTGATGCTAAACTGAGTTGTGTTGCTATGGCAACCCCGTAGCACCTGCAAGCTATGCTGACAAAAGTGCATTTATAAAACCACGCATTTTCTATAGTTCCCTGATGAATAAACTCATTTGACTGTTACAGTACATGAGGAAACAGATACCAAAGAATGCCAAGTATCAACACGTCAAAACAAAACTGGACACGGGTAGGTTCTGGTTATTGTTGTTTATATTTCATGCAGATTGAGCTTCAATTTGTAGGACCATTTTTTTAATACCCCTTGCAAACAGGGGTTAGCCTGACCAAGTATATGGAGCGCCTGGAGGAGATAAAACAAAGTGAGTTATCATCGGTTTTTATCATTGTGTTAAGATTGCAACAATTAATGTTTTGTTTTTTTCAGACTACAAGTTCAACAAAGGTGAAATCTTCAAACGCTTTAAAGTGACAACGTTTGCAGAGTTGGTGAGACATATTTCTACATTCCGACTAAATGTAAAAAGGAGCTAACCTCGCTGAACGTTGCTAATGTAGTTTTGCACTTTTAAGGTTTATTTTAACCCACTTTGGTGGAGCTCTGACCTGTCGGATTAATTTGTCAAATAAGTATATAAGTGAAGATAACCACTATTGATGATAAAGCACGTTTTCCATCTCAGATACTTCAGGTGGCGTCAGTGTCGGACCTGAATGAATGTGTCGACGGTGATTCGTGTCACAGCCCTCACGGTAAATCAAACTCACACTTGTGACTTTATAGTTGTTGTTACCATGCTAACATGCTAAATGAATCCAACAGATGATGGCAGCGGTGACAGCGGCATGTTGTTGCAGGCGGGGTACGTCAACAGCTTGTTGGAGTCCAATGATGCGCAGGATCAGGAACACATCCAGCCCATGAGGTCCACATTGCTCAGGTAAATCCCACCCGACTTCCCCCAGTTTCGTCACGTGACGTGCATCATACATTTTCATTTTAAAGGCATATATTTACATACATGCTTTGATGATGACACGGGTGCAGGAAATATTTGTTTAAAACTTTTCTCCTCGGCAGCGTGATCAACGGCGTGGGTGAGCTGAACATGAACGGCGACAAAGCAAAGGCGGCCAACGAGGATGTGGACGCTGACGCCGAAAAGCCCTACCAAGATTGTCCCTACCTGCTGCTGGACGTGCGCGACCGCGACCTCTACGACCAGTGCCACATCATTTCAGGTGGGGTTTCTTTTCCCTTTCTTTCTCATCATCAAGCATTTTATTCACAGGCATTTATATTATTGATGTGAGTTTGAAATAATGTCAACATCTGGAGCATGACCTCATCCTTTTATGATCTTTCTTTCCTTCCAGCTCACAGCTTTCCCATAGCCTCGCTGTCCCGTTCCACGAACCCTTACACCAGGGAAATACTGGAATACGTATCCTTGGTTCAAAATATGATCATTGTTCTTCCCCTCCCCCCCATTAAAAACAGATGTGCGGTTTTGACCTTTAACAGCAAGCAGAAAAACGCCGAGGGTAAGATCATCATCGTGTACGACGAGGATGAGCGCATCGCCAGCCAGGCGGCAACCAGCATGTGCCAGCGTGGCTTCGAGAACCTTTTCCTGCTCAGCGGAGGTAAGGCGGCGAAGGCATCCGCTCATCCAGGTGGTAACCATGACTACTTTGTTGTCGTCGGCCAGGTCTCAAGGTGCTCGCTCAGAAGTTCCCTGACGGTATGACCACTGGCACCTTGCCCGCCTGCTGCTTTCCCCCTCCCGTGCCGTCCAAGTGGAAGAAGAGCGCCCCGCCGCCGCCACCCTTGCCGCCGCCAGCGATGCCGGTGGTTACGCATAGATGGAGGTTCAACGCCGACGAGCTTGGCAGAATCGAAGCCCACCTGGAGAACTTCATCATGATGGGCAGTAGTAAGGAACTATCAACTAATTACATACTTTGATTACCTGAATGATAAACATCCAATATTGTCACCACTCTTTCACTCTAATGAGGAAAAATGATTCACTTAAGTGATAAATTATATAAATGTTGATTTTTTTTTTGTTCTTGAGGTCGTACATCAAGTCGAATTTCGACAAGCAGCAGTTTGCCTAAGGTGTCCAGCGCCCGCTGCAGCCGCATGACGTCCTCCTCCGCGTCTTCGGTTTCCTCCAGGGACAGCGGACGAGTTCAAAGGCCGTGGAAGTGATCGCACCAACAACGGCGTCTCCTGTTGCTCATCTTCAGTAGTATTTTTTTCTTTTTTTAACATTTCAATGCGTTTGCACATGAGTGTCTTTTGCACTCCAATGAAGGGTCAGTGGATCATAATTTTATTTCTTGATTTGTATTCATATTTAAAAGTCGTTTGAATGCTGCATTTTTGTAAATGACACCACAACACGTCTTAATGATTATTGTAAATCTTAATGAGTGAAGTGTATGTGCGTGTGTGTTGTATTGTGAGTGTCAAACTCAAAGGTTACATGATCAGAAATTAGTTTATTTTCCTTCCAAGTGACCTTTAAATAAAATAGAAAGTGTTTGTTGCAATTGTTGAATGTGACTGCTTATTTTCTGAAATCATTCCAGGTAAACAGATCAAAAGTTAATTTAAGCTAATAATAATTTTAATTAATCTGTGTTTTGATGTTGTCCTTGTACCCAAGTTGCACGACTGTTTTTACATCTACAAACTAGGGAAAACTTTCTCATATTGTGTGATTCTTTATTGCATGTTTTCATTTATTTCTATTTTTGCCCAGTTGAAATTTCTCAATTTGCGATTTGTAATTTCATCACATTTTCTTCATGCCCACCATAGTCTTCAATTTTCAATTTTTTTTTTTGTATTTTGATTGATTAAATTATTTTTTTAGGTTCGTTTTGTATTTTGTTTGATTTTTTTTTAAAATCTTTTTTGTGCTTCTCTAAATTTAAATGAATTGCTTCAGAGAATATTAATCACATTTTTCCGGTTGTTTTATTCCAATTTTTATAGTAATTATATTTTTATTGCATTTTCTAAACTGGTACAAAATGTTGAATTTGACATTTTATTCTAAACATGACAACGGGGTCCCACAAGAGTGCTTTTTGTTTTCTGACTGTTGCTTTATTGGTATTAATGATCTTCCAGTAGAGGGCGACCTTTGCCTTAATAGGGGTTCTTGAGGGTGTGGTCCATGATGGCCATGAGGGCCAGCCACGTCTCCCTGGCGGTGGGGATTATCTGGTTGGCAGGCAGCGCGAAGCCATAGCGTCCGGTGTCGCGCAGTTCGAAAGTGAACGAATACTTGATGCCCTGATTGTAGGTCCAGTCGATGGTTCCGCCGCTGGCCTGGTCTGAAACGGGACAGAGCGCAAAGGTAAGTGCGGGCCTCCACCAAGACTTGATCTTAACTACTAAAATTGTAGAACTCACAGATGACGTTAATGATGCTTCCGTATCGGTAACGAGTGCCGTAAAGAGAGGCCAGGTCGGTGATGGCCTTTCTGGCCACAGCGTGCTGCAAAAAAGCAATATAGTGTCTCAGCGTTGTCCGACTACATTTATCCAACAGTTGATGACCCACCAGCTCCGCCTGGTCCTTGACAGGCGTCCTGGTATACCCGTAGGGATAGAGAAGCATCTGCGAGTACGAGTGGATGGACACGAAGGACTTGATGTTGCCGTGAGACTTGACGAAGTTCACAATGGAGCTGACTTCCGACTCGGAATGCGCCCGCGGCCCGCGGTACGTCTCCGAGCAGGGACTGCCACTCGCACCAGGGCCTAAAAGACAATAAAGAAGTTTAGTAATGTTTGTTAGCGGTGGTGACACCAGAGGTAGGTGAAGTTACCTCCAAAACCAGCATCCCAGTTTCTGTTAGGATCCACTCCCACGCAAGAAGTACCAGGATTGGGCTTCCTAGTCTTACGCCACATACGGTTCTGAAAAAAATCAAATTGGGATGAGGAAAAAAGTCAGGAGTGTAGTTAGTAATCTTGATGTTTTTGTGTTGGAATGCGGACGACTCACCCTAGTGTGCGTGTAGTAATAGCCATCGGGGTTGGTGACCATCTCCAGGAAGATGTCCATCTTGTCGAGGATGGCGGTGAGGGCGGGATCGCGGCCGTAGTCGGTGACGATCTGGAAACAACACATTGGTGAAAAAAATGTCGCTAAAAATGATTTGCATATTATCAGCTGAGTGTCGTCTACCTTCTTGGCGAACCAGGTGCCGCTAGCCTGAGTGACCCATTCACGAGAGTGGATGCCAGTGTCGATCCAGATGGCGGGACGATTGTTTCCACCAGTGCTGAACTACAAAAAATCAAAAAGTGTTCAAGTGAATCTCTTTGGGGAAAAGCCCACATCATGCTAATGAGCCTATTAGCTAGAAAAAACAAAAAATGCCCATAAAAGTGCTGAGACAGGCTACCAATAAAAACCCTAACCCTAACCTTAACCCTAACCCTAACCAATGAACTAAAAGAAAACAAGAGTTTATCAGGCAAACTAAGTTCAGTATGTAACTAATAGCTAGCTGGCTAACTGACAAACGAATGGACCTAACTAACTGACTAACTGACTAACTAACTAACTAACTAACTAACTAACTAACTAACTAACTAACCAACTAACCAACTAACCAACAAGCCAACTAACTAACCAACTAACAAACAAACTAACTAACCAACTAACCAACTAACCAACTAACCAACCAACTAACCAACCAACTAACCAACCAACCAACCAACCAACCAACCAACCAACTAACCAACTAACTCTAAAACTATTCAGTACATTTATGCATATACTGTTTGTTGGGATTTATTTTGCATTGTTACCTTGAGCACATTGAGCGGACGCCGCTCGTAGCTTTGACCAATCACCAGTTTACTGACAAGTTTGGGATTCTCGGCCACCAGCATGTCCTGGAATCTGTACAGCTAAAAACATCACGTCGACACCGTGAAGACAACAATCAGCAATTAGCCACAAGTGAAGAATGGCAATGATGCTGACCTCGCTGAGGGTGTGGTATCTGGAGAAATCGAAGCTATCGGTGTTTCTGGGCTCTGCCTTACGGGCCGAGGCGTCCATCTCTTCTTGCTCCTCGTCCAGGACCACCTGAGGAAACACAACACTGAGCAGTGCAGACCAGATTTTACACACAGCAAGGTTTTTTTTTAACCACATGAAGGAAAGGGTGTTCTAACCTGCAGGTCTTCAATCATGATGGACCATTCAATATTGTTGCTCTCCAGGAAAAGTTTGACGGCCTCCAGACTCTCGAGCGGAACTCTGACGTCCACATAACTGTCCAAATCTCTCGCCTCCTTCCAGAAGTCCAGCTGACATATGCACACACACGAGATTATTTTTATTATGCTTTATAATATTGATTGAAACGGTGTGGTTTTATACTATATTGCCACTAGGGGTGCTGTCTCACCCCATACTCCTCAATGTCCTCCAATTGCGTCAGAAGAGACAGCTGTGCTTCATCCTTGGCCACCATACGGAGAACCTGATGTCTTTGAACACAGCACAAGTTTCACATTTTTTACAACACAACACAAACAATCTGATGTCCTTGAATGCAACACACAATGTTTCATAACACAATTTTCCACTGCTGTCCTACACAACACAGCACACATTTTACATATGAAGAACCTAATTTTTTTTAACACAACACACAGTGTCACAACATTTACCACAACACCAAAAGAGAACTTTCCTCACACGAATGAGGAAAAACCTGTGTGGTATTTTGTGTTAAAAAAAGGTTAGTATTAGCCATTTGTTTGCTCCTTTAGCTATGTCACCATTTAAAGTGGACAAGGCACATAAATATGACACAATTTATTTTTTTCTTCCCAGTGAGAGTGTTCCAATCCAAATTCAAATTGACCCCCACGAGAACCCACAATAATCAGGTCAGAACACTTTATTTGTGTCCCTTTTTGGTTCAATTCAACCTCGGCTTAGACTCAACATGTGGACCATATAGTTGGGCATCAACTCACCCCTCAAACGTCTCCTTGCCCAGCGCGGCAACGAGCAGCGCGGCCAACACGAGCAAGACCCTCATCGTGACAGTAGAACTCAAGAGTCTCGCCCGGAACCCCCTGCTTGCCTCTTTATGGACCCAACGGGGGGTGGGTGCTCAAGGCCAGGGAGGTGTGTCAGCATCTGCTACGATTCCCACACAATGCTGGATGCCAACTGGAATGCTGACGTCCAACCTCTGATGGAGTTGGAAGTCACACGGCTTCTCTCTCTTTAAAATCTAATCTCCAAACAGACAAGAGGAAAAATACCAACATTTTGTACCTAATAAAGTATTCTGCAAGTTTACACAACACTATTAACAATGGCATCATTTTGTTGATTTGAATTTATTGACTTCCTAAAATGTACCTAATAAAGTGTTCTGCAAGTTTACACAACACAATGATATCTATTGACAATGGCATCATTTTTGAATTTATTGACTTTCACAGCAATTTCTGGAAACATCCAAAAAGGAACCTAAATGTCTGCTATTATTATTTTAAACCAAATAAGCAAATGAAAAAACGGTTTCTCGCAACAGGAAGAAGACGTCTATAGTTGCATCTTCCCCTTTTGTGACCGCTTATTATTGTAGCGAATTAAAACCACAAAATAATACTAATAAGCTTATGGATGTAAATGAACATGTACTATGTTGACAGCAAATTTAACACACACACAATTGTCTTGCAGGGAACATACATAGTATATTGTAATTCTTTTGATTCCCTTTAACATTAATTTTAATTTAGGAGAAAAACAACTTTAAGCACTGCTCACAAGCTGCAGCTTTTTTTTTTTATGTAACATGACTGATAGCAAAGTGAAGGCGACAAAAACACCTGCTACAGTCACACACAAACACACACACACATGGATGCCAGCACAAACAGTACCTGCTCACTAAAGATGAAGTGTCTTCTTGTTCTGTGCCTTCTTGTCACAATGAGACAGTGTTCTCATACAGAACTTCCTTTTTTATACTTGAACCCGCTATAGATTGCTGCATACACTTTGTCAGTTGCATAAATGGACTTGACCCAAGGTGATATGTAAGAATAAAAACAACTTGGTAGTTAACCTTTATAATAGTGTATCGTGACTTAGATATATTTATTATTTTTAAAATTAGATGTATAATTTAGATAATTTCTTTCAATAGGTTGCATAGTACATATATATGTATAATATATTAATAATTAATTAATATATGATCAATTATCAATACAAGTGTTTTGACATTCTATTTTACATCAAGGGAAGTATGCATGATCGTTTTTTTTAAAAAAAATATTTTACTAATATTGTGAACCTTAAAATGCCAGACTATTATTTGATAATAGTTTTAAATGTATTTCTTTGAACGTCCAATTTGTCAACTGTTCTTTGGATTCTGAGCCACACGGAGGTCTGACAGTGGAACACAAAATTAGCTGTAAAACTAAAAAGAACAATATTGACTTTTACTGTTGTATTTTTTTAGTCAGAGCAAAGTTTGAAGTTATCCAGTGAAATACGAAATGACGGTGTGTTATTTTCGAATTCTTTTTTCACATTTTTTTTTACCGGTATATAAAGCCATGGAACGCGTTCTATATTTCCCAACCTGTACGGAGGTATTACAGTGAGACACACAATCGGAGGCACACTGTAGCAACTTCCGACAGCAAATCAACACTAACAAAATGGTTAAGAATTTAACATAAACAGTAAGGACTTTTTTTTTTAAAGACTTGAAATCAGGATGGAGATGCTTGGGGGCGAGTTTTGTAGCATGTCCCAACAGGAACTGGCGGCTCCTGTCAACACTATCGAGGTAAGCCGACTGTGTTGTTGACACCACGAGTTGGTGGGATAGCGATGGGGTCTTTTTGTCTTAGGCAAATCTTGTCAAATCCTGTGATTAGTCCATTTAAGTCTCAAATGAAGTCATTTTATAAATGCGGTTTCACCTGAACTATTTTAAGTATTCATAGAGAAGACCAATAATAACCCAACTCTAATTTAGCACGTGTCAATCAAAACTTGTTACAAACTTCGAACTTTATCTTGTTTAGAAAAGAAAACAACAAAGTCCACGTCTTAGAACGCCGACATGTGACGAAAAAGCAAATATATGTCAAATATGAGAGTGTGTGTTTCACTATAGCCAACTTGTTTTATGTGGCGTTCACGTCTGTTAAATCCTGCAGGAAAAATGGAAGCTGTTGCCTGCATTCTTGAAGGTAAACACAAATTCCTACCCGTGTCTACTATTAATAAAAAAAAGATTTAAATGCATGTATATGCTCACCAAATAGCCATATTGCAACTTCTCCAAATCACAATAAGATGACACATTTAAAATAAATGAATTTATGTGTTTTTAAGGTAAAAGGCTTGGTGAAGCAGCACATCGACTCGTTCAACTATTTCATCAACGTGGAGGTAAAACCCAAGCTAGCCAGTATATTCGTGTGTGAGTGAAAATGTTTGTCCGTGTGTGTCTGTCCATCTGAGAATCTGATTTTTGACTTTGTGTGTGTGCAATTTCATCTCCCCACGCCACAGATAAAGAAAATCATGAGCGCTAATGAGAAGATAACAAGTGATGCAGATCCGATGTGGTACATCAAGTAAGTCACCTGATTGCAGAATGACTTCACATTCATTCATTCATCTGTGCTCCATTGAACATCGTTTTATTCTTGTAGGTACCTGAATATCTACATTGGCATGCCTGATGTAGAAGAGAGCTTCAACGTGACCCGGCCAGTCTCCCCTCATGAGGTGAGCCGATTACCTTATAACAGTTAACCCACAATCTACAAATATTGTATATTTTTGGATACTGTTCATTAAAAAGGCTGATATTTGTCGTGTTTATTCATTAGCGGTGACATTTTCTTTTAAGACGTGATATGAAGAGCAATATTGGACAACCCTGAGAAGAAAAATAAATGTGTTAATGCTCTTTGATGAAGCAACCTGCATTTTCAATGTATGGTCGGTAGGGGCGCTGTTGCTCAAAGTTAGGATGAAGTTCTGCCACATCACCACTTCTTGAAGACTTCTGTCTAGCTGTAGAACATGTGGCTCGTTGGTCTAGGGGTATGATTCTCGCTTAGGGTGCGAGAGGTCCCGGGTTCAAATCCCGGACGAGCCCACTCTTTTACTTTTTGGGGGTCATTAGCAACATTTACAGATATATTCAAGGGTATCTGGAAACCTGGCACTTTTTTTTTCTTGTTGTATGAAATAACATTTCATTTTGTTAGGTTGCACTGCCACGTTTTAACCAAATTTTCTGTATTTTTATGCAAGTCTTCCCGTTTTTTTTTCCTTTCTTTCCACAAGTGTCGTCTCCGAGACATGACCTACTCGGCACCCATCACTGTGGACATCGAGTACACGCGTGGCAGTCAGAGAATCATCCGCAATGCTCTGCCCATCGGAAGGTACTGCTAAAGTTTAGTAAGGGATGTCAAACTTGTTTTCAACATGGGGCCACGTTTTAGTTGTCGTTGTCTTCAGGGCAGCAGTTAGAAAGGAGTGTTGAAGTACCTCGGGAGATGTGATCGAAGGTGGCGTGGGGAAATCCTCTAATTTCTTTACATTTTTTTTGATTAGTTATTAATTGCAAATACATCATCGCAAATCTTTCATCCGCAGTTTGTCTCTGTCAGTAATGTCTTAATGGTTCAGCCTCAGAAAAGTCTGAAGAAATCCACTTTCAGCCAATTTGACTTCTTCTTTTGAATGTGATTTGTCAGGATGCCCATCATGCTGCGAAGCTCCAACTGTGTCCTCACAGGGAAATCACCCTTGGAATTCTCCAAACTCAATGAATGTCCTCTTGATCCAGGTATTTGGTCTCAATTGATTTTTTGGTTCTCAAATATGCCAGTGTTTATCCAGATCCAAGCCTTTTTTTTTTTTTTTTACAATTTTGGCAATGTAGGTGGCTATTTCATCGTAAAAGGTCAAGAGAAAGTCATTCTGATCCAGGAGCAGCTTTCCAAGAACAGGATCATTGTGGAGCAGGACAGGAAAGGTGCGGTGGGAGCCTCTGTTACCAGGTAGAGACAACCAGCAGAAAGTATCACGACACAGCAGCCTTGCATAAAACAGAAACAAAAATGTCTTCTTCAGCTTCAGGACAAGATTGATTTGTTGCAGCCGTTGTGTGACAGTTCTCTTCTTTATTCCCCCCCCCTCCAACTATTCCAGCTCCACCCATGAAAAGAAAAGTAGAACAAACATGATTGTAAAACAAGGACGATTCTACCTGAAGCACAACACGCTGACAGAGGACGCGCCCATCGCCATTATATTTAAGGTGCGTGTTGTGGGGCGTCCACCAGGGGGCGCTGCAAGTTTATATCATCATACCTTGTTTAGAATGCCACTTGGCGTCACCTTTCAAACAAGTAACTGTGTAAAGTGGAGTCAACATTTGACTGTATTTCAACTGAGTCCACGTTATGCAACAGAAGTTGGAAATGTATTCACATTTTGTGACTTGGGTTGAAACAAAGACTGGTAATAGTAGAACTACTGGTTCAAATCCTGCACTCACACAAAGTGAAAAAGTGACTTGAAAATATGACAAATATTTTTACTGTCACTTCCGTGAAATAAGACCTTTCTAGATTCGAACCCAAACCTTAAAACTGTGACATGCCAACCACCAACTTGCTACACTGCACCCTGTCTGACTTCATTCCGTGCAAATGTCAGTCAGCCAGCTGGCGTCATTATTAACTTCTTTGCCCGCCGAGAACAAATCTCACGTCGATCGTGAGCGTCGACTACCTTCCAAGCAGGGGTCGTTAGCTGTTAGCACGTTTGTGTGCTGGCTTTATTTGCATGTGCTTGTCTGGGACGCTTGCCTCGCAAATGGAGACGCTTCCACAAAACGCGTCCAAGTGCCGGACGAGCGAGTAGGTTCCCACAGACTTCCATTTCCATAAGCAAATGTCACAGACAACTCCTGTGACTCCTTGTCCGCTTATATACACACACACGCTCTCATTGTGTGAGTCTATGATGTCTACTGTGTGTTCACCTTCACACTGAGGTCTTGTCTACACAACTCCTTTTGTTTCATTTCCACGTAATTCTTATTAGTGTTTCCCATGTTTAAAAAAAGTGAAACATTCATTAATTTATTTGGCCTATCCAGAGGAGTTGGAATTGCCAAAATATCGTGGAGAAAATATGCTAATCATTGATTTACACACGTTGTGGGTGTCTTCCCCTCAGGGAATGGGTGTGGAGAGTGACCAGGAGATCGTACAGATGATTGGGACAGAGGAGCACGTCATGGCCAGCTTTGCCCCAAGCCTGGAGGAGTGTCAAAAAGCCCAAATCTTTACACAGACGCAGGTAGCTCATTCACTGTCATTGACCATTTTGAAATTATTGTCCAGGATACTATCATAATATATATCTATTTTTAGAGTTTTTAAAAGACAATAATGACAGCCTGACTTGAATGATATCAGAATAAGATGTCTTCTAAAGAGCAGGATGCCGCCTCTTGACAGGAGACCTTTGCCTTTCTTTGTCACATCCAGCCTGTTAAGTCATGTTTTTTTAACTCGTTTGGGTTTTTTGTCATTAAGACGAGCCGCCCGGTGCACTGATGAGGCGTCATTTGCGTCCTAGCAACTGGCGGCTGCTGCGCTCCCGTTTCTTCCTCCCTCATGTCTTTTCAGCGTGTTCACTGGGTCATTGTACGGTGCACAATGAGGCTTAAATCTATATCATTAAAGGCAGATAAGGCTAAGGAATGTACTTATCAGATTATGATGAGTAATCTGCCCCAGTACGTATTCTATGATCTACCAAGCGGCCAAGTCCGATTTTGTAGAATCGTGTCATAAAAGTGAAAAAGAACAACAACGCATGCAGTCTGATATATTCAAATCACAATCATAAAAATAAATAAAGTTGGTCAGAATTATTGTGCTGCCTTCTTTCCAGGCTTTGAAGTACCTTGGGAATAAAGTTCGCAGGCAGCGCATGTGGGGAGGTCCGAAGAAAACCAAAATGGAGGAGGCCAGGGAACTGCTGGCGTCGCTAATTCTCACTCATGTGCCGGTATGTGGAATAAACTAAATAGATGAGTTGGCTTGTTGATCAAATGTCATCCTTTTGTGTGTGTGTGTGTTCAGGTCAAAGAGTTTAACTTCCGAGCCAAGTGTATTTACCTGGCCGTGATGGTACGCAGGGTGATCCTGGCTCAAGGGGATAACAAGGTGGACGACAGAGATTACTATGGCAACAAACGTCTTGAGTTAGCGGGACAGGTATGAATTTTGACCAGTGTGATTTAAAAAAACAACAACAAAAAAAACACTTTCATTGTGTTTTATGCTTTTAAATATGTATTTAAAGAGCGGCATTACAAGCGAGCCCTTCCGCCCTCACCTATATTTCTTTTTAATAAGACTCATTATTTTTTCCCCCTCCGCTTTGTTTGTCTGTTTTGTTTATTTCACCCCCCCGCCAACCTCGCTCGCATTGCCGCCTGCCTTTGTCAGGCGGGAGATATGCGGTGGCACCAAACTCCCAAAGCTGTCGAACGGCGGGGATTTTTTCAGCGCGCTGACAATAGACGCGCTGCCTTGACTGGAGCGATTGAGCTAATCCGTGAGCCCCGGCTCTGATAATGTCATTATTGCTGCCTTAAGGCCTTTAATTTCCCCCCCCCCCCCCCCCCCCCCCCCCCCACCCCAACCTAGAACAGAAGGCGGGAGGGAGTCGTTTTTCAAAAGGGGCTTACGCCAACAATCTTCTCACAATTATGCTTCGCTGACATTCAACTAATTGGCCTGGCTGTGCAACGGAAGCTTAATTTCTTGATTAATTTCAAGTCTGTTTGTTGTGATGTTTGCGAAGGGAGGGAGACGGATGACTCGGATCCACTTTGCTGTTTTTTCTTGAATGCATTTCACTGTAAAAGCGCACTTCACACATAATGACGGTGTTTTAAGCAAAACCGACGGTCGCATACGGTGCTTTTCCCCCCCCCTCTTGCAGCTTCTGTCCCTGCTCTTTGAAGATTTGTTCAAAAAGTTCAATTCGGAGCTGAAGAAAATTGCCGACCAGATCATCCCCAAACAGAGGGCGGCGCAGTTTGATGTGGTCAAGCACATGAGACAGGACCAGATCACCAATGGCATGATCAACGCCATTTCTACCGTGAGTGCGTTTGTGTGTGTAGGCACCTGGGTAGAGTGCACATTTTGAAATCAAAAAAGTCAATTGAATGAGATTTAAAAAAGAAAATTCTGCGCCCTTCAGTCGGCTTGATTTTTGAACACTATTGAAATATTTTTCCTATCACAGGGCAACTGGTCACTGAAGAGATTCAAGATGGACCGTCAGGGTGTGACGCAAGTGTTGTCTCGCCTTTCCTACATTTCCGCTCTGGGCATGATGACCCGGATCTCCTCGCAATTCGAGAAGACTCGGAAAGTTAGCGGGCCTCGCTCCTTGCAGCCCTCGCAGTGGGGCATGCTGTGCCCGTCCGACACGCCCGAAGGAGAGGTGAGCCTGCTCATACTATTAATAGCATTTCAACGGAGAAAGAAAAATTGCTTTGATTTACAATTGGCACGTCATTGTTAGGGTAGTGTTCACTCTAACTTATTTTGCAAGAACCACACTGGAGACAAGTTAGTCGTTTCAGACACCTTCAGGCGGAGAGTTCACTCGTCGCTGTGCTTACAGCGATGGTCGAATGAAGTCTGACGTCAGGCCTCATCGGGTGCATATTTATTGAGAAGAAACACAGTGGGGTTGAAAGTGGGGGTGTGAGGACCCAGGATGGGGTGAAGACGCTCCCCTGCTGATCAAAGCATAGCAGGGGGCCTTTTACGACTTTGTGGAAACAAAGCAACTTTGATTGCTTCCTCTGCAGCTAGTCAATCAGGTGAAAATATCTTAGCACTTTGGTCTACTACTTTTGGTAAGGTACCAAGGTAAATTATTACAGGTTACATTCCAACATAATCATACGATGAAGATATTCTGCAAACCCTAACAGTCATGTCGTCCGTTTGTGGTAGGCCTGCGGGCTGGTGAAGAACTTGGCCCTGATGACTCACATCACCACCGACATGGAGGACGGTCCCATCATCAAGCTGGCCTTCAACCTGGGCGTGGAGGATGTCAATTTGCTGTGTGGAGAGGAGCTCTCCTACCCCAGCGTCTTTCTCGTCTTCCTCAACGGTAAAACCTTCACGCCATGAATTCAAATGAAATAATGTGCTTTGGCTCATTAAATGTTTAGATCACACTAAAGCAAACGCTAATCCTCCGTGTGAGTACATAGAGGGAAATGTTCATTTTTGCATTTGTGTCATTCATTTCACAGCAGCAGTTTACTGCGCTTTAATTACGCCATGTTTGTGTGGCCACTGATAACTGTCACATGAACGTTAGCTGCAGTCGTATTTAATTAGCTACAAGCAGCGCGTGCTCAAGTCCTTCAGAGTGTATTCGGCACACACACACACACACACACACACACACACACACACACACACACACAGTCTGTGTTCTCCACTGATTCACCTGCGTGATGTGATACAAAGAGAAAGAAGGTAAACTATCGCCTCCATAGTGAACCCGGCGCCAATTACAATGGACACAGCACCTAAAAGCTTTATAATCTCTTCCCACCGTGCAGAATTACTTTTAAAAAATAAATAAAGGACTGCGGGGAAGCTGGCGTATATGCAGCCGCTTTGCGTCCTGTAAATATGGTAATTATTCCTTATACTGCTGATACTCCGGTTTTAAAATGCATACAGTATAATTCTATCATTAGTTGACCACTTACTGTACCTTCCATAAATGTGTTTATTTTTATGCTTGTGAAGATGAAGCATTTTTTTAAGCAACAGTACAATATTCATATATTTTTGCCCTTATTTTACTGGAGAAAAGGTTTTTTTGGATTGGTATATAATGTTAACGTAATCCATTCAGTCCGCCATTTTCTGTCACGTCTTCATTAGCATAGTGGGTGTCCCAAAAACGACTGAAACAATCCAAAACTTGCATTCAAATATGGAGAAATTAAATCAGCTGTTCTGAAAAAGTTACTTTGTGTTCAGGGGTCATTCTCATATTCCACCCCAAAAGCCAAGATCCCAAATCTTTTGCGAGTGGTGTATTTGTAGATGACCTTCTCAATGGAATTTTGAAGTGATTCTCTGCCCTCATCCACAGGAAACATTCTCGGCGTCATTCGAGATCATCCCAAACTCGTCAGCACCTTCAGACTGATGCGCAGGGCGGGATTCATCAACGAGTTTGTGTCCATCTCTACCAATATGGCCGACCGCTGCGTGTACATCTCATCGGATGGAGGACGCCTCTGCAGGTTGGTGTGGTCACCCATCCAATTCACCCGGAAGTTGAGATCCCACTCTTCTCGTTTGTTCCCTTCGTAGACCGTACATTATCGTGAAAAAGGGTCAACCCATGGTGAAAAACAAACACATCGAAGATCTGTCGCAAGGCTACAGGTGACGCCAGCTACTTGTTCTTGAGATCCCAGCTTGGAAGGTGCTTGTCTGACACTTTTTTTTCCCTCCAGATCCTTTGAGGACTTCCTGCACGAAGGTCTGGTGGAGTACCTGGATGTCAATGAAGAGAACGACTGTCAAATCGCCCTTTACGAGCACATGATAGACAAGTGAGTGCTGGAGAAGAATTTCTTCTGGAATAACTTCCCATTCAATGATGGAATTCACCCCCAAAAAATGTATTTCAATTTTTTTCTCTGTAGAAAAACAACCCACTTGGAGATCGAGCCCTTTACGCTTTTGGGCGTGTGCGCCGGCCTCATTCCCTACCCCCATCACAACCAGTCGCCCAGGAACACATACCAGTGCGCTATGGGCAAGCAGGCCATGGGTAAGAGAGACAGTTTGGTCAGGAAGAAGATATCAATCCCTTCTCAAATATCCTCCCGAGAAATCCGAGCACAAGCCTCAAAACCGGGCATCTGTTTGATTGAGTGTTTTTCCCGTGTCTTGTGCATGCTTGCGTTGTGAGCGTATGCGCATGGACATCAAACATGGGGCGCTTGCGTAGGTTCTTCATTGTACCGTGTGTGTGCGGAGGCCCTTTCCCTGCCAGTCAGCCCGAGTGTCATTAGCAATTCATTGTGTCTGCTTTGGCCGTGCTCGGGGGGGGTCGGTGTGCTCAGCTGCGAAAGAGCACCGAGTGCGCACCCGCGGCTCCTTGGTAACCACAACTTCCCCAAACGGCCCCGCTACCGCTAACATTTGTAAGCCCCGCTGCAACTCTTTAGCCCCCCTCCACATCTTCACACAGACTGAAACTATATTTGGCCCAATATCCTCTGCCCTGCGCTGTTTTGTGTGGACAAATCTATACATGTGCAAATCTGCTTGTGCCCATTATCGTTGGCTTTGCGCTTGTAGCCCGATTGTCAAGTAATAGCATGTGACAAATGTCAAAGACTCCCAGGGAGGCCATTAATTATGCCATAACTCAGCCAGTTCCGCCTCACTGGCGGAGTAAAACACCACCACACACAAAAAAAAAAAAAAAAAAAGTTCGCCATTTGGAGTTAACTGAAACGGCCATGAAAGTAGATGAGATGATTCAAAATTTAGATTCTAACTGTGATGTAAATCCACAATTTGGACAGTGTGAAAAATGTATTGTTTAAAAAAAAAAAAAAAAAAAAAATTGGTGTTGCTTATCCTCATATTTGAAAAGTCAGACAGCTTAATGCTAGCACATAATTGGAAATGCTTTCGATGGGCTAAAAGAAGTTAGCATAAATGTTTCAGTAATTCCAAAGCTTTTGCATACATAAAATGGCAACACACTCACAGACATCTCGTTTCTTTGCTCTGGAGCTTAGTTGGCTTCTTCTTTTCGCTGTTAATTACTCTGCTCAATCTCACAACAACCCAGAAAGAAATCAAATCAATGCTTCTTTTAGGTTGGCAATAAAAAGTGAGCATTCTTGTCTCTAGGCACGATCGGCTACAACCAGAGAAACCGCATCGACACGTTGATGTACCTGCTGGCGTACCCACAGAAGCCCATGGTCAAAACCAAAACCATCGAGCTGATCGACTTCGAGAAGCTGCCGGCCGGACAGAACGCTACCGTGGCCGTGATGAGCTACAGTGGCTACGACATTGAGGACGCGCTGGTCCTCAACAAAGCATCCCTGGACAGAGGTGAGGGACACTTGGGAACATCTACAATTCGGCGTGGACTTGTTTTTAAACACGGATTCCCCTTACAGGCTTCGGTCGTTGTCTGGTGTACAGAAACGCAAAGTGCACGCTGCGGCGTTACACCAACCAAACGTTCGACAAGGTGTTGGGCCCCATGCTTGACGCCGCCACCAAAAAGCCCATCTGGAGGCACAACATTTTGGACGCTGATGGGATCTGCTCCCCTGGTGAGTCGCTGAAGATCCAGTTGTTATAGTCTTGTTGTGTTTACACTTGGCCAGTACTTTTCAATCCTTTGTTCCTATGTGGTGCTGCAGGTGAGCGAGTGGAGAACAAGCAGGTGTTGGTAAACAAATCCATGCCGACCCTCACTCAGACACCACTGGAGGGCAGCACACAGCCAGGCCAGCCTCAGTACCGAGAAGTGCCCATCAGGTGAGTGTCCATCCATTTGCTTTTCTTCTTCAGGAACCGGAGCATCTCCCGGCTGACTTCAGGCAAAAGACAATGTTCCTTTATTTATTTTTTTTGCTATGAATAATAAGTTGCCCTCTCGCTCGGCAGCTACAAGGGCTCCACAGACTCGTACATTGAGAAGGTGATGATCTCGTCCAATGCCGAAGACGCCTTCCTCATTAAGATTCTGCTCAGGCAGACCAGGAGGCCCGAGATCGGTGACAAGTTCAGCAGTCGGCACGGACAGAAAGGTGAGCGAGTGAAACCTGTTGCACTAGGTTGTCCGGGGTCCCTTCCTCCCTCCTGCGTGTGTCCTCATCCATCACGAGCTCTTTTCAATTAATTGGCTCTTTGTCCCGTGCCAGACTATGCAAATTTATTACACCCCAGCAGTATTCTGGCCTAAAAAAAAGTGTTTACAACCTTCATTGTTGGCCGGAACCTCCCCTATAGAGGTGCCCCTATGATGTTTTAATCAAAAAAAGCTAACTGGCGCCGTGCATAATTTACTCTCTTCATTAAGGCGGTGGCCACAGGGCGGTCAGCTCGGGACGGGACAATGTCTCCTGTCTCGCATCGTGACGGAGAGCGCGGGGTCGCCGGAGGGTTAGTCCGGGTGGGGGGAGTTTGTCGAGGTGTTCGCTTACTGTCGAGAAAATGCTTAGCAGCACAAAACTAGCTTGAAGTCAAGGACCCGTTACGTTTTGATGGAGGGATGAGTTTTCACGTTTAATTTAATTTCTTAGTGAATTTAAAGCAAGGGCTGGCTGATAATGGCCTAGGGGTAAAAACATTTTTTTTTAATTATTATTAACAAAAAAAATCTTCATTTGGAGACAAAGTAAGAAAACAACATTATTCAAAGCAAGTTTAGCTTTTTTTTTTTCAAACTCTCTTGACGCCAAACAAACTTTGTTGAATTTCATACCCCTTTCATCTCAATGAACATTTTTGACTGTTCAACAATTTACCATCACATCACCCTGGCAAAATATTTGAAGTTTGGACCCACTAATTCTGATCGAAAGTTTCTCAAATTTGGATAAAGTTATCACACTAAAATTGCGAACTAAACTATCCCGTTTTTGTTTTTAGAAAGTGAATGTGAGCGTCCTCCAGCGTCTCATGACTGGTCCTATAAGTCTCGGTCAGCAGAGCAGAATAAGTTAATTATTTACCGGTCACACACACACACACACACAGCTGTAGGTTGTGTGTATGTGGATGCACTGAGAAGGAAGGGGGGGGTCCATTGTGCAAGCCGCCAGCATGGAGCTGTAAGCGCTGTGATGGAGGGCGCTGGACCCTCGCTGTTGTCTCGCCTTTCTCTGCTGATTTCATGCCTCTTTTATCATCCACTTTCACACAAAACAAACAACACCGAGCACGTCTGCCATGGGAACCGCTGCCCGCTCCTCGCCGCTCACCTTCGCCACTATTTTACCCCACTTTCTGTATTTATTTTTTTTTCTTCCACACGTTTACTCCCCCCCCGCTTCACTCCTTTGACGACGTTGGCCATCCTCCCGCTCCCATTCAGCCCGCAGCTTCCTGCTGCTGGACGACTTTCCAGTAAAACGCGCCACTTGTTGCCGGTCAACATCCTGTCGCAACATCCTGCCCGACATTAGCAGTCAGTGTTGTGGACCAGGCGGACCAAAAAGGGATTTATCTTTTTTTAAACGCACGTGCAGAGCTTTCAATATCTCCTCTCCCAACGTTCCTCCATGTGTAATCCCGCTCTCACTGTCGAGTTTAAGCACCTTTTCTCCATTTCCTGCTCTGCTTCTCTTTCTGTGTGCCCTATTTTTTTTTCTTCATTTGCAAATGGGCCTAAAATCTGTTTGTCCTGGCCAGGCAAGAGTACCGTGGGTCCCCCCCCCCCCCCCCTGCGCAAACATTTGCACTCCCACTTAAATTCTCGGCTACGGGGATGCTTGACGAATCATAAAGGCGAGCCCGTCTGTCCACATGAGAGCGGAAATGATCCGGCAGAAGTTCGCAACAAGGAAAAGAGGAATGGAACTCCTACGATAGATAAATAAATACAAAAAAAAAGTCTGGCAAACAGTAAAGAAAATTGTAAATAGATAGAAATCTGTCATGATGATACTTAATACATTTGTACATTTTAGGTGTCTGCGGCCTCATCGTCCCACAAGAGGACATGCCTTTCTGTGACACGGGTATTTGTCCCGACATCATCATGAACCCGCATGGCTTTCCTTCTCGAATGACGGTATTTTATTTTCAGCATCTATCAGTCCTATTGGGAATCCTCAGTTGATTCAGTTTTGAAGTTACGAAAGGAAATGTGAATGATATTTACAAGTTAGTTATGACCTAACTAACCGCGTTAGCATAGGTGAAGTGTTTAATTGAAATTATACACACGTCATTTTCTATTTGTGTGTCTGTTTGTGAACAAATATGCAAAAAAATGCACATGGTTGGGAAAACCCCTTTACTGGGGCACTCGTGACTCAAGGAATCACTGTACTTGAATTTGAGATAAAAGATAAAAAAATAAATTAAATTGTCATCAAATGTTTTGACATAAAACACACGTTCAATTTGTGAGGGATTTTTTTTTTTTTTTTTTTTAAATTCAAAGCTAAATGTGTGTGTATCCCATTAGGGTTACAAAAGCCTCATTATCCCCTCCTGAGGTTATCATTGTCTCCCAGAGCTCTCGTTCTTTTGACTCGACGACAGTTTGACTGCGCCGCACAAACAGATAGCCGTTGCCGCGGCGACGGACGCCAGCCGAATGTTGCAAGTTTTATCAAACGCTTACAGAAGACGTTTGCAGCGTCTCCGCCAGTAAAATCAGCAGTGAT
The DNA here is from genome assembly GCF_901709675.1 of Syngnathus acus. Classification (NCBI taxonomy): domain Eukaryota; kingdom Metazoa; phylum Chordata; class Actinopteri; order Syngnathiformes; family Syngnathidae; genus Syngnathus; species Syngnathus acus. Next base: position 1,977,686 of record NC_051092.1, on the reverse strand, counting down.
CTTTACTGCTCAAGTCGCCGGTGCCAGCGCCGTTGCTAACCACCCCCGTCGCTATGGCAAGCGCTCGGCAATGTTTGGCTGCGGAGGACATCGCCCGAGGAGAGTAGGTGTTGGCCTTTTATGTGCCGGGGTCAAGGGTTGTGTGGGGGCAACCTTAGCGAAATTGCAGAAATCAGTCATCCTCACGCTGGGGCTACACGTGTTACCTCATGCACTCATTGTGCCCTGAGAGATCAGCAGGTGTGCTTTGGGAAATTACCCAATTAACTCGTCCCCAAAATGTTTTATTTGCCAAAATATCTATGATCGACACACTCCTGATATAGCGTGAAAAGAAATCGGTAATTGATGCCCTCTCCCAAAAATGTTTACGATTGACGATAGATTGAGAACATCGGAATATTGATAATAAAAGTGACACACCACTCAAATCTTTCGTGTCAGATGGGGAAGCTCATCGAGCTGCTGGCCGGCAAGGCGGGAGTTCTGGACGGGCGCTTCCATTATGGGACGGTCTTCGGGGGCAGCAAAGTGAAGGATGTGTGCGAGGACCTGGTCCGCTATGGATACAACTACCAGGGGAAGGACTATGTCACCTCGGGCATCACTGGGTAAACAGAACATCACATCACGTTTTGAATTGAAATTTTTATTTGATTTTTGCAGTTGTACAATTGTAGTGTCAATCATTGCATTGATTTTTTTTTTTTGTATCCCCTCAGTGAGCCACTGGAGGCGTACATCTACTTTGGACCCGTTTATTACCAAAAACTGAAGCACATGGTTTTGGACAAAATGCACGGGCGAGCACGTGGTCCCCGAGCCGTTCTTACAAGGTAAGTTTGACCTCCATGCGACAAAGAACACATTTGAATTTTCCTCCCTTACCGCGTCGTAAGGCAACCGACGGAGGGTCGATCCAGAGACGGAGGTTTGCGTCTGGGCGAGATGGAGCGCGATTGTCTGATCGGTTACGGCGCTAGCATGTTGCTGCTAGAACGCCTCATGATCTCCAGTGACGCCTTCGATGTGGACGTTTGTGGACAGTGTGGCCTTCTGGGGTACTCTAGCTGGTAAGACGCAGACGAAGCCGCCATTTTGGGCACATTCTAAGGCCGTCCCTTTGTATAAAGTGAGCCACAGGTTGGTACGGTCTTACTGTTTGCCTCCCCCATCCTCACCCTCACCTCCCACACAGGTGTCACTACTGCAAGTCATCGTGTCACGTGTCGTCGCTGCACATCCCCTACGCTTGCAAGCTGCTCTTCCAGGAACTGCAGTCCATGAACATCATCCCCCGACTCAAGTTGTCACGCTACGAGTGACGGCCCCCGGGAAACAGGCAAAAAGCTGAACTTTTTTTTTTTCCCCTCACAATTTTTTTTATGTTCTGATCATCATGGTGTGTGTAAATAATAAACACTTGACATTGTTTCTCGCGCGCAACTCTTGCCGTAGCTCATTTCACCTGAATGTTGACATAACTTTGTAGGAACTCTGTCAAATCTAAAGAGACATACTTGAACAAATTTGGAGAAATAACAAATCAGCAAATTTAAACAGATTTATATTCGGTGTACATTTCTTTAAATAACAATTTGATGGGGTGCGATACCACTCAAGGATGCAACGATGTTAAAATGTAAGATTTGATTCAACTCAAAACTGATTTTCAATTTTGTATTGGCTTTTTGATAACATCCCAACATACTGAAATATTTCCCAATTTTCTTTATAATTATTATAATTTATTATTTTAAATGACAATATTGAACTACTCCTAATTGATGCACCTGCATATAAATGAAAAATTTAAAAAGCCAATGTAATAACATGAACCCCCCCCTCCCCCTTAGTTTGAATTGAGAGTTGGAACCATGAATAAAACGCCGTGTTTGTTTTGCTTATAGCTGATAAAAGCTCCTGTGACGATGTCATAACCCGCTTTGTATTGTGTCGACATTCATGTCAAGTCGACAAAATCCCTTTTTGGATGTATGATTTCCTCCCATCAAAGCCTGAATGCCACACACACACACACACAATTGGGGGACTTTAGCAATGGGACAAAAGCCGCGCACATCCGTTTGTGAGCATGCACGTGATAAGAGGAAGGATGCACCTGCTCTTGTTAATTGGCCACAATTAATGACATCCTCCTTATCTGACTTTTGTGTTTTACGCCTTCATGTTCATTTTAAACATCTCTTTGCTTGTGTGAGTGCAGCTTTCCAGTTTACTTGTGTGTAAAAAAAAAAAAAAAAAAAAAAAGCGTCCAGCGAGAAAGTCCTGCTCTCTACGTTGCGGTGAGTAATTCAGCCGTAATCCTCCTTTCTCCTCCTCTTCTTCTTCTTCTCCTCCTCCTCTCCCGTGGTTCCATTCATATTCTAATCACAGCTTTCCCTTCTCCAGCTCTCAGGCACTCCATCAGAGCCCCGACCAGCCTGGGGCTTTACACTTTTACCCCCCCCGCCTCTCCTTTTCTCACTCACTTTCTCTTCTCTTTGCCTCCCCCTCCTTTTGTGACTGCCCCCCCCCCCCCCTGCACACAGCAAAATAAGGTTGAGGTGATAAACCCCTTGACGGGAAATCAGTATTGCTGCACTATTGCATGTTTTATACTTTGATTTGATTTAGTTAAAATTGTAGTCCAAGTGATAGGTAAACAGTGAAGACAAATTCAGTCCCAAGGGATTATAATATAATATAATATATAATATAAATATAATATAATTGCAATATTGAGAAAAAAAATTGCAATTAACAATTGTTTTCAATATTGTTCAGCTCTACTTGATATCCATCTTAAAGTCTTACGAGGAGGTCTTAAGTGGCACTTGAAGTAGAAAAGACATGACAAGTGCACCCTGGTTGTTCTACTAGTGCAGTGAATGGTCAAACTAGTGAGGACAAAGCATCCTAGTGCGTGGACCTCACGCTGGATGTCAGTGATATTGCAAAAAAAAAAAAAAGTTCCATCAAGGAGTGAATTCCTCACTGGTAAATGTAGCGAGTGAGTGACGCCATGCAACTAGCAGCTTTCAAATCCAATACGTAGATTCCCGAGCGTGAGGAAGCATGTTTGGATACTTTGGAAGTGCGAGCTGTGTGTGGTGTGAAAGCGTATGAAATGCCATCATGGAGGATGGGGAGGCCTTCCCGACCCCACCCCTCCCAACTTTTTTTTTTTTTCCTTGGGAGGGAGCTTTTCTTATTCAAAAGAGGCCCACAAAAGACTTCCAGTGAGCCTTGCCACATCCCCATCTGACTCGGGGGGCCATTCATCAGCCCCGCAAGCCTATCAATGACATGTCCCCATCAGGGCTCCTATAAAAATCAGCCCCCTTTCCCATGAAACATCAGCAAACATTTTGACGGCTCTGCCTTTGCCCCCGCTGGATTTCTCGAGGACCCTCCAAAACACCCCCCCCCCCTCCTCCGGACGGTTCCCCGCCATTCCCCACCCACACGTACCCTCACTCGCTCTTCCTCTCTCTCTTTCTCTCTGCCGTCCACTCAGAGCCTCAGCATCTCGTCTCCGACGGCCAGTGGTCGCGGAGACGGCGAGCCGGGCGAGGATAGGGAGCAGGTGGAGGAGGCGGAGGAGGGAAAGTCGCGGCCGTTTTCTACTTGGAGGAGTGCTGGATGGGAAGAAGATGCACTGCGGGCTGCTGGAGGAGCCTGACATGGATTCCACAGGTCAGTGGGATGCCTCCAGGCTGCATGGGAACATGCCATGCGCCTCAGGCCTCGCGCCAAGCGCTTTTAGGAAGTTCCCAAGGGGAAGACGGGCTTTCGCTTGTTGCTGTTTACAGATCGCTTCGTTTTTGGAAAGTTGAGGAAGTTGGCTATTGATTTATGATTTTTTCTTTGTTTGTAGTAGCAGTTTTTTTTCCTGTTAAGGGGCTGTCTTTGGCATTTGTCCAGTTTTTAATTATTTTGTTTTAAGAGTAGAGTTGCTGCTCTTTTCACCTGAATACTTTTGGGGGAAAAAAATCTAATTGGATGGAACCAATTGAATTTTCTAGTCAAAAAGATTTTTTTATGTATTTTTGTATTATTTTTAAAATATATAAATTATATATTTTTAAATAAATAAGTCAAAGCATCTTGTTTTATTTATAAATGGTGTTAGTTTATGTTAGTTTGTTGGATGGAAGATTTGATTAAAAAAATCATGGGTAACTTTTTATTGATAGTATTTTTATTTTTTTTCCGTGAGTTTCTTTGGCTTGCACCTATTAAGGATCTTAGCATTATTTGCTTTTAAAGAGTTCATATAAATTTTAAAGGGCTCATCTAAAAGATCAATTTTGGGGGGAAAAGTTAAAAAAAACTTCAATGGATGTTTTTTACATGTATTTTTTAAAACTTTGTATTAACATCAGTGATCAAATTACTTATCTAGAGGAAAAAAAAATAGGTGGTGTCAATTTAGGCTTAGATTTGCAGGTGCATAGGTCTCTTTTTTTAAAGTTGTTTAAAAGAGGTAATAATGGAATGTCGGATCATTAAACTTTCTGAAAGAAATTTAATCGATGGTCAGTTTTTAGTAGGATTTATTAAAAAGAAAAATCTATCTTAAAAAGTAAAGAACCAAAAGTAGCATCAGGAGAATCTCATCTCATTGTGATTAAAGTCCAGTATCAAGTGACCTTTTTAAAGTGAACCTTTAAAATTGAGGGCTAAAGAGATAAATAGGGGCTATGCTAGAAGTGGCAGATCATTTTTTTCATGTTAGAGTTTAAAATAGAACAAAAACCTTGATTTTTGTTAGTTTTGAAAACATAATAACAATTCAATTCTTCACATTTAAAGTATTATCAGTATCAAAATTCCAGTGTCACGTCACTTCTTAATAGGTAATTATTTATTATGTGCATCAGAATTGGGCCGGAGGTTTCTCAGACATTAAAAAAAGATTTTCTTTGTTTTAACTCCAATTATTTTGAATTCAAGTATCGCGGGAATCATTACTTAACAAAAATTCAAAGATGAATAAAGTGAGTGCAATCAATGTTTTTCTTCCCACCCCATTTTATTTATCAGTAAAATGCTCCAGTGTAATTCCAATCCCAATCCCTCCATTGAAACTCATTGTCGTGATTAAGCATGCAGGTGCACGCCGGCCGGCCGGCCGTGTGTGTGTGTCGGGTCACTTAGTCCACAGTGTGTGTTCACAAATGTGTGAACATCCGTCCCACTTGTTGATCGACTTTAATCCAATTATTTCCGTCCCATACTTATCTTCCCCCGAGGCAAATGAAGCCTGTGTGGAGAATTAGCTTCACTTCAGCTGCTTTCGCTTTTCTTTTCTGTCTTACCGCCCTGTCACCACCAGCTCACTTTTTTAAGATGAATTGTAATCAAATTATGATGATGAAATAAGATCACAATCTGCCGCTGGAGGCCCGAGTTTGTATTTGTGCTGTTGCCCAGTTGGAAAAACAAGAAGTTGTGTAACGTCAATTAGCATATTAGCATGTAGAAGGCTATCAAAAACCAAACTTGCACAATCCATGCTCCAAGATCCAATACAAAGACACTAATGTTCACTTTTATGGCGATGTTTGTAACATATTGCTCATTTATAACAGTCAAAATATGAAGTGTAATAGTATAATTAAATAAATAGTTGTAAATAAGTAGGTCCTTCAAGAATTGTGTAAAATAGTGAGACCATGCTTATGGCAGGCGTTCCAGACTGATTTATGTTAAGTGTAAATTTGCACTAGACTATAAACGATTTTGAATCGTTTTAGTCCTCCCACATGCTTTAAAGACATCAAAACACACTTTGGCTTTTCTTAAGTAATATTGTTTGTTTTCACTCTGTAGCTTCCACACTTTTTCAAATAAGAGGCCCAGCGTGCTCGCTTCAAGCCGTTTATTTTGTCACTCCTGTTGATTTTTATTGTGAAACTGGGTCATCCGTACAAAGAGTAGATTCTATTTTTTGCGTGGTGGTGGTCCAGGTATCCTTAATATTGTAGCCCACTTGCTGTGTCAGTTAGCTGAAGCCGGTCATCCTTTTGAAGTTGAAGTAAATGTACGTAATCGATCATTTTTAGAAGACACTGCTGATGGAATGGAGATCAAATCTTGGTCAGAGTTTGATGAACCCTGCATTAGATGTTGTAGCGATAATACTACTGCTGTCCTACATTATTCCCAAGGTGCATGTTTTGCGGTCACCACTGATGTTAACATGATGTCGACAAAGTGACAGAGAAAGTCACCTTAGTAAGCTTCAGTAATAGTTGATGTTCTACAAAGAATACTGTGTTTGCCTGTGAGGATTGTTGTATGCTCTTTGTACTTTTGCACTTTGTTTTCAAAGTTTGTTACAACCATAACATTGATGCGAGTGTTATGTTTGTCTCCTGCTGGGACGCTCGTGCGTGTTTTCTTCAGCATATATTCTCTGTCCCCCACAATCCCAAAATACTTTTTCAATATCCGTGACCCTTTTTTTTTTTCTGCCAAAGGTGCATCCCAACGACGGCCGCTTTGCTTGTCACATCCTATCAGTGTTAATGTGGAAGCAAGGGGGACTTTTTTTTTTTTTTTTTTAAACCCTTTCCTCACACCCTTGTATTTCATTAAAATGGTGCACACCTCCATGTGTCCCTGAACGAAATTAGATTTCGGATACCTGAATTTCTGCCAAATATATTGATTATTCTGCCACCCATTATACACTTGACATTGCCGAGAAAGGTTAGGCAAGTACATATCCTGACGTAACAAAGTTGACTTACCTGAAACAAAAAACAAAAAGTTTGTTGTGACTCCAACTTGACTTTTATTATAAACCTAAAAACAAAACAAAATCAATACTTAACCAAACCGCATAACCTGTCTCACAAAAGTCTGTTGGCTTAATACATACTGCAATACACCACAGACGTGCTAGTGATATTAGCACCAGTGTGGCGGTGTTATAAAATTGATATTTTTATAAATTTATATTATAAGACACGCAACGTTCATCATCACATGTGGACAGACAGTAAAGGCATATATTCTTTATCCTCTGCGATGTTATCCGTTATGACTGGAGCCCTTCATGTCCGTATATATTACTCTGCGTATATTGCCAATTATCTTTACATTCTACCAAATTCTATTATCACTGTTTTTGTCTGAAGTACAGTACTTGTATACTTTCAAATTAAAAAACAAATGATTTGCGTTTTACGGGAATCTGGAGTGGATCACTGCTTATAGTATAAAGTTGTATAGATTTTAAAATGAAGTAAAAATGTACAGCTTTTGTCACAAAAAAATTACCTCCAAACATTTGACTTTTAGATTACTTGTTCCTCAATACAACTCAAAAATAAAAATAATAAAGGACTAGTCCAAGCTCTCCTAGTAGTTGCAGAGCACTAAGCAGGTTCTTGGTTCTTAGTTTGTTCATGCCTTGAGCCAGCTCTCATTAAAATGCTAATGTCCTTCTGATAAACACCAAGCAGTCTTTCTAGGTTGATTAATTAATTGAATACTTCTCTGTTTTTTGGGATTCCAATAGTGAGCCTCCCAGTAAGCGCGTGCAAAATCACACACACACCAGTCGAGCTGGAAATGAAAACAGGCACAATGGCCTCCTCACTAAATGTGCGCAGGCTCTTTTAAGCCGGGTTGCTTCGTCGTCGTCGTCGTCTTCTCCCGAGGGAGGAAGGCGGGGAAGGGCGTAATGGGGTTCTGGGGTGTGGGGGGAGTAGGACAATGCTGGCTGGATTCCTGCCGTGTGGATGAAAAAGACCCTCAAATAGAGCCGTGGCTATGGCAAGCCTTTACTCCACATCCTTGCTAGCAACAGTAGCATGCTAGCACACCTAAAACATCCTCAATGGCAAACTCTTTGTGCTTAATCACGGATTTAACTCCCGAGAATATGTTGAAAAGTTTCGATATCCTAATTATAGATACTTGAACATATTGATTTCTGACATCTTGAACTCTTGGTCCACAGAGAGCTGGATCGAGCGATGCCTCAACGAAAGCGAGAGCAAACGTTACTCCAGTCACATGTCCCTGGGCAACATGTCCACCGACGAACGTGAGTCACAATGACACGTTGACTTGATTCTACTTTGGTGACATTTATTGATGAGTAGTATTGTTTTTATTCTTATTTTAGATGAAGAAAAGGAAAATAACAGGGCCTCCAAACCACATTCGACACCTGCCACTCTGGAATGGTAAAAAATTCTCTCGCTGTAATGTCTAGAATTGAAATTAGTCGGGCCCCGTGACATACCTGCCGACTTACTCCAGGCTGGAGGAGAACTACGAGATCGCAGAAGGCGTGTGCATCCCGAGAAGCGCCCTCTACATGCACTACCTCGACTTTAGCGAGAAGCACGATACGCAGCCGGTCAACGCGGCCAGTTTCGGGAAGGTAATGTTAATCAAATATATTTTTTTCAAATTGATTGGGACATTTTGAACAAAGTTTTGCTGATTTATCTCAGCTGTAAAGTTAAACAAATGCTAAAGAAGCAATTATTGTAAAATAAAAATCAAATGTTATGCCTGTAATTAATTTTGTAAATATTCAAGAACCAAAAATAAGTTATTTTACCCATTATATGTATATTTATTAAATAGTCAGACAATAAATCTGCATTTGCCAACTGTTGATAATGGTTGAAAAAAAAAAAAACCTCTGAAATTTCTGGAGTTTTTATCCTGACACTCAGAAGAAAAACGCCTTCTTTTCGGACCCGCGTCGTTCCCCTCCACAAAGTTTGTCCCTTTATGAGTTTTTGCGCTAAATGAGGTGGGCAAAGCTTCCCCACTCCGCCTCAGTGTGAAGCCTCCAGCGGTAAAATCCAATCCCGCCGTCAAGATGACCGACTTTGCGCCGTTCTCACAAGCCTGACAAAGCCACCCGGGCCCGCTGGACCCCTCCCGCTCCCCCCTCCCCTGCCTGCTTTTACCCTCGGCGGCTCCTGTCGGAAGATATTGAAAAAGAGAAGGGGCCGGGATTAATGTGTAATTAAAGGAAATTTGGAAGGGTGAGATGTTGCGGAATGTTAGATCAGTGGCTGGAGCGGTGTGGGGTGTCCTTTAGGAAGGCTTCATTGATTCGGGACAAAAAAAAAACGAGGGAGAGAAGAGGAGAAGAGAGGAGAGGAGAGAGCGGGCCCTGCACCGCCTCCCCTGTCTGCTCATTTATCAAGCGGGGGGCCTGACAGAAAGTTCACAGCTTGGCCTCTGTTTTCACGGCACACAATGGAGAGCGACACTGTTTGCTAAAGTTCCTCCACCCGCGGCCCGACCCTTGGAGACGGCCACAAAAAAAGTGTGGGGGGGGGGGGGTTAGTGGGAAACTTATCATTTATGGCTGTCCAATCTCAGCGTTTCTCAGCGATGAAAAGTGCACACTAAGCATCTTTTGCTTTTTTTTGGTTTTAAACAGATTATTAGACAACAGTTTCCAGCACTAACCACCAGACGACTTGGCACGAGAGGGCAGTCCAAGTAAGTTGCGCTTGTCATCTCGCCTCATTTTTAGCTCTAATTTAGTTTGTTTTTGTTGATTTAGGAGATTTGATCATTTGTTGTTTTATTGCATAGATTATTCTTTTGAGAGTTTCAAATCATGTTTTTTTTGTTTTATTATTATGATTTATTTATTTTTATATTATTATTTATTTGATTATTTTTTACTATTTTAAAAAATATATATTTTTCTTTATTTTACATTTCACTTCATTCTGCTTTCCAAAGTAAAAGCAGTGTTTGAAAATATTCTGAGAATTAGTGTATTTTTAAATGAAACAAGAACTCAGAACAAGTAACCGATTTAGAAATGAACAATTCATTTGATAATCGATGAATTGTCGATTATTTGTTGTATCTCTAATATTTACATATCCACATCATTTATTATAAAAGAAACAGAATGCAACTCTACGTTGGTAAGCGTGATGTAACTGGGTGCAGGTACCACTACTACGGCATCGCGGTGAAGGAGACGTCGCAGTACTACGATGTGATGTATTCCAAGAAGGGCGCGGCGTGGGTGAACGAAGCGGGCAAGAAGGAGGTGACCAAGCAGACAGTGGCGTATTCACCGCGCTCCAAGCTGGGGACGCTGCTGCCAGAGTTCCCAAATGTCAAAGACCTCCGTTTGCCTGCCAGCTTGCCAGAAGAGCGGGTAAACACCCATTTGTTCTTTCGTCCCCCTCACTTTTACACTTTTGTACTTCAGGACATTTCAGAGTCTGCACGTTTTTTTTACTTTTACATAAGAGGTTTAATTGGCACTTGTACTATATATTTTTCTCAACACCAGAACGGTATTCGTTTTTTTTTTTTAAAAGCGTTGGGCTTGGCGATAGAGACTCTGGTTCGGGTCCTGGAGAAAGACCTGGAGGATTTATACGCTGGCTCCTCGCTAACTCTTAATCTTTCGCGGGAGATAATAAGATCTAGACACGGACAAAGGCCTGGCACTAGCTGTCCGCCTTTTTACACACGTCGGGGGCGGGGGGGAGCGTGATTTGAACTGTTTTGCGGATCTCTAAAGCTTTATCGCTCCCGTGCTGTAACGCCAATTCGTCCGTTCCCATGCTTTGCGCGGGATTTATCTCCTTGTTTTGCTGGCGCATTTCCTCGCGCCTCACTCGATCAATACGGCGCTTTTCGCCCACAGGTGTCAACCTTCATCATGATGTACAGAACACACTGCCAGAGGATACTGGACACGGTCATCCGGGCCAACTTTGACGAGGCGAGGCTTTGTTTTCAGCTTTTATCAAATCGTTTCTCTTGCAAAAAACAATATTTGATGACTCCGTACGCTTGTAGGTCCAAAGCTTCCTGTTGCACTTTTGGCAAGGCATGCCACCTCATATGCTGCCCGTGCTCAGCTCTCCAACCGTGGTCAACATTGTCGGGGTGTGCGACTCCATCCTCTACAAGGCCATTTCCGGGGTACTCATGCCCACCGTCCTCCAAGCGTTGCCTGACAGGTGAGCAGGTATCCGCTGCTGTGTACACACACTGGACACAACATTAGGTACACTTGCAGAATCTCATCAGGAGACATCCATGCATTTTTTGTTTTTTTTTAAATGGAGCATATTCCAGATGTTGTGTTGTTTGAAAGTCATTTTCTTTGTTAAATTATTTTTGTTGTCGTCTTTTGTCGACACAGTTTGACGCAGGTGATTCGGAAATTTGCCAAACAATTAGAAGAGTGGCTCAAAATTGCCCTTCACGACCTCCCGGAGAACCTGAGGAACATCAAATTTGAGTGTAAGTGGTTTGAAAATTCTGATCTTTATAGACCAATTCAGAATGTTTTTCAATAATAGATGTCAGGATAATCCTCATATTTTGTTTTTACAAGGAAAGATATCCACCTTATTTATCCACCCTGTAATCTTTTTCAGTGTCCAGGAGGTTCTCGCAAATTCTCAAACGGCAAACGTCCCTAAACCATCTGTGTCAGGTGCGTACTAGGGCCGGAGAGCTTTTTAATAAAATCCTTATGAGCAAAGAAGGCTTCTCAGATAAGGATACGTGCCGATAGCGATAGCGTCCGTGTGGTCTTCCGCAGGCGTCGCGCACCGTGATAAATAGCTCCGACATCACCTTCCAAATGTTGGAGGACTGGAGGAACGTGGACCTGAACAGCATCACCAAGCAGACGCTGTACACCATGGAGGACTCGCAGGAGGAGCATCGGCAGCTCATCATACACTGTAAGTACATCAACAGCAAATTTTATTCAGGGTTGGTGCTATGTGATTATAAAATTGTTGCGCATCCGATTTTCGAGTTCATTTTTTGTTGTTTTTAAGTTTGACCTATAAAATGTTGCGCAGATTTGACCTCTGATGTTTCAGAAATAAAATCCACCTGTTGTTGAACTAAATGAATGCAAAACAACAAATACTGCATAAAGACCTCCAAGTGTCTTTTTGTGGCAGTGTACCAGGAGTTTGATCGACTCTTGGAGGAGCAGTCGCCCATCGAGGCCTACATCGAATGGCTGGATTCCATGGTGGACCGCTGTGTCGTCAAGGTGAGACAGTTTGTAATTAGGGAATCCCTCACGCGGGAGATTTTCCCGATCCATAAAATCTCCATCACGCCATTCAACAAAGTGCATCAGATCCTTTCCCACATGTTTGAGATAAAAAAAAGTGACGGCATCCACCAACAGCTTGATATGCATGACGTTTTCTACACTTAATGCAAAAAAAGAAATTTGCAAAGCCTCTGGTCCTCTAAAAAGACACCTGCAGCTCTGAGCTTGCTGGTTCCTCACTTACACAGCAATCCTCCCAGTTAATGATGTCTACAAGCTTCCCATTTGCGCCCATTATACGCCCGATATGGCCTTGTAAAATGTGGTCGCCCCGGCAACGCCTCGGCCCGGCCAGACAATGGTTCAATAGGAAGGCGTGTCCCCGGGGGCAAATTAAATAGTTGACTTGTTGACATGTTTTCTGGTCCCGGAGGGTTAAGCCCCAAACACAGGCTGAGGGGTTAATGCCGTCATCCTGACCCTCCCCCTCCGTCTTTTCTCATGGAAATGGTCCCCCTCTCCTTCTAGGTGTCTGGGAAGAGGCCCGGCTGCTTGAAGAAGGTGGCCCAACAGTTCCTGTTGATGTGGTCTTGCTTCGGGACCAGAGTCATTCGTGATATGACGCTCCACAGCGCCCCGAGCTTTGGTGAGATGTCGCTACTGTCCGCTAATGATGTCATTTCCTGCAACAAACAAAGCCGTCGAATCAGCTGTATATGTCAACAAAAAATTCTGTAAATAGGAAAAAAAAAAAATTGCAGCTATCTGCTATTCGTAGAAGATGCCAGTCAGTGTGCAGGTGAAGTGGGCGTGGCCTTGGTAATTGAGGTGCTGTAAAATGAATAGGGAAAGTGACCTCTCCTTCCCTGACCGTCCTTTGCCCGCCATTTGAATATCAAAGACACAGCTGGCCGCCATGTTTCCATAAAGCAGCACAAACAGCTAATTAACAAACCCCTTCCGACAAACACTCCTAAAATGTGTATGCCAATGTGTTTCCGTTTTATGACAGCTCAGGGTTGCTCAGGACTCCCCTGAATAGTGTTTATCGTGCACAATGACACAATTGTGGCGCTCACACGCACCCACCGTCACCCGGAGGTCACCGAGACCTATTTTTGGCACTGACTCGGATTGTGGAAAAATCACATCTGTGTTGAAAATCATTTACTACTCCCTAAACATGATTTTATGTAGCATATTAGCATTATTTTTTTCCTCATGGGTAAGATATGATGTCGCGAGTGGTGGAAATAACGTCCACTTGTCGCTCAGGCTCTTTCCACTTGATCCATCTCATGTTTGACGACTACGTCCTGTATCTGCTGGAGTCGCTGCACTGCCAGGAAAGGGCCAATGACCTCATGAAGGCCATGAAGAGCGAAGGCGGCACAGGTGAGCACGACTAAGAAACGACAAATTTGAAATTGAGAATCAAGTAATTCCTTCTTTCAACGTGTCAGTGCTGTCGTTTCAATGTCCTCTCCCGCAGAGCGAGATGAAGAGTTAACGCTGACGGAAATAACCGCCACCTCCTCGCCATCCCCGGGCGCCTACTCGCCCGCCCGCTCCGTCCACTCGGTCGCCGTGTCCTCGCCCGCGGCCGACACGTCGCCCGAGTTCCCGTCCAGCACGGGTGAGAGAGACTAAATATTTCTTATTCGTTGTGCCAACTTATCCAAATTTCCCTAAATACATTTCAGAGTCTGTGTTTTTTTTTTTGTCAACTTAAAAACAGGAGTTAAAACCATTGCTTCTACTTTTGCTCCACAAGTATCTGTACTTCTACTTAAGTACAGAGTGTGAGTACTTTTGCCACCTGTGTGTATGTGTCTGGCAGGCGCCGTTCAGTCATATACGTGGTCCCTTACATACACAGTGACAACAGCAGGAGGTTCAGCCCCCGACGCCAGCCAGCAACTGCCCTGCATGAGAAGCAGCAGCAGCGCCGCCGGCACGCCGCCGTCGCCGCCCTCATCCGCCCATCGACTGCCCGTCTACGCCCACAGAGAGGAGCACGGGTAATTACACCTCGAAATTCGATTTGGAATTTGAGTTACAAGTGAGTTTAATATATACCCCTTTGAGCCATATATTGAATTTAGGTCCCAGTACGTCTTTAGTGGATAGAAAGCGATTGCCAACAGGCGTGTTTCAAATGCTTTTTCAGATACACGGGCAGCTACAACTACGGCAGCTACGCCAACCAGCATCCTCACGCCATCCAGAGTCAGTACCCGGGCCTCGGCCACGACACCTCCATCCCGCCACCGCTCCACTATTCCGCCTACCATCGCTCATCCGCACAGGTCAGTCAAAATGGCCGACGGTCAATGATGTTCAGACACACAGCAAATGGTGTCAATTTGAATTTCCCAAGAGGGCCTTCCTCCAAGTGTCACTATCAGCGGAAGCAGCTGTCACTGTGCCGTCATCACGCGTGTATTACTAAAATATTGTTATTCAATGCTCTCTTTTCAGCGAGGAGGCCCCCCGCTTTGGCCTTTGACTCCCCCGCGCTGACCGTCTTTTTCCGTGCGGCGAGCGCTCATAATGGGGCCGACTGTGGTGTTTATGTGTTAACGTGAACACGTACTTCCTCTTTATTAAGACGCTTTTTGGGCTTAAATCGGGCACAATGTGGCTGCTTTGTCCATGGGAGAGGTTGGACTTTGTCTAATGTCTGAAATATGGTCGTCAGCCTCGGCGTGCACATACAGTCTGTGCTGTTTGGCATCCGTCACCGTGGCAACGCAGGGAGAATCCTTTTTTTTTTTTTAATTGCTGTTGGATTTTACAAACTCGCTGGATGCGATTTTATGTAAATTGGAAAATGACATGAAACTAGACAAATATTTTTATCAAAATAACATTTAATAACATTTCTTCCTTTTTAAGCTAAAATAAGCTAAACTAGGTTGTGTTTTTCTACGTTGCTAATATTTGTAAGTGAGCCTGGCTTTGTTGTATTTTAGAATAAGCCAGAATATGTTTTGCTCAATTGATATTTTTAAAGAAACTGGATTCTCTAAGCTTTGTTTTAAGACTTTATTTTTTGAAGAGTTTTGACGTGTACATCAAGAATGTACTCGCTCATCAAATCCTTATTCCCCATTGAAATGAACTGAAATGCCTCATATCCTTTCCAGCCCTCTAAAAGCAACATTTCTTCCTACATTTTAACGTCTCAACTCCCCCAACAGTACCAGTTCAACGGTCAAATGTCCCGCATGGATCCGTGTCTGATGAGCAGCACTCCCCGACTGCACCCTGCGCCCGTGACCCCCCGCTGGCCGGATATGTCCTCGGTCAACGGCTGCTACGGTAGCCCGCCTATGCACTCGTCACGCTACGCCGCATCGGGGGACGTGTACTCGCCTCTGGTCCCGCGCAGGAACTCTGAGTATGAGCACTCGCAGCATTTCCCCGGTTTCGCCTACATCAACGGAGAGGCCGCCGCCGCCACCGGCTGGGCCAAGTAGCCTATGTGAACACTTTCAAGGACGCTCATCGTTCAGTCAAGGTGAGAGGACACTAACAGGACGAAATTTTCAATCATGTGTGGAATTGGTGCAGCGGTGTTTCTACAATTCCTGCTTTTTGTTTGTCCGTCACTGGAAATCTGTGAAATCATATACAGTGTGATGAAAAGGTATCTGCACCCTTCCGGATTTCTGATTTATTATTATTTTTTTTAAATCACAGTTTTCAGTCCTGAAGATGCTCGCAAGATTGGAATGTAACCTCACTTGTTAATCCTTCTATGAGGTTTACGCACATTTCAACATATTAAAACAGAAAGTTTTTAAATTATTCCTTAGCGCCCGTTGTCACTCACGCAAACCAAATGAGCGTACCTGCTAAGCTAACTTTCATTAGCAACAATACATATAAAATCGTACAGCAGTGCTCATGTAGTCTTTTTCACATCGGGCCTCGTTAGGATTTATTATTTATTGAAAATCGTTTGGAAACTGTGTTTTGTATTTACTTCAGTTGTCTTTGTGAGATAATACAATTGGATTGATTATGTGATCAATTTTACAGAAATCAAGAAGGGGGCAAATAGGTTTTTACAGCACTATAGATTATTATCATCCGACAAAAAGAACCTGCAGCAGAATCATGCAACGCTGCCGCCAAGCTGTGCCTTTGTTTTGAGGAATGTACGCCTCTGCCAGTTCGCCCGCGATGCCTGAAATGATGTTAGGGATCGGCGCAAAGTTCTCAAGTTGATGTGCAGCAGCACTGCCTTAACCTTCTCCAAAAAGAGTCCAAAACATCAGAGAAAGCGACGTCCTACCATCAGCGCCTGTGGCTCAAAAATATGTGTGTTCCGTGGCTTTTTCTGTGTGATAAATTCTATATATATGCTATGTATTTTCTGTAACTATGTAACATGGTGTATCCTTTGCTTTTTATGGTACTCGGTTCTTCTGTTTTGTAAGATGATTAGTACATTAACCTTGGGTTGTGTGTTTTTATAATGCACTGAAACACGACTGAGGACCTATTACCCTATGGGTATTTATAAAAAGAAAAAAACAAGATGGGAAAATTATTCAAATGTACAGTAACATTGTTCAATGCAAGCACTGGAAAAGCATTTGTGATGAATGTCGGAGGATCGCAGTTGAAAGTGTTGCCACATAAAGGATTTCATTATGGAAAACTGCTGACTTGCTTAATGTCTTATTTTTGTTTGGATTTGACCAAGAAAGTGAAGAGAAATCAATATAGATGTTTTGGTTGCTATTTGTTTTATTCTATATTTAAAAAGTTTTACAAAATTGTAAAATGTATTTTTTCTACATTACATATTAAATAAAAGTATTGTTTTGGTGCAACCTGAGAAAATAAATGGAGATGTAACAGTAAATTGCAAGAAATTAAATAATGATTAATTCTGATTTTTTTTTTCTAGTTTTTGTTACAAATGAAATTCTGAAAATAATTAAGTACATTATTTGATTTATTACCCAAAAGATTGTTTTGTATAATTCAGAAACAAATGATTAAGAAATGTAACTTAGATATACATTTAGTGTACTTACATTTTAATGGAAATATACAAAATCATTCATTATAAAATAGTACATGGATACAAATTGAAGAGTATATTCATAAAATTGTGAGTAATTTCTAAAAATAAAAAAATACACACTTAAAAGTAAAGCCTATAGTTTCATTTTCAAAGCAAAATACGTTAGCTATCAGAGCAACGAAAAATTCCGTGGCTGGAAGCGGTCTGTAAACACACCGCAAAAGAAAGCGAAACAGTATTAAGATTTCCGTACCGGTGAACCGACACTTAAACGCATCAAGCTAGCCTGACAGCTAGCTAGCTAGCCGCTCAAAAGACACTCAAGCAGCCGTGTAGTGTTTCTCTGACAGCCGCCATGGACTTAAATAATGTGTTGTCGCAGCTCGAAAGTGCTAACGACGTGGACATTGAGGAGCTTCTCCGGGAGTTTAATCGAGAGGTAAGTTGTACTCATTAATGTTTGTTTTCTACCTCCGCTAAAAACAAATGTAGCAAGCGCGTCAGCTAGCAGACTTGCTAATTAAACGGATTGCCTTTTAAGCAAGTAATCCCGATGAGCCTCCTAAAGACACAAGTAAAGCCTTGTGATGTTTAATGTCCATGTTCTAGTTTTGTTCTGACGCTAACATTGTACGTCAAACCTGTGCACACACACTCACTATAATAAACAACGTCTTTTTGTAGTTTGTGGAGTCATTAAGCAACATTTATTGGTTTCAGGCAGCATTCCTCTTCTATTGTGCAGTTGGTATGTCGATTATCTACAATGAGCTTTTCCTTTTTTTTTTTTTTCCAGAACAGCCACACCTTCACTTTTGACCAGAAGGAGGAAACACTGCGCAGTGTAAGCAAACGCCATCATTGTATTGCATCCATCATCCGCCAGAGTACCCTTATAAGGGCGGCGGCTGGACTGGACCCCATTCCAGCTGACTTTGACACTCGCAGCTGGTAAACTGTCAACTCATTGCAGGCAACGTTCGAGTTGACTTTATGTTCTACAGAGATAAGTTCAGTGTTTCAAAAATGCAGTCCAGGAATCAATTTCTGGAAACGCGCTGGCGTGATAGTCACAAATTTATTAATCATTATTGTTGTAATTTGATTTATGATTTACTCCTTTTTCTTGCTTCATTATAGGTTAGCCCCAAAACATTTATCTGGTAGTTTTCCACATTCATTTATTGCTTGCTTGTCTGTTAAAAACATGAAAAGAGAAAATCATTGCATAATAAATTGCAGTCACAATATTGAGGATTTTTATTCATAATATTTATTTCATCATTTTAAAATCGTCCAGCCCAAGACTTGAATTGGACATCTCAGATCTTTATTCCACGTTGCCGTTACAGAAGCTGTGCCAGAGTGTGCTGATAGTACTGGGGATGCAAGTGCCGCTCAGCTGTCAGAAGACATGTCTGGAGACCCTCCGCATCCTCTCCCGTGACAAGTGCGTCCTTGCACCTGTCGCCACCCGTGACGGCATGCTGACTCTGGCCAGGATGGCCCAATTGAGCGCCGGGGAGACGGCGGGCGACGGCCAGGCGGGCGACGGCCAGGCGGGCGACGGCCAGGCGGGCGACGGCCAGGACCCCCCGCAGCCGAGCGCGCCGGTGGCCGAGGAGGAGAGGGTGGTGGTGGTGGAGGCCCTGAAGTGCCTGTGCAACGTGGTGTACAACAGCGCGGCGGCTCAGCAAGTGAGCGTGGATGTGAAGCTGGCCCACGGCCTGTGCGCCAGCCTGCGCACGGCCGCCGCGTGGCACCACGAGGTGGGCCTGTTCACACTTCGCCTCCTCTTCCTGCTGTCGGCACTGCGCTCGGATCTGCGGGTGGAGCTGAGGAGGGAGAGGCAGGTGGTGAAGCTCCTGGCCGAGGTGTTGGAGCACACCCTGGACGTGAGGTGGGACGGCACCTACGAGGCGGCCCGGCCGGACCCGCAGTCCCTGCCCCTGCCCGCTGAGGACAACGACAGAGCGATGGAAGCTCTCAAAGCACTGTTCAACCTCACTGTGTGCAATGCCGACGGCAAGGTAAGTGCTTTGCGTTGCCGATTGACCTCAAAGTTTCTCAGGATGGTTTCGTAACAGGCGGCAATTTAAGAAGCCAAGGGTTTAAGGTGGGGATTAGGCTCACGGTTCTCCTGGAGTTTATCCTGGCTGACTTTGTGCTGGGCTACACTCTGGACTGGTTGCCAGCCAAATGTTATGTGACGATGTGGATGGCGGGTCTGCAAGCGCCCTGCACCTGGCTGGCAACCAGTGCAGGGTGTGTTCGCTGCCTGTTGCCAAAAGTCATCTGGGAGACGCCCGTCTCACACTCGTCTAAATTCTTTATTATCACCGTATCGTTATCGTTGTTATATTGGACAAGTTCTGTTTGTCTGGTAAAAAGCCAAACAGTGTCTGAATTTTTAAAATTCATGTGTTTTTTTTTTTTAATTGCTTATTTTTTAGGAAGATGACCACCAGTACAGAATCATTGCTGCCATCTTGCGCCATGTGCTGATGTTAAGAACTGAGACAGAGGAGAAAACAGAGGAAGCACACAGGTGGGGGACTCGAGCTTTTTTGCGCACAGATATTTTTACGTTTTACCATTGCAACCTATTTAACAGATTGTATTTTTTAAATGTAATCAGTTCACAATGTTAAAAATGCAAGAAAGTGACTTGATGGTATTGCTGATGCTTGTCACCTTGCCAGCCTCTATTTTGTTGTTTGTTGGAACTCTTAGCCACGCCGTCAACCTGCTCAACAACCTGCCCGTGTCCTGCCTGGACGCGTTAATCGACCTGCCCGTACGGGGAGGCCTGGAGGAATATGGTGGCAAAAACATGGACGCCATACAGGTCTTACTGGACTTTATGGAGAAACGGATAGACAAGGTAAAAGTGAAAGTGGTGGCGGCGGCGGCGGCTAATGTGCGCTAGCTTGACGGATGTCGTGTTACTTTTAGCGTTAGCGTGCACGGCTAATGATGCGTATATGTGTCAGGGCTCCAACTACAAGGAGGGTCTTACTCCTGTGCTCAGCCTGCTGACTGAAGGGTCCAGACACCACAGAGAGATCCGCAGATATATCAAAGCTCAGGTACTGCAAAAGCGACAACACAACACCTTTCTCTTCAATCGTCATCTGGTTTGTCCACTCCACAGGTGCTTCCCCCACTCACGGATGTGAAGATCAGGCCGGAGGTCGGAACCACCACCAGGAACAAACTGGTGCGCCTGATGACGCACGTGGAGATGGCAGTCAAGCAGGCGGCCGCAGAGTTTCTCTTTGTTTTGTGTAAAGAGAGCGGTAAGGACAGAGGGCAAGCATGCGAGCGCGCGCTTGTCAGGCCGGAGAGCATATTTCCAGGTGTTGCCTCGTCGAGGCTCATTTGGCAAAATCACATTTGTCAGGGTTTAGGATCATGGCCGATTTTCTGTTGTTGTTGTTTTTTTTGTTCACCCAATTCCGTGTTGATGAGTGAAACTTGTGATGTTTAGTGGACAACCTGTTGAAGTACACGGGCTACGGCAATGCGGCGGGACTCCTGATGGCACGAGGCCTGCTGGGAGGAGGGAGGGGAGAGACCGAGTACTCGCCCGACGAAGACTCTGACACCGAAGAGTACAAAACTGCCAAACCTTTGTAAGTGGAGGTGAGGTCATGTGCCTTGTGCGTATGTCATCCAAAATCACCTTCTCGTTTCCTAGCATCAACCCCATCACCGGTCATGTGGAAGAACCCATGCCCAACCCCATGGAGGAGATGACCGAGGAACAGAAGGAGTACGAAGCCCAGAAGCTTGTCAACATGCTGGACAAGTTGTCAAGGTAACCACGGCAACCGCCAGTTATTTATTGAACAGGGCAAAGAGTGGAATACAAAACGAGAAGAGCGCCATTCACGCTCAGGTGCTCACCAGGGTTATAATTCGTTTCATTATGTCTCATCGCAAGTTGCTTTTTCATTTTAATTCCTATTTGCCATCCGGTGCAAGTTCGGAGGCATATTTGAGGTGTTTGCCGTCTAAAGGTGTTGACAGGCTTGACTAACATTTTAACAAGCACCTTAGCGCTGACCTTTGCCGCGCTCGCATCCCGACGCCCGTCTCGTCTCTCCCCGCCAACCGAGTCGTCCCGGCAGGAATCTCCTCTGGGTCAATTAGACGGGGGAGCCGCACGCGGGAGTGAAATGGACCCGGTTATCAGGGCTCTATTAATTAGGCTCTGCACCTAATTGGTTCACGGAGCAGACCTGTCGCGCAGGTTTCTATTCATGTTTTTAATAACCGATGCAACCGTCCAGACTTTATTCGTGCGAGGCTGAACAAATGCACGGGCTTGGCCATTGTGGCAAAGGCTGACGCGTAATGAGGCACGTGCGGCCGAAGAGGAAAATTCCTTTCCAAGAACCGCTTCCCCTTTCTTTCGTGCCGGGTGTTGCGACTCCAGAACACACAGACTCTAAGGGGGGATGAATCAACCCTGAAAGAATGTCCTCTACTAACTGCTTAACCGGTCCTCCAATTAGCACATACTCCACCTGCACGCCTTTTGTGAATTTGTGTCTTGTTTTTAATTGGGCGAAATGCTGCTGCTGCACGGTTCTTCCGCTGACATTTGACCAGTGACTTTGGGAATTGTTGACGTTATTGAGCTGTAAGATATACTCCAATAGTTTTTTTTCTGTTTTTTTTCAAATTTACTTTAAATTAAACAACAAATAATCCTACTGGGACTGGCTCATAGGTCTGGATCTTGACACCTGTTCTCCATTTTCTTTTCTTTTCTTAGCTCCGTGTGTGAACAGTTGTCTGTTTATTTGTCTCGCAATTGGCTGGGCCCAGTTCAGGGTGTGATCAGACTAAAAAGTTAAGTCTTGGCATCAACAATTGTGAGTGTAGTCATCTTAGAGGGAGTGGCGACATGCACGCGCACATCCACACACACACAGAAGGTACTGTATAATTGGATTAGGATGAAGGAGCAGTCATGGCTTTGAGGAGATTAGCCCCAGTGCTGATCCTGTAATTAAACTGCCACCGGAGAGGAGAGCGGGTGAGGGGTTGTCTGGACAAGTGTCCATGACAGAGTTGGGAAAGTAAAAATGATCTCACATTTGATCGATTTGTCTTTTAAACCAAGTGTTGTCTTAACTTCCAGGTCATAAATTGTCAAAGCGCAGGTTCCAACTCGTACGTCGGCCATGTTTGTGCGTGCAGGCAGAGCGTGATCCGTCCCATGGGAGTCAAACCGGACGGGACGTTAGCGCCACTGGAGGAAACCCTGCGCGCTCCGCCCGGAGACGATGCTGGATCTGACTCTGATTAGAGCATGTCGGCATTGGGGCGGGCAGGGGCTGAGCCCGGAGGAAAGGAAAAGAAAAAAAAAAAAAAGCTGTGTCACGCTTCCAGGGCTGGATCTATCAGACCACCTCATGGTAGGTGGATTCCTCTTTAGGGGTACGTTGTCCTACATATATCCTAAATTTATTTATTGTCTCACCAATCATAGCCAAGCACAAGAATACACATTGTCTATCTGTACACTTGCAAAACGTTTTTTTTTTTTTTTTTGCCTGACATGCATTACTTTTTTGTTGATACATATTAAAAAAAAGAAAAATGTATTTCTACTAATATACCGAGAACGTTGGCATACAAATGCCAGCATGCTCGACGTCCATTAAATTAACCTCATTCAGTTCGAGCGAAAGCACGCTAGAGTTTCCAAGTTCCTCGAAACCTTTCATTGAACAATCATTCCACGGAGGAAGCAATTGCAGAGGATCCAGCCCCCGCAGTGTGTGACAGCTAAAATGGCGCGCGGGTCTCCATTCAGGAGGACTTTGTCCCTTCGTGACGGTGAAGAGACCTCACTGTTGCACCTTTTTTGATTTATTTTGTTTTTCATTTCGAAGTCAAATAATAGTTGATTGAATGGCCATCATTCCTTCATCTGTACTTTGTAGTACTTATTCTCCATGTTTTTATGTTGTATTCACACACAGGCCTAAATTAAAACATGAAGTCGAGCAGGACAGACCTGTTTGAGTATTTAAAACTTGGGAATAGTTTTTGAAACTGAAAGTGACGTGCTCGGTGTTACTGTCAAGAAAATACCATTTTTATTTCATGATTGAAAATACAGTGGTACCTTGACTTACACAGAGTTCCCACAGTTTAATGCAAGTTATTTATTTTTATTTTTTTTAAAAATAAAATTGAAGACCCAACTTTGCACTGTTCACAATGTCTCATGTTGGCCAAAGTGGCTTAAAGTCCATAAATGTTCAACTGCTCTTCGGAATTGTGACCGAGACCACATCACTGTCATCGCTTTGTTGGTTTCGCTATTGTGATGGCGAGAATGTTCATTTATTTTGAGATTGGAATTCAATTCATTGTTCATCGCTATTTTAATTGATACATTGATTGATGCGTCTGATCAAAACTCAAGTCAAGGTCCCACTGTAATTTCTAAATACAAATTACGGTACAACAGGCCTACAATTCTGTTCTTAACATTCCTTTCATTCAGTTGACTTTACTGGTGGTGAACCACCCCCATACATGTTTTCAATTTATATTGATTGTCAAACACCTCAATTTGGTATGTTCTTTTTCTTTTTTCTTTTCCTGAGGAGAATGTGTTCTTTTTGCACACTTTTACATGATGTAAACCTCACTTTATTTATTTATCTAGTAAAAGTTCACTGAAACAAAACCAGGTTTAATAATAAAAAATAAAAAAAATACAAGTTGTCAGTTTGGGCTTATTGCTCAACAGGCTTTATTAAATATTGCTTAAAATAGTCTTTATACTGTGTTAAAATGTTGACTGGATTTTGGTCACATTTTGTGATTTGTACATCCGACGTATATTGCAAACAGAGCGTCCGTCAAGAATAACCGTATGTTTGTGTCCAAGCTTCCCGCCCTCAGTTTCTCGGGCAGGAGGAGGCCGAGCACTTGCTGTCCGTTTCGGAGTCCGACTCCTCGCAGTCGCTGCCAGCGGTTTCGCTTCTGCCACTGACCAATGTTTGGACGCGCTGCTGGGAAAGATTCATTTGATTAAACGGATGATGGTTTGCAAATGACCCGCGGGTCAGACTTTGGGCACCCCTGCATGTTTTGTATTTGAGAGCCAACCTCTTGTTCGTGACTCTTCATCAGCTCCACCATGTCGTCGTTCCAGCCCAACATTTCGGCAAACCTCCGCACCGTGTTCTCCAGGTCACCCAGTTCCATGTGGTCCCCTCTGCGCATTGGGACCCTCAGGAACGGGCCCACGGCGTGACGATTGAGGAGGAGGCGCGGCACCGTGGAGCGCACCGTGTTTACCAAGCTGGCAAATGGCTCGATCTAAAACGCCATTTGTTCAGTCACACTGGAAGGCAAGAGGTCGGCGGGCGTTGCTGAGCACCTGTAGCGAGGTCCCCATGATGACGAGCAGGTCGGCTTTGGGGAAGTCTTTGGTGTGGAGGAAGTACTTGTGAGGAAGGTCCTCGCCGAAGAACACCACGTCCGGCTTGACCGTGGCGGCGCAGAACGTGCACGTGGGGATGTCGCCGTTCATGATGGCTCGCTGGCAGAAACAAATGCCCATGTTAAAACTGGGCTGGTCTTCTATTCAAATGTCTTCACGAGGGTCAAAACGCACCTTTGCTTCCTCTGCCGGATACGATGTGTAGCACAGGTGACAGGAAGCGGTGGCAAAACTGCCATGAGCTTCTACCAGTTTCTCATCTGGGATACCACACACTGAGAAGACAAGGTCAGTGATCTCAATTTTAAAAACGCTGGATGCTGTTCAAAAGAAATAGAGCTCTTGCTTTAGCAGAATAAAACAACTAAGAAATCCTAATTTCACTTTTAAGACCTTCTGGCGAGAAGCCCAACTGTATCTTCACGCGTGTCACTCACGTTTCTCCAGGCCGTCGATGTTCTGCGTGTACAAGCGGAGAAGCAGGCCTTTGTGGTGCAGCATGCGGATGAAGTAGTGGATGTAATTGGGTCTGTGGCTGCCGGGATAGAGCACCTTGGCTAAGGAGAAGAAAGGCTGCGGGTCGTTGGAGAAGTAGTCCACGTTGAAAATGGCTTCAGGGTAGGGGACGTTGTATGCCTCCAAGTTGGCGTAAAGGCCCGTCCCTGGAGTTCTGATGGAAGGCAGTAGCCAGTTGAGGATGGGCGCTCAAATCAAGACGGGATCAGAACACCAACCTGAAATCGGGAATTCCGCTGGCGGTGCTGATTCCAGCTCCGGTCACCACCACTACGTTCTTACAGCGACCCAGCTTTATGAGGCGGGCCACGGAGGTCAGACCGCCACCAGATTTGGTCACATTCGGAGGTTTCTTTTCTTCACTGGACAAGACAAGAGAAGATGCATTGGATATTTTCCCAGATGTCATCATCTGATTCCGATGTTTTCCCACCTGGAAGTCGGGCCTCCCTGCCCGCTTACGCTCATCTGACAGAGGTCTTGGGCCAGGGCTGAGTCAGACTGCTTCTTGCGCTGTTTCCCATACTGGCCTAGTCCAGAGTCCCGAGACTCAGCACCTCTGGAGCTGCGTGTTATTCTCACGACAGCAGGCCGCGGGGAACTTTTATCCTCGTTGGGCTCGGACGTGTTCATCCTGGCACCTTGAGGCAATAACAAACTAGAATTAAAGACTAAAAAGGAGGAAATCTGCCATTTTCACTCAAAGCGGCTATTTTCAAATCATTCCAGCCAAGTCAAGGTCGCACTGAAGACAAATCAACAGTGGGTGAATTTGATGACTCGCCATAAATCAATCCCCAGAAAGTCCAAACATCTTACGTGTGATGAACTTTGGTTTCCTCAGCACACTCATTCCTCTCAGGCCATATTTAGAAAGCCGTTAACACGGAATCAACTCTTCTGCGCTCTCCCTCGAGCGGCGCTGTGAAATGCTTTAAACCTGTCAACTGTTGAACAAAAGTGAATGGCTGCAATATATTTAGCAGACCCCCCCCCCCCCCTTCCCACCTTTAGCCAGCCCTCACTTCTGAGAAGCTATGCAACAGTCCACAGCTGTGGCAGCTTTACTGCTCAGGGAAAAGCAAAGGGGTTAGTTGATTGTAGCACGGCCTCCCCCCCAACCCCAAAAAAAGGACCAAGATTGCCAATGTGTCAACAAACCCAGCTGGAGAACAGAAAAAGAAGATGCCCCCCCCCCTCTTCTCCCTGAGCAGGGACTGCAGAGATAAATGATACAGAGGCGGGATTCAATAAAGAGGGGAGCGCAGGGGTGGTGGTGGGGGTCTTCTTTTCCAAAGCTCTTCAGAGAGGAATGAGTGATCAGCGGGAAAGCAGACAAAAGGATCTACAAGCCATAAAACACGGCTGCCTCGGAGGTAAGACCTTCTGCTTATTCTCTCTGATGGCCCCTTAGCGCCCCCTAGAGGCCACCCGGATATACTTTTGATTGTACTGTAGAAAGGAACGAAAATATTGGATTCCTTTAAGAGCAATAGCGCCACCGTACATTTTTTTAGCACATCCTGAAGAACTATTAAAAACAGCGGGACGTTGAGGTTATCTTTTGTGTGGACTCTCCTGCTGAGAACAGGCAATAAATCAGTCCA